>NC_091624.1:86560045-87864252 GCF_027580195.1 Bos mutus | reverse complement strand
AAAAGAGCAAGACCCTGCTTCCCTAGGGGAGGAAAGCCTGGCTGTGCTTTTGCAAATTTCCCAGCACAGCCTCACTTTCTCAGCCTAACCAGCTCCCTGGAGTCCCCAAGATGAAAGCTGCCAGGCTTTTCAGGGTGCTGCATGGACTAGCTCCAAGATTCTCGGCTCCCAGTTGGGGTGGGAACCCCTTCCTCATGGAGCTCAGAAGTGCCCGTCCTATGTGAGCTCCAGGAGCACTGAACAAGCGGGAGGGTTTGGTTTGATTCCTTACTGAGCTCAGCACCATGGGACTTTCCAGAAGATATTCTTGAGTTTCAGTTCACAGCCCATTGGATTTCACTTCAACCTGAAAACTCACAGGGAAGGTCAGCTGAAACAACCGAGTCTGGGCACTCTCCCCTTAGAACTGTCAATCACACTGCCGCCACCAAGGACAGGAGGAGGTGAGCCAAGGAACTCGGCCTCTCCTGACCTGGTTTACCCCAAGTGTGTGTGAGAGTTGTGGGGGCACAAGCTGGAAAGGGCAGGACTTTTCGTTTCACACCTGCTTGGGTTTTCCTTATGAAACGTTTCCATCATTGACGCTGAGGTGTTTCCTTAAACCGCGACTCCACCTGATGTAAACAGGCTGCCAATACAGGCCCGAGTGAATGTTAATAACCACTTAGGGGCACTATATATGGGCCAAGTACTGCACTGAGCCCTTGACTTTCATTTTTCCACGTGATCCTCCAAGTAAAACCCCATGAGCTAGGTGCCATTATCATCAGCATTTAATAGAGGAGGAAACTAAGCTAGAAACTTAGCACAAGTGGGATGTAAACCCAGGTAAGCACCACTCAGACTGCACAAGGAATTTTCTGGCAGAGGCCCAGGGAGGCTCCGCTTTAGAAGACTGGAAGCAGCGGACTGCGTGGTCACGGGCAGGATTCTCTCACCAAGTGAAGTATGGAGGTGCTGATAAAGGCCTTCTGCTGAGGTCCTTTCTGACTCCATGCCTCCCTGGAGCTCTGGCAGTTCCAACTGGAAGAGAGAACTCTATCCCTCTTCTGCCGGCAGGGAAGCCCCCTCCCCA
This sequence comes from Bos mutus, assembly GCF_027580195.1. Lineage (NCBI taxonomy): Eukaryota > Metazoa > Chordata > Mammalia > Artiodactyla > Bovidae > Bos > Bos mutus. The sequence continues at coordinate 87,863,177 of NC_091624.1, read as the reverse complement.
CAGGGATTCGACCTGGAGTCTCCCCTACTCTTGCACTTCCTAAGCATTAATCTCATTAACATTAATGGGAATTGTCCCTGCGCCTCAAGGGGGACATAGACTTCTAATTGCTGCAAAAAGAGGCCTGGGAGACCCCACCCCTGCTGCAACCCCCAACCCCCGAGTCCTTGCCCCAGTCTTCCTTCCCCACTACCCTCACTGGAGCTACAAAGGCCTGGCAGTTGCTCTCCCCAGCTTTGGCAGACCCGCAGTTTAGCACTTGACTTGGTTTCTCAGATGATTAAGTCATTTATAAAATAAAACTCATGGGCTCTTCCCAATGTCCTTTTTAAAAAAAGCTATCACAGCTGCTGGCTTCTTCTGGCCCCCTCGGAACTCCTTTCTGGTTTCCTTACAGTGAAAGGCCAATTGCAGTGCAGTGTGGAGACATGACAGGTCTGGGGTCCATTTGGTCTGCATTCTTTCAATAAAATCTTTCTTTTTTCCAACCCTGGTCACAAGATTATAACATTCTGATTCAAGTGGTCTGAAGCTGCCTTTTTTTTTTTTTTGGTAATACCTGCATGAACAGCACTACTCCCGCCCCTCCCCACCCCCCACCCACAAGTTAATGCAGGGTAAAGCATAGCCTCATTCTGATGTAGGGACAGCTGGCCGGAGACTGGGTGACAACGAAAAAGAATTGCGCCAAGTATCTGGAGCAAATGCTTGCGCTGGGCGTGGGAGAGCCAGGGTCATCCCAAGAGCTCTATGTGCGCCCAGTCCACGAGGCCCGAAATGAGGCCGGGCCGGCTTTCCTATGACGGAGGTGCTGAAAAGCCAGCCACGATGTAACTACAGCGGAGAGGAAGCGACACAGAAAATGGTGAAGTCAAACAAAGGGGCAGGAAGAAAAAGCAGAGAAACAAAAGTGTTCCTCTCCCTGCAGGGAGAAAGGAACCGCCGCCGGTGGCCCAACTCAGTCCCCTCCCGCCATCTAGTGGCCATACTGTGTCACTGCAGCGCAGGCTGCTGCGGGCGATCTGGATGCGGGATGCTGCCGGGAGATGGCTCTCTCCCGGTCCCAAGAGAAAATGCATGCGGCGGCGCAAAGGCTCACTTAAGCCAAAATCACGGCCTCGAGAGCAGGCCCTTCTTTGTGGAAGGGCTTGTTTAGATTCGAAATACTGCGCAGTTAAAGAACAGATGTGTGTCCGGCTCATCGGCGGGTTAAGGGACGTTGGGATTGGAAATTCCCCAGCCCCGAGCAATTTCTTTAAAAGGATTCACATGTGTAGCGCACATTTCGCTCTCCCTCAGGAAAAGCCGGCTCTCTAGTAATAGAGATTATTTGTTCCTTCCGTTTTCCGACGCTATCCAGAAGCCAAATATTCTTAAAAGTTTTAAAGCGAATGGAGCAAGGATGATATTAACATGGATTTCTTGGCCGGAATCCATTCCCTAATGGGAGAACCCCAGGTTTTATCCTCATCTAATAACTAGCTTTCCTTTGAAAAATATGTAATTCAGGATCTGGTCATTATTTTTCTGTGCAAGGTTTTACCTATTCCCAAATACAAAATATTTGAGGTTTCTGATGATAAAATCTTGGTACAAGTGTCCACTGATGAGGTAATATAAAATGTGGGGTTTTTCAGCAGTGAGAACTAAGATATTACAAATCAAATACATAATACAAATTAAATACATGTCCATAGTTAAACTTTTATATGTATACCCCAAATGACTGTTTGCTACAGAATTTGATATCCTTCCACACGAAAAATTCTTACCTGTGTTAGACTCTAAGAGAGTATGACAAAAAGTACACACCGTCTCTCAAAACTCTATTTTCTCTGTGCCTATATACACCATGAACGAGTATATATGTAAGCAGCTGTCTGCTTTCCCTAGGCTTCTCTGTGTTCTGATCACTATAAATGTATACACTTTTGACACCGACAGAAAAAGGTACAGCCTAGATCTTTTCACCATACAGTGAAAAGTCCCTGGTGTCTGTTCCCCAGCACAACCATGGAGGTCTGGGACGTCCCCGGCCATTCTGGGGGTGATCATGGAAGCTCCTTTTACTTGAGGCAAGCTATGCTTTATGTAGATACTGCAGACCGAGGGTCCAAGGGTCCTACAGAAACTTCCAGTTAGAGGCATTGGCTTGCTCTGGGGCCAAAACCCCTGCAGTCATTGACTCCATGTGAAGCCTGACCTTCAGAGCACTTAGCATGGCACAGTCAGACGGGCTGCCTTGGTTCTGTCTGTGCTGAAGTCAAAGGGCTGATTCTGTGCTTTCAGAGCCAAACGAACTCAAGGGTAGCAATTACAGGGAAGACAATAGACCCTCATGGAGACAGGAGAGAAGGAAGACGTTGAGGAGTTTGGCAGAAAGTTATTCACTTTGTTTTGTGTTTTACCCTCAGAGGTTTAGTCTTCTTTTCTCCCCCATTTATTCACCCAGGGCCTAACCTTAGGAAATTAACTTCTGAAGGCAAAGAAAGGTATGTATCTTGAGGCAAATAGTATGAGATTCCTGTGGGCTCCTAGGTAGGAATCAGTTGGGAAAATAACTTTTCTGAAGCAGCTATGCCCGTAACAGATGATTGGATACACAGTGGCATTTAATATGGGCTCTTATAAATCAATGGCACCCCACTCCAGTACTCTTGCCTGGAAAATCCCATGGACGGAGGAGCCTGGTGGGCTGCAGTCCATGGGGTCGCGAAGAGTCGGACACGACTGAGCGACTTCACTTTCACTTCTCACTTTCATGCATTGGAGAAGGAAATGGCAACCCACTCCAGTGTTCTTGCCTGGAGAATCCCAGGGACAGGGGAGCCTGGTGGGCTACCATCTGTGGGGTCGCACAGAGTCGGACACGACTGAAGCGACTTAGCAGCAGCAGCTTATAAATCTTCTTCTAACACTGCAGCCCCAAACTGGGTGCTGCTGCTGCTGCCCACCAGGCTCTGCCATCCCTGGGATTCTCCAGGCAAGAACACTCGAGTGGTTTGCCATTTCCTTCTCCAATGCAGGAAACTAAAAAGTGAAAGTGAAGTCGCTCAGTCGTGTCTGACTCTTATCGACCCCATGGACTGCAGCCTACCAGGCTCCTCCGTCCATGGGATTTTCCAAGCAAGAGTACTGGAGTGGGTGCCATTGCCTTCTCCGATCTGGGTGCTAATACAGCATAACCCTTGAAATCATCAAAGACAGGTGAGTCACTTCTCCCAGTCTCCTCCCAGGTGCCCCAGAATAATGAAAATCACAATTAAGGTGGATGCCCTCATCAGATTCTGCTGGGAAGATGTCTGGAAGCACTGAGCTTCCCACTACCAATGTAGACAGCTAACCAAAGCAGTGATGGAGACTTGACCAAGACAGTATTCTAGAAAGGATAGGGGGCATAAGCCATGAGATAGGAGGAGCAGGGAGCAAGGCAACTGGAAATGGCAAGAGAAGTGAGTGGCAGAGTCCCCAGAAAGCAGCCATGTAGCAGAGCTCTCATCTGACTCCCAAGGCTGTCAGATGACACGGAAACATAGCCGCTCCAGGCCTCTGCCCTCGCCCCCTCTCCTCTCTGTGACCCCTGCCCTGCCCTTCTAGGGATTTGTGAGCCTTCTCCCTCAATGGTCCTTCTTGCTCTCCTCCTTCCAGTGCCCCACCTTCTGTCCGCTATCCCTCCCTGGGGAGTTGGTGCTTCTCCCCAGAAGGGAAGGGAGGAGAGGAAGGAGGGAAATCAAAGATTCTATCCCAGAGAGGGGGAAAGGTGAGATATGAGAAAGGGCAGAAGAAGGGAAGGCAAAGGTTGTGCCTTCATCAGGTGGGGTTGTTTGGGGTCAGGCCCTGAACATCATCCTGCTTAAGAATCCGTCAGGGGAGGACAAGTCAAGGGGGGCCAAAGAAGGAGCCACTAGGGCCAGAAGCAGGACAAGAGATGGAATCCTAGGTGGCCAAGGTAAACGGCGGGGACCCAGGGCCTGGAGGTGCTTCCTGGGGGAATACAGGAGCAGTGTCTCCCTTTGCCCTCTCCTACCCCAGCTTCAGCCCCGGCCTTTTCATTTCATCCCTCTCCCCCACGACAAAAGCTGTGGCCCTGGCCGTGTCATCCTGTTCCTTTGTCTCCTGCATGTTCCCCACCCTTCACCCCCTACTTTTGCACAGACCCCATTACAATAAATTTTAAATAAAAACACAGCCACTGTAAATGACCTTTCAGTCTCAGCTCAGCTGGCTGAGAGGCCACGCTGGCCACTCTCTGCCATTTCTGTTTCCGGAGTCCTCTGCAATTAGCTCAGCGACAACCCCCACCACCTGAGCTGCTGGATGTGTCGCCTGTTCCTTACAGAAATGGGGACAATTGTGGCACAACAAAATGAGCAAAAGATCACTTCTCTCTCTTCGTGACCCTTGCTACCCTCTGCCCTTTAGAAATGATCCAAATCCTCTATTAATTTGTCTCTGATGTTTAGCAGATGGAATTCTCCAGGGCTGCCCACAGTAATCTCTCTCATCCAACTTGTCTCTCTATTGCAATATGACCTTGTCATTCTTCCATGGGGTGTTTGGACTTGTGACTGCTTCAACCAAGAGGACAGGAGAATTGATCTTTGTGTGGCTTCTGAGGTTGGGTAATAACTGACAAAGGACACATCTCTTGATGTGTGGCTGGGTGGTACAGAGGGTAAAGAGCCGGGGCAGGAACAGCTCTGAGAAGGATGACCATTTTTCCTCATCATGGCCAGGGCACCATATCTCCTCCCATCTAAGATGTGATATACATAAGAGGGATCATCAACTCAATGAAGGCCCTTAGGGAACAAAAAAACCACCACCACCATGTTATATGTGTCATCTATTATACAATACATCATAAGAAACATTAAAATAGGAAATGCACAAAATGCAAAGGAATATGTGAAGTGCTTCATCATGTCTGGACACCTTTCGGTACAGTCTGAAAGTACAGGGAGGAAAATTACTGGATGTTCTAAACTCCTGACTTCACTCGTATATGCAAGCATGATGATTTATCCCCTAGGTGCAGGCCTATGGCCCACAATACATCCAGGGCTATACAAAAATATTTTGATACCTTTTTAAGTCAAAAGAAAAAAAATTTTTAGGCTGAATAGAATGTTTTAATGTAAAATAGGAATATATTAATTTTTATACTGGAACACTCAATTTTTAATATTTAAGCTATTCAAATACTTATAATATTTTAAATTTAATATTGAATGTGTTTGATCTAGGGAAGTCATCGAGAAGCTTAGTTGTCTTGATCACCTGCTACAGATGGTTCAACATGAGCAAGCTTGGCTTTTCACCCTCAGTGCCCAGATCCCAGGAAGGATTTTTCCCATTCAGTACTTCCCTCTCTGGAGTCTAGATGGCCCCATTGCTCTAAAGTTAGCTGTGTGAAGTTCTGTGATTTACAAGGACTGTCTGGTGTGGAGCAGGCAGAAGTTCCTTTTTGGTAGAAATAGGATTCTGGGTGCCCTGCTGGAAGCAGGCCTGGGATTTTTCATGGCTGTCATTCTTTTAAACCCTCAGTCCCCGAGGATAATCCATGGAGAGTAAACCTGGCCATTTCAAGTGATACTTGAATTATTGAGCATGCCGAGCCTGCATGAAAAATTTAAATGTCTAGGAAAATAAATAGAGTGCATAAAAGGATTTTATTGAAGTTCTCCAAATCGGGGGAAAAACAGTAAATGGCTGCATTTTTTTTTTTTTAGCATCAGAGGAAGTCCCTACGATTTGTTAAGAGATCTCTTGGCTCCCCTAAAAATAATGGACTCAAATACTTAGGGACAAACTAGCAGGAAAAAATACAACTCCCTGAAGCTATTTCATACTTAGGGAGAGAGCTAATAAAATTTTTGAGTGAAACACCAAATTTTGCAGTTTCAGAATTCTTGGCCAAGTTTTTTAAGATTAGCTGATTGTTCATGAAACCACAGAAACGGCATGAATCATTCAACTCTATTTTCTCTAGCTGCTGGAGATGGACATATACACAAATGTGTGTGAGAGTAGAAGCAGACAAAACAAGGTGTGTTCGAAGAGTTTAAACTCCAACTCATAGCATTCTTGAGGCAGGAGGGTCATTTCTTATATATCTGCTTTTAATTTGTCTTACATCCATAGAGGCTTCTTAACCCTTGTCTTCCATCCTGGCCACTTTGAAAAGTGATTTGCTCCCATTATATTCACTTCAAATTCCATATAAATAATAGATGTGTTTTCTGAAATGTGAATTACCAGCGAGACTGGGGGCCTCTCCCGTGAGAAGTAACACCGATGGAGGCTAAAAGGACAAGGCAGGAGTGGGAAGCCACTCTCTGCCACAGAGTCCCTGTGGAGCTGTGTGCCCGAGCACTGTGTCATCTCCCAGGAAAAACAATAATCAACTAAGCTTTCTCAAAATGTGCTCAAGTGAAACATTTAAATGCTCACAAACTGATGATTATATATTTATGTACACGATGGAAGATGAACTTTATTTTCCAATTGAGGTACTGCACATAGCATGGCAAGTTCTAAGTCCTAGCAAAGATATGAAAAGCATGAAAAGGTGTTGATGTCATTAAATGAAAGGGAGGGAAACAGGTCTGTATCTATCACAGGTGCACTGCTGGGAGCGGGTTGACCACTGACTTTGGAGCCCTCAAATAGTAAATATGAATAAACAATACATATATTGTATCAACCCTATGCTAAGATTGTGACCTGTATTGACCTTCTTAATCCTCACAACAACCGTATGAGGTTAGGTACTATTATGTCCTTTTGACAAATGAGGAAACAGAGACCCAAGAGAGGTTAAATAATTTGCCCAGGGTCACCGAGGAAGGGCATGTTAGGTTGGAGTTTCATTAGGTTCAGTTTCATTCCAGTCTAGTTCCAGATCTAGCTCCCAAATGTTGCAGATACTGCAGCTGTTCTATCTGTGTCCCCTCAGAATTCTCAATTTCTTACTGCCTCAGGACTCTAGCCATAGATGCTTGCCACACAGAGGCCACTGGGGGGTGCTAGAGAGTCAATGCCCACTTCCACCCCAGCTACTCAACCAACGGCCAACAGGAGGCGGTCGGCAAACACCAGCTGAAAGTGCCTGTTCTTCAGTCTCTCAGAGGCTCCCAGCAGGACTGAGCCCACAGCAGTGATGTGGCCTTTCAGCATCTCTGTCCTGGCTTCCTTTCCTTCCCTGTCTCACTGCACTTCCCTGAGATATACCCTAAAAGAAATGCTTGCCTTCAAGTCTTGTCTCAGAGTCTAGTCCAGGGAATATAGGCTTTGTAGTTTGAAAAATCACAAGTGCTAAAGTAACCATTGGCAAATGTGATAACTGTCCTAAAACTCTTTCTATCATGATGAACTTTCCCCTCAAAGGGGATCAATCTGCAAGAAATGTCAAAATCCTACCAGGTGATCTTAAACATTCTTGGGATTAGAAGAGAGAATTTATTTCCAAGATGCTGTACTTAACAAATTTGGTAAATTATTTCTTAACATAAACTTGGCTTTAATGTAACTTAAAAAAAAAAAAAAGAGGAAATATATCAAATGTTGCCTGACTATATAAGAACCTCAAATCACTTTTAAGCTGTAGCCAAAAAGATAAGAACACACATGGAATAGTGAAAATATTCAGATCAAAGTTAAAAAAAAAAAAAAAAAGCCACATTCCATTATAATTCTTCCAATACATTTTAAGTGCTTTGGACTCTGGAAAAAAGGTTTTTCCCCCCACAAACTATAGGTTGTGATATTTAATTGTGCTTTTACTTTGCCCCACATACGTTCAGACTAGATTTTGCCAAAATCCCATCTAAACCATTTTCACTGCTCTCCTTAAAAGTTCTTCCCTGGCCTTCCATTCTGTTTTCAATTAGAGACTATATCGATAAAGGCAAATTACAATGCCCAAAATTTAGATTAAGCAATGTATTACCATCACCTTCCAAAGCGAAATAAAGCAGAACATCCTAAAAGTAATTATATAAAGAGGACCAGGAATCCCACTCAATGATTGTTCTCTAAGTGCCCCTCTTTGCCGAATGAACTGAACTCCATGGAAGCAAATAGAAGCCACTGCTAGTTTCCAAATAACTACCCCCCTCACTCTGCTCTGTAAAATCATTCCCCTTGATACAAGCTTGGATAGGTTCCATCGCTTTCTAGGCACTTTCTGGGGAGAAAAATTCTCCTGCAACTGTTAAATAATTAAAATCCCTATCAGTGTAATATCAAAACTCCAACCTTCATTTAATTCAGTCTCCCACCCTCCCCCCACCTCTCTCACCATAGCCCCCAACAGTGGCCTGTCTCAGGTGAAGAGAGGCAAGGGTGACTTTTCATTCTGCTCAAGGTTCAAATCCTAGGTAATGGAAGACCTAAATGATCTGACTTGCTCGGGACACTGTACTCTGACAGCAAGACCTCCTGTGTGGTGTTTGCATAGTTGGCCCCTTTTTCACTGGACTTTGGTGGCTTCTTTGATGCTCTCTCTGTTGGGAAGAGCAGTTTACCTGAGACAGACAAGGCTGTCTATGGCTGGCACATTGACTGCCCCCAGTCTTCGGGCCTCTGTTGAACCGACTGTGGCTGGGTCTCTTAGCCCCTCGCTTCATATGGTGCCCATAGTGAATGCCTTTAAGGTGGCTCACACAGGTGCCTTTTTAAGGCACCCACAACCAAACTCTGGGGAAACACACCCATTGGCAGCAGGCAGGCAGCATCAGCCTGCATCTCAGCCTTGGATTCCCCATGGTCCAAACACTGATACGGGTGAGTAGGAGGTGAAAAACCTCAGGTGTGGGAATACAGAGGGGAAAGTGTCACAGAGAAGCAAGAGAGAGGAAATCACACTGAATGAATCTAAACCCACTAGCTACTCCAGAGCACAGAAAAAGACAGAAGGCTGTCCTTTGTTTTATAAAGCCAGAATAAACACAGTATCTAAACATAATTCCGGAGAAGGCAATGGCACCCCACTCCAGTACTCTTGCCTGGAAAATCCCATGGACGGAGGAGCCTGGTGGGCTGCAGTCCATGGGGTCGCTAAGAGTCGGACACCACTGAGCGACTTCACTTTCACTTTTCACTTTCATGCATTGGAGAAGGAAATGGCAACCCACTCCAGTGTTCTTGCCTGGAGAATCCCAGGGACGGGGGAACTCGTGGGCTGCTGTCTATGGGGTCGCAGAGTCGGACACGACTGAAGCAACTTAGCAGCAGCAGCAGCAAACATAATTCAAATAACACCAAACAACAACAAATACTCCATGTCAATCTTACTTACAAATATACACACAAAAAATCCTAAATACTAACAAACACAATTCAACAGTAAATTAAATAAATAAATGAATGATACCAGAACCAAATAAAATATTTCCCAAGATGTGAAGATGGCTTAGTACTAGGAAATCAGTCTATGTATGTGTGTATATACATAACTGTTGGAACTATTGATATATGATTATTTCCAAGGATAATAGATAGTAATAAAACTCAATCCCGATTCCTTATTTAAAATATATACACATATTAGCAAACCAGGAATGTGAGGATCCTTCCTTAATTTGAGAAATAATATTTAACTTAAACCAATAGCCAGTCATTTTCTTAACAGCAAAGCAAGAACTAGAGGCATTCTCATTAGCAACAGGAATAAGATTAAGAATCCTTCTGTTTCCATTATCATGCACAGGCATACTCTGTTTTCTTGCACTTCATTGTGCTTCATGGATATTATGTGTCTTACAAACCGAAGGTTTATGGTAACCCTGTGCCAAGCAAGTCTAACAACACCATCTTCCAATACCGTGACTTTGTGATAGTCACATGGTATTGTGATTTTACAATACTTTGTGACTCGGTATCACATGTTGCTAATTCTCTCAATATTTCACTTCTTCAGTTATTTTGTTTGTCGTGGTGATCCCTGATCAGTGATCTTGGATACTACTGCTACCACTTACAGAAGGCTCAGGCGATGGTTAGCATTTTTTAGCAATACTTGTTTTTTATTAAGGTATATGCATTTTTTATACATAATGCTGCTGCACACTTAACAGACTATGCTATACTGTAAATATAACTTTTATATACACTGGGAAACCAAAATGTTTGCGTGACTCACTTTATTGTCATATTTGCTTTATTGTGGTGGTCTAGAACCAAACCTGCAATATCTCCAAGGTATGCCTGTAATACTGTCTTTAAACAGTGCTCTAATATTTGAAAGAGAAAATACAGCTATTCCAAGTGAAGAGCTGATACAATAATATATGCAAATAGTATCACATCATATAACCTTAAAACTTCAAAGCATCTACCAGAAAACTATCACAATTTCATACAAACCTGATACCTGAGACAGAAACATAAATGAAAATATTCATTATCAGTGAAAACATTTTAAATAGAAAAACAGCAAAAAGTTCTACTCTCTATTTTAACAATAGGCACACAAAACCCTAGGGATAAGCTTATGTGCATGACCTATATGAAAAGAATCACAAAACCCGCCTGTAGGACACAGGAGTAGAGAGATAAGTGATGTTCCTGAATGGGAAATTGAATGTCGTAAACATGTCAAATTAAACTATATATCTAAATGCAATCCAAATCCAAATCTCAATGGGATTTCAAGAATATGTGACAGTGTGATGATAAAATTCACCGATAGCCAAAAATGCATATGAAATGTCAAGAAGACCAACAAAAATAGAGAATAATCAATAAACATTGCCCCTACCAGAAATAAATTTTAAAGTCATAATAAATAAAATAGCATGGCTGAAATTTTAGGAAAAATTCAAATTAAATCTTTCTTAAAGATGACACTAAACTCCAGGGGCTAAGTGAGATCAAAACTTGAAAGTAGACAGAGAAACCAGCACCTCTGTGGTTCCTTTGTGAACAAGGACCCAAACCCAGAAGCTCTTGAAGAATATACAAAAAGTAAAACTTAGAAAATTTAATGTAAAAGAAAACATGAAGCGTCTGTAAGTCAAAGAATATAATTATCAGAACTAAATGCAGACCTCTCCCCTTCCTGCCAACAAAACTAAGAAGAAAATTTGCTACAAATAAGACTGACGAGGTTTTTTCTATCCATAATAAACTCAGAATTCATACACCTCATTAGAAAACATACTAAAATCTTCACAGAAAAATGGATATAGCATATAAACATTCTGAGGAATTGAAATAAAACAGAGAGAATTTTCAACTTCAGTATTACCAGATGGCTCAGTGGTTAAAAAAAAAAAAAAAATGTGCCAATGCAGGAGACATAAGAGATGCAGGTTCCATTCCTGGGTGGGGAAGATACCCCAGAGGAGGAATTAGCAACCCATTCCAGTATTCTTGTCCAGAAAATTCCATGGACAGAGGAGTCTGGCGGGCTACAGTCCATGGGGTCTCAAAGACTAGGACACGACTGGGTGACTGAGCACCCATGCATTAAATTTTAAAAAACTTGAGAAAACAAAATACTATCATTCCACCAAACCAGCTAATGCTAAAAACTGATACTATTCAGCAACTGCAGGGTACAGCATTTTATCAAGGGGAGTTGCAAATTGTTGCAATCACTTTACAAGCAAATCTAACCATAAAAAGCAAGAGCCTTACAACAGACTTCCATCTAGTAATTCCACTTCTAGATATCTATCCTTAAAAACATATTAAGGATGTATAAGTAAACTCATTACATCATTACTTTCTGGTAGGTTCCACCTCAGCTGATTTTGCCTCCACTGGGTTCTGCGTCCAACAGTTAAATCAATCCTAGATCAAAAATATGTTTTAAAATCCAAAAAGTTCCTCAAAACAGAATCTAATTTGCCTCACATGGAGCACTGTGAGGAAAACAGGAGAGGGACACCTTTCTGTAGCCTCCTGCCGGTTCACAGAGCCTCCATCTCTCCCGAGCTGGAGTGAGCGCTGTGTGCCTTTCGTCCTGTTTGTTGGCTACTCATACCGTGTGCAACCTTTGTTTCTCTGAAGAAATGGCTCCCAAAAAGCAAGTAAGTGGTCAAAGCAATCCCTCAAAGAGGGAGCTGTGAATCACAATCTCAATGAGAAAATGGAAATCTTAGATTTTTTGAAAAGCAGCCTGACGCCTATGGAAGTGGGCCGTGAGGTCAGTAGGAAGGGCATTCCTGCAATAAAGTGAAAGAAGCTGAATTCATAGAAGGGTTAGTGCTGCCTCTACAGTGGCAAAAATTGTCTCCCTGTTTCCTGACAAAGAGCTTGCAAAGACTGAGAAAGTATTGAATGTGTGTCTAGAGGACATGTCCCAGAAACATATCCCTGTTGATGGCAAAATGATGTGTGAAAAAGCGCTTAGTCTCTGTGAGCACTTCTGTGAAGGTCTAAGGAGCTGAGCATGAGCCAGAAGGCTGGTAAGGGACAGCTGGCTAGCTGTGCAAAGTGCTGCAGTCTCAAGAACTTCATCACGAGAGAATCACCATCAACTGATAACCAAGGCAGCATTGGCAGGGTTCCCAGAAGAGCTCAAGAAACTCATAGACAAGAAAGGCTACCATCCAGAGCAAATCTTCAAGTGTGATGAGACAGGCTTATTCTGAAAGTTAGCTGCCCAATCACACCTACACCCACAAGAGCGCCAAGCAGGCCCCTGGGTTCAAGGCCTGGGAAGATGGCCTTACTCTGCAGTTGGGTGGCAACACAGCAGGCCGTATGATTAAGCCAGGCCTCCTTTGTGGAGCATACAATCTACAGACCCTTATGAACAAAACCAAAAATTGCCTGCCTGTGTTTTGGTAACACAAGAAGGCTTGGGTGCCACCATCTTGTTCGTGGAATGGTTCCACCAGTGCTTCATTCCTGGAGTGAAGAAATACCTGGAAAAGAAGAGGCTGCAATTCAAAGGCCTACCCATAATTGGCAATGCTCCCAGTCATCCCCAACCCCCCTGATTCACTGAAGGTATTTGAAAGAGATGTGCCCGCCCCCTAACACTATGTCACTGCTGCAGCCTCTTATAAAGCACCCATGTCTGCAGTAGGGACCCTGTTTTCCTGGCATAGATGAACCTTCTGATATCCTGTCAGAAGGTCGGATCTGGCCTGCTATCTCACCACTTACCTAGAGTACCATATATCTCATTGCTTTATCACATCAGCATTGTAGGTCCCATGAACACTGGTCACCAGCACCATCATCATCAGAGCAGTGTCATTAGAAGAGGAGAACCAGGGTTTTGGTGAGTGTTAACACTATATGTCGGAGAAGGCAATGGCACCCCACCCCAGTACTCTTGCCTGGAAAATCCCATGGACGGAGGAGCCTGGTGGGCTGAAGTCCAAGGGGTCGCTAAGAGTTGGACACGACTGAGCGACTTCATTTTCACTTTTCACTTTCATCCATTGGAGAAGGAAATGGCAACCCACTCCAGTGGTCTTGCCTGGAGAATCCCAGGGACGGGGGAGACTGGTGGGCTGCCGTCTATGGGATCGCACAGAGTTGGACATGACTGAAGCGACTTAGCAGCAGCAGCAGCAGCAGCAACACTATATTTGTGTGTGTGAGTGTGTGTGTGTGAGAGAGGGAGAGAGAGAGAGAGAGTATGGACTTATATTTTCTCTGTTTGCAATTACATTTTCTATATGTACCTGTTGGAGAAGGAAATGGCAACCCACTCCAGCATTCTTGCCTGGAGAATCCCAGGGACAGGGGAGCCTGGTGGGCTGCTGTCTATGGAGTCGCACAGAGTCGGACACAACTGAAGTGACTTAGCAGCATATGTACTTGTATTTTAAATATTCTGTGTTTTATTATGGTATTTCCCATCCAGGTTATTTAAAAAAGCAATTTATAAGTGTTGAAGTAAAGAAAATGTTATTGCTAACATGTACTATGTAGTTAGGCCTACCATGGCTGCATCTGTACTAAACATGTGCAGACTTCTTTCCTTACATTATTCCCTGAGAAATACAGTATAACAACTATTTACATAGCATTTACATTGTGTTAGGTATTATAAGCTGTCTAGAGATGATTTAAAGTCTACTTCAGGATGTGCATAGGTTATATGCAAATACTGTGTCATTTTATAAAACAGACTTGAGTATCCACAGATTTTAGTATGGGGGAGGGATGGGCCTGGAACCAATCCCCTGAGAATACTGAGGGATGGCTGTGTGTAATATTGCTCGTGATATAATACTATGTGGAAAAAATAAGATACAAAACTATCTCTCTGCCCCCTCTCTATCTTTATACCTAAAAGAATTGGAAATATATATTCACACAAAAACTTGTACATGAATGTTCATAGCCATATCATTCATAATAGCCAGAAAGTGGAAATAATCAAATATGCATCAACTGGATAAGATATAGTATATCCATACAATGGAATATTATTTAGCCATAAAATGAACATACTAATACATGCTACAACATGGATGAACCTTAAAAACATCATGCTAAGTGAAAGAAGTCAGACGCAAAAGGCCGTATGTTGTGTGGTTCTATTCATTTGAAATGTCCAGAATAGGCAAATCCATAGAGACAGTAGATTAGTGGTGACCAGGTGAGAGGAGGAGGGTAAAGAACTGGAAGACACAAGTGTTTCTTCAGAGATTGATGAAAATATCCTGGGGTTAGATAATTGTGATGGTTGTGCAACATAATGAATATACTAAAAATCACAGGATGACGTGCTTTAAAATGATTAAAGTGGTCAACTTCATGTTATCAATTTTATATGGTCTCAATCAGTTTTTTTGATTATTAAAATATGTTTTGAAATGAAATTAAAATCACATGCTGCAGGACTAGTGACATATCTGGAGTCAGATCTTTTATGTGACAGAATTTTGCAAAGACCTGTTTCTAGAATCTGGTCCTATCTCTGACCACATGACATTAGACAGAACATTTGTTGCTTCAAGCCCATTTTCTCATCTATAAAATGAGGTGCATTACTGCCTTATCTGCCTGTCTGGGTTGCTTTATGGTTCAAATGGTATAACCTTGACACACTTATCCCAAACAGGATAACCCCCGGCATAGTTATAAGGGATTATTATTGTTACCTCTTCTTATCCTTATCTTAATTGCAAACTCTCTGAGAGTGGACAGAATGCCTTAAGAGGACATGTCTTCTGCCCAGGTCAGAAATGATGATATTGGAGCTTGTATTACCGGGCAGAGACATGAGAAAAGCCTTATTAGACGGAGAGAAATATGTATTTAGAAGTCATGTTGTTTGGGAAAGCAGACTAGAAAAAACTGTGAACTTGATCTTGTGGATTAAACAAAGGCAGGTGATTAATAAGTGATTTTTTTAATAATAAAAAAAGAAAAATACAAACTCAGAAAATGCTAGATGTTTCATGTGGTTGGAAATCACTGGAATACAACTTGTGGGGAGTGACAGAGGAGTCTTGGAACAGGTGACATTTGTCCTTTGTCAAAGGAGCCTGTACTTTGTCCTTGGGGCAGTGGGAAGCCAATGGACTTGTTTAGAAGGTCAACAGGTAGATCTGATAAGAGGTGCTTGAAACATTGCAGGTGGGAGGTATCAAAGATCTAATATAAGACAGGATAAAAGTAGGGATTAAAAGGAATGTCTGAAGGGAAGGACATTTTGAGGTAGAATCCAAAGCATTTGGCCATGGACTGGATATGTGGTGAAGCAGAGAAGGATTGACTGGCAGTTACAAGGCTTTTGCTTTTGAAAACAGAGTTCCACCTACCACACCACTGATCTAGACCAGTTTTCTGGAGAAGGAGCTGGCACAGTGAGGAAAACAAGTGTGATCTGAGATATATTAAGACTTAACTTACATACTAATCATGGATCCTTGGATTGCAACAAACTCACTCAAACACGCAAGTAAAAAGGAATTTAGTGCGAGAAAGCACTCACATGTAAGAGTTGTGAGGCTAGAGGACATATTCTTCTTATTCAATGAAGTATCTCTTGTATCTTGCAAAGTTCCTGACATAAAGTAGGTTTTCAAATGATATTTGAAACGTGAATCATCGAATTTCAGGAATTACAATGAGGGCAATAGAGCAGAGTCTCATTAGGGCCTGAAAATCCTGGGGCAACCATTCACTCTGTCTCTCTCAGCAACCATATTGTACTTTGCGTCGTTTCTCTTTTCCTGCCTGCCCAAGATTCTCACTATATTGGTTTCCTCTGCCCATTTATCTCCAGAACAAGGTCCCAAGCCCTGTCACCTTACTGTTGCCGTGCCTACAGGTAAGAGCATCTGATCGGACTAGCTTGGATCAGATAGCCAGTCTGATCAAATCAGCTATGGCCTGAGAGATGAGGCCATATGATAATTTACATGGCTACTCTTTATGGACTGTGAGAAGACACATCCTCTAAGAACAGAGTATGGGCAGACAAAAGAGTGACTGCAGACTGCATTTCTGATACAAGGCTGCAGCCAGACATTTAAGTGTGGCTGAGAATACGGGACCTACATTTGGACGGGGTGGCTGTAGATCTGGGACTCATCAGTTTGGAGGAGACAACCTGGAGAGAGTATGTAGAATGATGTCAGTATGTAGAGGTGAGGGAAACTGGATTACAAGAAACAAGGAAAGAGCCAATGAATGAAAGAAGTAATTGTCAGAGAAAGATGAAGAAAACCAGGAGAGATGGGTTACAGACCTTAAGAAAGGAGAGAATATTAAGAAACAGTTAAGCTTCATCCCAGTTTTTTAAGGATTTGTTGATCGTCTCACAAACCCTTGAGTTGAGGGAAAAATTAGACGCAGCATTCTGGGTGTCAGCCAGGCATTTGACGTCTTTAATGACAACATTTTGGGACAAGGTAGAGAAAAATACAGACTGGATGAAGTTCAGGTGGGAAGATTATCAGTTAGGCCAATGAAGAATCCCAAAGGGATCAGGGTTAAGGGAGTGATGTCCACATGTGAAACTCTGCTGCTGCTGCTGCTGCTGCTGCTAAGTTGCTTCAGTTGTGTCCGACTCTTTGCAACCCCATGGACTGTAGCCTACCAGGCTCCTCCCTCCATGGGATTCTCCAGGCAAGAGTACTAGAGTGGGTTGCCATTTCCTTCTCCAGGGGATCTTCCTGACCCAGGGATCGAACCCAGGTCTCCCGCATTCCAGGCAGATGCTTTACCATCTGAGCCACCAGGGAAGCCCAACTGGACCAGAAGGGATGGGCTTTTCGTCTCCTCTTTATCACATCCTGTGTTATTCCTCCTTAAGCTTAATCAAATCCCACGAGGCTTTATATTTTATTATCCATTGAATGGGAGTTGAAGAAGTTTTGAAACTTTTACCAAAAAATAGGCCTAATTCAAGACTTGCTATATATTTTAAGACTCAATAATCATTTTTTTTTGGCCTCTATTCTTTTCGCTCAAGATGGATTCTTCATCGTGAGGATCTTTAGTCCCACAAGTAAACAGAGCCCTGTCAGCCTTCTCTACCAACAGTGTAGACATGTCCAGACTTAACCCCAGGACAAAAAAAAATCTGGCTTTAAGTGGATTCCCTGCTGTGCAAATTTATAAACATATTGCATGTTATAGACCCATGGATTCACTCATGAAGAGGTGAGTTCAAAAAGTTCAATACATGAAAGCCTTTAAAAAGAGGTGAGTGATATGAAGCAGCAAATGAGAAACCATACAGTTCAGTATTCATTTTGTCTGAGAATCATGACTCATAAAAAACAGACAAACATGGAAATAGTCTCTATTCATTCTGCCACTCAAATACTTTGACAATATTATGGCAGTTCTTATCATTTAACCCTACTTTTTTTAATGAGCAAAGAAAATGTAGTTTCATCATTTTTGTCCACCATTGATTTAATCTTGGGGGTGGGGCAGGGAGCAGCCTCATATCAGAGTGCAGCTTTGGGAAGGGGAAACAGAAGCATAAAATGCCTCCCCCTGGCTCTATTTCTCTCTCGTTTTCTGCTGCAGCCCACCTGAGCAAGAAAAGCCAGACATTTTGTTTCCTTTCTGTCATATCCTGACTTGTGCCTCCTTACAATGTTGCAGTCCTAAATTTCAATTTTGAATCTTTAATCTGCAATGTGGTGGTATTTGGGGGGCCTTTGGTAACTGAGAAGGTTTAGACATGGTCAGATGGGATAGTTTCCTTGTACAGAGATGAAGGGACCAGAGCTCTCTCTTTCCTCACTGTGTAAGGACACAGCAAGAAGGCAACCACTTGTGAACCAGGGGGAAGGCCCTCACCAAGAACCCAGCCCTGCTGGCCTCCTCATCTCAGCTTCCAAGCCTCCAAAACAGGAATAAATGCCTGTTGCCTAAGCCACCCAGTCTATGGTATTCCAACAGCCGGAACTGACTAATACACTCCATAAGCATAATCATGTCCCAGGAAATCCGACCCTGGCTCTTCTTCCTAGGCAGAATCTGTCGTGTCTTTCCCTGGAATAACAAGCCTCGCCATGGAGGTGGAAGTGACAAGATAGCATGATTTAGGGAGGAAATAAAACTGTGTTGGTTTACTATGTCAAATATTTGATCTATAGCCGTACTCATACATCTCATAAACACTAGTTCACATAGCCCATTTCTGTCTCTCCTCCCCTTCTTAGTTGTAGTAGAGTGATTACCCTATACTCCTGTCCTCTTATATTAGAAATCTAGCCCTTTCTGCATCTTCCCAGGTAGTGCTAGTAGTAAGGAACCTGCCGGCCAGTGCAGGAGACAAGAGACGCAGGTTCGATCCCTGGGTCAGGAAGATCCCCTGGAGGAGGGCATGGCAACCCACTCCAGTATTCTTGCCTGGAGAATCCCATGGACAGAGGAGCTTGGCAGGCTACAGTCCATGTGGTCGTGAAGAGTCGGACATGACTGAAGCAACTTACAGCAGCAGCAGCCCTTTCTGGAGACCCAGGTTTTCAGTATAATGTTCATTGATACTATGATACTGACAGTAGGCACGTGACGATTCCAGAGACTTAGGCAAGTGGCTCAATCAGAATCCTCTTCCAGAGTAAACCTTGATTGAAAAGAGAGAGAGCACCTGTTCTGCCCAGGCCAGACCTGTGAGATGACACTTAACAGCTCTATTGGTACTTTGGTGCTGGTACTTATCACTAACTGCACATACTAGTGATGATAAGGAGCTTTTTGATGTTAAAGACTTTATCCATTTTTAAAAATATCTGATTATTGATTATCTAGTCCTCTGATTTCTGTAAGGTCAGGATTAATCTGTTCTAAGGGGTTCCTTTCCCCACTCCTGTCCTGAAAATGCCTATTCAGTCTTTAAACCCAGCTGCAATGTTACCTACTCTGTAGAGCATTCTCTGAGGCCTCCCCTCTACCCAGGAAGACAGAAGTGCTCTTCGTTCTGTGCCATTGCTATACCTTGTAGTCACCTCTTGTCATCACATTGTTTGCCGTCCATCAGGAGTATTCACTACTGTGTCTGTCTTCCTTACAGAAATCTCTGTGCTGTTCACACCAGTCCATGGTTTGGCACACAGTAGGTGACCCATAAACTTCTGTCTGCTAGGTGAATAAATCGGTGAGTGGCACCAGGGCCTGAGGTACCACAAGTAGTAAAAAGGAACGCTGGAATTCAACATTAGACTGTTATCCTAAGGCCCACGTTTGCCCTGCACTAAAATGATTTGCACTTTGGGAATTGCGCATTGAGGAAGCTTGCTGTATATCCATGATCAATACGCATGAGTTGCCATGAGCCCTGTGTGTTTTTCCTGTTCTTTGTGTCCTCCTCACCCTTCCTTTGATGAAGAGCAGATTTCCCAGAATTGCCTCTGCAACTGGGTTTTAGGATGAAAGTGAGTAAGGAAACAGAGCGGGGGACTTCCCTGGCGATCTAGTGGTTAAGACTTCCTGCTTCAAGTGCAGGAGACCCGAGTTCAATCCCTGGTTAGGGAACTAGATCCCACATGCCACAACTAAGAATTTGCATGCTGCTACTAGAGATCCCACATACTGCAACACAGATCAAAGATCCTGTGTGCCACAACTGAGACCTGGCATGGCCAAATATTTTTTAAAAAAAGGAAAAGAAAACAAGAGTGCACTATCACCAGACTGAGCCCTAAGGAATCAAGAGCAGGATAGAACTCCTTTCTTGAAGTCTTCCTATAAGAATCACTTGCACTTCTTATATGTTTACTGTGTGTTTGACATGTTAGTAAGTCTTTGCATACTTTGTTTTGTATACCTTATTTTCATCATAATAACAACACTTTGACATAACAAAGTCAGTTATATCATGACTAAAAGATAGTAATCATAACAATTACTATCGTGCCTTATTTCACTAATGAGGAACTGAGACTCATTAAAGAGTGCTGTTTATCCAGGGTGACATAGCGATAGCAGAATTTGGACCCAAGCTTGCCCAGGCATGCCTAATGCCAAAATCTACTCTTTTTTTTCTTTCCTTTTTATTATTATTATTTTTTAACGTCTCTGCTTTTTATTTATTTATTTTTTTACTCTACAATATTGTGTTGGTTTTGCCATACATCAATATGCATCCGCCATGGGTGTACACGTGTTCCCCATCCTGAACCCCCCTCCCACCTCCCTCCCCATACCATCCCTCTGGATCATCCCAGTGCACCAGCCCCAAGCATCCTGTATCCTGCATCACATCTGGACTGGCAATTCGTTTCTTATATGATATTAAACATGTTTTAATGCCATTCTCCCAAATCATCCCCTGCCTCCCTCTCCTACAGAGTCCAAATCTACTCTTTGAGGTAATGGAGTCCACCAGGAATAAGTCAGTAGGGTATAGGGGAGTGAAAATAGTTATGAATTAATATTTATTGGAGGTAATAGATATCTGTCAAGCTTTGTGGCCACCAGCATCTTTGAACAACTTTCCTATATTTGGGTAAATTTCAATATTTATTTTTTTAATTGAAGTATATATAGTTTATTAACAATGTGTTAATTTCTGGTGTCCATAAACTGATTCAGATATATATATATATATATATATATATATATTAAATCATATATATATATACACATCTAATATATATATTAGAATCATATATATATATATATATATATATACATCTAACCATATGAAAGTGAAAGTGTCAGTCACTCAGTTGTATCTGACTCTTTGCAACACCATGGACTATAGTCTCTGTCCATGGAATTCTCCAGGCAAGAATACTGGAGTAGGTAGCCGTTCCCTTCTCCAGGGGATCTTCCTGACTCAGGGATCAAACCTGGGTCTCCCACAATGCAGGCAGATATACATATATCTGACTATGAAAACGGAGAAGGCAATGGCAGCCCATTCCAGTACTCTTGCCTCGAAAATCCCATGGACAGAGGAGCCTGGTAGGCTGCAGTCCATGGGGTCGCAAAGAGTAGACACGACTGAGCGACTTCACTTTCACTTTTCACTTTCATGCATTGGAGAAGGAAATGGCAATCCACTCCAGTGTTCTTGCCTGGAGGATCCCAGGGATGGCGGAGCCTGGTAGGCTGCTGTCTATGGGGTCACACAGAGTCGGACACGACTGAAGTGACTTAGCAGCAGCAGCAGAATATGAAAGAGAATATACATATAGAAGAATGTATATATTATTTTTCATATTCTCTTCCATTGTGGTTTATCACAGTATATTGAATATAGTTCCCTGTTCTGTACAGTAGACCTTATTGTTTATCTTTTTTATATATAGTAGTTTGTATCTGCTAGTCCTACACTTCTAGTTTATCCTTCTCCTACCCTCTTTCCTCTTTGGTAACCATAAACTTTTCTATGTCTGTGAATCTGTTTCTGTTTGGTAAATAAGCTCACTGATATCAGATTCAGAGTCCATGTATAAGTGACATCATATGGTATTTGTCTTTTTCTGCCTGACTTCTTCACTTAGTTTGCCCACCTCTATGTCCATTCGTGTTGCTGCTAGTGACATTGTTTCAGTCTCTGTTAGGACTGAGTAGTATCCCATCACATGTATTTATGCCACATCTTCCTTATCCATTCATCTGTCAATGGACAGATTGTTGTTTCTGTGTCCTGGCTATTGTAAATAGTGCTGCTATGAACATTGGGGTGCAGGTATCTTTTCAAATTAGAGTTTTCTCCAGATATATGCCCAGAAATGGGATTGCTGGGTCATGTGGCCAGTCTATTTTTAGTTTTTTAAGGAGCCTCCATATTATTTTCCATAGTGGCTGTACCAATTTACTTTCCCACCAACATTGTAGGAGGATTACTTTTTCTCCACACCCTCTCCAGCACTTATTACTTGTAGACTTTTTAACGATGGCCATTCGGATCAGCATGAGGTGATACCTCATTGTGGTTTTGATTTGCATTCCTCTAATAGCGATTTTGAGCATCTCATTGTTGTTGTTCAGCATCCTTTCGTGTGCCTACTGTCCACGTGTATGTCTTCTTTGGAGAAATGTCTATTTAGGTCTTCTGCCCATTTTTTGACTGAGTTGTTTGGGGTTTTTTTTTTCATTATTTACAAAGATTTTCTCTCAATCTGTGTATTGTCTTTTTGTTTTGTTTGTGATTTCCTTTGCTGTGCAAAGCTTATAAGTCTAACTAGGTTCAATTTCTTTATTTTTGCTTTTATTTCTGTTGGCTTGGGAGACAGACCTAAGAAAACATTGCCACGATTTATATCTGAGAATGTTTTGCCTATATTCTCTTCTAGGAGTTTTGTTGTGTTATGTCTTATATTTAAGTCTTTAAGCCATTTTAAGCTTATTTTTGTGTATGGTGTGAGGGTGTGTTCTGACTTCATTGATTTACATGTGGCTGTCTAGCTTTCCTAACACCACTTGCTGAAGAGACTGACTTTTTTGCCCCATTATATATTCTTGCCACTTTTGTTAAAGATTGATTGACCCTAGGTGTGTGGGTTTGTTTCTGGGCTGTCTATTCTGTTGCATTGATCTACATGTCTGTTTTTGTACCAATACCATAATGTTTTGGTTACTGTGGTCTTGTAGTCTGAATTCTGGGAGGGTTATGCTTTCTGTTTTTTTCTTCAAGATTTCTTTGACAATTCTGGGTCTTTTATCACTCCATATAAATTTGGGGATTATTTGTTTTAGCTATGTGAAAAATGTCATGGGTAATTTGATAGGGATTGCACTAAATCTGTAGATTGTTTTGGGTGGTACTGTCGTTTTAACAATAGTAATTCTTCCCATCCAAGAGTATGGGCTTCCCAGTGGCACCAGCAGCAAAAGAATCCACCTGCCAATGCAGAAGATTAAGAGACCTGGGTTCAGTCCCTGGATTGGGAAGATCCTCTGGTGGAGGATATGGCAACCCACTCCAGTATTCTTGTCTGGAGAATCCCAAGGACAGAGGAGCCTGGCAGGCTACAGTCCACAGGGTCACAAAGAGCCAGATACAACTGAAGCAACTTAGCATGCATGCACACCCAAGAGCATGAAATAGCCTCCCATTTCTTTGAATCATCTTCAGTCTCCTTTATCAGCGCTTTATGGTTCTCCAGCATGTAAGTCTTTTACCTCCTTGGTCAGCTTTATTCCTAAGTATTTTTTTATGTGTTTTAAAAGGCATTTTTTTTTCTCTTTGCCTTTTGGATATTTCATTGTTAATGTAAAGAAATGCAACCAATTTCTGTATGTTAGTCTAGGATTTTGCTACTTTGCTAAATTCATTTAGCAGTTCCAGTAGGTTTTGTGTGAAATCTTTAGGATTTTCTGTATATAGTATCATATCATCTGCATATAATGACAATTTTGCCTCTTCCCTTCCATTCTGGGTATCTTTTATTTTTCTTTCTTGTCTGATTCCTGTGGCTAGAATTTTCAGTACTCTGTTGACTAAAAATGGTGAGAGTGGCTTTGTCTTGTTCCTGATTTTAGCAGGAAGGATTTTCAACTTTTCACTGTTGAGTATTATGTTGGTTGTGAGTTTGTCATAAAATAGCTTTTATTAATTTGATATATGTTCCTTCTGTCCCCACTTTGGTAAGATTTTTTTTTATCATGAATGGATGTTGAATTTTATCAAATGCTTTTTCTCCATCTATTGAGACAATCATGTGGTTTTGTCTTTTCTTTTGTTGATGTGGTATGTCATATTGATTGATTGGCATATGTCAAACCACCCTTATGATCCTGGGATGAATCCAGCTTGATCATATCTTGGTAATTTTCTATATTAGGAGTCTGATCTTCCAAAGGTGGAAACAGGGCATTTGCTCTTATGCGAGAAGGGAAAATGCCACTCATCACACACACCAGGACTAAATGAATGAACAAATGAATGAAACTTACTGAGATAGAAGCAGTAGCAGGTTGGCAGGCCTATCTAATATGTTGCATTCTAAAGTGATGCACAGAGATCCAACAAGGCAGACAGCAGACTCCTAGAGAGAGAGACACATCAGTCTTGGGCCAAGGGGCTGATGAGCTATATGGTTAGGAAAGCACTGACCCCTCCCTTCAAGTAATCAGGGGTTGGGGTACCATAGTAATATGGCATGGCAGAACACTTGCTCCAGTCCTGCCCTCATCTTTCATGACTTTGGGAAATACCAGGCCTTCCTCTGGTATAATGAGAAAGCTGGGGCCCAAGACTTGCCATTGTATTAATGCGATATAGTGAGCAGCTTGAATCCCAGCAACCAGGCAGCATTCAAGACCAACAAAGGAACCAGCCTTTCCTCTGGTATGATAAGAGTGAAAGAGAAAGAAAGTGTTAGTCACTCAGTCTTGTCAGACCCTTTGCAGCCCCATGGGCTGTAGCCTGCCAGGCTCGCTGTCCATGAAATTCTCCAGCAAGAATACTGGCTGCTGCTGCTGCTAAGTCACTTCAGTCATGTCCGACTCTGTGTGACCCCATAGACGGCAGCCCACCAGGCTCCACCATCCCTGGGATTCTCCAGGCAAGAACACTGGAGTGGGTCGCCATTTCCTTCTCCAACGCATGAAAGTGAAAAGCGAAAGTGAAGTCGCTCAGTCATGTCCGACTCTTCATGACCCCATGGACTGCAGTCTACCAGGTTCCTGGTTCTGTCCATGGGATTTTCCAGGCAAGAATACTGGAATGGGTTGCCATTGCCTTCTCCAAGGAATACTGGAGTGGGTAGCCATTTCCTTCTCTAGGAGATCTTCCTGACCCAGGAATTGAACGTGTGTCTCCCACATTGCACGCAGATTTTTTACCATCTGAGCCACCAGGGAAGCCCAAAACTCTGTAGCAGCAACCAAGCAGCATTTAAGATAAAAGAAGTACCAGTTTTTCCTCTGATATGATCAGAGGGCTAGGCTTTAAGTCTCATAGTTGACCAGAATCGACTGCTTTTAGCACCAGGCTATCACCAGTTTCCATCAAATTTGTAGGAAAACAACTCATTTTCTAGAAGGCAGCCCACAGAAAATTTATCTTTATCTTTCACTCCCTTGCTTTCCCAGCCTCTCATGCAGCAAGGGTGCAGACGTGTCCTTCGGCCTCTGCCAGTCAGATGTACACATGTGAAATATGGGTTTAGAAGAGAGTAGGGATAAATACAAGAACATGAAAGCCATTTCCTGGAGTGGCTGATAACAGAGACCTTTGGTTTCTAACAACAGCTGTGGTGACTCTGGAATTCAGGACCCAGAATCAACAGTGTCCAATGTCAGTGCCTGGAAGAGGCTGCAACAGGCTTGTTTCCAGGACAGACGCATGCTGTAGTTTGATGTCTTTTCTGTTCACGTGCCTTCCAAACTGATCTGGCCCCTCGTGGAAATTCTCTGAGCTACTTAATAACCTTGAAGAAGGGTACCCTCTGCTTTAACCAGAAGTATTAATAGTTTCTTTTGTTTGCAACTTATATCTGTTTTGTGCCAAACCTTTTCCTAAACTCTGTCCCATTCTTTATTTCATTGACTTTTCACACAAAACCTACCAGACAAGTACAGTTTACACTGCAGAAGAAGAATGTGATAAGGCAGTGGCATAGCATAAGGCTGACAAGATCAACAGAAGAGAGGTCACAAATTTGCCTTTCATTGTCAGCTGATGAGTCTGGGGCTTTCTTGCATAAGTGCGTTATACATGCCCCTGGGGAGTATGTGAGATTGAGAACCACATGCCTGGCTGCAGACTTGAGGGGCAGCAGCTTCCCCGAGGTGCCAGCTTCCACAGACTCTTCCTCGAGCTTCCTTCCCCACGTTAGCAGCTGGATATGCACAGCATCTCAGCTTCTCCCACAAGCTCTGACTAACCCCATGTTCCAATGCTCGAGATCATTCTCTGACCCTGTGATTGCTTCTCCTGCCTTCCAGTCACAACTTCTTACAGCCATGCAAGATCTAATTCCTATAGCAAAAGACTTACCTCTCTTTCCTTGACTATGATCCAATCAGTAAGACAAAAAGTGAGGTGGTTGATAACGTGTGGTAAAAAAATAAATCTGAAGTTCAAAATTCTGTTTGATTCTAACCCTATAATAATGGAAAAAACTCAGACTTTAGGAATCATAAAGACTTGGGTTATAGTCTTATCTTTGTCCCTTATAGCTGTGTGACGTTCTTTAATTATATACTCAACATCTCTGAGCCTCAGTTATCTCATTTTAATATGGGCATTCTAATACTTACCTCATGAGCTTGGTGATGATTAATGAGACTGTTTTAACATTTGAGGACACTGTAAACTCAGCTCTCAAGCCCTTTCCATTTTATGACCAGTGTTGAGAAATAAAATATAATGAAGACATGTTTCTTGCCCATTTGAACTAAGAATTCTTGTTTTTAATACTTATTTATATGAACTTTCAAGGTAAAAATGAATCTTTATAAAAATGCATTTTTTAAATAATAAGGATATGAGTAAAATTGTGAGTGCTCCAGGTTTGCTCTCTCAAATTGGCCTTTAAAAATACTCTGTTCTATGCTTCTTGGAATATACTTCAATAAAAAGTGCAAGTTTTCACAGACTATGGATATTTAAGTTTTTATAAAATTTCACTTTTAATACATATTTTCAAAATGTTGAGCATAACATATATTTGATTGATAACTAATTGTTTGCATAATGGCACATTCAAACAATGAAATCAAAGCAGAATAATAGATAAGAGTTCATTGTACTCCCATGGACAGGCTCATCAGTAGCTTTGAAAACAGTTCTACCAAGGGCATAGTTCTCCTAGTCTCAGTTTGGCCTCACTTTCCTCCTCATTTACTACAGAGAAGGCTTCATATGGAGTGTTCCAAATTCTGTCAGTCTAGGAACCTGGATGTGAGCTCTGTTGGCAATAAATGACATTTATTCAATGTGACTCCTACTCACCAGATGAGAAAAGAGGGTGATAACTAAATTCTTCCCAACCCTTGCTTGTGATCATTTAAAAGAATAATAGCATGGTGTGTATAAAAAGGCATTTTACTGAGTGTTTTATAACCAGAATATAATTCAGTCTCATAATCCCAATGACACAAAATTATTCTTGCTGCCCTTTTACAGACAAAGATATTGATGCAGCAAAAAGCTAAGTAACGCTCACAATAGCAGGCAGTTGAGAAGAGCAAAGGCAGAGGGAGAACCAAAGTGTGGGGAAGGGTGTTGGCTCTGGGGGTCAGACTGACCTGGGTTCCAATTCTAACTCTATCATTCAGTATCTTTGTGGTTTGGGGCCAAATTACTTAATCCCTCCCACCACACATTTTTGTTATCTGTTAAATTATACCAGTCAAACTTCTTTCCAAGCATTGGTGTGAGGATTAAATGAAATAACTTTAGCGTTGTAACTATGTTGGAAATGGTAATGATTTATATTACCTCCCAAAGTGTTTCTTTTTAACAACATCCAGGTGCTTAACCGTGTGTGTGTGTGTGTGTGTGTGTGTGTGTGTGTGTGCACACTTGGTGCTTCAGACATGTCCAACTCTTTGCAACCTCATGGACAGTAGTCTGCCAGGCTCCTCTGTCCTTGAAATTTTCCAGGCAAGAAGACTAGAGCGGTTTGCCATTTCCTACTCCAGGGGATCTTCCTGACCCAGGGATTGAACCTGGGGATAAAACCTGCATCTGTTGGCATCTCCTGCATTGGCAGGCAAATTCTCTACCATTGCACCACCTGGAAGCCCAGCCTAAGCATACTGGCACTTAAAAACCTAAGCACCTTGCACCAATGTTGTTAGACAAATGTTAACATTTTCATGGATCAGAAAAGACTAATGCAATGTAACTAAGTTGTTTCACATTTTATATGAACTCAGAGGCAAAGTCCAAAAAATCAGCTCTGGCTCTTTCTAACAGATTGCTGTGATTACTAACATATTTCCCACCACTCATAGAAAGGCACTTGGCAGTCCAGAAGGGATTTTTCAACATGCTAGTTAATTCAAATAATGCATCTTCCCTGCATTCGAAAAGGTCAGAGAAATGTATTAGAAATGTATCCAAAGCTGTTTTTGGAACCTTAGCTGCTCAGGTGCTCTCTTTCATTGATTAGAAAACATTGGCATCCTCTTCTGACCTTTCCCCTACTTTGCCCAGCAGAACTGACAATGCCCATCAGGACTTATGGGATAATCCTCTACACCATTGCCTAATGGTGAAAAACATCATGACTCCTTCAGGCTCAGCTGTGCTCATTAGGTACAGAAATGCCATGAGAAGATAGAAAATGTATTC
The DNA here is from genome assembly GCF_027580195.1 of Bos mutus. Classification (NCBI taxonomy): domain Eukaryota; kingdom Metazoa; phylum Chordata; class Mammalia; order Artiodactyla; family Bovidae; genus Bos; species Bos mutus. The sequence goes on along the minus strand of NC_091624.1, from coordinate 87,834,532 downwards.
AGATTTTAGTTTGTCTGCAGTTTGATGTAATAATGTTTTATTTTTGGACCCAATGGCTCAGCAAAAAAAACAAAAACAAAAACCCTTGGTTAAACTGCTGACTTCCTCTAAATCGCTGAGCACAGGGATTGTAGCTTGATACAGTCATTTAGTTGCTGGATGTTTATAGTCAAACCATGTCAATGGCTTTTGCTGGAGTTTTTCATAAGGAATGTACTGATGTTTACTTCTTTATAAAGTTGGAATAACTGTGAATTCACTGGTACTACCTTGCAAGTGAGTTTTTAAACATTTATTTCATCTTTAGGGCTTTGAAATATAAAATTCTATTTAGGTTTCCAGTGAAGAAGACCTCAGAAAGAGAAAATATGTAAACTTTGGCTGAATAAAATGTATTATAGTTTCCCTAATACTCCTAAATTCTGAAACATTAATACAGTGGTCATTAGTTTTGAATGTGGTATACTTGGGATATTTCCTAGTAAGTACTGGGTTGGCCAAAAAATTTGTTTGGGTTTCTCCATTACAAAACCCAAATGAACTTATTGGCCAACCCAATATTATGGTGGTCCATTTGGATTTTTAAAATATTCATGATTATTGCATCAATACTAAAGAAAGAGAAAGAAGTAGGGATGGAAGAACTAGTGTGAACATAACTCATCTTCTTTATCCATTTTTCTTTTCTCCCAATCCTAAAGGCAAAGGCTAGATTTATCCAAAATCAGAAAAAAAAAATGTTGAATCAGGAAAGACTTTCCAGCCAGTCATCCATTTATTCAATAATACTCACCTGTTGCACATCTATAAAATGCCAAAGTGTTGAAGATACAGAAACAATATCGGGTTGTACATTAATTCAGTCAGCCATGTAATAAACTTACCAGTTAGCCAATGTTTGACTCAAAAAAACTGAAAACAAGTAATTACAACATATGGGATAAGTTTATACAAGTATTCAAAAGGTTGAGAAGCAAAAGAAAACTGAGGAAATAATGAGACCTCGGCTGTAGCATACATGTCAGAGGCTGAGTTTTGGCGCACACAGGCTGCCCCAGGACACATGGTAAAGCTGTTTTTGGAACATTAGCTGCTCAGGAGGCAAAGGGTGGGAAGACAGAACGGCTGTGATCACTAGAACCACACAGTCCTGTGTTTATATCCCTGTTGCAGCAGACTGCTAGTTGTCCTCTAAAACCCATTTCCTTTTCTTCCTCAGGATAATATAAATTCTGAATGTAGGTGAGCACATGGTCATTGAGATCAGACCACGTTTCCCAGTCTCCTTTGCAGCTGGGCAAGCCTTTGAGATTTTTCTGGTCAAAGGTTGAAATAAGATTATAGACTGAATGTTTTTATCCCCTCAAAACTCATTTTAAGACCCAAATCTCCAGTTTTATTAGGAAGGGGTCTTTGAGAGGTGATATGATCATAGAGATGGAGCCCTCATGAATGGGATTAGTGCCCTTACAGAAAAAAAAAAGGACCTCAAAGAGCCTCCTTGCCTCTTCCACCATGTGAGGACAAGAATATGGCTTGCTGTGACAAGGAACTCTGCGCAATGTTGTGTGACAGCCTGGATGGGCAGGGAGTTTGGGGGAAATGGATACATGTGTGTATACGGCTGAGTTCCTTTGCTGTCCACCTGTAATTATCACAATGTTGTTAAACAGCTATACTCCAATATAAAGTAAAAAGGTTTTAAAAAAAAGCAAGTGTGGGGCTACTGGACTGGTAGAGCTGGAAAAGAAAGCTGGGTCTGAAAAGTCTTGATTCCACTGATTTTGATGGTTAGTGACATAGTTTTTGTAGCTCAATAGTGGACGAAGAAAGTGGGCTCTCAACAGACACAGAATGTGCTGGCACCTTGACCTTGGACTTCCCAGTCTCCAAAAAAAGTTCTGCTGTTTGTAAGCCACCCAGTTTATGGTGACTTTCTACATAGCATCCTGAACAAATGAAGACAAGTAGTAGCTTTGTAACTTCCAAGAAGTGTCCTTAAGAGAAGTGGGACTTCCCCAGCCCCCTCTTCTTTCTTCTTGCTGGCAAGTAGGTTGCTATGAAAGCTGGTGTTCAAGCAACCATCTTGGACCATGAGATAGCCTTGTGTAGAGAATGGGGAGCAAGATGCAGCAGAGTCTGATGCTGTGGAGCCACCATGCCAGCCCATGTAGCCTGTGAGAGGACAGTCAAGCTTGCATTTTGTTTTAGCCACTGTTGGGTTCCTGTCACTTACAGTTGAACCTAACCCTCACTGATACCAGCAATAAGATCTTAAGTAAATACATTAAACCCTCTGAGACTCAGTTTCTTCATCAAAAAAATAAGGATCAAAATATCTTCTTTTTTAAACAATTTGTTTGAATGACTGAATTACAGTGATAAATACATTTAATTCATCTAGAATAATGGCAGGTATCCAGAGGTGCCATTATAAACAGTAGCTATTATTATGGTAATGTTCTTTGTCTATCCAGAGCTCATGTTCCACAAGTATCTAAACTTGGATACAAAAAAACTCCTATTCCCTGAGAGTTGTGCCAACTGTCCTGAAAAGGCCAAGCAATTGAAATTGAATTAAGGCCAAAAGGCCAATTGAAATTAAGGGTGCTTTACTTGAGCAGAAGGGATGGTGGGGTTGGAGATGATGGAGAAGGAGGGAAGAGTTAGAAGACATCAATAGTTCTTTTAAATACGAAAAGTTTGAGATATGTATCAGACATCCAAGCAGAAATAAATGTTAAGTAAGCAGTTGGACATATGATTCTGGTGCTTGTGAGAAAGATACTGGAACAGCCACAGATCTGAGACTTGTCAGCATACAGATGCTATTAAAAGCTATGGAATAGAAGATGAGAAGGCCAAAGGACAGAGCTTTCAAATCTTGCAATATTTAGAGGTAAGTAGAGGAAAAGGAGTCAGTAACAAGAAAAAACCTAATCACTATGCTGTCTCAAAAACCTAGACTCAGTGTTTTAAGGAAGAAGTAATCAATTGTACTAAATCCTACTGAGAGGTCAAGTGAGCTGAGGGCAGAAAATTGCCAATTAACATTGCTGAGATCTGGGTCACAGGCAACTCAGAGGTAGTAGGCAGTTTCTAAGACAACCTCCAGGGATCCTTGCCTCCTAGTATTCATGCCATCACACAGTCTCTCTCCTTAACCATTGACTTGCTTCTAATAGAATACAAAAGAAGCGATGCAATGTCACTTCTGAGATTAGATAGTAAAAGACTGGGAGTCCATCTTGCTATCTCTCTTGGGTGCTGATAAAGAGTAAACAGATAATTAGGTTTAAATTGCATAGGGATTTTTCAAGGCAACTATAAATATGATGGAGGAAGAGAAGGGTATAGGACTTAAAGTTCATAACAGAGTAGTTATATTGGTGGTCTCTGGACTCTAAGCTTCGTAAAAAGAGAAGTGAGATGAGGTATGTAAGGGAAATAGAAGTAGTAGGACAAAGGATTAAGAACTCAATGGGATGAGGACTTGGTGGAATACTGAAATAACCAAGGAGGAAAAATGAGAGGTAATGGGTAGAGAGAAGAGTGCTTCAAAGAGAGACTTCTCAACTTGTACTGGTAAATGTACATGTACAGTATAACCTTAAGAGTAAGCGGCTGAGATAGGCTGAAGGAAACTATAGAAAGAAACTAAAGGGGCAGGATTAATCACTGATGTAGGTATGGAAGTCATCCAGGACTTTGACAGACATATTTTAAGGATGAGGAAGATCACTTGGAGAAGGAAATAGCAACCCACTCCAGTATTCTTACCTGGAAAATTCCATGGATGGAGGAGCCTGGCATGCTACAATTGTGGGGTCCCAAAATAGTCAGACATGACTTAGCAACTACACACACACACATGGTAAAGATGATAGTAAGACAGATGCCAGTACTGCCAGACACAGGAGGAGCAGGTTCTTTACCCAGTATGCATTCCTTAGTCCAGATCACTCTAAGTCTGCTTCACTGACCCCTCTGGTATTAATATCACACATTAGAAAGTAGTAACCCAAAGTAGAGAGCTTCCCTGGTTGTTCAGCAGTAAATAATCTGCCTGTCAATGCAGGAGACCTTGGTTCAATCCCTGGCTCAGGAAGATCCCTGGGAGGAGGGCATGGCAACCCACTCCAGTATTCTTGCCTGGAGAATCCCATGGATGGAGAAGTCTGGCAGGCTATGAGATCGTATCCATGAGATTGTAAAGAGTCAGACACAATTAGTTAGTGACTAAACAACAACAACCCAAAGTAGAACCATAATTTATCCAAATACAAACCCTTCTCATTTCCACTACTCTAGGATATCTCTTACACCTACAAATAAATGGTATATTTAATAAAACAGCACAGAATCCAAGTAAAAAGATCACAGATAACACTGTAGGTACCCAAGATATAATTCTTAAGCAGAGACAGTCACATTACACACTTGAGGTTGGAGGTGTCGAACAATCTGAAGAAGAAATCGGGCTGGCTGATGCTTGCTCTTCTGGCACTTTAGGTGTGGTCAGAGAATGAGAGATCAGAAAATTAGGTGAAATATAGAAGCATAAAATAGCAAATTTTGGCAAAGAAACTAAAAGGAAGGTTATGAGTATAACCTCCAAATCAGTTGCACATGCTCAGTTCAGTTCAGTCACTCAGTTGTGTCTGACTCTTTGTGACCCCATGAACTGCAGCATGCCAGGCCTTCCTGTCCATCACCAAATCCCTTGCAAATGCTCAGGGATGAACTTAACAGAAACCCCAGTATGTAAACATTTTTCAGAAATATGGAGCCACATCAGTTTATAGGGTGACCATGTGAAAAGCCCACTTAAAGTTTGAAAGGATACTCCTCAATCATCCTGAATCTTAATTGGACTTTAAAAAGATCAAGCCAGTCAGTCCTAAAGGAAATCAACCCTGAATATTCATTGGAAGGACTGTTGCTTTGAGCAATTTCCAGGAGATACTGGAGGACACAGGAGCCTAGCATGCTACAGTCCATGAGGCACAAGACTTGGTGACTGAACGACAAATCTTAAGTATTTAATCACCACTATAGCATGTGCTAGCTGAAGAACTTTGAGCCTGCTTACTCACTTATAAAATTGGAATAATAACCAAATTTCACAGGGTTTCTAGGAAGATCAACAGTCATAGTGCATGTGAAAGTGTTTTTTAAGTTGTAAAACCTCCATATATAAAAGCATTTTCATCATCATCTGCATGAAACAACCATTACTGTCATTTTTTTTCCTACCCAGACCCCTGCCCTTCTTCCGCTGGCAGTATAATTCCACTTTCCATGAATAAGATTTGCCTGTTGTAAACATGATATTCCTATTAAATATTCTTCTACTACTATTACTACTAATATTAAGTCGCTTCAGTCGTGTCCAACTCTGTGCAACCCCACAGACGGCAGCCCACCAGGCTCCACTGTCCCTGGGATTCTCCAGGCAAGAACACTGGAGTGGGTTGCCATTTCCTTCCCCAATGCATGAATGTGAAAAGTGAAAGTGAAGTCGCTCAGTCATATCCAACTCTTTGCAACCCCATGGACTGCAGCCTACCAGGCTCCTGTGTCCATGGGATTTTCCAGGCAAGAGTACTGGAGTGGGTTGCCATTGCCTTCTCCATTAAATATTCTAGTATTTCTTAAAGTAGTAAATGAAATCCTCATTGTTATAACTTTTGTATTGGGTAATTTTAAATCATTTCAGGTTCTAAGTCACAAATGTTTAACCAGTTTCCCTTCAAGTGCCATTATTTTCATCAGTCTTTCTGCATATCAAATGCAACCAAGAGATCCCCAACAGTAATCATGTCAGCTGGGTGCCTGAACTAGCTTTTTGGTTCAGCAGAGCACAGCTCAGAATAGGAGAGTTTAAAGGGCAGCATTTTTCAGATGTTATTTTGTGTTGCTTGCTGTTTGTCTTTATTCAAACTACTGAGCTCAGCTCTCCAACTAGTGGGTCAGTTTTTGAACATCCTTATAAAATATTTGCCCAGTAAAGGACCAGGTGGAAGCCAAGTCTCCATTTTTTTTTTTTTTTTTTTGCCACCTCTTATCCCCATCACTATAAATTCTCAGAAAGCCACTGCAGAGGGACCAGATTCACAACGGGTTAAACTGACAGTGGGCAATACTGAGTCTTCTCTTAACTCAGAACCATGACTTCTGTGTGCTTTCTGTACCTACTTTTTTCTCCATTGCTTTTCAGGGGTCTAAGGAAAATATGAAAGCTAAGACTGGTGCTAGCCTTAAAGCTACAATCACAAGGAAGAGATGCCACCCTTATATTAAGATGACATACAACTGTAGAAACCAAAACCCAAAAAGGTGCAAAAGAACAGGAACACAAATGCCTCCAAAGAAAACATGCAGTGCTTTCTTTCCAGACAGCTCTCCTCTTTCTTGCACTCACCCTCATGGCAGACTCCAGCTTACGTTCCACAAAGGAATTTTTTGACTCTGATTTCGCTACTGGAAGTCTAGGACCCCACCTTTCACTGGGGCCTAATTAGAGGGGGAGAAAATTACTTTTTATTCACCTCCAGTGTCAGACCCATTTTTTAAGACAATAGCACAATAGTCCACACAGATGTGAGTACCCCCTAAAAAGGGCAAAGGTTAACATTAGTATTCAGAGAAATTTAACTCCCAGATCATCCAAAGTTCTCCATTCTGAAAAAAGACATTTTGGCTTTACCTTTGCAAAAGATAGATGAAAATATTTTTCTTAACATATAAAGTAGTCCTTATCAAAAATGAATCAGAAAACAGCTGGCAGCTTTAAAATAGCAGCTTAAACTAACTTTGCGCCATCAAAATTTCAAAAATATTGACTCAGTATTTTTGGTGGGCCACAAATATGGTTCTAAATCTTCTCAAAACCACTGTGAAGGGAAATATGATTCACTTTGTGTTTCAAGGTGTCCATAAAGACAAAAATAAACTTTCCCTGTGGCTGCCAGAGAGAGAGAGAAAACTGTGTAATGTGACGAAAACATCTTTCATAATATCTATACAGTTAACATAAAAGTGAAAGTGAAAGTTGCCCAGTTGTGTCTGACTTTGCGACCCCATGGACTGTATAGTCCATGGAATTCTCCAAACCAGAATGTTGGAGTGGGTAGCCTTTCCCTTCTCCAGGGGATCTACCCAACCCAGGGATCAAACCCAGGTATCCTGCATTGCAGGTGGATTCTTTACCAGCTGAGCCACAAGAGAAGCCCACAGTTAACAGAGCAACAAGTTTTATGAGGCTGTTTCTTACAGTGGCCCTCGCTCTAAATTGGAGGCATCATCATTCAGTAGAAGCAATTCTATGGAGAGCCATTTTCAAGTGGGTTAAGAGCATAGCTTACTGTCGATCTGACTTCATAGAGGTGGATTTTAAAGACTTCAGCCAGAGGTTCTTAATCTCAAGTACACAGCCCCTTATAGATGGCTTCCAAGAGTTGTATGAATTAGCATATATGTATCCCCAATCAAATATTTTAATTTATTCCTTTTTTACAATGGTCTTTGTTAAAAATATACATTTTAATGTCAACTTGTAAATTGAGCTATCATTTCATTCTGAATAAATAGGTGGCATGGGATATTATCAGATATGTTCAGTATCTTAGAGTGTGTAATGATGCCTCATGATTTCCTATTGAACATGCTCTGACAGTTATGTTAATAAACATCTTTCTATGTTTCTGTGAGCTGTGCCTTAAATTGGGCACAAATAAAATATTCTAGAAAAGAAAGCATAGTAATACTAATGTGTCCTTTGATTTGGCTTTCGTAACCAAATTTGGAAAACTCAACAGTGGCCACAGGACTGGAAAAGGTCAGTTTTCATTCCAATCCCAAAGAAAGGCAATGCCAAAGAATGCTCAAACTACTACACAATTGCACTCATCTCACATGCTAGTAAAGTAATGCTTAAAATTCTCCAAGCCAGGCTTCAGCAATACGTGAACTGTGAACTTCCAGATGTTCAAACTGGTTTTGGAAAAGGCAGAGAAACCAGAGATCAAATTGCCAACATCCACTGGATCATGGAAAAAACAAGAGAGTTCCAAAAAAACATCTATTTCTGCTTTATTGACTATGCCAAAGCCTTTGACTGTGTGGATCACAATAAACTGTGGAAAATTCTGAAAGAGATGGGAATACCAGAGCACTTGACCTGCCTCTTGAGAAACCCATATGCAGGTCAGGAAGCAACAGTTAGAACTGGACATGGAACAACAAACTGGTTCCAAATAGGAAAAGGAGTCTGTCAAGGCTGTATATTGTCACCCTGCTTATTTAACTTATATGCAGAGTACATCATGAGAAATGCTGGACTGGAGGAAGCACAAGCTGGAATCAAGATTGCTGGGAGAAATATCAATAAACTCAGATATGCAGATGACACCACCCTTATGGCAGAAAATGAAGAACTAAAGAGCCTCTTGATGAAAGGGAAAGAGGAGAGTGAAAAAGTTGGCTTAAAGCTCAACATTCAGAAAACTAAGATCATGGCATCCAGTCCCATCACTTCATGGCAAATAGATGGGGAAACAATGGAAACAGTGGCTGACTTTATTTTTCTGGGCTCCAAAATCACTGCAGATGGTGATTGCAGCCATGAAATTAAAAGACGCTTACTCTTTGGAAGGAAAGTTATGACCAACCTAGATAGCATATTCAAAAGCAGAGACATTACTTTGCCAACAAAGGTCTGTCTAGTCAAGGCTACGGTTTTTCCAGTGGTCATGTATGGATGTGAGAGTTGGACTATAAAGAAAGCTGAGCACCGAAGAATTGATGCTTTTGAACTGTGGTGTTGGAGAAGACTTTTAAGAGTCCCTTGGACTGCAGGGAGATCCAACCAGTCCATCCTAAAGGAGATCAGTCCTGGGTGTTCATTGGAAGGACTGATGTTGAAGCTGAAACTCCAATCCTTTGGCCACCTGATGCAAAGAGCTGACTCATTTGAAAAGACCCTGATGTTGGGAAAGATTGAGGGCAGGAGGAGAAGGGGACGACAGAGGATGAGATGATTGGATGGCATCACCAACTCGACGGACATGGGTTTAGGTGGACTCCGGGAGTTGGTGATGGACAGGGAGGCCTGGTGTGCTGTGGTTCATGGGGTCGCAACAAGTTGGACACGACTGAGCAACTGAACTGAACCAAATTTGCTAGCCCTAGCAATGCTGGAGGGAAACTTTCATTAACCAGACAGTGAGGAAAGAAAAGAAAAAAAAAAAAAAAACTTTTTTAAGAAAAAGCCTTGGGATTCTACTAAATCTTGAAATTTCTGAAACATAAAACCTTGTTTTGAAGTATTGAATAAGGTTGCTTATCACATTACCAAGCACAACTGGAGAAGCTTTAGTTAATCCCTGCGCCTTGAAAACAGCTGAGAAAGTATGTGACTTGAAACAGAGGAAGAGATCTGAAGCAGTGTCTTATTCAAGAGACATCAGTTCAGTTCAGTTCAGTTCAGTCGCTCAGTCATGTCCGACTCTTTGCAACCCCATGAATCACAGCACACCAGGCTTCCCTATCCATCATCAACTCCTGGAGTTCACTCAGACTCATATCCATCAAGTCAGTGATGCCATCCAGCCATCTCATCCTCTGTCATCCCCTTCTCCTCCTGCCCCCAATCCCTCCCAGCATCAGAGTCTTTTCCAATGAATCAACTCTTCACATGAGGTGGCCAAAGTACTGGAGTTTCAGCTTTAGCATCATTCCTTCCAAAGAAATCCCAGGGCTGATCTCCTTCAGAATGAACTGGTTGGATCTCCTTGCAGTCCAAGGGACTCTCAAGAGTCTTCTCCAACACCACAGTTCAAAAGCATCACCTGCCCCCAAATGCTTCTCATATTTTTAAGCATATCATAGAATAATAGGCAGCAACTCACCCTTTCCTTTCAGCATGCAACTGGAGGAAATCACTTCATTGCACAACCGAATTTTAGCCACCGGGTGCAGACCTATACTTCAAAGTGGAATTCTTTCCTGAGCCTTGTTTTGAAACTTCAAAGGCCCTTACTGTCCTCAAAATGGTGACAAGTTTCTTTGCCAAGAAAACCTCCCCATGAGGATAGTCTTGATATTCTGGGCACAGATGGAGCCCTTGCAGGACTTGGTAACACATCTGGTTTGCTACTTTGATGAAGAGAGAGGCTCCGTATGTCATTGATGACTCAGCACTGTCCTCAGCAGTGATTTCACTCAGAGACTCTGCAAAAGGACTTGAAGGAAGTTTTGTCATCATCTGCTCAAAGTAAGTCCTCAACTTCTCTGAAGCCAGGGCCGTCGTTCACCTTGTTTTCAAATGATTTTGTTAAGAAATAAGAACAAAAGAGAAATGTTTTCTACTAAACAGAAGTTCACTGGTTTTCTTGAGGACACATCTTTAGAGTAGATTGAAGCATCAGGGAGAAGTTTCAGTTTCTTGAGAGAGAAAAAGGAAAGCCTGCTCAGTAAAATCTGACAGAAAGGTATTCATTCATGATCTGATTTTCTCAGCAATACTTTTGGACATGGGAGTGAGTAAAATCTTCCCATACAATCACCGTTACTGCTGCTGCTAAGTCGCTTCAGTCGTGTCCAACTCTGTGCGACCCCATAGACGGCAGCCCACCAGGCTCCCCATCCCTGGGATTCTCCAGGCAAGAACACTGGAGTGGGTTGCCATTTCCTTCTCCAATGCATGAAAGTGAAAAGTGAAAGTGAAGTCGCTCAGTCGTGTCCGACTCACTGACCCCATGGACTGCAGCCCACCAGGCTCCTCCATCCATGGGATTTTCCAGGCAAGAGTACTGGAGTAGGGTGCCTTTGCCTTCTCCTAGTCATTGTTAGGGATGCTGGTAAAAACAAACAAAACAAAACTATTTTGGCCGAGATTTTTTCCCCACTATTCTGAAACATAAAATTGAACATAGAAAGCTAAGCTTTTTCAAGCTAAAGTGCTTCTGTATACAGTGAAAAGAAGATAAAGCCTTAGAGAGTTTGGCATAGGCAGAAAACTGAAGACGCAATCAAACATCACAGAAAAATGCTTCTGCTTAGATTATCTGTTTAAATTTTTTAAAAAGAGATTCAGAAGGCATCCATCTTGATGATATAGCAGCATCAATAAGGCAGCCACAGACAAAGCTGACCTCAATGACGCAGGACAAAGAAAATGATGCATTGTGAACTCAACTGGAAGACTCTTGAGGGAATTCAAGTGCTAAGAAATTAGCTTGTCCTTTGTCTGGCAAAGGGAGTTATTGATACCATATACATTTCTAAAATTTTTCATCAGTTAAAATGAAAAGTTGGGAAGTATTTTGGTCAAAGTCATACATATTCAAGACCATTACACTATTTCCAACTTCTCATATAGACCAAAAACAACCTCCTTGATCCTGAAATAAACCTTCAGAATTAATTTCTACCTTTAATTTTGTCTTCAGTTTTGAATATTTTTAAAGCAAGTATTCTATTTTATCTCTATGAAACATGAGAATGAGAGATATAATTATTTCTTGGCAACATTTTCCTATTCTATCTATATGAAAGAAATCAATTTCCAGTGCAATAAAGGATATTGATTGAAAAATATGATATGTATCAGTTTACAGAATTTTTGCCTGGAGTTGGAATCTATAGCTTTTGGCCAATGTTCAAAGCAGTCCCTGACTCCAAAAAGTTTTGAAACTGCTGATCTAGAGAAACAATTGCAGTAGTTATCCTGCAAGCAGGCAGTAAATATTGTCTGTGAACTGGGACTTTGGTGGATATTGGGAGGTGGTGATTTGGGGTGTTTGGGAAGTGCAGAGAGTCCAGTCAGTTTATTTTGCAGTTTGATTGCAATGTCATATGCTTTCTGCCTCAGCATCACTAGGGAAGAATTAAAATCCTCATAATAGAACTGAGTTGGCTACCTAATAGAAGCCCATCCCTCCTCCTATGAGGTGAACATTCTCTTCTGAATACAATTTGGATTAGCTTTACTGCCAAGACAAATGGATACTTGAAGCACTGAAGTTCCACATCATAGAATACAATAATTTCAGCTGGGAAAAAAAAATTATGATTTCCATTAAAAATATAGTAAATCTCTCTCCTATCACAAAGAGTGAAACAAAGGGTCAAAGAACTTTTGTGGGATTAGAAAAAGTCCGCTCTCTCCAGCCTATTGAGTTTGCATGCAATGAAAATTAACCCTTGGAAGCTTTAAACACTAGAATGGAAAACTGTTTAATTCCAAGAGGAGAAAGTGACTTTCAGGGAAGGGTTGAGTTGTCTATTGTAAATGCAGGTTCACTTTGCAAAACATGCAGGTGCTAGATGAAGCTGCTGGTTGAAGTGGAAAATAAAGAAGAAGGTCCCTGGTGGCTCAGATGGTAAAGAATCTGCCTGCAATGTGGAAGACCTGGGTTCAATCCCTGGGATGGGAAGATCCCCTGGAGAAGGGGGAACGGCTACCCACTTCAGTATTCTTCTCTGTGTTTGAAAAATGTTCTTAATATAGGTTGAAGAAAAGAATTATTTGAATTTCTCATTTATTGCAGTATAACCTGGAAATTATAGAGAAAGAAGATGAAGTCATTACATAATACCTTATGCTACTGTATCATTAAATATAATTTTGTCATTAACTACTTTGATGCCTGCCTAATTGATTTTTAATTATTCTTAAATCTTCATAGTGTACAGGCATTTGTATAATCTCAGGAGACCGTTATGGTAAAGAATTGAAGACCAGGTCCTTACTCAGAAACATAGCTCTGTATTATAACATTGATTCTATAAGTAAAGCAAATTTTATTCTTATGATTTACACTGTGGGCCTCCTCTCTGAGAAAATAACCTGCTAGGAATGTGCTAACTGCTTTATGAATTTCTTCACATACATCAGTTCTTTTTTTTCTACAGTAACCCTTTAAGAACTTTCTATATTGAAATCCATTATAGAAACATTCACTTTAAATATTCTTAATTGTTGATGAAATATCATCTCAGTGTTTTGATCATCACAGTTTAGATTGGTGCCTGCTATATTTATGTCTTCCTAAAGTCATAATATTCCAGACATAGAAGAATAAAGACATTTTCTTGGTTGCTTGACAGAAAGTCTATAGCATGAAAATAGACACATTTCTACGCTAAAGTCTACACATTGGTAAGTAAAATTTTATTGTCACTCATACTCACAGCTATGTTGTGATCATGAATTCCATTTTAAGAATGGACATAAATCTTTCTTTCCCCAGTGTTGTTTTTATTTCTCTGTTGAAACATTTGCAAACTAGGGTCATAAATGTGATAATAGTACAGTGTCTTTCATTGGCCCATGAGCAAAATCTCATCATATGCACATTTAAGTTAATTGAATTGAATGTTATAACTTCAACAAAATAACAATAATAATGAGTTTTAAACTAGAGTACTATAAAATATTACTTGTGTACCTACTTTATCAGAGATAGTAATATACAGATGTGTATCTATAGAGGATTTATTCCATATATACTTAATGAGAAATCAAGAGATTTTAAAGGATAAATTGGTTCTGCGTGCGTACATGCTCAGTCACTTTAGTTGCGTCCAACTCTGAAAACCTATGGACTATAGCCTGCCAGGTTCCTCTGTCCATTGGATTCTCCAGGGAAGAATACTAGAGTGGTTGCTAGTTCCTCCTCCAGGGGATCTTCCCCACCCAGGAATCAAACCCTGGTCTCCTGAGTCTTCTGCATTGCAGGGGGATTCTTTACCACTGAGCCACCCGGGAAGCCACCTAATTTGGTTCTATTTATGCTTAATTTTTTTCTTGTCTTACTGACTAAGTTAATACCTAAACCCCAGACACAGAGCAGAGGGAAGGTAAAAATTCATGGTCCCACTACCAGGAAAACCTCCTGTGACACCCACCCTTCCCCAGGGGTCTCAGTGCCAGCTTGGTGCCCCTAACCCTGCCTGTTTCACACACATGCCTCCCTGGGAGTGCAACTGTCTCTTTACATGTCTGTCTCCCCCACTAGCGTGTGCTCCTCTTGCATGCGGAGTCCATGTATTATTTATCCGTGGATCACCAGTGCCTGGGGCATCCTTGGCACTCAATAAATATAGCTTTTGAATATAATCAGAATTCAGATTATTCCAGGTCAATGTTTATGAACATCTGTTGTTCAATAAGTGCTCCAGTCAAGCAGGGCACACAGGAATAAGTGGATCCGATGCTACTGACTGCAAGGAACTTGAAATGTCACAGTTTAAATAGTAAAGAATAGTCTTCTGAGGTGAGGTTTTTTTGTTTTTTTTTTTAAATCTCACCTCCTGCTCTTTAAGTAAAATTGTATATAACATAATGAGATGGTAAATGTTTAAAATATCTATAAGGCTTATTATATATGATTATATTTCTGTAGTTCTAAAATAGTAATAATAGCTAATTCTTGCCTAGAACCATGGTAAGTGCTTTATGTACAACACTGTGTATCATTTACACACAATACTTTAATACATACATTATACATACACAAGATATTATATTTATATAATACTTTACCTATGCTACTATGTATCATTTGTTCTCTACCCAGTTGCTCCCATTTTACCCATTTTCTAGATGAAGAAATAGAAGCATGGGGAAGTTAAATAACCTGCACAAGTCACTTTACGGAGTTGGAATATGATACCAAAATTTAAATGTTTGTTTCCCCTACCCCAGTTTAGCATAAAATTTTCAAATTTTCAAATCTGCAGTTTAAACCACTTCCTTTGTACACAAAAAGTTTAGTGTTATCAAGTTAACTTGCTTCTAAATTCAGAAATATCCATTTGTTCTGAATCATTTAAATCACAATGCCAAGGATTGTAACACAGTCTGATCCCACACCAGAGCTGAGGTCACAAGGGAGTTGCTGATAGTTGTCCAATTTACACTGCAGCTTCCTACTGAAAAAGAGAAGCCCTGTGATGGTCAGATTCAAAGCTGGGCTCAAGCTCTAAGCCAACCTAGGCTGGGAACTTCTTCCATCTAAACAGAAAACAGCCAATAGTGCATGCCATGTGAACACGCCATTATTTTGTTCTGAGCAAATTAAGCCACTTGTTTACTGATATGAAGAAAGAAAAGGAATTACTCAAAATAAATTGATGAGGTTTTGGATGGTGTGCAAGTGCTGACATGGGAGTAGCGAGATGTGTGTTACGTTTGCCTTCCTTGTAAGCACCCAGTTTGCTTACCAATGCAGAGAATTCTGTTTATTGCTGATATGTTTATTATTTTTACCTTTCCTGCTCTCCACAAAGTAATTAAGTTAGCTAAAGAACATATGTATGTAAGGACAGTTTTTAAAACTCTGAAAGACAAAGAACCAGAAAGAGGAAGGAGAGATTTACATCAGCAACCACGGAGAAGATAGGTTAATGCAATTGAGAGTTAGATTTAGCACTGAGCTTCTTGGCAGCCAAAGCTAAAAGAGGAACATTATAAATTATGTAGTTCACATTATCTGATAAAAAGAATGCAGTTTGTTCTTTGGGATACACACAAGATTTTTCCTAACATTAAATTCTAAGAGGAACTTCTCCCAGGGATATATAAGGAATGAACCATATCAAATTAACAGATCAATAGCAGTTTTGTAAAAGATGCAGAAATTTATACTATTTCTTACTTTCTGAATCATTCTCTTTTTTTTCACCATTTTCTTGTATCTGTGTTGCATACAAGTCCAAGTCCCCTAGTCCAAATAATCTAAAATTGCCTAATATCAAATAATGAGGAAAGATAATTTTCCTCTCCCTGAATTATCTCAAAATCATATAAGCAGAAGCTAAGCTAGGTCTGCATTTCTCTTACAACATTTAACAAAAGTGGAATTTTCTGAACAAAGAGAATTTTAGATGTTATCAGCTCTTCAAGGAAAAGGACTCACTGATTAGTAAAGTCTCTAGTGAGTAAACACATATTAAACCACAATGCCAAAGGTATTGTACTAATCATTACTTTGCCAACAAAGGTCGTCTAGTCAAGGCTATGGTTTTTCCAATAGTCATGTATGGATGTGAGACTTGGACTATAAAGAAAGCTGAGCACCGAAGAATTGATGCTTTTGAACTGTGGTGTTGGAGAAGACTCTTACGAGTCCCTTGGACTGCAAGGAGACCAACCAGTCCATCCTAAAGGAGATCAGTCCTGAATATTCATTGGAAGGACTGATGTTGAAGCTGAAACTCTAATCCTTTGGCCACCTGATGCAAAGAACTGACTCAAAAGAACTTGAAAAGACCCTGATGCTGGGAAAGATTGAAGGCGGTAGGAGAAGGGGACGACAGAGGATGAGATGGTTGGATGGCATCACCGACTCAATGGGCATGAGTTTGAGTAAACTCCAGGAGTTGGTGATGGACAGAGAGGCCTGGCGTGCTGCAGTCCATGGGGTTGCAAAGAGTTGGACACGACTAAGCGACTGAACTGACTGAACTGAATTGTACTAATGATCACAGGAACTATTTTTTGGACTTTGGGGTTTTATCATCCCTCACATTTGGGTGTGCAGGTATAGAACTTCCAATATTTTAATTTCATCAAAGAAAGATTTCATGCTGGAGAAGGTGTGGAGAAAAGGGAACCCTCTTACACTGCTGGTGGGAATGCAAACTAGTACAGCCACTATGGAGAACAGTGTGGAGATTCCTTAAAAAACTGGAAATAAAACTACCTTATGATCCAGCAATCCCACTGCTGGGCATACACACTGAGGAAACCAGAAGGGAAAGACACACGTGTACCCCAATGTTCATCGCAGCACTGTTTATAATAGCCAGGACATGGAAGCAACCTAGATGTCCATCAGCAGATGAATGGATAAGAAAGCTGTGGTACATATACACAATGGAGTATTACTCAGCCATTAAAAAGAATACATTTGAATCAGTTCTAATGAGGTGGATGAAACTGGAGCCTATTATACAGAGTGAAGTAAGCCAGAAAGAAAAACACCAATACAGTATGCTAACGCATATATATGGAATTTAGAAAGATGGTAACAATAACCCTGTGTACGAGACAGCAAAAGAGACACTGATGTATAGAACAGTCTTATGGACTCTGTGGGAGAGGGAGAGGGTGGGAAGATTTTGGAGAATGTCATTGAAGCATGTATAATATCATGTATGAAACGAGTCGCCAGTCCAGGTTCGATGCACGATACTGGATGCTTGGGGCTGGTGCACTGGGATGACCCAGAGGGAGGGTATGGGGAGGGAGGAGGAAGGAGGGTTCAGGATGGGGAGCACATGTATACCTGTGGCAGATTCATTTCGATATTTGGCAAAACTAACACAATATTGTAAAGTTTAAAAATAAAATAAAATTTAAAAAAAGGAAGATTTCAGAAAACCTTATCATCTATTATTTTATAATTTCAAAAAAGAAGGAGCATGTTGACACAAGGAAACTAAAAAGGGCATAAATAAAGGATGAAAGTGAAAGTGTCAGTCGCTTAGTGGTGTCCAACTCTTTGCAACCCCATGGACTAGAGTCCACCAGGCTTCTCTGTCCATGGAATTTCCCAGGCAAGAATACTGGAGTGGGTTGCCATCCCTTCTCCAGGGGATCCTCCCAACCAGGGATCAAACCTGGGTCTCCTGCATTACAGGCAGATTCTTTATCTGAGCCACCAGGGAAGCCCTAAAGAAAAGATAGTCCTCTAAATTGAATATATGAACTTTAAAAAATCCTGTCTACATAATCCTTATTTTTTCCCCTTTGGTGCAGACTGGTAACAGCATCCCTCATGGGTCAGCCAATGAGGGTACACTGGTAGGGTGTACCCAGAATATAAAGACACAACTATTGCTTCAAACAAAGCTACAATCAGCTGGGGGGTATAAAATATAAACATTGGAAAATTAATAATAATTATAAGCGATAATTCAACATTATCAGTGAGTTTATAAAGTGTAAAAGTATTTTTTATATAAAGGGGAGATCCCTGGGAGCTGGGGAGCGACCACAAGGCTTAGTGAAAACACAGTGATCTGAGCTGTATTTTGAGGAATGAAGAGAGATTGGAAATTTTAGAGAGGAAATATCAGATAGAAGCATTGTGTGAGTCAGACTGAAACCCAAATGCAATAGAGCTATTGGTTCAGTGGTATGAGCTCAAAATGTCTGTGTGGTGCTGTGTCCGTTTGTGGAAGCATTCTCCCTTGAAGACTAAGATGTCTAAACCAGCACAGCTTATTGTGGGCAGGACAAAAAGCAAAATTTCTGTGAATGAGTTACTAGGTACAATACCAAAAGGATCCACTCCTGCTTCCATCCCTTGATTTCTAGACCCACATGTTCTGGCTGTGGAAACAGTAGCATTCAGTGGTCTCTGATACACTGTCCTGTTTCATAGAACATTTTCTTTTCAAATGTCATCTCCCAACTGGCACTATAATCACGTCTTCAGTAAGGCATTGTGCCTTTCTCTTAGGCTAGCTGCTTACAGATACTGGGCTGCGGTAAAGGTCAGTTAGTTCAGTGGGTAGGATCCCAGTGCTGTACATCTTTTGCAATAAGTGAGTTCCTTAATCACACCCAGTACTGTGCAGAATGCCATGATGGTGAGGCAACCTGAGTGTCCTTGGCTAAAGATGCTGGCAGAAAATATTATAGACAGGAAAAACAAATCCATATCCAGAATATGTGTGAGTCTTGTGAAGATAGATCTCTGCTGTCTCTGTGGTAGAAGAGATCAAATGTAATCGACCTGCCAGCAGGTGGCCAGCCACTTCCCACATTTGTGTACATTTAAGTTAAGGGTAATGAAAAAGTACATAGTTCAATAAAATTAAAACATAGGTCCATGAAACAACTTATATAAAATGATTATTGCTGTATTCAAAATAGTCCCAAACTATAAACCATCCACCTATCAACAAAGTAATTGATATATATTCTTACAGTGGAATACCCTGGAATACAGTGGAATATTTCTTACAGTGGAAAGATACCCTGGAGAAGGGAACAGCTATCCACTCCAGTATTCTGGCCTGGAGAATTCCATGACTGTGTAGTCCATGGGGTCACAAAGTGTAGGACACGACTGAGCGACTTTTACTCACTTACAGTGCACTATTACTCATCAATAAAAATGAATTAATACTAAGACACAGCAACATCAATTCTCATTTTCAAAAACACGCTCAACAAAAGAAGCCAGCTATAAAATGTACATCCTATATGATTCCAATTACATGAAGTTGCATAACGTGTAAAATCAATCTATGATAATAGAAATCAGAATAGCATTGCCTAGGGAGAGGGAAAGGGAATCCCAGAGTACTTTCAGGGTGATAGAAATGTTCTATATCTCAATTAGGGTAGAGGTTATACAGCAGTATACACTTATCAAAACTCATTGAATGACATACTTAAATTGAGTATATTTCATCCCCTGTAAATTTTACCTCAATGAAAAATTCAGTAATAATTTAGATACATAATAAAGTCACAAAAACATCAGTAATCCCAAAGACTCATGACAAAGACTCATGACCTTCCTATTCATCAGAAAGACTAAAGCGAAAACACAAGTTCTGACCATATGGAAACCAAGGTTTGAATTCATTCCCCAGAAGTCAAGTCACAAAAGAGAAAGTGGCAGAAAGCTCAGGTAAAGTTCATATGTGACTGAACAGGGACATAGGAAGCATAATTAAGTCCTCTGAAATCATTAGTCACAAGCTGGAATCTAGATTGCCAGGAGAAATATCAACAAACTCAGATATGCAGACAACACTATCCTAATGGCAGAAAGTGAAGAGGAACCAAAGAAATGTGATGAAGGTGAAAGAGGAAAGTGAAAAGGCTGGCTTTAAACTCAACATTCAAAAAATTAAGATCAGAGCATCAGGTCCCATATCACATCATGACAAATAGATGAGGGGAAAGTGGAAGCAGTGACAGATTTTTCTTGGGCTCCAAAATCACTGTGGATGTTGACTGCAGCCATGAAATTAAAAGACACTTGCTGCTTGGAAGAAAAGTTATGACAAACATAGACAGCATATTAAACAGCAGAGACATCACTTGGCTAACAAAGGTCCATGTAGTCAAAGCTACAGTTTTTCCAGTAGTCATGTATGGATAGAAGAGTTGGACCATAAAGAAGTCTGAGTGCTGAAGAATTGATGCTTTTGAAGTGTGGTGTTGGAGAAGACTCTTGAGAGTCCCTTGGACTGCAAGGAGATCCAACCAGTCAATCCCAAAGGAAATCAACCCTGAAAATTACTTGGAAGGATTGATGCTAAAGCTCCAATACTTCAGCCACCTAATGGGAAGACCTGACTCATTGGAAAAGATCCTGATGATGGCTACTGCTGTTGAAGGCTGGATACTGATTTGACTGTAAAAAGAGTTACAGTTATAAGGATTGTTAATTATTGAAAGAGGCTACCTGGGAAAATGATACTAGTTTCCCTCCTTTACTTTGTGGATGAGTACTGTCCCAGGATGAGTTTGGATAATAGCCTTTCTGTGCATAGTCTCACAATCACAAATTCTCCTTAAGTTCCTATGATTTTTCCACTTATGTTATTTGTTTTCAATTCTGTTTTGCCATTTTGAAAATTATATACTATAATTTCTTGGAATTGTCACTAGAGTTAATCTGTGTTTTCAAGCCTGATGGGAAAATGTTCATCAACTGTGAAAGTGAAAGTGAAGTCACTCAGTCATGTCCGACTCTTTGCAATCCCATGGACTGTAGCCTACCAGGCTCCTCCAGCCATGGGACTCTCCAGGCAAGAGCACTGGAGTGGGTTACCATTTCCCTCTCCAGGGGATCTTTCCCATCCTGGGATTGAACTCCGGTCTCCCGCATTGCAGGCAGATGCTTTACCCTCTCAGCCACCAAGGTAGCTTCCTAACTTGCATGGACTTTCTCCATCATTTTCCACCAGTCAGACTTCGACCCATTCTTCAAACAATTATGACTTATTGTTCTCTCTTGAACTACATTGTCAATCCATGACACAAAAGAGTATGTCAGAAGTTACACAAAGAAATACAAAAACAAAGAGAAAAAGATAATTCAGACTAAATTGGCCTACCGGTATTATGTGGGCAGAGTAAAAATGAGGGAAGCACTTTGCCATCATATCTAGCAGAAATCACTCCTGTCTTAGCATGTTGCTGTAAGAGAAGTAGGGACAAGTCATTGGAAAATTAAGATGGCCTTCAGGTCATTGATGATCAAACAAAGAGATCTGGCTCTTTGAAATCAGTAAGAAATCTGTATTTGCTTGCATCACCTTTTTGGCCTAAGACAAAGATGGCTTCTGAATACAGGCTCTCAGAAACTTGTCTTCTCAAACATTAAAAAAAGAGAAGAGATTAATTAGATACAGTCTTGGTCATCACTTAGGCTGTATCTGTAATAGCATAGACTTTCTATACTAAGAGCCCTGTCTACTTGCATTTAACACTGTATTTCTCAAGCCTAGAGGGCCATAGATTATATTTTTTTAAAGTATCATCTTTTAGCATCCTAATGAATTGGAGTTGCATTGAATTTACTTCAGAAATTTCTAGTCTATACAACAAGACTTGGTTGATCATTTTGATAGAATCAGCTATTAATCTCTTCTATAACTCGTGTGTGTGTGTGTGTGTGTGTGCACGCGCACGCTTAGTTGCTCAGTCATGTCTGACTCTTTGTGACCCCATGGACTGTAGCCAACAGGCTCCTCTTCTATAACTCATAGCTACCCTATAATAAGATTTTAAAATGTTTGTGTATTGAATGATAACTTCTCTCTGTATAAATTGGAGTAGTTAGTAGTTTAACGTCAGCCAAATGATTCTGGAAGCATAGGTTGTGGGTTCCCTTTTTAACTTCTCAATGGCACAGATGTTTAGGGTTATAGCTGAAATATTCTTCTTGGGAGACCAAAATCTGAGAAATCCTTTTTTTTTTGTGCTGGTTGATTCTGCCTGCTCTGAAACCATCATCCCTGACCCAGCTTTGTCATTTCATCCAAGAACTGTGGGAATAGCTGGGCGAGAGCAGACAGGCACAGATGTGATATAAATTCTATCCCACCACTAAAAAGTTCATCTCAAACTAACAAGCAAACACCAAATAGTCAACTGATACTGAATCAGCAATGCTATCTTTTCCATTATGCTAGAATATTTTAATGTGGTGTTTATCATGGGCAAAATGTTTGCTTCTAGAATTGCTAACATTTCTAATGCATACATTCTTCTAAGTTTAGCATGAAAAAGCAATTATAATCTGAATGGCATATTTGTCCCTAAATGGATTCTTTATTTGGAAATCAATAACTTTGTTTCAGAAGGAAAATAAATATTTGGCATGTTGATGATTTGAGATTTTTTTTTCTCACCACCAGAAGTCTTTGTCCCTTTCTTTGTCTTATGAACTACTGAATTTAAGTCAGTGTTATGTCTTCCTAATTAAAATTATTTTTAGAATTCAGTTGGAGAAATAAAAGGCCTGTGAATCAAATGTAATTGAGAATCCAATGACATTTGTAGTACAGTGATTGTTCAAACTGATTTGACTTCAAATTTATTTGGAGACATGCTTTTAAAATCCATGCTTTTTTTTTAAATTCAAGTTTCAGCACAGTTTATAAGCAGCTCTGTTTTATGGTCTAGCAGAGAGAAGGTATTTCAGATGGAAGGGACAGTTAAAGGGTAAGAGCAGTAGAGGAGTTTGAAAAGAAGCATAAAAACAATGGGCTTGCTTTTACACCCAAATTTCTAGGTGAGAGATATATCAAGGAGACCTTGAATTGTCTTCTCCTGGCAGTCAGACTGAAATACTTACAGGTACTTAATAGCTGTTGGTGACTAGAATTCATACAGTTCAGCTTTTGCCAGCCATGAAATTTCCTCTTTGCCTCACAGGTCAATGCCAAAGCCTCCAGAATCCTTGTAATGTCCAGCTATGAAAGGGCAGGAGTCTGGAGTCCCCTGGGTCTGGATGACCTGCCATCCTGAAAATCTGGGAGGCTTGGTCTATTTCATTCCATTTTGAGAGATCCTGATGTAGTTGGGAATTTAGGTTTCAAATATTAATAGATGGTTTGGGGCCTAACTCTTAGCTGTTTGGTTTGGGGCGAGTTATTTAACTTTTCCCAAGAGTCAATTTCCTGATTTATAAAATGTCGCTACTACATTTTGGGTTGGGTTCCCTGGTGGCTCAGTCGATAAAGAATCAGGTTGCAATGCAGGAGACCTGGGTTTGATCCCTAGATCAGGAAAATCCCCTGGAGAATGAAATGGCAACCCACTATACTATTCTTGCCTAGAAAATTCCATGGACAAAGGAGCCTGGTGGGCTACACTCCACGGGGTCACAAAAGAATTGGACATGACTTAGTGACTAAACCACCATCATAGCTGTTGTATTTAGCCAATAGTAATACTTATCTCACAACATTATGGTGAGAATCTAATGAACTGATGCATGTCAAAATCTGGATACATGTATATGTATGGCTGAATCCCTTTGCTGTCCACCTGAAACTATCTCAACATTATTAATCAGCTGTACTCCAATACAAAATACAAA
Organism: Bos mutus; assembly: GCF_027580195.1. Classification (NCBI taxonomy): domain Eukaryota; kingdom Metazoa; phylum Chordata; class Mammalia; order Artiodactyla; family Bovidae; genus Bos; species Bos mutus. The sequence continues at coordinate 87,810,944 of NC_091624.1, read as the reverse complement.
GCTTTTTAAAAATCTAGCACGATGCCTCATGACAATTAAACACATAGAAAGTGTATTGTAAAAAGAATCTTAATTTAAAAGACCTCAGATTCCTGAGGGGCTCCCCAAAAGAATTTACTTTATCAGAGGCAAAGATGTCCTCTCATACTTGAAGCAAAACAATTGCTAGAAGATTTCTCTTAGCCATAAAACCCAATATCTAAGACAGACCAAGTTGGTGGCTGGGCTCACAGTATCCTCAACGGCTCCATGGCAATCCTGGAGAGGTGCCAAGGCGCTTTGGGAAAACTACCAGAAAGACTGATCCATCATCATTATAGAGCTGGTCCCTCATCAGCCATCTGCCCCTTCCCCTGGGGAAGGAGTCTGGGTCCAAGGGAACAAATTAGGCCAATATCATCCCAGGTTGTGTTTATTTACTCTCTTTCCTACATCAATTTTTTTAAAAAGATAAAGTCTGCAGAGAATCCAGATACAATAAAATTCCAAATTTTAAGTAATAACAAGGAAAAGAATAATCATACTAGAAGAATTAAAGTAAGAAAAATGTTATAATTTTATAAAAGAGCGAAGAGAGAAAGGAAGGAAGTGAGGGAGGAGGGGGAAAATGGGAAGAAGGGAGCTCCTCGTCTTCCCAACAGCCAAGGCAACTTGGGAAGCCTGGAAGTTTCTTAAGTTCCAGTCTCTGCTTAAAGGGCACTGGCCAGATCATCAGAGGAGGCAAGTGTTTTCTTGGCCTAATACTCTGAGATTCATTTATCAGGTAAACATCTAAATAAGAAATACTGAGTAATGTGATATATAGACCTTCAATGCCACTTGGAGTTATTTTTCAATGACATGTTATTCTGTATTGCACATCTTTTTGCCTCTACTCAGTCCTCATTAAAAGCCCATCATAAGTGATAATTCTGTGAATCTAGTATTGTGGAGAGGTGGTGCAGGTCCAGAGGGAGACAAGTCAGTGAAAGAACTGAAGGAAAGTTCTTGGAGGGGATGAGGATTTTCATGATGAACATAATTAAAGCAGAGGCTGATAAAGAATGCTGAAACCAAGGAATTGGAAGGGCCATCAGTTTGGATGTTGTGAGACACCTTACTAATTTGTGAGCCAGATGATAAACGCATCTAGTTCTCAGAAATTAAAAGATTTTTCTAGGAATTGTGCAGATGGCAGAATCAAGAAGAAGGAGGGTAAGAGAGAAAGTGAACTGAAGAAAGAGCTGAGTGCTTGCAACCTGCCAGGCCCTCTGCCAGTATCCTGAACAGTGAATTATTTAACCTTCACCACCACCCAGCATGATCTTAGTCTCTGAGCGGCGAAGGCCAGTGTCAAACTGGGCAGTCTGAGCCCCTTCACACCAGCCATGGAAGTGACCCCTATGGGCTTCCCAGGAGGAGAGTTTCAAGAGAGAGGATAGAGCTAGGAAGAAAGCAGCAGAGAGGAACCAAACCGCGCGAACCCTCACATCCTATGAGTTCCAGGTACACGGAGAAAGTGTGGTCTCTACAATGAGAGTTTTACAGGGAAAGTCGGATTTCAGTTCTTGTGTAAAGACCAAGAAAAGTCAGAACACAGTTGAAGATGAAAAGGAAGAGTAGGTAGAAGAGTTTGGGAAGAGAAGAGCAGGCAACGTGGGGAACAGCTGGCAGTGGAAGGAAGGGCAGCTGGTGGTCCATTAGTGATCCAGAAGAACTGTTAAGTGCATTAAAATAACCCCACACACATTTCAGATAGAATGTTGACGTAGTGCCAGAGCTACTCCAGTCCCGAGAGGCAGACCCTTCCCTCATTTCAAACTTCCCCTACTACACCCCCTCTTCAGCAAAGTAGCTACCACTGGGCTACCTACCAGCATACCCTCCCTTCCAGTGATGCGTTCTTTTATGACACTTTATTTTTAAAAATCCTTTGCATCTGTCCAATCTGTATACTCCAACCAGATTTTATCCTGTTTTTAAAACTTGGAGGGAAAAATTAAAAGCGGGGATAGGCTATGACTCGCCCAATCCTCAAGTGAATCTCATAACTATGAGTCCCTCTCATTCATGAATTTAGACTCAGAATTCTAGGAAAATACGTTCATTTCCTATTTTTAAGCATATTTAATTCATATTCTGCTTTGTGGGGATAAACAAAGCTATCTACCAAACAAAGTGCCTCTGTGTCTACTTGTAATTGAATCATCATAGAATCATTTATACATAAATAAATAATAATAATAACCATCATAAAAAAGCAGGCTGAGATTGTTAAAAATTAATCCTTTGCTGCTTTATGTTAGGAAGGCAACATGAGGACAGATGGACGTCAAAAGGACATGCTCATGTGGAAATTGTTCAGATGAGGCTCGGTTTGCAAAGGAAATGGTGTTGGCTGATGGAAATAGTCTAGACATGCCTTATACATAGTGACTCCAGAGGTCATGGAATCCTCTAGGGGAGCATGCTTACATCAATAGGAAACTTTAAGTAGATGACTTCTCCTCACACAGCTAATAAACAGAAGGGGTATCTCTAGGGGATAGTCGTGAGGAACAAGAAAATATCATCCTATTCCCTTGATTGTAGGACAGTGACTTAATAATAGCTTTTGACTTGTTTGCTTTGGTGAGGAGGCAAGAAGAAACTTGGGAGTGGGGACAGAAAACAAAGGGATACTGCACTAAACATTCGTGTTGCACGTAAGCCATGCTCCCATTTCACAGACGTCAAAACATATGAAACCGTGCATCTTAGAATCAAGGCAGTATGGTAGTAAAGCTCGTCATACCTTAGCACTACTACCACTTCTTTAGATTCCACATGTAAGCAATATCATATGATACTTGTCTTTTTCTGTCTGACTGACTTCACTCAGTATGACAATGGATCTATTTACAAAACAGAAAGAGAGTCACAGATGTAGAAGACAAACGTATGGTTGGGGGCTTCCCTGGTGGCTCAGACAATAAAAAAATCCACCTGTGATGCAGGAGAACCAAGTTCAATCTCTGGGTCGGGAAGATCCCCTGGAGAAGGGAAAACAAACTTACGGTTACCAAGGGGGAAGGGGGTAGGGAAGAGATTGGGACTGACATATACTCACTACTGTATATAAAATAGATAATTAAAATAAAAAACCTACACAATAAACCTACTGTATAACACAGGAAACTCCACTCAATATTCTGTAATAACCTATATGGGCAAAGAATCTATAAAAGAGTGGATATATGTGTGTGTGTGTGTGTATATATATATATATATATATATATATATATATATATATCTGACTCACTTTGCTATACAGCAGAAACTACCACACCAACTAATACTCCAATAAATCAACTATACGCCAATAAAAATTAACTTTAAAAAACTTAAATAAAATAAAATAATACAAATGCGGAGAAGGCAATGGCACCCCATTCCAGTACTCTTGCCTGGAAAATCCCATGGATGGAGGGGCCTGGAAGGCTGCAGTCCATGGGGTCACTAAGGGTCGGACACGACTGAGCGACTTCACTTTCACTTTTCACTTTCCTGCATTGGAGAAGGAAATGGCAACCCACTCCAGTGTTCTTGCCTGGAGAATCCCAGGGACGGGGGAGCCTGGTGGGCTGCCGTCTATGAGGTTGCACAGAGTCAGACATGACTGAAGCGACTTAGCAGCAGCAGCTTATAAATCTATCTTCTAACACTGCAGCCCCAAACTGGGTGCTGCTGCTGCTGCCCACCAGGCTCCCCCGAATGAGAATAGAATGAAGTCTTTGTCCAACCTGGCATAAGACTCCATCCGGCAGCAGATCTCTTGATACCAAGAGAAAGCACAAAGAAAGGAGAGGGGACAGGGACGAGGAAAGACTGAGAAGGAGGTGCGGGGTGGGAAACAGACCACTCCCAGGACTCCCTAGGGGAACTAGGGGAAGTTTTGCTGGAGACCGCACTCTAAGGTACTCTAGTCCTCTCCAGATTCTCTCTCCACCCTGCTTCTCACTGTTTTCCTACAAGTGCCTGGTGGCCTAGAAGATGGGGCTTCCCATCTTTGGTATGTTTGAGTATCCCACTCACTTCAGTGCTCTCTTATCTCTAGACCTTAGCTATCCTGATACACCCCCATAGAGGGCTTCCCTTGTGGCTCAGCCAGTAAAGAATCCACCTGTAACATGAGAGACCTGAGTTTGATCCCTGGGTTGGGAAGATCCCCTGGAGAAGGGAAAGGCTACCCACTCCAGTATCTGGCCTGGAGAATTCCATGGACTACACAGTCCATGGGGTCACAAAGAGTCGGACATGACTGAGCGACTTTGACTTCACTTCACTTCACACCCCATAGAAAGTAAGTCCCCAACTTACATTGCCCAGAAAGCTTTCCCTCTTTCAATGACCATCTTAAATGCTACCTTTTCCATGAAATGTTTCCTTGAGCCTACCTCTTTGCAATCTTTTTTCCTTCTTAAACCCCTTCTCTCATGTTTTGTTTTATGATCATTTATGTCCTTGTCTTACTTTCCCTGGCATAAGTTCATTCAGAGCAAAGATTTTGTCTTAGTAATCTTCCATCCCCTGAGCATGTGAAACAGTCACTTGAAGTCTCATCAAGTATTTAGTTGAATAAAGAGAATGAGAGAGAAATAACATAAACAATGGAGGTAATTCAGACCTCAGTGGGCACCTGCCTAGTGAACACCTGAGTCAGCAGGGCCACCAGAACCACCTTCAGAGGGATCCATCTTCCCTCCTGCCTCTCATGGGTGAGGTTCTTACCAAGATAATTTTAACTCTGGTATTTAAAAATGTTTTTTTATTCAGACAGCATGGTCTCTATAAGCAAAATAACTACTTCATCATCTGCTTAACCCAAGAAATTAGCTGTTTCAGTGTAGAAGACAAAATCCAGCTGCTCTGGATTTATTGTAAGGCAGGATGTGAGACTATAACTGGGCAATTTTCACCTTCCATACATCCCATAGTAGATGAGTCCCCACTGAATCTCTCCACATACCACACTACAAGCCTAATTCATTCTCTAATTACTAGTGTGTCTGCTTTCTGGAGCAGATGTGAGCTGCTTAAACATGAGGAACCCTTCTTCCCTACCTGAGTCTTACCAGCTCCTGCCTGGCACTTAGTAGGTACTTACTAGTTATTCATAGAAATACATTTCAGGCAAAGTAAAAGAGGAGACTCTAAAGTCTGATCTGTGATTTTTCACTCTATGAAAGATATTACTGAGACAATGGACAAGCTCTATTAGATAATAGAATGCTGTATGTAACTCTACTAGACAATAGAATTGAATCAATGTTAATTTCCTGACTGAAAATTGTACTCTGTCTGTGTAAGAAAATTCTATATTTTCAGGAAAAACACAATGAAATATTCCAAGGTAAAAGGACATCATGCTGGCTATTTCCTCTTAAAGGATTTGGAAAAAATTCACACACACACACACACACACACACACACATACACACATACACATAAATGTTAATATTTGGGGGAATCTAGGTGAAGGTATTCAGAAATCCTTTGTACTATTCTTTTAACTATCATATAGATCTGAAATTATGTTTATAAAAAAGTGAGAGGGGTGGAAGCTCTATTTTGGCCAAGAAGCCCTGAAGTCCCCAGCCCACACTTGCCTTAGCCTCAGTAGGTCAGAGAGATTTTCAGTGGCTTTTGAACAAGTACAGATGACACAAAAACCCAACAGCTAGGAAAACCCCACCACAGGCAGCTACAAAAGACTCGGATTGTGATCAACCTGGGATTCTGGGATTTCTTTCCCAACCACATTTGGGAATCCAGGGTTCCTCCAAGTAAAGGTTACCTTCAACTTTTTCAACTTTCTCTTAAGCTGAGAATTCTAGGAGCACTGAAGGATAGTAATGATAACAATGATATATGATTATAATGATAATAACTCATGATAGTTATTATTCATTGACAACTTGCCCTGTGCCAGACACTATGCTTAGAATTTTTCATCCATTGTCAGAATTCCTTCTCATAGAACTCCTAGGACTTAAAAACTATTATTTTACTCAGGTTGCAGAGTTGGACATGACTGAGCGACTGAACAACAAATGCTGAGATAGCTCAGGCTTATAAGGATTTATCTGGGCTAATAAATGGTATGTTACTTCAGGTCCTCCAAAAAACTGATGCCAAGCAGAGATGAAATGGAGAGATCTTATTGGAGGAAATCCCCACAAAAGATAAAGCGAAAAGAAGTAGGCAGGGTGACCCTTCAGACACTGACACAGGTCTGACTTCTGTGAAGGAGAAGGAAGAAAGGAGGACTCCTCCACCTAAGGCTCCCTTGGCCCCTCTTCACCCCCAATCTTGGATTGGGGGTCTGAGTTTTTGCATAAGTTTATCATTTTTATGTCTTAAGAGCTAGGGGTGTGATGGTACATTTCTTCTCACAGGTGAGTCCTCCCTTCCTTCCTGCAATGTAATTCTTATAAATTGCAGACTTATTTTTAAATTCTGTTAGTGCTCCTTTTTCCATAGCTTATGCAGTTACATTTTTTTTTTTTCAGAGATACTGCAGAATGAGCTATATAGTTCAGAAGATTACCTAATTAAAGAATCAGGCCTGATATTTTTCCTAGGCAATTCCTTGGTGTTATAAAATATCAAACTTTAATCACAATTTCATGGAGAAGAGTATCAGTAATGATAAGGCTTTATATCCACTCAGGATTATCAGAGGTCACATCTGGCATCAACAAAAGGTCAAGCAGGGAGTTCCCTGAAGTCTAGTGATTAGGATTCAGTGCTTTAACTGCCATGGCCCAGGTTCAATCCCTGGTCAGGAAACTGATATCCTACAAGATGTGCAGTATGGCATGGTCAAAAAATAAAGAAAAAAGATTAGGCATTTATGGGAGTAAATAAGAATAACATCTGGCCTGGCCCCGGAAAGAAGTAAGTTTTAGTTAAAGCTCTTAGGCCTTTGTTGAGAATGAATTTTCATAAAAACTCAAAAAGATATCTACTACCATAAACCAAAACTTTTCTCTCTCTCGATGACAAGCCCTTGAGGGGTCTACAGTTTATATGAAGGCCAAGCATCAGTGGCATAGATAACCTGCCTCTTCTAAATAGATCTTATACTTTTACAGAAACTTGCTGATGCTATGATGATTAACGACATGAGACGATATCTTAAAACATTGCTAAGCTCAAGAATAGATATTATCATTATGTTATTTCTCAATCCATAGATAATAAAAGTACAACTTTAAACATGTAAGAACTTTTTGATGTTTTTCTGAGTTTCAATCCTGTAAAGAAATTATCCTTCAATAAAAAAAGAAAAAGAAAAAAAATCAGCCTTATATTCAAGATTGGGGAGCTTTGCTGTAGAAGCAATTCCCTGTCAAGGACACTGGGCACTGTGTCAAGTTCCTGCATGTCCTTGGGTTGCTGCTGCTGCTGCTGGTGCTAAGTCGCTTCAGTCGTGTCCAACTCTGTGTGACCCCATAGACAGCCTCCTACCAGGCTCCTCTGTCCCTGGGATTCTTCAGGCAAGAACACTGGAGTGGGTTGCCATTTCCTTCTCCAATGCATGAAAGTGAAAAGTGAAAGTGAAGTCGCTCAGTCATGTCCGACTCTTAGCGACCTCATGGACTGCAGCCTACCAGGCTCCTCTGTCCATGGGATTTTCCAGGCAAGAGTACTGGAGCAGGGTGCCATTGCCTTCTCGGGTCCTTGGGTTAGGCCTTCCTTAAAAGTGATACTACATTCTCAATAGATTCTTTGGCGGTACTTCCAAACCCACCTTAACAAGGCAAAAAGTAAATCTATTTGCTGTAAGATGAATAACAATGTGGAATATCATCATCATATGCTAATTAATGAAACAAAATGAAGGAACTGTGTATTTATTTGTGTACTCTAGAAGCAGAATCTAGATTACAAAGTCTATGTGAGCAGATTTAATTGGATGGATCCAATTTCATTTAGTACCAGTCTATTTCATCTGTTTATGAATTCTCACAGTATAGTACAGATTGGCACCACTCTAAGGACACAGAAGTATGGACAGTTAAATTGGTCTTTTTCACACATAGATGTAAAGCCCTTCTATATAGCAATCATTCACAAACTACCAGTACAAAAAAAATTTGTTTCAAAAATAAGCCAAAGTCATTCAGAGAACACTTAAGATTTTGAAATAACACTGGAAAGCACTTTTAGTGCTTTTTACAGTTCCTGCTAATCTTGTAAACTTCATATTTAAAGTACATACTTAGAGATATATCATAAGGCTAAAATTTAGAGATTTGGTGAAAACATGATTTCATTTGTTACATAATCAAGTTCTTATATTTGAAATTCAAGTCTTAATTATAATGTGGAATGAGCAAGGTATTATTTTAAACATACCAACACATAGCTACAATTCCCTGATGTTTTATATATGCCTAGTTCCATATTTATAATCCTTCATATGGCCATTATAAAAATTAATATATATAAATATATGTACTCACCCAATGGGAACAGATCAGTTTGGACAAATATCTTTACCTAAGGATTAGTTAGTTTAAATTCAATCTACTTTTGATTGGTTATTTATCTGCCCTTATATTACACTCTCTTTTGCTTCTTGTGGGCAATTAACTCAGAGGCAGTTTGAAATGGCCAGGATGAAACCCATTGTAATGGGCTTTTCAGACATAATTTGCCAGAGTTTCTTTTTCTATTTTTATTGATGCATTTGTGCCATGATACTAACCCACAGATTGAAACAAAGATGATGCCCAGCAGGGTATATTCTGACATACTAAACCTGAGAGAGCAGTCTTTCCTGGATTATTGTTTTGAAACTATGTAAATTAGGCATCTACACCATAAGAGAACTGTTGCTTCTTCAAGCTGTACACCAGATGTGAAATTGCTATATTACTGCTCATCACAAACTACCTCAAACAATTGCATCCGTCCTGCAGGTATTTATTGAATGCGTGCTGTGGGTTTGCCATTATGTGAGATGCAGGTGGTACCCTGTGGTATGACAGATAGGCAGATAGTACCAAGAACTCCTGCTCCCTCTTGTAGTGTTGACGTGTTCCCTAGGAAGCGGCTGCCTAGTTAGGAGTTATACTTCCCAGAGCCCCTTGTATCTTAGACGGTGTCATGTGACTAGTTCTTATAATCAGAATATGGTTGCAAGTGATCTATGTCCCTTTCGGCTCAAGGTGATTATAACCGTGGCCCTTCTCTATCCTCTTTTTCCACTACTGCAAGCAGAGGACTCTGAGCTCTAGAGGACAGTGGAGCCACAAGATGGAAAAAAGCCTGGTTCCCTGAATAACCATGTGAAGGGAAGCTGCTCACTAACCAGGTGAGAATAAGGGAGGATTTAATTATACAAAGGTGCTTTCCTGATAGCTCAGTTGGTAAAGAATCCGCCTGCAATGCAGGAGACCCTGGTTCAATTCCTGGGTTGGGAAGATCCACTGGAGAAGGGAAAGGCTACCCACTCCAGTATTCTTGGGCTTCCCTTGTGGCTCAGCTGGTAAAGAATCCTCCTGCTGTGTGGGAGACCTGGGTTTGACCCCTGGGTTGGGAAGATCCCCTGGAGAAGGGAATGGCTACCCACTCCAGTATTCTGGCATGGAGAATTCCATAGACTGTTTAGTCCATAGGGTTGCAAAGAGTCAAATATGACTGAGTGACTTTCACTTTCACTTTGACTTGACTATGCACACTGGTTAGGGGTTATGGTTACTTACATCCATGGACTGTACAGTCATGGGGTTGCAAAGAGAGAAAGAAGGAGAGAAAAGCATGTATAGGGTGCTCCTAGTAGAAAAGTACATATGTGATGGATTAAAGGAGACCAGACTATATCAGTCAATTTCAGCAGCTGGTTGCCACAAAATGTATAAGCCTTGGGAAAGTCATCAGGGCTATTAAAAACAGGTTCTCAGTAAAGTGAAAAATAGAGCAAACAATAAATGGGTAATAACATTTGTCCCAACATGGAGGTCTTTGATATTACTTGTACTCTACTGCCCATCATATTGGCTCCATTGTTGTATATAGTGCTTTTGGTTTTTTATCCAGCATGACCTTATGAACTGATGTTGAAAAATAAAATGTTTAACAGTAGGGATACAAAAGAGCCTAACCATTTACAAAATGTACAAAATCTGAAAATATACACCAGAAAGAAATTAAATGTATTCTATCTCCTTGAATATAAAAGATATAAAATTAGTTTTGGGATGGGCTTCAAGGAGTCTATGAATTTCTTGAAGATGCAAACAAAAATCTCTGGATCTATGCATAAATGCCTTTTACTAGAGATAGGTTCTGTAGCATACATCTGATTCTACAAGCTTAAGAACTAAATGGACTAGTGTATAGAGATAATTTAAAAAGTGAGGGTGGGTGGAGGAAAAGAGAACTAAACACTCCCATACTGCAAAAAAAATTAAGAAAGTGCTGAGTTTTAAGGGAGCTAGTAATTAGGCAAGAACAGGGCTTAGGAAAATTGACTCAGAGCCCATCCAATAAACTCAGCATCACTGAGGTTATTTCATTAGTATAAGCAACATATCCTCAGAGGTCATATTTTATTTTCTATAACAGATTGTAAAAGGAAGAAATGAGAGTTGGAAAAATTAAGTGCCTCTTCCAAACTTTGTAGGAGAATCCCAAGGACCTCTCTAGTTACTATTTTTTCTCCTAGTCATCTGATTATTCCCATAAAATTGAAATGGGTGCCAAGAGAGCTCTTACCCTCAAGAATTTAGATCTCTTCTGTGTGTGAGGGCCCGGTGCTTGCAGTGATTAACTTAATAGGGAGGTTCTCTCACATTAGCCAAAATGTATATTCTGCTCTACCTTGAAAAAGAACAAACATTTTTTATAACCCCCAAATCGCAGGCCAGTCAATCTGAGAGATAAATCTTTTAGAATCCTCTGTGAGTTTTCTTTTGACCAAGTTTCAGAACCACATTTTCCAACTGCATGTCTGACATAATGAGAAAATAGTTTCAGACATGATCTTTCCAGTGTTCATTACTCTTATAAGATGCCTCATCTCTTTACTAGAAGCTTGTATATCATTTGTAAAATCTTTCTAAACAGAGGTTTCATTTTTCAATTCCACAGACAGGACCTGCTATTAAATTTAGAAAGAGATGCTTAATATTTAAGGGTTGACAGTAGTTTAGTAAGAATGCCATAGAAACAATTAAATTCCAGTAGGTTAGGACATGATATTTTGTCATTTTATCCAGGGCAGAGTGAGCTCAAGAAGTCTGGCTCATCATGCATGTCGTGACACTGCTTTTGATTATTTACCTTGAGAAATGTAACTGCCAAACCGATTGACAGATGCATACCTGCTGATCAGCACATTTCTCAAAGTCTCCAAGGAAAGAGAAGTGACTACTTCAGGGTTGTCTGGTGAGCATGGATCCAGACACAGAGAGCTGACTCATTTTGATAGCAAGGATTGATCAAGTCATGGTTGTTTTATGAGCTCACCTAAGTTACAGGTATGTTCTGGTAAGTCTGAGCCTTGCTATATGAGAAGACAACCACCCCATCTCACCCTAGAACTATAACTGGCTTCCACTACATTGAAACAGAGTGCGTTGCATACCCTAACACTCATTCTTCTCACCTTCCCTAGGAATGGAATTCTGATTTTCAGTTAGGCATGTTGTCACTTGGAACATTTGAAATTATCTTTCACTGTGTGGGATGTAACCAGATTACTTAGTCTGAACAATGAGATGTTGGTGGGTATAATGGAATGGCTTACAGCAAACCAGCATCCCACCGAGAACAGTTAACAAAGCCAAAAAAAAACAAAAAAGGCAAACAAGAATATGTTTAAAGCCATGAAAGGGCTGCTAAAGCAACCAGAAGGAAGAATATGAAAAAGGAAAAAATAAAAACTCAAGAAATCATAGCCAAGACTTTTCAACTGATTTTTAAAAATCAGCAGTTGAGAAAAAAAGTATATTTATTATCTTTAAAAAAAATAATGCTGACAGCAATTTCTCAGTAGAACTGGAAGTCAGAAGATAATGAGATGATATCTTGAAAATGATGAAAGAAAAAAGAATTAATTCTATATTCAGTAAAACTATCCTTCAAAAATGAAGGCAAAATAAAAAAGTTTTTAAATAAATGAAACAGAATTTTTACCAGAAAACCTGCACAAAGAAAAATACAAATGCTTATCTGACAGAAAGAAAATTATCCTAGTTTAAAACACAGAAATGCAGGAAGTGAAGAAAAGCAATGGAAGGAGAAATAAAAATGAATTATTGAGAATATAGAATAATAATGATGTCTTACAGGCTTTGAAAGATGTGTAGAAATAAAATTAAAAAGTTAAAAGAGGGATAATTGAGTTAATCTAAAGTTTTAATATTATCAGGAAAATGGTAAAATATAATCCATGCTTGTTTAGTCACCCAGTCATGTCCAACTCTTTGGGACCCTTTGGAATACAGTCTGCCAGGCTACTCTGTCCATGGAATTCTCTAGGCAAGAATATTGGAATGGGTTTCCATTTCCTCCTCCAGAGAATCGTCCTGACCCAGGGGTTGAACCCATGTCTCCTGTGACTCCTGCATTGCAGGCAAATTCTTTACCCACTGAGCCATTGGGGGAAGCTCATGTTAGACTGCAAATCAAGACTACAGGCTGAAATCTCTGATAACCTCTGAAAAAATTCATGAAAGAATGGTAAAGACAAAAGTTAATGGGGAGAATGGAATGATAGCAATTGTTTGCTTCATCGAAAAGAAATCAAGAAAATAGAGAAAAAGATAAATAGGTAAAGATACACAGCAAACTGCTAACTCTGACACCTCTGGAGAGTGAAAAGTATTTAAGGGAAAATAAGGGGAAGGATTTTACTTTCTAAAATTTTGGTGTTAGAAATGCTCCCAATAAGGATATTTTCCTTTTGGATTGAAGAGAAGAAAAATGTGATACAATATTTCACATACCTATTTATCTAGCCAAGTATTCTACAAGTTTTATCCATTTCTTCCTGTGGACTGGACACATTACCTGTAAAGTTATTGTTAATATTTGATTATTATACAGTTTAAAACTTTTGTTGTCCGATATAGAGAACAAGCTAGTGGTTACCAGTGGGGAGATGGAAAGGGAGAGGGGCAATAGTAGGATTAAGAGGCATAAACTATTGTGAATAAAATAAGCTACAAGGCTATATTGTACAGAAAATATAGCCAATATTTTATAATAAGTATAAATGGAGTATAACCTTTAAAATTTGTGGCTCACTATATTGCATACCTGTAACTTAGGTTATATTATATTAATATTGAACATCAACTACACTTTAATAAAAAATCATAAATAATTATTATTGTGATACGATCTCATTATCCATTTTGTTTTCTAAAAAGTTACAGGTTGTATACAACAAAGCTATGAATTTTGTCATGGCTTTTGTATAACCAACTACTTTACTGAACTCACTAACTGAATTCATATTACCGTTTCAGACATTCTGGTATTTGATTATCTTAGGATGCATGGGTGTGCCCTCTTTCTACTTGGTCATGAGTACATGTTGGATTGGCCAAAAGTTTTTATGTAAGAGCTAATGGGACAAGCCTGAAAGAACATGTTGGCCAACCCAACTCAATGCTGACAAACTGTTGGAACCCACTTCTACCAGTGACTATTAGGGTTGATCAGTTCCTCATATTCATGATGCAGTTCCTGTTTTTTCTGGGGCTGCTTGGTTTAGTCATAGTTCCCAAGCTCTTTCCTACCCACAGTTTTTTGTTTGTGTGTTTTTTACATCTAGTCTCTATAAGTGTTCATTGCTCAGTTGTGTACGGCTCTTTGCAACCCCATGGACTGTAACCCACCAGGCTCCTCTGTCCATGGGGATTCTCCAAGCAAGAATATTGGAGTGGGTTGCCATGCTCTCCTCCAGGCGATCTTCCCAATCCAGGGATTCAACCTGGGTCTCCTGCAGTGTAGGCAGATTCTTTACAGTCTGAGCTAGCAGGGAAGCAAGTCTCCATAAACAGACACATTATATTAATAGGTTAAATTAAATGTCCACATCCATGAAGTTCATCTGCCTCATCAGGTGCTCACTCTTGGGCACTTGGGTCTCTCTGCTCTGGATATCCAAGCTCCCTGCAGCTGGTACCTGCTCTTTTGAGACTGTGCTTACCTGGCACAAGGACTTCTGAAGGAGGTGGCACAATGCTGGGACAGAATGTCCATGCCAGCCTCACCAAGTACGAAGAATAACCTGTCCCCACATCTGAGTCTTCATTAGGATGCATTACTCACTCAGGACTAAACTCCTCCTTACTGTTCCAACCAACAGACTGGTTTCTGTGCCCCAGGGTCTAGGTCAGAGTTCCCCAAACTGTGAAATATTCTGGAGGCTATTAATTGGTGCACTGAGGAAATAACCTTCCACTAGGTACATAAGTTTTCAAAATCCTTAAAATGTTAATGTTTTTCTTACTTTTTATTCTCCTTTATCTTAGAGAATTTACTCTATTCCTGTGGGATAGGAAATGGACATGAGTTTGAGCAAACTCTTGGAGACAGGGAAGCCTGGCATACTGCAGTTCATGGGGTCACAAAGAGTCACACATGACTTAGTGACTGAACAACAATAGGGTTTGTTGGGTTTTTTAAATATAGTTATAGATTTTTCAACATAGGTGTAAAAAAGGAACCAAGAACTAGCCTACCCTTCTATTCCCTGGATAACTCCTGTGGACATTTTAAAACATTAAATAATACCTGCACAGATTTAGAAAGTAAGTAACAGAACAAATCAAAAGGTGAAAGGTGTGTTCATTAACTCACTTATTTATAAATACATAGCTATTGGTCATGACAAAACCAAAATAAACATCAGATGCTTCAGTCTTTGGAAATCAGGGGCCCCTCCTCAGTAAGTCTTCCCTTTGTTCTGGGTAGAAAAGCCTTCTTAAACACTCTTCAAATGTTCATTTCCTACACTGTATCAGAAAAATTTCTCTTAGAGTTGTTAAGTATTATTCTGAAAATTATTCAGAGTTCTATTGTCACATACTCTTTATGTAAATATCATCCATTTCTTTCATGAAATAGAAAGTGAGTTCCAATTTCATTACTCACATGCTTTTAAAAAACAGAATGCATGTATGTCCTTTAAACTTATCAGAGATGAATAGGGAATGCTGTAACCAATCCAAGAATGTCTCGGTAATCTGGTAATATTGACACTATTGTAGTGGTTTTATTTCAGGCACCTGCCAGAACAATCTATACTAAGGAATGGTGACTATTTCTTTGATGAACCTAAAACAAGATCTGGAAAGAACTCAAAAAGATCACTCAGAATAACTTCTCATCTATAGGGAGTCCATGGAGAGCAGAACCCAGGTTTATCTACCTGAGTTTTCCCCATAGTACCCTGCACTTAGAATTAACTCTATGAATGTTCTATGAATTGACTGAAAGTCATAACTATTCAGAAGGGATGGCTTACACCTTAAAGATTTTTTGGGTGGCTCTTCATACTCTTCACACACACAAAGGATCCTGAGGCTCTGACTAAATAAATGAAGACACAGAGATGCAATATTGGAACTGGTATAGAGTATAGCCCTTAAACAGGGCTTCCCTGGTAGCTCAGACAATAAAAGAATCTGCCTCCCATGCAGGAGAGACAGGTTTGATCCCTGGGTCGGGAAAATCCCCTGGAGAAGGAATGGCAACCCACTCCAGTATTCTTGCCTGGAGAACTCCATGGATAGAGGAGCTTGATGGGTTATAGTCCATGGAGTCACAAAGAGTCAGACAAGACTGAGTGACTAAGGCGTCACTTCATTCAACCCTTAAACAAGAGAACTCAGAGTATTTGGAAAGTCACGGAACAATAGTTTTGTTTAAAGTAGATTTCACCCAGAAGCCATCAAGTACAGAAGGAGATGGGGGAACTGTCTGCAGTTTGAAGTAGTAGACTTCCTTTAATTGCAATTAGCATTTAAAAGGCTTTCACATTCATTTTTATTCAAATATGCCACCTTTGTAGTCATAGTAACCCTTTTATATTTAGATTTGGTTGCAGCTACAAGTCTACTTGAGCCATTCATTTTTATCCTCCCTCCTGAATAGACCAGGTTTTTTCTTTCAAATAGAATCCACTGGTGTACATTTTTATTCTATTAATAACACATTGGTTCTCTCTAAAGGCTGTGAGAAAAGGAAAATAAAATATCAATCATATTGAGTAACAAAATTATGAAACAGTTTCCTGGACTGACAGGAAAGGCTAGACAACGTTGCTGTGGTCAGATATATTGTTGTTGAGTCGATATATGGCAGGAGTAATGTTTCAAACCCATTGCCTTCCTCCTGCACCTCGTCACCAAAAAGACACACCCCTTGCTGACTTAAACTTCAGGGATTATAAATGGTCCCATCTGGGCTTCCCAAGTGGCACTAGTGGTAAAGAACCTGCCTGCCAAGGCAGGAAATGCAAGAGATGCGGGTTTGATCCCTGGATCAGGAAGATTCCCTGGAGAAGGGAATGGCCACCCACTCTGAGGTGGTTGGATGGCATCACCAATTCAATGGACATAAGCTTGAGCATACTCCAGCAGACAGTGAAAGACAGGGAAGCCTGGCCATGGGGCTGCAATGAGTTGGACTTGACTGAGCAACTAAAAAACAACCACCACCCACTCCAGTATTCTTGCCTGGAGAATTCCATGGACAGAGGAACCTGGTAGGCTACAGGCCATTGGGTCCCAAAGAGTTAGACACAGCTGAAGTGACTTAGCACCAGCAACCAAGCATAAGATAGCCACATGCCCTGCAGCCCTCACCCCAAATTTTGCCTATTAAAACTTCTCCCCAAAATCACCAGAGTTTGGGGGTTTTGAGCATGAGTTGCCTGTTCTCTTTGCTTGGCTCTGCAATAAATGATTTTCTACTCCAGACTCTAACATTTCAGAGTTTGGCCTCACTGTGTTGGGCACACAAATCCATGTTCAGTAACAGAGACACTTTAAGTTCCTTTTCTGTTTCTTTTTATTTATAAAGGAAAATCTCAAATGAGATATAAGACATGATGTAAAACTAGCATTTTCCCTTGTATTTCTCTTTGAGGATCTGTTTGGAACTCTGATTTTTACAATTACCAAAATGAATTTTCAAA
Organism: Bos mutus; assembly: GCF_027580195.1. Classification (NCBI taxonomy): domain Eukaryota; kingdom Metazoa; phylum Chordata; class Mammalia; order Artiodactyla; family Bovidae; genus Bos; species Bos mutus. The sequence goes on along the minus strand of NC_091624.1, from coordinate 87,793,759 downwards.
TCCATTCTATGTAGAAACAGGCATCAAAATTCAGAGCAGAAAAAAATCTCAGAGTCTTTCTGGTCCAGACAGGTGAGAAAACTGAAGATGCATAGAATTGAGGGACCTAGTCAGGGTCATACACCTAGTTAACGGCTTAAGTCAAGCCCCTACTCCTGATCTGCATTTTCTTTCCACAGTAAGCCCAGTCTTCACACCTTGGGGATTCCACTACGTTAGTGAACTCAGGTTCAGCTGCTTGCTGCTGGAAAGTCAGTACTTGAGAGACAAGTGTTGGTTGTGTTAGGCAGTTAGAATAGGAAACAGGAGTCCAGAATGGTGGTGGCTAAAAGACAAGGAAGGGAAAAGCCCATGAAAATAGAAAAAGAAAGGTCTGACTGGAGTGAGGACCTCAGGTAGAACAAACAGCACTCCTGGCTAGCCCAATTTACATAGGGAAGTTCCCAGGGGGAGGAAAAAAGCATATAAAAAGAGGAGCCAAAGGGCCAGGGTCTCTCTCTCTCTTTCTCTCCCCTGCGGGTGCACTCTCTGTCTCTTTCTCTCTCTCTTTCTCATCTTTTGGGTGGGCATGCCCCCACGCCTTGATGACATATTTTTCTTTATTTTCTAAATAAAACTGATCTGTCAGAGAACTATAACATGGACTGTCTGAGAGCTGTGATGCTCCGAGGGCTTTAATGTCCATTGCTTCAAATCTTTGTTGTGACGAGACAGAACCGAGGAAATTACACTCCCCTAACAGTTGGAAAGGAAATGCTACTTTATTAAGGAGGCTGGCAACCTGGAGAGAAGGGAGACTCATGTCTAGGAACCAACTTCGAAGATTCTGCTCAACCATGAAAATTTTTAAAGGGAAAAAGGGAAAGTTAATTGCAATTATTCATTTTGGGAAGGCGGTCAGAGTCTTCTTTATCTTCCAATGTGTGCAGACTTTCTTCTGATTGGTGAGGTAACAGGGCCGTGTTCCAGGACTCTTGTGCTCAGCCTGATGTAACTACCCTCCACCTGGGTGGGGGGCCTTAATTCCTGTAAAAGAACTATATATAAATATATAGTTTATATATACATATATATATATGTGTGTGTGTGTGTGTGTGTGTGTGCCCACTGCACAGCTGCAGGATCTTAGTTCCCTACTTGCATGCATGTTCAGTTGTGCCTGACTCTTTAGGACTCTATGAACTGTTGCCTGCCAAGCTCCTCTGTTCATGGGATGCTCCAGGCAAGAATACTGGAGTGGGTTGCCATGCCCTCCTCCAGGGGATCTTCTTGACCCAGGGATTGAACCTGGGTCTCCTGGGTCTCTGGCCTTGTAGGCAGATTCTTTACCATTGAGCAACCAGGGATCAAACCTGGAAGCTTGGAGTCTTGACTGCTGAATCTACAGGGAATTCCCAAAGATCTGTCATCATGTATATTCTTTGAAGAGGAACTGGGACCCTGTCCCATTGCTGCACCATTATGTCTTGATTGCTCCTCCTTTGTTTCTCTATTCCCTCATTCTCCTGATTAGCAGCTATTCGAATCCGTCCTTTGGTACTCAGGGAGGTTCTAGGAGGCTGAAATCTCTTTCCAACAAACAAGAAATGAGGGGCACAGAAAAGATTTGTACCCGGGGTGATGGGGTGTGGGGATCCACAGGGTCCTGCTTGATTTCAATATGTTCCTTAAAACTTTAAATTTCAGGATTGTTCTTTTGCTATGACTTCCCCAGATAATTAATCTTAAAAATAGAATTAAGTAATGTTCTTTAGTCTGAATTATCCTAACTTTATTTTAAAAATTCATTTATTTATTTGTTTTTTGGCTGTGCTGGCTCTTCGTTGCTATGTGGGCTTTTCTCTAGTTGTGGCGAGTGGGGGCTACTCTCCAGTTGCAGTGTGCAGGCTTTTCATCGTGGTGGTGGCTTCTCTTGCTATGGAGCACAGCTCTAGGGCACACGGGTTTCCGTAGTTGCCACACACGAGCTCAGTAGCTGTGGCTCCTGGGCTCCAGAGCACAGGCTCAATAGTTGTGAAACATAAGCTTAGCTGTTCTGCAGCATGTGGGATCTTCCTGGACCAGGGATCAAACCCGTGTCTTTTGTATTGGCAGGCAGATTCTTTACCACTGAGCCATCAGGGAAGCCCTGTCTTAATATTTGATAAACAGCATGCCCTTTCTAATTTCATATGCTTTAACATCCAAAGTTAAACTGAAATGAGGCAACTAAAAAGTTTTAATTTTTAGGAGGAAAAAGAAAGAATTTCATTCATTCATTCATTATATAAGTATCAACCCACTGTGAGAGTTTAGATAAGATAGTTTACTGGGATGCTAACACAGCTTAAGCCTCAGGGACCCACACTTGTCCAGGGCTCTGCTAAGGCCCTATAACGAAGTTGGCATTGAAAGTTGGCCTAATGAAGTTTTTCACAGGCCTATGAAAATGTCTGAGCTTCAGACCTTATAATACCTGGACCTAACAGTGAAAAAAATTGTCAAGCTCATAATTTAGATGTATTTGAACACATGGGTTTACCTAAAACTTATCATGGTAACAATTTGTTTTCCCTTTTTTGGTTCTTATAGGCTAGTATGGGCTTCCCTGGTGGCTCAGATGGTAAAGAATCTGCCTGCAATGTGGGAGACCTGGATTCAATCCCTGGGTTGGGAAGATCCCCTGGAGATCTTCAGGAGATCTTCGTGCATAGCAACCCACTCCAGTATTCTTGCCTGGAGAGTTCCATGGACAGAGGAGCCTGGTGGGCTACAATCCATGGAGTCTCAAAGAGTCAATCATGGTAGAGCGACTAAGCACACACACACACACAGGTTAGTACACCAGGGAATTTAATTCATTCACTCATGTAACAAATGTTTACTAAAAGCCTTCTATGTGATAGGCATTGTTCAAGGGTTTGAGGATGGTAAACTAAAACAAACAGACTGCCAGATATTTCTCTAGCAAAGATGGGTTTATTTGGAATTGGCAGAGAATTGCAACTGGGGGTCTGCAACCATAGCGAGCTACATGCAAGTCCCTGCAGAGCAAGGAAAAGAGAATGCTCTAATAGAGAGGCAAAGAAGTTGGGAGTAAACAAAGAGTCTGTGTCTTTTCATTGGCTGAGTCCTTGCCAGGAAAGAAGAGGAGTCTTTCTTCTTTCTATTGGGCTCTGCTATTGTTGCAGGGCATGACAGTGTCCCCTCTGGTCTCCCAACTCTACTTAAGTGAAGTTTCTCTTAATTTTTTTTTACTGTTAGAATGGTAACAAAGTGCCTATCCTCACCAAACACAGTATAATGTAATTAACTATATATATCTTCATTTTCAGTAAGTCTCATAAGATGTATTTTTGATAAGATGAAGTAATATTCTCTGCATGATAGCATTGTTGGGTGGATTTCTTATTAGAAGAATGGCAGCACATTAAAGTATTGATTAATGGATTCATGTAAACTTAAACAGCAGTCTCTAGAACAGCACAGGAAATGTCAGTCTATGGCATTGTTTTATTCTATTATTTTATCAACAACCTGAATGTAAAACACAAGCTTCCTTATTAAATGTACAGCTGCTGCTGCTGCTGCTGCTGCTGCTAAGTCGCTTCAGTCGTGTCCGACTCTGTGCTACCCCATAGACAGTAGCCCACCAGGCTCCCCCGTCCCTGGGATTCTCCAGGCAAGAACACTGGAGTGGGTTGCCATTTCCTTCTCCAATGCATAAAAGTGAAAAGTCAAAGTGAAGTCGCTCAGTGGTGTCCGACTCTTAGCGACCCCATGGACTGCAGCCCACCAGGCTTCTCCGTCCATGGGATTTTCCAGGCAAGAGTACTGGAGTGGGGTGCCATTGCCTTCTCCAAAATGTACAGCTGAAGAGGGTAATTCATTATGATAAATGACAAAGTCAAGACTTGTCAATATTGTCCATGAAATGTAGGTGGGCTTTCTACAGGGCTATTCCATTATTGACAGCATGATACACCTCTATCACACTGTTGACAGGTGTCAAGAATAATACATTGGTACGTGTTCAGTCACTATGGGAGTTTATGTCAGCTTTAGTAATTGACACATTTCTTTCTTATAAAGTTACAATATCTGATAGATTATCATTTATTAAAATAAAATCTCCAAATATTTGAAAATCATTAATATAATGTACCATGTCAATAGAATAAAGAACAAAAGCCATATGAACATCTTAATAGATGCAGAAAAGGCATTTGATGAAATCCAACAACACTTCATGATTTTAAGAAACTCAATAAGCTAGAAGGGAGTCTTCTCAATCTGATAAAGCCATCCAAGAAAAACCCACAGCTAGCATTATATTTAACGGTGAAAGAAATCTGATAAAATCATCTAAGAAAAACCCACAGCTAGCATTATCTTAATGGTGAAGGATTGAACACTTTCCCCCTGAGATCAGGAACAAGCCAGCTCTTGCCAATTCTATTCAACATACTACTGAAGATTCTAACCAGGGCAATTAGGAAAGAAAATAAATAAAAGGCATCCTGATTGGAAAGGAGGAAGTAAAACTTTCTGCAAACAACATGATCTTGCACATAGGATATCCTAAGGAATACACTAAAACTATTAAAACTAATAAATGCGTTCAGCAAGGTTGCAGGATGATATAAGATAAAAAATTAACTGTATTTCTATACATTAGCAATGAATAATCCCAAAATGAAATTAAGAAACAATTCCGTTTCTAATATCTTTAAAAGGAATAAAATAATTGAGATTAAATATAACAAAAGAGTTATGAAACATATACTCTGAAAAGGTACAAGACGATGTTGAAAGAAATGAAAGAAGACCTAAATAAATGGAAAGAATTCACATGTTGATGGATCAAAGGCTTAATATTGTTAAGATGTCAGTACTCTCCACATTGATCTACAGATTAAACACAATCCCTATCAAAATCCCAGAAGGTTTCCTTGTAGAAATTGAGGAGCTGGAGCTTGTCTTACAATTCATATGGAAATGCAAGGGACGCAAAAGCCAAAACAATATTGAAAAAGAACAAAGTTGTAGAATTAACACTTCCCTATTTTTTCCACAACATCAGATGTTTCAGACCACAGTCCACCATCAATAAATTTCTTCTTCACTAAATATAATTATTCCTTGACTAAAAACGGTTGTATGTTTTTAAAATGAATTTAATGGCATATGCATTATATCTCAGTAAAGATGTTTTTTAAAACCTCAATTCTTTAATGCATTTCAAAAATTATTTTTCTTCATTTATCAAATATTCAATTACCTCATTTCACAATTTGTAACAATGACATAATTTCTAAACTGCTTTTTAGCTCTAGCACTATAAGCTGCCAACTGAGATGTAAATATTTCCCTAATTTCATTATTTTATTTTCAATCTCTTCCAAAATGCTCTCTCTAATGTTTATTTGATGAATAGAAGTAAATATACAATTAAAAAGAAAACATTTACTTTATAACTTTAATTGCATCACCCAGAAATGATTGAATAAGGTGGCTTAGGGCCAAATTAAAATATCCAGAATATTTTTTAAATTGTGGTTAAAAACTATTAACATTACACTGGCACATCTATATAAAAATTCAGTAAGGTTTTTATGTCAGTATATTTCACTGAAATATGTGTTCTCTGACATCAATCACAAAAACTTTTATAGCATTTCAGGTCTTAATTTACATCAGCTCCCCAATATTAAAAAACCTTCTCTCTTCAAAGTATTGAATTTTTCATTTAAAGGAAATTATTCTATGTATGTTTACATAGAACAATTGAAGCTTCATCAATAATGTGAAATTTTATTGTCTTGGTATATGTTTTCCAAAAAGAAGTGTTTTCATTTAGTAGATATGTTTTGAACAAGGCAGAATTATAAACATAGATTATAATTATGTATCCATATTGATAGTATTCTTTTTTGAAATTCTATTAAATATTTATGCCTAAAACTGCCTATTATTTTTAAGGATTTTTAAAGAATTGGATTTTTCAAAATAATGACTTACTTTACTTAGTATCATAATCTCTAGGTCCGTCCATGTTGCTGCAAATGGTATTATCTCATTCTTTTCCATTATATATATAATGAGAAGTATTCCATTATATATATATAAAAGTAGACTGGCAGCCTCCTCTGTCCATGGATTTGCCAGGCAAGCTTCTCCGCTGTGAATGCTAGGGTGCATATCTTTTCATATATCTTTTCAACTTACAGTGTTAGCCATGCTTCTGCTGCTACCAGGTCCCGTCCCTGGGATTCTCCAGGCAAGAACATTGGAGTGGGTTGCCATTTCCTTCTCAATGCATGAAATGAAAAGTGAAAAAAGTGAAAGTGAAGTTGCTGAGTCGTGTTGGGGGGGCCAGAGTGACTCTTGACAAGGTCTCTTAGGAAGGGAGGCCCCATGGGACTTCAGCCTACCAGGCTCCTCTGTCCATGGGATTTGCCAGGCAAGAGTACTGGAGTGGGATGCCAAACTTGCTCTTCTCCCCTTGTCTGAATGCTAGGTGTGCAAACAAAAACAGGTATCTTTCAACTTTGTTGACAGTGTTCTCTCCACATCCCCTGCCCTTACTGAATATGCTGCTTTTCCTTAAGTCACTTCAGACCCTGTGGAATGTAACTATATTTGGGTGGCGTCTGTTTTGAGAATAATCACCCCTGGAGAAATAAGTGTCTGGTTGACTGACCCTGTCACAGATGGCAGCCCACCAGGCTCCCCATCCCTGGGACTCTCCAGGCAAGAAAAACACTGGAAAATAAAGAATGGGATCAGTTTCTGCCCCATTCCTCTCTCTCCAATGCATGAAAATGAAAAGTGAAAGGAAAGTCAGCTCCATATACCTGCCCCAAAGTGGGATTACAGTATCATATGGTAGCTCTACTTTTAATTTTTTTTTTAATTTTATTTTTAAACTTTACATAATTGTATTAGTTTTGCCAAATATCAAAATGAATCCGCCACAGGTATACATGAATCTCCATACTGTACTCCAGTGACTGCACCAATTTATATTTTCACCAACAGTGCAGGAGGGTTCCTTTTTTGCCACATCCTCTCTAGCATTTATTATTTGTAGACTCTTTGATGATGGCTGTTCTCAGGGGAGCCTGGCAGGCTCTAGGCCATAGGATCGCAAAGAGTCAGACACCACTGAAGCAACTAAGCTCTCATGCATGCTTTCGGACCAGTGTGAGGTGACACCTCATTGTAGTTTTGGTTTGGATTTCTCTAATTATTAGTGATGTTGACATCTTTTTTATGCACCTGTTTGCCATCTCTGTCTCCTTTGGAGACATGTCTATTTAGATCTTCAGCCCATTTTTTTGAATGGGTCGTTTGGTTTTACTGATACCGAATTATATGAACTATTTGCACATTTTGAAAATTAATCCCTTGTCAGTTGCATCATTTGCAAATATTTTCTCCCATTTTGTAGGCTGTCTTTTCATTTTGTTTATGATTTCCTTTGCTGTGTAAAATCTTTTAAATTTAATTAGGTCCCATTTGTTTATTTTTATTTCCATTACTCCAGGTAGTGTGTGCAGGCTCAGTCATGTCTCACTCTTTGCAACCCCACAGACTGTAGCCCGCCAAGAGCCTCTGTCCATGGAATTTTCCCAGCAAGAATACTGGAGTGGGTTGCCATGCCCTCCTCCAGGGGATCTTCCCAACCCAGGGATTGAACCCGTGGCTCTTATGTCCCCTGCATTGAAAGGCAGATTCTTTACCTCTCCACCACCTGGAAAGCCATTACTCTAGGAGACACATCCAAAAAGATATTGCTGCAGTTTTATGTCGAAGTGTTCTGCCTGTGTTTTCCTCTAGGAGTTTTATAGTGTCCAGCCATACATTTAAGTCTTTAATCCATTTTGAGTTTATTTTTGTATATGGTGCTAGAGAATGTTCATGCTGCTGCTGCTAAGTCACTTCAGTCGTGTCCAACTCTGTGCGACCCCATAGACGGCAGCCCACCAGGCTCCCCCGTCCCTGGGATTCTCCAGGCAAGAACACTGGAGTGGGTTGCCATTTCCTTCTCCAATGCATGAAAGTGAAAAGTGAAAGTGAAGTCGCTCAGTCGTGTCCTACTCTAGCAACCCCATGGACTGCAGCCTAGCAGGCTCCTCCGTCCATGGGATTTTCTAGGCAAAAGTACTGGAGTGGGGTGCCATTGCCTTCTCCGGAGAATGTTTATACCTCATTCTTTTACATGTAGTTGTCCAGTTTTCCCAGCACCACTTATGGAAGAAACCATCTTTTCTCTGTTGTATCTTCTTGTTTCCTTTGTCATAGATTAATTGACCATAGGTGCATGAATTTAAAAATCTAATACTTTTGCTAAAGACTTTAGTCAAGACAGGACTGGAAGCCCATTGGCTTACCAGTGAATTAATTACAAGATAGAATATCCACTGGTTATTGGATGAAGTGAAGACATTCGCGGAAGAGCATCAGCAGAGAAGACTTAACCTCCTCAATCCACTTTCAAGAAAAACACACACGAGTTCCCAGTAATAAGAAACATACTTCAAGGTAAACAAGAGTGTCCACACTGAGTTACAAGTATGATACTGTCCACTGCAGTGTTATTTATAATTGGAAAATAATAGGGTAATAGGGAAATTGTTCAATAAATTATCCACAAGATATTATGTAGCTCTTTGGGGGAAAAGTAGTCTTTCTATAAAGGTAATACTATAAATACATAACTTCCTCACTTGTCCCGCTCAAATTCCAAATTAACAAGAAAATAAAGTCATACAGTGGAGGCGCTTCCATCTACCATGAACCCAGGATATGGCTCTATCTCAAATCACCAATGATAAAAGAATTTCTGCAAAACATAATGATATTGGGAAAATGAAGGGAGAATTTTTTTTTAAAGTAATAGATAATGTTTCTGAGCTCAATGATACTCCCTTAAAATAAATGGCAAGGCATGAGAAATCTAATCTCTTGAAGATACAGGTTAACAGAGAAGAATACAATACACTTTAGTACCACAATTTCACATAGAACCAGCAGGGCTGGAGTGGTCAGGATGTGGGCAAACCTTCTCATTTTCTCAGACCTGGACTCTTAACTTCACATGTAGTAGGCTAAATGTAGACCTGAAATTGTCTACCTGACACCTAGGGATGTGATCTTCCTTGGAAATTTGGTCTTTGAAAATATTAGATGAAGAACTCAAGAAGAAATCATCCTGTATTTCGAATGGGTCTTAAATCCAATGACTGGTGATTTTATAAGAGGAGCAGATGCAGAAAGACACACAGAGAAGAAGGTCATGGGGAAGAGAGGTAGAGAATGAAGTATTGCTGCTACAGACCAAGGAACGCCAAGGTTTATCAGGACCCACCAGAGAAGCTGAGAAGTAAGAAAGGAGCCTTCAGAGGGAGCATGGCCCTGCCAACACCTTATTTCAGACTTCTAGCCTCTAGAATTGTGAGAGAATATATTTGTGTTGTTTTAAGCCACAGTGTTTGTGATCATTTGTTTTGGCAGCCTAAGGAACCTAATGCATCAAGTAAATAAACCGGGGGCTTACCTGGTGGCTCACTGGTAATGAATCCTCCTGCCAATGCAGGAGATGTGAGAAACGCAGGTTTGATCCCTGGGTTGGGAAGATTCCCCCAAAGTAGGAAATGGCAACCTGCTCTAGCATTCTTGCCTGAAAAATTCCATGAACAGAGGAGCCTGGCGGGCTACATGGGGTCACAAAGAGTCGGACATGTCTGAACAACTGAACACAGCACAAATAAACTGGAATGTGAAGGAGGAGAGAGAAGGACTCTCTCCTTCTCTCTAAGCAGATTTGTAGCACCAAAGTGGACCGAATAAAACTAAATGATTAAACACAAAACATCTGTGATCTATTAGCCTTCACTATGAACCACAAAAAGATTTTTGTGTGTGACCCCAGCTGACAGCCATCAAGTAAACAAGATACTTCAGTCCTACAACTGTATGGAATTAAATCCCCCAACATCTGAATGAGCAGAAACATACTCTCCCCACAAGCCTCCAAGAAAGGGTCTTTGCTGACACCAGGGGCTTTGCTGACATCTTGACTTCAGTCCAGTGAGACCATACTGGACTTCTGACCTATAGAACTTTAAAGTAATAAATATATGTTTTTCCAAGACACTAATTTTAAGCTAGTTTGTTATAGCAGCAACAGAAAACCAACTAAGCAGGGATATAGGATGGAGCTAAAAATAGGAAGGTTGGTTGAAAATCTTAAAGAAGTAATAAGATCTTTAAAGACCTGTCCCCATCCTGTATAGCCAGGAGACAACCCCTCCTGCTTGGCAAAAGACTGAGGTTGACCCATTGAAGAAACTCACCCAGGGTTGTCTGGGATATTGAGCAAAACCATGGTCAAGTGTAAGCTACCTTAAAGTCTATCAACTGAAAAATGAAACTCCTCCAACCTCTTTTCTAGCTCAGCTCTCATAACACCAGCCACTAGGAAAAAATAGCTCTGACAGGAGCTTGAGAACTCTTCTATGGAGAAGTGGATCAGCCCAAGTTAAATTATGGAGATCCTGACCCTTGTGCTTCCAGCAATGGAATGGCTGAGGCCCCACTTGATTACCATAGAGTAAAACCCTTGAGCTTTGAATTAGCATTTTAGTGTCTTACTCAGCTATTAACAGATACCAAGCAGACCATTTTACCAAGGCCTGTGAAATGATAAATAAGGCAGAACAAATAGCAAAAAGGAACTTGTAGGAAACTGAAACTTCAGGGAGAAGAAGAAAACTTGCAATAAGCATAATAAATATTCTCACTCATTCAAAGATACTTATTGAATGCTTATTATACTGGGCAGTCATTTTTTCTAGATGTTGAACCATAAACAGTGAACAAAGCAGAAAAAGCCCATGGCTTCATGAAGCATACAGTGCCTCAAAGAGAGAAGAGATGCTAACTGACCTAAGGAATAGAAACAGGAAACTATACATAAAAGAAATGTGCAAAGACCAAACTAGAACTTTTAAAAATTAAAAATGGAATAAGCTGAAATTTTTTAATACTAGAAGAGTTAAATGATAACACCAAGAATCTCTCAAGAGCTGGAAAATGGAGGGAAAAAATATCTTCCTTAGAGGATCAGGCAAGCAATTTCAAAATCAAACAGAAATACCAAAAAAGCACAGATAATGAAGAGAATAAAATTATTTTTTAAGTATACACAAAAGTAATTTTCCCAGACATAAATATAAGTTTCTAAAGCAGAAAAAAAAAAAAATGAGAAAAGATCCACTCCAGGGAACATTATCATGAAGCTTTACAATACTGTGAGAAATGGGATGGGTCTAAAATCTTCTCAAAAAAAAAAAAAAAAAAGAGAGAAAAGACAGACAGGAAAATAATTAAAAGAACAATTACTGCATGTTTTGGTATGAATATTATGGGTTAAGATTGAGAAAGTAATTTTTCTCTTAAATAGGTATTTTAGATCGTCTTACTCATTTAGTAATATCAATTTCCTCTAATATTTCCTGGCATTCTGAAGGAATTTTTTTTTTTTTTTATTTTATTTTTAAACTTTACATAATTGTATTAGTTTTGCCAAATATCAAAATGAATCCGCCACAGGCATACATGTGTTCCCCATCCTGAACCCTCCTCCCTCCTCCCTCCCACACCATCCCTCTGGGTCGTCCCAGTGCACCAGCCCCAAGCATCCAGTATCGCAGATCGAACCTGGACTGGCAACTCGTTTCTTACATGATATTCTACATGTTTCAATGTCACTCTCCCAAATCTTCCCACCCTCTCCCTCTCCCACAGAGTCCATAAGACTGTTCCATACATCAGTGTCTCTTTTGCTGTCTCATACACCAGGTTATTGTTACCATCTTTCTAAATTCCATATATATGCGTTAGTATACTGTATTTATGTTTTTCCTTCTGGCTTACTTCACTCTGTATAATAGGCTCCAGTTTCATCCACCTCATTAGAACTGATTCAAATGTATTCTTTTTAATGGCTGAGTAATACTCCATTGTGTATATGTACCACAGCTTTCTTATCCATTCATCTGCTGATGGACATCTAGGTTGCTTCCATGTCCTGGCTATTATAAACAGTGCTGTGATGAACATTGGGGTACACGTGTCTCTTTCCCTTCTGGTTTCCTCAGTGTGTATGCCCAGCAGTGGGATTGCTGGATCATAAGGCAGTTCTATTTCCAGTTTTTTAAGGAATCTCCACACTGTTCTCCATAGTGGCTGTACTAGTTTGCATTCCCACCAACAGTGTAAGAGGGTTCCCTTTTCTCCACACCCTCTCCAGCACTTATTATGCACTTATTATTTGTAGACTTTTGGATCGCAGCCATTCTGACTGGTGTGAAGTGGTACCTCATAGTGGTTTTGATTTGCATTTCTCTGATAATGAGTGATGTTGAGCATCTTTTCATGTGTTTGTTAGCCATCTGTATGTCTTCTTTGGAGAAATGTCTATTTAGTTCTTTGGCCCATTTTTTGATTGGGTCATTTATGTTTCTGGAGTTGAGCTGTAGGAGTTGCTTGTATATTTTTGAGATTAGTTGTTTGTCAGTTGCTTCATTTGCTATTATTTTCTCCCATTCTGAAGGCTGTCTTTTCACTTTGCTAATAGTTTCCTTTGATGTGCAGAAGCTTTTAAGGTTAATTAGGTCCCATTTGTTTATTTTTGCTTTTATTTCCAATATTCTGGGAGGTGGGTCATAGAGGATCCTGCTGTGATGTATGTCAGAGAGTGTTCTGCCTATGTTCTCCTCTAGGAGTTTTATAGTTTCTGGTCTTACGTTTAGATCTTTAATCCATTTTGAGTTTATTTTTGTGTATGGTGTTAGAAAGTGGTCTAGTTTCATTCTTTTACATGTGTGAAGGAATTTTTAAATAAACATTATTTTCTTTTATTAAAAAAAAAAAAGAAACTGAATTCCATCAAAAAGGACAAGGAATCTGAACAGCATCAGTCTTCTCTACAGCAACAATGAAACATCAAAGACAGAAAAGAAATAAGTGCCTTAAAAATTCCAAGAGACAATCATTTCTTACCCAAGAATTTACACAAAGCCAGGCTTTGAACAGAGCATAAGAGGAGGATAAAGATATTTCAGACACACAAGCATTCAAGATTTCTCCCATGTCCCCTTCTGAAGATGTGGCAGTCAGAATGCGAGTTGGGAAGGAATTTCCAAACACAAAGTATTGCAGAAAGGGGTGAGTTTATTAAGAACAAAGAGCACAGATAATGTAGGCACTGCAAGTACAGCTGACCACTAGAGAAAGTCGACAGTTTTCACGGGTTAGTTTTTGCAGCCTCAAAACAAAGAAAATTCCTGCTGAAAGGCTGGCTTTAGGTGATTGGTTAAGGTGCTATAGGGTGAGCACTGTGGTGGGCATTTTTGTCTAAAATGGGATCGAGAAGCCTGCTGGTGATAATCATGGGGGCTTTTGGCAATGGTTACAAAGAGGCTCAGTCAGTTTTGGAGGTGACCTTGGTTCTGGGCTCCATGTCTGTGGCCTTGATGCAAGGCCTTACACTGTGGCCTTGGGGCAGGACTCCACAGAAGACACCGGAGGCTGTGCTCCAGTTAGCAGGGAAAGTAAAGAAGAAAAGAGGATTGAGGAAACAGGGCTCTCAACACAAAGAGAATTCCCAGGATGATACCCGTGGAGCAGGTCTGGGCAGCTGTTGGCTCATGTGGCAACAGGAGGGCACAGGGCTCCAGGACTGATGTCTCCTAAAGGGGAAAACACGAAACTGGCAGATAACTGAAATTCCCTCCACCTAAAAATACTGAGGGGAAATGTACAGTTCTATCAGAGAGTTTGAAGTGAATTAGTATACTCTGCAACTCAACTGATGATTATGTTTGCATAATTTAAAATGTGTTCCTTAAAGGATGTGAACGTTCATTTATTCAGAATGGGCGACACGGCTATATTGAAAGGTTGGGGACAGGGTTATGTAGAGATGAGGGCTTTGGGGGTCAGGGGTGGTGAATATTGTAATATGAATATTGTAATATGAATTTAACAGCTAACACTCAAATCAGAAAAATCTTGTGATAACAAAATGATCCTACTAACTCAAAAGATTGTGATAAATACCAGGGGAAAAGAAAATAAGACAACAAAACCTTTGAAAATGATTCATCGCTAGGGACCAGGAAGCAGGAGTTATGAGCCATGTAGAAATATTGGGTTGACCAAAAAGTTCATTCGGGTTTTTCCATAGGATGTTACAGAAAACCCAGATGAATTTTTTGGCCAGCCTAATCTTTTGCGTATTTAAGGAATTCATTATATGTCACCTGTCTTCCATTTTCATTCTGAACAAACTGAGAAATAAGCAAAAAGGATTGTCAGGTGGAATGATAGAGAAATGATCACTATTTTTAGCAATAAAGGCTAATTTAGGGAGATGGTGAGCTTGAGTACCAAGTAGATTTATGGACAGAGTCCTAGTACTAGACCAGGGGAGGCGTGCTCCCATGATATTAGGACCCCTCCCCACCACACACGTGCATTCATTATATGGAGGGTTTGGGTGCTGCCGAACTGAATAGTTTGAGACCCCTGAGCTGGGAAAAAGACTAGTGACTCATTCATACTACTTGTTAGAAGTGACTAAAACAAGTATTTTATTTCAGTATTCAAAACCAAGGATACAGTAGCATATTCCTACTGGCTCAAGGCACACTTCCATTCCAATATTTGAACTTTATATTGGAATTCTGAGTCAGAGATAGGTGAAGAGAGAATGAACTTTAAGGAGGAAAGCAGCAGGAGCACAACCCTTTTGAGCTTTTAGAAAGAAGTGCTCCTTGCTTGCCCTCTGGATGGGCTGTCCTGAATCGAGGCCTGTTCCCCAGTGTATCTCCTTTTACCAGTATTATTTATCCTTATTTCCTTGCTCATGTGGCCCTGCAGGAATCAGGAAGACAGCCAGAGTTTTAGACTGCAGGTTGCTTGATGTAACTGATGGATGGCCTGTGCTCCCACCCTCCTCTGAACCCTGCCTCAGCATTACACCTACCTTGGTGCCCAGGAGCCCTGAGCTGAGATAGTGTTGCAAAGAGAAATTCAATTTTTGTGTTTCCTGAGCATTTAAGCCTAGAAAATATTTCTGTCTCTAATGTAAAAATAATAGGCATTCATCATTTCTCATTTCCTAAATAGATGGAAGAAAAAGAGGAGAGGAGGAAGAAGAGAAGAAAGAGCAACGATTTGGGTGTGTTGCTTTAAGTGCTATTGCAGAAACCACTGTCAAAAGCAAAGAAGTTTGTACTGCCTCCCTTAACCCCACAGGTATTTTTTTTTCTGCTTTTATGGTTCTCATTGAACTGGAAGGCGAGAGCCACCGGCCAAAAAATGAGCCAAATGCAAAGGAAAACAAAGTCGTCTCAGGGTTGGAGACCTGAGAAGAACATTTTTAGAGCACACTGGGCTTTTATTTTGATATTTATTTTTACTTTTAACTATGCAAAATGGATCCTCTTAGAAAATAGATAGTTATGCTAGATTGTAGACTAGCTGGTGGTAAAAAAAATAAATAAATAAAATTTAAAAATCCGCTGGAATCACCTAAGCATGTAATTCCCATAAGAAAAAGGCAGTTTACTGTTACTTAGGCAGGGACCAAAAACTTCAGTCATATACAGTGAGGATTAGCAGAAAGAATGTGGAATTTGGAGCCAATATTGGGTACAAATGAGAGCTGCTTAATACTGGCAAGCTACTTAGCCTCACTGAGCCTCAGTTGATTGATCTATAAAATGGGAATAGTAATAGTGCAAAACTCATGAGATTGAGAAGAGACAGGTGAAAACTTCTAGTTCATGATAGGTGCATAATAAATGTTAGTTCTCTCTCTCTTTTTTTTTTTTTTTGCTCCATCATGGCAGTCATTAGTGCTGACCACCAAATCTTACCATTCTTCTGCCAATCACATAGTGCAACTGTACTTTCTAGCTTCCTTGAAGATAGATATGGCCATGCTTTTTGCTTTAGTCAGTGAAGTGAGAGTAGCCTTAATGCATCACTTCCAAACTGAAGCAAGTACAAGATTTGCCATGTATCTTTTCTTTGTGACAGCAACTGGCAGTGTTCTAGATAGTCACCAACTTGGAGACAGGCATGAGATGACACAGCAAAATTCACAGAGCACAGGTAGGGTGAATGAGAGACAGAAACCTTTGTTGTTTCAAGTCACTGTGATTTTCTGAGCTCCTTGTTACTGCCGCATAACCTGTACCCTTTTGATTGGCCCACTCTCCTTAAATGAACTGCATTTGCTGCAACTCATTAATTCATTTCACAGCTATATGCTGAATGGATGTCAAGCACTGTGCTTGATGCTGGAGAATACATGATACTGATTCTTGCCCTCAAGGAGCTCATAATAAGGGGAAAAGAAGGAGGTCATTGTCGGGGGTCTTTTAAAACTATCACCCATCGATTCTAAGATTTAACAACAGTCAAGGTTGGGAACTCTGCTTTTGTGCACAATTGAATCCTTCATTTATGTTCTATTGTCTATAGATATTGATAACAGAGAAGCCAGAAATTATAATAGAAAGTAGGAAAAACACTATTGTGTCAGAAGAGAGGGAAAAAAGAGATGGTTAAACTGACAAAGAAATATAAATACTTCATCTTTACTTTTGTTGCCCACAACTCCCTGGCTCACTCAGTTTTCTTTCTTCCACTTTGCCCTTAAGAAAATTTAGTAGAATTTTGTTTTCCTTTAGACTAAATGTCAAGTCAAAAACAATGTAAAGTTGTTTATTGTCACTATAACTCTAGAGCTATTTCTTCCTGTAAAAAAATTCCAATGATGTGGAACTTCCCTGGTGGTCCAGTGGCTAAGACTCTGTGCTCCCAATGCAGGGGGCTTGGGTTCCATCCCTGGGTCAGAAAGATCTCCTGGAGGAGGGCATGACAATCCACTCCAGTATTCTTGCCTGGAGAATCCCATGGACAGAGGAGCCTGGTGGGTTACAGTCCATAGGGTTGCAAAGAGTCAGACAGGACTGAAGGGACTTAGCACACATGCACAATTGGTTACCCTGAAGTCCAATTTGTATGGAAAAGGCAAATTAAATCCATGATTGTTTTCTTTTTTCTAAAACAATTTGAAAATAATGAGTTCATTCCTTCTTACCCATCAACAGTGACCTATCAAGTTACTATAGAATCATTATGAACTTACAGATATAATCATACTTGATACATTTGAAACAATTCCAATTATTATCAATTTTTGGTGCTCAGATTGATCCATCCTTGTCTGGGGGAGCCTATTTCAATCGATTCCTTAGTCTTCCTGACATAACCTGGAAGTGATTGATAGCTTCCTTGATTTCTGTAAATATCTACAATTAAAATGATACAATATCTGGGATTTGCTTTAAAATGATGGCATGGAGAAAATGGGTATAAATGAAATGTGATTGACAGTGAGTTGATTGTTGTTCAAGGAGGCTGATGGCCCCATTGGAGGTTCATTATACTGTCCTATTTGTAACTGTCTGGAATCTTCCAAAATAACAGGCAAATATTAAAAATTCACACAATGACTTCCAGAATAAGACTTTAAATCCTTAGCAAGATAATAATCTTAAATGCCTGGCTTTGGTGGGAGAAAAAGAGATTTCAAGTTTCTCAAGGTTTCTCTTGACTTATCAGGGACGTGTAGAGGTCTGAGTATAAAGTTTTACCCAAAGTCAAAGGTGGTGCATTTTCCAGATACGACGGACGTTTCCCCTAGTCCCAGGAAAGCATGAAGAAACCCTAAGTGGAAAATAGGAAGAGGGTGGAGGGTAAGGAGAGGGGAAAACGTCTGATGAAAGGTTTCTCCTAGTGAGTATCTCTTGGCAGTTCTGGCGGTTATCACAGGGTCAGGTAAATGGGGCCTCCGCCAGTAGCCGGTCTGTCTCATCTTCGCCCACTCTTCGGCCCAGATTTTGCCTCCAGTCCCCAACAAGCCTGACTCAATGTCTTGTGGTCTAGGGGGTCTTGTTTTCCTGACAGGGCAGGGAAAAGCACTGGGCACGAAGTCCAGAGGCCAGCGTATGAACGCTGTCTATGACTCAAAATGACAGTCTTGGGTCTCAGCTTCATCAGCCACAAAATTAAAGGTCAGCCTGCAAGACTAATGATCCTTCAGGGTCCCAACCAGCCAAAGCCGAGACTTCACAAACCCTGGGCCCAGACACACAACCCTGCAGGCCTCCCTGCCTTTTCAGTGATCGTCTTTACCATCATCACACATTACATCGCCTCCTAAAGAAATATGTGACTGCTGTCACTTTCTGCAGATAATTGGAGAGAAGGGGCCTGGCAGAGATGACCCCAAAGTTGGCAATACTTTCAGGTCTAAGGAGTCAGGCGCGTCACCGACCTGTATGATTTCTCCTCTTCGTCCTTGCCCGTCTGCAAATCCTGACCCCTGTCCCCACTGCGGAGAAATCTCTTAAGAGACCGCAGCCGGCGTCGCCTCTGCGCCCAGGAGGCGTGGAGCAGAGGGCGCGGGAGCCGAGCGCGCTGCGGCCACGCTCCCCGCGCAGAGGCGAGAGGGAGGGGCCGGAGGGGGCCAGGCAGCACCAGAGGCGGCGCGCGGGGCTCGCGGCGGCTCAGTCTCCTCCCGAGCCCAGCCCCGGACGGCGAGAGCGGCGGCGAGTGCGAGCCGCAGCCCGGGCCTCGGAGCGAGGAGGCGGAGGACCGGAGCGGCGGGCCGCGCTCGGGCCCCCGCAGTGTGCGCGTCTTCCTGGCGGATCCCGGTAAGTGCGGGCGGCCGAACCCAGACCAGCCGCCGGGCTCGGGGGCCGCAGAGGTCGGGGTCCCTGGATCCGGATGGCGTGCATCCGGCGGCAGACTCACAGGTGGCTTCGCGGAGGACGTGGGCGCCCCAGGCCCCGAAAGGAGTTAGCCAACTCTCTCAGCTCCCGGGTGCGGCTTCTGAGCACCCCCTGCTTCTCCCACCCAAACCGCCCTGCTTCCGGCTCGGGGTAGGGGGCCTGCTGTCGGGGAGGCGCTAAGAGGGACGCTCCCCTTCCCCAGCTACCCACCAGCGATTCTGGGAGATGCCGGCCAAGCCCCTCCCCACGCTGCATCCCAGCTCCCGGCTCTCTAGTGAGGCGTCTGTCCTTTGGTTTTATTTTCCTGTGAACCCACCAGGGAAAGTTTGGGACCACACAAGGCAAAGTTCGGGCGTAGCTGGGGGTGCACTTGGCCGGCGGAGGCTGCTCGCATGCAGCGGAGCGGTGGGTTTGCAGGTCGAGTCAGGCTCCGGCTGGAGCCGATAGCGCACCCTGGGAGTTGAGTCCGTCCGTGCCGTTTGCCCCGGCCCAGCATTGTGACAATCCCCGGAGCGCAGTGAGTCGCTTAATCGTTCACGCTAAGCATAGACATCTGCCAGCCAGCCGGGAATCTGTGCGGGGTTAGGTTTATCTCAGGAGGAACAGCATCTCAGCCTAGGTTGGTTTGGGCTCCCTCTGCAAACCTGAGTTCCAGCTAATCTCAATGTGTAACTGGCGCATGTTTAATTAGCTTGCTTTACACCTGAGATGATCTCAGCGAATGCCTCTAAAATGAAATCGTTGATACAAGAAACCCACCCCCAATCAAAACCGTTTTTTAAAGAAATTAAAAAGAGGAATCTTTAGAATGTCAACTGTCTATCTAGGTATTTCACCCTTCTCTGTGGAGGCTGAGAATGAAAACTGCTTGGCTGTCTAAACTACTAGAGGGTCAGTGTCGGGGCTATTTTGGGCAGATTTTTGTGGACAGAGGTATTACTGCAACGTGCATATTATTTATGAAATACATATTTGATCTCTTGAAATAGCCTACTTGTTAGGAATTGTTTGATTTACCAAGTTGTGTATTTTAAATATGACTAAAGGTTGTTTTTTGTTTTTTTTAAAGCTTTAGCTGAAAATAATATCTAGATATTTAGGGAAGACAGTTTGTTCACATCATCAGAACATTCTTTTAAACTTAAATTTTTAAAGGGCTTCTTATCTGTATTTGATATACAGGAGAGGGTTTTCATGAAAAATAAGAGCCTGAGAGTATTAAGTGTCCAGAAAAAGAGTGCTGATCCTCCAGCACTCAGCCCTTTCCAAGTGACAGATTAAATCCGAAAAGTGTGCCTGCAACTGGAATTATATAATTGGAACAAAAGAAAAGGCAATGGTTCGGTTGTCAAATATGTAGATAAATCTAAAGGAAGTGATACCTTTTTGAGCACTGGGATGTTATTTGTTACATGATTTAAGGTGGGATAAACAGAGATTTTCATCTACATCTATAACATTTTTTTATTTAACACACACAAATATGTAGTCTATGTATTTACCCAAATGTTTGCCTTTGTACACACATTTTAATAAGTGCCTAATATGTCATCCTACTTTTAATGCTTCATATCTTTTAAATCATCCTCAAAGCATTCCTTGGTGGTAGGTGCTGTCATTGTCCTAATTTTTGAAATGGGGAAACTGAAGTTCAGAAGAATTAAGGAATTTAACCCAAGGTCCCATGGCTGGCTATAGGATAGGATTTTTTTCATATCTGCTAAATTATTTTGTTAAAAAAATGCATGATTTTATGATTCACGTATCCTTGTTTTTATTTTTATTTAAGCATAAATGTTGAAAATATTTCCTGTGAAGCCTAAGAATCCCTGATTGTGGAAGCGCCTCACAAGCACTGTTACCTGTAAAGCAAAGCAAAGTATGAAAGAACCATCTGGTTGAGTCTACAAATTTAGAACCATCACATCCACCAGAAGACCCAGGATGGATCTGCACCAAAGCGCCACCATCTCTTTCCTTGAGAAATGGTATTCAGATAAGTCACCGTCTGGCTGCAGGAGACATTATAATGTCAGGAAAAAACTCAAGTTGATTCGAATCCTAGGCCTTTTCATAGGCCTGGTAGCCATTAGCACTGTCCCATTTTCAATCAGTGCCTTTTCTGAGACAGAGACACAGAGCACAGGAGAGGCCAGGGGTGCAAGTGGCCCCGGGGCAGCACACGGTTACCACGAAAGAACTCTCTTAGATTTAAATGACAAGATTGGAGATTATACTCCACAGCCAGCTCTTTCTCAGGAAGGCATATCTGAGAATAGTACAGATCATGCCCAAGGAGACTACCCCAGAGACATCTTTTCCCTCGAGCAACGAAGAAAAGGCGCCATCATTCTCCATGTCATTGGGATGATCTACATGTTCATAGCCTTAGCCATTGTCTGTGATGAGTTCTTTGTTCCCTCGTTGACTGTCATCACCGAAAAACTGGGCATCTCTGATGATGTGGCTGGAGCCACCTTCATGGCTGCCGGGGGCTCAGCGCCAGAACTTTTCACGTCTCTCATAGGGGTGTTTATTGCTCACAGCAATGTTGGCATTGGCACGATCGTGGGCTCAGCGGTGTTCAATATCCTCTTTGTCATTGGCATGTGCGCCCTGTTTTCCAGAGAAATCTTAAACCTGACATGGTGGCCGCTCTTTCGGGATGTGTCCTTCTACATCATTGACTTAATCATGCTGATCATATTTTTCCTGGATAACTTTATCATGTGGTGGGAGAGCTTGCTTCTCTTGACAGCTTACTTTGGCTATGTGGTTTTCATGAAATTCAACGTCCAAGTAGAAAGATGGGTGAAGCAAATGATAAATCGCAACAAAGTCGTCAAGGTGACAGCGCCAGAGGCCCAACCAAAGGTTGGTGGCAGTGGTTGTTTATTTAATGTTCTTCTTGGCCATAGCTCTGAATTCTTAGTTTTTGAGATCTGCCACTTTTTTAATCGGATGGCGTTGGGGGCTGTAATGGATAGCAGGGTACTTTCTTCAGTTCTTTGATAGCCAGACTATCACAGTGGGAAAAATTGGGGGGTACTCTGGAGAATGTCTACTAAATTCTCAAGCTGTTTGCCTCAGAGTAAAACATTTGTAAATATAGGTTACATAAGCTTCCCAGAGAAGACTCAGCAGTTATTTGTGTCTTATTTTGTGCAAGGAGGCATAGCAATTTTGTGAGCAGTTTTATTTTCATGGGAAAGTATGTGTGTGTCCTTTGCACATTGCAGGGCTTTTTCTATTTAAATGAACATATGACAGTTATCATGAACCATCTCTTTAAAGGTGCTCAGCAAAGAAAGTGTGTCTGTGTCACCAAATATGGACCTGTAAGTCAGCAGCCTAGAGCCTCACACGATTGGTCGTTCAAGTGGGTCATGGCCATGCTTCTTGATCCACACAGTGATGCTTCAGACCACTCGACCAGGCACAGATCAGGATCCATGAGAGTCAGTGGCAAGCCATGCTGCCTGCCTCTGTAGTTCGATGCCCATTTTGCACACCATGTTAAACATGACCCAAAATATTTTCTAGAGTAGGACTTGCAGGGGTTTTAAAGACAACAGTGGTCATCCTATCACATAGGTAGCAAGTAAACTGGTAAAGAACTTAGAAGAAATTGATCTGAAAAAATATAGGTTAATTTTTAAAAATAATCAGTAATGTTTACTAATGGGAAAATTAGTAAAATTTTATGTTAAGTAAGTGATGCAGTTTTGATTTATATCCTAACATTGGAATGTCATCTCAGATTGTGATTTTAAACAGAAAACCAAAATACGTATGCAGACTTTTCATTCTGGAATCTGGGGACATTCTCATGTATGCAGAAAACAAACGTTAAGTGGAGGGTGAGATGTTTTTCCAGAGTGAAGAAAAAATGATTTTAATTTAGCATAATTCCTCTATTTTCAAGTTTCATGACCATCTATCATTTTTGTGGCAGCCATGAAACAGAAGCAAAGTGCAGACAAAAATCTACTAGTGATATTTCTATTTATTCCATGCAAAAGAGAAATATTCTGGAATGTATTTTTTCTAACCTATCCCTCAGTGTATGGTTGGTTGTTAGAAACTGTAGTAAGAAAAAAAAAAACCATGGCAAATAATATTCAGATGTGATACTAGTCTGTATCCTTAAGGGCATAAGATAGGGTCATCACTGGAGCCCCCTCCCTGGTCTAATTTTGTAGCCCAAAACATGATCCCTCAAGCTATCTTCTCAAAACTGACTGCAAGTTTAAGTGGTTTGCATTAGTAGTCTATGTGTTTATTCCAATTAGAATGCTGAACAGTTGCCAAGGGAAAGGCAGATTTTTTAGAGGCAAGGAAATGATTTGGTGCCTTATAAATATCCGGGGCACATCAAGGATAAAAAGTCTTTTTGAGAACTCAGTACTTTTCGTTTTGTTACGGCACAGTGGAACTTAATTAACTTAAACACAGAACTCGGCTAAAGGTTATATTGGCAACAAGCATGAAAAAGGAATTTGCAGAGTGGTCCAATGATATATTGAAGATTGCAGGGGTATTTTGTATTCTGCTAAGAAGGGAGAAACTGGTTTTGTGCATTTAGTAATAACTTTTAAAATATGGTCTACAGACAGTTTTTAATAAATTGTGTCACTCATTAAATCAGCTCTTGCAGGATTTTTACCCTACTATATTAGGTGACTGTCGTGTCATTTTTATGGTAATTTAAAAGTCAATAACTTAGGCTGACATTCCTTAAAGTTGTTATTTATATCCATAATTTTTGCTATGCTTAATATTGTGCATCTAAAAAATTTTGGAATTCTGGACTTACCTAATTAAAAAAGAAAGCAGATTACATTCATGACTATATCTCCTGTTTCTGATTTACCCCAAAAATATGTTCATCGTATTGTTTTCCTTTGAGCACCAAATAGTTTTAGTTGTTTCATTTAATGATTATCATTTATTTTGGCATTCAGAAACTAGATTGAACCATAGATTATCATGGGGCCAGAATTTTTTAACATTGCTATGTCTTATTTGGTATACTAGAACACAGATATTTTTAGGTGGACCAATACATAATGATGTGTGATTTCCTTTACGAAATTTCACCTTGCCAATTTTACTTTTGAATTTTATTGGAAAAAAGTTTTTCAGCAGCTGGTTTGTATCAGATGTCTGATTTCAGAATCTTGTGGAAATTTTGCTCTCTGAGCACTGAACAGAAGGTGTCTCAAGGAGAGACGGGTCCTTGAGCTTGGCGCTGTTGTTCTCTGATCTAAAAAGTTGATTTCTGGCTATATACCCCACCCCCCTTTCCTACCTAAGTCAGTGCTTCTAACATCATCAGAACACTCAGAGCCAAGCCAAAGACATTCCTTGATTGAGTCTTCATAGAGAGAAATGTGCTGTACAAGAATTTAGGAAGCAAAATACTAAGCCTGTTTTAGGCAAGGCTACCTCATTGTTTTATATGTGCAGTTATAGAGCAGGGGAGTATGGGAAAGTGAAGGAAACATATTTAGAGATTTTGATACAAGTCATCATGGTTCTTCCTGGAAACTCATCAACTCTGCTGAGCTGTAGGCAGTGAAATATCTTTGAAACTATTTGCTTCATGAACAAGTTGAAAATCTTCATTTGGTTTCATTACTGATGATGGGGCAAACTATGGAGCATGGAAAAATAGAAAATGTGAATGTTTTTCTCATAGTTAAATAATAGTTTCCCATTTTATTTAACTATTCCACCTGGCGTGTGGCTTTTTAATTTGACTTTTTTATTACATCTTTTAGTGATAATATCATCCTTTAAAAACATATCATTTAGTGTCATGACATGGTAAAGAGACCCTGGACTTTGACTCAGGGAAAAAAGGTTTTAACTCAGGTGTGTAATAAGCCTTGTAACCTCAAAGAAGTCATATAAACTCACTGAGCCTCAGTTTCCTAATTAGGAAAATGAAAATAATAATACCTGCTTCATAAAGTTGGAAAAATTGTTAAATGACGAAATGAATATTTAGCCGCTAACATAGCCCTTGGCAAATGTGGGTTGTTCAGTAAGTGTTAGTTCCCTTTCTTTCATCTTTTGTTCTTAAGTGGAAAGTGAATCAGAATAAAGTACTTCAAATTTGAGTATTTCAAAATATTTCTTGAATATTATAGTTCATGTCAGTGAATCATCGAGTTAAGCAGGCCATTGTCTCTCTTAGGGGCATGTGATATTTGCCATATTATAATATTTATAAGCTTAATTTCATATATAGTGAATATATGCAGAGAAGATATTATAAACTCCTGAAGGAAACCTTCAAATACGTTTGCAGTCCTGAAAGTTTATTTTGTAGAATTTTACTTGCAGTAAGTAGGCCATTGACTGTGGTTTTGATATATCTATGCTAAACAGAGATTTTTTGTTTTCAGTGTATTTTTATTTATGAATGACTGGGACCTTCTTCTAAAAACCTCTCCATGGCTGCTTAGGAATTAATTTGAATCCTGCAGGATGTGAAGCAGTGGACTTTGAGGGCATCTGGTGTGTTTTGCTGTGTGCCTGGCTTGGCTGCTGAGGTCCGTTGATCTGCTATGGTGCTAGGCTGTCATTGGCCTAGAAGGCAGCTGTCCATGGTATTTAACTTCTTCTTAGACTTGGCACTGTAATCTGACAGCAAGTCAGCCCAGTTCAAATGAAGGGAATGGTCTAAATAAAGATGCTTAAAGCTGGATAGTTGAAGGCAGGCTACTTAGTAATGTAGGTGTGCCTTGCTTTATTCATTTTGTATGTTCCTGAAAAGTTGCTTGCCAGCAGAGTGTTTGCAGTGCAAATTGTTGTAATGGTCATGGGAAAATCGAAATTGAGACAGTGTTATAAATATTCTTCATAAAGTAAAATGTTTCTGATAAGATACTAAACCATAAATAATTATATAAATGCAAATGTATAGTCCCAAGCTTTCCAAAGGCAAAGAACATATTATAAATTCAACCTTTGTCCACCCTCCATACCCAGCAAATAAATTAATAAAATTAATGTACAGATTTCAAAGAAGGCAAGGTAAGCTCGTCCTTATAATAAGCAAGTATTACTTGATAGACTTGGAAACTCTCTGTCCTCAAAAGAAAGAAAACCTAGGCACTAAACTTCTTAACCGTCTAGAAACCTGTGATTGCAATGTTCTTTTGAGTTCCTGGCCTGGACCCAATTCAAATGTGTGGGGGTGGGGGTGGGGCTGCTTCCCACATAACACCAAGGAATTCTCAGACACCAGCAGGGTGGCCAAGAATTTAACTCAATTCTGACACTGTCTGCCCAGAGATAGCATCAGTTTTCCTCAGGTTAAGGGTTCATTCCTATAAGACTGCCCTCTCCACCCCCACTTCAGAAGCAAGTCACCAGTCCAGTTTGTTACCTGTGCTTCTGACTGACTATAAGTCAGAGGTTCCAGTGACCCCCTCCTCAGGGGCAATGAATTTGCTAGAGGATCTCACAAAACTAAGAGAAACATTTCATTATTAGATCACTGGTTTATTGTAAAAGGGTACGACTCAGGGACAGCCAGCTGAGGCATGGGGAAGGTAGGGAACCTTCTCCAGGCGCCACTCTCCCAGCATCTCCAGGTGTTCACCAACTCCTGAAGCTCTCTGAACTCTGGCATTGGATCAGGAAGATCCCCTGGAGGAGGTCATGGCAACTCACTTCAGTATTTTTGCCTAGAGAATCCCATGGACAGAGGTGGGCTACAGTCCATAGGGTTGCAAAGAGTCGAACACTACTGAAGCGATATAGCACATACGCACCCATGGAGACTGCATTACATGGGCATAGTTGATCAAATCATCGACAATTGGCGATTGATTTGCCCTCCAGCCCTTCTTGGGCTTCCCTGCTGGCTCAGCGGTAAAGTATCTGCCTGCAATGCAGGAGACCCAGGTCCAGTCCCTGGGTCAGGAAGATCCCTTGGAGAAGGGAATGGCAACCCACTCCAGTATTCTTGTCTAGTGAATTCCACGGACAGAGGAGCCTGGTGGGCTACAGTCCATGGGGCCACAAAGAGTCAGACACGACTAAGTGACTAACACCTCACACCAGTAGGTGGGAAGTGCAGTCTATCTCTCCAACTCATCTGTCCTTGCTGGAAGGGAGTGGGACTGAAAATTCCAACTTTTAATCATCCAGTTGGCTCCATTAGTCACCAGCCCCAATCCTTAGGTGCTTTCTAAAAGTTGCCTTATTAACATAATGAAAGACACCTGTGTCACTCTCCACACTTAGGAAATTCCAGGGGTTTTGGGAACCATGAACTGGGAACTATGAACAAAGCCCAAATATATATGAGAAATGTATTTTGGTCATCTTAATGACCAAATATATATTTCTTATAAATCACAGTATCCAAGTCTGTTTGATCTAGGAATACAGCATGGTGCTATTTTCCTTGTTTTGTTTCCCTCTACTTATGTTAAAGCAAACCCTTCAGTTACTGCATATGATTCAGAGAGTGAAGGAGGCACTTTGAGAGACTCAGAAAGCCCAGTGGATTTTTATTCACAAAGGTCAGGTTGCACATATCTGTTCCCCTTGCTACCCTGGTTTCTCCAGCAAAAAATTCACTTTGTGAATCCTGACAACGTTGAGAGCTAGGAGTTACCACCGCTTCCCTTCCTACTTTCTTCCTTTCTCCTTTTCCCCATCTCATTCATTTTTTTTTTTTTTTTTTTTTTTTTGGTAGAACCAGATAATTTGTATTTTAACTTTAACAAGGAATTAGATTAAGTCACTCTGTGAGGCAACAAGAACATCTTTTTAGAAAAGTCTCTAGTAACAGCATATAGCAGCATTTTGTTTAATTCAGTTTGGCAATCATTATCTTTCAGCTGGAATATTTAGTTTACTTACGTTGATTGTGATTACTATTACATTTCAATTCTTTCCTATCATGCTATTCTGTACTTTCTATTTGTTTTGATCTGTTTCTTTTCATCACTTTTTCTCCTTTTTGTGGGGGTGGATTTTTTTTCTAAGTCTGTTTTTCCCGTTAGTAGTTTGGAATTTATACATCCTATTTCTTTTCTTTTAGTGTTTACCCTAAATTTTTTAATGAATATATTTAACTCAACAGAGTATAAAGCTAGTATCTTTACACTCCTGCTAAACATCCTAAGGGCCTTAGTTAGTGTTAGTCGCTCAGTCGTGTCTGACTCTTTGTGACCCCATGGACTGCAGCCCACCAGGCTCCTCTGTCCATGAGATTTTCCAGACGAGGATACTGGAGTGGGTTGCCATTTCCTTCTCCAGGGGATCTTCCCAACCCAGGGATCGAACCCAGGTCTCCTGCACTGCAGGCAGATCCTTTACCGACTGAGCTACAAGGGAGGCCCTCAGTCAACTCTCCCCCATTGTAAATAATTTGAAGTCTACAATCAAAGTTGTACCTTGGTGTTTCATAACAGTTTTATTGAAGTATAACCTTCACATTTTTAATCCTTCAAATTAGACATTATGCCATCAATGTTTTTAGATATATCTACATTTTTACTAGTTTTTATTGTCCCTTCTTTTTTCATTGTACTTTTCTCTATGGTTTTTTCCTGTACTGACTTACTGTCTTTTTAAGGTCCTTTGGCAAGAATCTGTTAATAGTATCTGCTAAATTTTTATTTGCTCACAGATCTGTTTTACACTTTTGTTCTTGAAGGATAGCTTTGGTGGGTAGAAAGTTATTTTCCCATTCCACTTTGAAATAGCAATAATAATTTCACTGCCTCTGACTTCCATTTTTGCCATTGAGAAGACTGCTGCTGGTGTGAATGTCTCTCCTTTGTAAGGAGTTTGTTCTTTTTGACTACTTTATAAGGTTCTTCTCTTTGTTTCTGGTGTTCAGCATATTCTTGATGCTCTGGCAGGTGTGATTTTCTCACTTATTTATCTCCATTGTGATTCATTGGACTTCCTGAATTTGAGGATTTAGTGCCTCCCACCAATTTGGCCTCTATCTCATTTAGAATTCTGATTGGATATACATTGTATCATCTCAGCCTTCCTCCATGTCTTTAAACCATTCATCTTTTTGTGTGTTCTTCTTTCTTATCATTTTTTTATATCTGCATTCTACTTTCTGATTTTCTCTTCAATTTTATCTAACCTGCATCTGTTTCATTTCTAATTGTTATTATTACATTTTTCCTTTCTAGAAGGTTTTTGTGGCTCAGTTTCACCACCATCATGTTGATTTTCATTGTTTCTTCTTTCTTTATTATTTAATGCCCTCTTTGAATTGGTGATGGACAGGGAGACCTGGCGTGCTGCGATTCATGGGGTCGCAAAGAGTCGGACAGGACTGAGCGACTGAACTGAACTTTAGTTTTCTAAATATACTTATATTTTAATTCATAATTGGTATTTCTAGTGTTAGTATGCTTGCAGGTCTAGTTGTGTTGTTTTATGTTTCATGTGGGGTTGTTTCTTTTTATATTTAATGATTTCTTTTAAAACTTTGAACTTGTATTCTTTGGACTTGACCTGTGGAGCAACACTGAAATCTGGGTTCTAAGTGTATCCCCAGAGAGAGGACTCGTTTGCTTCTCTGTCAAGTGCCTGGGAACTCAACCAACCCGGAATCATTCTAACCTGAATGTTTAACTTTTTTTACCTAGGTAGTATGAATTCAGACTCCAAATCCAGGAATGAGCCCATGGTTGGAAATTCTTAAAGGAGACTATTTTTTTCTTTCTTCAGTAGCACTCAAAACCAAGTCCAAAATAGGCATATTCTACTATGTCCCTTTGGTAGGCAGATTTTTTTCCCCCTCATTCACCCACTAAGAGTGTCAACCCTTCAGGGTTTCTAGTTCATTGGGAGTGGAGGTCTCCCATTGGGAGTGGATGGAGGAGGTCCCCTACTCCCTATCAGGCCTCGTGTTCATAGCTTCTACAATCCATGTCTCTGGCCACTGGGGAACAGCAAATACTGCTTCCTCACCTAATATAGATGGGGAATTTTTAAATACATAAAATATAATATCTAACCTATGTTATGTATTAATATATAATTCATTAGATACATATAATATATATATACCTAGTATAATTTGAGGTGTATATACTGAAAATGATTTCTCTGAATGTTTCATCCATCATATTACCAGAATTATGTTTTAGGCTTT
Organism: Bos mutus; assembly: GCF_027580195.1. Classification (NCBI taxonomy): domain Eukaryota; kingdom Metazoa; phylum Chordata; class Mammalia; order Artiodactyla; family Bovidae; genus Bos; species Bos mutus. The sequence continues at coordinate 87,763,747 of NC_091624.1, read as the reverse complement.
GGATTTGTCAAATGATAGTGCATATAGCAAGGGATGCTAATATGTATTTTAATCGTATACTTTCAGAATGTTTAGTGTAATCTGACAGTGTATATAGTAAAACTCCATATCTACAAAAGATCCTACCAATGGCAAATTTTGAGTCAAATCTAAAAGGCAATTCTAACAGAAATTGTAGATTTGTAGAAGTCTAAGTTGTAGATTTGTTTTTTAAATAATATTTTTGTCAGATACTTAATGTATTCATCATATAGGATTATAAAAACACATCAATATACAAAAAAGAAAATTTTAAATAGCCTCTAATCTCTCCATTTTACCATCCAGAAATAACTATGCACATTTTTGCATTTATTCGTCCAGATTTTTCTCACACACACACACATACTCTCACACATGCACATACACACATATATACCTAAATAAGTTGAAATGATATTGGATATGTACAACTTTAAACTTACATTGACTATATACCATTTTAGTATTTTTTAACTTGGCTTATTGTGAGCATTTCCTCATATCATTAAATATTTTTCAGAAACATGTTCACTGGTTAGCATTATCATAAAATAGTTATTTTTATATTATATTTCACTACTATAAAAGATACTACAGCTAACAGCCTTATACATGTATTTTTTATTTTGGAGAAGCAGAAATTCTGAGACAAAGTTTCTGAGCTTTTTAAAGTTTCTGCTTGGTTGCTACATCTTTGGTAGTGTTAACTATTACCATTCTTAATGTTCACCAGTTTCATAGGTAAAACAACATTTCATTGTTTTATGCATTTCTTTGATTAATCGGGAGGTTGAAAATATGTTTTTTGATAATTAAAATTTTCACTTTATTGCCCAATTTCCTATGTGTCTTTTGCATCACTTTTAAAGTTTGCTGTGATGACACAAAGATCTCTTACAAACATATGCTGAGAATCACTAACTTTAGCAGCATTTCCCCACATTTCCACACCTAAATCAAGGCAGGAAGTTGCTGCAGTTTTTGTTTTAAAGGATGAATTATTCTGAAGAGGGAGGCCTTGTGACCCAGGAGTTAAGAAATGATGTTCCCAGGGACTGGGGTGTAGCCCTGGCCATGTGACCTCAGTGGATCCTGTACCTCCTCGGACCCTATCTCCAAATCTGGAAAATGAGAGATTTGACCCATATCACCTAAAAGATTACTTTAGCCTGTCATTTCTGTCCTCAGAGGCTCTCATCATTACAATGCGAAATACTCTAACCTTGCCAAAGTGACAATCTAACACGTTTACCTAAAACAGATTCTCACCATGCCCATAGCACCAAAGTCTTTTCCTAACCCGGCTTCCTTGTAGTATTTTCACTCAAATGATTTAATTGACTTGGCTAAACAGTCATTTTTGCTTAAGCATTACTGTGGGAGGCTGTTCTCCCAGGCAGACAGGAGAACAACTTGCATGGGAGAAAACTGTTTAAAGTTCCCTGCAGGACTCTACACCTCCTCACCTTTGCAGCTCCTGGCAGTGGAAACCCTTGGTGGCAGTTGCATGTGTGTCCCTGGGTCACTGGTCTCTCCTGATCTCCCCACAGTCGAAAGAGAGAGATCTGAAAACTGGACATGTGCTGAAAGATACTACGTCCTTACCACATCAATATTCTGAAACAGATACCATCTCCATCTGCACAGCAGGAACCTGAGGACCAGAAAACATAAATGACTGCCTAAGGTCCAAATTTAGAGGTGTTAAACTGCATTTAACACGACTGAGCACGCACACCTGTCTGACTCGTAAATGCATGCTGGTTCTCTTAGAGCTTCCCTCTGGGCAGTTGGGAATGAAGACAAAACAAATCTCCAAATTAGATGCACATTTCATATTGTGTGTGTGTGTGTGCGCGCACACTAGGTCACTTCAGTCATGTCCGACTCTTTGTGACCCCATGGACTGTAGCCTGCCAGGCTCCTCTGTCCGTGGAATTCTCCAGGCAAGAATACTGAAGTGGGTTGCCATTCCCTTCTCCAGGGGATCTTCCTGACCCATGGATTGAACCCGGGTCTTCTGCATTGCAGGCAGGTTCTTTACCATCTGAGCCACCAAGGAAGCTGCTCTGTTAGTCAGTGACTTTCAAATATTTTTTACCACAACCCCCACTAAGAAACATATTTTACATCTTGACTCAGTATATACACACACCCATGCACATACACGTACATATGTATATGTTTACATATACATATGAAAATAAAACCTAAGTGGGAGGCAGTTATATATATATATATTATATTTTCTATTCTACTGCAAATACTAGTTTCAACCCTAAAATAGTTGCATGACTCACCAATGGGTTGTGACGTAAGTTTTTAAAAATATCATGTTAAGAAATTCCTATTTCCTCCTTTTTCTTAGTGGGGCTGCCCTGTAGGGATATCTCTCTGATCAAGGGGGCGAATAGGGACAGAAATCCAAACATCACTCTACTGGACAAGCTGCCTGCTGTGGTGTGGGACTGTGGCTTCCCAGAGGAAAGGGTACCTTTTCTTAATTCCACAAAGGTAGCCCTTTATGCTGGAGGTGTCTTTGCTCCTCACCCACTCTGGCTCTGACACTGACTGATTGCAGGGTAAGGAAGGTGCAGATCAAAGCTTGATGTGCTTGCTCCCTGAGCCTCAGCTCATCCTTGGTTCCCGATGAGCTTGTCGTCAGGTGGAAAAGAAATGTGGATGAAACGGGCATGAAATCAGAGAGAAGCAGAACTTGACGAGATGGACGAAGCTGCATTTCAATTAGGTTGGTTACCGTTTTATGAAGGATTGGATTTGTAAACCAAATGATGCAGGCACAGTTCGTGTCCTGGTAAAAGCTGATGGGTCTGGAAAAGTTCTTGGCACCAGACTATATTAATGCCATGTTTACAGCTTTAAAGGATGCACTCAGAATCTTGCATTGACAGGAAGCAAGCCTGGGGAGATGGTGTCCCCTTCATCCCCAAACACTGGCTGTCTAACCTTGGTCCAGGAGCTTTGCCCCAAGCATCTCCTATGAAAATGAAGGGGCTGCCTTAGCTCCACGGTCCCCATGAGCTCTGATACTCTGAGCATCTTCGTTAATGGGAAAGAAACAAGTATACGTCTGTACTTATGGACTGACCTACCAAAGAGGTGGTCAGGTCATGAAGCCCTGAACTTATCACCTTCAGAGTCCTTTTCCAAATAAGAAGGCCAATTAAAGGAGATTAACCCTTTGAAGGGGTAATGTGGGCTTCTTTACCCGTCCATAGGATGTTCTTAGAAAGGATCGAAAGTTGCTGGTGCTATGTAAATAACTTTCTCTTTTACTGCTTGACGGACTTTGAGCTAGGTAGGCTGGTTACAAGTAGAAATACAGGTTTCCCCTTCAGCAGCCTGATTCCTCCCACTTAAACTGTCATCTGTTGACCTAACCACTCGTAGGCTGGGTCAGTTTCATTTTTCCCTGACACCTGATAGCAATGAAAAAGATGGTGAACCACTTTTGTTATTACAGGTGTGTGGTGGGCGCTGAGCATTGGTGCATGTGTTCCAGGAATCTGAGACTTTGTTTCCTGAAAGGGAGGATGACAATTAAGGGTTAACACAATAGAATTATTATTTAAGACTGGGAGTGTGACCCTCCTTGCTGTGTGATCTTGAGCAAGTTACTGAACCTGTCTGGGCTTATGTTTGTTTATCTATAAGAAAAATAGTAGGCTTTCCCTCAGAGGGAAGCTATGAATTTTGATGCAATTGCACAGGAAAAGTGATTAACAGAATACGGTCCCACCCAGCCACGTATATTCTACTCCTGGTCTCTTTTCCTCTGAGTCCCTCCCATTTGCTGTTAGCCTGTTCTCCCTGAGTCCTGTCGTTTTGGGACCTTGCCTCAGCCCCTAGGTCCTCTTCTCTCTGCCTCACAAGCAGCCAGATGAAGGAGCAATTCTCCAACTAATCCCTAACTAATAGTCAAATCCTCAGTGTTCGGACTTGAACCTGCTTTCCCTCTGTTCTTGCAGAGGATTAAGAGAGAAGCAGTTTCCCTGTTATGAAACCGAACCTCACTCAACTACGAAATTCTCTCAAGCCTTCCTGTCACTGCCCTGTAAATGTATTTACTCTTTTCTTATAGACATCATCAGTATTTAATCTCAGCTTGTCACATCTCCATCCGATCGTGGCTGGGCCTTATGTTTGCCAGCATCTGAGTTTTCTGCCTTGGATCAAATTACTCTTCTTGACTCTGGAACTAACCAATCCCATATGCAATATTTGGTGTTTCACTTGGTACCAAGGGTAGAAAGGAAAAGGGTACTGAATACCTGTTGGAAGGTTACTAATGGTGGTGGTGAGGTGTTCATGATTAAAAAAAAAGTCTGGGTGTAAATCAGTCATAAAACTTAGTGGCTTATGTAGGAGAAGACAATGGCAATCCACTCCAGTACTCTTGCCTGGAAAATCCCATGGATAGAGGAGCCTGGTAGGCTGCAGTCCATGCGGTCGCAAAGAGTCAGACACAGCTTAGCGACTAAACAACAACAACAAAGTGGGTGTGGAGTGGTATCTCATTGTGATTTTGATTTGCATTTTCTTGAAGGACGATGATGTTAAACATCTTTTTATGAACTTCTTGGCTACTTGTATATCTTCTTTGGGGAAATGTCTGTCCACATCCTTTGCTTACTTAAAAATTGGGTTATTTGCCTAACTTCTGAGTCTGAGTTCTTTATATATTCTGGATGGAAGTCCCTTACCATATATGTGATCATAAATTTCTTCTGTTCTGTGGAATAAGGAGTATGTTGCGTGGATGGGGCAGCTTCTAGACTGGGACCATTTCTGTGCTGTTGCATATTGTTCTCCCGGCATCAATTTAGTGCTTTGGAACCTTGGATCAACCCTAAAGCTGCCTGTTCCCTTAAGTTAGTCTTGGGAAAAGCTTGATCCCCTTGAAGCTAAGGACTGGAGGAGGATTTAGGGGTCATTTGAGGTTCAGGACTTGTTGATTATAGAGAACCTGGGAACATGAATCTACTTGAACACTGGACCCAGGATGTTCGTTGTCTAGTTGCTACATCACCCTTTTAAAGGTACTGCTGATCCTTCTCTGTATTGTCTACAAGTGTTTCTTATTATCAAATCCCTTTCCCAACATATTATCCAGGAGCCTTGTCAGGAAAGCAGTCAAATCACAGTCCTTCATTCTCAGATGTGAACTTTGCTTACATGATGTTGTTTGAACCTTGGTACTTAGCTTTATAGATCTTGGTTAGGGGCCAATCCTGCCCATCTACCCGCTCTGTCCCAAAGCCTATAACTTTTCCCACTCCAGGTCCTGGGAGCATTTGCATCCATTTTGAACAAAGCTTTATAAGTATATGGAGCTGCATACAGTAAATAATAATAATACTAGTAATGATCTACTTTGTCATTGCCTAGCATGAATTGTAATTGCACAAACCTAATTAATGAGCACACTCCGAGGGTAAACAGAACTTGGCCATGCAATCCTGCTGTGCACAAAAATGCCCAGTTGATTCAAAGCTCCAGTGATTTTCAGGGGGTCCAGGAAACATCCCCCCTCTTGCTGCTAGCTTGCTTCAGCTGCACAGTGACTGCTGGCATGGTGGATGGAGTTTGGGGGCTGTGAACAAGAGGCTGATTTATTTAAATAGGTTCAGATGTGACAGGCTGCTCATTTGATGCTTACTTTGAAGGGCCATCACAAATCTGCTGTTTTCTGCTGCCTTTTATTTGAAGTACAATTAAGTAGATAGCCACAAATAGCTCTGACCTTGAAAGTCTAAGTAAAGGTGAGAAGTGAGAACAGGCTTAGGAAACATATGTTTTGGCATCTTAATGCTCTGCAAGTCACAGACACTTAAGAAAAATAAATAGAACAGGATAAGATAGTGTTGTGCTTTAGGAAGAAGAATTGAAATGCCCTGGGAAATAGCACCACATGCTTTGCTGGTGGATAATCAAAAACTGTGCTAAAAATTAATCCAGCTCTATCTCATTTCACTGTGTGGCTCTGGGAGACCAGCCCCAAGTGAGTGGTATTGCCAGTGATGCTCAGCCCATGATCACCTTGGATCTGAGTTTCTGCCAAGTGCCTCTCCTGAGCACTGCCTGCTTCCTCTCAGCAGCCCCAATACATGCTTTAGGTTATTTGTTTTTAGTAAAATTGCTCAGAGTCTCATATGACCATTTCAGTTCAGATTCTTGCAAATGTGAATCACAGATTGGACCCATAGTTGAATAGCTTGTTTTGGATATGATCAGCATGGAGCTTCTCATTAAAATTATTAAGGTCCTCAGAGTTGGGTTATAGAGGTTTAAAGAGGTTTTTTTTAAGCTACCTGAAAAAAAATAATATTAAGTATTTTGTGTTCTGTGAACACCTCTTTTCTCTCTTTAACCTTAACCTGACCCAGCAGTTAAAAAATGTTTGTCTGAGTATCTTTCTGACTCATTGGATGGTCATTGTTAAATTTTAGTTTTTATACACCTCTTTTTAAATATGTTTATGTTCCTACAACCTCATTAAATGCTCTGACATTTCATGAGTTATATGTGTTTATCTGTCCCCAATTTTCTACATCAAAAAATGAGAGCAGATGGCTTTTCTGTTGTCTCATAGGATAGTGTGATAATTAATGAGGGGATATCTGAGCTCACGTTCGAATGAAACCACAGACATGAAGAGACAGTGGCAAGTGCTGAGTGAGAATATTAAAAAAATAGGATTAGAGTGATTTCAAGCACATTTTTAGTGTAGGGTTCAAATAAATTGTCTTTAGAGAAGGAATTGCTTGAATGTGAACATCCTGAAAAACTGTTCATGAAGTCAGCTTGAGAGATCAATAAAGCACTTTCTGACAATCTATATTTGTATATAATTGCAGTCCCATAAACTTCCACTTATCTGGAAGTTCAGTATCTAGATGTCCATAACAGAGCCAAGATCCAAAGTCAAAAGGACTTTTGAGCAACCAAATACCAATTTTGAGCAACTCAAATACTTTTGAGATACCAGAAGATTGATGTTCTAATTTTAGACACTTAATCATAAAACAGCTTCTTGAGACTCTTTATAAGAGTCTGTTTATTTTATCATATACAAAATTCAAATAAATTAAGTTGCCTGATTTTCCAGCCATAAAGAATTTAGAAGCAGCAAATGTGAATTGTTTGGGCAGGGGCTGGACAGGGTTCTGAGTTGGGTTAGACTCCTGTGTGCACAGTGACCGCCAAGTCTGTGCTATGCCAAGTTGCTTCAGTCGTGTCCAACTCTTTGCAACCCCACGGACTGTAGCCTGCCAGGTTCCTCTGTCCATCAGATTCTCCAGGCAAGAATACTGTACTGGGTTGCCATTTCTTCCTCCAGGGGATCTTCCCAACCCAGGGATTGAACCCGCGTCTGTTATGTCGACCTGCATTGACAGGAAGATTTTTTACCCCTACCACCACCAGGGAAACCAGATAGCCAAGTCTGCTACTGGCCTATTCAGTGTTTCTAAGCAGGTTAAAAAAGGCTCCCTGCTCTGAGCAGACCTATTAGAAAAGCACACACACCCCTCAAGTGTACAGCTCTATAGGTGCAGGACTTGATGAGCAGAAGACATGTTTGTGCAGAGAAAGGTGCCATCTCCTCTGTGTAGGCAGATACAGGGCCTCCCAGGACTCATGGCCTCTCTTCCTCCTCAGCCATGTGGCTCCAGGCAGTACACGTATAAAAGGCATATGTTGCCTCGTGGGACTTCCCAGGTGGTTCAATGGTGAAGAATCCGCCTGACAATGCAGAAGATACAAGAGGTGCAAGTTCCATCCCTGAGTCGGAAAGATCCCCTGGAGAAGGAAATGGCAACCCACTCCAGTATTCTTGCCTGGAGAATTCCATGGACAGAGGAGCTTGGTGGGGCTACAGCCCACGGGGTCACAAAGAGTCAGACATGACTGAGCAGGCACACACACACATACATACACATGCTGCTCTGTAGATCACATCAGTATGATGTTCAGTGGCAACAAGAATCAGAAGAACTACAAAACCATACAGAAATATATCCATTGGGAGTAACTGCAAATCCAAAACAGAGTGCTTTACCTTTTCATGACAGCTATGGATGTGAAAGTGTTATAATGAGGATAATACCTACAGAAACATTGAGAGAGTCTGAGTCGTGTTCAGTGAGCCTTGTGCTAGAGCCTTAAAGCTTTCATGACAGGTTGTAGGGTAGGAGAGGGATGTCCTACATATTTATGTAACTGGTGACATGACTCAGGTTGATGATGATGGCAGCTTGGCCAGTGTGGCCACAACAGAGGCACTGAAAAGTCATCATATTCTGGATCTCTCTTGAGGGTAGAGCTAACAGCATTTGCTGATGGATTAGATGCAGGGTATGATAAAAAGAGAGAGAGAGAAATCAAAGGTGATACCAAAAGTTTTGGCCTAAGTAACTGGATGAATGGAACTGCCATTTATTGAGATGGAAAGACTTCAAAGGAGCAGGTTTCAAGTGGAAGATAGGAGTTAAATTTTGGATTTAAGTCTGTGGTTTAAATGGTTAAGTTAAACACTAAATGGTATGTTGAGTAGGCAGTTAGAGATGAGTCGGAAATTCAGATTAGAAGTGCACGTTCGGAAATCATAAGACTCTAGATAGTGTGTAAAGCCATGGGACTGAAGAAAATCACCTGGGAGTGAATGTAGATAAGGAGAAGAGGTTGAAGACTTGAGTCTTGGTGTTTGCAGCATTGAAATGGGAGAAAAAGGAGTAGGAGCCAGCAAAGGAGCCTGAGAAGTGGCAGCCAGGGAGGAAAGAAGAAAACCTGGAGAATGGGGACGCCAGGTGAAGAATGCATTTCAAAGGAAAGGAAGTGATTACATCAATTGGTGACCCAGTAGGGTGAAGACAGAGAACTGAACATCAGATTTAGCCTTGAGGAGGTCACTGGTTATTTGACAAGACCAGTTTTGGTGGAGTGAGCTGGGCGAAAACCAGGGTAAAGTGGATTCAAGGAATGAGCAAGTAGGAATTAGAGATACCTGTAAAGGGAAACAAATAAATGGGTGCAAGCCAGGAGAAAATTTTGGTTTAAAAATTGTCTTAAGTGGAAGAAAGAACAGCACATTTGTGTGGTTGTAGCAATGACATAACCGGAGAAGGCAATGGCACCCCACTCCAGTACTCTTGCCTGGAAAATCCCATGGACAGAGGAGCCTGGTACACCGCAGTCCATGGGGTCGCTAAGAGTCAGACATGACTGAGCGACTTCCCTTTCACTTTTCACTTTCATGCATTGGAGAAGGAAATGGCAACCCACTCCAGTGTTCTTGCCTTGAGAATCCCAGGGATGGGGGAGCCTGGTGGGCTGCTGTCTATGGGGTTGCACAGAGTTGGACACGACTGAAACAACTTAGCAGCAGCAGCAGCAATGACATAGCAAAGCGGGGAGATCGGAAGATGCAAAAAGGGGAAGATTGTTGTGGCCATGCCCCTAAGTGGGAAAGGAATAGGAGATTCAGGGTACAAATGGGAGGGTTGACTTAGTAAGCGGGGAAGCCAGGTAATGGCACAGCTGCAGGTAATGAGTGAGTATGTTGGAGAGATTTGTGGACGTTCTTCTTTTGTTTCAGTTTTCTCAGTAAAATCGGAAGCAACAGAGTTCCAAAATTTGATTGGAAAGTGCTCTGATGAGTAATAAAAATCATCTGTCGATCATACAGACATTCAACAAAATGAAGTTGCGTGAATCAGACTAACTTACAAAAATCTGTCCTGCTTGGGAAGCCAAGAAGCAGAGTGATTAACATTAGCCCATCTTATTTTTAAAAGACCACTTTTTTTTTTTTTTTTTTAAACTACAGGATACAGCAGGGCATTTATCTGCAGTCAGTGGCCTAAAGGGTGACTTTCTCCCTCCCTCAGGGGCCCAAGGTATGCCAGTACATGGTTTATGGTAGAAATATAGAAGTCAGTGAAACAGAAGCTTTATCAGGACAGGAATTTATTTTGTTCACACTCGAATCCCTATTACACAGAAGTGTACTTCTGTGCTCAGAATAATAGATGCTCAGTAAACAATTACTGAATGAATTATTGATGGCAAACCAAGGGCAACCAAAGCATTTTTCACTTTAAAGGATGGTTACCAATTATTTTAAGTGATCTGTTGCTACATTCTCAATTTTTCATCTTTCAAGCGAGAGTGTCCATATGGCTGCATTGCTGCCTTTTTTTTTCTTCCAAACACTTTATTCTCGAAAACTGACTGCAGAATATTGCTTATAGCTCTGTTTTTATGGGATAATTTCAGAGGCTTTTACTCCATAAATTCACTTTGCAGTTGAAAAGCTGGCAGAATCTCTGTGCAGAATGAAAATCTGCTCTCTGATCTTATCTGGTCCAATCTCATTATTAAATGGTTATGGAGATCATAGAGTTTAATGGGTAAAATGCCGGGCACCATCTGTTGGCATGTTGGACACCTATACCGAGAAACCAGATATGGTTGTGGAATTTCAAAACAAGGTCCTCTGATATTTAAGTTACGCCAACTTGCTACCATATGGCAGGCATAGTAAGAAAGACTCAGAAGCTAAGTGGAAGTTTATGCTTTATATTCCAGGTCTAGGTGCCTGTTTATGGTTGTCTTTTGTTTGATTTTCTTGATAAACTGTAGGACCTCCAAGTAAGCTCATTGTTCTTGATTTCCCTTTGCTCGACAAGATGCAAGTCTCAACATAAATCAGTACGCTGCATATTGATCGCTATCTTGACACAAAATAGCTGTGCAAGCACTTTTTACAGTCTCTCCCAGGAGCCTCCGAGGAAAGGTGCATTGCAGGATGGGGTAAGCTAATGAGGCAAGGTGAAGAGATGATTATACTGCAGTAGAACTAGAGGATGTATTCTAGTTGCAGCTTGCCTTATCAGCAGGAATTATCAGTGAGCCCCAATGATTGGTAAGGTGTAAAATAACTGTCTTGAGGTATTGGACGTGGTGCTCTTTAAGAGGAATCAGCTTCCCTACTGAAAACAAACCAAACCTGGCAGGGGTCTCCCCTCCCCTTGGGCCCTCAGGCCCATAATCCAACTCCATTGAATCACGATGTATGCTACTCCCATAGGAAATTTCGGTCCCAAAGACCACAGAAGGAAACCATACTCTCTTGTTCCTTTTTAGCAAGGACAGTTGATTTTCCAAATAATGCTATATTCTAAATCTTAGGTTTATTTGTTTTTCATTGAAGACTGATGGGGAACAAACTAGAGAAGGTCAGAATTTCACATGAAATAGTCCCAATTGCAAGTCCAGTACAGCCTTCTGACTCTGCCGACAGGTTGCTGATGGTTGTTCTTTCCTTCCCTCTTCCAGAGGAAAGCTTGTGTCATGTTCATGGGGATGAGCAAAGGGTGACGGGGTCTGGGGTTGATAGGCCCTCCTTGGGTCTGTCTTCTTTACCAACTCACTTCAGGCAAAAGGCTAGACTTAGCTCCATGGGCAGGTCATAGGTTATTTTCTTTTATGCTCTATAAACTAATTCTTCCTGTTTTTTTGGGGGGGGTTCAAAAACCTTTATGATCTTAGAAATAAGAACTAAGGAATGATGCAGTAAAAGCTGTGGAAACAAAACTGTTCAATCACAATATGATTAAATAGGAAGGCATTAAGGAGGGATCAAAGTGAGTTCAAACCGGGGATAGATACCACTGGACTATACAGGAAATGTCATATTAGAAGCGAGGCAAGTGTCTACTACTTGGGACCAAAATTCTACCAGATACAATGAACAAAGCTTTGGAGAGAATTTTACTGGCCTATGTACCTTTTGGACTACACAGCTTCCCTCAAGGCAAACTACAGCCACCAGGCTTTTCAGTTTAAGGAATTCTGAGTGCATATAAGGAACACCATTTGCATATTCAGTTCAGTCGCTCAATCATGTCCGACTCTTTGCAGCCCCATGAACTGCAGCACACCAGTCCTCCCTGTCCATCACCAACTCCCAGAGTTCACTCAAACTCACGTCCATTGAGTCAATGATGCCATCCAGCCATCTCATCCTCTGTTGTCCCCTTCTCCTCCGGCCCCCATCCCTCCCAGCATCAGAGTCTTTTCCAATGAGTCAACTCTTCACATGAGGTGGCCATAGTACTGGAGTTTCAGCTTTAGCATCATTCCTTCCAAAGAACACCCAGGACTGATCTCCTTTAGAATGGACTGGTTGGATCTCCTTGCAGTCCAAGGGACTCTCAAGACTCTTCACCAACACTATAGTTCAAAAGCATCAATTCTTTGGCACTCAGCTTTCTTCACAGTCCAACTCTCACATCCATACATGACCACTGGAAAAACCATAGCCTTGACTAGACAGACCTTTGTTGGCAAAGTAATGTCTCTGCTTTTGAATATGCTATCTAGGCTGGTCATAATTTTCCTTCCAAGGAGTAAGCGTCTTTTAATTTTCATGGCTGCAATCACCATCTGCAGTGATTTTGGAGCCCAGAAAATAAAGTCTGACACTGTTTCCCCATCTATTTCCCATGAAGTGATGGGACCAGATGCCATGATCTTAGTTTTCTGAATGTTGAGCTTTAAGCCAACTTTTTCACTCTCCTCTTTTACTTTCATCAAGAGGCTTTTTAGTTCCTCTTCACTTTCTATCATAGGGTGGTGTCATCTGCATATCTGAGGTTATTGATATTTCTCCCGGCATTCTTGATTCCAGCTTGTGCTTCTTCCAGCCCAGCATTTCTCATGACATACTCTAAAACCACAATCTGCAGTTTCTGGAATCCATCTGTCTTAGCCTTCTGAATAGCAAGCTTCTGGGTTTTCTTCCTTTTCATAAGGAGTGATAATGGCCCTTCTTTCAAGTTATCCAAAGGTTCCTCAGCCATGCCAACTCCTGGACTTCTGCACTCGTAGGATGGCAACACCACCTCTAAAGCACAGAAGAACTTCAGGCTTTGCCTCTGAAGAGGTGCCACAATATCTTCATTTTCCCTTTCTTCTTCAGGGTCAGAAAGATCCTGAAGCTTGATGATCCTTTTTGACCATCCATTGAAACCAAAGTAGTAATTTGCCAATTCTTGGCATCTGGAGCTGTTTAGGGCAAGGGCGTTGTGTTGAACCACCTTATGTTGGGTGCCAAGACGAAATCTTCCCTGGAGATTTCTGGAAAAGCTGCTTCTGGTTGCATGCCTTTTGGGCTCTGTGAGCATCCCTCGCTGAATAAAACTTGATGACGGCATAAAATCCAGGACCGGCCACTGCTGCGTTTGGGAAGACTTGGACCGAATACAGAAGGCCGAACTGGGAGAAGACTGTGAACAGAGAATGAAGGCCTCGGCCATGGGTCCAGAGCTCAGTCCCCACACAAGCAAGGTTTTGTCACTCCCTGTGGGAACCGCAAAAGGTACCAACTCCGCCATCCTACTGTCACCACCTCTTCCTGTTTGATATTGAAATTACCCTAACATAGACACAGTGGTGAAATCTCAAGTTTCTCTGGTATGTCTAGATCTTTGTCAAGATCTTTACCGGGTTCTTTGTGATTTTAAAAGACTGAAAAATCCCATTGGCATATGGGGGTATATGGGGGTATCTCTTTATTTCAGTTCTGAGTTTCACCTTTCCTTCAAGCTGTTTTTAGACTATCAAAGGATTGTTTCTGTTTTGTATCCACTTTCTGACAAAGAAAAAAACAACATTAGGTGATCATTATTTAAAGCAAGAAGAAGGAAGAGGAAGAAGGGGAGGAGAAGAGGCAGAAGAAGCCAAATAAAAGAAATTACTCTAGAATTTTTTTCCTTTTCTCTTTGCAGCTAAATTTATGAATCAGTGAAGTTTTCTGAGTGTTGATAATATTTTAATGCCACCATTTATTTTGCAACCGTGCTTAGTTTTGTCCAACACATGTATACCTGTGGCGGATTCATTTTGATATTTGGCAAAACTAATACAATTATGTAAAGTTTAAAAATAAAATAAAATTAGAAAAAAAAAATCCTCAGTTTTATCAGCATGCACCGTGCTAAATGCATGACAGACCCTTGCTTGCCTCTTGGGGTACAAAGATAAATGAGACACAACCCTTGCCTGCAGATAATTTACAATTTACCATCATTTGGCCCGTCGGTTGTTCCAGTTGTGAGTTGGCCAATTGAGTACATTGACTGCAGTATTTTGAGGTAAGCATTTCTTTCTTTTCTTTTTTCTCTTTTGGCCACATCATGTGGCTTGTGGGATCTTAGTTCCCTGACCAGAAATTGAACCCAGGTCCTCAGCAGTGAAAACACAGAGTTCTAACCACTAGACTGCCAGAGAATTTTCTTTTTTTCTTTTTTTCATTTCTGTTTTTAGAGGTTGCAGTGGAAGCCTGAGGCATGGATTCCAAGCTCTAGTCTTACTCATTTGTGATACCATTGCCCTCTCCCCTCACAGTTTCTCCTGAACTTGTACTTTTTCTAGGAGGACTCTAGAAAGGTGGTCTTTCTCTGCCTGAGATGAACACATTTGGGTCAAGACCTCTTCCAAAGAGCCTAGTCTGAAATAAAACCAGAAAAACAAAAAATAAAAATCTGGTTTTCTAGTTCCAGAATAATCTGGACCTCCAGTATAATCTTTAGTGCTTGCCAAAGGGAAATTATTATTTAGTCACTAATTCGTGTTCAACTTTTTGCAGCCCCATGGGACTGCAGCATACCAGGCTTCCCTGTCCTTCACCATCTCCCAGAGCTTGCTCAAGATGCATTGACTCGGTGATGTTATCCAACCATCTCATCCTCTATTCGCCCCCAGTAAGTTAGTTGTCACCTAATAACATTCGGAGAAGGCAATGGCACCCCACTCCAGTACTCTTGCATGGAAAATCCCATGGACAGAGGAGCCTGGTAGGCTGCAGTCCATGCTTAGGGTCAGACACGACTGAGCGACTTCACGTTCACTTTTCACTTTCATGCATTGGAGAAGGCATTGGCACCCCACTCCAGTACTCTTGCCTGGAAAATCCCATGGATGGAGGAGCCTGGTAGGCTGCAGTCCATGGGGTCGCTAGGAGTCGTACACGACTGAGCGACTTCACTTTCACTTTTCACTTTCATGCATTGGAGAAGGAAATGGCAACCCACTCCAGTGTTCTTGCCTTGAGAATCCCAGGGATGGGGGAGCCTGGTGGGCTGCCGTCTATGGGGTCACACAGAGTCGGACAGGACTGAAGTGACTTAGCAGCAGCAATAACATTCTTGCCCAAACTAAGAGCCTACCTGCATCATTCTGTGCCTGGACTCCTGATCTGTGTAAACTGGGAGATAATAAATGGATGTTTTTGTAAGCCTTGACATTTGTGGAAATGTGTTATACTGCAGTAGAAAACTAATCCACCCATGATAGCAACATGAAATAAAGAGCTATCCAAAAATACTGGAATATCAATAGCTAGGTTTTGAGTATTTTCAAAGAATCACCACAGAACATTTAAGCCCATGATTTCCCTCTTCTTGGAAATGCTTTGGAATTTTCTTTTTCTCTTTGTTTCTATAGTTCAAAAAAGGCCTCCTCTACAGAAGGACACATCCATGTGTTTAGGGATTTATGTATCCAGTATGTATTATATATCAACTGTGTATGTGCCTGGCACTCAGGTGGGAATTTGGAGGTGAACTCTGACTGAAGCATGGCCATCGCACACCAGGAGCTTACATAGATGTGAAAGCAGATCATTGCGTATAGTTTGGATGCTCAAGTTTGAAGATTACAGCTGATGACACAGTGCACAGGAAGCAGTAGCATTTGCCTCAGTGATCTGCCATGGGCAGGAGCCTGGCTCTCGGCCCAGTGGACTCATAACCCTGATTGTAATGGCCCATTGCAAAGGGATTGTCTCTTGGAGGTGGACTTACGTTGCCCAAGCTCATTATGACTGCTCTCTATTAATACAAATCCAATTAGAGCCCATTAAAATACAATGAGAGCTACATCTCTAAAATCGAAAGGAAAGCCCAAATCAACAAATCAGTGCCTTATTATCCCCCAGTAGACAAGTACTTAGAAAACCAAATTATCATAATCAGGGTGACAATATATCAATTTAAAATGAGGAATTAAACTGTCAAGTTGACTGGTCTGATGTGGCCTCTGTCAGATGATAGCATCACCATGGATTCAAGAAGTGATGCTTTGAGAAAACGCTTGACAGACTCTTACCGCAGCTGGGAGGACCTTACCGAGCAAAGAGAAACACTTGCTCAGCCAAGATTTCTCTACCCTTGAGAGCCCTTGGACAGGCCTGGCCAACTCCATCTCATTGCAATACTTTAGCCTCTCTGTGCTGTACCTGACCACCTGTTCACACTGTATCTTCATAACAGGGTACAATATAGACTGTTAAGTTTCATCTTAGTTACAGTCACTTTCAATTCTCCTTCTTTAAGGTTACTCCCAAGTCATTTTGTTTTGAATTTGGGATTTTCCTGTACTTTTTACTCCCACATGACAGACAGTCCTCTGGCTTTGTGTTCACAGAGGGCTAATCAATACAAGTGCTGTAGTAGAGGGGTACAGAGGGTTCTATAGGAACTTGGGACAAAAAGAAGCTAACATTTACTGAATTCCTGCTAAGGACCAAATACTGTGGCAAGCATTCTACATGCATCACTCATGTGATCTGTGATAACCCCATCGTGTAGTAATTGGGGATTAAGGAACTTGCTCATAGTTATAGAGCAAGAAGTAGGGCCAGGGTTTAAGCTTAGGGCATCTGAGCCCAGAGCTTATGTTCTTAACTGTGTCTCTTTAGTCTTTTAGTCCTCATATCCACTCTGAATGATGCAGAGGTATATCTGACTGGGCTCAGTTGCAGAAAACAGAGGCCACTCTATTAGAGAAAGAGGGTCTTAATGGGGGACAATATGCCAGCAAATTTGGAAAACTCAGCAGTGGCCACAGGACTGGAAAAGGTCAGTTTTCATTCCAATCCCAAAGAAAAGCAATGCCAAAGAATGCTCAAACTACCACACAATTGCACTCATCTCACACGCTAGTAAAGTTATGCTCAAAATTCTCCAAGCCAGGCTTCAGCAATATGTGAACTGTGAACTTCCTGATGTTCGAGCTGATTTTAGAAAAGGCAGAGGAACCAGAGATCAAATTGCCAACATCCTCTGGATCATGGAAAAAGGAAGAGAGTTCCAGAAAAGCATCTATTTCTGCTTTATTGACTATGCCAAAGCCTTTGACTGTGTGGATCACAATAAACTGTGGAAAATTCTGAAAGAAATGGGAATACCAGACCACCTGATCTGCCTCTTGAGAAATTTGTATGCAGGTCAGGAAGCAACAGTTAGAACTAGACATGAACAACAGACTGGTTCCAAATAGGAAAAGGAGTTTGTCAAGGCTGTATGTTGTTACCCTGTTTATTTAACTTATATGCAGAGTACATCATGAGAAACGCTGGACTGGAAGAAGCACAAGCTGGAGTCAAGATTGCCAGGAAAAATATCAATAACCTTAGATATGCAGATGACACCACCCTTATGGCAGAAAGTGATGAGGAACTCAAAAGCCTCTTGATGAAAGTGAAAGTGGAGAGTGAAAAAGTTGGCTTAAAGTTCAACATTCAGAAAACGAAGATCATGGCATCTGGTCCCATCACTTCATGGGAAATAGATGGGGAAACAGTGGAAACAGTGTCAGACTTTATTTTTCTGGGCTCCAAAATCACTACAGATGGTGACTTCAGCCATGAAATTAAAAGACGCTTACTCTTTGGAAGGAAAGTTATGACCAACCTAGATAGCATATTCAAAAGCAAAGACATTACTTTGCCAACAAAGGTCCGTCTAGTCAAGGCTATGGTTTTTCCTGTGGTCATGTATGGATGTGAGAGTTGGACTGTGAAGAAAGCTGAGCGCCAAAGAATTGATGCTTTTGAACTGTGGTGTTGGAGAAGACTCTTGAGAGTCCCTTGGACTGCAGGGAGATCCAACCAGTCCATTCTGAAGGAGATCAGCCCTGGGATTTCTTTGGAAGGAATGATGCTAGAGCTGAAACTCCAGTACTTTGGCCACCTCATGTGAAGAGTTGACTCATTGGAAAAGACTCTGATGCTGGGAGGGATTGGGGGCAAGAGGAGAAGGGGACGACAGAGGATGAGATGGCTGGATGGCATCACTGACTCGATGGATGTGAGTCTGAGTGAACTTCAGGAGTTGGTGATGGACAGGGAGGCCTGGCGTGCTGCGATTCATGGGGTCGCAAAGAGTCGCACATGACTGAGCGACTGATCTGATCTGATCTGGGTGCTTACAGAAATCACTGGGAGGGTGAAAGGAGCAGGCTGTGTCTCTAGGAATGACTCCCAGAACCCCTCAGTAAGACTGGTCTGCCCAGAGAGCTGCTGTATCTGCCACAGTCAGGAAGGTGAGCAATCAGGAAGCCACCATGGGAACTTGTGCATTATGCACCAAGTCACCAGTGCCTCACCTTTTATTCAGTAGTTATGATCCTAGTCATTAAAAACCACAGGTTAATTAAAAAAATTCTCCCCATGATTTCCAGGAGAAAGAGAAGAAGTAGCAATGATATAGCCTCTCACTCTCACCTTCTCAGTGTTATGTGAGTCTCTGCTCAGCTAAACCCAAATAGCACCCTGTACCCTAGCTGCAAGGGAGGCTGGAAATGTTGTTTCTGACCTTTGCAGCTCAGGAAGGTGTACTAGATGGAACCAATGGGACAGATGCTGAATGCCAGTCCCTGTGTCAGTGAGGAGTCCCAGGCTCAGAGGGGGATGTGCCTCAAGTCACATGATGAGAGAGGTGGCTAGCCAGGCTCTCACTGAATTTGTGATGCTCTAAACTCTGTGTTCACTGTCCTCTCCACTGCCTAACTCAGCCTGGTAAGGGAATGAGTGCTTATGAGGGCTTCTTCTTGGAGAACCTGGATTTTGAAGGAAGGGTGGACTGTGGTTCCCGGAAGGTAGGCAGTGGGGCAGGGTCCTTGGAGGCATGTGAATCCTTCCTCCTAATCTGCCACTTTGACCCCTTTTTCAGAATCTCAGAGGAATCAGTGCTGTGGCTTACTGTGGTGAAAGCTAAGTAGTGAGCCTTCTCATCTCTAATGTAGCTTAAATTGTCAATACTGTGGAAAGGCTTGGGGGCTCCAGTTTTTCCTTTATTTTTCTTAAGACTTATTTTTCTTGCATGCATGTTCAAATATACAATTTAATCAATCATTTACATAAATACTGCTTGGTTCTCTCAAAGAAGCTTGGAGGTTGTAGTAAGCGAGAGAGACTGGCAGCTGCCAATTGCTGGAATCAGAAGGGACTCTTGAGGGCATCCCCTGCTCCAGTAGTGACAGTGAATCTAGGAAGAGATTCACTCTTCCCATCAAATCTACCTTCAGATGCCACCGGATGCCAATCTGGTCCTCAGCTTTGTCTTCTCACTAGTACATACCTTTGGTAGGATAGTAGTTTTGAAGAAGTAACTTATTCTAGAGAGGTGGTGACTGAGTAGGCAGATACTCTGCTTGATGGACAAAATGGGGAAATACTAAATTAGGAAGTAATAAAGGAAACTGAAACTTGGAGGTTCGGATTCCACTGTTTACAGTAATGTAATTTAATTAATTCCTTAAAAAACAGAAATGAAAACAGTATCATAGGAAGCTGGTTGCTTACAAATAGATTGTGCCAGTATAAATGAAAAGTGCTCCATCATATAGGAAGTGGACACACTATTTGGGGATGTTAAGAGTTTAGGTTCATTAATATTTTCCATGTTCTTAGCTCTGCTCACCAGCACTTAGAACTCTCTAGAATAAAGCTGTCTCAATTCTTAAAAGCTTTATTGATTGCCAACACAAAAAATATTCAGGGTTTTTAAAATTCTGGGACTTGGGAATCTTGAGAAATTAGGTGAGCTGTCCTTGCGGAGCATCAGTTGAGTGAGAGTGGTTCGATGAGGTTGATTCAGCTGTGTGTTCCTGTCCTTGCTGCCTGCTGAGTCAGGGGAATCACTGGGGGTCTGAGGACATCAGAAGGTGCTTTTGTGTCTTCCCACAGGGCTCTTCTCCATCTAGCCAGAGTGTGCAAAGAAAAGGAGAGGATGAGATAAAAGTGAATGTAGGTCTAAATGCCACTCCTGGCACCTGAGAGATTAGGGAAATCCTCCTTGGAAAGCTGAAATTTAAGAATTCTGGCGTTTCCATTTGTCTTCCATTTGACATGTGTCCTCATTTATTCTGCTAATACATGTAGAGAATTTTGAGCATAGTATAGCAGGTAAGAGCCTAGATACTGGCACCAGATTGCCTTGTTTCAAAATCTTTCTTAGCCACTTATTATCAGCATGAACCTGGGGAAGTCACTTAATTTCTCTGTTCCTCAGTTTCCTCAGTTGTAAAACAGTTATGATAACAATACTTACTTCTGAGGATTGTTGTGAAGATTAAGTGAATAGATTACTCAAACATGCATGCGTGTGTGTGTGTGTGCACGAGCGGACACACACACACATACCGTCCTCCTTTAGAAGTATTAGCTATTATTGTTGATGTGGATTCTTCTTTCCCAAAATTGCATGAGGTAGGTATTCATTAAGGCTATTTTGCATATGAGGAAACAAGGCTCGGTGAGTTTAAGGAGCTTGCGCAAAATGACAGAGCTTATAAAGGGCTGGGGCTCAGCTGGTAAAGACTGCCTGCAATGCAGGGACCCAGGTTCAATTCCTAGGTTGGGAAAATCCCCTGGAGAAGGGATAGTCTACCCACTCCTGTATTCTTGGGCTTCCCTGGTGACTCAGACTGTAAAGAATCTGTCTGCAATGTGGGAGACCTGCATTCAGTCCTTGGGTTGGGAAGATCCCCTAGAGTCAGACACGACCGAGTGATTAAGCACACAGCGCATAAGGGGTTAAGCCCAGATCCAACTGCCTGGGATTGCATGGCCTGTGCTAAACAGCATCTTCAGTCACCATGATGATCATTCCGACAGATTTAACCCTTGAAGGTACCACCATGTTCTTATTTCAGCCATAGGGAGTCCATGTCTTTCCTCATTGGGGTCAGGCTGTAACCCCTCAGTTCATGGGTTGGAATTGATCTCTCCTGCACTGTATAAACCCCACAATGGGCCCGTGTTTTATTCCTCCTAATACTTCTATAATAACTCACCTTTTTAGGTCTTTATATCTGAAAAACAAAACCCCCTGCCTTCTTGTCCTTATCCCAGATCAAGTCCTCATTCTTTCTGCATCAAGTTTCTCTAGTTTCTGTTCTTTTCTTACTTCTTCCCTGGCAAGCCACAAGCACTGATGCCACTAAATACCTGTCAGGCACTCATCAAATGAACATTTTTAAGGTCAAATGCTGCCTTTTGACAACTCTTTGACTACGTGGAAAGCAGTTACTGCAGTACACATTCTAATTTTGGCAAGAGGATGATTTCAGAGAAGCAGCTGGTGCACCAAGAGAAACAGGGCCAGTTCTGTCTTTGGAGAAGATTAGGCAGAATCACAGTGCATGTGCTCAGAAATGTCTAATTCAGCCAGAGCCTTCCTCTGTTGTCTGGTAAAGTTCATGCCCAGATTGGAAAGGAGCCATATCTGCCACCTTTTCCCACCCCTGACCTCGAGCCAGGCATGTGCTAAGGCAAGAACACAGTCCTCATCAGCAGTGCCCAGGAAGGAGGCGATGCAGCATGTCCAGTGGCCCTGGTGCTGAACTCTTCTACTGGGGTCTGATGTTTCATGTGGGACTTGGGGGCATGGGCCACAGAACGTTAGAGCCCCAGCTGTCAGAGTCTGGCTGCCTTTTTCCCCCTCCAAAATTCTCTGGCTTCTCTCCTCTACCTCCAACATGGGTTCAAGTTTCATAGGATGGAGAAAGTAGATGAGGGATCGTCAGAGCTGGCTGTACATTAGAATCACCCAGCTCCTCTGGGTCTGCCTACCTAAGGTTCTGAGTCACTGATTCTTTGCCTGAGCATCAGTGTTTTTACAAAGTTTTTCAGGTGCTTCTACTTTCCAGCTGAGTTGAAACCACCAGACGTGGTGCTTTGGCCAGCCCTTCACATTTGGGTTCAGTTTCTTCTAGCAAATGGATATAATAAGAATACTGGGTTTTTAGGGTTCTTGTCAGGACTAAAGAGTTAAAATAGATGAAGGGTCTAGAAAACTGCCTAGCACGTAAGCTGGTATTAGCCATAATAATCAGTACTGCTATAATTATTATAGCCAGTGCTTATGCAGAGTCCCAGGGATTCAATAAAGCTAGCAAGTCTCTGCCCCCAGAGCTCACGATCGATCCTCTGGGGAAGACAGACCTGCCCCTGCCACACTCAGGGCAAAGGTGAGTCTCAGAGTGAAGGCAGGTCCATGTGCTGTGGGGGTAGAGGGAGCAGCTAACTCTGCCCCACAGAAGGAAACAGCTTAACAGAAGCAGGTCTACTGCTTGAGCAGAGTCTGGAAAGACAGACTTGCCATACAAAACGCAGGGTAGATGGAGGACATTCCAGGTAAAAGAACAGTCTGTGCAAAGCCATCCTGACGTGAAGGAGCATCAGATGGCAGACAGCTGGCCGGTAGCTGGGGCCCTTCTGTTGTTGGGGAGAAGTGCTGGTCAGGAGGCTGGAAATGAAAACCACTGCCAAACCTTGGAGGACCTGTATGCCTGCCCTGAGGCAAGTTAGATTTTATTCTCTAGGCATGAAAAGCCACTTAGGTTTTTAAGAAATGAAGCTGCTGCTGCTGTTTAGTTGCTAAGTCATGTCTGACTCATGGGACCCCATGGACTATAGTGCATCAGGCTCCTCTGTCCACGGAATATGTTATTAGAGTTGCTATTTCCTCCTCCAAGGGGTCTTCCCGACCCAGGAATCAAACCCACACCTCCTGCATTGGCAGGTGGAGTCTTTATCACTGAGCCTCCAGGGAAGCCCTAAGAAATGGAGAAACATCCTCAACGTTGTGTTTTTGAGAGTGTTAGTCACTCAGTCATGTCTGACTCTCTGCGACCCCATGGACTGTAGCCTGCCAGGCTCCTCTGTCCATGGGATTCTCCAGGCAAGAATACTGGAGTGGGTAGGCATTCCCTTCTCCAGGGGATCTTCCCAACCCAGGGATCAAACCTGGGTCTTCCGCATTGCAGGCAGATTCTTCACCATCTGAGCCACCAGGGCATTTTTGAGAAGAGAAAAAAAGAGGAAATGGCTGGCAGGGGAAGAGGGTGTCATTAAGACCTTTCTGCTGATGTGGAGGTGAGGAGTGATGACAGCTTGAACTAAGGGACAGGTGGGAGGTGGTGTGACTGGAGAGACATCTCAGAGGCAACCTTGCAAGGCATTGGTATTTGACTCAGCAGGGTAAGAGAGGCTGGCAGCCTGTGGGTGTTGGAGCCTTTGTACGTTGGCTGTAGCTGAGGCAGGAGTTAACGGAGGACAAGTGGGTTTGGAGAAGAAGAGAATGAAGGAAGTGTTGAGCATGCAGCATGTGAGAGCCTTTTGGGCTACCCAGGTGGAAGATGTTTAGAAAGAGGTATTCACTGGGCAGCTGAGAAGGAAAAGAGGGATTGTGCCCCTCAGCCTTCCTAGTCTTCTCTGTAAATCTGCCCATCTTCTGGACATCTGTGAAAACCTCTGGTAACCAGCTTCAAAAACTAGAAATCAGTCTTGTCAAAGTCTCCTTCCTTGAACCACCTTCCCGACACCAGCAATGGATCCTCCTTGTCTGGGAGGCATGGGTGTCAGAGATTTGTCTTACTTGAGTTCCTAGAGGATCTAGGAGCTGTATGTGTTGCCCCTCAAATAAGTATACTCTTCCACTGGGCTTATTGGACAAAGGGTATCCAAGATGGAAGAGTTTGGTTTCTGGTCCTTGTAGTAGAATGTGCTATTGTGCAACCCCAGCTTAATATTGAGAAAGAAAAATGTTACCAAGTCCCACATGTGGCTATGTGAACGAGCTGCTCCTGCATGACCTTGAACCCCAAAGATCCTCACCTAATTAGGACTGCCAGATAAAATACTGGATGATGCATTGGTCCAATTTTAGGTAAACAGTGAATCATTTCTTAGTATAAGCATGTCCCCAATTACATGTGACAAGCTTGTACTAAAAATGATTCTGCATTTATCCACAATACAAATTTAACTGAGCATCTTGGATTTCTGTTTGGTAAATCTGACTACCCTAAACCTTGTCTACCTCAGATATTTCTTGTAATGAGTAGAATCTCTTCTAATAAGAAATAATGGACTCCTTTTGCCTTTAGCCCAGGGAGATAAACCGAACTCACTTCCTGAGTACTCTTGCTCTGGTTATTAGCCCACAAGGCAGTAACTCAGTTTAGTATTTTTTAACCTCTGGTGGTATTTGGTTTTTCCTTTGAACACCTGTTTTTTTTTTTTTTTTTTTAAAGACCCAATCGAATATAAAATACAGTCAAAAAAAAGATCCTGATTGGTTTAATAGAATTCAGACAGGGACAGAGATCAAAAGAAATGTATGCTATTTCTCTATTTGCTTTAAACCAAATTAGTAAATACCTGTGTTTTGCTCAAGGGAATTCTGGGGATCTGAATTGTGTTCCTGTTTATTTTCCTTGTTGTTTATTTAACCTTTCTCACCTAAGTAACCTGAGCCGAGCTCAAGGAAGAGGGGTGAGCTGCCTGGGTGTCCGGAAGGTACACACCAGTCCTGCAGATTCCTGAGACTCTGAGGGGCTTATTGATAGCATCTGGAAATAACTCTGGAAGCTGCTGTGCCCATCAGACATGGCACATCCTGTACCGCAAGGTCTCAGGAGAGGGAGGTTGTACAATCTGGTGCCGCAGCCTGTTCCAGAGAGGAGCAGGTCCTTTTTTTTTTTTTTTTGAAGTAAGTTCTTGTTTTGGTTTAGCACAAACTCACTTCCTCTTTCACTGTCTCCCTTTGAAATGAGGGAGGGCTGCTGTTATTCTCTGCTGCAGCTGAACTGTACCTTGGGCTTCTTCCTTCCTTTTACACCTAGAGGTGCTTCGTCCCTCATGGCTAGCCAATGCCATTGGGAGACTGGGAAGATCTTTGAGCTGTGTTGGTAAAACGCGGAAAGGAACAACAAAAAAGAACTGGGCCTAGCTTACCTAAAGAGGCTGACCAGTATTGCTGAACAATTGGGTTAAATAAACAAGGCCGTAATTTTCACACCAACTAGCCACATCCAGCATCGGATCCTGCAAAATCCTTACTGCTCACCTGGGACTATAGGGAAGTTTAATTAAACATGCTCATAAAGGTGCCCTCAGCGGTTTTTTATACCACTTACCCCACTACAGCAGTGGAAGGCCAGTCTTAAAAATTCCTGTCTCCCTTCTGTGTTGTTTCAGAGGGAAGCAAATGATGGTTTGTTGTTTGGTTGAACATAAGGAAACCAGTGTCTCATGATAAAGAGGGAAATCTCCCTGCTCGTCTGTGAGGACTGGTGGGAGCCAGAGAGCCGAAACCTTGGATCTGCTCTCCTGCACAACATATTTATATCCGCTTCAGCTGAGCTGTGTGAGCCGCTGTCCAATGCTAATGGCTCTGGGTATTTGTCTTTAGTAAATAATTCAGTAAATACCCTGGGAAGCACACATAACATTTGCTGTTGCAGATCTCTTTTGTGAACGTGCAGCTTTTGCAAGACCAGAAAATAGAGAAAACCATGCAGGCTCAGAGGTGGCGAAGCAGGCGAGTGTCAGCCCTGAGCACAGGCTCAGAAAGAAGACTTCCTGAGTTTGGCATCCGGCTGTGGCAGCACTCGCTAGCTCTGTGGTCTGCAGCAATTATTAACCTCTCTGTGCTTCAGTTTCCTCACCCGTGAAATGCACTGAGTTGTGGGGGTGAAATGGATTCATACAGAGCAGCTCCAGTGGGTCCCTGGCACACAGATCACCTTTGTGCGTGTGTGTCTGAACCATTGTAAGTGTGTTTAATCAGCCTATGATGCTACGCTCCTTTGCTCTCTCCTGGGGTCATGTGAAGTAGGTGGAAATTCGTGAGTCATGGAAGATGTTCCTAGGGCATGTTAATTGCCAGAGAAGGCAAGGAGAACTGCTTTGGCTAACCTCATGAAAGGCAGCATGGTATGTTAGGTAATAATAAGCTGTTTGTGATTAACTGCTCGCAAGTGCCTATCACACACTGGACATAGGGCTAACACTTCACCAGAAAAATTACGACCTTTTAAATTTAACCTAGTTGTAGGTAGTATCATTGTCCCTGTCTGACAGGTGGGGAAACTGAGACTTAAAGAGGTTATGTGTGCCAGTTTAAGCTCCCTGAGTCATACAGCAAAGGAACCCTGTGATAGCCTAGAGGGGTGGGAGATAGAAGGGAGGCTCAAGAGGAAGGGAACACATGTATACCTATGGCTGATTCATGTTGAGATATGGCAGAAACCAACACAATATAGTAAAGCAATTATCCTTCAATTAAAAATAAATAAGTTAAAATAAATTTTAAAAAAGAAAAAAGAGGTTATATGTACATGGATCAACTTGCAAAAGGTAATATAGGGCAAAAAAAGCAAGTTGCGTATATACTTTATGAAACCATTTATAGAAATGTTTTAAACATGCATATGTATATATGTATATACTGAGAGTGAGAGACAGGAAAGGTATAAAAAGTGCATGGGAATGATAAAAGAGGGCGAGGGTAAAAGAGGGAAACAGGAAAAATGTTTTATTTCTTTCAAATCATTGTCAATATGGCAAAATGTTGGAATCTGAATGTCAGGTGGTAGATTCACAGGTGATCATTATATTTGCTATACCTCTTTGAATGTTTAAAATATTTCACAATTTTAGATAGAGGTTACATCAGCTATCTGAAGAGTGCCAGTGCGGTACCGACGCACAACAGACACTCCACAAATGGGATTGTTCTTGTCAGGAGGCTTTGTTCCCCTAACACTGCTCTGAAATAGAACTTTGTTTCGTTGTTTGATTTATATTCTGAAGTGAAGATCCAGTAGTGTTAGGAACTTTTACAAGAACCCCCCAAAGGAACTCAGAACACCTTTGCAAATGTTCTTGCTAACCAATGAGATAAACAAATGTAGCTAAAAATGAATGTCTTTAAATGCCTAAAAAAAGGCTTTTGTCAGAAATAGCACTTTGCTTGACCTCCGCATGAGTCTTCTTCAGGCTTTTGGGCCTTCGCTTTTTATTTCTGTATGTGAGTTAAGGAAGTAAAGAAGGGAATACTGGGTTTTAGAGGAATGCCAGAATCAGGGGAAAATAATTCTCTGGGTCCATAAAAAAATTAAGAGTTTCCCATCGTGTGCCTTTGGGTATATTTTTCTAATTTTTGGCTTATTGCGGGAGCCATAACACACTGGGCTGTTATGGTATTGGAGAGTATTTTTATTATTGGGTTTTATTATGGTTAGTCAGAGTGAACCCATACTCACTCTCTGCAGTTGACATTGCCTCTGGCACCCCTAAGAGCATAGGGATACTGACTATTTTCATATCAATTTAACAATGCTGCCTGTCACGGCTGCTCGAAAAAATCAGCAAAGCTGATTTTTCATTTACATTTTGCATCTCCTTTCAGAGTTGCTTAAAACTTTGAACAATAAATAAAGAAAATAATACTCGAGACTTCTGATTTATGCCAAAAGTTGGCATAGGCTCTGAAGACAAGGGTGCTGCTTCTCTCCTGATGATATCATGTGATGGATGAGAGCGCCGCGCCTGTGCCCCTGTGTGCCCTTGCACTTAAAGGAAAAGAAGGTAAAGAAAATGTACAGTAACAGATGATGGAATTCTCGGTGGTTTTTTCATTTCTTCTATGGTAGTTTCTATGCTTACTAGCTTTTCTGCAGCTAATATTGTTGACTCTTGCAAGTCAGAAAAAAAAAATGCTATTTCTGAAACACAGAAAAAAGAGAAGAAGCTGTGATTTATGTCAGGAAGCCAGATTAATAGTCTTAACTCTGACGCTGTACTTACTGCGATTTTAAGAAATCACTTAACCTCTTATTGCTGGTTTTCACTTTTATAAGATGGCCAGATGAAGATCATAAGCTTCTTTGGCTTGCTCTGCCTAATGTGTAGGACTCTTATGTGCAGAAAGTAGATGATAAAGTGTGAAAACCCTTTAATTTAAAAGTGCTCCATCAGGGCTTCACTGATGGCTCAGTGGTAAATAATTTGCCTGCCAATGCAGAAGACACAGCTTCAATCCCTTATCTGGGAAGATCTCATATGCTGTAGAGCAACTAAGCCCATGTGCCACAACTATTGAGCCTGGGCCCTAGAGCCCAGGAGCAACTAGAGAGTACCCCCCGCTGGCCACAACGAGAGGAAAACCTACACAGCAACGAAGACCTAGCACAGTGAAAAATAGATTAAAAAAAATTTTAAGTGCTCCATCAATGCAGAAATGTTCACTGACATGTAGGAGAGGGAATGAAGTTGTAGGGCAAGATACAAACAGATTAATTTCCCTCACACAGAATTCTTCCTCCTCCATGAACTCAAGGGCAGATATATTTTAGGGCTGCTGCTGCTAAGTCGATTCAGTCATGTCCGACTCTGTGCGACCCCATAGACGGCAGCCCACCAGGCCCTGCCATCCCTGGGATTCTCCAGGCAAGAACACTGGAGTGGGTTGCCATTTCCTTCTCCAATGCAGGAAAGTGAAAAGTCAAAGTGAAGTCGCTCAGTCATGTCCGACTCTGTGCGACCCCATGGACTGCAGCCTACCAGGCTCTTCTGTCCATAGGATTCTCCAGGCAAGAGTACTGGAGTGGAGTGCCATTGCCTTCTCCATATTATAGGGCAGTGGTTCTCAAACCTACAGGCATCAGATTCACCTGGAGGGCTTATTAACACAAAATTGCTGGATTCACTCTCAGAGTTTCTGACTTAGTAGGTCTTGGGAGGAACATGAGATTCTGCATGTCTAGAAGGTTCCCAGGTGATGCTGATATTACTTCTGCCAGGAGCACTTTGAGAACCCCTGTTTTAAGGATGCACAAAGATACATACATCGCACAGGTGTACCAGTATTTGGTGACCAGAAGCTTCCTGGTGACCCTCAGGAGTACACTTCAAGCAGAGTGCAAAACATACAGAAGTTGATTAGAGAAGTCATGCGTGTGGAAAAGAAATCAACAATTATAGACTAGATGTTTGGCAAGTTTCGAGAGTGGAATAACATTCAAACAGGAAGCAGAGTCAATGAATGTTTAAAGGAGACATTATGGTTGGGGCCCACAGGGTACTTGGTTGACTCACTCAACCCATCTTTTGAATTGTTCCATCTTTTTAATTAGTGGCCACCATTTAAAAGTTACCAGATTGCATATGGAAATCTAGATTCCTGTCTGCTTTTGAAAAGTCAGAGCCTGTGTTTTCACATGGCAATAGTCAGTTGGACCAAGTGATAGCTGTTCCTTCTCGCTGAGGCATATGCTTTGGGGTGAATCAGTCCCCATCTAGTCCTTCCCTCTTTTAAATGACCCACCAGATCTCTATGAGCAGATGAGTTTGCAAAGTGCAACAAGAGGAACCCACACACTTCTAGTCTAAGGATAGAGATGAACAGGAGATGCTGGTGAGTTGTGATCATGACGTGAGTAAGGTCTTGCCAGAGGAAGGAGATGGACCCAACGACACAAGTGGGAAGGTTGATTTGAGGAAGGAACGGGAACAATCGTCCCCGAATATGGTAAGAAAGAAGGGAAATCAGATGGAAGTAAATAAAGTGGTATTCGAGCCCTGGGTCAGAAAGATTTGCTGGAGAAGGGAATGGCAACCCACTCCAGTATTCTTGCCTGGAGAATTCGACAGACAGAGGAGCCTGAGAAGCCACAGTCCATGAGATCGCAAAGAGTTGGACATGACTAAGAGACTAACACTTGAAGATAGTGGTCTTGCTCTTCTCAGTAGAGATCTTCTCACTAACACACACTAGACCTTCTTCTTGAGGGAGGAGGGCTTTGTCCTTGGGAAAAGAAGAAACGGTTTGGCAGGACTGTTGTGCAACATGCCAGGTAATTGGCATGAGGGAGGAAAACATGGCAGGGAGCTCTCTGAACCCCATTAGAAATGACATACACTGTGGCTTCTTCCCCCTCCAGCAGCACTGTGCTGCGTGGGTGTTGAGGAAGTGATCCAGGACTGGGAATTAGGTAGGACTGAAGGGGCAGAGCTGTTTTCATTTTAAACCACTGAATCATCACATAAATACTGCCCTACAGTTTAGGGATGGCTTAATGAAAAAGTTAGGAAGTATCCTCCTTACCTGCAACCCATCAAAACAAGGCATCTGTCCATTTATGCCGTTGTCCCCATGTGCCCAGTGGAACATTTTTGGAGCAAAAAGAACTGTGCCTAAACTCCCATGCCTTTGGAATTTGGAGAGGCAGTAGCATGCCTCAGGATAAACACAGCTCTACAATCCAAGCATAATTTTCCTGGTAGATATTTTAGAGTTCGGGGGGTGCAGTTAAATAATTTAGCTAGCAAGTAATTTAGAACATTTTTATATTAAGCAAACAAGAACAGGTTATGAAATGCAAAAATCTCTCTCTTTGTTGGATATTACACAAATTCAAAGAAATTGTGCTTCACAGTAACTGTCTTGGGCTCACACCTACACCCAGCCCACACCCATCCTGTCCTCAGCTTGTGGACAATGGCAAAGTCTGAGAAATGCCACTGAAGGAAAACACTTTATCCTTTCAAGTTATATTTGCAGCACAGTAAATGATCATTTTTTTAAAAAATGTAGAAAATCAATGTCACCTGTATTTCAAATAGTTTCCCTAAAAAGCAGCTGATTAAAATTCTGTATAATTTGTAAGGTGAATAAAAATCAGTGCATGATCAACTTCCCATGAACAGAAGTGGGAAATTGATTGACCCTGTGACACAAGCTCAGCAGTAATTAATGCAACTCAGCTCTAACTGCTCCCTTAGCCCAATACTGATTTTGACTTTTCAGTTTTTACATGCTGTTGCTTTGAAAGAAAGATGTTAAGCACAGAATGCCTCCATTTTTCAAAATAGCAGGTTTTTCTCAGACTTATGAAAAATCCGAGACATTTAACATGTTTTTAAGGCTTTCACTGAAGCAAAAGCATTCTTTGGTTTTAATTGGAAATCCCCACATCCTGCTGGGAATTCCATCTGTTGATAAAGGCTCTCAGTGGTTTCCCTCCAAATGCAACAGGTGCTGCTGTCTCACTACTAGAGGTACATTTGTGACCCGTGAAGACCAACTGACTCAACGTCCGATGAAGAGACATTCCTGGGGACAGGTTTGTGTGTTGAGTGGGTAGGGAATAAGTTTGTCGATTCCTTTCATAGGTCACTTCTTGGTTTGCCTTGTCCCTGAAGGAGACACATTGTAATGCTAGCTAGAGCACCTTTATGAAAGGAGGATCAGGCTGTGAATCAGAAAACCAGGCTCATATTCTTCTTTGGCCACTTTTATACACTTGAACTAAGAAAAAGTTCCACCCTCCCTGTACTTAAAAAAATCTAGGCAAAAAAAAAAAAAAAAATCTAGGCAGTGTGTATGGAGGAGGGAGCACAGAGAAGGGTAGTAATAATAAGCTCCATTCCATATAGGTGATATGAGAATTCAAAGGGGAGAGGCATGTCACGCTAATGAAATTGCATTAGGGGAGGGGTCTTCTTATACATAAATGTCACGTGTTATTAAATGGAATAGCTAAGATGACTGTGTTTAGGTTATGTCTCAGAAATTTATTCAGAGAAGATATATTTACACAAAAACATTGATTTGTTTTTTTTACCTTTGGATAATACCTGTCCATCTTTCTACAGCACATTTTGACTAAATTCTCAATAGTTTGCTCTCTGTTTGGGCCAACACTCATTCCTATAATACACAACTTTCCTCTCATCTGCTTTTAAATTAAGCACCTACTATTATAGCTTCTGTATCTTTATGACAAGGACACTTTGATGACAGTTGCTTTTGAGGGAGAATTTGGCTTTTCTGCCTCTGAATTTCAGTATTGTCATATCAATTTCAGTCACAATGGGAAGCTTTAAGAAGAATAATGTAAACATGGGAGAGACAATGTGACTTAAAGCTCAGGTTTACTCTGTCAAAAGCTGTCCCATTTTATACTGTGTGAATAACTGTATTGTTCAGGCAAAGCTCGATTGTTTAATGTTCAGTAGTCATTTATAAGGAGAAGGCAATGGCAACCCACTCCAGTACTCTTGCTTGGAAAATCCCATGGATGGAGGAGCCTGGTGGGCTGCAGTCCATGGGGTCGCTAAGACTCGGACACAACTGAGCGACTTCACTTTCACTTTTCACTTTCATGCATTGGAGAAAGAAATGGCAACCCACTCCAGTGTTCTTGCCTGGAGAATCCCAGGGATAGGGGAGCCTGGTGGGCTGCCATCTATGGGGTCGCACAGAGTCAGACATGACTGAAGCGACTTAGCAGCAGCATCAGTCATTCATAAACATTGAGATTGCCGAATACTCGAATAGTTGAAATTGTTGTTCTGCTTACTTAGGGTGAAAGTGGGAAGGAGAAGAGTTTATTGATTTTTTAAAAAACAAATGTATATGCTCCGTGAGAGAAAATAATCAATATTTTTATGTCAAGCATAGAGGCCACAGGGACAGAATATAACTCTTGAAAGTTGTATCAGTCAGGATTCAGGAGCAGGCAGAAATCTCACCTCCTACTGGAACAGAGCAAGCTTGACAGAGCATGGTTAACCAGGCAGAAAGTTGTTAATTACCTGATGTGTAAGAGAACTTTAAGGTACCAGGGATTTGGAATTTCAGGAAGCAGCTACCACTCCTAGGACTGGGGAAACAAAAGGAAAAGACTGGAATTATTAAAACTTAGAAACTCAGAAGAGTTTGTCCTGATGCTCCCATCTTTGAGCAGAGGGTGGTGAGGCTGGCCGTGTGAGGAAGGGCATGCTGGATTCAGTTGCTGGGATGGGAAGGGACTACCACCCCAGGGGGTGAAACTCAAAGGATCAAGACACTGACAGGAAGTAGAAAGGAAGGAGCAAGTCCCTTCTTGCAGACTTCACATCTCCCTCGGTGCCCCTTTTTTTGGGCAGAATGAGAAGGCCAGCTGGCAAACCAGAAGCAAATTTGCAGGGAGTTCCCTGGCAGTCCAGTGGTTAGGACTCAGTGCTTTTACTACTATGGCCCTGGGTTCAGTCCTTGGTTGGGGATTGAACTAAGATCCTGCAAGCCTCGTGGAGTGCCCCCCTCCAAAATAGTATAGCTTGCTGAGCCCCATCCTCAGTTTCAGAGAGTTGGAATATAGAATGGCAGGTTTGAGCTGAAAGGTAAATAGCTTACTTAATCACTGACACAAAAGTTTTCAGGCAAGAAGGTGAGCTGATGGCAGTAGTGGAAACCAAATCTGTGAGCTCTTAGAGAGGAAGAGGCAGCACTCTGCATACAAAATAGAGCATCATCTTATTGTCCTCAAATGACATTTAGTTTTATCAGTGTTTATTTACCTTCAGACAGAGCTGATGAAACTGTGATTCAGTCAGAGAGGGCAGTAAGCCATCAGGAGGCTGTTGTAGGCTTCTATGAATGTCTTTTTAAAAAAAAAAAAGTCTGGCTCTTTTTATAATGGAAAATTTCAAATGTACCTAAAGTTCAAAGAATAGTACAGTGAACTCCCATGTAGCCAACTCTCAACGATAACAATAATAATTGTTTGTCCACATGTTTTATTTATTTTACTGTACCCCCTCTCCATGCCCGTCTCTTCCCATTGAACTGTATAATTTCATTCATGATAATTCAGTACATTTACTTATAGCTTGACACATTCCCAAATTGAACATGCTCATGTAAGCCCCACTTAGATCAGAAAAAAGAATACTGCAAACATTTGGGCCTTTTTATAGGAGAAGGCAATGGCACCCCACTCCAGTACTCTTGCCTGGAAAATCCCATGGACAGAGGAGCCCAGTAGGCTGCAGTCCATGGGGTCGCTAAGAGTCGGACACAACTGAGCAACTTCACTTTGACTTTTCACTTTCATGCATTGGAGAAGGAAATGGCAACCCACTCCAGTGTTCTTGCCTGGAGAATCCCGGGGACGGGGGAGCCTGGTGGGCTGCCGTCTATGGGGTCGCACAGAGTCGGACACAACTGATGCGACTTAGCAGCAGCATAGTACTCTCCCAGGTCCTCTCCCCGACCCTTTGCCCAATTAGTGACCTCTATCACCTGTTTTGAACTTTGTCTATGTGGACTCATAGAAAATGTACTTTTTTGAGTTTGGCTTCTTTTGCTCTGCCTTGTTAATGAGATTTATCCATGTTGCATTTTTGTCATAGTTCGTGTATTTTCCTTACTGTGTAGTAATTTATTGTATGTATACCACAATTTATTCATTCATTCTGCCATTCATATAAAAACTGAGTTGTTTCCAGCTTTTGGCTATTACAAATAATGTTGCTATGAATATGCTTGTACATGACTGTTGGTGGACTTTTGTATACATTTCTCTTGAGTATATATCCAGAAAGGAATTGTTGGATCTTGTAATATGCATCGGTCCAACTTTAATAAGTAAATACCACTAACAATTTTTCCAAGTGGTGAGGCTAGTTTTCCTTTTACTAGTTCCAGTTGTTCTGTATCCTTGGCAACACTTGGCATTGTCTGAATTCTTTATTTTAAACATTCTAATGGTTGTGTCATGGAGTTTCATTATCACTTTTAGTTCTGTTTTCTGGATCACATTTTCTGACGCTTAGTTGGCTATTTGGATATATTTTGTGAAGAGTCTTTTTAAGTCTTGTGCATGCTTTCATTGGGTTGTCTACTTTTTTTTTTTTTTTTTTTCTATTTCTATTGGCTTTCCTGATGACTCAGTGGTAAAGAATCTGCCTGCCAAAGCAGATGCAGGTTTGATCCCTGGGTTGGGAAGATCTCCTGGAGAAGGAAATGGCAACCCACTCCAGTATTCTTGCCCAGATTCTAACCCTATGGACAGAGGAGCCTCATGGGTTAGTCTCCTTGTGTGACCATGGTGCTATTTTCATCATAGTAAGGATTAAAACTCTAATGGTATACATTCATAAAATTTGTTCTTCAGAACTTTCTTGGTCATTCTTGGCCTTTTTTACTTGCATATAAATTTTAAATCAAGCTGAAACTCCAATACTTTGGCCACCTCATATGAAGAGTTGACTCATTGGAAAAGACTCTGATACTGGGAGGGATTGGGGGCAGGAGGAGAAGGGGACGACAGAGGATGAGATGGCTGGATGGCATCACTGACTCAATGGACGTGAGTCTGAGTGAACTCCGGGAGTTGGTGATGGACAGGGAGGCCTGGCGTGCTGCAGTTCATGGGGTCGCAAAGAGTTGGACACGACTGAGCGACTGAACTGAACTGAACTGAATTATAATTTATATATATAATTTATAATTATATAATTTATAAACTACCTGATAGGATTTTGATTAGGATTGCATTCAATCTGTAATTTGAGTAGAAATTACTTGCAATATAGACTCTTCTATCCATAGCATTTTGTACCTTTACATTGATTTATACTTTTTAATTTCTCTAAGTAATTTCATTTTCTTTGTAGAGGCTCTGCATATCTTTTATTGGATTTATTCCTAAATGAATGATTTTTATAGACTCATTCTGTTTTGAATACAATAATTTTTAATTTTTTAATTTTCTTTTCTTTGACTGTATGGAATATAGTTGGTTTGTTAAATTCAATTATTAATTAAAATAGTTTCTTTGAAGATAATCTTTTCTATCTATGCAATCATGTTGTCTGCAAATAATGACAGCTTTGCTTCTTCCCTTTTAATCTTTATACCATTCATTTGTTTTTCTTGCTTTATTGCACTGGTTAAGACCAATACCTCTTTTAGAACAGCATATCAGAAATATATACTTATCATAATAAATTTATAAAATGCATGAGCTTCTCTCTTACTTGAGATCTTACTCCAATATTCACTTTTACCCTAACATCCACCTTCCAGAAAAGTGGTTCTGCAAGTCTTATACATTGTTTTTGAATCAAAGGTGATGGCATCCAGATTCCATGACAGTTTGTGAGTTGTGTTCGTGTTGATAGTGGGAACTAACATTGCCTTGTAGTGAGGTGGGCTGGAGTGGCAGAACTACTGAGGTAACAGACAAATTTATTAACTTGACAAATCTTTCGTTTTAGATAGTATGAATGCATAGCTTCCTTGTATAATAAAGTATTGTTTCCCAGTAATTTGGGCTCCTGTTTTCTTACTTCTCTTGTGTTCTTATTTGTAGTTCTGGGAAATAGCAAATTGTGCATAAATTAGCAACGCCTTTGCAGCAATTGCATTTCCCAGTTGAGTATTTTACAGTAGAAAACAATTTATATTACTCTTAAATTTGCATTTTTTTTTGAAATCCTGAAGCCCTAGCCCCAGCCCTGCAACAGAGCACCAGGAGTGGATAAATTTGCATATTTTTAAGTCTAGACCTAATATATATGATGCCTTGTACTGATTCATTTCGTTGACATATAGAAGGACATTGACTGTGAGAGTTGGACATATTTTACATGCATAGACAATATTAATAAAATTAAGTTTTCACATTTAAACATAAAATATCAGGTTTCTTAAGTAATTTTTATGTAAAATTTTGAGATAGACCAATTCATTTGTATCTTGTCTTTAGCTTTAATACATAATTTGAATATTATAGAAGAGATGTAGTTTTGAAAGCAGAAAATTTTTTTCAATATTTTACATTTTCTTTATTTTTATAAAAATATGTTAATTTACATACCTTGACTGCAATTGCATTTTATTTTTTAATCTTCAAATCATTACCATTAATAGTACCAATTATATGAAAATCTTTACTATAGAAATGTGACAAATTTGCCAAAATAAAGATATAAAAATGATTTTGTGGATAAATATATGATAATTGATTGATTTTTCATGCCTTCATTTTATGATTTATTTAAACCTGGCCAGTCCATCAACGAAACACCTGAGATGAACTGTAATAATTAAATTTAATCATCTTTAATATTTTGCCAAATTTAAGTTATACAGAAATATTAGCTTTATCCTTTTTTATCATTATAAAGATTTATTTGTCAAGGTAGGAGTACAGAACATATTTTGATAGTTTGTAACTTGATTTGTAATTTTTGCAGATTTATATGTGGAGAACATAATTCCATTTGTCTTCTTACCCCTGTCCCTGCAAATGAGCCTGAGTGAACCTGGCTCAGACCTCGAGTGCAATGCAGTATAGAGGAAAAAACAGCAGACGTCCTCATTTATCACATCCTTCAAATGTTCAGTTAGTTCAGTACTGATTTTTTTTTTTTTTGTCCTTTTTATCAGTTGCAGGGAGAATACATCAGAATCTCCCAGTATGGTGTAGTTTTTCTGTTTCTTTGTTTACTTCTATTAACTTTTGCTTTGTATATTTTGAAGTTATGTTATAAAACACACAAATTGAGCATTATTATATCATGATGCTGAGATAACCCTTTCATTCTTATGAAATGGCCTTCTTGATTTCCAGTAAATTTTCTGGCTTTAAAGCCTACTTTATATAATTTTAACATAGCTGTATCAGCCTTCTGTTGCTTAACATCTGTCACTTTTCTACTCTTCAGTCTTTGTCTCTTATTTAGTCAGTGTATAGTTGACATAATTATGGATGTATAATCTATCATGCTATTTTCCATGTCTTTCTAAAGAAATGTTCTTTTTTGTCACTTTTTAAATTATTATCACTACATTCTTTTTCCTACTTCTATTTTATTATTGTTTTGTTAAAACTATAGAGATATATCATATATATCCTTTACTTACTAAAGCCCAATATAATGAGTATTTTTACCACTTTCTGGACCATATATATTAAGAGCCTTAGAATGTTTTAATCAATTTAATACCCTCCCATGCATTGTGTTTCCACTGTCATGGAGAACTGCTGAAAACCACCAGCTGGAGGATTTTTGTGTCAAGAAAACTGGGGAGGGATAGTAGGATTACTCCAGAAATAACTAAATGGGAAGATTTCTTCCATTCCAACCCTTCCGGAACATCTGTTCAAAGCTAGGTGCCAAGCTAGGTGCTGAGAGGACTGTGCTGGGCTCTGTCCTGTGCAGCAAGCAGCATTCTCTATAAAATATTCTTACAGGTCATCGCTGGAACAAGGCCTGGGCCAAAGGTGCAGGGGAGTGAAGAAAGTGCTGCAACCAAAAGAAATGGAGGTGCTTCCGCTGTGAAGCAATTTTGGGCCAAAGGACCTCAAGAACTTTAGTTCTGATACCTTTAGGTCGGCGGTGTTGAGACACGACGCAGAAGGGCATTCACATAAAAGGCGCTAAGAACTGGGCCAAGAGAATTCTAAATCCAAAGGCCCTGGATTGACAGTGCTTTTTCCTTCGTTACTAAGACTCAAGAACCAAAGGCCACCAGGCCTGGAAACTTGGACTTGGGTACCAACCAGAGAGCAGCTCAATTGTACAGTGTTTGCTTAGAACCATTTTAGCCTTTTGTATTTTTTAAACACCAGTCTCATCTTAAGACTTCCAAAATATTGCATCCTTATGTGACTTTGGAGTCACTGTTTTCTTCCTCTAATACCGTTGGGCCTGGGGTGGTCTAAGGAATGTGTCCCTGTGGCTTTTGCCCATATCTGAAATTAAACATACACACACACACACACACACACACACACACAGGTTATAGGTTAATTCCTAGGTTTTACTCACAGGATGACAACTGAAAGAAAAATCAGGATTTCTTAATAGTTCGAGCTGTATTATTTTCCCATTTTCAGCTTTCAGCATTTTCTCCAGGCTGACAGGCAGATGGGAGGCCAGCTGGGCCTGCAATAAAATGTGACCCTGGCAGTCAGTCCCTCTGTTCCATGGTCAGAGCCATGGTTTCTGCATATGAAGTGCAGTTGGCCTTTGGAGGCAGAGTAACTGCAGAGGACGATCCAGCACAGCTCTGGAAAAGAAGTAGATCTCAGGTTATGAGGTTTGGGTTATATCCTGACACGTCCCCAACATTGCTAAGCCTCTATATGAGGCTGCCAGCCCTGAGGGAGTCACATGGGTGGATATACTCACACCATGAACAGCCAGTATTTCTAGCATTCCCGAAAGTGCTGGTCTCGTGGTTGCCCTGTCAGTCCAAACCACTAATCAGAGAGCTTTCTAGAAGCTAATTGGACCGTTTGAATGTTAATCCTACAACCTCTGCCTCTCCAGGCCAGCCAGTGGTGCTAAGCCACTGGAATGTTTGTCTGGGCAGCGGATTAACTGGGTGCCCTCTGGGGATCAAGCCCTGGGCTGAGTGTAAATGTAACCAGGCAGGTACCTGAATCCACCCATTTATGCATATATCCAAATATCCACCAGGAAAAGGTTTTATGTTGTTGTTACTGTTGTTTTTAAAAGATGCTTACTCCTTTGAAGGAAAGTTATGACCAACCTAGATAGCATATTGAAAAGCAGAGATATTACTTTGCCAACAAAGGTCTGTCTAGTCAAGGCTATGGTTTTTCCAGTGGTCATGTATGGATGTGAGAGTTGGACTGTGAAGAAAGCTGAGCGCCAAAGAATTGATGCTTTTGAACTGTGGTGTTGGAGAAGACTCTTGAGAGTCCCTTGGACTGCAAGGAGATCCAACCAGTCCATCCTAAAGGAGATCAGTCCTGGGTATTCATTGGAAGGACTGATGCTGAAGCTGTAACTCCGATACTTTGGCCACCTCATGCCAAGAGTTGACTCATTGGAAAAGACTCTGATGCTAGGAGGGATTGAGGGCAGGAGGATAAGGGGACAACAGAGGATGAGATGGCTGGATGGCATCACCCACTCGATAGACATGAGTTTGAGTGAACTCCGAGAGTTGGTGATGGACAAGGAGGCCTGGCATGCTGCGATTCATGGGGTTGCAAAGAGTTGGACACGACTGAGTGACTGGACTGAACTGAAGTCTAAGGTTTAATATTGGACATCATAATGAACGGCAATAGGAATCATTTTTTGAGCACTTGCAATGTACCAACATGACCTCAATGCTTTTCCTTCATGTTCTCAAATCCTTACAGCCTGCAGGGTAGATATTTTTATACCCATTTCACAGACGAGGAACATAATGCTCAAATGATTAAAGAAACTGACTCCCAGTGGGTGGGTTGCAAAGCTAGGGTTCATGTCCAACTCAGTTTGACAGCACTGTGCGCCTTTAGATACTTTGTTGGTGACAATTTTACATCACAATGTAGTTCCCTTCACCATTAAATTTATGGGTGTTTGAACTGGTCCTCTATCTCCTTGTAAGCAGTTGTGCAATCAGGGCTTCCATATCTTTAGTCCAGCTTAAGTTGCAACCTGTGTAAAGAGATCATACCCTTCTCCGAACTTTCTCTGTCTTCTCTAAGTGTTATCACTCAAGCAATGGCGAGGTGACAATCTGTTTTGTTGTGTATAGTATTTCCCTGTCCTTCCAGGCTAAGATAATCACTTCAGTTATGAGATGAATTTTCAGTCCTTTAGTTTCTCACTTTGGGCTTCCCTGGTAGCTCAGCTGATAAAGAATCCACATGCAATGCAGGAGACCCTGGTTTGATTCCTGGGTCAGGAAGATCCGCTGGAGAGGGGATAGGCTGCACACTCCAGTATTATTGGGCTTCCCTGTGGCTCAGCTGGTAAAGAATTAGCCAGCAATACAGGATACCTGGATTTGATCCCTGGGTTGGGAAGATCCCCTGGAGAAGGGAAAGGCTACCCACTCCAGTGTGCTGGCATGGAGAATTCCATGGAATGTATAGTCCATGGGGTTGCAAAGAGTCAAATACAACTGAGTGACTTTCACTTTCACTTTGACTGGACTATGCACAGTGGTTAGGGGTTAGGGTCACTTACATCCAAGCCAAATGCAGTGTCATTTGAATAAACAGATGACAGTAATCCACATCTTTCTTTGATGGTATATTGTTGTCATTAAAATGTTATTACTGTTAACCATGTGAAAGTGTTAGTCGCTCAGTGGTATGTGACTCTTTGTGACACCACTGACTGTAGCCAGCCAGGTTTCTCTGTCCATGGGATTCGCCAGGCAAGAATACTGGAGTGGGTTTCCATTCCCTTCTCCAGGGGATCTTCCTGACCCAGGGATCAAACCCAGGTCTCCTGCATTGCAGACAGATTCTTCACCATCTGATCAGATCAGATCAGTTGCTCAGTTGTGTCCAGCTCTTTGCGACCCCATGAATCGCAGCACACCAGGCCTCCCTGTCCATCACCAACTCCCGGAGTTCACTCAGACTCACGTCCATTGAGTCA
This sequence comes from Bos mutus, assembly GCF_027580195.1. Lineage (NCBI taxonomy): Eukaryota > Metazoa > Chordata > Mammalia > Artiodactyla > Bovidae > Bos > Bos mutus. The sequence goes on along the minus strand of NC_091624.1, from coordinate 87,722,379 downwards.
GTGATGCCATCCAGCCATCTCATCCTCTGTCATCCCCTTCTCCTCTTGCCCCCAATCCCTCCCAGCATCAGAGTCTTTTCCAATGAGTCAACTCTTCACATCAGGTGGCCAAAGTACTGGAGTTTCAGCTTTAGCATCATTCCTTCCAAAGAAATCCCAGGGCTGATCTCCTTCAGAATGGACTGGTTGGATCTCCTTGCAGTCCAAGGGACTCTCAAGACTCTTCTCCAACACCACAGTTCAAAAGCATCAATTCTTCGGCACTCAGCTTTCTTCACAGTCCAACTCTCACATCCATACATGATCACAGGAAAAACCATAGCCTTGACTAGACGAACCTTTGTTGGCAAAGTAATGTCTTTGCTTTTGAATATGCTATCTAGGTTGGTCATAACTTTCCTTCCAAAGAGTAAGCGTCTTTTAATTTCATGGCTGCAGTCACCATCTGTAGTGATTTTGGAGCCCAGAAAAATAAAGTCTGACACTGTTTCCACTGTTTCCCCATCTATTCCCCATGAAGTGATGGGACCGGATGCCATGATCTTCATTTTCTGAATGTTGAACTTTAAGCCAACTTTTTCACTCTCCACTTTCACTTTCATCAAGAGGCTTTTGAGTTCCTCTTCACTTTCTGCCATAAGGGTGGTGTCATCTGCATATCTGAGGTTATTGATATCTCTCCCGGCAATCTTGATTCCAGCTTGTGCTTCTTCCAGTCCAGCGTTTCTCATGATGTACTCTGCATACAAGTTAAATAAACAGGGTGACAATATATAGCCTTGACGTACTCCTTTTCCTATTTGGAACCAGTCTGTTGTTCCATGTCCAGTTCTAACTGTTGCTTCCTGACCTGCATACAAATTTCTCAAGAGGCAGATCAGGTGGTCTGGTATTCCCATTTCTTTCAGAATTTTCCACAGTTTATTGTGATCCACACAGTCAAAGGCTTTGGCATAGTCAATAAAGCAGAAATAGATGCTTTTCTGGAACTCTCTTGCTTTTTCCATGATCCAGTGGATGTTGGCAATTTGATCTCTGGTTCCTCTGCCTTTTCTAAAACCAGCTTGAACATCAGGAAGTTCACAGTTCACATATTGCTGAAGCCTGGCTTGGAGAATTTTGAGCATGACTTTACTAGCGTGTGAGATGAGTGCAATTGTGTGGTAGTTTGAGCATTCTTTGGCATTGCCTTTCTTTGGGATTGGAATGAAAACTGACCTTTTCCAGTCCTGTGGCCACTGCTGAGTTTTCCAAATTTGCTGGCGTATTGAGTGCAGCACTTTCACAGCATCATCTTTTAGGATTTGGAATAGCTCAACTGGAATTCCATCACCTCCACTAGCTTTGTTCATAGTGATGCTTTCTAAGGCCCACTTGACTTCACATTCCAGGATGTCTGGCTCTAGGTCAGTGATCACACCATCATGATTATCTGGGTCGTGAAGATCTTTTTGTACAGTTCTTCTGTGTATTCTTGCCATCTCTTCTTAATATCTTCTGCTTCTGTTAGGTCCATACCATTTCTGTCCTTCATCGAGCCCATCTTTGCATGAAATGTTCCTTTGGTATCTCTGATTTTCTTGAAGAGATCCCTAGTCTTTCCCATTCTGTTGTTTTCCTCTATTTCTTTGCATTGATCGCTGAAGAAGGCTTTCTTATCTCTTCTTGCTATTCTTTGGAACTCTGCATTCAGATGTTTATATCTTTCCTTTTCTCACAGTAATCCAAGTCTGTGCCCCAACCAGTAATGCTGAAGAAGCTGAAGTTGAATGGTTCTATGAAGACCTACAAGACCTTTTAGAACTAACACCCAAAAAAGATGTCCTTTTCATTATAGGGGACTGGAATGCAAAAGTAGGAAGTCAAGAAACACCTGGAGTAACAGGCAAATTTGGCCTTCGAATATGGAATGAAGCCGGGCAAAGACTAATAGAGTTTTGCCAAGAAAATGCACTGGTCATAACAAACACCCTCTTCCAACAACACAAGAGAAGACTTTATACATGGACATCACCAGATGGTCAACACCGAAATCAGATTGATTATATTCTTTGCAGCCAAAGATGGAAAAGCGGTATACAGTCAGCAAAAACAAGACCAGGAGCTGACTGTGGCCACCATGTAATTATATATATATATATATATATATATATATATATATATATATATATATATATATTTAGAAATCTGTTAAATATACATACATGTAATTACAATACATGATTATTATAAGAAATGTAAGTATGCAGGCAGTCCTCACTTTTCACATTTTGGAGGTAGTTGTGATGCAGAGTAGGGACATAATTCCAATATGCATTATGTTCCAATAATAGGTTGCTGTGCAAAGTGACACTGTCCTGAGGTCATCATTTGTTCAATGGCAGTTATGTAGCTGGTACTATCTTTGATGCTTTACCCATGCTGTGTGTGTTAGTCAGCTCTAGGTGCTGTAACAAAATTTCACAGACTGAATGGCTTAGGCAATAGAAATTTATTTCTTCACAGCTCTGGAAGCTAGAACCAGTCTCTGGTGAGAGCTTTTTCCTGCTTGCAGGCTGTAGTCTCCTCACTGTGTCCTCACTTGGCAGCAGGAGAGAAAAAAGTGAGCACTCTATTGTGTTCATTTATAAGAAATCCAATCTTCTTGGACCAGCACCCCACCCTGATGACCTTGTTTAACCTTAATTACTTCATTATAGATCCTGTCTCCAAATGTAGTCACACTGGGGGTTAGATCTTCAACAAACAGATTGGGGGTGGTGGTGGTTGGGGACAGAGACGTTCTGTCTGTAACACGATGGATAATCCTCACAAGAAACACATTTTACAAATGGAGAGACTGAGGTTCAGAGAAAATAAGTCGTGTAAGGGGACAGACAGAATTCAAACTAAGCTTTAAAGTCCATACCTTTTCCAACAACTAAAACCACTTCTTACATCTTATTCAATGACTAACTCTTGAGACAACATATAAATGAGAAGAGTAAGCTAAACTTAATATGTCAGCTATTTACCATGTTAGACTGCTTTGTGCTGGCTTGTTTTAAAATATGTTCCTCAGACTTCCCTGGTGGTCTGGTGGTTAAGATTCTGCCTGCCAGTACAGGGGACATGGGTTTGATCCCTGGTCTAGGAAGATTTCACATTCTGCTGGGCACCTAAGCCCATGTACCGCAACTACTGAGCCCCAGAGCCTAGAGCCTAGAGCCCAAGCTCTGCAACAAGAGAATCCACCAAAATAAGAAGCCCGCTCACTGCAGCCAGAGAAAGCCTGGTTGTGGAGTACCTAAATACTCTGCAGTACCTAAGACCAGGGGCAACCAAAAAATATATATATAAAACATGTACCTCAAGATAAATCAATATCCCTCAGCATTTGAACAAATAGAGCATAAAGCAAAATGGACTAAAAAGCATGGCAGTTTTAAGTATGGTCAAGTGCTTGAAAGATGACTATCTTTTTGTTACATTGCCAGAAACTTTTATTACCAAAAGTAAAAAATAACCCAAGAACTGTAGGACTTAAGTGTAGGAAGAAGTAGAAGTTACAACTTAAAACAGTGTCAAATGTGAGTTTAAATGCAGTCATCTATGCTTAGAAAAGATATGCATTAGATAATTAAATGTGCTTAGAACTTTTAATGTGAAGGTAATATATCCATATTTTAAGCAATTCAAGCAGTAAGAAATATACATATAAATATACAAATATGTGTTTTATAAACAAAAATCACTCATGCCACTTGCTTTTTTCATTTAATAGATACATTGGCTGCATTTTCATGTTGCTACATGTACATTGGCCTTGTTCTGTGACACAGTGGTCCAGCGTTACATAGTTGGGTTGTACCATCCCTGGTTTAACTTCCCCTATTGATGGACACTTAGGTTCTTTTCTACAATTCCAAAGTCCTAGCATTGAGTATGGCATCGCACTCCAGTACTCTTTCCTGGAAAATCCCATGGATGGAGGAGCCTGGTGGGCTGCAGTCCATGGGGTCTCTAAGAGTCAGACATGACTGAGCGACTTCACTTTCACTTTTCACTTTCATGCATTGGAGAAGGAAATAGCAACCCACTCCAGTGTTCTTGCCTGGAGAATCCCAGGGACGGGGGAGCCTGGTGGGCTGCCGTCTATGGGGTCGCACAGAGTCGGACACGACTAAAGCGACTTAGCAGCAGTAGCAGCAGCAGCAGCAGCATTGAGTATTTTTGCACATCTTTATACACATGGGCAGATGAATTATGTATTTTGTCTGTAGGATAAACATACAGTCAAGATGTTGACAGACGTTTTGCCAAATGACCTTCAAAGTCAGTTTTCACATTTAACTTTTCCAAAGACACATTCTACATTGGCTGTGATGAAGCGTTGTGTGAGTTCTCACTATGTCACATACCTTCTTTCTGATGGCAATTGATCAGAGGCTTGAAGAAAGTGAGGGAGATTGCCGTGCTGCTATGGAAAGTGTTCCCCTAAACGAGAGTCCACTAAATTTACCTGTGGACTCAAGTGAGGTAAACTAACGTTCATTCATTGAAATGGTAGTTCCCAGCTCCTTCTCATCCTTGCAGTTCATTCTACAAACATTGAGTGACTGCTGTGTGGTTGGCAAATTGTTGGCACTAGGGCTATTGGAGAGATAAGGAAGACAGAACACCTACCTCAGACTCGTGTGCTTTTCTTTCTTTTTTTTTGTTTTTGGTAGGTAATTGTTTATTTTTTTCTGGAGAACCCTGGCTTATACACCCTCAGTATGTAAGACTGAGCGTTTCCCCGCCCCCCCATCTCCTTAAAAAAATGGATAAATCACTTTCTATATTTTTTAAATTGGATTTTAATGTACTGGGAAGGGAATTTTTCTTTGGCTTTGCAGTCTCCCAAACTCCACAGTGGGGCTGCTTTGTCCTCACATCTTTTCTCTGGGCTCTATGTCCCTGTGCTAATCAAAAGCAATCTAAGGAACACTAGGTCTGTGGCTGAGGGATTTAGCACCAAATCATGTTATGCAGCTGATCAGTAGGCAGTTATTTTAATTTCTTTTAAAATTTGCATACAGTAAATTCATTCCTTTCAGTGTACTGCCTTGCTTTTATAACCCAAGCCTCAACTCAAGTAAAAGCAAATTGTTGCTATTGAATATGCCCTTAGCTATGGTTTGAATATTTGTCTTCCCAAAGGGGCCTCCTGGGTGGTTCAGCAGTAAAGAATCTGCCTGGAGTGAAGGAGCCACAGGAGACACAGGTTCAATTCCTGGGTTGGGAAGATCCTGGAGTAGAGCATGGTATTCCACTTCAGTATTCTTGCCTGGAGAATCCCCATGAACAGAGGAGCCTGGTAGGCTACAGTCCATGGGGTTGCCAAGAGTCAGACACAACTGAGCAAGTTAGCATGCACACACACACTTCCCCCAAAGTCCATATGTTGAAATCCTAATGTTCAAACTGATGGTTCTAGGGGGTGGGACCTTTGGGAGGTACTTAAATGATGAGGGCAGAGCCCTCATTAATGGCATTATTGCTCTGATAAAAGAGACCCCACCAAGCTTCCTAGCCCTTACACCATGACACAAGGATACCAGGAGACATCTCCAGCCCAGAAGAGGGCCCTCCCCTGACCACACTGGAATCCTCATCTCAGACTTCCAGTCTCTAGAACTGTGAGACATAAATCTCTGTTGTTTATATGCCATTCTGCCTATGGTATTTTGTTATAGCAACTCAACAAACCAAAACACCCTTTCTCCTGGCAGTGAATAAAATAAACTAGCCTAGAGTTCTTTGGGCCTCTGACTGTACAAAAATTAAGGTGCCCTCCAATATCCAGAATTTCCTAAATCAACAGTATGTATAATTAAACTTATGTGAATTGTTGGCTATAGCTGGTCTTGTTTTGTACTGAGATAAATGGTATGTGGCCTTTGAAAATTGTGCCTGCCTTTTCTAAGCATTCCTCCGTCCAGAGCTGAGAACCTTCTATAATCATTACCTGTGACACCTTAAGACTTTTTTTATTATTATTATAACAAAGCAGAGTGCATAAAAGATTTTTAATGAAAGGCGTAGTCTTTGGAACTGAAACATTACCAGCCTGACGCCTTGGAAAATGCTAATACTCAGTATATTGAAAGGACAGCCAGCTTAACCTCCTTAATGCCCATTTGCCTGAATATATGAGATATCATTCTTTTCAGTTTGGTATTTTTGAAATTATCCAGCTGGGAGTGAGTCAATTTTTTTTTTTTTCTGTCACTAATTCATTAAAAATGCCAGTCCCACAGAGCAACTCAAGTGAGACCATCTGCCTTTCAGACAACCATAAATAACCCAAAGAACAAGAGGGACTCTACTCTTTGGACCTGAGCTGGGACTGATATGTTTAGAAGGGAGGGCACGGCTTCCAAGCCCAGCTCACTTGATTCCACTCCAGCTCCTCACTCCCTTACCTGGTGAGAATGCAAGCCATTTGGGGCTTCAGCTATTTCATTGGAAAAGGATTAATGGCATTGACCTCTCAGGGTGGTTTAGGCCCTTAGGATTAACCTGCTTGCTTTTATGAACTTACGGAGGTGTGCTATGAAGACTGGAAGCAACCCCTTTACGCTCTGAGAAAGTATTGGGAAGGATCTTGGTTTATGATTTCTTGTATCAATAGGAAATGACCATGTTTTCAAATAAAACTGATTTGATCTTTGTTCAGAGACATAGGAGGCAAATTATTAGAGGGTAGTTTTTCAAATACAGTTGTCTTTTCAATATTTTTTTAAAAAATGAATTTTTAAAAACTATTTCTTCTAAAAAGTGGTTTACAGTGAAATTACCTGAATGTTTGGAAGAAAAAAAAATCATTGGAGGAAGAGTGAAAGATGTAGTATTCATTCATCCAACATATGGTACGAGTGTTTACTACATGGTAGCCATTTTTCTAAGTGCTTAGGCTCTTGCCGGGAACAAAACTGGTCCAAATTCCTTCCCTCTTGGAGCTTACCTTCTTGTAGAGGAGACAGACAATAGAGACAGTAAGACTACTGTAATAAATGATACAGTGTCAGGGAGGGTGCAAAGTCTAGAGAGAAAACTAAATTAGGGAAGAAGGTAGGGGAACTGAAGTCAAATTCTAATGCACAAAATAAATGCTGATTATGAGCTAAGCTTGCAAGTTATTTAAAGGCCACTTTTCAAAATCTGGGTTGTATCAGAAACATTCTGTTTTAGTTTCCTGAGGTGATGACAAAAATGTCACTGTATAAAGATCCCGCTCTTGTTTGATTCTGCCTCCATAAAAATGTCTAGTATTCATGCCAACTTAAGCTAGGACTCTATAGCATAAAATCTCAACAGATTTACTTGATAAGAAGAACCCAAGAGTACTTAAGCCTGCTGATACAGAATTGCTGTTTTTACTTTCCCTATAATTAAAGTGACAGAATCTTTGCTTCTTTAATAGTGAAGAAGTTTCACCCTAAATTATTTCAGTGCCTAAATGAAATAGGTACAATTCATAAATCTGGGACTGACTTCACCCAGGCGCCCAGCCAGTTGATGACCTGCTGTGTACTACGAAGCAATAAATAAAATACGACCTTTCTGACATGAAGAAAAAAAATATATATACCCAGAGCATTCGTTATAACTTCAAAGTTAACCGGAAAACTTTCCTTGGTTTGAAAGAAAAAAAAAAAGGCTCTATAGATCCAGTTGAATTTGCCTTGAGGTAAACAGATCAATTCTACAGGATGCAAAAATATTCTATAGAACAGTTGGTAAACAGCAGATGAAGTGAACTAAGTTAACCATATGTGAATAACACGATCTTGTAACAATTTTAAGTGAGTCATCTGCATGACAAACTAGAGGATATTTAATGCCAAATGGTCTTATTAGCCAACAGGAATTCGATAATCATTTTAAAGAGAGCAAAATCACATTTCACACTCTGTTCAGTTTAGAGAAGGTCACCTAGGTTTCCAGGCTCCAGTGCAGCCTTTTCTTGCACTCCTTCTCCTGTTTTAGAGGGAGTGCTGTACCTTCTGGTTGGTGCTTGGAAGCAATAAAACACACGGCAACTTTGCTTGCTTTCATACTGAAACAAAATGAATAAGCCAAAGTGATACACTCAAGAGTTATGTAGAGTCACACTAATACACAAAGGAAGATTGTACTGTTGTTGATAGAACCAGATTTTACCTTCTTTTTAGCTGGATATAAGATATTCCTGAATTCTATATTCTCTTCCAAATAATTAGAATATTGTTATTGCAGCAAGGAGACGGCCTGTTGAGAGGAAGTGTAATCCCACCCCATGTTTAATGTGAAATCCTTGTCCCCACAGTGAAAGGTCTTGCCAAGAGGTGAAACTTGGTTTTTGAGGTGCTTTAAAGCTGACAAAGAAATCTTGATTAGGGCTACAAAGGACTTGACTCTGCCTCCTTTTCTGATGAAGATGTGGCCTCCCTAGTGCTGAGTTTGCTTCAAGAATCAAGAGATCACAGTGTTTGTAAATAATCCTTGTTAAGCAGAACCCCATAGACTAGGAGAATAAGGAATTCCCTCCCACCCCTCACCCCCAATACCACATAGGTCTGAGTATAAAAGGGCTTCCTTGGTAGCTCACTTGGTAAAGAATCCGCTTACAGTGCAGCAGACCCAGTTTTGATCCCTAGGTTGGGAAGATCCCTTGGAGAAAGGAATGGCACTCTACTCCAGTATTCTTGCCTTGAGAATTCCATGGAGAGAAGTGCCTGGAGAGCTACAGCCCACAGGGTGACAAAGAATCAGACTCGACTGAGTGACAAACACACACACACTCACACACACACACACCCTGAGTATAGAAGGGCCAGGATATAGCAAGAATTGAACTTTTCTTTTAAACCTGACATACCTCTACCCCAGAAGGGAATATGAGTAGCTGTTGTGTATCCTGAGAGTAAGGAGAAAACTTCCCTAAGATACCCTGAGTCTCATGTTGATCTGTGGCCCACATCTACTCAGTTCTGCATCTCTAGGAATGTGGAGAAGTACGTGTCAGATGTCCCCCCAAACTCTCAGCCCTGCAAGGCCACAGTAACAGTGGCCACTTCCATATGTGTTTTTAACGTTGTGACCTTTATTCACACAACCATCTCATCATATTCTTGTGTATATTTCTTTTAAAATGGCAAAAATAAATGTGCATACAAAATGCTGTGGTTACGTGTAAATGAAGTCCTGGAAAAACAGTTTATTTTGTAGACAGATTACCTCTAAATCTGATAGCTTTTATCAAAAACATTCAACAAAGTTTGTATGCTTTGCATCCTAAGCCAAAACAGAGCAAAAATAAAATTTGAGCCAAATTCTTTTACCTCAACTGTTTGCTTATTCCGAAGGAGGTATGTTTAGACTGACATTACTTCGTTTAGCTACTAAAGAAACAACTGAGTTGTATGTAATTACAATGTGCAATATGAAATTAAACATTGATTAGATGTACAACATGCAAGATTTCTCATCCTGGGCATTATTAACATTTTGGGCTGGATACTTGTTTGTTGTGGAGTACTATGCTAGAATTGGGCTTCCCTGGTAGCTCAGACAGAAAAAAAAAAAATCTGCCTGCAATGCAGGAGACCTGGGTTCAATCCCTGAGTTAGAAAGATCCCATGGAAAAGGGAATGGTTACCCACTCCAGTATTCTTTTCTGGAGAATTCCATGAATGGAGGAGCTTGGCGGACTACAGTCCACGGGGTCATGAAGAGTCAGACACGTCTGAGCAACTAAAACTTTTACTTTTCTTTCACTTCACTTCACAATGCTGGGCACTCTAGGATGTTTAGCAGCATCCCTGACCTCTGCCCACTGAATGCCAGCGGTCCCTCCCTAACCCCCAGTTGGGGCAACCATATATGTCTCTATACATTGCCAATGCCCTCTGTAGGACAAAATCATACCATTGGCATGTACCACAGTGGATAAATATAGCTACAGTACAGGACAGAGGTTTTGAATGATGCAGACAAGAACTGCAAGAGTTGGGACCAAGGGTAAGGAGCACGTACGAGGAAGAGGTGAGATTTAGTAACTCCTGAAGTTTGTGTTGGATTTGAGATTTAATCTGTGGCTTGCTTATTGGCTTACCTATAATGGTGTCCTTTGCAGTTTGATATTTGTATTTGAAATATGCCTTATTGGTTTCAAAGATGTTTAAGTTGTTAACTATGCCAAAATTATAATGTGTGCATTAATTAAAATTGGGGAAATTTAAGTTATTTGTACTACTTTTTTTAAACTTAAAGACTGAATTCTTTCTGAACTTAATCATGTGGCTCTTTAGGAATTAGAGCAGCTAGAGGTAATTGGAATGGGCATAAACTCGCTGTTTTCCACTTACAAATGCCACAAAACAAAGCCACTTGGCACTGCTTTACTGAAAGGGAAGCACTGTAACAGACTTTGTGTTAGAAATGTTACTTTTTGGCAGGACCTCAGGGCATGTCAGGTTATTTAAACATTTTATTCTGTCCACAACTCATCTTTTACAGATCAAAATTGTACACACTTATCTCTCAAATATTTGTTCAGTCTTCGATGTAGTTTTAACTTTGAAGACGTCACCTTTCTCCGAGGAAATGATCTGCTTAAATTGTGTCGTGTTTGAAAAAAAACAGATGTTATCACAGACTGCTGTCTTAGAATGGCATTCGCTTTGTTATAGCATCCCTCGTTAAGTCTGATTGAGCCAGTCAGCTATGCATTTAACCAAGTATATGAGATTGATCATGATTTTGTGTTCACCAAACTTCCTGGCTCTGAGTTTCCAAAAGAGAAATCTTCTAGGAAAACATGCTCTTAAATTCTTCTTCAAATGAATTGTCATTCTCCACCAGGTACAATAATTGTGTTATATCAATATCACTGCAGAGCAAATTAAATTAGAAGACTACGGCAGAAGTTGTGTTTGGACGTTAACCTTACTACAGATGTCCTACAAATCATATTATACCATAAGTTAGATTACTTCATAGGTCACACATCTAAATAATTCAATGCATTCAACCCGTGTAAATTTATGAGTTGCAAATACTCAAGATGGCAAAATACACACATTATCAAAGACATACCTTGTACAAGACCCAGTGCTTGATAAATTCTCAAGAAACATTTGTTGAATTAAACTCTCTATGTTCATTTCTGTTCTAAAGTATGGTGTATAGAAGGCGTTTTGAATTGTAAACTTTGCTTCAGTAGTTTGTTCTCACTTGGACTCTGGGGACTTCTATTATTAATTATTAACAGAAATTCTCTTGAAATTACTTGGAGATTTCTGGTGAATTAGATTGCAGGAATGTACATGATAAAAGTGGCATCTGCCATTTAAAAACAATATAATTTATTTAAAAATGGATCCGAGTGTACTGCTTAGATTGACAGGTCTTTAAATTTTGATGATAATTTTATCACTGCCTCCCCCAAGCCTCAGTATTTTAAGTGCCATTTGCTTTGGGATTTTCCTTGAATTAAAAATTGAACAATCTTATTGCAGTGCAGAGAGGATTTCATTACTTTCAGAGGTGACCTTCCAGATTCTATTAGGACAAGAAAATAGCCTTTAACAGCGTCCCTCAAAACCTATCTTCCCGTACTGGCTTCACCTCATTCTTGCACCTCCAAATACTCGAGAAACTCTTTGACATTTCCCCCTCCCTCTGCCCTTCGCATTCAGAGTCAGTAATACATGTTAAAGTTGTTTGGAAGTCTTCTTTATCATTTTGTTTGTGTGATTCTTCCACTTGCATTTTGTAGCCTCAGCTCTTCAAGTTGAGTTAGTACCTCAAACATAAGGATTGAATATGTTCTGTTGTTCAGTCACTCAGTCATGTCTGAATCATGGACTGCAGCACGCCAGGCTTCCCTGTCCATCACCATCTCCCAGAGCTTGCTCAAACTTATGTCCATTGAGTCAGTGATGCCATCCAACCGTCTTGTCCTCTGTCCTTCCCTTCTCCTCCTGCCTTCATTCTTTCCCAGCATCAGGGTCTGTCTAATGAGTTGGCTCTTCATATCAGGTGGCCAAATTATTGGAACTTCACCTTCAGTATCAGTCCTTCTAATGAATATTCAGGATTGATTTCCTTTAGGATTGATGCTTTGACCTCCTTGCAATCCAGGGGACTCTCAAGAGTCTTCTCCAGCACCACAACTCAAAAGCATCAACTCTTTGGTGTTCAGCTTTCTTTATGGTCCAGCTCTCACATGCATGAATATGATGCTGCTGCTGCTGCTTGATTAAGTCACTTCAGTCGTGTCCGACTCTGTGTGACCCCATAGACGGCAGCCCATCAGGCTCCCCCGTCCCTGGGATTCTCCAGGCAAGAACACTGGAGTGGGTTGCCGTTTCCTTCTCCAATGCATGAAAGTGAAAAGTAAAAGTGAAAGTGAAGTCGCTCAGTCGTATCCGACTCTTAGCGACCCCATGGACTGCAGCCTACCAGGCTTCTCCGCCCATGGGATTTTCCGGGCAAGAGTACTGGAGTGGGGTGCCATTGCCTTCTCCAGATGTAATTTCCCAGAGAGCTTAATTCATATCCCTCTACCTAATGGACATCTGGTAATGTTAACTGGTTCTTTCTGATGAAACTTTGCATGATTCCCTTAAAGACAGTCTTGACTTGTCACATGTGTTTTAGCTATTCATAAGAACTACAAAGTGAATATTAATCAACTATTCATGGCTTTCCTGTTGAAGATATAAGAGTGCCGGAGGAGGCACAACTTGTATTCATGTTACTGTACGTCATAATATTTTTTTATTTTGAAGTGATACCAAAATGTCATTTTCAGCTCAGCCCAATTAACTCCTATGAAGACACATACTTTCTATGTTTCAATAGAATTCCTAATCTCCTAAGCTTTCCTAGGGAACACTCTTGAAAATATTATCTATTTTCATCTACTCTAAGATTTCATAATCCAGTTTTTTTAGTCTAAATAAATCTATTTGCACTCATCTCCTACTATAAAAAAAAAAAAAAGCTATAATGGCAGTTGACATGTAGTGTCTGAAATGCTTTCTCCTCTTAGGAGGGATTGTACATCCAATGGGATGTGAGGAATTAGAAAGAAAAGTATCATGGAAAATAACCTTATATTAGAAAATGGAAAGAATGGAAAGTAAAAGGTACATAAACTAAGGTTGAAGAAATGAGGTCCACAAGCCTCACTAATTTAGTGACTTTTCAGTCATATGAGGAATAATGACCAATATTTTCTCCATGAATATGCAGACAGAGAGACTTTTTAAAAAGGAAATAAGCTTTAAATGGAAAATATTAAGTTTAGATAGGAAGAAATAATCTTCCATCTTTGGATGAAAATGAAGGCTGTTAGGTGTTAGGATGATTTATTTAGAAGTACTGTGGAGTTGTTTCATTAGGAAGACATAAGAATGAGGAAGATGCAGAAGTATCTGAAATGACGGGGACTAAATGACATTTTAAAGAGCCTCCTATTTTAATGGTGTTAATATTCTTTCCATTTATTATTTACATTCTTTAATAACTTCCCTGATTCCATCATATTTATCATTTGATGATTAAAGCTTCTTAAGCCTTTATTGTGAAAGAAGGGAGAGATTTAAATGTTTGGTTATTTTATTGGAACACATATTTTTGTCTCCATGTTTTTCTTCTTTTACTGTTGTTACTCCAATCAAGGCAGATTACTAACTCTAAAACTTAAAAAAAATTCCAGATATGCACAAAAACTCTAGCTAGTATAAACGTAAGATCAACATTTCAGAACATATAATTTATAATGGAAAAGGGTATCTGTAACTGAAATCCAGCTGATACCATTTGCCCTTGGTTTTATGAACATACAGAATTGATGTTTTGATTTCGTGAATTGTATTTTAATAGTGGTATTTTCAGAGTGGAAAATTCTCTGGATTAGATGCTGTTTTCAACTTCCGTTTTTGTTTGTTTTCTTTTTTCTTTTTTAGTGTGTTATATAGAATTTTAAATTTCCACCACTTTGAGACAACAGTAATTTTTCTTAAATTTATCACAGGGAATAGTGACAAGGAGTGAAACATGTAGAGAGAAGGATCAGAAATAGTAATTCCTATAACACAGAACTGCACACTCCGGAACAGAATTTCTGGTACCTAAACAGTGACTTATATCAAGCACTGTACTCTGGAAACTTAGTGAATCAAGTTAGGATATTATTAACATCAGGGGACTGTATGATGCTGGCAGAAGCTTTCAGCGGTATAACACACACACACACACACCAACCACCTTCCACACACCAATTGTTTCAGAACTACAGAGAGGAAATTGAGGACATGAGTTTCTGTTTAAACTCATATTGCTGAGTTGAGTCAAGAATAATCAGATTCTCTTGGGCTACACCAAGTTGATTTTTTTTTTTTTAAACACACAACATATTCAGTATAGAGTATCCCCATACCACAGACTCTTGAGAAGAGGCTCCAGCTTTATGGAGAATTCTTAAGCACCATGGACAGCTGCAGGTTTCTTGTGGTTCTGTAGTTTAATTCTTTACTTCAGTTCAGTTGCTCAGTCGTGTCTCCCTCTTTGCGACCACATGGACTGCAGCACGCCAGGCCTAATTCTTAGGAACCAGTTAACAGTTTCAAGGCTCATAATCCATGTGTTCACAGTGAAATTGCACCCTTTCATTTTCTGACAAGGCTGTCTCAGGTGGGCACTTTCATCCTCAAAAGGGTCTTTTGCATTCCATCGTTGCAGTACCTGGTAAATTATTATAGATTCTCAATGTCAAATGAATGTCCCCAAATCAGCCTCATTCGGCCTTGTTTGGCACACACAGAGGTTTTAAAAATACAGTATATGCACGATGCTGGATGCTTGGGGCTGGTGCACTGGGACGGCCCAGAGGGATGGTATGGGGAGGGAGGAGGGAGGAGGGTTCGGGATGGGGAACACATGTATACCTGTGGCGGATTCATTTTGATATTTGGCAAAACTAATACAATTATGTAAAGTTTAAAAATAAAATTAGAAAAAAAAATACAGTATAACAAGGCAGGAATTGCTTGTATTGATTGGTCATGAGACTAGTAGCATAGCACCTACAGGTTTATCTCTAGCCTCCTTCATCCATTTGTGTTACCTCCTTGGACCCTATGGAAATTTGACTGTGTGAACTGTATCATCGAGCTACAAAAGAATTTGGAGGGAATTTAGAGTTGTCTCAAAGATTAAAACTGTGAAAGATGATGTGACTTGCTTAAAGTCACATAATGTTGCACTTATTAATACTTTATATATGTATTGCTAAACATGGCTTATAGGTATAATCAACTCTGTTCTATGCAGTAATGGAGACCCAAAGAGAGAATAATCCAGAAAGGTGGATAATAACATAAGACAAAATATTCTGTGTCATCGAGGTGGTTATATAAAGTTCGTTTAGGATTGAGGTCCATTTTACTTCATCAGTGAACTTGTTGGTGTTGTAAGTACTCAAGATTTGATCTTAATTGACAGTGAAAATTTCCATAAACCCTTAAATTCAACCCAGGCTGGTTCCTATCTTTCTCTGCTCTGCCTCTCACTTTCTGCACCCTTTCTGTTCTGCCATTAGTGAAGATTTTGGACACAATTCCTCAAATACTCTGATTCATCTCACTTCTCAGCCTAAGCACTTACCTTGCACAAAAAAAAGGGGTAGGAACTAAGATATAAAGACATCTTGAGAGCATTGAGCGTCACCTGAGAGCTTTGTGAAGAACTCGGATGAAACAAAAAAGTGAGGCACAGTAGTCTAGGTCAGATGTGACACAGATAAAACTGCTAAAGAAATTAGTACTGGGTTGTAAATAATATACAAGGTGTTAAGACATTAGCCACACTTCCTCTCCCACTAATTTGGTTATGAGAGTGTTGCAGTAGGTCCCCTGTGGACAACTCTCCTGACCCAAAATTTGATGCCAGTAACCAAGAGTGTCCTGTGAGCACCAGAATTGCACATTGTGCCTCTGAAAATGTCAAACAGTGAAGCCTTAGCAGTACATGCCCAGAAGAAATTCACCAGGAACCTTGGCATTTTGGATATTATGTGAAGTGGAAGTGGAAGAGAGCTGGTGAGACTTTGCAGATGACTTGATTGCACTCTGTCATTATTCCATTTGACAGTTTATTGCAGACAGGTTTCTCTTTCTCATACAGCTTGAAATGGTGTCAAGGGAGATGTGTCCCACTTTCCTCAGACCAGCTCTAAAAAATTTCAGCGAGTCATAAGGGAAATAAGTTGATACCACACTTTAAAATTCCAGAAGTTGAAGAGAGCAAAAATGGGTCATCTTTTAATGAGCTAATAGAAAGCCATTCCCTCAGTGGGAACTATTGATCCAAGTAATTGAACGTGCATGATGTCCAGTCCGAGGCATTCAGTGACTCTGACACAGTAACCCTAAGGCTGGCAGTCAGTAAGGGCTATGGTGCCAGTCTAAGGAACACAGGTATACTGGACCAGTATGAACTCATTGAATTGTCATCACTGTCTTCATCTATCCCAGTCTTATTAGATCTTAATACACACATGTGTTTTTGTTTTTTCTCCTAAATTTTCAGTGAAATTTTCATGTAATTGAGTCATTGAAAAATGAATCGTTCAACCATTTTATGGAAACTCCTACTCCTGTATAATTACTATAAGAGGCTTCAGATGATTTTAGTCAGAGAAAGAGCAGAGAAGCTGTACAGAGCATCTAAAAAAACAATTTAAGATCCAGGTTAAAAAAAATTCAGAACCTCAAGCAATACATTGAGCCTGGATTAGGTGAGAAGGCATTATGTAACTTTATTGTTCATCAATTTAACTTTCAAATTTAGATGATTTTGTATAGAATTCCATTTTTTTCTAGAGTTCTTTAAAAATCAAATAGACTTCTGGGGGAAGCATTTAAAATTTTATTTATGTATTTTAATTGGAGGACAATTACAATATTGTGATGGTTTTGTCATATATGTCAGTATCTTTTTATTGATAAACTCATTTTAACCAATTCTTTGAAAATTAGAAGTCCATGTATGGTGCATATGACAATTCTTAGTTAGTCAGAGCATTAAATTGACCTAACCATTTTATTCTGTCACCACTTTCAAATAAACTGGAATGTGCTGGGCTGCTTATAAGGCATCTCTCTCCCATAGAACCTTGATATAGGTCTTTTTCTGATCAAACATTCCCATTTCTTTTCTGGAAACTTGAGACTCAGTGAGTCAGCACAATCTGTCCAAGGTTGCAGAGAAATAAACAGCAACACTATAGCCCTCTGGCCTGTTTTCCAGGTACTATTCATTAGCTCTTACCTTCTGATTCAGCCTCTACATTTAATCAAATGATGTGAGTATGCCCAGTGTCTCGGGAAAAGCTATTACTGTCTCTGGCTAGGTCAACTTCTGTTAACCATCCATTATCCAGAACTCAGATATCAGAGTGTGAACAACTTCAAACCTCTGCAATAGCAACAAACCAGTTTTGAAGTGGAAGGGGGAACAGTGTTGGGGACAGATAAATGTGTATTTTAAGGAATTCTTTGTCCAGACTTGGTGCAGACAAAACTAACGGTAGTAACGAGGAAGTCGTGGAAACCTAGAGATTATAGTAGTACCATTGACTATCTGACCAGACTGAGCCCAGAAACACAGAAGCATTGAAGACATGACTGAAGCAAAAGAAAAATATAATTGAATCAGAGAATATTTGACACACAACAGGATAGGGAAAGAAAAAAGATTGTGTGAAGCCCAGGACCATATGGCTTCACAGGTAAATTCTGTCAAACATTTAGAGAAGAGCTAATGCCTATCCTTCTAAAACCCTTTCAAAAAATTGCAGGGGAAGGAACACTTCCAAACTCATTGTATGAGGCCACCATCACCCTGATACCAAAATCAGACAAAGACAACACACAAAAAAAGGAAATTATAGGCCAGTATCACTGATGAACATAGATGTAAAAATCCTCAACAAAATTCTAGCAAACAGAAATCAATAACACATTAAATAACTCATACATCCTGGTCAAGTTGGGTTTATTCCAAGAATGCAAGGATTCTTCCAATATATGCAAATTAATCAGTGTGATACACCATATTAATAAATTAAAATATTTAATTTAATAAATAAAATAAAAACCATATGATAATCTCAATAGATGCAGAAAAAGGTTTTGACAAACTTCACCACCCATTTATGATTAAAACTCCAAAAGATGGGCATAGAAAAGGAACCTCCCTCAATGTAGTAGAGTCCATATATGATAAGCCCACAGCAAGAAAAGAAGTTGTGTGGACAAGAGAGGGCATGATGACTATGAGATATAAACACTAAGAGTCTGTGAGAAAGAAAGGACCAAATAGAGGAGGCCAGCAAAGGAATTTATCAAAAAATTATTATAGATCTCAGCCATCTCTCAAAATGTGGTTGGTCTAAAAGTTGATATCAGACATCATCCCTGGAGTAACATGGCTGTGATGTGGAGGGTTGCATTTAATATAAAGATAAATCAGATCACCCCAGGGATCACAGAGGGGTGTTACTGCATACAAAATTTGCCAAAGACCTTCAGACATACAGTGCAATGGTGGCTAGTGGCCGTGAGGCCAGGGGCCCACACATTGCCTGGCATTTAGGGTTAATAAGTTCATGCTTATTAGAACTGCCTTATGATCCAGCAATCCCACTGCTGGGCATACACACTGAGGAAACCAGAAGGGAAAGAGACACGTGTACCCCAATGTTCATTGCAGCACTGTTTATAATAGCCAGGACATGGAAGCAACCTAGATGTCCATCAGCAGATGAATGGATAAGAAAGCTGTGGTACATATACACAATGGAGTATTACTCAGCCATTAAAAAGAATTCATTTGAATCAGTTCTAATGAGGTGGATGAAACTGGAGCCTATTATACAGAGTGAAGTAAGCCAGAAGGAAAAACACCAATACAGTATACTAACGCATATATATGGAATTTAGAAAGATGGTAACGATAACCCTGTATACGAGACAGCAAAAGAGACACTGATGTATAGAACAGGCTTATGGACTCTGTGGGAGAGGGAGAGGGTGGGAAGATTTGGGAGAATGGCATTGAAACATGTGAAATGTCATGTATGAAACGAGATGCCAGTCCAGGTTCAATGCACGATGCTGGATGCTTGGGGCTGGTGCACTGGGACGACCCAGAGGGAGGGTATGGGGAGGGAAGAGGGAGGAGGGTTCAGGATGGGGAACACATGAGAAATAAAGGAATAAAAATTTAAAAAAAAAAGAATAAGTTCATGCTATGTATTCTGAATGCAATAATGAATGAACTGTCCTCACTGTCATCTCACAGTCTTTGGCTACAGAGAATTGTAAACATGTGCCATTGGTTTATGGGTGAATGTGTTATAGGTGATGTTCTGCAGTGTGGACTGGAAAAGGCAAGGGAGCATGGAATCTGGGAGTGACTTGAGCAAGCCTGGGAAACCTGACCTGATACTTAGGTTATTCAAGTGTTTTATAACTTGTTTAAAAAGAGATGCTCTTCATAAGCCTTCTGCTTTTGTAAGTGTATTGTTCATTCTGTTGAAGTATTGTACATGCCACTGTGCTCAACTGAATGGGGGTATTTATTTCAGTATTTCTAGGACATCCTTAGTGGCTCAGATGGTAAAGACTGTCTACAATGCAGGAGACCTGGGTTCGATCCCTGGATGGGAAAAATACTCTGGAGAAGGAAATGGCAACCCACTCCCATATTCTTGCCTGGAGAATTCCATGGACAGAGGAGCCTGGTGGGCTACAGTCCATGGAGTCGCAGTCAGTCAGACACAACTGAGTGACTAACACTTTCACTTGATGAAAGAATGTCTTTCCCTCCTCCCCACCCCCTCAATGACCTGCAACTCAAAAAATGTGAACAGATAAATTTCAAAGAGCAAATTAGGAAAAGGACAGGTTCTTAGAGTTGACCAAGGCATGGTTTTAACTTTTACAAACAGCCGTCATGTAAAGCAGCTGTATAAAACTTGTCTGTTACTGATTCTTTTCAGGGAACATCTTTGTAAATAGACCCCCACCCTCTGGGTAGCATTTAAGTGTCCTTTTGTCAAATTTGCCAGCTTCCCCCGACTGTGCCTCATTTTAAACACAATGAGGGCAAGTGGACTCTGCCAGCAGGAGCTAGTCTGGGAGACTGAAAAATAAAACCTTTAACTTTTAGAAAAAAAAATTCTCACCACAGAAATTTCAGAGGAGTCTTGGTGTTGATTCCAGAGGACAAACTAATGCACAGATGGATGAACAATGCTTCCCAAGAGGCTCCATCATTTTTTTAGTACCGTCAGGGAAAGATGATTTCAAATCCGAGTCTTACTTGAGGGTGCTTCCGCTATTCTCCAGCTAGGCAATTGTGAAGAGGCTGCGTTGCTATCTTCCGTCATCTTTCTACCTGCCAATGTATCAACTGGGATATTATTCAGAAAGTAAAATGTTACTACGAAAGAAAATACAACAATTTGATATGTCCTACCAATACTATAGAAACATCCAAAGATATTGTTCATTAAAATGCATTTTGGTGAGTTCAGAGAACTGCCACAAAAATAGTTGGCTCTTGTTTGCATAATATAGGACTACAGCAACAATATCTGCACTGTATTATTAACCTGTTTTGCAGTAAATGGTGCTTACTTATGACCTTGGACATATGGTTTCCATTAAGTAACAT
This sequence comes from Bos mutus, assembly GCF_027580195.1. Lineage (NCBI taxonomy): Eukaryota > Metazoa > Chordata > Mammalia > Artiodactyla > Bovidae > Bos > Bos mutus. Next base: position 87,701,622 of record NC_091624.1, on the reverse strand, counting down.
CTCCAAGAATGGATATTTACTTACTTGTTATTAATAAACAAAAACCAAAATGTCTAAAATAATTTGCATGCATGCTAAGTCACTTCATTTGTGTCCCACTCTTTGTGACCCTGTGGACTGTAGCCCACCAGGCTCCTCTGTCCGTGGGATTCTCCAGGTAAGAATATTAGCGTGGTTGCCATGCTCTCCTCCAGGAGATCTTCCTGACCCAGAGATACAATGTGCTTCTCTTATGTCTCTTGGCATTGCAGACGGGTTCTTTACCACCAGCACTACCTGGGAAGCCCCTAAAATAATTTAGGGGAAAGGAGAAGTAAATGGTGAATGTTTACAGTCATGAGGCTTCCTGAAGGTATCAAAAATGCAGATTGCTAAGTCGCTTCAGTCGTGTCCGACTCTGTGCGACCCCATAGACGGCAGCCCACCAGGCTCCCCCATCCCTGGGATTCTCCAGGCAAGAACACTGGAATGGATTGCCATTTCCTTCTCCAATGCATGAAAGTGAAAGTGAAGTCGCTCAGTCGTGTCCGACTCTTAGCGACCCCATGGACTGCAGCCTACCAGGCTCCTCCGTCCATGGGATTTTCCAGGCAAGAATACTGGAGTGGGGTGCCATTGCCTTACTTAGACATTAATAAAAATAATACAAGTTTTTTTTTAATGAATTTTATAAGTTTCTAGAGGAATGCTTTCAGAGAAATGTAATCTGGTATTAAGCCTCTGAAAGTGGTCATATCCTGATGACGATTGTGGTGGGGAAGGTGATGATAAAGAAGGAGATGATGGAGTTAGAAGAGGATGAGATGCCTTAGGTGTAGGTTTTCCCTGCCCATTCTCACATAAATTCTTAGACTAAATAATGAAGAATCCTTCTCCTCCATACAGCTAGTGAAAGGAAAATAGATGAGTGATGTGAGTGGCCAAGAGGGCTGACTAGCGATCACAAACAAGGTTTGGAAATTTCCCGGGAGTTGATAGACTGTAGAAAAAGAGTAAAGAAGATGATGATTTTTTTTAAATCTAGGTAACCCCAGGATGGAAAGGATACTTAGCCATCAGTTTTATAAAAGGTAGCCTCATGATAGTGCCATCATGTTTCAACACATGCTGCACTTTACCTGTGAGAGAAAGTAAGTTCCAGGCAATTCTTGGGAGCCTCAGCCTGAAAACACGGGATGTGCTCTTACCCTTCCGTGTGCTTCTGCACAGCTCAGAAAAGGACTTCTGTTAATAAGGATGACCTTGGGTCACTAAGGAGCTTCCCTGGTGGCTCAGATGGTAAAGAATCTGCCTGCAATGCCAGAGACCCAGGTTTGATCCCTGGGTTGGAAAAATCCTTTGAAGAAGGAAATGGCTACCCACTCCAATATTCTTACCTGGATAATCCCATGGACACAGGGGCCTGGGCAGGCTAACAGTCCATGGGGTTGCAAAAAGTCAGACACAACTGAGCAACTAACTCTTTAGGTCACTAAAATACGTACACACACACACACTCAGAGTTACAGATAATCTATTATTAACAACTACCTGTAACTTTGTGTGTGTGTGTATGTATTTAGTGACCTAAAGTGATTCTTATGAACAGAAGTCCTTTTAGAGCAAAGTGTTGTTTGTTTTAGAAGGACATTAATCAGTGAAAACTTGGAAAATGTGAAAGTAGAATTAATTTTGAAAAGTTCTATTTAATGTATTCAGAAGTGATTCCCTGGAGATTCTTGAGAGCTGAGGTGTTATGGAACTTCACTTAGTGGCTGGCTGGATTCAGATTTTATGAAAATATTCTGACCATTCAAAAGGATCTACCAGCGACATCAGACAGCTTTACCTCCTTGTCCAAAATGTGTAATTTTCTTGCCACTTATAATTTCTCCCAAAATACTGTCCAGAAGGAAGTCAGCCTTATAGAAGTCAATCTAATATGTCTTAAGGAATTCAGAAAAAAATATTACAAATTTTCATGAAAAAAGAAAAAACATTCAGTCTTACAATTAAGTAAGGACTTCTTTACATGAATAAACTTATTAGAGCTGGAATCATGATAATGCCCATTGAACTGATAGGTCTACCCAGTAATGCTAATAAAAGCCTCTTAGAAACATGTTTTCAGCCAATAAATGTAAAGGACATATGCAAGTCTTTAATCAAGCACTTTTCTAATTGTGAAAATGCATTTTACTCACTGGCAAGCAGATACTGATTTTTAAATTTTTTTTTTTTTGTCTATGCCGTGTAGCATGTGGGATCTTAGTTCCCCAACCAGGGATCGAACCTATACCCCATGCAGTGGAAGTGTGGAGTCTTAACCACTGGACCACCAGGGAAGCCCCAGATATTAGTGTTTATAATGGGTGAGAACTAGGTTTTGGCTGCTTCAAAATGACTGTAATTTTAGGTCTCAAAAGTAACATTCTATTCATAAATGTAGCTGACAAATTTAAAATATTTTATTTCTGCATTCAAAACATCCTTATAGCGAACCTGAGTTAAAGTATACCATTAGGAAATTCCCTGAAAACTCATCATTGCTGTCCATAACAAAGCAACACAGATTTTAACAGCGAAATAGAATTGAAGGCTTTTATGTTGGTGACATGTGTCCTTCCATCTTTCCACTGGGTAATTTCTTCCTTCCATCCTTCATTCAACAAATATTTGTAAAGTGTGTACCAACTGTTTAAGTTCCAGGTGTTAGAACTATAGCAGGGAACAAAACAGTGAAGATGGGCAATAAGCACAGAACTGTCTGCTATAATATTAGCTGATGATAAGTACTGTGTGGAAAAATAAAACTGGGAAAGGGGACAGAGGAAGATGGGCTTTCTGTTTTAGCTTGGATTTTGAGAAAGTTTCCCTAGAGGTGGCATTTGAGTACAGACCTAAATTAAGTGAGGGAGTGAATCATGCCGATATCTAGGGCAGTGATTCCTAACCAGGGGTGATTTTGCCTCTCAAGGGATATTTGGTGTCTGAAGATGCTATTGATGGTCACAATCTGGTCTGGGGGGTGGGGAGGTGCTACTGGCATCTAGCAGGCAGAGGCCAGAGATGCTGCTAAACATCCTGCCATGCACAAAACAGCCCCCTGTAACAAAGGGGACCCCAAAATGTTAATATCACTGAGGTGAAACCTCCATCAAGGGAAAGAATATTTCAGGCCAAGAAGGAAGTTAATAACAGCAGGCTGAGAGATGGAAACTTGCCTGGGACATTTGAGGAAAAACTAGGAGGCTTGTGTGGCTGGTACACAGTGACAAGGGATATTTACCAGGAAAAGAATTTGAAAGATAGCTCACAGCCAAGTCATATGGAGAACAGTTGCGACCTCTGTTCTCTGTTCTCTGCCTCTGCTTGCCACTTTACTAAGCTTCTATTCCACGACTCCCCTCGGAAAGCTAGCCACGCATTGCTAGCAGATGTCCTGGGAAACTAATTCTAGAGTTTTATGGGAGAAAAGAGTTTCACCTACTTGTTTACCTGAAGAATGAGTTTTCCCCAGCCATCTTGCCCCATGATGAAAGATCTTACAGTTGGGAGTTTACTATCCAAAGATCAGGAAGATCAGTTCACTGAAGTTCTACAATAGGAGTCTCTGATATGGTAGTTACTACTGTTATGTGACCATCTGAATTTAAATGGATTGAAATGAAATAAAGTTAAAAATTCAGTTCTTCAGGTGTTCTAGCCCACATTACATGCGCTTAATAGCCACATGCAGCTATGGCTGCCAAATTGGACAGCTCAGCCATGGAACATTTTCAGTGTTGTTCTGTTGGGCAATACTGTTTTCAAATAATTGAATGTTAACTACATAGGGAACTTTTGAATTGAACAGTTTATTCCTTTTGTGAGAGATAAGGAAACTTAACTGACATGCCTCAGATAACCATATCAGTTAATTTTTACCCCACTGAAAAACCACCTGAATATTTAGTAGGAGCTTAAAATAGATCATTGGTTTACAATTCTTTGGGGTAGCGATTTGGGCTGGCCTAAGCATGGCTGTTCTTCTGGTTTGGGTTGGCTTCATTCATGTATGTGATGGGTCAGCTCTGACTTAGCCAGGGGTGGTTGGTCCCAGACAGCCTCAGCTGTGATACTCATTATCTTCTCTACTTGTCTAACATTTCTAACTGACAACTTTGTATTGTTCACATGGTGGCAGTGGCAAGGGTCATAAGAACAGGAGCCAAAGCCCAGGTTTGGAACTCCCATAGCATCACTCTGCTTCATTCTAATGCTTCATTCCATTAAAACTTATGTCTTTGATTTCTCAAATATTTGGAAATTTTAAAGAAGCAAACAAAAACCCTGAATTGTAGCACATTGTACACAGCACATTCTCTCTATAACCCTATATAGGGTTATATAGGAAAATGATAGATAACTTTAACTATATAGTTAAAATATAATTTCTTTTTTAAATATATGGAAAAATTTTTGAGAAGATGTTTCAAATCATTGATACAGGTAGGAGCCAAGAAAATGGTTATCTGAAGCAGAAGCCTGATTTTGGAAATGGAGATACATTGAAGGAAATCGGGCTAAAAGCTGAAGTACCTAAACACAGAAGGGTCTCAGAGTAGGGACAGAATAAGGCTTAGGGTCAGTGCTGCTGTGACAGGTATATAACGCAGATGTTAGGCAGCCTCATTGAGCATAGCTATGATCAATGTTTTTGTGTAAGTTATCTCTTTAAAATTATATTCACAATTCTGCTATGGAAGTTTAACAACCTCTCTTCAAATCAGGTTGGCAGAATGTATTCAGGGACTAAAAACGTTGCTGTAGTCAAACAATCTGACAGTCTAAGTGACAATAAAGCAATCAGTAAATCAATTCTAGTTGATTTAGTTTACAATTGATATAGTTTACAATTACTAATCCTAACCACTAAAAATAACTTTTTTTTACCTATTTTTTTCATTAAACAGCAAAATATTTATACAACAAGGTTAAGTGGGGTAAAATGGTCAAGTCTATGTATATAGCTTTATTCTAACTTTTAAATAACTATTTTCTACAATGAAATATGTTTTTAGAATATCATAAAAAATGTTATCATCATAAAACATTATAAAATGTTTTAAATTTTTACTTCATATAATATAAACTATTTGAAAACTATTCACCTCTGAGCAGGGTTAGAGGTGAATATTGCTTTTAGACAAAAAGTCAACAATTTAGAAAGGAATAAATAGATTCAAAGTAATACATGAAGTTATTGAAATCCTTCCTGAAGCACCTCTTAAGGATGGTAAGTTGAAAAGATGTTTTATTACTCAACAGAGTTCTGTTTTATTGTTTTTAAAGAAATGACATTTTCAACCTTTTTCAGAAACTTCAAGGACAGTCCTCAGTTTTATAATCTTAGAAGATATCTACCTCTTTTGACATTTCATATATTTCAGTCATAAGCACTTCTTAGTCTTCCTAAATTTACCCACTCATGAATGTTATTTTTTACACTCAGAATTTTTTTATTGTACCTTTTTTATTACTTAATGTCTGTGTGATTAAAAATTTTAAACAGTACAAAACAGGCACAATGAAAAATAAGTCTTCCCCCTACCCAGAGCTCGAGTCCCCTATTATCCCTCCCACGAGACACTATTATTTTCACCTCTGATGTATTCTTCCATCAATAGTCTATGATTTACAAGCATTTTTTAAATGTATAGACTCTTGCCTCCCTCCCTTTTTCTTTTACAAATGAGACCGTATTATACATTCTGTTCTCCAGTTGGCTTTTTTCCCCTGCTTTACTTATGGGAGATGATTTCATATTAGCACTCAGAGGTCTCTCAGTCTTCCTGAAAACCATATGGAATCCTGATTTCAAGTCTTAAGCTTTAACTGCTCTCTGTCTCCTAGACTGCTTTTATGCGTTGCTCTTATCCTGACCTTCCCCAGACTCTTCATGCTGAGATATTAAGTGACCTCTTGGAAGGGCAGACTCTCCAGTGTTCTTCAGGGGCACAATAAAGCTCCCTTCATTGTCTCCAGACCTTTTGGGTTGCAAGGAGGTGACTGCTAGATTGACATGTGATAAGCTGGCACAGTTGCCTCATTTTTAGCAACCCACTCCAGTATTCTTGCTTAGAGAATCCCATGGACAGAGGAGCCTGGTGGGCTGCTGTCCATGGGGTTGCACAGAGTCGGACACGACTGAAGCAACTTAGCAGCAGCAGCAGCAGCATAGTTGCTTTACATTGTTGAATTAGTTTCTGCTGCTGTACAATGAAATGAATCAACCATATGCATCCATATATCCCCTCTGTCTTGGATCTCCCCACGCCCTCTATCTACCCCTGTAGGCTGTCACAGAGCACCAAGCTAAGCTTCCTGTGTTTTACAGCAGCTTCTCACTAGCTTTCTATCTTACATGGGGTCACATATATATGTCAATCCCAGTCTCCCGGTTTGCTCCCTCCTCTATTCACGTGTCCATTCTCTGCGTCTGCATCTCTGTTCTGGACGGTACATAGAGGATCCTCAAGTCCTCTCGGGGGTGGAAACGAGTTTGGAGCTCCTGGTTCAGAATCTGGTTTGCATCATTTCTCCTCTCTGTGTTATTCTCCACTTGCCCACACTGCAGCTTCTATTTTGCTTTTCTGCCCACACACCAGAGAGCTTGTTCTAAGCTACGAGTATTACTCAGTGACTTTGTTTTCTAACTTTAAAAACAAGTTTAAAGGACAGAGTATCTTCAGCATTGCAGATAGAGATTTCATATTTCTACTTAGTACCCTGTGTGTTATGGGCTCTGATCTCCCTAGTTAGATGCCACCTTTAAAGTCCAGGCATTATCCTTGCAGTATGCAGGCTCTGATTTGAAAGCTCACCAAAACTCAGGTAAGAACTTGGCTTCTCAGGGACTTCCCTGGTGGTTCAGTGGTTAAGACTTTGCCTTCCAATGCAGGAGATGTGCGTTTGATCCCTGGTCTGGGAGCTAAGATGCCACATGCCTCACAGCCAAAAAAACATAGAACAGAAGCAATTATTGTAACTAATTCAATAAAGACTTTAAAAATACAAAATAAAGAACTAGACTCTTCAGTAAATAGAGTTTGTGTTAGTCGGTCAGTCATGTCTGACTCTTTGCGACCCCATGGACTGTATCCTCTGTTGATGGGATTCTCCAGGCAAGAATACTGGAGTGGGTTTGCCGTACCCTCCTCCAGGGGATATTCCTGACCCAGAGATCGAACCTACATCTCCTGTATTACAGGAGGATTTTTTACCACTGAGCTACCAGGGTAGCCCCTCACTAAGTACTCTTATTTATAAATTTGCTGACCTCTTTGGAGTCAATGTCTTTAAAAATGTTCTTTAAATGCTTATCACAGTGGCTCTTAAATTTTGTGGCCTCAGATCCTCTTTATACTCTTACAAATTTCTAGGGACCCCAAGAGCAGGTTGTAGCTTTCTGTATTTACCATATGCAAAATTAAAACTGATTTAAAAAAATTAAAGCCCAGGAACATATAATATTAGCCATCAGAGCCATAATAACATCATTCCAGACATTTCACCTCTAAAAAACTCCTCAATATGCTTTGCTAGAATGAGAGCAAAAAAGGTAAATACTGTCTTATTGTGAAAATAATTTTGACCTCATAGACCTCCCAAGCAGAAATGCAGGGACCCTTAAGGATCCCTAGACTTCACTTTAAGAACTGCTAGTCTGTTGTATACATTTGAAACAGTTACTTTTTAAGAAGAACCAGGTATTTTCTGTCCAGAAAATACTTTTTTCCACTGCTGCTGAAGTGCCCAATGGAGCTCCGTGGCGAGAACAGGAAAGAAATAAGCATTTATTAAGTACATTTTCACTGCCTCTTCCATCATCCCTCAATTCCAGTTAATCACCAGTCTCACTCCATTTACAGTCATTCATTTCTACTGATATTGGCCTAGTTTAGACTAGGATTGTCTCTCACCTGCATTAATGCATCAGCCATGTAGCTCACCTCCAATCCTCCTGTCCTTCCTCCACACTATGGCCAGAGTTCATCCTAAAACCCCAAAGAGAACATGTTTGACCCTGGGAATTCTCATTGACCCTTCAGTTCAATTCAGTTCAGTCGCTCAGTCATGTCCAACTCTTTGTGACCGCATGGACTACAGCATGCCAGGCCTCCCTGTCCATCACCAACTCCCAGAGTTTACTCAAACTCATGTCCATCACGTCGGTGATGCCATCCAACCATCTCATCCTCTGTCATCCCCTTCTCCTCCCGCCTTCAATCTTTCCCAGCATCAGGGTCTTTTCCAGTGAGTCAGTTCTTTGCATCAGGTGGCCAAAGTATTGGAGTTTCAGCTTCAGCATCAATCCTTCCAGTGAATATTCAGGACTGATTTCGTTTAGAATGAACTGGTTGTATCTCCTTGCAGTCCAAGGGACTCTCAAGAGTCTTCTCCAACACCATACTTCAAAAGCACCAATTCTTTGGCACTCAGCTTTCTTTGTAGTCCAACTCTCATATCTGTACATGACTACTGGAAAAAGCATAGCCTTGACTAGATGGACCTTTGTTGGCAAAGTAATGTCTCTGCTTTTTAATATGCTATCTAGGTTAGTCATAGCTTTTCTTCCAAGAGTAAGCATCTTTTAATTTCATGGCTGCAATCACCATCTGCAGTGATTTTGGAGCCCCCAAAATAAAGTCTCTCACTGTTTCCGTTGTTTCCCCATCTATTTGCTATGAAGTGATAGACCCAGATGCCATGGTCTTAGTTTTTCTGAAAGTTGAGCTTTAAGCCAACTTTCACTCTCCTCTTTCACTTTCATCAAGAGGCTCTTTAGTTCTTCTTCACTTTCTGCCATAAGGATGGTGTCATCTGAATATCTGAGGTTATTGATATTTCTCCTGGCAATCTTGATTCCAACTTGTGCTTCATCCAGTCCAGCGTTTCTCATGATGTACTCTGCATATAAGTTAAATAAGCAGGGTGACAATATACAGCCTGGACATATTCCTTTCCCTATTTGGAACCAGTTTGTTGTTCTATGTCCAGTTGTAACTGTTGCTTCCTGACCTGCATACAGATTTCTCAAGAGGCAGGTCAGGTGGTCTGGTATTCCCATCTCTTTAAGAATTTTCCACAGTTTGTTGTGGCCCACACAGTCAAAGGTTTTGGCATAGTCAATAAAGCAGAAGAAGATACTTTTCTGGAACTTTCTTGCTCTTTCGACGATCCAACAGATGTTCTCAATTTGATCTCTGGTTCCTCTGCCTTTCCTAAATCCAGCTTGAACATTTGGAAGTTCATGGTAAATGTATTGTTGAAGCCTGGCTTGGAGAATTTTGAGCATTACTTTACTAGCATGTAAGATGAGTGCAGTTGTGTCGTAGTTTGAGCATTCTTTGGCATTGCCTTTCTTTGGGATTGGAATGAACACTGACCTTTTCCAGTCCTGTGGCCACTGCTGTGTTTTTCCAATTTGCTAGCATATTGAGTGCAGCACTTTCACAGCATCATCTTTCAGGATTTGAAATAGCTCAACTGGAATTCCATCACCTCCACTAGCTTTGTTCGTACTGATGCTTCCTAAGGCCCACTTGACTTCACATTCCAGGATGTCTGGCTCTAGGTTGATGATCACACCATCATGATTATCTGGGTCATGAAGATCATTTTTGTATAGTTCCTCTGTGTATTCTTGCCACCTCTTAATAACTTCTGCTTTTGTCCTTTATTGTGCCCATCTTTGCATGAAATGTTCCCTTGGTATCTCTAATTTTCTTGAAGCGATCTCTAGACTTTCCCACTCCATTATCTTCCTCTACTTCTTTACATTGATCACTGAGGAAGGCTTTCTTATCTCTCCTTGCTATTCTTCAGAACTTTGCATTCAAATGAGTATATCTTTCCTTTTCTCCTTTGCTTTCGCTTCTCTTCTATTCACAGCTATTTGTAAGGCCTCCTCAGACAACCATTTTGCCTTTTTGCATTTCTTTTCCAGGGGGATGTTCTTGATCTCTGCCTCCTGTGCATTGTCACAAACCGCCATCCATAGTTCATCAGGTACTCTGTCTATCAGATCTAATCCCTTGAATCTATTTCTCACTTCCACTGCATAATCATAAGGGATTTGATTTTGGTCATACTTTCCCTACTTTCTTCAATTTAAGTCTGAATTTGGCAATAAGGAGTTCATGGTCTGGGTCACAGTCAGCTCCCAGTATTGTTTTTCCTAACTGTATAGAACTTCTCCATCTTTGGCCACAAAAATACAATCAATCTGATTTCGGTGTTGACCATCTGGTGATGTCCATGTGTAGAGTCTTCTCTTGTGTTGTTGGAAGAGGGTGTTTTCTATGACCAGTACATTCTCTTGGCAAAACTCTATTAGCCTTAGCCCTGCTTCATTCTGTACTCCAAGGCCAAATTTGCCTCTTGCTCCAGGTGTTTATTGACTCCCTACTTTTGCATTCCAGTTCCGTATAATGAAAAGGACATCTTTTTTGGGGTGTTAGTTCTAAAAGGTCTTGTAGGTCTTCATAGAACCGTTCAACTTCAGCTTCTTCAGCATTACTGGTTGGGGCATAGACTTGGATTACTGTGCTACTGAATGGCTTGCCTTGGGAATGAACAGAGATCATTCTGTCGTTTTTGAGATTACATTCAAGTACTGCATTTTGGACTCTCTCTTGTTGACTATGATGACTACTCCATTGACCCTTCAGAGGAAGTTAAACTTCCTTCTCATGGCTTCCAAGGCCCTTTCATGAGTGGACTCTGCTGACACCTCCAGTGTCACTTCCCTTCTTTCCACTGCCCCCATGCTCTACCCCAAATTCCTATCTTAACCATTTTCATTTGCTGAGCACCTGAATATGCATGCTCTTTGTCACATTTGAGCCTTTAAATGTGCTATCTTCACTGTCTGGAACTCCCTAGCCTTTCCCTGCTAAGACCCACTGGTTCATCAGCCTTCAGTTAAATGTTACTTCCTCCAGGAAGACTTCACCACTACCACCATCCCGGTGGTTGGGTAAGCTCCTCTTACTTGTTCCCAACATAGGGGCCCTTCTTGCTGTTGTAACACTTCTTTTCTTACACTGTACAGTAATTGTGTTGCCTGGTTGTGTCCCTTGAGTCTAAAAGCAATGTGAGGTAAGGCAACATGTCTGAAATCATTTATATTCTCTGCCTGCAGCAGTTTCCAGCATATAATGGATACAGGGTACATAGTCGTTGAATGAGGAATCCAGCAGTCAACTTTTTAAGTACTCTTTAGTGCTCCCTAATAAATCCTTTATTTCATTTCATCCTCTTAATTAAAGAAGATGCTATTTCCCTCCATTTTGTGTTTAAGGAATTTGAACCTTGTTTTTTTTAATTAATTAAAAAATTTTTATTGGAGTATAGTTGCTTTACAATTTTGTGTTAATTTCTACTGTACAACAAAATGAATCAGCTATATGTATATATCTGTATATCCCCTCCTTTTTGGGTTTCCTTCACATTTAGGTCACCACAGAGCACTGAGTAGAGTTCCCTGAGCTATACAGTAGGTTCTCATGAGTTATCTTATTTTATACGTAGTGTCAATAGTATGTATGTGTCAGTCCTATCTCCTAGAGACTTCCATTATAGCTCAGTTGGTAAAGAATCTGCCTGCGATGCAGGAGACCTCGGTTCAATTCCTGGGTCAGGAAGATCCACTGGAGAAGGGATAAGCTACCCACTTCAGTGTTCTTAGGCTTCCCTTGTAGCTCAGTGGTAAAGAATCCACCTGCAGTGTGGGAGACCTGGGTTTGATCCCTGGGTTGGGAAGATCCCCTGGAGAAGGGAAAGGCTACCCACTCCAGTATTCTGGCCTGGAGAATTCTATGGACTATATAGTCCATGGGGTCGCAAATAGTCAGACACAACAGAGCGACTTTCACTCACGAATCTCCCAATTCATCCCACACACCCCTTTCCTCCTTGGAGTCCATATGTTTTTTTCTACATCTGTGTCTCTGTTTCTGCTTTGCAAATGAGATTATCTATTATCTGTATGATTTTTCTAGATTCTACTTTGTTTTTCTCTTTCTAACTTACTTTACTCTGTATGTATGACACTCTCTAGGTCCATCCATGTCTCTACTAATGACCCAATTTCATTCCTTTTTATGGGTGAGTAATAGTCCATTGTATATACCAGCCTTTACTTCTGTGGCCTAATCATCCCTGCAGCTAGGAAATAGTGAACCTGGGATTTGAATAATTTTCCTACCACACTATGCTGAAATAAAGGGATCACCAAAATGAGGGACAACTGACAGAAATGAGTAAAGTTTCAGGTGAGTTTTTCAAGAGAGAATTCAGGCAAAGAATCATTCTGACAAAGCAGCTGGATCCCCTTTCAACTTTCACTTAGCATGGATGGAATCTTCCCAACCAGAACTCAGAATAAAGCCACCGAAAATAGTTATTGGGGGAAATTGATCTATTTCATCTTAAAAGTACTTTCCCAGTTGGCAGTCTTGAATATGTCTATGCTCCTATAGCTTTATTGGCTTTTATTTTTTATTTTTTTTTGTGTGTCCCAAGAGTTCTAGCGACTACAACATGAAGGTTACACAGACTTATTTCACACCTAGTGGAAAATTTTATGTCTTTCTCTCTTCTGACAGCACCTGGTTACGCTGATTAAATCCCTGTGGGTGGTTGTCTTCCAGTTCAGCCTGTTGGTTCATGTTTATTTATCCAGAAAGAACTCAGAGAAATTTTGAAAACAGAAAAGGAATTAAAAATATCATTTTATTGCTTTTATATTTTAAAAAAGCATGTTCATAGTAGAATATACAGATAAGCAAACACAGAAGAAATTTTAAAACTCCTTTAATTCCACTGCTGCTGATATTTTGGTAATTACCCTTCTTATCTGTCTTACTGTCATGCACAGAATCTTGCTCTTTCAGTCTGTGTCTCTCTTTCACTCATGTGTGTGAATCTATATGTACTTTTTAATTTTACCATTTAATATACAGAACTAATTCTTTAAAAAATCAGCCTGTTTAATCGCCATTTAATGCAAATGTCCCAAGCCTTTAATCATCTACTTCAGTGCTTCTCAAACTTAAATGTGTTGTGAATCACTGGCTACTGCTGCTGCTTAGCTGCTTCAGTCGTGTCCAACTCTTTGCAAACTCATGGACTCTAGCCTGCCAGGCTCCTCTGTCTGTGGAATTTTCCAGGCAAGAATACTGGAGTGGGTTGCCATACCCTTCTCCATGGTATCTTCCCAACCCAGGGATCGAACCCGGGTCTCCTGCATTGCAGGCAGATTCTTTACCACTGAGCCACCAGGGAAGCCCAGAACTATTCAGAATGCAAAAGCTCAGACCGGGCTCCAGACCTACTGAATCAGAAAACGCATTTTAACAAGTTCCAGGTGAAAGTGAGAGGCATCTCTGGTGGCTCAGCAGTAAAGAACCCGCCTGCACTGCAGGAGATGCAGGTTCGATCCCTGGGTCGGGAAGATCCTCTGGAGAAGGAAATGGCCACCCCTCCAGTATTCTTGCCTCGGAAATCCTTGGACAGAGGATCCTGGTGGGCCATAGTCCATGGGGTGGTCTTATAGAGTCGGACATGAATGAGCCACTAAACAACAGCAAACAACAGGTGGAAGTGATGGGGTTGGTTCAGGGACCACATTTCAGTAGCAAACGTTGACATCCTGCCTGAAACATGCTGTGTCCTTAGAGTCAATGTGTCAGAGTTTATGTGACATAGTCCCATGTTGTCAAACATCAGAGATATTTCCAGTTTCCCTGTAAGGATGAGGCACATCTTTATAAGCATTAGCCCACGTCCAACATCATTTCTTAGGAATAATATCTGTAAGCAGTTTTCTGAGTCATACATATTTTTAAGGGGGAAATAATTTATTTTTAAAGAGTCCAAGACAGTAATTAATCCCACCTCACAGCACATAAGACTCAAATGTAGCTGTGGCACTTCCTGTCACGACTGCATTTCCCCCTATCTGCAGGGAACCAGCACAGAGCTTTCTTCGATATTTTTGGTAATTGTGACCACAGTGTTGTTGTTTTTCAAAATGCCTTCCCTCTGTCCTTTCTTAAATTCATCTCATCTTATTCACTCTTTAACAAGCAGTTTTAATCTCACTTTCTCCAGAAAGCCTTCCCTAGTTGTCCAACTGACTGTGAACTCACTTGCTAAACATTTACATTGTTACTCCCTCAGCCAGTTATCTCAAAGCACGCTTATTTACTTTCCCTTGATGCCATTTAAATATGACACTTGGCATCTCTCATCTCCATGACTAGATTGTGAACTGCTTGAGGGAATGTGTGCTCCATCCAAGTCCTTTGAGACTCCCCTCACAAGGATCTACTCCAGAAGGGATGTTTGTGAAACTGAAAAAGCCACAGTTTGGAATGAGAAGGTCTGTGTTGGAGGCCCAGCTTTGTCATTTACCATCTTGTGTGATGGAGGAGCAAGTCATTTAACCTCTCTGAGCCCTAATTTTGTCATGTGTAAGTTGGGGATAATATCTGTACAGGTTTCATCTTTAGGAGTATTACTCAGCCATTAAAAAGAATACATTTGAATCAGTTCTAATGAGGTGGATGAAACTGGAACCTATTATACAGAGTGAAGTAAGCCAGAAGGAAAAACACCAATACAGTATACTAACGCATATATATGAATTTAGAAAGATGGTAACAATAACCCTGTGTACGAGACAGCAAAACAGACACTGATGTATAGAACAGTCTTATGGACTCTGTGGGAGAGGGAGAGGGTGGGAAAATTTGGGAGAATGCATTGAAACACGTAAAATATCATGTATGAAACGAGATGCCAGTCCAGGTTTGATGCACAATACTGGATGCTTGGGGCTAGAGCACTGGGACGACCCAGAGGGATGGTATGGGGAGGGAGGAGGGAGGAGGGTTCAGGATGGGGAAAACATGTATACCTGTGGCGGACTCATTTTGATATTTGGCAAAACTAATACAATTATGTAAAGTTTAAAAATAAAATAAAATTAAAAAAAAATCTGTACAGGTTATTTAATCAGGTTGCTGTGCAAATTAAGATTCTGATCCATTATATTGCTTTCCAAAATTTAAATAATTCTCTAAAACAATCTCAGCTTAGTTCTTAGATGTCTTTAAATTTTATCTCATACATGAAAACCTCTTTGATCTTCTTCACCCCTTACACAAATGAGCATATCTTGGACTCAAAGACCTTTACCCAGCACCAGTATCCAGCAGGAATTAAAGAGCATTGTCTTGTTTTCATTGCATTTATTTACTTTCTACTTATGACAGGCAATATTGGTTTTCTAGTTGTAGGAGTGACATGAATTTCACTTTTTTAAAAATATATAAATTTATTTATTTTAATTGGAGGTTAATTACTTTACAATATTGTATTGGTTTTGCCATACATCAACATGAATCCGCCACAGGTATACACGTGTTCCCCATCCCGAACCCCTCCTCCCTCCTCCCTCCCCGTACCATCCCTCTGGGTCATCCCAGTTCACTTTTTAAATAAACTTTTTTACATTAGAAAAGGCAAGTTAGTGTCAAGTAACATGCTTGATAAATAGTAGAGCATAAGTTATGAAAATATGGCAAAATACCATGATGCTGTTATAAAAATGACTGAAGTTTGAGAAACATCTTACCATAGGAAGCCACATTCCAACTGTAAAGCAATACACAGATGTCAGTTGTCATTTTAGCTATTATTATGTAACCTATTGGAAGTCCAGTTCTGTTAGTTGTTTTCCAAGATCCCATGATATAATAGTGTTAGTTGCTCAGTCATGTCTGACTCTTTGCAACCCCATGGATTGTAGCCCACCAGGGTCCTTAGTCCATGGAATTCCCAGGCAAGAATACTGGAGTGGGTTGCCATTTCCTTCTCTACATAATATGATAGATTCTCAAAAAAATTACACAGGTGTGATTAAAAATAGACCCGAAAGTTGGGGAGAACAAGATGGCGGAGGAGTAGGTAGATATGGAGTACATCTCTTTCCACGGATACCTGAGGAATACGTCTTCAGACACAGAAATGCATCCAGAACACCAGCTGAGAGCAGACAGGAGTACCTGACCAGAGGAAAATGATATATAGAACCAAAGCAGGATGAAGGAAGTAGAGGAAAAAACAGGAGTGTTAGTAGGACTGGACCTGCCCTCGGCGGGTGGGGGAACTGAAGCAGGGGTCCAAGCCCCACATCGGGGCAACTGTCCGAATCAGAGGAGAAACATTTAAGGCTGAGAGTGAAACAGCTGATCTGTGGCAGCCTAAATGGAATGAGAATCAGACAGTCCTTGCCACAGCCATACATACCCTGGACAGGGATGTGGGCCCCCTAGAAGGCACAGCGGCTGGGAGCTGGAAATTAGGGATTGTGGAGCAATCCCACGGTGAGGGCTGCTGTTGACTGTGGAGAGACAGATCGAGGGGATGTGGGGGAGGAGATTGAGGTTGGAAATGCCTGTTAAGGACAGCTATACTGCTGAGTCACGCATAGTGAGTAGAGCCATCACCATGGCCTCTCTCTCCCCATGTGACAGCATCGGCAGTGGAACAATAGAGACATTGGCCCATCAAAAGCCTGACACACTGAACTACAGAGCAGGATGCCACCCAGAGTGCTCCTTTAAGTGAATGATGCAAACTACAGAAAAGGACCCCACCTTTAAGTGCCTGACGCACTGATCTACAGAGTAGGACCCCAGCCAGGGGGCACCCGCTATGTGCCTGATGCATGGAACAACAGAAGAGGACCCCAGGCAACGGATCCCTCTTAAGTTAAGTGCCTGAACGGGCGGACCTACAGAGAAAGACTGGCCAAAGAGGCCTTCTGATCGCCAGCTACAAGAGGCTTGATAAAGACTCTGATAGGGCTATAACTCCTGCTGTGGAGGCAATCTGTGTCCCTGCACACTTGATGCCACCAGGGTCCCCACAAGCCAAGCAGCTGCACCACCTTCACGCTCAACTCTCACTGGGACAGAGCTGCAACAGGCAAAACAAGTCTTGTGTCTCTGAGTGCAGGGTCGCTTCGGTCGTGTCCAGCTCTTTGTGACCCTGTAGACTGTGGCCTGCCAGACTTCTCTGTCAGGGAGGTGGGTTCTCCAGGCAAGAATACTGGAGCGTATCGGCCAACACTGGTTGCCATACCCTTTTAGAGCACTGTATTTCCTGCTGCCCTAGCCACTCCCCTGAGTACCTAGTGATGCCAGAACCCCTGCGACCCAAGCAGCTGCACCACCTCCACACCTGGCTCTCACAGGGGCAAACCCAAGTCCTCCAAGGCAGCTACAGCAAACCCCAGTGGACGACCCACATGCAGAGGTGGAAATAAAACCACAACTGAAACCCAGGGGCAGTGTGGCTAAAGAAGAAGACCCAAAACCTTCGAATTAAATCCACACGATCAACTAGGCAGACTCTGTGTCTATGGAATATATAAAAGATCATTGAGAGTTCCCACAAATGCAAACACACTAGTTCTGATAGCTGTGGACATTGGAGGCAAGAACACACAGGAGTAGGACCAGATTAGAATCTGAGCTGCCCCCATAGCAGGTCAGAGATCAGTACATAGTTGGAGGGCATCCTAGGGAGGTGAGGTGGAGTGTGACTCCCAGGGAGGGAAAGGACTCTGACAGCAGCAACTCAAGAAAAACATTTATTATTCTTATGTTTTGACTTGTTCTCTAGATTCTTTTGGATTTCTTTTTTCTTTTTCCTTTTTTTTCTCTTCTGTTTTAGTTGTCAATTTTATTGGCACTATGAAATCTAATTAAGCTTTTGAGCTTTCTTTTTCCTCAGTCACATTTTTTATTGTTGTTATAAACCTCTGCCTCTATGTTGGGCTTTTGCAGTTCTGTGGAGTTTTCCTTTTTCTTTTTTTAATTTTAACTTTTAATTTTTTAAACCTATTATTATTTTTTCTACATTTATTTCTTTGTTTGCTTTTCCTACTGTTCTTTTCCCCTTGCAGTTAATCTTTAATGTATATAAATCTTCATCTACCTTTATTTAACTTTGCATTATCTATTCTTTCTTTATTTTCTTTCTTTCCTTTCCTCTCAACATATTTGTTAGTTTTGTTTTCATTGCTTTATTCCCCAGTTGGTACCTTGCTTTAGTTTTGTTTTCCAATTTGTGCTTTAGTTACTTTTGTTCTTAATTGGTAAATAATAATTTTTGGTTTCCTTTGTTTGCTGGGCCAATACTTTATTTTTGTTGGACTGTTTTGACTTTGCTCATGGGTGTACATATATATGTGTATATTCCATTATTTTAATTATTATTTGCCTCATTTAATAACTGCCATTTGTCTGGGGTTCATCCTTGGTTTCTTATTTTTGGATATTTGTTTACTCTCCCTTAATGCCATAACAATCCACTTGTGGAATCTTAGTTCGGGACCAGAGAGCAAGCCCTGAGCCTTTGGAGTGGGAACACTGTCTCTAAGACACTAGACTACCTAACCCTAGGGAGTATCAGATAGTGAGAACTCACACAAAGGAAACCACTTGTATGCAAGACCCAGCATCACCCAACCACGAGTAGCACCCTGTGCAGGATGCCTCATCTAAACAACAAACAAAACAAAAATACAAACCCAATCATCAGCAGACAGGATTACCACCTCACTCAGCCTTGCCTATCAGAGGAAAAACAAACAAACAAACAAAAGCTCAGCACAAATCTCACCCTACACAAAGCTTACACAAACCACTGGACCAATTTTAGGAGGGAAGAGACCAAAAGGAAGAAACAATTCAACCTTGAAGCCTGGGAAAAGTGAAAGTGAAGTCGCTCAGTCGCTCTTTGCGACCACATGGACTGTAGCCTACCACGCTCCTCCGTCCATGGGATTCTCCAGGCAAGAATACTGGAGTGGGTTGCCATTTCCTTCTCCAGAAGCCTGGGAAAAGGAGACCTCAAACACAATAAGTTAAAAAAAAAAATGAAAAGGTAGAGAAATATTACACAAATGAAGGAACAAACTAGAAACACAGAAGTCCAAATAAATGAAGAGGAAATAGGCAAACTACCTGAAAAAGAATTAAGAATAATGATAGTAAAGATGATCAAAAACCTTGAAAACAAAATGGAGAAAATGCAAGAAGCAATTAACAGAAGACCTAGAAAAATTAAAGAATAAACATACAAAGACAAACAACACAATTACTGAAATTAAAAATACTCTAGAAGGAATCAATAGCAGAATATCTGAAGTCAAAGAACGAAACAGTGAGCTGGAAGATAAACTGGTGGAAATAACTTCTGAAGAGCAGAATAAAGTAAAAAGAATGAAAAGAACTGAGGATAGTCTCAGAGACCTCTGGGACAATATCAAACGTGCCAACATCCAAATTATAGGGGTCCCAGAAGAAAAAGATAAAAAGAAAGGGTATGAGAAAATTTTTGAAGAGATTATAGTTGAAAATTGCCCCAACATGGAAAAGGAAATAGTCAAGTCCAAGAGGCACAAGGAGTCCCATATAGGATAAACCCAAAGAGAAACACACCAAGACACATACTAATCAAACTAACAAAAGACTGCTACTGCTGCTGCTAAGTTGCTTCAGTTGCGTCAGACTCTGTGCGACCCCATAGACAGCAGCCCACCTGGCACCTCTGTCCCTGGGATTCTCCAGGCAAGAATTCTGGAGTGGGTTGCCATTTCCTTCTCCAATGCATGCATGCATGCTAAGTTGCTTCAGTCCTGTCTGACTCTGTGTGACTCAGTGGGCAGCAGCCCACCAGTCTCCTCTGTTCACAGGACTCTCTAGGTGAGAATACTGGAGTGGGTTGCCATTTCCTTCTCCCAACAAAGACTAAACACAAAGAAAAAATATTAAAAGCAGCAAGGGAGAAGCAACAAGTAACATACAAGGGAAACTCCATACATTTAACAGCTGATCTTTCAGCAGAAACTCTGCAGGCCAGAAGGGAATGGCAGGATATCTTAAAGTACTGAAAGGGAAAAATCTTAAACCTAGATTACTGTACCTGGCAAGGATCCCATTCAAAATTGTTGGAGAAATTAAAAGCATTTCAGACAAGCAAAAGTTAAGAGAATTCAGTACCACCAAACAAGCTTTACAACAAATGTTAAAGGGACTTATATAGTCAAGAAATACAAGAGAAGAAAAAAGATCTACAAAATCAACCCCAAACAATTAAGAAAATGGCAATAGGAGCATATATATTAACAATTACTTTAAATGTAAATAGATTAAATGCTCCAACCAAAAGACACAGACTGGCTGAATGGATTAAAAAAACAAGACCCATATATAGGCTACAAGAAACCCACTTCAGACCTAAAGACACATATAGACTGAAAGTGAGAAGATGGAAAAATATATTCCATACAAATGGGAAGCAAAAGAAAGCTGGAGTAGCAATCCTCATATCAGACAAAATAGACCTTAAAGAAGATTACAAAAGATAAGGAAGGACACTACATAATGATCAAGGGATCAATCCAAGAGGAAGACATAACAATTGTAAATATGTATGCACCCAACATAGGTGCACTCAGTACACAAGACAAACACTAACAGACATAAATGGAAAAATTGACAGTAACGCAATAATAGTAGGAGACTTTAACACCCTACTCACAGCAATGGACAGATCATCAAAACAGAAAGTTAATAAGGAAACACAAGTCTTAAATGATACATTAGATGAGATGTATCTCATTGACATCTTCAGGACATTCCATCCAAATGCAGAAGAATACACCTTCTTCTCAAGTGCACATGGAATGTTGTCCAGGGTAGACCACATCTTGGGTCACGAATCCAACCTCAGTAAATTAAAGAGAATTGAAATCATATCAAGCATCTTCTCTGACCGCAACACTATGAGACTAGATATCAATTACAAGAAAGAAACTGTAAGAAACACAAACACATGGAGATTAAACAACACATTTCTAAATAACCAACAGGTTACTGAAGAAATCAAAATGGAAATCAAAAAATCCCTAGAGACAAATGACAATGAAAACACGACAACTCAAAATCTATGAGATGCGCCAAAAGCAGTTCTAAGAAGGAAGTTTATAGCAGTACAATCCTACCTTAAGAAACAAGAAAAACATCAAATAAACAACCTAACTGTACACCTAAAACAGTTGGAAAAGAAGAACAAAAAAAAAAATTAGTAGAAGGAAAGATATCATAAAGATCTAAGCAGAAATAAATGAAAAAAATGAAAGAAATAATAGTAAAGATTAATAAAACTGAAAGCTGGTTCTTTGAGAAGATAAACAAAATTGACAAGCCTTTAGCCAGACTCACCAAGAATAAAAGAAGAATCAAATCAACAAAATTAGAAATGAAAAAGGAGAGGTTACAACAGACAGTGCAGAAATACAAAGGATTATAAGAGACTATTATGAACAACTATATAACAATAAAATTGATAACCTGGAAGAAATGGACAGATTCTTAGAAAAGTTCAAACTTCCAAGAATGAACCAGGAAGAACTAGAAATTATGAACAACCCAATTACAAGCACTGAAATTGAATCTGTAATAAAAAAAATCTCCCAAAAAACAAAAGCCCAGGACCAGATGGCTTCACAGGATAATTCTGTCAAACATTTAGAGAAGAGTTAATGCCTATCCTTCTAAAACTCTTTCAGAAAATTTCAGAGGAAGGAACACTTCCAAACTCATTCTACGAGGCCATGATTACCCTGATACCAAAAGCAGACAAAGACAACACACAAAAAAAGAAAACTGCAGGCCAATATCACTGATAAACTAAATGCAAAAATCCTCAACAAAATTCTAGCAAACAGAATTTTGCTAGAACACATCAAAAACACATTAAAAACACATCAAAAAGCTCATACACCATGATCAAGTTGGGTTTATTCCAGGAATGCAAGGATTCTTCAATATATGCAAATCGATCAATACGATACACCATATTAACAAATTGAAAGATAAAAATCATATGATAATCTCAATAGATGCAGAAAAAGTCTATGACAAAATTCAGCACCTATTTATGATTAAAACTCTTCAAAAAATGGGCATAGAAGGAACCTACCTCAACATAGTAAAGGGCATATATGATAAGCCTATAGCAAACATTATTCTCAATGGTGAAAAACTGAAAGCATTCCCCTAAGATCAGGAACAAGACAAGGGTGTCCACTTTCGCCACTGTTATTCAACATAGTTCTGGAAGTCCTAGCTACAGCAATCAGAGAAGAAAAAGAAATAAAAGGAATCCAGATCATAAAAGAAGAAGTAAAGCTCTCACAGTTTGCAGATGACATGATACTGTACATAGAAAACCCTAAAGATAGTATCAGAAAATTACTAGAGCTAATCAGTGAATTTAGCAAAGTTGCAGGATACAAAATCAATACCCAGAAATCACTTGCACTTCTATATACTAACAATGAAAAATCAGAAAGAGAAATTGAGGAATCAATCTCATTCATCATTGCAACAAAAAATTAAATATCTAGAAATAAACTTACCTAAGACTTTATTTTTGGGGGCTCCAAAATCACTGCAGATAGTGATTGCAGCCGTGAAATTAAAAGACGCTTACTCCTTGGAAGGAAAGTTATGACCAACTTAGATAGCATATTCAAAAGCAGAGACATTACTTTGCCAACAAAGGTCCATCTAGTCAAGGCTATGGTTTTTCCAGTAGTCATGTATGGATGTGAGAGTTGGACTGTGAAGAAAGCTGAGTGCCGAAGAACTGATGCTTTTGAAGTGTGGTGTTGGAGAAGACTCCTGAGAGTCGCTTGGACTGCAAGGAGATCCCACCAGTCCATTCTAAAGGAGATCAGTCCTGGGTGTTCTTTGGAAAGAATGATGCTAAAGCTGAAGCTCCAATACTTTGGCCACCTCACGCGAAGAGTTGACTCATTGGAAAAGACTCTGGTGCTGGGAGGGATTGGGGGCAGGAGGAGAAGGGGACGACAGAGGATGAGATGGCTGGATAGCATCACTGACTCGATGGACGTGAGTTTGAGTGAACTCCAGGAGTTGGTGATGGACAGGGAGGCCTGGCGTGCTGCGATTCATGGGGTCACAAAGAGTCGGACATGACTGAGCGACTGAACTGAAATGAACTGAAGGAGACAAAAGAACTGTACACAGAAAATTATAAGACACTAATGAAAAAATCAAAGACAACATAAACAGATGGAGAGAAATTCCATGTTCCTGGGTAGGAAGACTCAATCTTTAGTGAATCAATCTATAATGAAAATGACTATACTACCAAATGCAATCTACAGATTCAGTATGATCCCTATCAAAACACCAATGGCATTTTTCAGAGAACTAGAACAAAAAATTTCACAATTCATATGGAAACACAAAAGACCCTGAATAGCCAAAGCAGCCTTGAGAAAGAAGAATGGAGCTGGAGGAATCAACCTTCCTGACTTCAGATTATACCACAAAGTTACAGTCATCAAGACAGTATAGTACTGGCACAAAAACAGAAATATAGACGAATGGAATAAGATAGAAAGCCCAGAAATAAACTCATGCGCCTATGGGTACCTTATTTTTAACAAAGGAGGCAAGAATATACAATGGGGCAGAGATAGCCTCTTCAATAAATGGTGCTGGGAAAACTGGACAGCTCCATGTAAAAGAATGAAGTTAGAACACCTCCTAACACCATACACAAAGATAAATGCAAAATGGGTTAAAGACCTAAATGTAAGACCAGAAACTAAAACATTTTAGAGGAAAACATAGGCAGAACACTCAATGACATAAATCAAAGCAAGATCCTCTATGACCCACCTCCTTGAGTAATGGAAATAAAAACAGAAGTAAACAAGTGGGACCTGATTAAACTTAAAAGCTTTTGCACAGCAAAGGAAACTTTAAGCAAGGTGAAAAGACAACCCTCAGAATGGGAGAAAATAATAGCAAATGAAACAACTGACAAAGGATTAATTTCCAAAATATACAAGCAGTTTATACAACTCAATGCCAGAAAAACAAACAACCCAGGCAAAAAGTGGGAAAAAGACCTAACAGACATTTCTCCGAAGAAAACATACAGATGGCTAACAAACACATGAAAAGATGCTCAACTTCACTCATTAGAGAAGTGCAAATCAAAACCACAATGAGATATCACCTCACACCAATCAGAATGGCCTTTATCAAAAAGTCTACAAACAATAAATGCTGGAGAGGGTGTAGAGAAAAGGGAACACTCTTGCACTGTCAGTGAGAATGTAAATTGATACAGCCACTATGGAAGATGGTATGGAGATTCCTTAAAAAACTAGGAATAAAAGCACCATATGACCCAGCAATACCCTGAAGAAAACCAAAATTGAAAAAGACACATGTATCCCATTGTTCATTGCAGCACTGTTTACAATAGCTAGAACATGGAAGCAACCTAGATGTCCATTGACAGATGAATGGATAAAGAAGTTGTGGGACATATATACAATGGAATATTACTCAGCCATAAAAAGGAATGCATTTAAGAGAAAGATAAATATTGTATTCTAACACATATATACAGAATCTGGAAAAAATGGTACTGAAGAATTTATTTACAGGGCAGCAGTGGAGAAACAGACATAGAGAATAGACTTACAGACACGGGGAGAGGGGAGGAGAGGGTGAGACGTATGGAAAGAGTAACGTGGAAACTTACATTACCATATATAAGGTAGATAACCAACAGGAATTTGCTGTATGGCTCAGGAAACTCAAACAGGGGCTCTGATCAATCTAGAGGGATGGGATGGGGCGGGAGATGGGAGGAAGATTCAAACAAGAGAGGATATATGTATATGTATGGCTGATTAATGTTGAGGTTTGACAGAAAACAGCAAAATTCTGTAAATCAGTTATCCTTCAATTTAAAAATAACTTAAAAAGGAAAAAAATAGACCCTATAGTCAATTGTTCTCTTATTTGACATAATGACTTTTCACTATTTCAGCTTTCAGAAAAAAACAAAGAACATAGAGAAGAGAGATTGTGTCTAATCAAGAAGTGAGACATAAATGCAAAGAGGGGGTTGGTCAAAGTGACTAGGATGGTGAAACGTATACCAGTTACAATTCAGAAAAAATAGAGAGTTATGTTACTTGACAATGAGTAATTTCTCTTTTCAAAAACAATAAATATTTGAGGAGTACCAATTGTACAGAGGATACTTTGCTTGGCAAAATTGGACTAAAGCCTGCATTCATGGAGAAAAACAAAAGATTTACTATGCTTTGAATTAACATGATTGCTGCTATTGTATTAAAACTCAAAACAAGTTCACGTAGAACTTTTCAGTTAACACAGTGACATCTTCCAAGGAGGGGGCAGGTCTATTAATTCTACCTCTACATAAAGAAATGAAATTAGAGAGAGGTTAAGTGATTAGACTAAGGTCATAAAGTTATTAGTATCCAGAATGAAAAAGAAAAGATTCTGACTCTGTGGATCTTGTAATTTTGCCATTTATTTCTATCTAGGGTGGGCTTCTAGGATGCTACATCTTCCTACTGGTCTAGGGGGATTAGTGATGATTTGACTCAGTGGTTCTTGACTTGGATTGTGCAATAGTGGAGTTCAGCTAAATGGTATTAAATTAAATCATGGAATTAAGATGAGCCCTGGTATATTGGTTTGATGAGAGCAGAGAGAATTGAACCCTCAATTTGAAGGATGCTGACCAAGCTCCTAATGCAAGTGGACCAAGTTGTGGGTGGCTTATCTTCATGAGACCTGAAGGAGCCGTCTTGAGTTCTTAAAAAAGAGAGAGAGAGAAGGAAGCAGAAGAAAGCAGTGATTAAAATCGGAGGCTCTGGAGTTGAATCAGCCTGGTTCCAAAATCTGCCTCTGCCATAGTCCGTAAAATCTTGGACAAGTTACTTAATGTCTGTGATCTTTAGTCCAAATATAAAATGGGAAGAATAATGATAATTACCTTGTGTGCTCACAAGAAGGATTTAATGTGATACAAAGAATGGGTTTAGAACCCTGCCTTCCTGGTATGGAAAGCACTCGCTAAGAAGATGAAAAGATCCCTGAAAGGAAAGTATGAGCTCATGTTTTAGATATTTTAGGCTCTTCTGAGGTTCACAGTCCTGCCTCTGGGATGGAAATTACTTCAGATGATGGCCATGCCCTTTAGATCTCTTGTTTATTTCATTAATAAATTGTTATTTTCCCAAAAGTTCTGAGTGCAACATTTTCCATCATGTCTTGAAGCCTTCAGCTCATAGGAGACACCCTACCCCTTTAACTGGCATTTCTACTTTGTTGTCCTAATGTCATTTCCTCAAATTCAGACCCCTTTCTGCCTCCCCGTTGTTGTCATTCTCCCCTGCTGGTCCAGTCTGTCCTTCTTGACTCTTTCCTTTGCCTCCACTACTGCAGGCTCCTCCCATCATAATATTTAAGTTTGGGTTCCCCTAGAAGCAGACCCCACAGCCTGACTTTGAGTACATATAGTTTACTTGGGAGGTTCAGAAAACACTGATAGGAGATCAGGGGAGTAAGCCAGGAAGGGGAAGCAGGCAAATAATAGTGAAGGATTAAACCACCACCACTAGGCTGATTAGAGCTTATTCCTTGAGGAGATGGTGTAAAACACACATGTGGCAACCCAAACAGTGTTCCCCAACAAAGAGATCCATGTCCTAATCTCTAGAACCTGTGAATATATTACATCTTAAAAGTGGCTTTGCAGATGTGACTAAATTAAGGATCTTGAGATGGGAAGATTACCCTGATCATCCTAGTGGGCCCAAAGTAATCTAAATGGCCCTAATGAGAAGGAGGCAGCAGGGTCAGAGTCAGAAAGAGACTCAAAGTTGTTAAATTGCTGGCTTTGAAGATGGAGGAAGGGACCGAGAGCCATGGAGTGTGGGCAGCATCTAGGAGCTGAAATGGCAAGGCAGTCATTCTCCCCTGACCCTCCAGAAATAACCTGTCTCTGCTGACACCTTGATTTTAGCCCATTTTGGTTCTGACCTCCAGAACTAATAGATAATGTATGTTGCTTTAAGCCTCTTATGTTTTGGTAATTTTTTATAGTAGCAATAGGAAATAAATACAACATACTTTAGAGGTCTTCTACCCAAAGGGTAAGGTGTTTATATACTGGCTCCTATCACTCATTGGGTGAGGGCTACTAGGGGTGATGGTGTTAATTCCTCAGCTCTTTAGTAAAGGGAGGTAGACACAAGTCTTTATTTTCTTGGTCTCCAAAATCATTGTGGATGGTAACTGCAGCCATTCAGTTAAAAGATGCTTGCTCCTTGGAAGAAAAGCTATGAAAAACCTAGACAGCATATTAAAATGCAGAGATATCACTTTGCCAACAAAGGTCCATATAGTTAAAGCTCTGGTTTTTCCAGTAGTCATGTACAGATGTGAGAGTTGGACCATTTTTTGAACTGAGAGTCTGTTGAACTGCAGGGAGATCAAACCAGTCAATCCTAAAGGAAATCAACCCTGAATATTCATTGGAAGGACTGATGCTGAAGCTCTAATATTTTGGCCACCTGATCTGAAGAGCTGACTCATTGGAGAAGACCCTGATGCTGGGGAAATTTGAGGGCAGGCGGAGAAGGGGCTGACAGAGGATGAGATGGTTGAATGGCATCATAGACTCAATGGACATGAGTTTGAGCAAACTCCAGGAGATAGTGAAGGACAGGACACATCAGGCTGCATGTGATGTGCTGCAGTCCATGAGGTCGCAAAAGATCAGACACAACTGAGTGACTGAACTACAGCAACAAAGATGCCAGTGGTGCCAAGTCGGCCAGAGCACAGTGAAGTGCTGAGACTCCAGGGAAATGGATGGGGCACCCACGGAGTCTGCATTATGTGCCTTCATCTGTTCTTCCCATCCAGTCTGCCTCCATCGTCATCTCCCCTGCCGCCCAGCCCTTCCAGGCATTCTTCCAGCATTTGACAGATTAATCTTCCTGGAACAAGGAGGGCCTTGAGGGGATTTGCCCCCTTTCTCACACATCCACAATGCCTTCATAATGTAAGATCCTCACAAAGGAAGCTCAGAGGTCAGAAAATAAAACAGGGCTGGCTCCCCTGATACTTGGATTTTGGTCCTTGAACTTTTTCGGGTGCACAGAAGAGACAGCAGATGTGCTTGGATATCTATTTGTGGACAGAGTTCCAGACTTGGCATATGAACCCCTGGAACCTTGAAATGTGGATCCCTTAGGTCTGCATTCCTTAGAATAGCAGTCACACCATGAGGAAGTGAGAAAATTGATTTGAAAATGGAGAAGGTTAATTAAAGGAAACACTGAAGACGTGCGGCTGTCAGTTGACACTAGAGACACTGAGCCTGAGAAATTCTGAGTTCTACACATTTAGAGAATGTCATGCATCTATTTAGATAAACTCAGGATCCAGGAAGACGTAATATGCTGAAATCACTTCAGGACATCAGAGCAAGGACGTTCACCCCTCCTACTTTGCCTACTCTGCCTGCCTTGATGAGAAATGCTTCAAGTTTCAGAGCCTTTGTATGGCAGATGTCAGCTCAGATTAAAGACTCCCTTAAAATGTGTCCACAGTCCTCGCATTGCCTTACCCAAGCTGTGCTGACTCCCTATAGGTCCAGACCATTAAATGGTAGATAAATGAGAGTCTATACATTTTTGACATATCAAAAATAAGTATGCTTTAAAATTAGAACAGATAGTGCTGGTGATGGAGGGTTTGTTTTTTTTTTTTTCCTTGTTTCAGAGTCAGGGTGGGGTGGTGAATAGTCAAGCCTAAGAAAGGAAGGAAACCAACTTTTACTAGCATTTACACAAGGTGTTCAGTTCACAGTGACCTTCTGAAGAAGGCATTAATAGCTCCACTTTACTGATGATGAGGGGAAGATCTACAAGGTTATGTATGTACTTTGACTGATGTCATAAAACTAAAAAGCCGGTCACTTGGGATTTGAGCCTCAGTCTGTTTCTAGCATCTTTCAATATGTGTGCTCAGTCATGTCCAGCTCTTTTGTGATGCCATGGACTGTATCCCGCCAGGTCCTCTGTCGTGGGAGCTTTCAGGCAAGAATACTGGAGTGGGTTGCCATTTCCTTCTCCAGGAGATCTTCCGGACCCAGGGACTGAACCCACATTTCCTTTGTCTCCTATAATGCAGGCATATTCTTTACCCACTGAGCCAATTGTTTTCCCCAAATATTCAGCTAGTAAGCAAGGAAACAGGTCTGGGTCACGGGGCTTTTCCAGACCATTGTGGTATCCAGCCCAGAAGGGGCTGAGTCATGGTGGCCTGATACCAGTTGATAGTAGACCGTTCATTTCAGAGACTCAATCTTGTCAGAAAAAAGTTAGCTTCACACTTAATGTTCTTTTGTTCCTAATTATTAAATTAATGGAATCAGCTTACAGAAAATTTGGACAATACAGAAAAAAAGAAAATAGAAATCACCTGTAATATCATCACCCAGAAATATATTTCCTTCCATTGCGTGTAATACAGTATACATACATCCATTGCATGTATGCACACTGTAATTTTAGAAAAGTAGCTTAATACCATATATATTTAATGTCCTGGTTTTCTAGTTGCTATTAGATGATGAGTGTTTTCCCAGATCATTAAATAATCTTCAGAAATTGTCTCATATATAAATAATTAACAAAGGTCTACTTGTATAGCCCAGGGAACTCTACTCAGTATTCTGTAATAACCTACATGGGAAAAGAATCTGAAAAAGAATAGATATATGTATAACTGAATCTAACATACATGTATAACTGAATCTTGCTGTATACCTGAAACTAACATAACAGAAATGGTATGGACCTAACAGAAGCATAAGATATGAAGAAAAAGTGGCAAGAATACACAGAAGAACTATACAAAAAATATCTTAATGACCCAGATAACCACAATGGTGTGATCACTCATGTAGAGCCAGATGTCCTAGAGTGCAAACTCAAGGGGCCTTAGGAAGCATCACTAAGAACAAAGCTAGTGGAAGTGATGGAATTCCAGCTGAGCTATTCCAAATCCTAAAAGAGGATGCTGTTAAGTGCTGCACTCAATATGCCAGCAAATTTGGAAAATTAAGCAGTGGCCATAGGACTGGAAAAGGTCAGTTTTCATTCCAATCCCATAGAAAGGCAATGCCAAAGAATGCTCAAACTACCACACAAGTGCACTCATCTCACATGCTAGCAAAGTAATGCTCAAAATTCTCCAAGCTAGGCTTCAACAGTACATGAACTGAGGACTTCCAGATATTCAAGCTGGGTTATAAAAAGGCAGAGGAACCAGAGATCAAATTGCCAACATCCGTTCAATCATCAAAAAAGCAAGAGAGTTCCAGAAAAACATCTGCTTCATTGACTATGCTAAAACTTTTGACTGTGTGGATCACAACAAACTGTGAGTTTAAAGAGATGGGAGTACCAGACCACCCTACCTGCCTCCTGAGAAATCTGTATGCAGATCAAGAAGCAGCAGTTAGAATCAGACATGGAACAACGGACTGGTTCCAGATTGGGAAGGGAGTAGTCAAAGGTGTGTATTGTCACCCTGCTTACTTAACTTCCCTGCAGAGTACATCATGCAAAATGCCGGGCTGGATGAAGCATAAGCTGGAATCAAGATTGCTGGGAGAAATAACAATAACCTCAGATGTGCAGATGACACCACCCTAATGGCAGAAAGCAAAGAGGGACTGAAGAGGCTCTTGATGAAAGGGAAAGAGGAGAGTAAAAAAGTTGGCTTAAAACTCAACATTCAAAAAACAAGATCATGGCATCTGGTCCCATGACTTCATGGCAAACAGATGGGGAAACAATGGAAACAGAAACTTTATTTTCTTGGGCTCCAAAATCACTGCAGATGGTAACTGAAACCATGAAATTAAAAGGCACTTGCTCCTTGGAAGAAAAGTTATTACCAACCTAGATAGCATATTAAAAAGCAAAGACATTGACAAACAAAGCTCTGTAGTCAAAGCTCTGGTTTTTCCAGTAGACATGTATGGATATGAGTTGGACCATTAAGAAATCTGAGCACCGAAGAACTGATGCTTTTGAAGTGTGGTGTTGGAGAAGACTCTTGAGAGTCCCCTGGACTGCAAGGAGATCCAACCAGTCAATCCTAAAGGAAATCAGTCCTGAATATTCATTGGAAGGACTGATGCTGAAACTGAATCTCCAATACTTTGGCCACCTGATGCAAAGAGCCAGTTCATTGGAAAAGACCCTGATGCTGGGACAGATTGAAGGCGGGAGGAGAAGGGGACGACAGAGGATGAGCTGGTTGGATGGCATCACCGACTCAATCAACACGAGTCTGAGCAAGCTCTGGGAATTGGTGATGGACAGGGAAGCCTGGCATGCTGTTGTCCATGGGGTCGCAAAAAACACGACTGAGTGACTGAACTGAACACAACACTGTAAATCAACTGTTCTCAAATATAGGATAAAAGTTTAAAAGAAAGAAAGAAAGAAACTGCCGTATATATCATAGCATTGCATGAATGTAAGCCTAATTTATTTAAATATCACTGACTATTGAACATAATAATCATTCCTGGTTGTAAACTATTACACAGGATGCAGCAATTTTGACATTTAAACATAAAATTTACATTTCCAATAGCAGTAGGTAAGGCAGCCAATTTCTACATCTTGAGTGTTGTTATTTTTAAACTTTTGCAAGACTGATAGGTGAAAAAAATTCTCCTAATTTGCATTTTACAGAAGACAGCCAAGCTGAACTGGCTTCCCCATGTGTACTATATCAGGTGTTCTAATCCACACACAGTACCAGGTGCATTTCCATGCAGCTTCAATCCTCAAAGACCCAGCAGTAGATACCAAGACAATCCAATATTAAAATGATTCCCCAAACTCCCACGTCAAGTCAGTGCCAGCAGGAGAGTGTTAAACGCCTCTGGGTAGGAACCAATTCTTAATCATCTTTCTGGTCCCCAGCTCCTGGCTCTGAGCCAGACACCTGGCAGGTTCTCAGCATATTTGTTGAGAACGTTGCAGCAGAACATATGTTCTAATGTTGGCCTTCTTACTTGCTCTGTGACTTTCAGCAAGTTAGGTCGCCTCTCTGTGTCTCCCTGTGTTCAACAGTAAGTGGATGGAAATGTCATATGATATGCTATGTAAGCTAAGCATCTTCTATACAGAGGATTCTATGTGTGTGTGCCCTGAGCAAGCTTCTTTTCCTTCTCCCACAAAATGTGGAGAATTCTGTGTATATTACAGACTTGGGTTTGTAGTTCCCTCCCATCATTCATGCTGATGCACTGTAGCTGGAGCCTGTTTCATTTTATTTATCTTTCTACTCTCAGAGTCTAGCACAGTGCATGGCACAAAGGAAGTATCTGGAAGGGAGGAAGGAAGAAAGGAAGGCAGGAAGTCACAAAAGATGACAGGATGAATGGGTGAAATATCAGAGATGGAGGAGATCTTACAGATCTCATTTTCAAGATCTTCTTGGTTACCGTTTTATTTTTGTAAACACAGCTACATTAGCATCCTGCCTTATAGACACTTGCTAGGATAAATTTAAATAACTAGCCAGGGAATTTTAATCAGATAAAAACTTTCCATATTAAAACACTTTTGTTTCTTTGTCTTTTGTTTCATTACAGGCCATGTCTACATATGTATTTACTAATCGAAACATATAGATTTTTCATGTTTAGTGGAAGCACACCATATATGAAACAATGAGTAGATTACAAATGTATTTTATATGAATTTTTTAAACATGTTCCCAAAAAAGGATGAAGTTATCACTTCAGTTTCCAAAGCTAATTTATTGAGTACTTATGAAGCCAGTGAAACTGGAAAATGTAAATTATGTCTTTGAGGATCTTTTTTTCCCAAATAATGAACATGTTTAAGTTGTTAAATGTGTATATTTTTTAATGTTTTACTTCTTGGTATATAATATTTCTAAAATGACAAAATACTTTTAGCAAAGCTAGTATAAGGAAATTAAAATGAATCCACTCAGTTTTACTTGTATCACTTATTTATATGATTAAAAATGACAGGCTTTTTGTGCTTTTCTCAATTCCCAAATGATTTCTCTAGTTAGAACAAATTAGTGCCAAAGAGAAAGGCATTTGTTACATAATTGCAGAAGTTATTATTACAATTTTAAAAGCTTTTGATGTAGCCACTTATCTGAGGGACTTAATTTACTGATGAGATCTTAAAGCATTGACAAACATGTTGGTTTTTAGTTTCTTAAATTTTTTATTTTGGAACATAACTGCTAAATGTTTTTATAATATAATCAGCTTTTTTTTCTTTAGCAATTTTAAAATTAAAATTTAGTAATTTTCCCCCATACTTGATATGGACAACATTTAGTAGAAAATAGCTGGACATGGGGAGAAGGCAATGGCACCCCACTCCAGTACTCTTGCCTGGAGAATCCCATGGACGGAGGAGTCTGGTAGCTGCAGTCCATGGGGTTGCGAAGAGTTGGACACGACTGAGCGACTTCACTTTCACTTTTCACTTTCATGCATTGGAGAAGGAAATGGCAACCCACTCCAGTGTTCTTGCCTGGAGAATCCCAGGGACGGGGGAGCCTGGTGGGCTGCCGTCTCTGGGGTCGCACAGAGTCGGACACGACTGACACGACTTAGCAGCAGCAGCAGCAGCTGGACATGGGCCATGACTTCTGAGATGCATCTGTGTTGTTGTTTAGTCCCTAAGTCATGTCCAGCTCTGCAACCCCATGGATTGCAGCCCACCAGGCTCCTCTGTCACTCACTACCTCCCAGAGTTTGCTCAAATTCATGTCCATTAAGTCGGTGAGGGCATTTAAACATCTCATCCTCTGCTGCCCCTTTCTCCTTTTGCCTGCAGTCTTTCCCAGCATCGGGGTCTTTTCCAGTGAGTTGGCTCTTCACATTAAGTGGCCAAAGTATTAGAGCTTCAGCAACAGTACTTCCAATGAATTTCAGGGTTGATTTCTTTTAGGATTGACTGGTTTGATCTCTTTGCTGTCTCAGGGACTCTCAGGTCTTCTCCAGCACAATTTGAAAGCATCAATTCTTCAGCACTCAGCCTTCTTTATGATCCAGTTCTCACATCCATGCGTGACTACTGGAAAAAGCATAGCTTTGACTATACGGACCTTTATCAGCAAAATGATGTCTCTACTTTTTAATATACTGTCTAGGTTTGTCATAACTTTCCTTCCAAGGAGCAAGCAAAAGTATTTTAATTTCATGGCTGCAGTCAACTTTGGAGTCCGAAGTGACTTCGGAGCCTGAGAAAATAAAATCTGTCACTGCTTCCACTTTTTCCCTTCCGTTTGCCTGGAATGATGGGACTGGATGCCATGATCTTAGTTTTTTAATGCTGAGTTTCAAGCCAGAATTTTCACCCTCCTCTTTCACCTTCGTCAAGATGCTCCAAATGGGTACATGATTCAGTCTTTTTATATGCCTTTATTAGAAAAGAAAAAATCAGTTCATTTTAGAGTGATGCTATTGAGGTTTAATTTAAAGTATGTGTTTGGAATTAAACTATAGATTTATTTTTTTAAACCCTATACATACATTTTAATTTTCTATTTTAAAACATGTAATAACTTGACTGAACATTAAATTTTCTTAGAACAACTGTATTTTTAGAATTCCTACTTTATGAATGAGAATATTACTTTTTACTGAATACAGTATTTTATTTTCTCTTTTTGAAAATATTAAGATACTTTTTATGTAATGTAATTTGGAACATATGCTAAGTCACTTCAGTCGTGTCCGACTCTGTGCGACCCCATAGACGGCAGCCCACCAGGCTCCCCCGTCCCTGGGATTCTCCAGACTAGGACACTGGAGTGGGTTGCCGTTTCCTTCTCCAATGCATGAAAGTGAAAAGTGAAAGTGAAGTCACTCAATCGAGTCCGACTCTTCTCGACCCCGTGGACTGCAGCCCACCAGGCCCTTGGTCCATGGGATTTTCCAGGCAAGAGTACTGGAGTTGGGTGCCAGCTAGATAGCACCAAATTACATTTCAGGACTGATTGTACCAATTACAGGTGTTTTGTTGTTTTTTTAAGTTTTTTGCATAGTCTGTGTTCCTGCCTATCATTTTATGTTATTAGGTGGTTTTTCTTATTAGATGGGTGTTTATTTGTTTTTGTCTCTGCCATTCATTATGGGGCTTTTGTCAGATGTGTGGTGGAAGGACCAGCCATTCATATTTGAGAAGAAAGTCCAAAAGTCCATGCTTTGAAGCCAGCTGAAGTCCTCTGTGAGTGATTCCAGGCAGGGACAGGCATTAACTGTGGGCTTTACTCTAAGCCAAGGTTCAACAGCAGCGTTATTGAAATTTGGAGCTGAATAAGTCATTGTTGTGGGGCCTGTTATGTGTTTGGTAGGATCTTTAGTGATTTCTCTGGTCTGTACCCACTAGATGCCAGTGGCACTGCTCGTCTCTAGTCAAGACAATCGAAACTGTCTCCAGTTGTCCCTTAGAGACAGTTCTTCCCCCCTCTATCTGCCAAGTTGAGAACCACTGCTCTAGAGTAAATAAAGGATAGACTGGGCTTTTTATTTGCTTCAAGTTTAAGTCTCTAAAAGCATTTTCTCTGGGCTCATCCCCTTTCTACAGAAGGACTCCTCCAGTCTCCTATCCTTGATAGAGGAGAATCAACAAGAGGAGCCTGGTACAGCCACTTAATCAGTCATTTTCACTCTGCACTCTGCCCACCCTTGCCTGTGTTTGGTATCTCTGAGTCCAAAGCTTCTGAGGTTAACTTTCCTCTGGCAGTAAGCCTCCTGTCTCCATAGGGTAGTCTCACTTGCCTGAAAGGTGTGAGAAACTAGGATTTGCAATTTCTTACCTCCAGAACCAATGCTGGCATCATTATCCTTGTCTAGTGTCCTTGTCCTTGTATCTTTGTGCATATCTGAATTCTGTATGATTAATCCCTATAGATGATACTAAAACTTATATGCACTTTAAAGTACATTTCTCAGCATGGCATTTTCAACCCTTGAAACATGTAATGCATGTTCATCTAATAACAGTTCTTATCTTTCCTTTGATCAGCATTCACCTTTAAAAAGTCTTTAACCTGTTACTTACCCTGTAGCCTTCTCTTAATCAGAGAATAAAAGTAAAGTAAATTGTAAAGGTCTTGAGATAGAAATATACTTTGTTCCCCACAACCTGAATAACAAATCAGTTCTAGTTGTTGTTTAGTCACTAAG
The DNA here is from genome assembly GCF_027580195.1 of Bos mutus. Taxonomy (NCBI): domain Eukaryota; kingdom Metazoa; phylum Chordata; class Mammalia; order Artiodactyla; family Bovidae; genus Bos; species Bos mutus. The sequence goes on along the minus strand of NC_091624.1, from coordinate 87,665,361 downwards.
TTGTGTCCAGCTCTTTGTGACCCACGGACTGCAGCACACCAGGCTTCCCTATCCTTTACTATCTCCCGGAGTTTGCTCAAATTCATGTCCATTGAGTCGGTGATGCCATCCAACCATCTCATCCTCTGTCATCCCCTTCTCCTCCCACCTTCAATCTTTCCCACCATCAGGGTCTTTTCCAATGAATTGGCTCTTTGCATCAGGTGGCCAAAGTATTGGTGCTTCAGCGTCTTCACCATCAGTCCTTCCAGTGAATATTCAGGATTGATTTCCTTTTGGATTGACTAGTTTGATCTCCTTGCTGTCCAAGGGACTCTCAAGAGTCTTCTCCAGCCCTACAGTTCAAAAGCATCAATTCTCCATGCTCAGCCTTTTTTATGATTCAACTCTCACATCTGTACATGACTACTAAAAATATCATAGCTTTGACTATATGGACATTTGTTGGCCTAATATCTCTAATTTTAATACGCTGTCTGGGTTGGTCATAGCTTTTCTTTCAAAGAGCAAGCATTACTCCTTATCTACTTTTTTTTTAGATATTTATCTTATATGAAGAATATAACAAAAAAATTTTAATTCTAATTAATGGATTAAGACAACTGAGAGCGAGAGAGAGAGTCATAAACGGAGAGAGAGGTGGAAACAGGAAGGAAGGGAAGGAGGAAGGTGAAAGGAAGGAAGGAAGGAAGAAAAATTGCCAAAGAAGTCACCTTTTTAAAATTCACATTCCTCCTTTCCCTGACACTGTTTTCTATCTGTAAGAAGTATCTTAAAAACAAAACTGACCTTTTAGAAGGGACAGAAAAAACAACTTTAGTGTGTATCAGTCTTGCCAACGTCCTGTTCTGTTTTTATCCTCTGAATGTACTTCACTGAGAAGAGCTTGGAAGCCCCTTCATATTATAGATATATAAAGAGTAATAGTTAAGACGTATAACTATTGTGAACTATGCATGTGAACTATGCTTTCATCTGTTGAGTTCTTGGCTTGGAACAGGGATACTAACAACTGGGAAATAAATATATTCTGTAGAAAAATCAATGAATAATATGAATAATAGACATTTATGGTGAACCGACTGTGAGCTTGATCCTGGGCCAAAGAGTTTCAACCATATATATATATGTATATATATATATATATATATACACACACACACACACATACACACACGTACATGCACACACATATATACATACATACACATATATATATACACACATACATACACACATGAATAGATATGTCAACATTTACATAGAGGGGCCTACACTTTCATGAATATTCCTTCATTTTATTCCACAATTTCCCAGTGAGTTGATGGTATCTGCATAAGAGAGGTGATTAAGTGACTTGACAAAGGTCAAATGACTAACAAGTGTGTGCTTTTAAGATCTTGAAAAAATAGGAGGATTTGCTAATTGTAAACATTTGATTATTAACCAGGATTCATTCATTCAACAAACTTTTATTGAGTACCTACTATGTGCTGGGCATTTTGTTAGGTTCTAGGCAGACTCCATAAAGAACACAAAGTCCTTGCCCTCATAAAGCTTATAGTCTTGAGGAAAGTGACACTAAACACATCAAATGAAATACTGAAATATAGTAACAAGTATTTGAAAGAAAAACAAAGCAGATTGAGTGAATAAAGAATAATTATTCAAAGGATGAGAAGCCATTACTACATCTGAATTCACCAAATGTATAAAGCATCTTTTTCCCTACAATCCAGAAAGAAAACCATGTTTTGTATTTTACTACTGGCATATTTTATCCACAGAGAAGCTGAAACACGTAATTAAAAGCATAAGAAAGAAAGGTCCTAATAAGGGGGCTTCCATTTCATCTTGCAGTGCTCTAGTTCATCAACATCTAAATTGAAGTCTTCTTCAGGTATGGCTCAGAAAAAATGTGGTCAGATCATTGTTAGTGTCTATAAGATTCAGATGGGAAAAAGCATTCTCAAAATGTCTTTGGAAGTCTGTTCCCAAAGTTCGGGTAGTGACTCTGTTGTGACTTTTACAGATACATGACTTGTTTCTACTTAATATGGCTTCCTACTAAGGTTTGAAAAAATTTCAAAATTACATTTTAATTATGTGTACATAGTTACCAGTCATTTGTAAGTGTGTTATTTGGTGGTCCTTGCTTTTGGATATGGGATAAGGCAGTGAACTTCTCAGTCATTCTTTACCCTTTTCTTTGGACAGAAGGTAGTAATCATGTACTCAAGCTCTTGCAAAAGTCCCACGTTTGACTGTATACTCATCTTTCTAATGCCAGTATTTGCCTGCACACACCTTCTGCCTTGGAGTATAAAGCTGAGACTTTGGAGGGGTCAGGGGGCTTCCTGGCTGACGCAGTGGTAAAGAATCTGACTGCCAAAGCAGGAGACACAGGAGATGCAGGCTCAGTCCCTGGGTTGAGAAGATCCCCTGGAGGAGGAAATGGCAACCCACACCAGTATTCTTGCCTGGAGAATATCATGGGCAGAGGAACCTGGCGGGCTACTGTCCATAGGGTCACAAAGAGTCGAACATAACTGAGGATGCACACACTTGGAGGGGTCAGAGCAGAGGGAAGGGGATAGAGGGGACTCATGAGAGCAGCACTGAAACACAGGCTCTGTGAGTAACACAGCTTCTCAGGGGAGGATCTGACATCCTCACATGCTCCTGCCTTGAACACCAGAACTTATTCCATACAGAACTAGTATTTTGCAGTGAGTAGCGTAAACATCACTGGGGCTCTTGAAAAGATTTTAGGTGGTACAACAAACGTTTTTAATGATTATATGCTTATTTTAACATAGAGTAGAGAAAGTATGTAACTGGTAGACTAAACCCATGCTTTCTCTAAATGTGTTACCTAGAATCAGCAAGGATATATTTAAGTAGAAGAAAAGTGAGTCCACTTCAAGGAAAGTCGCAGGTTAGTAATGTACACATTGTACACAGATGTGGCACAGGCATGACAGCAGCACAGGGAGGACCGAGTCAGCAGGAACAGAGCCCTCCCTGTGCTCCTCAGCACCCCCAAGCTCTGTGAAGACTGGCTCCCAGGAGTTCTTTTCTTAGTTTTCTAAATAACCTCCTCTGCTCCCACCTCTCTGTACCCATGAAATATTCTTCTCTTCCTTGGCTGTGTATTTCACAGCTTGGCCTTCCTTGTGGTCACCACATCAATGTAAGTCGCAGGGGTCAACAGGCACCACGCTGAACATTATTCCATCCTGAGACCTCTGGCTTTTGATCAAACACCCTTCCAGAATCTCTCTTACAGGCATGGGCATCCTATGTTTGTGGGGGTTCCTCTCATTCTGTCTTGGTTATATCTTCAAAGACAGAGAGTGTTGCAGTGTTGCCAGTGGACTAAACTTGAATAAAACATCTCCTTGAGTTAGACTTCTGGTGTTACACTTCTGAAATTATCTTGGGCAGCATCAAAGGTGTTTATTATGTAGAGATTTGTGTACATATCTGTGATTCTTTTGCTTCAGTGCAATGCTGTTTTTTCTCTTTAGCTGGTGCACACACACGCACACACGAAGAAAGGAAGTAGACCTCTTTGGTGGTGAATATACTTCAGCCAATCCCTCCTTTTCAGTCCTCCCAGGATCTGCTGTGCACTGTGCACATCCATTGTTGAGCACCAGCTGTTACCCTATGAACCATAGAGGAAAACAATTTAGGACTTTGGGACTGAATTTTCTTTAAAATGGGAGAAATTACACTTATCCAATCCCAAAGAAAGGCAATGCCAAAGAATGCTCAAACTACCGCACAATTGCACTCATCTCACACGCTAGTAAAGTCATGCTCAAAATTCTCCAAGCCAGGCTTCAGCAATACATGAACTGTGAACTTCCAGATGTTCAAGCTGGTTTTAGAAAAGGCAGAGGAACCAGAGATCAAATTGCCAACATCCGCTGGATCATGGGAAAAAGCAAGAGAGTTCCAGAAAAACATCTATTTCTGCTTTATTGACTATGCCAAAGCCTTTGACTGTGTGGATCACAATGAACTGTGGAAAATTCTTAAAGAGATGGGACTACCAGACCACCTGACCTGCCTCTTGAGAAACCTACATGCAGGTCAGGAAGCAACAGTTAGAACTGAACATGGAACAACAGACTGGTTCCAAATAGGAAAAGGAGTACATCAAGGCTGTATATTGTCACCCTGCTTATTTAACTTATATGCAGATTACATCATGAGAAATGCTGGGCTGGAAGAAGCACAAACTGGAATCAAAATTGCCAGGAGAACTATCAATAACCTCAGATATGCAGATGACACCACCCTTACGGCAGAAAATGAAGAAGAACTAAAAAGCCTCTTGATGAAAGTGAAAGAGGAGTGAAAAAGTTGGCCTAAAGCTCAACATTTAGAAAACTAAGATCATGGCATCTGGTCCCATCACTTCATGGGAAATAGATGGGGAAACAGTGGAAACAGTGGCAGACTTTATTTTGGGGGGCTCCAAAATCACTGCAGATGGTGATTGCAGCCATGAAATTAAAAGACACTTACTCCTTGGAAGGAAAGTTATGACCAACCTAGATAGCATATTGAAAAGCAGAGACATTACTTTGCCAACAAAGGTCCATCTAGTCAAGGCTATGGTTTTTCCTGTGGTCATGTATGGATGTGAGTGTTGGACTGTGAAGAAAGCTGAGTGCCGAAGAATTGATGCTTTTGAACTGTGGTGTTGGAGAACACTCTTGAGGGTCCCTTGGACTACAAGGAGATCCAACGAGTCCATTCTAAAGGAGATCAGTCCTGGGTGTTCATTGGAAGGACTGATGCTAAAGCTGAAACTCCAATATTTTGGCCACCTGATGCAAAGAGTTGACTCATTGGAAAAGACCCTGATGCTGGGAGGAGAAGGAGACAACAGAGGATGAGATGGCTGGATGGCATCACCAACTCGATGGACATGAGTCTGAGTGAACTCCGGGAGTTGCTGATGGACAGGGAGGCCTGGCGTGCTGCGATTCATGGGGTCACAAAGAATCAGACATGACTGAGCGACTGAACTGAACTGATAAGATAAGTAAAAGGATTAGGTGATAGTGTATAAAAACCTAGTGTATAGAATTATCTGTACTTTTTTAAATGACAGTAAATGAAAAAGGAAATGCAGTAACTTAGAAAATGAGTTGTCTAGCAGCTTCAGGCATGGCTGAATCTAGGGAGGAATCGAGCATTGCTTCTTTCTGTGTTTCTCTTGCCTTCAACATTGTTTTTCTCTCCGTTGTCTTCTGACTTAAGCTCTTTGTACAATAAACAAGAAAGGCACCACCAACTCTGTTTTCATTGCATCAGCCGAGCATCCATGTCTTGGTCCATTCAGACAGCTGTAACAAAATACCAGAGACTGGATAGCTTATAAGTTTATTTGTCACAGTTCTGGAAGTTGAAGATCAAGGTGCTGGTCGGTTCAGTATCTGGTGAGAACTCGCGTCCTGATTCACTGACAGCATCTTTTTGCTTTTTCCTCCCATGGTACCAGAGGCTAGGGAGCTGTGTGAGGTCTCTTTTACAAAACACTAATTCATGAGGGCTGCACCCTTGTGACCTGAGCACCTCCCAAAGGCCCTGCCTCCTAATACCATCACGTCACGCATTAGAATTCCAACATGTGAATTTGGCACAAACGTGCAGAACATAGAAACCCCCAAAGGAGAGCCCAGTCCTCTTTCCCAGTGGTTCTTCCATCAATTCCAACATTTAACCAGCTTGCAGCTGTGGCCAGGAAGTAAAATGCAGCAACTGAACCAGACCGAGTCACCTGGTCCCATGAAGCTAAGGATGGGATCCAGTCCTCCCTCCATCAAATGGACACACAGTAGCAGAGAAATGGTCCTCCATGACAGCTGAGGTGCTGTATCCAAACAGAGGAGCAGTAGATACTGGTGGGAGAAAACATCAGCACTAATGTAGGGCCTTACACATGAGAGGTGGCCAGCAGTGGAAGCCTTTTGCTTATGATGAAAATTACATTAGTTGTGCTATAGTGACAAGTCCTTTCCCTTTCATATCAACTGGTCTGTGGCATTTAAAATACTCCTTGAAAAGTCTCATAAACATGATGTCATGGATCTCATTACCATACCCTATAATAGAATGAATATTCTGAGCATTAGTTATGTTGAAAGAAGTGCCTTAACATCCAGATGTCTCTCACTAGCTCCCCTTACTAGTGAGAATATCAGATCATCAGAGCTGTAGCAATCTTGTTGACACAAATTGAGTAATCTCAGAAGCTGACCTTTTGTGGAAAGCTCAAACCTTTATAAAAAATTGTAGGACAAGTGACTGATTTAGCTGCAATTTTTCCCTCTTTGGGAAGCCCTAGTATAAAAGGGCACTAGCTAGGGAGTCTGAAAAGCTGTACCATTTATGGCTTCAACCACTTAATGAGCTCATGTACTTAGACCACGTAATGAGCCTCATCAGTAAAATGGCAATAATGATGATTGATTTGTTAGGTTGCATTGAAAATGTGATGAAGTAATGATAAGTAATATGACTAAGAAAATAGTTGTTATCAATGCAGTCCTTAATATATGTTCTTTCTCCATCTCAGTAAAGGGCTCTTTCATTAAAGATTTATTGTTTTAATAAATGTCCATTAATTTCTTCCATAGAATTTAAAATCTCAGATTTATGTAAGATTTAAACCAAATTACAGTTGATCCTTTGAACCACACAGCTTTGAACTCTGCAGGTCCACTTATACGTGGATATTTTTCAACAGTAAATGCTGCAGTAATGACAGAATCGAAGGTTGGTTGGAACCACAGGTGTGGAGAAACTACTGATACAGAAGAACCACATATATGGAAACACATGTGGATGGCCAACTATAAGTTACAGGCTTCCCCAGTGCCTTAGCAATAAAGAACCTGCCTGCAGTGCAGGAGACACAAGTTTGATCCCTGGATGGGGAAGATCCTCTGGAGGAGGAAATGGCAACCCACTCCAGTATTCTTGCCTGGAAAATCCCATGGACAGAGAGGAGTCTAGTGGGCTACAGTCCATGGGGTCACAGAGTCGGACACAACTGTTCGACTGAGCAGCTGTAAGTTATACACAGGTCTTCAGTCGTGTGGAGGGTCCAAATCCCTAACTTGCATGTAGTTCAAGGGTCAACTATAGTTTATCTTACGCACTCAGATGTAGCACTAGCGATTTGTAGCTTAACCTTATGAGACATTATATTTACTCAAAATAACACACTAAGAGAATTTAAATTCTGAGGGTTTTGAGCATAGCATTGGAACATGCAAAATAAGAAATATGCCTGTGGCTTAGAGAAGGCCATGTATGCTGGGGACACTTAAGAAACCCAGAATCAGTGAAATGTTTTTTTTTTTAATTTCTACAAGTGCACTCCTAGTGTATTTTCTCAGTGAAAGTTATTCACCAGGAACACATCTGATTTGTATCTTAAAATGAAGGGAAAAACAAATTCATTCTAAGGAAATCTGATCTCTAGTCAACTGAAGTACAACTTTTTTTTTAAAAAAACAGGAAAAATCCCCAGCAATTTCTCATAGACCTCAACCTCTATTTGCAGTCACCTTTAGGTTCAGTTTTCAAATTCAGATTTAACAAAAATGTAATCTGCCTACCGAAGAATATCTAGTATCTTATTAGCAACAATTACATGTGTTTTCTTGTTTTGGTTTTGCCATCATACAATGAGGGAGACATTATTCCCTCATTTTGCAGAAAGGAAAAAAAAAAAAAAAAAACACTGAGGTTCTGGAGAAGTTACATGATTTGCCTAAAGTCACACAGGCAGGGAGCCAGCAAGCCCAGATTATCAAGCCCAAGTTTGCCCTACTCTAAGCCCAGGGATCCCTTTACAGAATATGAGTAGCATGTGTGCTGTATGCTGTGCTCAGTCACTTCAGTCATGTCTGACTCTTTGCAAACCCCATAGACTGTAGCCCGCCAGGCTCCTCAGTCCATGGGATTCTCCAGGCAAGAATACTGAAGTGGGTTGCCATTTCCTCCTCCAGGGGGTCTTCCTGACCCAGCAATCGAACCCATGTCTTCTGCATCGCAGGCAAATTCTTTACCTCAGAGCCTGTAGGGAAGCCCTATTAGTAGCATGCTCCACACTCAAATGAAGTTTTTAAATGAAGTTTTATTAAATGTGTTTCGCATTTAATAGCACCTTTCTTCATCAAGATTTCTACAAGCTGAACAATTGATTTGCAAATTATTTATAGAAATCATTTCACCCATCACTGAAAGCAGCCTTCACAGAGCTTTTCTCCAAGCATGCAGAAATATTGCCTAGCAGGTTAATGAAATGGAAAAAGGAGAGATAAATTATTAGAAACTACCAAGAGTTGATGCATAAACACAGGAAGATATACATATGGAGCATAGGGATGATTCCACGTGGAATTGCCAAGGCTGAGGAACATTTCATTAACACGGGCTTTTTTGATCACTGCCCAGGTCTTCTCAAGGGGTCAGGGAGAATATATCACTCAAATATATTCTGACTGGAGAATATATCACTCAAATTACTGGGTCCACAATCAGTCCTCTAACTTGGAGTATTTACCAAGACAGCGGAAAGTAGTAACTGGTGGGAAACTGAGGCAGACTCAAGGCAAAAAGCAAAGATCAAAGCCAGAGAACCAGTCCTGAAGTCACATGAATGGGGAAGGTAGAACCGCAAACCAGAGGTAAGCCATGAGCTGCAAAACTCGGAAGCTCCGAAACAAGTTGAGAACCGAGGTGTGGGGCACGTTGGAACAATTGTTTCAGAATGAAGAACGTGGCCAGCAGAAGAAAGTCAGAAGCCCTTTTCTGTCACACCCACCGCCCAATGTGTGGGGCCACCTGCCTGGGCAAAAGGCATTGACTTTGCTACTTGCTCCCAGGTGCAGGCCACCTTCAAGTCTTCACATGAATTCCCACAGAGCTTCCTAATGACATGTAACATTTTAATTTACTTAGCACTAGGCACGCAGGAATAAGTCATGGCCCATTTTAACACATTCCCAAAACACAGTGAATTGTTTTTTTTTTTTAAACTTTACAATATTGTATTGGTTTTGCCAAATATTGAAATGAATCCGCCACAGGTATACATGTGTTCCCCATCCTGAACCCTCCTCCCTCTTCCCTCCCCATACCCTCCCTCTGGGTCGTCCCAGTGCACCAGCCCCAAGCATCCAGTATCGTGCATCGAACCTGGACTGGCAACTTGTTTCATATATGATATTATACGTATTTCAATGCCATTCTCCCAAATCATTCCACCCTCTCCCTCTCCCACAGAGTCCAAAAGACTGTTCTACACATCAGTGTCTCTTTTGCTGTCTCGTATACAGGGTTATTGTTACCATCTTTCTAAATTCCGTATATATGTGTTAGTATACTGTATTGGTGTTTTTCTTTCTGGCTTACTTCACTCTGTATAATAGGCTCCAGTTTCATCCACCTCATTAGAACTGATTCAAATGTATTCTTTTTAATGGCTGAGTAATACTCTATTGTGTATATGTACCATAGTTTTCTTATCCATTCATCTGCTGATGGACATCTAGGTTGCTTCCATGTCCTGGCTATTATAAACAGTGCTGCAATGAACATTGGGGTACACGTGTCTCTTTCCCTTCTGGTTTCCTCAGTGTGTATGCCCAGCAGTGGGATTGCTGGATCATAAGGCAGTTCTGTTTCCAGGTTTTTAAGGATAACTTGTGCTGGCTACCATGACAGAGTCAATGTGTAACTGGGTTAGGACTCAGCTCTGCAATGCCACTGTCTTATCATCTTCAGAGATGGCTTTTTCCAGTTTTCTTATATAATATACCTACTCTTCTCTCCTTTAGGCTCCCATCATGGGAAGAACCATATTCTAAACTTCATTTCTTCTTCAACAAGGGGAGCCTCCCAAATGAAAACAGACCTCCTAATGTTTGCCCATCAGATGCGCTCCAGGTTTCATCTTCCTTCATTTTTCCAGTGTTGTCGTGCTCAGTTACAGTGTGGAAGTGTGACCCTCCCCAGCCACATGTACTAACTGCTGGAGGACATGTGTACTGTCTCCCCTTGATTATCACAGACACTGGTTTTGACCTTCCTGTCCAAAGGCATCGTCAGTCATCAGTGCTTCTTGAGTGGACCTCTGCTCTAACGATGTCACCCGGGTTCTAGAGGGAGACTCCAGGGGGTGGGGCACGGTCCTCTCTTTCCCTCAGTTTCAGCATCCTGAGGTCTACTTCGGGAAGGGATCTGTTCTTCTAGCACCAGCTATGCAGCTAAAGGAAGCCTCCCTGTCTGTATCCTGGGCCTTAGACATTCAAGTAAAGTGATACAAAAAAAAAAAAAAAAAACAAAAAAAAGTTTTAAAGTTGGGGCCAATTGCCCTGTAGGGAGACACCCATCAGTTTCCACTGCCCAGAATCCCAGAGAACGCTATGCCTATTGTTTCTAAACTTGATTCCTGATTTTCTTTCAATCCACTGAATTCTTCCATTTCTCTCCAATAAATTCCCTTTTCCATGTTAACAGAAAGTTTCTTTTTTGCTTGCAACCATAGACTCCTAAGGGCTAGCCCCCAAGAGGGAAATGGTAAAGGAGCCAGAGAGGAATTGCCAGGAAACATCAGAAAACACAGAGAGTGTATAGAGCTCAGGTCCCCAGGGCTGGTGGCTCCTCACCTAGAGTCCTGGACATCAGATCACCAACAGTGTTCTTAAATGACTCCCCCAAACTGCTTCTTGCATGCTGTTTTCTTCGGCCATGTCCAGCTTTTTGTGACCCTATGGACTGTACCCCGTCAGGCTCCTTTGTCCATGGGATTTTCCCAATAACAATACTGGAGTGGGTTGCCATGCCCTTCTCCAGGGGATCTTCTCCACCCAGGGATCAAACCCATGTCCCGTGCATTGCAGGCAGATTCTTTACTGCTGAGCCACTGGGGAATCCTCCCATTTAACCACAGAAAAGCTACCCTGTCTGTATTCAGTTGTTTGCTCTCAGCTAGATTTCCATCACCCATTGTAATAATCCTTGCTACTTCAGCAGCAGCTCTAATTGGAAGCCTCTAATTAATAGAAGTGGGTAAACGAACTGAACGTTGTTTAATTAATGAAGTTTGGTTGACCGCATCTTTCATAAAAAAATATGATGTTTCAAAGAGATTTTTTAATAGTTCAGAGCACAATTTGCAAGCAAGATGCTGGCTACTGAGTATGTAATGTAGGTCACTTGATCAGAATGGCTGTGTGCGACCAGACCAAATGGCCATCACCTCTTCCAGACCCTTCCATTTCTAGAAGGACAGTGAGCTCATCTGCAGCCTTGAAAATACATTTCAGCATCCAGGTCATCTCCCTGGAACCCTCTGCATTCCCTCTGCTAAGGCAATCACTCTTTGCCTTTCTCCGATGCCCATTGGCCAGCTTTGTACTTGTTTCAGCCATCCCTCTCTCCCACTAATCTGTGAATTCCTTACCTGTAGGGGTTTTGCCTTCAGTGATTTTCCCACAGCGCTCATTATGGTGTCTAAACTGTAATAACTAGTAAACACTCGGCTAACATTCTTTAAAGGGATTTGCTGTCCTCTCTTTGCCGAGTTTCCTGCACTAGAATTTTACATCAGTGTTTTGCTAGGAATGAGATTTGTGAAGCTAAATACTCATTGTGGGCTCATGACTTTACTGCAACCTTAGTTTGCATCTTTTTTTACTGTAAGTCTTTTTCTTTTTAAAAACCACTGCTATCTGTTTTGTTTTGTTTTTTAATCCATCTCACTCCAAGGCAGTAGAGCCAATCAATACATTAAAAAAAAAAGAATGGAAAATGGATGAAAGCCATTCCTTTTTCCGGAGGCTCCCTTTGGGCCCTACCTTCAAAAATCTTCCACATCTTCCATCACTGGCTAGAAGGAGTACACAAAATTAGTTCCAATAATTACGTATTTTAAGATCAACTATAGATATATATCTTTGATCCCGAATTAAAGATGCTGTGCTATTTCTTGCCGTGCATTCCTGTGTTTCCTCACACTGTGTTTCTCCTGTTCCCTGTACTGCTGCTGTGTCACACAAGATAATGTACTGATTAGACTTTGCCATGGAAACAGGCCTCTCCTTTGGGGTTTTCCACGTACCATGGCCACTGGATTGAGACTATTCCACTCCTGGGGCTCGGTATTAAAGTTTTTTCTGCTTTTGACATTTTTGTTAAAATTTATAGGAAGGGAAACAGCTCTAAAAAAGGTTTACTATTACAGGAAACAGACATTTTTATTCCTTCTAGTACTTATTAGCAATTTAAGGTACCGTCTCTCCCATTTGGGCTGACAGAATGGCCTACGTTTTGCACTCAGCCACCTTAGTCCTATATGTACCTATCTACTACCAATGCCAAAAGGAAGTTACTAAACATAATTTTGTGGGTGCTGCCTCAGCCATTGAGAATCTTACTGCTGGCCCAGGGAACATTTCCGAATGTTCATCACTGCGAGTCAGCACTTTTAAAATTAGAATCTCACTTCAGTAAATGCTCACGTAAAGCATATCCATGATGCAGGATAATGAATTTCAGAGGCCCCTAACTAGGTCCCAATTCCAGTTAACCTGCGGCACAGAGATCTGCTTAGGAAATGCCAACAGGAAGATGAAGCGGGTGGATTTGGGCAGGAGAAATGATGATAAATCAGCCCAGTGGAAGCCATCCATCGGTGCCTGTTTCGGTGGCATGAAGGAATTGTTTTTGCAAACGAGTGTTTGTCACTCCCCTGTCAAATATTCTGCAAACATAATATACTGTTTCCCAGACACAGGTTGACTGAATAAGTCACTAGAGAGTAAAAGTAAACGATCTCCCCAGTCATTAATCTGTAGCTCCTGAGAATGTGTTTGTGATGCTCATGCTAACTGAGAACAAAGATCATGGCCAAACCTGTTGCTGCTCTATTAGCAGGCTGTGTTACTGCCCACTGCTTTAGAGTCTGTGGTTGTGCTACAGAGAGAGTGTCTTGACTCAAAAACTGTTTTTAACTGAGCAAGATGAACTAGAGACAAAGGGAATGGAAACACCAAAATGCCAGTGAGACCCCATTTCTCCACTGGACCACAGATGGTTTGCTTCCTGCTCGGTGCCCCAGACCTCAACTGGGCCAAGCTGAGAGATACTGCAGTGAACAAGAGAGCCAGTACTCCTGCCCGCTTGAGATTACCTTCTAGAGGAGGAAGCCAGAAAATAAAATAAATAATTTAGCAGGTGAATTTGCAGCAACATGGATGGACCTAAAGATGATCATACTAAGTGAAGTGAGTCAGAAAGAGAAAGACAAATACCATGTGATGTTACTTTATGTGGAGTCTAAGATATGACGCAAATGAGCCTATCTGTGAAACAGAGACAGACTCAGACGTAGAGAACAGACTTCGGGTTGCCGAGCAGGAGGGGTGTGGAGGAGGGAGAATTGGAAGTTTGGAATTAGCAGATTTGAACTGTCATATGTAGGATGGATAAACAGGGTCCTACTGTACCACCCAGGGAATAGAATTCAATATCTATAATAAACCAGAATGGAAAAGAATATGAAAAAGAAAAGCTATATATATATATATAGCTTCCCAGGTGGTGCAGTGGTAAAGAATCTGCCTGCAGTGCAGGAGACCCAGGTTCCATCCCTGTGTTGGGAATATCCTCTGGAGAAGGGACTGGTTACCCACTCCAGTATTCCTGCCTTGAGAATCCCGTGGACAGAGGAGCCTGACAGGCTATAGTCCATGGGGTCACAAAGAGTCAGACACTACTGAGCGACTAACGCGCGCGTGTGTGTGTGTGTTTATAACTGAATCACTATGCTGTACCTCAGAAACTAACACAACATTGTAAATCAACTATAAACTGAAATAGAGTGTTAGTCGCTTTGTCATATCCGACTCTTTGCGACCCCATGGACTGTGGTCCATCAGGCTCCTCTGTTCATGGAATTCTCCAGGCAAGAATACCCTTCTCCTAGGAATCTTCCCAACCCAGGGATCGAACCTGGGTTTCCTGCATTGCAAGAAGATTCTTCACCATCTGAGCTACAGGGACGCTATATCAACTATACTTCAATATATCAACTACACTTCAATGAAATAAATTTTTTAATGTTAAAAATTTTTTAAAAATTAATTAGCAGGTTGAGAAGTACAATGGAAACACGTGAAGCAGAAAAGAGAGACAGGGAATGCTGGAGGGCAAGGAGCCTCCATTTGAAATGAGGTGGGAAGGCCTCCTTGGAAAAAGTAACATTTGAGCAAAGATTCGAAGGAAGGGAGATTTGAAGACATGAGGGCTTTTGGATATCTGGCGTGAAGGCATTCCAGGGAGGAAGAGCAAGGTCAAGACCCTGAAGTGTAGCTGGAGAAACTTGAGCAGAGAGGAAGGGTGAGTGGGGGCCCTCATACACCTGGAGGCTCTCTGGGAGGGCTTTGGCTTCTGGTCTGAGACAGGCAGCCATCTGGAAGGTTTCCAGCAAAAGATAGGCATGTTCTGACAGCATTCTGTACAGGGTCGCCCTGCCTACTCTGCTGATAACCAGCTAAATGGGGCAGGAGGAGGAGACAGAGAGACCAATAAATAATTCAGAGATTATTGCACTTAGGCAGAAAGTGATGGGCCCAGTAGTAGCAGTAAGGGCCTCAAGAAAAAGTCAAATTCTAGATGCACACACACACACACACCTGATAAATATTCAGAGTGTTTCAAGTCAGCAAAAATGTCAGAGCATTTATTTATGTCAGCTCTTGACAGGAAAGAAATCTGTCACTAGTTGTATTTATGAGCTTCTCAACATTGTGAAATTGAGGAGTTTTCAAAGGCTTTGAAGCTATGACTCTGCCTTAAGTAAATTTGTATCATGTGAAAGATCATAGGGATAAGGGAACCCCCAAAGTGAAATTTATATTCTCATAATTTTCACTGTGAAAATTATATATGGGGAACTGTCTTCATTTCCCATAATGTTTCAGTTCAGTTCAGTTCAGTTGCTCAGTTAGGTCCGACTCTTTGCGACCCCCGTGAATCGCAGCACGCCAGGCCTCCCTGTCCATCCCCAACTCCCGGAGTTTACCCAAACTCACGTCCATCGAGTCAGTGATGCCATCCAGCCATCTCATTCTCTGTCGTCCCTTTCTCCTCCTGCCCCCAACCCCTCCCAGCCCATAATGTTTAAAAAAGTGCAATTAGTAAAATAGATAGCCAGCAGGGGTTCAATGTATGACACAGGGAACAGACAGCCAGTGCCCTGTGACCACCTAGATGGGTGGGATGGGGAGGGAGAGGGGTTCAAGAGGGAGAGGACATATGTATACCTAATGCCAATTCATGTTGATACATGGTAGAAAACCATCACAGTGTTGTAAAGTAATATCCTGTAATCAAAAAAAAAAAAAAAAAAAGGTGCAATTAAAGCACTGTTACTGCTCACGCAGCCATTTCAGTGGACGAAAGTTGGACAAAAGCGCTAGGCTTTTCAGCAGAACCTCGTCACCTGTGGGGAAGCCGCTGCAGCAGCATCACTCCTAGGTAGTCTGCTTTCTTCAGTTTCATCCCTGGCCCCCACCTTCGGGCAGTGGATTTGCCTGGTTTGGGCCATCTGAACCACACTCTGCTGTCAGTGTGCCCTGACACTTTCGGCACCCGTCCTTGCCTTTGCATATCTGTGGCTTCATCTAGAGCGTCCGGTTCTCCTCCCCCACCACCAGCCTTCAAAACTCAGCCCAGCAACACCCCCACCCCCGCCACTGCCTTCTGACAGGCTAAGTGTTCATCCTGTCACTTCCATTTCTCCCACCACTGCCCCCCTCATTGAGTACTTCTCAGTGTTAATGGATTTCTGTATCTGTCTTTCCCTCTAGACTGTGAATTCCCTGAGGGCAAGGACTCTGTTTGTAGTCCCCTTGCTAAAATAACATCGCCCAGCGCCAACGTGTGGAATTGATGTTTGTTTGAAAGAGTCCTATTCTCATATGTTAAATAGTTGCATTTGCAGGAACCAATTAAGATTCCTTCCTCTGGTGATGACAACTGTTTATTCCGACTTTGCAGCATCCCTGGTACTGAGTGAGGCACATAACACACGTGATTTCACTGAAGCCTCCAGCGACCCTGTGAGGAAGGCATTTTTATCCCACTGCAACTAAGGTCCAGAAGGGCAAGGAACTAACGTATATCTTTCCTTTTAGTGATATATATCTTTATACGGGCTTCCCTGGTGGCTCAGCGGTAAAGCATCTGAGTGCAGTGCAGGAGATACGGGTTCAATCCCTGTTTGGGGAAGATCCCTCAGAGAAGGAAATGGTAATCCACTCCAGAATCCTTGCCTGAAAAATCCAGTGGACTGAGGAGCCTGGCAGGCTATGGTTCTTAGGGAAGCAAGGGTTGGACATGACTCAGCAACTAAACCACCACCATCTTCATGCAACCTTAGAAGTGACAATTTAGGGACTCTTGGGATACTATTTCTCTTTGACATGTAGATAAGTGTGCTGGCAATCTACAGATTGTTGGGTAAAAACCTGCCATAATCTGGCCTATGATAACACAAAGTCAGGTGACAGGGTGGTTGACTGCCTCCCATGCTCTGCTGGTTCCTGTTCTCAGTGGGAGGGCTACACTCTTGCCCTAAGGGCATCACAGTGGAATTAGAGCATGATTGCCTGGCAGCTCCTTCAACTCAGTGTACTGCCCTTTGTACAAGGCTTACTACCTTCTATGAGGTTTCTGACAGCACAGACTGACTAAAATCTATTATTTTTCTTTAATCTCCTAATTTACATTTCCATGTTTTACATAATTGATTCTCTTATCCCAGTTATCATATTATGATGGGGTGTTTCTGTATTCAGTTACTTGCAAGAGCTATATGAATTTGCGTTGCGTGCATGCAAAGTCACTTCAGTCACGTCCAGCTCTTTGTGACCCTATGGACTGTAGTCCACCAGGCTTCTCTGTCCATGGGATTCTTCAGGCAAAATACTGGAGTGGGTTGCCATGCTCTCCTCCAGGGGAATTTTCCTGACCCAGGGATCAAACCCCGTCTCTTAGGTCTCCTGCATTGGCAGACAGGTTCTTTACCTCTAGCGCCACCTGGGAAGCCCCATGAATTTGCAGTTCAGTTCAGTGGAGTTCAGTCTCTAGTCAATTCCTATCAATTCTATAAAGAGTAAGAAGGTATACCTTCTTATGTACCATTATATAATATACCAGATAGGCAATCTCCTAATTCCAGACATTTTTGCAAGTTTTATTTTAATGCAGGCAAATATGAGCTATTTAGCAGGAATTGGTTGAAAGGACAAAACATCTGTATTTGTTCATCATAAGGAGATCTTTAGATGTCTCCTTGACGTACTATGGTAATGCCTTTGATTTCCCTCGGGTGAAAAATAAAATTCAAGTACGGAGGACCAGAAAAAGATCCTTCAATGTTTATTAAATAGAAATAAAGTATCACATCAGACAGCAAAACCAGAGAGAAATCAGAAGGCAAGGACTTTACTTGGTTTTCTTAATCACTTCATAGGTTTATCTGCCCAGGCTGCTTAGGAGGTATTGGCGTCTACAGATGCGCACAAGCTTGGTGCACATTCCAATTTGAAAATCCTCCCAATGAGTAGGTAGTTGCAGAATGGGGTGCAAAGCTCCTTACCAGAAATAGATGTGGGAGAGGATACTGAGAACTGTATAGACTAGTGCCTTAGGGGGGTGTGGTGCCGAGAGTGCCGAATTTAGAGTCAGAATAACAAATGGAAGCGGAAGCTGGAGAGGTTTCCCGTTACCGAGCACTGACTCTGTGCTTGGTCCGCTACCTCCATCTCCTCTTTTCATCTTCATGACAACTCGGGAGTCCGTATTAGGAGCCCCTTAGTAGTCACGAGGAACGAGACTCAAGGGCGTTGAGTCATTTGCCCAAGGGTACAAACTAGTGTGACACAGAGGGGGCTTGAGACCAAGACTATCAGGTTGAAGCCCCATTTCTTTCTTTCTATGGCACTTTACTGCCGGGGACCTGGCTCTGTCATCATTGTTCATTGTTTCTTTTTATTATTATTATTTATGTGCTTATGTGTGTATTTATATTTTATGTTTGTATTTTTACATATTTGTTTACATACTTTTTTTTTTGCTCTTCCCCGGTGGTTCAGTTGGTGAAGTATCTGCCTGCAGTACAGGAGACCGTCATTCGATCCCTGGGTCAGGAAGATTTCCTGGAGAAGGGATTGGCAACCCACTCCAGCATTCTTGCCTGGAGCATTCCACAGACAGAGGAGCCTGGCAGGCTACTGTCCATGGGATCCCAAAGAGTCTGATAGGACTGAGCGACTAACACTTTCACACTTTACATACATTTCTATTATATGTATGCATTTGTTTACATAAATATATAGTATAATTATATTTATATATACATAAGTATTCTTATTGTATCTATTTATATAAATTTATAATGCAACATATAGCAGATACCATGCAGTCTAAAATGTGTATTATATTTATACCACATATAACTGAATATAGTATTTATATACACATAAATATATTTACATAGATAATTGCCAAAATACATGAGACTTGAAGGTTTTATTCACTTTATTTTGGATTTTTCTAATAAAAAACTATTTTGTTGTTGGAATGTTTATAAAGAAATCCCTTAGGCTAAGAAATGAATATTAAATAATAAAATTATTTCTCTCCAAAGCCAAATCTGTCCTTTCTAATACGTACCTCAAGAGAGGACAAAGTTTTATCTGTTTTATGTGACATATCAACCTGAATGGGATTGCCGATAGTAAAAATGCCAAATAATCAAGAGTTCATTTATCTTGTTTCATTTGCTGTCTTTAGTCTTTATCTTACTAACCTAATTTCTAATGAAAAATTCTTTTTAAAAATGTTTTCCACTATGTAAGGTTTGCATGTGGAAAAAGAGCCTACAATGTGGGGGGGGGGGATGGAAAATACAGATAATCAAACAAAAATCACCTATGATTTTACTACCCAGAGAGGATCATTGCTAATATTAAAGTGTATAAAGTCCAGGTTATTTAAAGAATCTAATTTTTAAATGCTATTTTCACTTATTTATGCATTCAACAAATAATTACTGAGTACGATAATTAGTAAATGCTGTTGTTTAGGAAAACTTCTTAAAACAAAAGTCAAAGTTTCTTTTTATCATCAAAACTCTCATGAAACAGTAAACAACTTTTTTCTTTTTTATTAATTTTTATTGGAGCATAGTTGCTTTATAATGTGTTAATTTCTGCTGTACAGCAAAGTGTATCAGGTATATGTATGCATATATCCCCTCTTTTTTGGATTTCCTTCCCATTTAGGTCATCATAGAGCACTGAGTAGAGTTCCCTGAGCTATACAGTAGGTTCTCATTAGTAATATATTTTATACATACTGGTGTATATATGTCGATCCCAACAGCTTCTAATGCTTGCAGAATTAACCCATTCTACTCTGACTGCTTTGGGCTAATTAGCTTGAGGTCTCTATGCTGAGGTGTAGATGAACAGTTTTCATCAGGGATATCAGAAATGTGCCTTAGAACACCATAAAGTTTGTTCACTGCAGATAAAGCAGGCTAGGCTCTACCACCTGGTGACCTGGGCAGTGAAAGATGACTTAAGAGGCACACAGAACAGTTATTCTCATTCTGAGACATGCAAGAGTCTGGGCAACGTCTGCCCCTTCTGCCCTCCCCTCAAAACACTTTTATGGGCCTGGATGTGCTCTAGAGGCTGACAGATCTGGGAGCACATTCTGGCTGTGCTTACTAGCTGTGAGTTCTTGGATAAATGACATAATCTCTCTGTGCCTCAATTTTCCCATCCATAAAATGGGAATAAACTCCACAGGATATTGTCATATTAAAATGCCTTTGCCTTCCTATTCTATTCCCTTTTCTCACACTATGAAGAGAAATAATACTGTATAAGATGTAATAATACAATTGAGCCAAATAAGATAGGATATTTATTTTCAGGTTACCAGGATAAGGATGTTTAGAAAGCCCCACAATCTTAGAGATAGACCAATAAAATGTGACACTCGTTCATTTATTCATTCAGCCAAATTTACTAAGCCTCTTTTTATGTGTACTGAATTGTATTGAGGCTGAGGCCATACAAAGATGGAAAAGACTTGGTCCTTACACTAAAGGCACTCTAGCTTAATGAAGGATAAGGTTTTGCAGAAATAATCCTAATAGGAATTTGAAAGTAACTGAGGCCATGAAAGAGAAGGTATCTGACTGGGTATGTGCAGGCATGCATATGTGTGTGTGTGTTTGTGGGTGTGTGAAGATACCATGGGTTGCACAGGAAGGGAACCATTATTTCTAACTGGCAAGAACAATAAATGTTTATTAAAGCCAATGGCATTTGAACTAGACCTTAAAGGGGAAGTAGGACTCTCACAGGTAGAGGAGAGAAGGACCTTTTAGGGAGAAGGCAAAGAATGAGCACAAACATAGAGATATGAAATGTTCAGTGTTTTAAAGAAACGTCTCCTGATCTACCGTGTATAGCCTAGTAAAGTAGTCAAGGGTCACACTGAAGCATCTGGGCTGAATAATCTCACACAGCCCTGGGGTCAAATCCTGACTCTTACTTACTAGCACTGTGACGTAAGGAATGACGTACGTGCTCTGAGCCTTGCTCTCCTTGACTATAAAATGAAGTTAAGAGTCTGATAAGATTGAAAAATAAAATAGGCTGGGAGGATGTGGAGTGGTAGGAGATGATACTGAAAAGCCATCCCAAAAGGATGCTGGCTGTGAGCAACTGGGATCATAAATCACTTCAGTAGTTGATGGGTATATATATCCAGGCACTGCACTGCAGACCGGGGCTAGGGTGGGGGGCGGGGATGGTGCGTGGCGGGCGAAGATGTACCAGGGGCTGTCTCCACATCCAGGGAGCTACCACTGTGGCCAGGAAGACAGACGTGTCAATTAAAACAGTATAAATACAGTGGGAGGGACTTCCCTGACAGTCCAGTGTTTAAGACTTCTCCTTCCAATGCAGGGGTTGCAAGTTTGATCCCTAGCTGGGGAAACTAAGATTCCCATGTGCCTTGTGGCCAAATAACAAAATGTAAAACAGAACCAATAGTGTAACAAATTCAATAAACACTTTTTAAAAATAGTCCACATCAAACAGTCTTAAATAAATATGAATACAGTGGGGAATGTACAAGAATAGAATAGGGGTCAGAGTACCTCAAGGATACTGAGGTGGCAGTGGGTGAGAGGAAAGGTCCCAGTAGGCTTCCTGGAGGAGGCACTGGAGTTAAGGATAGTTGTCCAGGGTCACAAGGTGGAGAGGAACATTTCCAGGCAGAGAGAACTGCATGATGTGGTTGGTAGAGCACAGGCAGCGTGAAACAGCTGATGTGTCAGGTGCTGGCTAGGCTGAGAGAAGCCTGATAGGAGGCTCCACGGAGGAAGAGCTCATTCTGGCAGTCTTTCCAGGCCCTTCCAAGGAGCTGACACTCCGGTCTGTTGGTCCACAGAAAGGCTTCACCCAAGAAGAGAGAGAAGGCAGTTTAGAAAGCTCCTCGGACCACAGTGGAGAGTGAAGAGCTCCAAAATGAAAAGCAAGAACACCTGTGATGTGGCTGTTAGAGAAGTCTTGAAACACTTGGCCCAGGGGGCAGACTGAGGAATGGAGAGAAGGAAAGAGGTGAACCAGTGATCAGGAGGGTATCTCCAGGATGTGGGGACCAGTCAGACCTGGGGAGGGAGTGTGGAGGCCCAGTGCAACTCCAGGCCTCTGGCTAGATTCTGGAATCATTAACCCAGGAAGGGAATGAAGGGGAAAGAAGGGTCTGGGTAGGGGAGTAGAGACAGTAACTCACAGCAGGTTCACTTCTGAACATTTTCATCTTGAGACACCTGAGGGAAATAATCAGATTGGAGAAGGAATGGCTTTGGCAAGATTTCTGTCCTTATTATTTTAGCAGCTTCTTCCTTTCATTATGATTCTTGAGATGTTATTTTGTCTTTTTATATGATAATTCATTTAGGTTATGTTTTTAAATAGCAGGGAAATCGAGTTATGTCTCTCTGGTGGAGGCATCTAGATTTATCAGTAACTCAGCTGGAAGAACAGAGTCCAGTTATACAAATACAAAAGTGCCTGATCTTTATTAATTTGTACTGAGTGTTTCATTTCAGATATTTTAAGAGAAGAGTGGATTGTTTGTGTAGCTCTGCAAGTGTGCACATAAATAGCACCTGTCGTGGTGGACACACTGTGCTTTATAATAGATAAAATGTTCTGGACAAAGAACAGAGTCCCACTTAGGGAGCAGTTTACTGTCTGAAATCATGAAAGGCACCAAGTAATGTAACCTCAGGGAAAAGGACAAGATGTCCTGCATTGAACAAAACTTAATGGTTTTAGTAACCCTTTAGAGTGGAAAAAAATCTTTTAAGGAAGAGAAAGTGCTATTTTATTACTGGTACATGCTGTTCCCATGAATTGTTGGAAATAAATATATGCTCTCTGCACTGCTTGACTTTGATTCATTTACATTCCCTTTTTAATGAAAATTTTTTCAGTCTCTGCAGTAAAAATGATGGATATTTTGTAGTTGCATGGACTAATAGACCTAGAAATAATTTTTATTTTCTTATGACATTAGAGGGTGCTTGCAATGGTCCTTAACCACTCTATACCACCTGAATTAACTCTTATTTTTCTCCCGTTTAGTTGAGGAGATGAAAAACAGGTCCCTGTACCTCATTTGGAAATAATAAGAGTGTGTCACTGAAGCATTCTAAGAAGAAAGCATTCTATTAGTTATAAAATATTTTATCAAAGTGAACCGTTCATCATGTGCTTTCCATTTCATTTTACATATATTAACTCATATCATTATTCTCACATTTTTACAGATGAGGAACTAGTAGCCTAACGAGGTTAAATGATTTATTCAATATCTCATAGCTAGTATGTTGCCGTTCCCATGTTCATACTTACTTTTGCCTGATGCCCTTGCAGAATTCTACAACCAATCCATTTCAGTTTGCATCGGTCAAGTTAGATTGCTCACAGTGAACTGTTCTCTTCTTCTCTCTATGGAACCACCAGCCACCCAGTTACTCATGCCAAAAACCTGGGCTTCCCAGCTAATACTCTCTCAGACTTGCCCCAAATCCAGCATGTTGGCACTTCTACAAGCCTGCCCACCCAGCACCTCTCAAAGTCATCAGTCTCTTCTCATCCCCACTGCCAAGCCGTCTGCATTTCTTCTTGGACAGTAGCATCCCTTCTGGACAGTCTCCTCTCCATCTGTCCTTGCACCACTTCAACTCCCTTTCCCCAGAGCCATGTTTGGGAAACTCACTCTGATAGTTTGTATCTTTCTCCTGCCTGAGGCCTCTCACAGGCTTTCCTCCAGAACAGGCAATCTGTCTAGGTAAGAGTGAGGACCTGTGATGTCACTGACCATACTCTAGGCAGCCTGATGGTCTTGGGAAGAAGACCGCGTATCTGCAGAATCAGAAAACTGAGGTTTCATCCCAAGTGTGCTGGTTTCCTAGGGCTGCCATAGCGAAGTACCACAAACGGGGTGGCTTGAAACAACCAAAATGTATTCTCTCACAGTTCTAGAGGCCAGGAGTCTGAGATCAAGGCATTGGCAGGACCATACTCCCTCTGAAGATTCTAGGGATGTGTCCTTGCCTCTAACTTCTGGTGATTGTTGGCAATTCGTGATGTCCCTTACCTGGCATTCACATTACTTCAGTCTCTGCCGTTGTCATCATATGGCCACCTTGTGTGTGTGTGTGTGTGTGTGTGTGTGTGTGTGTATGTGCACGCGCATGCATGCATGTGGTCCTCTGGGTCCAAATATCTTTACTTATGAGAACATCAGTCTTCGGATTTAGGGCCCACCTTAAGCCAGTATGACTTCACCTTAACCTGAGTACATCTGCAAAGACCCCATCGCAAATAAGGTCACGTTCACAGGTACCAGGGACTAGGACTTGAGCATTGCCTTTTGTTGGAGGTGGGGGGACATAATTCAACCCACTATACCAAGGTTCGCCCCCTTGCCTTGAACTTCTTTGAACTTTGGATTTCTCCAAAGAATTACTGTGAACAGTAATTGAGATACTACACATAAAGTGTTTATCACAGTCTGTCTCATAGAGACCACTCGGTAAATGGCAGCTATGATTTATTGCCATATTTTTCCCCTTAAAAAATTATCTATAAACTACCCCCCATTCTATGTGCATCAAGGAAACAACATTTAAAGAAACCATGCATCCAGTATCCTGTGAAACAAAGCAAATAATTGTCTCTAATTTAATGTTTTTATTCTGATTTCTGTATTTGAGTCTCCTTATACATGGACTTTTCTTATACATGGATAGATACATGAACTTTCATAAAACAAACCAAAATTTAAACTCAAACCCAAGGTTTACCCAAGAGTGCTAATCTACGTGTGATGTGAATTCAGACGTTAAGTCTGCAGAGAAACTGGTTGAGGAAATCCACCCATCCCCCTGGGGCTTCCCAGGTAGGGATAGTGGTAAAGAATCTGCCTGCCAACACAGGAGATACAGGAGATGCAAGTTCAATCCCCTGGAGAAGGGAATGGCAACCCACTCCAGTATTCTTGCCTGGTGAATCCCGTGGACAGAGGAGCCTCGCGGGATACAGTCCATAGGGTCACAAAGAGTCAACTGAGTGACCGATCACACACACACACATAACACAGCACACATCCATCCCACTGTGGGGTCACGACCCGTCAGTGCTCAGGGCAGCAAAAGCTTCCAAGAGCAGCCCTGCCAATCTCTTGCTTCCAGCTGTCCAGCTGCTTATTAGAAAGAGATGGGAGATTGGAGGGAAAATCATTCTTGCCTGCAGATTCAGACCTGCACACCGGTGCTCTGTTCACCACCAGGGATTGTTTCTAGAGACTCCAGTGTCTTGCAGGAGACCTCAGCAGCCCTGGGGTTGCCCATGACAGCAACAACCACAGTGCCAAGCATAGGGGCATACAGTTTAATCAGTGCAATTGGGTGAGGTTTCAGCAGACTCCAGTCCAGAGGATAGCAGAAATGCTTAATGAGAGAAAAAATGAGAGCCTTGTTGGAAAGCACGATGGGCACAGTAGAGCTGTTTCTCACACTCAGAAGCTGGAGTTGACCCCTGCCCTCTGACAGCTTGTGGGATATAGACCCAGGGCTTTTCCTACTGTTCTGATCCATTCCCGTGTCCCCAAGAGTCTATTCTGCTGCCAAGTCAGGAAGCATCTTCTGTCACTATCCTTTATGTTCAGCGGGGTGGGGAGAGGAGCAGATTATCCTGGGGGAAATAGAGATGGAAGAGACGCCTGCCTGTGCATTGTGCTGAATCCATTATCTTTGAAAGGAGGCCACCTGAGCTCAGGTTTGTTTGAAGCCATCAGAAGGCTACTGCTCTGGAACTTTGTTGTAACTGGGACACTAGCACAAAGATCAGCCTCAGAGATATGCTTTCCTCTTTGGGCACTCCGGAGGTGTGTGGTCTTGGACAAGTCTCTTGCCCTCCCTGAGCCTCTGTTTTCTCACCTGTGAAATTAGGATAATGATACTTTCCTTACAGGGTTGTCGTGAGATGGCAGAAATAAGTAAAAAAAGTGCTTGGTTAATGTTCGATTCCACTTTTCCCTGTCCCAATCCAGGGAATGGATCAATGTATTGAACACTTAACCATTTACCTGCTTTGCAGATGATAAATGCAGAGTATATCTTAAGTTAGAAACCAGTTTTCTTTCAAAATTAGGAAGATGAATTAATATTTGTTTAGCATATACTGTGTACTGTGCTTGCATTCATTTTATAGGTGTGGCGCTTCCCTGATGGCTCAGCAGTAAAGAAACCACCTGCAATGCAGGAGACACAAGTTCAATCCCTGGGTCAGGAAGATCCCCTGGAGGGGAGGGCATAGCAAACCACTCCAGTATTCTTGCCTAGAGAATCCTATAGACAGAGGAGCCTCTTGGGCTACAGTCCATAGGGTCACAGAGTCAGACACGACTGAAGTGACTTAGCACACACACTTGATTATTAGTAATCTAAAACCAGTAGGACCCAGAATCCACACACACATACAACACAACTCATAGGGCAGTAGGTGAGATCAATGAGCAAGTTAACTATGAGAGTGCAACATAAATCCTGAAAAAAGATGTTCAGAAAATAAGCGTTAAGTCACATGAAGAAGTGGCTGTGGACAGGGTGCTGTTTGAGAATGGTGTTACTTTTTAAGGAGAGGTGGAAGGAATATTCCTGGAAGGAGTGACAGCCCATATGGAGATGAGGCGATAGGGAGTGGGTCTCCAGGTTCAGGGACTACAGGTGGCTCGGTGTGGTCCATGGGAGAATTGAAATGTGAGCTTTGGTCTCTTCCCAAGGGCTGGTAGGTTAGTTGAGGGACATGTACATACCGTGGAGAGTTAGCAACACAGGGCACCATGATCACGGCAGACTGAGCAGAGAAGACAGAAGTGTGACTTGAGGAGTGAAAACTTTGAACAACCAGCATGGCTCCTTCTGTGTCCTTAAGAATCATACAGTCTCGTGCTGCATGAGACCTGTTCAGGTCTCTCCTGAGTCCTTGAAAGGTGGCAAATCCAATCTAGATGTGCTGTAAGAATAAAATATATGCTAGTTTTCAAAGACTTTGTACAAAAAATGTAAATATCTTTTATCTCCTGGCTAATTTTTATATTGATTACATGTTGAGATTATATTAATATGGATATATTGGGTTAAGTAAAATAAATTATTATAACTAATTTTATTTCTTTTTACTTTCTTTTGTGAATTATCTTTCTAAATTTATATATGTTTTGACTGTCTTTCCCAGTGGCTCAGCAGTAAAGTATCTGCCTGCAATGCCAGAGACACGGGTTCGATCCCTGGGTCTGGAAGATCCCCTGGAGAAGGGCATGGCAACCCACTCCAGTATTCTTGCCTGATGAATCCTATGATCTGAGGAGCCTGGCAGGATGCAGTTTGTAGGGTCTCAATGAGTTGGACATGACTAAAGTGACTGAGCACATATTTTGATTAAAGTCATACATAGTTAATATATATAAGATAATGTATTTGATGTAAAATCCCATGGACAGAGGAGACTGGCAGGCTACAATCCATAGGGTTGCAAATTGTCAGACGCGACTGAGCCGGTGGTGTGCGACCTGCAATGCTGCATATACACAAACACTGTGAATGGCTACTACAGTTAAACTAAGTAACATATTATCTCCTCACATAGTTATTATTTTTTAATGTGATCAGAGTTCCTGAAATCTATCCTAAGCATATTTCCAAGAATTAATACAATACTTTTAACTATATGCCTGTTCTTGCTACTTGTTTAATGTGCCTACTAGAAGATTCACAGTTGCAAGTGTGGCTTTATATTTCTATTGGAGAGCTTGGATCTTGACATTAAAAGGTCTTGACCTGGGGTAGCAGGGAAGGACATGGAGCTTGAACAATACTTTGGAAAATGAGTGGGGCTCAGGTGCACAACGGAGAAGGCAACGGCACCCCACTCCAGTGCTCTTGCCTGGAAAATCCCATGGATGGAGGAGCCTGGTAGGCTGCAGTCCATGGGGTCGCTGAGGGTCAGACACGACTGAGCGACTTCATTTTCACTTTTCACTTTCCTGCATTGGAGAAGGAAATGGCAACCCACTCCAGTGTTCTTGCCTGGAGAATCCCAGGGACGGGGGAGCCTGGTGGGCTGCCGTCTCTGGGGTCGCACAGAGTCAAACACAACTGAAGCGACTTAGCAGCAGCAGCAGGTGCACAAAAAGAAGGATTTTCCAGGAGAATGATGGTTGTGTAAACACCAAGGAGGAATGTGCAAGGTTTATTTAGGGAATCCTGAGTAAGTTGTCCGTATGGAACAAGTGAAAAACTCTCTGTGGTATTTTGATAAAATGACATATGTTGGTCATGCACACTCAGATATGCTATTAGGCTTCATATGAATGATAAGCAGAAAGAGGTTTCTATCACTGGAGGTAACAATGAATTTACAGAGAGTCCCTGGTTTTTCAGTTTGCATGTTTTGCAGTCAATGATAGTCCTAGAGAATATTCAAATGCTATCTCGATTAAAGTTTCAGAAAAAATGAAAGGGTTGATGAGTCTTGTCATGCCCTTTATTTGAACTTCCTCAACCCTGTGACTTCTTGGAGTTATAAATATAAATGTGCTCAAGAAAGATATGGATGTAGGCACAGGAGACAGACCCCTACATGAGGCTCTTAACAAGAGAATTAAGAAATGTCCTTAATCTTTCATGATGACATCCTGTGGAACAATACTAGAAATGCCCCACAAGGGCCCTCTGCAACAAGAGATACTGAGCTGACTTGATGTGACATAGTATTTTTTTTTTATTCTTGTATTTATAAGCAAGATCCCTGGACATGATGATTTAACAATAATTGCTCACTCTTCTTCAAACATCCAAGGGATAATAAAGCAAGATCCTGCCTTGATATTGTGTTGGGTGTGTTATCCAGTATTTTTTACAGAAATGGCCATGATATTTGGGGCTTCATTCTCTACTATAGGGGCTTCCCAGGTGGCGCAGTGGTAAAGAATCTGCCTGCCCAAGCAGGAGATGCAAGAGATGTCGGTTCGATCCCTGGGTTGGGAAGATCCCCTGCAATAGGAAATGGCAACCTACTCCAGTATTCTTGCCTAGAAAATTCCATGGACAGAGGAGTATGACGGGCTACAGTCCATGGGATTGCAAAGAGTAGAACACAAATGAGCACACACACAGAAAGACTATACCAGAGGCGGTGTGGTGAGAACTTGTGAGTTACATAATTAATGTCAGTTAAATAATAAATATACCATAGACTTGGATATGAAAATACATAAATATAAGCAAACAACATTGTTGTATTGGATGAAAAGGAATTACAGAAAAAGATTATTTAAACAAAGAACTCCTAATGGCAAGATGTTTACCCTGTTTCTCTTATCCAGCAAACCCACAGAATCACACAAGTAGACTTTCTTATGACAGGGGAAAACAGTTCATCCCCGAATGAGAAGTTCTGTCAAAATATTCAAAAACTACCTTTTAAGCAGGATCACTAGCTGATAGCCTCAGGCAGCACCCCAGTGGGCCAAAATTACCACATGTCTGAGCTCAGCCAGACCTGAGTCCCTAGTTTGACTTTACCATTTATTAGTGTGTTAACTTGAGAAAAATGCAAAACCTTTCTAAGCCTCAGTTTACTTATCTATAAAATGGGATAGTAACACTACCTGTCTTATAAGTATCCTGAGGAATACAGGAGAGTAGGTGTGTAAAGTGCCCAGTGCTAAAGGTTTGCAAGCTTGGTGGGGGTAGTGGTTGTGCTGGAAGTTCTAGTATAGGCTTTCCTTTTGTGAGAGGAATCAGGAAACTGCCTTTCCAGAATGAATTGCTTTTGCCCCAAGGCTTCGAAATCTGCCAGTTCCTAACATAGGACTTCGGGTGCTCCAGTAGTAAAGTGAGAGACACTCTGAAGTCACAGTGTTTCAATCTTTCTACCCACTTCCTGGCCTCTCCCTCACCTGCTGCCTCTTCTTAGGAAGACTTGGAGCCATCTCCCCTTTCTTGCCCTCACTCCTAGCTTTAGAGATTTTGAAGAACTTTTCCATTTCTTAGGTATCTGTGAGGAGAACACTTTAAATTATTCTGAAGTGGGGGGGCAGGTGTAGGTATTTTTATTGGTGCCCTGAATCAAAACTCGCCTGTGATTATCATCAAGAGAAGGGATAAGGTATAAGAATAAATACAAATACACTGAGACCATTAAGGGTTAAGTCATCACTAAGAACTTCTCACCACCACCACGGGTGTACCTACTTATATGAATGAGTCACTTCTAAAAATAGTGACATACTTAAGAAGAAATGGTAGAGCAGTAATTACTTAGACAGCAGCTTCCTCCACCTGCTTCCCTGAGGCAGGAACCAGGGGATGTAAAGATAGAGGCTCTGGATGATCCAGGGGATAGAACAATCAGGGGATCCTCTGTGACAAAGGAAGGCTTTCAGGTCTATATACCTTTCATCTCTTTGCTTTTTAGTTCTCTTTTATCCAGAAGAATTGCAGCTTGCCCAGTAGCCAGCCTATTTGCATTTAAAAAGGACTTGGTCCCCTCACAATTCCCTGCCTGTTCACCTTAAAAATGAAGCAAGGGTCCTATAGTTTTAGGCTTTGATGGTATTCACGAGAAGTTTGTGACATATTTGAAAATCCTGACCCCCATGGACCCTGGTTTCCATTTGTCCCATTCTGAGTGTATTTGTGCCTCTTCAGAAAATCAGCTTCCTCAAGCGCTTACTCTTCATCACCGCTCTGCCATTTAACACAGGCCCAGCTGGGCTCATAACGAAAAATCAGGCATGTCATTAACACTAAAAGTACAATCTGCAACACTATGTTCAGGCCAAGTGGCATTACGGAAGTTAATTAAAGCATTGCCTTGGTTTAACCCATGTTGCTATTAGTATTATTTCAGAGGTAAGCACTTGTGCTTTGCCATCAGAACCCTAGATCCAGTTCCTAGCTTTTTCCCCTTAGGAAAGTCAGGGACCCAGCAGAAAACATGCAGCACATTCAAAATCAGTAATTAAAGAGAACGTAGTGAAAGGACTGTTTTCAAAGTACAAGGCATTGGATTAGTTTCTTAGGGCCACTGTAACAAAGTACCACGAACTAAATGATTTCAAAAACCAGAAATCTCTCATCCCACAGTTCTAGAGGCTGGAAATCTGAAGTCAGGGTGTTGGCAGAGCTCTGATCCAAAACCTGGGGACTCCACCCTTGTCTCTCCCTCACTTCTAGTTCTGGCCAGCCATCTTTAGCATCATTTCACTTGCAGCTGCCTATCTCTAATCTCTGCCTTCATTCTCCCCGTGTCTGTCTTCACATGGAGGTCTTCTTATAAGGACACCAGTCATAGTGGATTAGAATTCCCTTACTCCTTATCAACTCATTACATCTGCAATAACCTTATTTCCAAATAAGGTCACATTCTGAGGTACTGGGTGTTAGTCAACGGGGGATACAAGTCAACTCATAACAGTGGGATTCAGGAAAGCGAAAAAAGGTCCCTGTGGTACCTGGGTCTGTATCTTGCCTGAAAGTGCAAAGGACATAGAGTTACTGGAGCCCTCTGATACCTGTGGTTGTAGGAAATGGTGCCTGGCGGGCAGCACTGTAACTTGGGGAGAGAACTACAGCCACTGGCAATAGACAGCCAGGCAGGGAGGGAGCTAGGGAAATACACATTATGACCTCTCTCTCCTCAAGCTGCCAATCTCCTGCTGCCACCTCCCAGTGCTGGCATCCAACAGGAAGCCCAAGAGGAGGAGCCAGCTCCTGCAGGCCTGAAAACTTGGCCTCCGCATGCACTGGGCAGGGCGAAGACTGGAGGGGCAAACAGGGAATATTTAGCATAGCCTGTTAACTTCTCCAAGCCTCAGTTTACCTGTCTGTAAATTAGGAATAATAATAGTGCCGCCTCATAGAATTGTGAGCTTGGCACCCAGCATATAATCATCACCAATGTTAGCTGTTGTGTTATGATGAGTTCTGGTCATCCTCCAATGACCCAGCTGCTATGCCACTACCTTATGCATCTGATGACTGTTAGAGGTATAGGAGTCATGTTTGTGAATGAGCACAGATATGCACACAGGCCTATTTCCCTGCAGTCTTCTCTGCTTTTCAGAGCCATAAACCTGAGTGAATGTGCTTCAACACCTGGAACCTGTCCTGGCCAGATGGCAGCTTGGGCAAAAGCAGGGGTAATTTCCATAGCTGAGGTGGGATCAATCCAGTGCCCACAACACATTGTTTAGGAGACACTATGACTAATGCTCTCAAGAGCAGGACACAACTAATTCTCACAACAGCTAGAACTCATGAAGGTTTCAGACTGAGAAGGAGACCAATAGTTATGCAATGGGACATCTAGGAGAATTTTTTTTTTTCCATCAGAGAGGATATTGTGGAAAGATAGTATTGGGGCTGAACCTGGAGAAAGCAGGATTTGGGCATATGGAGAACAGGCGGGGAGGCAACAGCATAAGCCGAGATAGAGTAGACCACACGAAGACCAAGCAGGACAGGAATGCATGTGGCGGCATCAATGAGCATAGAAGAAAAGGCATAGGCCTACAATAAGGTCTGGGGAGTAATAACGCTGAAGGATCCAGAATGCCTGGCTGTCTCCACCAAAAGCATGGCACGTGAGGTCCCCTCTGACTGTCTAGGTCATAGCAGTTTGTCTGTTACGTTTTGAATATAAACTGGCTCTTCTCTCCTTAGGAGAACAGTGGAGATTGTCTGAAGAGCTGAGCTGAGAACAATTTTGAGTTCCTATCTGGCTGAGGTCACTGGAAGAGGCTGCTGAGATTGACTAGTGATGTCATCTGTGGGAATTGGAGGCAGGCACAGAGGCTTGAAAACCATATGTTTAACTTTCCAATCTGAAGGTGCCAGTTGATTATTATACAGAGTGAAGTAAGTCAGAAAGAGAAAAAAGTCGTATATCAATGCGTATATATGAAATCTAGGAAGATGGTACCGATGAACCTGTTTGCAGGGCAGCAGTGGAGACAGACACGGAGAACAGGCTTGTAGACACAGTGGGGAAGGAGAGGGTGGGACGAATGGAGAGAGCAGCATGGAAACACATCCACTACCATACGTAAAACAGATAGCCGGTGGGAATTTACTGTACAACTCAGGGAGCTCAAACCCATGCTCTGTGACCTAGAGGGGTGGGATGGGTGGGAGGTGGGAGAGAGGTTCAAGAGGGAGGGGACATATGTATACCCAAGACTGATTTATGTTGATGTATGGCAGAAACCAACACAACATTGTAAGGCAATTAGCCTTCAATTAATTTTTTTTTTTTTTTTTTTTTTAAAGGGATCACAGGAGGCCACAAGTTCGAACTGCTCCTGCAGAGCTTGGGCCACTTTCTCCAGGCTGGATTTCTGAAACTAGGCCTGCGACTATGACAAATGAGCCCCCTCTCCTAAGTATATACAGTTGTTTCTAGGTCCTTCTGAGATTGACTTGAGACTATAGCCTGGGGTTGAAAGAGGCGACTTCTAGAAGCCAGAAGTGGAGAGCTGCAAAGTAGGAAACCCAGAGCTACCAGCCAACAAAGTGTAACATGCAGAAGGCAGATCCCCAGGATTTTCAGGAGGGCTGGAGCGAGAGTCACCCTGGTGAAAGGAATCCTGGGACACAAAGAAGCCCCCACAGATTGCTGGGGGTAAGACCCCTGAGGAGCTGTATGGTGGAACTGAGGAAGGGATTGGGCTTTGCATGGTGGATGAGAGATCCCACTGGACCAGACCCAAAAGAAACTTAAGGGTACTATATATGTTTCCATGCTACTCTCCTAATGCGTCCCACTCTCTCCTTTCCCACTGTGTCCACATGTCTGTTTTCTATGCCTGCATCTCCACTGCTGCCCTCACAAACATGTAAGATAGATAGCAAGTGAGAATTTGCCGTGCAAAAACAGGGAGCTCAACCTAGTGTTCTGTGACAACCTAGAGGGGTGGGTTGGGGTGACAGATGGGAGGGCGCCTCAGGAGGGAGGGGACATAACCTGTGACTGCTTCACGGTGATGTATGACAGAGACCAACACAATACTGTAGAGCAGTTGTCCTCCAGCAATTGTATTTTGTTCTATACTACTCAATACTGTATGATTATAATCTTCCATAGTTAAAAAAAGAAAAAAAAAGAATTTAAGGTGAGGGAGCAGATGGCAAAACAAAATTGGGGTATTTCAGCTACCGCAACTGCAAAGAAATGGGAGGAGAAGGTAGTGGGAGGTATAGAGAGACCCCAGGTGCATGTGGGTCCTTAAGGGGCAGCGGAGCTGGAAAGAATATGTAGAGAGATAAGAACAAGGAACATGGGAGCTGGGGGAGCCTGGGCTCTGAAGGTGGGAATAAAAAGCAGGAATCTTCCAAATAGGAAAAGTGAGACTCTGGGAAAGAGAGTGAAGGCAGATGAACCCATGAGGATTTCAGAGAGCATGTTTGGAATCCTGCAGTAATGAGAGGTGAATGAAAAAGGAGAGACTTGAAAAGGAAAGGGAAACACTAAAGATTCTTAGATTGGCCTCAAACAAGCGGATATCACTCTAGAGTTCTGAAGGCCAAAATAACATAGGCCATGCTAACCAAAAATAGGGGAGAAAATCAGATTGACAAAAATTCAACAGAATTAACCCCACAGGGCTTCCCAGGTGGCACTAGTGGTAAAGAACCAGACTTCCAACGCAGGAGACGTGAGACGCAGTTTCGATCTCTGGGTGGGGAGGATCCCCTGGAGGAGGAAATGGCAACCGACTCCAATATTCTTGCCTGGAGAATTCCACGGACAGGGGAATCTGGAGGGCGACAGTCCATAGGGTCGCACAGAGTCGGACACGACTGAAGCGACTTAGCACACACCCACACAGAACAATCCTGATTTTCTAAGGTGTTTTTAGTATTTCTACTTTCATTTTCTTTTATGTTGGTTGTAGTCTTGGCAACTGCAGAAACTTTGTATTCTGTTCATTGTGGTATCTTACACAGTTTGACTTAAATGGAAGTTCTGTCTATGGAAATGATCCATTCCCTGGTTTCAGAGAGAAACACAGTCTGGTTCACAGAATTGAAGCTGACAGTCTGCGATTTGCACAAACAATTCTGAAAGGGCCCACTTGTCATAATTGCCGACCAAGTTTCAGAAGTCCAGCCGGGAGAAAGTGACTCAGGCTCTGCAGGGGCAGTTAGAACATGTGGCCTCCCGTGATCCTCTTTCACAATCAACTGTGGTACCTTTGGATTGGAAAGTTAAACACAGTTTTCAAGCCTCTGTGTCCTCCCATGCACATAGAAGTCATCACTAGTCAATCTCAGCAGCCCTTCCCAGTGAGCTCAGCCAGATAGGAACTCAAAATTGTCCTCAGCTCAGCTCTCCAGGCAAACTTCCACCCACCAGCTGTAACTGCCAGGGGACTTGAGACTCATCTGCCACCAGCCACTCTTCTTAGAGATTTTCATAGCTTGTGGTCTATAACCCGTGATTCGTATTAGCTAGTTTTAGATAAAACAAGTAACAAAACAAAAGAAAAATAATTTTCAGGTGCTAGGAAAGATTGAAGGCAAGAGGGGAAGGGGGCGACAGAAGCTGAGATAGTTGGATGGCATCACTGACTCCATGGCCATGAGTTTGAGTGAACTCCGGGAGATAGTGAAGGACAGGGAATCTGGAGCGCTGTAGTTCATGGGGTCGCAAAGAGTTAGATGTGACTTAGCGACTGAACAACAGCAGCAATGCCAAAGTAGTCCATTCATCTTGAAATTAAAACCCCAGGGCCTCCCACATCTGTAACACAGCCTCAAATTCAGACCTATATAAAAGAGGTATCCATCACTTCAGAGGAGAAAAATTCCTCATGAAGTCCATATACCTCACTGTAGCAATATGTAGAAAATGAGTTAATGATTTAATGTTCATAGTTACCCAGGGTCTTTAATAATCTTGTAGACCGTCTGTGTAGACTCAGGCAGAAAATTGGAAGACCGTGAGACCACCAGAAGCTGACCAACAATGTTCTAGAGATGTAGAAGCTGATAGGAAGAGAAGATGTCTTCTGCTCCATCTCTAGAAGTACGCAAAATATTTTTAAATATGTTCCAGACATGAAGGGCTAAATTAAGAAAAAATTAAATTGTGTCTAGTATACTCTGTTTCCCAAGCAAAGAAGGATGTAATGAGTGTTTCTTAAAAAGGTTTCCATCAGAAATGATACAGGATTCTGTTATTTGGAAGATGAATTTGTTCGTAATTCTCATTTGATGTTGTGGCTAGTGAACTGCATTAATTAGTGAAGGGTTTTCTTCACTACAAATTTATAAATCTCTGCAGTTATATGAATTCCAGTCACATAAATGCCTTCTAAGAAAGCACAAGAAAAACTCTCCAGTGATGGAGAATGATGGACATGAGTCTGCACAAGTTGTTAAGGTGGCCAAAGAGAACACGTCTGAGCTGAGCAAAGCAGCTGAACAGCCACGAAATCATGAAATTGGGGTGATGAGCTGGCTTGAGGATGGTGAGGGCAGGTACAGAGGATATTCATCACTGAAAGAGAAAGAATCTCTGCCTTCAAGTTGTTCTTAAAGAATTGTATACAGTTGGTGTGAGGTTCTCAGACCTGTCAGAGATTATTTTTAGGACAGTATTAAACATCATATTTTGCAATGCCTCCTTTCTTTACCTGGAATGAAATTGACAGGTAATAAACCTAAGTGAGAGGGAAGATGGAAGATAGCCTCTGGGTTCCTCACCAAGGCAGTGAGTGGTCAGAAAAGGGAGGCTATTAATCAGGTAAGGAGAAGGGCTGGTTCTCCAGGTGGTTGGAAACAGTAGTGTGTCACTCAGGAGAAGAACACACGACTTAGGAAGCCTCACTTTCCTGGAAGCACACAGATCTGCAGGGCAAGGCAGCCAGGCCAAGTGTCAGGAATGCACCAAAGCCAAAGGCCCAGGCAAGACTGAAGACAAGCATGTGCTTACGGATGCATGCGGCAGGATGGACGAATCTCAGGAACATGTGAAGGAGCCAGATACAAAAGACTACATTCTGTGTGATTCCATTTATATGAATGTCTAGAAGAGGCAAAACTCTAATAACTGAAAGCAGATCAGTGGTTGCTTGGGACTGGGGGTTGGAAACGGGATTGACTGCAGATGGGCATTAAGGAACTTTCGAGATGATGAAAGTGTTCTGTACCATGAATGTGCTGGTGGTCCACGATGTTAACATTGGCCAAAACTCATCGAACTGTGCACTTAACATGCATAAATTACAAACAAATGATGCTTCAGTTGTGTCCAACTCTTTGCGACCCCATGGCTATACAGTCCATGAAATTCTCCAGGCCAGAATACTGGAGTGGGTAGCCTTTCCCTTCAGGGGATCTTCCCAACCCAGGGATTGAACCCAGGTCTCCCACGTTGCAGGAGGATTCTTTACTCGCTGAGCCACAAGGGAAACTCAAAAATATTGGAGTGGGTAGCCTATCCCTTCTCCAGCAGATCTTCCTGACCCAGGAATCAAACCAGGGTCTCCTGCATTGCAGGCAGATTCTTTACCAACTGAGCTATGAGGAAAGCTGCTTTTAAAAATCAGGTGTGTAGACTGGCCTAGAGGTGGAATCAATCACATAAGACCTTGACGCTGAGGCAGCAGCTCTGAGGCCCAGCATATGAGACTGGGCACAAGACATAGGGGATGCCAGTACAGATGCCAGTACAAATGTACCTGCACTGGGTGTTGGACTGGGGTGTGTTTTTTTTCTGCAAACATACATTGCACATCTACTACATGCCAGGCACTGGACTAGGCCCCCAGTATGAAGTGATGATGGAGGAATCACAGAGTTCAATTTGGAACTTGGGATAAAACTCCAAAAACTCGACTCCAGGCTCAACAGTCTACTGAATTTTGACTGATAAGTAAGCTCATCACAGCATGGCTACTGAAATGACTTTAGATTAACTTTTCAGCTGGGAATGATGCTTTCATAATGAAGAATATTCATCAGTGTTGACAAAGGATGAGGACACTAATCCCCTCTGGCAGAGATATTTCTTCATGATGAGTGCTAGCTTGTCGTTGTGTTCATTCAGCATATTTCTTGAGCACCTAGCACGTGTTAGGCATGGAAAAAGACAGCATATGAATGAATCCGCATTCTCAAGAGGATTATAAACTAGAAGAAGAGAGAAGACTGTCTTACTACTCTGATCATAACCAAGGTGGCATGCGATCAAGTATCCTAGGAGAACATCAATGTGCTACAGTGCTCAGAAGAGCCTGTGCCCACTTCTTCAGGCTGTGGAGGGGCATTTCCATGACAGATCTTGTTTGCACTTGGCTCATTTAATATCTGAGGCTGGGCCCTGAGAGTGAAAGGCCTTTATCCTCAGGGAAGCAGATTCACAATTTAGCTGTCGTAACCAAGACTGGGAGATGAACAGGAGGCATTCTGAGATAGGTTAAGTTTATCACCAGTTTCGAGGTCATCAAGTGGAACGGTGAAGGTGAAGCCAAGCTGTGAGTTGGCTCGTCAGACTAGTTGAATTTTTCCTGGCAGATACTAAGATGGTGCATGAAAGGTGGGAAGAGTGGCTGGAGCAGAAGCAGAAGGGGCAGGTCATGTCACACCATATTGTAGAAGCAAATGAGGTCATCAGACCTTCAGATCTGTGCTGCCTGTGACTGTTAGGTCCACCTCTGAGCTTGTTTCTGAAGGGGTACTTCATTTTTAGTTTTCACATTTTAGAAGGTAGCACATTATTTGTCTTTGAAGCAGGTTGATGTTCCATCAATGCAAGTTGACCACTCTATGAGGTCTCTTCACATGGAAGTTAGAGCATATAGTTCTCCCCTTCAGAAGTCTTTCAACCCTGTCCACAGAACTGACTTTATAGAAGGCTATTGATGTTGGTACCAGAAAAAAAATAGAAGCCGATGTGTAAAAATATCTGTGAATTAATGCCTGTTTTAGTTGTAAATCCTGTTTGTTGTTTGCTTTTGTGTTTTTATTTGTGCTTGTGTGTTTGCGTATCTGCCTGTGTGTACCATACTTTGTTTTCGTTGCAGATGGCTTGGCTGTCTGTGAAAAACTGGCCTACTCAAGGACATTGCTGACTCTTTTTAATGAGGCCAGCGTCATGGCTTCAGTTCCCATTTGGCCAGTT
Organism: Bos mutus; assembly: GCF_027580195.1. NCBI lineage: Eukaryota > Metazoa > Chordata > Mammalia > Artiodactyla > Bovidae > Bos > Bos mutus. The sequence goes on along the minus strand of NC_091624.1, from coordinate 87,626,467 downwards.
AGCTTTGCTCTCTGCTTCCTTTTGTAGCCAGAGGCTGCTCCCTAATCATCACATCCAGCTGCCTCCCATGGGATGGGAGAATAAGAGGAAAGGCAGATTATCAGGGCTGGTCCTCAGCTGCAGTTCTAGCTTATGGTCAGCCAGAGGCCTCTAGAAATATTGGCTATGATCATTCATCAGGTTGTTCTTTGTCTTCACATGAACCACTTCTTAATTTTCTTTGGGTTGGGTCCCTGAAGAAATCTGTTTTAAGCTCTGTTCTCTTAACCAGTAGACTAGATTATTTCAGCATCCATTCTCTTTACCACCAGAGTAGACTCCTGGGACCCAATTAGTACCATTATTTTTGGTCTTTGGAAGGTATTGCATCTCTTGTTTCTTACATTTTCAGCTCTTGAATCTGTTGCCAAAGAATCTGCTAACAAGAGCTAACATTTATTGAGTACTTCCTCTATGCCAAGGCCTTCTACATGAATTATATCCTTTAATCCTCAAAATGGCTTTTGAGATAGAACATACTGTTCCTTTTTTCCAATGAGGACCAAGGTATAGAACAGTTACATTGCCAGGTGTTCACAAAGTTGGGATTCAGACTCCTGCAGTCTGCTTCCAGATCCCGTGCTCTTCAGACACCGTCATGACTCTTCCCTGCAAATATGACAGTGTGGGCAGAAGACCTAGAAATTGAGTGATTATTGCAGATTTACACTGCTCTGAGTTGATAGCTGATTTAGAGGAGGAATTCCCTGGTGGCTCAGAAGGTAAAGCGTCTGCCTACAATGTGGGAGACCAGGGTTCGATCCCTGGGTTGGGAAGATCCTGTGGAAAAGGAAATGGCAACCCACTCCAGTACTCTTGCCTGGAAAATCCCATGGACAGAGGAGCCTGGTAGGCTACAGTCCATGGGGTCGCAAAGAGTCAGACACGACTGAGCAACTTCACTCACTTAGATGAGGGTACCCTTTAGGAAGGCTTTGAGAAACCTAGACAGCGTGTTAAAAAGTGAAGACATCACCTGCTGACAAAGGTTCATATAGTCAAATCTATGATCTTTTCAGTGGAGGTATGGATCCAGTATACAAATGTGAGAGTTGGAACATAAAAAAGCTGAACACCAAAGAATTAATGCTTTCAAATTGTGGTGCTGGAGAAGACTCTTGAGAGTCCCTTGGATAGCAGGGAAATCAAACCAGTCAATCCTAAAGGAGATCAACCCTGATTATTCATTGGAAGGTAAATGATGCTGAAGCTGAAGTTGAAGCTCCAATACTTTGGCCACCTGATGCGAACAACTGACTCATTGGAAAGACCTCTGATGCTGGGCTAGATTGCAGGCAAAAGGAGAAGAGGGTGGCAGAGGATAAGATGGTTGGATAGCATCACCATTTCAATGGACATGAATTTGGGCAAACTCTGGGAGATAGTGAGGGAGATGGTGATGGACAGGAGGCCTGGCGTGCTGCAGTCCGTGGGATCGCAGAGTCAGACACGACTTAGCGACTGAACAGCAACAACAGCACCTCTTCATTATGTCACCCTGGTTGGAGCTAGATCCCAGATAGCCACCTGGCAACTGCGCAAACTGGAAAAGCTCTTTCTGTGCCAGCAGTTAAATCTTTTTCCTGTGCACTGTCATCTTTCTTAGTTGAAGCGCATGCCACTCAGTGTGGGTGGGCTATTATCTGGACCTCCGAAATATTGTATTGGACAGAGGTATTTAAACACCCTACTACTTGTGACCAAATGACACCTGTATTTGAGGCAAACATTGACTCACGTGTACTCTCTCCATAGGTCAATTTTGGAAAGTGATTGTCAATACTGCAAGAAACTCCATGTTAAAGTCCAAGTATAGTGTTCTCCCTGATGGCTCACACCCCCAACCTTTACCACGAACATAGGTTCTGGTAGCTTAAGAAGCTGAATAGTAAAACATCAGTGGGTTTTTTTTAAATGCACTAATATTTCATATCTCCCTGTCGCTTTTGAAATACCTCAAAACATTTTTGAGTAGGACAACTCAAGTTGTAGATCAACAAATATTGTCTTAAAAGAAAAAGTTTAAAATTTCTCCATTCTTGTAACAAAAGTGAATACAAAATGCCTAGAGCCTCATCTCAAGAAACAAAAGTTTTTACACCTTGATCCTTGAAACTATTTAGTTGTTACTTCAAACTTCTGCTCTTTAGTCGCTCAGTCCTGTCCAGCTCTTTGAGATCCCATGGACTGTAGCCCTCTAGGCTGCTCTGTCCACGGGATCTCCCAGGCAAGAATACTGCAGTGGGTCGCCATTCCCTTCTCCAGGGGATCTTCCCAGAGACTGAATCCACATCTCCTGCTTGGCAGACAGATTCTTTACCCCTGAGCCACCTGGGAAGTCCGTTTACAGTGTTTACAAGTTGGCTAATATTTGACCCTGATTCCTTTTCAGTATCTTAACGGTGTCTGAGTGATCTTTGATCTTGAACTCTTCTTGATGACTTCTATATTTTCCATCATCCACATCTTCTGAAGAATTGCTGGGGGGAGTGGAGGCAGGGGGTTATAGTTTGTTTTTAATCAACATTGGTAAAATTCACTAAGTCTTCTTATTTTGGAATGAGTATCTTTAGACCCAGACAATTTCACTAAAGCCAATTTTATTAAATAACTTTGAGTCATTTCCTCCTGGTCTAGCTTTCTCAGCCTGCCAGCACACGTGGGTGGTACAGAGTCTGTGAAACTGAATACAGTCTGACCCCTTTCAGAGATTGTTTTATAAACATAAAACCCAATAACTGATCCTAACCCCTTAAATCCTCTTGCATTTGATGTCCCTCCTTGTCGGTGGCTCAGTATCTACCCAGATCCCTTCTGCCCAATAGAATTAAATATTGCTTTCCCTATTCCACAAAATACCCTTACAAATTGTTTCCTGGTTTGGGCTTTCTTTCTACAGGTGAATTTTATTTCCTTCACTTCTCCTTAAACAGTCTGGTTTAACTTCCTTGTTTTGTAGCATTCTCTTATGTTGGTCCAGGGGCTAACTTTAGTCAATTTGATTCCTTTCCTTACCTTAACTTTTTCTCTTGTGTTCTGAAGTTCTTTCCCCATGTAGCATCCAACTCTTTGCCGGGGGGAGAGGGGTGTTTAGTTTTTGTTTTCTAATTTGCCCACCTAGTCTCCTGAATCTAATTAGTGTTTGAAATAATATATTAGATTCTCCTGAATCTAATGTGTTATCCTTATTTGGCAGGTTTTTATTCTTCATTAGAATCAGGCATGGTACTACCAGTTATTAATTGGATGCCTTATGACTTGCTTGACCTTGCTGTCCACCTGGAGAATGAAGGTCGTAGTACCTAATTTTCGGGATTGTCCTGTCGGTTTTATTAACTAATGACTCTGCACTGCATAAGATGGCTTATGGCACTTCAGTCAACGTTAGCACCACTTTTATTTATGAGAACTAGTTCATAGAGTTGTCTCTGCTCATGGGCTTTCCACCTTTTATTCTCCTTTGTCACCTTTCACAACATCCTCATTACCAATAGGAGGAGAGAGTGGTTTCAAACCAAGAGTTCACAGTCCTTATCTGAATGTCCACTGTTAAATGGATGTTGGCCAGCTTAAGTGAGATGCCCTGTGACTGCGTTTTTCACAGGCCTTCCCTTTGTGCTACTTGTGATATCAAGCATTTTCCTGTCTACTGATAGAAGGTAATAATTCTTGTAAAGGTAAGAACCTAAATTCCCTTGAAAGATTTGGGTTAATGGTAGAGATATCAGTGGTACCCAGGTGATTCATTTGGTAAGCAGTCTTTCCTGCTGAGAATGAATCTTGTTTATTCCACCTTTCATCTCAATGCAAAAATGTTTTTCTTTTGTATACATTCATGTGAAATTACCTTTTATGCTCCATTTCCTGGCCGTTCCGTGGTGCTTCTTGATCAGGAGTGCTATTCTGAGCAGTGCTTGCTGTCTCCCTTGTCTTGGGGACATCTGTCACGTGAAAATACAGCCATGACTAGCCACCTCTTTCCCATCATTCCCACTGCTCCTATTTCTCTAATGTTAGAGACCTCTTTGGGATCTTTTCCTCTTTGACAAAAATTTCCAGTAAAGGAGTTTTAGGAAATCCCAATATAGACCATCTGTTAAGTTCCCTGAGATAAAAAATGATGACTTTGAACCAGTTTTGACAGCTAAATGTTCCTGTAAATACCTTTATTAAAGTTTTAGTTTCTGTGAGAGAAGAGACGCTTAGATGACTGTGAGATTCCTTGTCAGGGATGAGTTCACACATAGGAGGGAAACAAATAAAAATAACCTGCTAAATCAAGGCAGACTGTCAATACTACTGTAACAGAGGAATCCTCATGATAAGAAGAAAAAGGAGATTAATTTTACCTGGGAAAGTCTTGGAAGGCTTCATGGAAGAGGTGGGGGTCAAAGGATAAATGGAAATTCAACAGACTTCTTCAGTAGGATGAGCCAAGGATAGTATTCCATACAAGGGATATAGCTAAACAACTGGTGACTCCTTTCCCTCAGAGTGACTGTGTGTGTATGTGTGTGTACAAAAATGTGTAATAAAAGAAAGAATTGCAGTGGCAAGTACATGCTTGGGAAAATTGGTTGCCACCATGGTTTTACAGCTGTAAAAGCTACAAAAACTTACTTTCACTCTAAACAAGCTCAGAAAGATAATATCAGGTAGGGAGGGAAGGAGAGAATTGGGGACAAGTGTGTTTATATCTCATTCCTGTCTGATTTTTCCTTTGAAAAGGGAAAGCTTTTTATTATCTATCAGAATCTTTCTGGTGGAATTGTGTCTGTCAATCTTATCCCACCCAATTTGAAGCCCCGAACACAGGTCTGTTCCTCACAGCCATGACCTTTCTTTAAAAGGCAAACCTGGCCTGACATCACTGATGTTTTGAATTCAGCAGTCAAAGCTTTGGAGGGATCTCTTTCTGAAGGAAAGAAAGTGTGTCAGCCCTAAAGTGACAGCCCCCTGCTTGCTGCGGAGAACGATACTGGTTTTTGTGATAATCAGTGGCAAGGGCAATTTCAGAGCTGAGAAATGATCTGTTGGTGAAAGCACAATTTCTCTTCAGATCTTCTTCAACAGGAGTCTGACAACAAGCAAGAAACTCAAATAGTTTATGTTTTACTTGGTGAGGGAAAAAAGACATGTCAGATTTCTATGCACCAAAATATACCTGTTTGATGCTTAGTTGTACAAAATGGCGAGGGTTCCTTGCATTCTGTCTAAAGCTCAGATCCTGCTCAACTGTGCGCCTAACGTGAGTTCCTTAATGGCAATGATTGAGTTGCTTTACATAATTTCCTAAGTGATATCATAGACATGTTCCAATTCACTCTTCCTAGCCCTCCTAGAAAGGATTATCACAGTGTTACAGCCAGGGAGGCTGCAGCCAGAGAGGCTGATAGCGTTCCCAAGACCACACAAGTGCAAAGATGCTGGAACAACCCCAGATCCAGTGCCCTTTGTGTTTCAAACAGAACTGCTTCTCTAAGGATGGACTTCTTTCTCTTTAAAAAGACAGGACCCGACAAGAACAATTCTCAGAGGTTCCTTACAAACCTGAAACGTTTATGTTTGTGATTCATAGTGAAAAATTAGTGTAAGGTCTTCTTTCTTGCAGAACAAATGTAGGGAGCCCAAAATTGAGGTGCGGGGCGGGCCAGAGCCTCTTGGTGCTTGGGCTACTGGAGATGCCCTCATTATCACCCCCCAATGCTGCTCTTGACCTCAGACCCACTGTCTTTGGGATCCATCTGGAAAATGCTCATCCTTTCACATTCTCTCCTGAGCCCCACTTATTCCACACTCCTCTTTGCCATCATGCAGTAAAAACACACATTTATGTTTTGCCACCATGTTGGTGGGCTCAGATGATAAAGAATTTGCTTGCAATGCACAGACCAGGGTTCAATCCCTGGGTCAGAATCATCCCCTGGAGATGGGAATGGCCACTCCAGCATTCTCACCTGGAGAATTCCATGGACAGAGGAGACTGGTGGGCTAAAGTGCATGGGATCACAAAGAGTTGGACACAACTGAGTGAGTAACCCTTTCATTTTTTTCTTTTAAAATATACCACATTTATTTTGTTATTTGTGGAAATTTCACTCTGAAGTACAAAATATGTCCTTACTTTGCTCTTAACAGCCACAAGCTCACAAACTAAAATATGCTAAATCAGAGTCCTGAATAATTAATTATAGCAGTGCAGCACAGGCTGTGAGGAACAAAGACATTTTTTAAGGTTGAAAAAAATAATGTCACTTTATAGTCAACCACCAGTATAAAATATTCCTTAAACGATGGCAGTTCCCAATATCATGGAATTAGAAATGAATAGGAATAAAATTACGTTAATACAGTAGCTCAGGTAATCTCATGGGACTTGGATGTATTATAACATCCAAGCATCTTTTATGTCCTTGGTTATATGCCCCCTCTGTCTGTATCTTTACAGTGTATAGCTGGAATACTAAAATTATTCTTTTCACCAATGGGGATTATGAGCATCTAGGGAAACTATACAAAATAGAATGTAATAGAACAGGATGTCTTTTCTCACCTTTGAAAGTGAAAGTCACTCAGTCGTGTCCTACTCTTTGTGATACAGTCCATGGAATTCTGTGAAATTCCATGAATTCCAGAGACCAGAATACTGGAGTGGATAGCTGTTCCCTTTTCCAGGGGATCTTCACAACCCAGGGATCGAACCCAGGTCTCCCGTATTGCAAGCATATTCTTTACCAGCTGAGCCATAAGGAAAACCCAAGAATACTGGAGTGGGTAGCCTATCCCTTCTCCGGTGGATCTTCCCAACCCAGGCATTGAACTGGGGTCTTCTGCATTGCAGGCAGATTCTTTACCAACTGAGCTATCACACATGGACACAGAGACCCACGAAATCAAACTGACAACAGGGACACACAGGCACAGAGGTGCCCATTGACAACATGACATCCAGGCAGACACACAGACACACAGAAACACAGTCATCAAGTGACGGACAGCCCAACACACAGACACACTCATGGACCTCTTGACACAGAGGACAAATAGGCACTGACCATCTGATAGAGACACACCCTCCAACACACGCCACGCAGAATTCTCCCTGTGGCATTCTTAAGTATTGTGTGCTTCTTATCCTCCTTGTGCAGTTTCATTCCTGATCAAAGTTTGTTCTGGACGTTTCAATCAAAGATATGTTCAGGACAAAGGCCCTATTTAAGTAAATACACTTTTAGACTTAGTGATTAAAGAATAAGAATTACTAATGTAATCATTTACCTACAAAATTTTCAATGTGAACAAGTAGCATTAACGATGACAAATATTCCTAATGAAGAATCCTAATTTCCCATATATACAAGTATCCCTTAAGCAAAATGTGAAAATGGCATGATTTTTTAATAAACATGGACTATATATATTAAGCATTTTGTGTAAAAATATAGAGAAATTTTACATAAGCTAAGGTCAAATGAGGAAAACAGAACTGTAATTTGAAATTAAATAAGCTAGAATTGGAGGTAGAGAATAGCGTGATGATTAAGGACACAGACCTTGGGTAGACTGCCTGGATTCAGACTCAGCTCTTTCATTTACTACAGGAAGCTTTAGGCAAGTAATTTAATTTTCCCCTTCCTCAGTTTCCTCAGTTTTGCTCTTCTAAACCATGGAGATAAAAACAGAACTTATCTCACAGGCTGTTATAAGGATTCAATGAGTGAATCTATATGAAATATGTAGACCCTTCCTGGCATAGTAAGCACACAGTTAAGTGTCAACTTTAAAAATTACATACATGTTAACTGAGGCTGAATGCCCTTATTCCTCAGAAGCCAGTCTTGCACCCACATTCATTTGAATCTTGTTGTCCTAATACTCTATTTCCAGAAGAGAACAGAAATCAACAATTCTAAGCACTATCTCTCCCCACCATCAATAATACCAGTACTTTTATCATCAGTATCTCCAACACTTCACCTTATTTTCATTTTGCATAAATCTTTGAACTTGAGGTGAGAGATCCTCTTCCTCCCTAAGCTCCAACTCCCTCCCTAAGCTCACAACTCCCATGTGGAAAGGGACTAGTGTGTTTTCAGGTGGGCAGCATGTCATATGTAGTTTATATTCATAATGACTAAGTACCCAGATTCATAAATTTATTTTCACTGATTAGTTTCAGTAATCTCAATAAACTCAGCCTCACTCAATTGAGTTCCAACAAGCTTCCACCGGGAAGAAGGGGGCAAAGATGTAAAGTTATGGGAAATCCTGCCCTCTGTGGATTAAGCACATCCCTGGCACATTGCGTGTGTGAGTGTCACACACTACAGTATCATACTCACATGCTGCAGGAACAGTTAGTGTTGAGAACTGCTGTCCTAAGCGACATGCTAACAGTGACGTATTGCCAGTGCTTTGCAAATTGGAATAGCATACACAGATGTTCATCATCATTTTTGGTAAGTATATGTTATAGAGAGAAGGCTCAGACATGACACTTCTGCTCTTTCCAAAGCATGAGAGAGTGTTTGGAACAGTTGTCCTGAGACATGGTGTCTGTGACAATGAGCCTTTCTTACCCATCCTCTGGAGCATATCTGGATTAGGCTTGCTTACTGGCCCATCAGTACCAAACACTCCACATACACAGAAATACACCCCAAAGATTCCATGCTCAATTGCTACCTTTTAGGGACATTTCCCGGAGAACGCAATGGCAACCCACTCCAGTACTCTTGCCTGGAAAATCCCATGGATGGAGGAGCCTGGTAGGCTGCAGTCCATGGGGTCACGAAGACTTAGACGCTTACTGAGCGACTTCACTTTCACTTTTCACTTTGATGCATTGGAGAAGGAAATGGCAACCCACTCCAGTGTTCTTGCCTGGAGAATCCCAGGGACGGTGGAGCCTGATGGGCTGCTGTCTATGGGGTCGCACAGAGTCGGACACGACTGAAGCAACTTAGCAGAAGCAGGGACATTTCCACCAGTAATGGTGGTGGCAAGTGTGGAGAAGCAGCAACATGTCAAAAAATAAGCTAGAGATACTTCAAACAGAAAAGATCAATGAAAACATAACAACTGACCTGGTCCTTTGATCCTGAAACAGACAATTTAGTAGAAAAGAGCTATTAAAATTAACATTTTAATACTATAATAGCCACTGAATTTAGTAAAATGCAGGTATAAGTAAATCAGGTATTTATAACTTTTCAATATTTAACATTAAGACAAAAATCCTTCATCTTAATAAAGTCAGAATAGCTTACATTTGATATGCAAAAAAAAAAGAGCAGTCAAGATCAGTAGTTACTAAATCAAATCTGCTGATTTTTGTTAAGTGGGCAGATGATTAATGAATTCATTCAGATCTGTAAGGAAAAAAAAAAGGATCTTAAGATCACGAAACATGAAAAGTCATAGCATCATAGCCCCATATAAGCCACCCTCAGAGTCAGATCTAACAACAGCAGATCAGGTGAACAACCTTCATCCAGTCTGTGTGAGCAGGACTCATCGATGTACTGCTAGTTAAGTTTCCTCCACGTTAGTGAACTGGGCTCCCCAAGGAGTCAGCTTGGCACGTGGACCCTGTGGTTTGGTATACTGCCACCTAGTGGCAACCCTATGCCAGGCCATGGATTCTGAGCCCTACAGACTGAGCTCTGGCTGAGCATTGTCACCAACGCTCTCCCATTGGGCAGCCTCCCAGATGGTAACTGGACACATCTTCACTGAGATCACCCTGCTCCCTCCAAGATCGACCAGAGGCACCTCCCGGGGCCTGCTGGAGTATCTCTCCCTCTGGCCCTGGATCCAGATGTGTGGACCCAGTACAGAACGTGAGGGAGCGTGTGTGTGCTTAGTCGTTCAGCCGTGTCTGACTGTTTGCGACTCCATGGACTGTAGCCCACCAGGCTGCTCTGTCCATAGGATTACTGGAGTGAGTTGCCATTTCCTTCTCCAGGGGACCTTCCCGACCCAGGGATCAAACCCGCATCTCCCACCTTGGCCGGCATTCGTTACCACTGAGCCCCCAGGGAAGCCTGAGGGAGTGTGTGCAGTGGGCCTAAAGCTGGGATGCCGCCTAGCCTCTGTGCTACCTGGGGACACCCAGACACATAAGGAACCAGTCCCCCTCAGCCTGCATCTTCCCCCTCCCAAAAGCCAAGCCAGTCTCCCTCCCTACCACCTGTGCTGGATATTTAACACACTATCCCCCCACAACCCTGCCATTCCAGCATCTTCCATCCAGGGCAGACCCTATCCTGAGTACATGGGTGCCAGGTGCTCAGGAGGCCTACTAAAGTTGGTGCTGATGTTAGTAAAAGAAAAATGGAGACCTATTTGAGCAATAGAATTGATGGAATTTGCTGGTAGAGTGGATGTAGGAGAAAGGAGAACGAGAAAAATGCAGCAAGACAGCTAATTTTGAGGCTTGAATAGCTGCGTAGATGACAGTGCCTTCCTCTACTGAAAGATGGGGAGGATTAACAGGTTTGGGGAGCAGAAATAAAAATTTCCAGTGAACATGTGTTGATTTTATAGTCCAAACACGATTTTATAGTCCAAACACGTACATGTTAAGTGTTAAAAAAATATTTAAACAACCTAAAATAAACCAAAGAAATATGAAGATGTTTTGTAACATCTAAGTTTGTCATTGGACTGATTCCAACAGTGCAGAGAGAAATATCAATGGACACGAACTTTGGCTTTGTGAGGTCTACCCACTGGAAATCGAATGGAAAATGGCAGATGGACAGTTGGATGTGCACGTTTTGAGAGGACAAGTCAGGACTAGAGGTGTCTGTTGATGGAACTTAAGGCCAAGGGGTTGTTCAAGGGCAGAAGAGGGCAGAGTCCTCAAGACTGGGGAGGAGGAGTCAGTGAGGCAGGAGGAGAACCAGGAGAGAATGTCAGGAGGAAGACAGAAGCTGAGATGTCCGGTGAGATGTGGGGACAGGCACGTGGCCACTGTCTTTACACCAGAGTGGCCTTTGATAACTTAGGTAAGAACAGAATCACTAGACGAGAGCATCAGCCTCCTTACAAGTCTCCTAGTTTCCTCATTTGACCTCCCTCCAATCTATACCTGATCGCTCAGTTGGTAAAGAATCCACCTGCAATTCAGGAGATCCTGGTTCAATTCCTGGGTCAGGAAGATTCCCCTGGAGAAGGGATAGGCTACCCACTCCAGTATTCTTAGGCTTCCCTTGTGGCTCAGCTGTTAAAGAATCTGCCTGCAATGTGGGAGACCTGGGTTTGATCCCTGGGTTGGGAAGATCCCCTGGAGAAGGGAAAGGCTACCCATTCCAGTATTCTGGTCTGGAGAATTCCATGGACTGTATGAGTCCATGGGGTCACAAAGAGTCAGACTTGACTGAGCAACTTTCACTTTTCACTTTCACTTTCCAATCTATACAGCAGGCAAAGCCATCTCTTTGAAACTTCAATCCCATCAAGCCCCTGGTTGAAAACTTTCATTAACTTATCATCTCAACTTAAATCTGAACTCCCAGGGCAGGAACTGGGGTACAGTGAGTGATGTATAGAATTTAAGCAGGCATCCCAAATCCAAGTTCAAGATATATCATATTTTAATGCAGTACTTTTTAAAAAAATCACATTGAGGAACTGTAGCCCATGGACCAGATGATTATTTTTATGAATCAAGTTTTATTAGAACCAGGGCCAGGATTAAGATAAGGTACATGAGAAAGGGTTATGCAAGTACAGGGTTCAAGCCTATCTTTATTTAAAATTTTGATTTTTTGTGCATCATCCAATCTGTGCATTAATTTTGATTTTTGAAAGACAGGCTTCATATCATTTACATTACTGAGTTTTTTTGATGCCCCCTTAAATTGTGTGCAAGATACCAGTGAGACATTTCCCTCACCCTTGTCCTGGTCCTGCAAACCCCACATCAAGACCTATACCTTCCAGTGAATATGTATTGTTTTTATTGTGAATGATATAAATATTTTTTTAATGTTGAGGCAACCTAAAATAAACCCTAGACATAGGGAGATGCTTTACCCAACAGTACAGAGAGAAAGGCACCTAACTCTAATGTCTAAAGAAGGTAAAGATTCAACTTCTTATTTTCCAAATGGATCTGATCTCACTTATACAGTGAGTACTCAGCAAGCCACAGGGATTAATAACAGCAGGAGAGCCATTTTTAGATAGAACTGATGATGCTTTCATGGAAAGGTTCCAGGCAGATTAAAGTCATATAAGACATAATGCTTTTTGACTGCCTAAATAGGTTATGATCATAATTTTATTTTGTGACCTCTTCATCAGAGAGAAGGGGAGGTTTTCTTATTTACCAGATTATCAACCAGAAAAACTAAGAAGTTTTAATTTCTCCATTTCTCAAATAAATTCAAGTCACTATTCTGGAGCATAAATGATTTTAGAAAGCTTTTAACAAACATATTTTTAGAAGTGCATATGGCTTGAGGTTTGATTAATAGAATAAATATTTGTAGGTTTTCCAAGTTAATAAGAAATATTTTCTTTCTTGTTAGCCTCTCCCTACCTCTTCCCTCATCACTATGCCTTATGTTTTAAAAGTTGGTTTACTTCCCTTGAATAACTGTGGATAAATGGATTCTGTAGGACCTAAAAGCTATTGGCTCTCATCTTAGGCTCTTATATTAAAGGAGATGTGTCTATCAGTTTTCATATTGGAGATCTGAGAATCTGATGATGTGAAATATCATTATCATTATGCTGGAAATTCATTATCCAGATATTGCCAATATGACCCCATATCCAAACAAGGTCCTTGGTGAGAAACACACACACATGTAGGTATGTCCCACACACATACATGTCTCCAGAGTATTTACTCCATTGTTTAGTGGTAATATCTGTCATCTGGCTAGATGATGGCTGGCGTGACAGGGGATAACTAGCCAGCTAGCCTGGGCTGGTTCACGTGGAGGCTGGGCAGAATTCTAAGGCAATGTCTACTTGCATGCAAGGGCCTTTGAGACCTAGTCTGTCACCCCGTCACTTCCACCACATTCTCTTGGACAAAGCAAGTCACAAAACCAGCCCAGATCAAGGGGAATGGAAACCAACTCCACCTCCTGATGCAGGGGAAATACAGTCACTCTTGCAAAGGTACATCGATAAAGGGAAGAGAATAATTGCAGCCATTTTGCAAATTAACCACCATGTAAAAGTGTAAACCACCGTGTAAAAGCCCACACAATTATCTATAGTATAGTGGTTTCATCTGGTTACTTTTTTTTTTCACCTGATTACTTTCTAACAAGGTTATGAGAGAGGGATCTCATTATGAGAGAGTGAGCGAGAATCTTTGTTGCAAATGCAAAATGAACCATTTGCAAATGCAAAAATGACAATTATTGGATGAGAAAATGAAAAAAATTGAAGCAGATTCCCTTCCCATCTATCTAGGATGAGAATGACTGACTTCCCCAGTTCTCTGTGGTTCCATGAAATTGAAATTCTTGGCCAAAGCTTCTGAGAGATTCTGGATTTGTTCAGGGTTATGAATTTCAACCTGGCTATCTGCCATCTCTGGGTTAGATATTTAATTCTTCCAGTTGTAACTTCTTGTAGTTTTGTATTTTCATGCATGTTTATGAGGTGATTTAGAAATTTTGCATATGTCATTCAATTTGATATTAAACAGTCTTCTTATACAGCTGTCATCTACATTTTACATGTATAGGAATGGAGGTTTAGAACCCCCCAGCAGCTAGGTAGAGGCCACGGTACTAGCACCTGGCAAGCCAGGAACTTTTAAAACACTTTCCGTTATTCTGCAGTGTCATTCCATGGCTTTATCTCCTTCAATCGTACTTGTTTTTAATGCTTGATGTTAGAAATACAGATGTCATAGTCTAACTCACTGGGATACAATTGTTCCATGACAGAAAGCAAACAAAACAGATATCCCAAGATATTTAAATGCTTGTGACTCTCCAGTTCAAGAGAAGGAACAAATAAAAGGAAAGTATTAGAATCATCTGCCTAATGAATATTCATTGGCCATAATGATAAATTCAATTTACTAAAACTTGATTTCCTGAAGAACTTCTCAAGAATGTATGTATTGGATAAAAGGGAGGGGGGTTTATTTGGAGAAAACAACCTTTCCATATTCAACTGAGTGCTCTCTAGTGGCCTGAAAGTCTGTGCCCTCTCAAATGGTGTATACTTCCTGACCCCATAGCCTCAAGTCTGCAGAGAAGAACTCCTTTCTGACCAAACAGTGCTGGCATAAACCCCAACTTTATCTCCCTCTGCAGCTTTGGGCTATTTGCTCAGCCTCATTGAGCCTCACTTTTTCCAGCAGTAAAATGGGATTGTTACTGCGTATGGAGCTATACATGTTAAATGGGATAATACATCTAAATCAGTTCGTTCAGAAGCTAAGTGCTATTGATTTGTCTCTCTCCTGCATTTTTTCAATATAAACTAACATAAAACAAAGCACAGTAAGTGAACAATACCACAGAACCAAGGGACTTTACTTGTTTGTTATTCTTTATCATTTGTGTTCACACCTGTCCCCCCACACTAAATATTTATGATGGGAAATGGCATTCAAAGACATGGGTTCTGTTATTAAGAGAGCAGATCCAAAGAGTTTTCATCACAGGGGCAAAAAGACATAAAAAGAAATTTGTGTCTATACTAGATAATAGATTGAACTATACTTATTATGGTGCTGTACATCAATTATATCTCAGTAAAACTGTAATAAATAAATAAATATAAAATCCCTCAATCATAACATTAGAAAAAAGACACAAGTTCTAACCCTAATCACTGGAGTCCTGTTTCCATAGTGTAGTGGTTATCACGTTCATCTCACTCACTGGGTCTAGTTGTCTTTTCTCCATCCAGTTGCTTCATCCATCTGAGCTACACTTCCTTCCAGCTACCAAACAATGGTGCAAGGGAGATACTTGTAGTTCTGCTAAAGCCCTGAGATAGCCTTATGAGAACACCTAGCACAGTTCTAGTGTGTCTTAATGCTCCTGTTTTATTCCCTTTGGCATTCTTTCTCCAAAATGGACTGGCAGGTAAAAGAGGAGACATTTTCCTTTTTCTTACTTGTCTACTTTGGGTTCCTCTGCTTCCCCCTTCTGTGTTTCTTCAAGGTGAACACAGTCATGGTTTAAGTCACCCTAAAGGTTGCCAAAACCTGCAGAGGAGGGGGCCCATTTGGAACAAACACAGTTGGATAAGAGGAGTGCCTGGTCCCCAGAGCTGTCCCTTGGCACTCTGCCCAGTCTCTGCCAACTGAATAGAATTGGATCATCTGCAGTGACTTTTGGATCTTTCTCCTGAAGAGTTTGAACTAATGGAGAACTTGTCAGTGTGTGTAACATGCTTTGTGCTTGCCCCTGCCAGAACCGCTCGGGTGGCATTGGGCTGTCACTCACTGAGTAAACTAGATGGGTCCTTTCAGCATTCCTCCTTTCTATCATTAGCAGTTGATCATTTGTGCCCTTTGTAATAAGGTCCTGTAAAAAGGGTGTTGTGAAAGCCTTAGATGAGTGATTCATAACCTTTCTAGGGTCATAAACACTTTGAAGAATCTGATGGAAGCTATAGATATTTCCCCACCCTTGAAAATTCATGTGCACACCAAATGTTATACATACTTTCAGAGCTTTCATAAACTACCTTCTTAAATCCAGACTATGGATCAGATCAGATCAGATCAGTCGCTCAGTCGTGTCCGACTCTTTGCGACCACATGAATCACAGCACACCAGGTCTCCCTGTCCATCACCAACTCCCAGAGTTCACTGAGACCCACGTCCATCAAGTCAGTGATGCCATCCAGCCATCTCATCCTCTGTTGTCCCCTTCTCCTCCTGCCCTCAATCCCTCCCAGCATCAGAGTCTTTTCCAATGAGTCAACTCTTGGCATCAGGTGGCCGAAGTACTGGAGTTTCAGCTTTAGCATCATTCCTTCCAAAGAAATCCCTTCAGATGGACTGATCTCCTTCAGAATGGACTGGTTGGATCTCCTTGCAGTCCAAGGGACTCTCAAGACTCTTCTCCAACACCACAGATCAAAAGCATCAATTCCTCAGTGCTCAGCCTTCTTCACAGTCCAATTCTCGCATCCATACATGACCACAGGAAAAACCATAGCCTTGACTAGATGAACCTTTGTTGGCAAAGTAATGTCTCTGCTTTTGAATATGCTATCTAGGTTGGTCATAACTTTCCTTCCAAGGAGCAAGCGTCTTTTAATTTCATGGCTGCAGTCACCATCTGTAGTGATTTTGGAGCCCAGAAAAATAAAGTCTGACACTGTTTCCCCATATATTTCCCATGAAGTGATGGGACCGGATGCCATGATCTTCGTCTTCTGAATGTTGAGCCTTAAGCCAACTTTTTCACTCTCCACTTTAACCTTCATCAAGAGGCTTTTTAGTTCCTCTTCACTCTCTGCCATAAGGGTGGTGTCATCTGCATATGCATATAAGTTAAATAAACAGGGTGACAATATACAGCCTTGACGAACTCCTTTTCCTATTTGGAACCAGTCTGTTGTTCCGTGTCCAGTTCTAACTGTTGCTTCCTGACCTGCATACAAATTTCTTTGTATTGACTTGTATTTCTTGACTGTGTGATCCACACAGTCAAAGGCTTTGGCATAGTCAATAAAGCAGAAATAGATGTTTTTCTGGAACTCTCTTCCTTTTTCCATGATCCAGCGGATGTTGGCAATTTGATCTCTGGTTCCTCTGCCTTTTCTAAAACCAGCTTAAACATCAGGAAGTTCATGGTTCACATATTGCTGAAGCCTGGCTTGGAGAATTTTGAGTATTACTTTACTAGCATGTGAGATGAGTGCAATTGTGCAGTAGTTTGAGCATTCTTTGGCATTGCCTTTCTTTGGGATTGGAATGAAAACTGACCTTTTCCAGTCCTGTGGCCACTGCTGAGTTTTCCAAATTTGCTGGCATATTAAATGCAGCACTTTCACAGCATCATCTTTCAGGATTTGGAATAGCTCAACTGGAATTCTATCACCTCCACTAGCTTTGTTCACAGTGATGCTTTCCAAGGCCCACTTGACTTCACATTCCAGGATGTCTGGCTCTAGGTCAGTGATCACACCATCATGATTATCTGTGTCGTGAAGATCTTTTTTGTACAGTTCTTCTGTGTATTCTTGCCATCTCTTCTTAATATCTTCTGCTTCTGTTAGGTCCATACCATTTCTGTCCTTTATCGAGACCATCTTTGCACGAAATGTTCCCTTGGTATCTCTGATTTTCTTGAAGAGATCTCTAGTCTTTCCCATTCTGTTGTTTTCCTCTATTTCTTTGCATTGATCACTGAAGAAGGCTTTCTTATCTCTTCTTGCTATTCTTCGGAACTCTGCATTCAGATGTTTATATCTTTCCTTTTCTCCTTTGCTTTTCGCTTCTCTTCTTTTCACAGCTATTTGTAAGGCCTCCCCAGACAGCCATTTTGCTTTTTTGCATTTCTTTTCCATGGGGATGGTCTTGATCCCTGTCTCCTGTACAATGTCATGAACCTCATTCCATAGTTCATCAGGCACTCTATCTATCAGATCTAGGCCCTTAAATCTATTTCTCACTTCCACTGTATAATCATAAGGGATTTGATTTAAGTCATACCTGAATGGTCTAGTGGTTTTCCCTACTTTCTTCAATTTAAGTCTGAATTTGGCAATAAGGAGTTCATAGTCTGAGCCACAGTCAGCTCCTGGTCTTGTTTTTGCCGACTGTATAGAGCTTCTCCATCTTTGGCTGCAAAGAATATAATCAATCTGATTTCGGTGTTGACCATCTGGTGATGTCCATGTGTAGAGTCTTCTCTTGTGTTGTTGGAAGAGGGTGTTTGTTATGACCAGTGCATTTTCTTGGCAAAACTCTATTAGTCTTTGCCCTGCTTCATTCTGTATTCCAAGGCCAAATTTGCCTGTTACTCCAGGTATTTCTTGACTTCCTACTTTTGCATTCCAGTCCCCTATAATGAAAAGGACATCTTTTTTGGGTGTTAGTTCTAAAAGGTCTTGTAGGTCTTCATAGAACCATTCAACTTCAGCTTCTTCAGCATTACTGGTTGGGGCATAGACTTGGATTACTGTGATATTGAATGGTTTGCCTTGGAAACAAACAGAGATCATTCTGTCGTTTTGAGATTGCATCCAAGTACTGCATTTCGGACTCTTTTGTTGACCATTGCCATCTCTTGTTTGACCACTTCCAATTTGCCTAATGATTCATAGACCTTCCAGTCCATTTCAGTTTGCTGATTCAGAATGTTGCTCTTTGCCATCTCTTGTTTGACCTTGCTTTGCTTGTCACCAGTCACATCCACAGCTGGGTATTGTTTTTTGCTTCTGTCACCAGTCACATCCACAGCTGGGTATTGTTTTTGCTTTGGCTCCGTCCCTTCATTCTTTCTGGAGTTATTTCTCCACTGATCTCCAGTAGCATATTGGGCACCTACTGACCTGGGGAGTGTCTCTTTCAGTATCCTATCATTTTGCCTTTTCATACTGTTCATCGGGTTCTCAAGGCAAGAATACTGAAGTGGTTTGCCATTCCCTTCTCCAGTGGACCACATTCTGTCAGACCTCTCCACCATGACCCGCCAATCTTGGGTTGCCCCACGGGCATGGCTTAGTTTCATTGAGTTAGACAAGGCTGTGGTCCTAGTGTGATTAGACTGACTAATTTTCTGTGCGTATGGTTTCAGTGTGTTTGCCCTCTGATGCCCTCTTTCAACACCTACCGTCTTACTTGGGTTTCTCTTACCTTGGGCATGGGGTATCCCTTCACGGCTGCTCCAGCAAAGCGCAGCCATTGCTCCTTACCTTGGACGAGGGGTATCTCCTCACAGCCACCCCTCCTGACCTTGAACGTGGAGTAGCTCCTCTAGGCCCTCCTGCGCCCGCACAGCCACGGCTCCTTGGACGTGGGGTTGGTCCTCCCGGCCGCCGCCCCCGGCCTTGGGCGTGGGGGCGTGGGGTAGCTCCTCCCACCCACTGCCCCTGGCCTCGGGCTTAGGGGCATGGGGTATCTCCTCCTAGCCGCCACCCCTGACCTCGGACGCAGGGTAACTCCTCTCGCCACTGCCCCTGACCTCGGACGCTGGGTATCTCCTCTCGGCCGCCCCCCCTGACCAGACTATGGATCCTAGTACTAAATAGTATTTTTTTTTTAACATAACCTTCTTAAATCCAGACTATGGATTCTAGTACTAAATAGTATCTTTTTTTTTTACATTTATACATATCTGTGTGGTCAGTATTGTCTAACAATGAGCTGATACCAAAGTCAGGAAATGAATTTTGTGTCCAGAGCAATTTTTTAATGAACCAAATGATTTTTACTGATCTGTTCTCATGGGTTTGTGGGATAAATAGGAAAGAAGGAAGTCATAACAAATAAAATAGATACTTTATTTTACATACACTTAATAACTAATCAGCCTTGGGGACAAAATTTTAAATATAATAATAGTTGATCATGTTTCCCAGGAAAACATCTTAGTAGTATTAGCCAGTTAAGGCAACATGCCACCTATTACATACAGACAAAATTCACACACATAATATATTAATGATTATGTAGGAGAATGACCATGTCCTTAGAAGATAACATGTGAAATGTTAGCATGATACCTGCCACTTACTTTAAAATGATTCAGAAAAAAATATAAACTTATACATATATTTATAAAGCAACTATAGAAAATGCTAATTATTACTGAATGTAAGTGGCATTTCATTGTACACTCTTCAGGCTTTATCGATATTTGATATTTTTCATTATAGGTCCTTAAAGAATAAACATGCATTATTTTGGGAGAAATGTCGACATAAGCACACTCTTTCACTCTTGGACTGGATTCTCTTCATTCAATCAGTGAGCATCATTTTCCCACAGGAACATCCTTTTGCTGTATTAGAATCCTGTCCTAAGGTGTCCAGCATTTCTATAGCTGAGTAAATAGTAATCTTTCATTGGTAATATTATACAACATTGTATGATAGATCATCAGCATTTAAGATGCTCTCTGATGGCTCAGTGGCAAAGAATCCTCCTGCAATGCAGGAGACCCAGGTTTGATCCCTGGGTTAGGAAGGTCCCCTGGAGGAGGACATGGCAACCCACTCTAGGATTCTGAATCCCAGGGATTGAGGAGCCTGGCGGGCTACAGTCCACAGGGTCACAATGAGTTGAACATGACTGAAGCGAGGGAGCATGCAGACGCACACACATACACACACTGGGCAGTAAGCTTGTGCCCTGGAATCTGCTGCAAAATGAAGTCTCCGGAACTATCAAGAAGTTCTCAGTGTATAAATCCAAGGCTTCAGAGCCAGGAGCAATTAGAAAGAAAGCTATTTCTACAGGATATTCCTCATGTCATTTTCTCCTGCTTCTGCAACAGATTTTTAATTCCAACACTGAAAATAGTGCTGAGTATTTGGCCAAGAAGAGGGTACTGTCTGTAACGTCAGATCTTCCTGGCTCCATTTGACACTAATGCAGTTAGGATTCCCAGAGCATATCTTTTTCCATTTCTGTTACTGCAAGGCTATGTCTGTTCTCAGTGGTACACTGCTTCCGTTGTGCTATTGACAGATAGCAGATAAGATATGCCTTTGGAGACCGCAGCCACTAGGTGGATCCAGAAATTTTATTTTAAGGCCTAAGCCAAACTCATCAGTCCATTAGTACTTCATTAGCAAAAATAGAGCTGTCCTTACTTCATGACGGATCTCAATTTCATCTCCATTTTTCTGGTTTGCACTTTGTATGATTGAAAGGATATATGATGTTGGAAATAATAGCTTATTTTTTTAATTGTGTACTTTTTGTTCAAAGCAAGGCTAATGAATAAAGCTCCAGATTTTCTTGAATAACTCTAGGAAGGTTAGAGGGCTTCTATTTTCTGAATAAGTTTCCTTCGGTCCCACATGGAAGGTGAATTTAGAGCGTGTTTTATGTTTACTTGGGGAATGCAGAGAGTGATGCCTTGGACCTAGAGAAGTATAGCCTTAAGAGCACATAGTTTCAAGTTAGATTTCCTGTATTTCAACCCCAGTGCCTTCATTTACTACCTGTATGACTCAGAGCAACTCAGTTAACTTCACTAGACCTTCCACACCTAATCTTTAAAATGGATATAATAGCAATTAGACATCCATAGGAAAATTGGATCATGACCAAAATACATATTTTATACAAAAATTAACTCAAAAAAAAAAAAAAACACCACTCAATACTCTGTAATAGCCTGTATGGGGAAAGAATCTTAAAAAGAATGGATCTATGTATATGTGTAACTGACTCACTTGACTATACACGTAAAACTAACACAACACTGTAAATCAGGTATACTCCAATTAAAAAAAAAAAATGGATCAGGGACTTAGATGTGAAACATAAAACTAAAAATGTCTAGGAAATAAATAGAAATAAAATCTTCAGGACTGAGGACCAGGCAGAGAATTCTTAAATGTGCTACCAAACCTGATGTGTCAAAGGAAAAAAATGGATAAATTAGACCTCATCAAAATTAAAAACTTTTGCTCTGTGAAAGACAGTGTTAAAGAGATGAAAGTACTAATTACACATGGGAAAATAATATTTGCAAACCACATATCTGGCAAAGGACTTGTATCTAGAATATGTAAAGAACTCTTGAAAGTGAATGTCACTCAGTCATGTCCGACTCCTTGCAACCCCATGGACTGTAGCCCACCAGGATTCTCTGACCATGGAATTCTCCAGGCAAGAGTACTGGAGTGGGTAGCCATTCCCTTCTCCAGGGGATATTCTTGACCCAGGGATCGAACCTGGGTCTCCTCCATTGCAGGCAGATTCTTTACTGTCTGAGCCAAAGAACTCTTGAAACACAACATTTCAATTAGGAAGTGAACAAAAGAGAGGCCAAACATGTCACTGATAAAGATATACAAACAGCAAATAAGTACATGACAAAATGTTCAACATCATAGGCCATTAGAGAAATGCACATTAATACCACAATGAAGTATATCTATTAGGACGGCTAAAATAAGAAGTAGCAGTAATACCAAATGCTAGCAAGACTGCAGAAAAAACTGGGTCCCTCGAACATTGCTGATGGGAATGTAAAATGGTACCACCACTCTGGAAAATAGTTTGGCAGTTACTTTTAAAACTATAGATGGGTTTATAACCAAGAAATTATCATCTTTATGCATATATATCAAAGAAATGAAACTTTTTTTTGCAGAAACTTGTACATAAGTGTTCTTATCATCTTTATTCACTGTAACCCCAAACTGGAAATTATGCAGATATTTCTCAGTAGATGAATGTGGTTGATCCATATCATAGAATACTACTCAGCAATAAAGGGAGCAAACTATTGATAACTATTGATATCTGTTACAGCGTGGATAACCCTTAAGGAAATTAAGTAGAAAAAGTAAGTCTCAAAAGCATATATACTTCATGATTCCACTTATATAACCATCATGAAATAATTATAAAGATAGGTAACAGATTAGTGAGTACCAGGGGAGAGGGATGAAGAGAGAAATGGATGTGAATATTAAAGGGTACCACAAAGGAATGTTATGGTAATGGTAAAGTTAAGTATCTTGATTGCAGTGGTGATTACAGGAAGCTTCACATGTTGGTTTAGAGGTTAAAGCATCCACCTAGAATGCGGGAGACCCGGGGTTCGATCCCTGGATCGGGAAGATCCCCTGGAGAAGGAAAATGGCAACCCACTCCAGTACTCTTCTTGCCTGGAGAATTCCATGGAGGGAGGAGCCTGGTAGGCTACAGTCCATGGGGTCACAAAGAGTCGGACACGACTGAGCGACTTCACTTCACACATGTGATTGAGCTGCATGGAGCAACACAAACACCATACACACTATATACAATCACAAGTAAATGTACACAAGAGTGGCAAAATTTGAGCAAACCCAGTAGATTGGCCATGCCAGCTTTCTGGGTGTGATGCCATACTATGGTTGTATAAAATGCTATCTTTGGGGGAGGCTGAGGAAAGTGTACACAGCACTCCTCTGTACGTTTTTCACAACTACCTGTGACTCAATAATTATTTCAAAATAAGAGGGTTTTTTTTAATGCTTCTTAATAGAACCTTCCACCTAAAATGATCATGAGGAGTAAATGAGCATTCAGCACTATCTCAAGTGTAGTTAATGCTCAATAAAAGTCAGCAGGGATTTTATATATTAATGGCTGCCTTTGCTACTTAATTGGAAGACTATCTATGTCTTAGAAGGGAGATTTAAACAGAATATAAGTTATACAAGAACAGGGATTTGGGCTGTTTTATTCCCTAGAACATCCTCACCTAGAACAGTGTAATGCATATAAGGTGCATGCGAAATACGTGTTGAAGGATGGATGAAATCATCTTGAAGGTGCCATGAAGGAAGATATCAGGCAGGTAGAGCATGAGGGAATAACTTAATAATATCCAAGGTAGGACACAGATAAAGTAGCTAAAATGGCAATTTGTCTGGGCTACCTATGAGAGCAAAGAGTAGGAAAGACAAGTGGTCCGAGTAATAACTTTAAACCTTAATGTGATTCTCATTATTGTAGATGGCATCAGCCTTAGGGGGAAAATGGAGTGGTAGCTGTCATTGTGTCAAGCCCCAGTGGTGGGATTCCTAGTCTTGACTGTGTACCTTACTTTTCTAGGGTGTGAATGTGTGTAATGGACAGTGTCCAGTGGAACTGTTCCTTCCTGCCATGTTCTCCTCTTCAGTACCTGATGGTCCCATTCCATTCGATGCTTCCACCACACCCCCCTCTGCCACTACTATGGCAGGTCCCGTTCAACCACCAAGAAGACTGACTCTCTTAGTTTAAAGGACCCATGCAATAGTGTTTGGGCACAAGGTCTAGGGACTAAGCCAGAGAATCGGTACCACTCTGTATCAATCCAATGAGTTTCTACTGACCACGCGCTAAGCCCAACACTCGATCCAGGCCCCTCAACTCTTTCCTGTATCAGAGTGATTTTGCTGCCTATCTGAGCATCCTCCTTCCTTTCAAAACTCTATCCCACAACTTCCTAGCTGTCCATCAAGAGATTGGTGTTTGCTGAGCACCTGCAGGGCGCTGGCACACAGGCAGACAAAACACAAAATGCAGAGATGTGTAACATGTAAGACACATGCCACAGAGTAACTAAGCCCACGTGCCACAACTATTGAGCCAGAGCTCTAGAGCCCACGAGCCACCACAGCTGAGCCCACGGGCCACAACTACTGCGGCCTAAGCACCTAGAGCCCATGCTCTGCAGCAAGAGAAGCCACCGCAATGAGAGGCCAGTTCTCCACAACAAAGAGTGGCCGCCGCTCACTGCAAGTAGAGAAAGTCCGAGAGCAGCAATGAAACCCCAGCACAGCCATAAATAAACACATAAATCCTTTTTTAAAAACTGTGGTGGAGAATCAATGTACTGCATTAACGAGGTAGCAGTGTACTAAGAGACCATAAAAGTGAAAAGGTACATATTTCCAAATCACAAAGCTACACTACATTCCAGTTATAGTTTTTTGTTCTCTTTGAAGTTCAGTTTATTTTTTTCTTTAATCTAAAGTCTGAATGTTTTTTAAAAACATTGGCAAGGAACTTTGTTGCCAATAGTATCATCAAAAATTAAATCACATCTTCAATGTTATTCTTTTCAAGATGTACTTTATCTAGTGCCCTTTGCTATATATTGTTTATAATTTTATAGACACAGTCATGTCTTTTGTATTCTTTATAGTGTTTGCTAACCTCTCTCCAAACAAAAATGCATGCTAAATCCAGGACTAGTAAACTAAAAAAAGTATGAATACAGAAGTGATGGTCAGGCCACAGTTAATACACTTAAGAATATATGTATTTTTTTTTTGACCACAGCACTTGTGGAATCTTAGTTCCCTGACCAGAGATCAAACCCAGGCCTGCAGCAATGAAAGGACAGAGAGTTCAGAGTCCTAACCACTGAACTGCCAGGGAATTCCCAGTATATGTTTAATTATACCAATTTTAAGTGATCTAACTACTATGTATTCTTTCTGTCTAATTTTATGATAATAACATATTCGGGAATGTAACTACCTGAAGACAGAGATTTTTGTCAGTTTTGTTCACGTGTGTATCCCTAGGAGAATGCCTGGCCTGTACGAAGTGTCCAAAAAGCATTATCCAATAAATATTAAGTGATGGGCCAAATAACTTTTCTTTATTCAAAACTTGCTATTCAGTGTCTTCCATTGATTGCTTCAGACACTGGGAATGTGATTGTTGCATATTTGAGCTGTTTTTTTCTTGAAACAAAGAAACAGCACCAGTCTGTCAAATGTCAGAAATAAATTGAAGACTGGGCACACCATGCTTCCAAAAAAACTTGAGTATAGACTAGTATCACATGGCCACGGTGAGAAATGGACTACCTAAGAGAGGACCCCACTCTTTCCACCTGCTACTAAGCTACAAACTCCTTAATACAAGTCAATGTGATATATGGATAAACTAGTTTGAAGTGTTACTTGAACCTATGCTGTTTTGAAGGTCATAAACATGTCTCTATGACCTTCAAGAGATATTCAGAGGAAAATTTATGACAATTGTAGACAAGTCTAAATAATAATGCTGGAAGAGACAGAAGACCAGAAAATAACCTCTCTACTTTTTCTATTCCCAGGTACCAACTTTTTGTACCGAATGAACACAAATAAAATCTGTCATTTCTGCATCCATAGCAATCACTTGGCAATGATTTTCTGGTTTCCATTGGAAGTCAGAGCTCATAAATAGTTCTTAATATACATAAGCTATTTTTACTGTATTTGCAGTTTCCAGCCTCCTTCCCACAGGCCACTGCAGGGAAAATTCCACTTTCTTGTTTCCCCAGCACTTCGAGAGACTCTGCAGCCCAGGTGTCTGAGTTCATATCCCAGCTCTGCCTCTTACTGGCTACATGGCTGTGGACAAATTATCTAACCTCCTTCAGCCTCAGGATCCTTATGTATTACAG
This sequence comes from Bos mutus, assembly GCF_027580195.1. NCBI lineage: Eukaryota > Metazoa > Chordata > Mammalia > Artiodactyla > Bovidae > Bos > Bos mutus. The sequence continues at coordinate 87,600,355 of NC_091624.1, read as the reverse complement.
GGGGCAGGAGTGGTGATAATACCTGCTATTGTGAGGATTCAATGAGATACTATATATGAAGCCCTTGGCACATGTTGAGCTTTCAATAAATATTGTCCATTATTACTAGAATTTGCTTCATTTACCGCAGATTATTCTGTGGTAATCCAGCACCAACATTTGTTGAACTTTTAAGTTCACATCATCTTAGACCCTCTTTCCTTAGAAGTCAGGCAATCTGGATTTAATATATGAGCACATTGGAGTTCTTTACCAGTCAAAGGAAATTTGTGTGACTAATGCCAGAACACCAACAGATTGTGTTTGATTGGCATATCAAAATGGTTCATTAGTAATTGTGAGAACTGCTCAAACAATACAGCAAAGTATTATATTGGTAACATCTGGATTTTTCAGGGGGAGGTGAGAGATGGTAGTAGTTGTTGGGTTGTTAATTCCTAAATTAAGTGAATTAACAAAGGTGCTCGGTATCCCAAGTACAGAAACACACCTGGGGCACTTCATCCTTCTCTCTTTCCGTTTATAAAATGAGGGGTTAATGTCTTCTATGTGCCTATTTAATAAGAAGGATTCAATAAGGACTATAAGGAGTAGATTTAAATAACCATCATTACTACTAGTTTAGGCTGTGGAGCAAGCATCAGAGGAGCTTTGGTTCCTGACGAAGGACCCCGCAGTCCCCACTCCTCCTGAGTGGCCTCACTCTCTCCTGCCACCTGGTTGCACTTTAGTGGCCACGTCAAGAACGATAGGAGGCAGGTGAATCCTGCTTTCAGTGATCTTACAGTCTCCACTATTTGGGGGAGTTGGGGGTGCTACACACCCAGTACAACTTACCAATTTAGAGAGAAGCATTTAAACTCCTTTTCTGTTTTTATTTTGCTTTCTCCAGCTTTATTGAGATATAATTGACATATAAAATATAACATCTATACATTTTGGGGTCCTACCTTCTCTGACTCTTTTAGTCTCCAGAACTTCTTGATCAAAATCAGGCCCGCTAAGGTATACGAGATGTGAAATGCAAGCCTTGCCTTGCCAGTCCTCTATCCTTCAGACAATGCTGATTCATGGGACAGGGATGGAACCTGAAGCCAAGCCAAGGAAATATAATCTGTTGTGTCATCTCCTCTTCCCTTGGCTGCCAACCTCGGACATGCACAATTAACTGTACTCTGGCATCCTAAACAAATCATCTTGCACCATCCTGACCGGTGGAATTTTCCTACTTCACATAGAAACCACCCTATTCTCTAATCCCATTCACAACCTTGAACCTACTTTTGTCATAGAGTTTGTCATTATAATTTCTTGTAGCTCCTGTTATTAATAGTACTGATGAGAGCTAATACATAGTGTTTACCATGTACCAAACATCATCTAAGTGCGTTATGTATATAAACTCATTGAAGCCTCCCAACAACCCTCTGAGGCAGTTACTATCATTATCCCCATTTGACAGATGAGGAAGCTAAAGCATAAAGACATTAAGTAACTTGTCCAAAGTCACAAGACTAATAAGTGACAAAAATAGGAAAATGAACCCAAAGAGTCTGGACCTGAATTCCACATTCTTAATAACTACACAACACCACTTCTCATCCTACGTTATTTCTTCTCTTGTACAACTATTTAAAAGGTAAAATGTTGTTCTTTGTCTCTAAGCAATTTTATTCCATTTCCTTTTTTTGAAGGCTATCTATTCTTCTGAAATTTCTTTCCACTATTCCAAATATTTCAAGACCATGGGAATTACTTGGATAAATCATCAAAACACTTTGTTTGCAAAGTGTGAGTTTTCACTACTGTGCTTTTTACTTGATTTTAATCCTTTCTATCCATCCCACCCCATCCTAATGTGTTTCTTTAAAACCAGAGTGGGTATTATTGCAAGTGGGTATTATTGCTGTCTGGGCAGCCGCCTTCAGCACTTCACTAATCTTTGAGAGTCTTACTTTCCTAAAGGACAGTGACAGTGGCATAATTACCCAGCAACCAGTGGTGAACATAATTTGAATTTAAATCTCTTAGTAGTCCTTTCTTTAGCGCTTCCCAGTTGGCTCAGTGATGAAGAATCTGCCTGCCCATGCAAAAGATGCAGGTTTGATCCCTGGGTCAGGAAGATCCCCTGGAGGAGGAAATGGCAACCTACTCCAGTATTCTTACTTGGAAATCCCATGGACAGAAGAACCTGGTGGGCTACAGTCCATGGGGTCACAAAGAGTCAGGCACAACTTGGCATACTGAGCACCAGTCCTTTCTTTAGGAATTTATTTAATCTCATTCCCCTTAATATTTTAGGGAGTATGTTAGGGGCACAATAAAGGGAGGCAAAGGGACATGATTTTGCATCTGATTAAGAAATGGTTGTATTTCTTTCCTTTTAGATTTCTGATCTGAAGCTTTTACATAGTTTACCTAGTCTTCTCATAGGCTTTGAGGATTATTCATTTTTAATCAGAAGAGAGATTTTAAATGTTTTTGCTTATTGCAGGTAAATATACTGAAAGAACAAGGAGATATCATTTCACACTTTCTTGTTAATTTTTTAAATGAAAATCAGTCATCCCTCACCCGAATCACACTTATGACAAAATAATTATACTTTTAGGTCTTTTCTTAAGGACTTTATAGTGCCTCTGAGTCCTTGGCACACTGAATTTAGGTACATTTCACAGAACTTCGTCAAAGATTATGGTGGTGGAAGTTTATGGTTGTTACTTGATTGTTGTGAAAATTTGCTTGTCTTTCATATCTGTTTTTTTTTCTTTTTATTATTATTTTTTTTTACCTTACAATATTGTATTATTGGTTTTGCCATACATCAACATGCATCTGCCACGCGTGTACAGGTGTTCCCCATCCTGAACCTCCCTCCCACCTCCCTCCCCATACCATCCCTCTGGGTCATCCCAGTGCACCAGCCCCAAGCTTATGCCAGGTCATCCATCCTTTATTTTACGCACTTGTCTTTTGGCACATGAAATCTTCCCCATAACCCATCTGATTATGTAATTTGCAGGTGGGTGATTACTACTCAGAGTAAAACAGGGGCTGTGTATTCATGATGTAGCTAAACTCTGGAGTATTTACCTGATGTTTATGTGTGTGAAGTGGTAATGGGGGTCTGTGTGTGGGGCAAGGCTCTCTACAAAGTCACATCAAAACTACACTTCGCACAAAAACAGAAATACAGGCCAAGGGACCAAGATAAATAAACCCATGCACCTATGGGTACCTTATTTTTGACAGAGGAGGCAAGAATATACAATGGGGCAAAGACAGCCTCTTCAATAAATGGTGCTGGGAAACTGGACAGCTACATGTAAAAGAATGAAGTTAGAACACTTCCTAACACCATGCACAAAGATAAACTCAAAATGGATTAAAGTCCTAAATATAATATCAGAAACTATAAAAGTCTTAGAGGAAAACATAGGCAGAACACTCAATGACATAAATCAAAGCAAGATCCTCTATGACCCACCTCCTAGAGTAATGGAAATAAAGACAAAAGTAAACAAGGGGGACCTGATTAAACTTAAAAGCTTTTGCACATCAAAGGAAACTATAAGCAAGGTGAAAAGACAACCCTCAGAATAGGAGAAAGTAATAGCAAATGAAATAACTGACAAAGGATTAATTTCCAAAATATACAAGCAGCTCATACAACTCAATGCCAGAAAAACAAACAACCCAATCAAAAAGTGGGGAAAAGACCTAAACAGACATTTCTCTGAAGAAGACATACAGATGGCTAACAAACACATGAAAAGATGCTCAACTTCGCTCATTATTAGAGAAATGCAAATGAAAACCACGATGAGATATCTCCTCACACCAGTCAGAATGGCCATCATCAAAAAGTCTACAAACAATAAATGCTGGAAAGGGTATGGAGAAAAGGGAACACTCTTGCACTGCTGGTGGGAATGTGAATTGATACAGCTACTATGGAAGAAGGTATGGAGATTCCTTAAAAAACTAGGAATAGGCAGAAGAAAGGTATGCGGTGGAAAGGTGATCACTTACTCCAGCCATCACGTCTACAATAACTTGACTGAGGAACACAAGGGCCGAGTGGCCTTCGCTTCCAATTTCCTGGCAGGAGATGCCTCCCTGCATATTGAGCCTCTGAAGCCCAGTGATGAGGGCGAGTACACCTGCAAGGTGAGGAGTTGAGGGTGCTATGTGTGGAGCTACGTCATCTTAAAAGTTTTAGTGAGACCATCAAAGCCCAAGTGTGAATTGGAAGGAGAGCTGACAGAAGGAAGTGACCTGACTTCGCAGTGTGAGTCATCCTCTGGCACAGAGCCCATTGTGTATTCCTGGCAGCGAGTCCAGGAGAAGCAGGGAGAGGATGAACGTCTGCCTCCCAAATCTAAGATTGACTACACCCACCCTGGACGTGTCCTGCTGCAGAATCTCACCATGTCCTCCTCTGGGCTCTACCAGTGCACAGCAGGCAATGAGGCTGGGAAGGAGAGCTGTGTGGTGCGAGTGACCGTACAGTAAAACAGATGTACAGAGCGTGGGCATGATTGCAGGAGCAGTGACAGGTATGGTGGCCGGAGCCCTGCTGATTTTCCTCTTGGTGTGGCTGTTGATCCGAAGGAAAGACAAAAAGAGATGTGAGGAAGAAGAAAGACCAAATGAAATTCGAGAAGATGCGGAAGCCCCGAAGGCCCGCCTGGTGAAGCCCAGCTCCTCTTCCTCGGGCTCGCGAAGCTCTCGCTCCGGCTCCTCCTCCACGCGCTCCACCGCCAACAGCGGCTCCCGCAGCCAGCGGACCCCATGCGCCGAGGCGGCGCGGCGGCAGGGGCTGGCCGCCCACACCTACGGCCTGATGGGGCCCGAGGCCAGAAGTTCTGAACCAAAGAAAGCCCCCCATGCTACCCTGACCAAAGCAGAAAACACCCCCAGCACGATCCCCAGCCAGAGCAGAGCCTTCCAAACTGTTTGAGTTAGAGTGGACTTGACTCGCCGGCTTTTCCCAGGCGTCAGGGCTCTTCTGGTCATCAACGCTCAGTCACCAGCCACACGACCCTCCTCGAGCCCAACAAGGGGTCGTTTAAGTAGCAGCAACCACTGCACGGAACAGATTCAAATGAACACTTTTCTTACATGACACCAAACGAGGAAAAGGATGTAAGCTGATCATCTCCAAAAAGGCACCTCACTGTGCCTTTAGACCAGAGTGGGTGGGAAATAGGGGCCCAAATCTGGGTGTTTGGGGACCAGGAGCCGTGGTGAAAGAGTTGGGGAAAGGGGAAATGAACACACTTAGAACTTCTCACTTGCAGTTTTGTATCAACACGTTGACTCACCATTGTCAAGAAACGAGGTGTTGTTCATAAATTTTCTATGCATTTCTGCAAACCTACTGGATTATTATGACTATTCAGAGTCAAGCAGAACCTACAGCCTTATATTACACCTATCTGCACCATGAGAAACTCCAAAAAAGGAAACACATCTCTTCTATCCTGACTTGACTTCATTTACCACAAATTTGGGTATTTCAAGAGGAGTTGAAATAGTGGGAGATGGAGAATGATTGAACTTTTCCACGACTTATTGGTTGAATACCAATAATCCACGATCAATCTTCCTACTTATATTGAACCATAAAAGAAATAAAAAAGGAGTTCAAAATGTGTAATGAGGGACTGTGAATAACTTTCCATTTTGATGTTCAGAGGGCCACTGACAAATATCAGAAATATATGCTGGAATAATTGTGGATTTTCCCTCAAAGTGGATGTCTCTAAGGATTTTCTGCTGGATATCTGTGGAGCAAGAAAACTAGGTGTTTTAACATTTAACAGTCTCCTTAGATGGAAATCTTTGAGAGAAAAGGTCTTTTCAGGATGCTGGAAGATCATTCAACAAACCATTACAGTCTCTTCTTTCTGTGAACATATGAAGTCAGAATTTCAAGACTGACTAGACCAGAAAGGGAGATTACATCAGTTTTCTCTTAGTATGTCAAGGAGTGATATCAGAAGTTCAGTATTGCACCAAATTTGGGAGTTTCCTCCACTTCTTTCCTTTCAGGAGGATGTGAACGTGGGACTTGTATTGATTCTAGGCCTTAAATTATCAAACAGATCAGGGATTGCCAACATTTCCTGGTGGCACTGCATGGACATCATAACATTCCCTCCTGAGAGGCTGAGACAGACAGAAATTCAGTACTTTCTCAGTTTAGCCTGTAAGGAAGCCTAGCTCTAGGCTGGAAGGAAAGGAAATGAACATTTAGGGAAGAGATGGTGAGGATAACTAGTGGGTGGCGGGGGGATCTGGGTTAGTGCCTGTTACATATTGTCAGCATTTTGGAAAGATTTGCGGAAATGATTCACCAGGATAGCTCTCACAAGAGCTGACTCATGGGAGAAGAAAGGTGGGGTCTGCGAAATAAAAAGAAAGCAGCCTCCCCCCACAAAAAAAGAAAACTAGGAATAAAACCGCCATATGACCCAGCAATCCCACTAGGCATATACCCTGAGGAAACCAAAATTGAAAAAGACACATGTATCCCATTGTTCATTGCAGCACTATTTACAATAGCTAGAACATGGAAGCAACCTAGAAAGCTAACAAACACTTGAAAAGATGCTCAACATCACTCATTATCAGAGAAATGCAAATCAAAACCACAATGAGGTGCCGTCTCATGCTGGTCAGAATGGCTGCTATCAAAAAGTCTACAAACAATAAATGCTGGAGAGGGTGTGGAGAAAAGGGAACTGTCTTACACTATTGGTGGGAATGCAACTAGTACAGCCACTATGGAGAACAGTGTGAAGATTCCTTAAAAAACTGGAAATAGAACTGCCATACGACCCAGCAATCCCACTGCTGGACATACACATCAAGGAAACCAGAATTGAAAGACACACATGTACCCCAATGTTCATCGCAGCACTATTTATGATAGCCAGGACATGGAAGCAACATAGATGTCCATCAGCAGATGAATGGATAAGAAAGCTTTGGTACATACGCACAATGGAATATTACTCAGCTATTAAAAAGAATCCATTTGAATCAGTTCTAATGAGGTGGATGAAACTGGAGCCTATTATACAGAGTGAAGTAAGTCAGAAAGAAAAACACCAATACAGTATACTAACATATATGTGGAATTTAGAAAGATGGTAACGATGACCTTATACGCAAGACAGCAAAACAGACACAGATATAAATAACAGGCTTTTGGACTCTGTGGAAGAAGGTGAGGGTGGGATGATTTGAGAGAACAGCATTAAAACATGTATGTTACCATATGTGAAACAGATCACCAGTCCAGGTTTGATGCATGAGACATCAAAAACAGATCACCAGTCCAGGTTTGATGCATGAGACATGATACGCAAGACAATAAAAGAGACACAGATATAAAGAACAGGCTTTTGGACTCTGTGAGAGAAGGTGAGGGTGGGATGATTTGAGAGAACAGCATTGAAACATGTATGTTACCATATGTGAAACAGATCACCAGTCCAGGCTTGATGCATGAGACAGGACACTCAGGGCCGTTGCCCTGGGATGACCCTGAGGGATGGGATGGGGAGGGAGGTGGAAGGGGGGTTCAGGATGGGGGATGCATGTACACCCATGGCTGATTCATGTCAACGTATGGCAAAAACCACTACAATATTGTAAAGTAATTAGCCTCCAATTAAAATAAATTAATTTAAAAAATAAAAAAAGAATAAAAAAAATTTTTTAATGAACTTGTGGTTCATACACAATGAAATATTATTCAGCCATAAAAAGGAATGCATTTGAGTCAGTTCTGATGAGGTGGATGAACCTAGAACCTATTATACAGAGTGAAGTGAGTCAGAAGGAGAAAGATAAATATCATATTCTAATGCACATATATGGAATCTAGAAAAATGGTACTGAAGAATTTATTTACAAGGCAGCAGTGGCGGAATGGACATAGAGAATAGACTTATGGACATGGGGAGAGGAGAGGAGAGGGTGAGATGTATGGAGAGAGTAACATGGAAATTTACATTACCATATGTAAAATAGCCAACAGGAATTTTCTGAATGGCTCAGGAAACTCAAACAGGGGCTCTGATCAATCTAGAGGGGTGAGATGGGGAGGGAGATGGGAGGGAGGTTCAAGAGGGAGGGGATATATGTATACCTATGGCTGATTCATGTTGAGGTTTGACAGAAAACAAAATTCTGTAAAGCAATTATCCTTCAATAAATAAAAAGAAAAAAAAAAACTTCGAATTAATTCGAATTTACTTTGAATCTTTTTTTTGGCCGTATTATCTTAGTTCCCCAACCCTCGCCCACTGCAGTGGAAGTGTGGAATCATAACCGCTGACTCGCTAGGAAAGTCCCAGGGGAATCATTTTTAACCAGTGGCTTTCAAGGGTCAAAGGAAGAAAGGTGATTTAAGGATTTGTGAATGATTTATAGAGTTAAAAATGCTTTGTAAATGAGCTATGTGTTTTATTATCAGGGGTGGAGGAATGGCACTTTCAAAACGCATTTTGAACTGGTAGCAAAATTGCCACATGGAATTGGGTTTCCAGCAGGAAGAACAACAGATAGTAATGGCATCATCTCAGTTGTTCAATTACTTGCAGTAATTAGGGAAGGGGTCAGTTTAAATTAAATAAAGGATTGAATTACAGGATACTTTATTAAGTAAAAGATGTATTCCTCAAGAATTGTTGTGGAATACTACAGATTTGGCTTAACAAGTCTTTCCTATAACTGGCAACAGTCTTTGAACAGACCACCAGGAATTGGGCTTTCAAATCAGTGTAGCCCAAATGTATGATATTTAAGTGTGTTTAAAATTAAGGAAATTTATAAAACAGAATGCCAAAATTAATCCTTAAAATCACATAGGTCCTCTTTTGAAGAAGTTGTCTTTTCTGTGACATCCAGTGAGTTCGAATAAACCAGATGTTCAATAGCCCTGAAAAGAAAATCACAACTTTGAGCCCAACCCAAAACCTGGATACTTAGCTACATAATCCAGTGCTTAGAAACACTACAGGATGTATACATTTGGATCGTTTCTCTGGTCCTTTACTAGTTACCTGCAGTGTAATTAAAATCCCTTTAAAATTGAATTTCTAACATAATCAGAGGCACATTTCCAGGACTGTGAGGCTGCTTCAAGGAATGATTAGATGGAGGCTAAGTCAGGTGAGCATTGGGAATTATGAGTAGAGGTGGGTGAAGCCCTGAAAATGAACAATGACCATCATATGTCACATTTCTCATCTTTTTTTGCAACAAAGCTACATAAAAGGAAAGTGGAGGCTGTTGAATGACCTCAGTTGCCATGTGTCTGTATATAAATGTACATGTTGCAACCTGATGTATATTCATGTCTGCAAATTACACTTGAAAGTAAACTAATGATGTCAACTTGTGCTGACATTAGGCAGTGGGAAATTTTGAAGGGGATTTAGAACTTTCCCCGCACTGTTTTATCTTGAAAGAATCTATGTACAAAGCACTTTCTTTCCATCTATTGTGTCTTATGAGCCTCCTTGCTTGTGAGAGAAGAAGCAAGTCATTGGAATAGGTATTTTTTTCTTCCTTTCAGACCAAAAAACAGGTTTGGATTTTTTTTTCCTTCTTCAAATATTTTTTTTAATATGTCTTTTGAATCTATTCTCTCTGCTGGTGATATTTTTGTTCTTATAAAGACCACCCATTTCTTTCCTCAGTTCTATCCCGTTCCTTTATGTTCTGTAGTATCGCTGGGGTATCAAATCTCAGCTCATAATTATTTGTCTCCCATTTAACCACAAGGTGTAAATTTGCTAACTGAAAAGGCGTGCTCTGACAGTTAATCTCCATGTGTGTCCAAAGGCTGAGCCAGCTGCCCTGGATAATTTCCCTGGGGGATTGTTCTGTAGAATATGGGGCCATTTGTTGAGCTCTCTGATGTGGGAGACGAGAAAATGAAAGGACTGCCAGAGAGAAATGGGATCATGCAGTGCCTTTCAGAGCAGAAACAGAAATCAAAGGACAGTTTCACGTCCACTCCACTTCCCCAAGCATGTTCCTGGGACTAGGGAATCAGGGATATTTTCTTATTAGTGTTTCTATAGAAGTCACGAAGACAGAGCCCAGTATTAGGAGCTTATGGCAAATTTAGTCATGCCTGTAAGATATACTCAGAAATTGTTGTTTACTCACTCAGTTATGACTCTTTTGTGACCCCATGAACTGTAGCCCACCAGGCTTCTCTGTCCACAGGATTTCCTGGACAGAGAATACTGGAGTGGGTTGCCATTTCCTTCTCCAGAGGAATCTTCCCAACCCAGGGATCTAACCTGTGTCTCCTGCATTGGCAGACAGGTTCTTTACCACTGAGCCACTAGGGATGCGTACTCAGAAATTACCTCCAACCTAACCGCTTCTGTCTGTGCCTGAAACTTACAGGTTCTTCAAGGGTCTGCACAACTGTCTGGAACCAGAAGAAAAAAAACATATGTTGATATCGACTCTAAAATCCAAAAACTATCTACAAGATTATTAAATGTTTAATTGAATGTCAACAAAATGTGTAATATCAGCTTTATTAAGCATTTTGCTAGTCTTCTTAAAACTTCCATGTGAAACCAAATCATAGGTTCAGTTTTGTCGCTTGCCAAGACTTCCAGCGTGCCTATCATAAGTTCAATGAATTGCCCATAGCCAGTAATTTAAATGCAAAATTATAATTATCCTTCCCATTTTTTTTTACACCAAAAAAATTGTATATTTTAGGTGGAGTGTGGGGGCATCTGAATGTTCTTTCAGTGACATGTTTGGTAGGGCTAAAAAAAGAGAACCCAGGGCCCATGAAGCTATTAAAGTAGTTCTGCCAGCATCTTCTCTTCTTGCTGTGTGTGATTAGTCCTGAAGACAGGTCAGCAAAGACATTAATGGGAGGACCAGAGGCAAGACGGGGGAAAGATTTCAGTTTCTTCTTGCTCTTTGAACCCATAGTCAAGGGGAAGTGACAGAGACAGTGGTCTGATCATGAGGAAGTTCCCAGGGTACCTGCATGCTCTTGGAAAGATTGTAGGACTGTGCCTGGTTCTGTTGAAAAAGGAGTTTTCATTTCATAGAGGAAGCTAAGCCATCCAGTTGGGACCTGGAGGAAGAGTGCCAGAGTCCCCTTGTCTGAGTTATATTCTCGCCAACCAGGCTTCCCAGGTGGCTCAGTGGTAAAGAATCTATCTGCCAATGCAGGAGACACAGGTTCGAGCCCTAGGTTGGGAAGATCCCCTGGAGGAGGAAATGGCAACCCACTCCAGTATTCTTGCCAGGAGAATCCTATGGAGAGAAGAGCCCAGCGGGCTACAATCTGTGGGGTCACAAAAGAGTTGGACACAACTGAGTGACTGAGCATGCAATGGATGGCTGGCCCTCCTGGGCCCTTGTGTTTTAGTCAACTTTTCTCAAAGCGACAGATACTTCCTTTTTTAGAATGAAAAACTTGAAGGGGTGGGGCAGGAAAGAAGGTGGGTCATCTGGATTCCATGTGTGATGATCTTAGTCTTCACTGGCTTCATGTCTTCAGGCTTTACTTGATGTACCACACTCGGGGTGGTGAATGTTGACTCCGTCTGAAGGACATGGAATATGACACATCTGTGTAATCTCAGCCCTTGATACTAACCACTAATAAGAATAACCACTAATGATTCTTGCAGAACTTTTTTCTTTATATGTGCTAAAGTATTATTAATTTATTTTCTTTTGTAAAATGAGATAGTAAATAAGGGTTTTAATTTTTTCACTGAATGATATATCTTAGATATTCTTCCATGTCAGCAGATGTGCACTTACCTCATTCATTGTAGTGACCACATGACATTCCGCTGGATGGCCAGATCACAACTAATTTAACTTTCTTCTGTCACTGGGCATTTGGGTTGGCCATTCAACTTTGATCTTTCAAGTGAAAGTACCATATACCTAAATAACCACATGGTACCAGTGATAAAGAACCCACCTACCTGTGCTGGAGATGTAAGAGATGTGGGTTTGATCCCTGGGTCAGGAAGATCCCCTAGAGAAGGGCATGGCAGCCCACTCCAGTATTCTTGCCTGGAGAATGCCATGGACAGAGGAGCCTGGCACAGAGGACCAGAGGACAGAGGACCCTCTGACAGAGGTTGCAGAATCCCTATGAACAGAGGAGTCCATAGGGTCGCAAAGAGTTGGACATGACTGGAGCCACTTAGCACGTAGCGTACACTCTTAATTCCCTGTATCGGCATAGTCTTTCCCAGGAGCAGAAAGAACCAAATCTTGCCCTATACTGATGCTTGTGTTTAAGTGTAAAACCTATATGTGACTTATTGTTTATTTATTTCTTTGTCTTTTGTTTCTGCCTTTTCCTCTTGTGCAGTCCTCTACAGCCAGGGACAAGGATGAACAGACTCTACCGGTAGGAAGCAGTGGCCTTGTCTGTACCTGTTCCTGTGCCTGTGGACAGGGTTGGGAGGGGTGGGTGAAAGAGGGGCTCTTGTGCTCAACAAGTCATCCTCTCCCTTGGAATCCTTAAAGTGTTTAGTCTGCGGGTGTATGAATGTTCTGTCCTGGTATTAGTGTCAACTGAATTCTTACATTCAGTGACAAATGATTTCTAGGACTAGGTTTCAAAAGAATTTGAGTTCCCTCTTTCACTTGGCATGAAAAAGTTGAAAGAGTGAGGTATTTTCAAATTCCATTCCAAGGGATGTTGAGCCGCTATTTGGGGACAGTGAGGGATCTAATGCTTGGTATCTATTTCTTTATGTATCTGCATGCACCTGGTTTTTTTGGTTGAAAATTTCTTTTGGTTCCATCAAAAGAAATGCTGCATGAAGTCTATACATTCAATATATACATAATGCCCGGAAGAATGCTTTAAGTTCCATAGATATAATCGTAGGATAAGGAACATTTCCATAGAAGAGTTCCTTTGGTTTCCCCAAATAAGGAAACATAGTAACAGTGATTATGACATATTATTAACAGCAAACACATTTTCCAGTCCCTATCCAATTAACACATCACATTTTGTATTGTGAAGCTTGGCAGGGAAATGACCTTCAGAGTTTTTATGCTCAGTCATCAGTGATTACATTTCAACTCTATTCAAATCTTTTAACCTTGCCCCTAACATTTTCTAAGCCTTAATCTTCTGAATCAAATAACACAGCACAATTTTTTTTTTAAGTTCCAGATTTTTGAGTCTGAAAGAACTAGTAATGAAGATAGATATGACCGCATTCTTCCTCCTGTGATGCTCAGAGTAGAGACTTCTGACATGCATTGGGAGTCCATAGGATATACCAGATCCAGTACTGGGCGAGGGGTACAGACCCAGGCTCTTCCTTTGTGAACCGTGATCTGGTTCTGAGATACGAGTCATCCCCTCAGATTCTTCCCCAAACCCTGTAGAATTGGAAATATTATTTCTAATAGAATCAGGTATAATAAAATCACCCTTAAAAATTCAGGTTTCTCCATGTATCTTATAATCACATTTTACCAATACTTCAGGCTTACTGTGGGTTTCATGTTTCCCTCCAAACACATGGATCATTGTTAATAAGTGTTCTACAAAATAAGGGATGAATGAGCAATGCTCGGAAACACTGTCCAAGTTAGCCAAGTTAATCACACTTCTTTAGTGTTAGACTTAATGTATCTTAGTGTCTAATACATATCCTAAAACTCTAAAGGTGAGTTAGCCTAGGATGTAGCACTTTCCAAATGTCTCTTGTGAGACTTTTCTCAGGAAACCTCCTTGTAGATGTGTAGTGTGATGAAACATTTTGCAAAACCCCATAAACTAAAGGCCCCTTTGGAGTCAGGGAGGTTCTCTGTGGAGACATAATAGGAGGATCTCTCTCTTCAGATCTCACTTAACACAGACTGTAGGGCTTCATGGATGAGAGCCATGGTTCCCGCATGGAATGAGGTACCCCGAAATGTGTGCCTGATGTTCCTTTGTGGAGCAAGGGGGAAATCTTAGCACCTCTGTTGTTAACTTTCTATATTAGTCTTCATAATTTCTACTCTTGTAAATGCTTTATGGTATATATGCACTTGTTTTAGTATGTGTCTGGATAGAGACACATATTCATATAGATAGATACACATATACACACTCAAAAGTTTTACTGATAGGGTATGCAATCCAAACATTTTAGAGACTACCCACTGGTTCAGAGAACAGATGGTAAGTGAAACAGACCTGCAACCCATTCTTGTAGCCTCCATTTTTTTGTCTTTATGACCCAAACACCTCATTTTACTTCTCTAAGACTAAATTTCTTCATCTGACTAAAGGAAACAGTAAGAATGCCTAGTTCATAGAGTTAAGTTTGAGAATGAGATCAACTAATGGAGGTGAAGGATATAGTACATTGAGCATATACTAAGTTCTCAAGAAACAATAGCAGTTGATCCCTTTAGTTGCAACGGATGTGAGAACGCCATTCCTTCCAGAGACTTTGAAGGAATGTACGTCAAACATCTTTGGTTCGATTGTGTGTGATGCTATGACAGACGAGGTGAGGCGCTTGCCTTGCATTTCTGAGCACTCACAGCATCTTTGTCTGGTTTCTTTGCTCAGGTGAAGCCACGTCTGCAGCGGGGTGGAAGTTCCGCCTCCCTCCACAACAGTCTCATGAGGAACAGCATCTTCCAGCTCATGATACACACCCTTGACCCACTCGCTGAAGGTAAGCATCAGGCTTTGGTTTGGGGACTTGTTTGGGGCGGAGGCAAAGGCTGGGAAAAGGCCTGTCTTCATAAAACACGTTTGTGCTTCCATCACAAACCCGCTAATGTCCTCATGTGTCACCTCTGCCAGAGGCAGCCCCAGCCCTTTGGTGCGCTTTTTCTACCCCCGCCCAGTTCACCATCAGAGGTTCTTGTACCAGGAACAGGAGCGGAGGTCCGTTTGCTAATTCTGTCTTTTGATGCCTCTAGCATAAATACAGTTTGTTACCAGGCAGAGCAGACAAAAGAGCTTTTTCTCTCCCTTCCAGCTAGAATGACAGTTCTCTTTCATCATCCTCCTCAGTTTCAAAATGAAGTTGTATATCAGGATAAATTGATAAATTGTATATCTTTAAAAAAGAGAGAGAGACAAGAACTCCATGACTTAGCAAGGCTGGGATTAGTTTGGGGAATGATGTTCACTGCAGAACATTAATGTTGTACCTAGTCTTTGGCAATTGGAAGATGAGGGGGTAAGCTTCTAAACACCTAAAGAGCACTCTCTAAGATAACTGCTTAGGATCAGGTTGAAGAACCACCCTGGTTCCCCTCCTAGGGTCATCATATAAACCGTCACCAACAGTCTAGTATTGTGTTCTTCCAGTTATACTCACAAGGAAGCCAGATACATTGTGCTTTTTTAATTGCATAAGTATGCTAAAAACAAATTAATTTTTCAAGGAAGTAGGTATCTGATGCATCAGATAAATATAG
Organism: Bos mutus; assembly: GCF_027580195.1. Lineage (NCBI taxonomy): Eukaryota > Metazoa > Chordata > Mammalia > Artiodactyla > Bovidae > Bos > Bos mutus. The sequence goes on along the minus strand of NC_091624.1, from coordinate 87,584,875 downwards.
GAGTTAGGCCACTAGCAAAGGGCTCGTATATTGCCAAGTCATCTGTTCTACCTTCATCCCTGGACCTTACAACTGAGCCTGATGTTACACAGGGGCAAATGACATGGAAACAGGTTTCTGCCAGTGAATGAACACATGGGATGAGATTAATAAATCATATCACACAAATCAGAGCTCTTTACCAATGTAAAGCTTTGCAAAGTAATTTCAAGGGTCTAGATGAAGTCAAGAAAACCTGGGATGTCGCGAGAGTCTCCCTAGGTCCTGTTGCCCCTCACTGAACCTTCACCCAGAATAATAAGTGAGGATCACAGGCTCACTCTCAACGTGGAGCACTGTAGTTATAACACATTTCCACCTTGTGGCCCAGGGAGTTGCATAGCTGATGTGATGTTTTCCAAGGAGCCTTCCTTCATCGATCCTGGGTTCTGTGTACTCAGGGGCAGTCGTTTGCCAGGAACATCTGAAATATCATTACTCTCTTTACCAGAGGTCCATGTGACAAGGAAATTAGCCCTGGTCACTAGCCTTCTTTCCCCTCCACTGCTCAAGGTCACCCCCAGAGAAATGATCTCAATGAGTGAGGGGATCCCAGGGCAACCTCCTGCCGGCCACGAAGCAGCTGTGTGACTTTGGGCAACTTAGAGCCTCTCTCGTATCTCATTCCTTCATCTCCAATAATAATTACCTCAGTCTAGTAATTTTAAAATTGGCAAAGTATTTTCACACCTGTGAATCTATGCTTTCTAATAACGCTTCACAGCTAACATTAATATTTTAATTTCATAAAGTAGAGTACCACCAAAATAGATCTCAAGGGTATCTCCTTCTCTCTCTGCGAGCTCTTCATTCCAAGCCATCTTTACGCTTCCTAGCTGATCTTCCACTCCCTCCATTGCCTCTTTCTTTGCATATTTTCCACCTAGCAGCCCAAGTAACCTTCTGAAAAAGTAAATCAAATCATGTCACTCCTACTAACCTGCAGTGGCTTCCCATGGCTTATACGAAAATGGTGAAATACTTGCCATGGTCTACACCATCTGTCTCATTCTCCAAACTCACTTTGGCTTACTTTGTGTTAGCTAGACAGATGCCTTCTGTCCTAAAATAGATACTTCTTTCCTGCCTCAGAGTCTTTGCTTAGACTGTTCCCTCCACCCAAAATACTTTTCCTTCTCCCATTTTCTTCCACTTTCCCCTGCTTTATTTTTGCCCAATCTTCAGCAGTTTGTGTAAATAACACCTCCTGACCATTCAGTATAAATGAGGGCACCAGTTGTCATCTCTCGGTGCATCCTTTAGTTTTTCTTTTTGCCCACTTTACAAGTTGTAGGATTATTTGTTTACTACCTGTCTCCCCCAGGACACAGTAAATTTCTAGAGAACAGGGATTCTGTTTATTTACCTGTTGTCCCTAAGGTCTAACAAGCTACCTGGTACATAGTAGCTGCTAAGGCTTAGAACGATTAAGCCACCTGGCCATAGTCATGCCCTGATAGTCACACAGTTACAAAGCTTTTTAAAGCCCCATGCATTTAAGGTTGAATCTTGGTTATTTTGAGCTACCATCTTCCCCACCATTACCCAGAAGAGCAGGTGAGAGAAGAAATGAACTATCTTACCTGCCCCAACTCGATTATGAGCAAGCAACTGAGTATACTTATTTCTGGCAAGGCATGTTATACAGTAATTGAGGACAGACTCCAGAGCCAGACTCTCTGGATCCAAATCCTAGTTCTGCATTTACTAGCTGTGTGACCTTGGATAAGTTACTTAACCTCTCTGCACCTCAATTCCCTCATCTGTAAAAATCAGGATGGTATATAATAATGTCTACATCATAAGGTTGTTATAAGGACTAAAGGAGTTGAATATTCATTAAGCATTTAACACATTGCCTAGAAGATTGTAAGTACCATACAGGTTTGGAATTACTGTTTCATTACATTGAAAAATAATACAGCCTATGAATGTTTTAATTTAAAAAATTCAAAAGGCTGTGGTGAGACTTTCCTGGTGGCTCAGTGGTAAAGAATTCACCTGCTAATGCAGAAGACACAGGTTCAATCCCTGGGTCAGAAAGATCCCACATGCCATGGAGCAATTAAGCCCGTGCACTACAGCTGTTGAGCCTGTGCCCTGGAGCCCGTGCGCCACAACAAGAGAAGCCACCGCAACGGGAAGCCTGCTCGCTGTAACTAGAGGGCAGCCCCCGCTTGTCACAACTAGAGAAAAGCCCACACAGCCAAAAATAAATAAATAAAATTTGGGGGGGGGAGGCTATGATGAAAAAAATAAGTCTTCCTCCTCCAACAAACTCCCAGTTTTCTCCAGTCCCCCAGTTCTTTCAGAGGAAATGACTGCTACCAATTACTTGGGGTTCATTCCAGAGATGATCTGTATATATACAACTGTGGGGGGTGTGTGTGTGTGTGTGACCTTGCCCATAGGTCTCAACAATCTAAATTTATGTGGTTTTTGTCTGAGGGAGTTCAGTTTCTGTTAGGGCTTGGTTTTGTTTTTCTATCTGGTGGGAAGGTTATGCTTTGTTTCAGTGAGATAAGAGAAGGTGAATCTGGGTTATCTCAGGGTCAGGCCATCCGTAATTTTCTGCATCACCTGGCCCTTGTAGGGTTGTACAGCAATTAAAGTGTTTGTTCCTGCTGTAGCAAGATGTGCCATCTAAATCCAGGCACCTCCATTCAAGGTGAAGCCTCTCCCTGAAAGACGTGGAGTGCTCCAATGGCATGAATCTGGGAGAATGCAGAGAGCCATAATCAGTTCTGGATTTGAGTGATTAGAAAATATGGAAAGGACTTCAGTGCTTTCAAATTGCTCCACAGCACTTTGCCAAGAAAGCAGATTGCTCCAGTATTTTTCCCCCAAAAAATTCACAATCATTTCCCATTCCAAGAACATTCCAAGCTCTCAGAAATAGTCATCTCTCTTTTTGTTTGCATCTAATCACTTGAACTCACACATCCTCGTGCCAAACTGTCACCTCTTAACAATATAGAGCATGCTGGTTACGTCACCAGGTTGATGGCATGAACGCTGTAGCAGCTTCTCTGTTGCACTGATTGATGTTCCTGGCATCTGCCTCGCTGAGTCGTACATTGGCACAGCATGGCAGACAGTCCCATTTCATAAGAGATGTTTTTGACATCATCCAGAACAGATGACCTGTGAAAAGACATTTCTCATCTGTGCCATTCAGGTGTCAATCCAGTGATGGAGCCCTTGCTAAAAGTTTTAATTGGTGGTTGGTTCAGCCTCTGAGCCTGAGTCACAAGATCCGGCAGTGTTTGTGTTTCTTATCCATTGATACGTAACAAAGCACCCAAGACTTAGTGATGTAAAACCACCCCCGTATCATTCCTGCTCATAATTTCATGGGTCAGGAATTTGGGTGATTCAGGGATCAGCAAGGTGATTCTTCTGTTCCATGTGGAGGTCATTTGATGTTATTCAGCTAGGAGATGGGCAGGTTAAAGGATCCAAAAGGGCCTTGCTCACATGTCTGCTGTGTCTGCCACCTTTGAAGGCACAGCTGGGAGGCTGGGTTCAGCTGGACCCCTGACTCTGCATGTGGTCACAGGGCTTTTCCACATGCTTGGTCTTCCCGTACAGTGGCTGAGAGCTCCATGAGCAAACCATCCAAGAGGCCCAGGCAATAGGGGCAGGGCTTCCCATGACCTAGCCTGGGAAGCCCCAGAATGTCACTTATACTATAGTCTAACACTAGTCACGCCATCCCAAAGGCGAGACCAGACTCAAGACATGGAGGAGGAGACTCCATCTCTGTATGGGAAGATACCAGAGAATTTGAACCACCTTTCATCTAACCCAGTCTGTTTCAGGGGACACACATCACTGACTGGTTGATCCATCCATGGTTCAGTGGTGTTTTCTGGGCAAACTACTCAGTGTGGAGCGGACAAAGCCATAGGTGACCTGCTTTGGGTGAGAAGACAGTACAGCTGTCTTTTTTAAATTCAGAAAATCCTTAGTGTTCCCAGAAGTAGACTTCCACTTACATCACATGGGCTGGGACAGGGCTATGTGACCACCCTGACCTACAAAGAAACCAGAAGTGGGCTCTCTGCCCCCTCAAACATGAAACTCCACAGTCAACCCCAGTGAAAGTCAGAGTTCCCTTTCTCCTCATCCTTAGTAACCTCCATCCTGTCTTTTCAAGTTCCTGATTTACAAAGAGATACAATGTTCCCCTTCTTCCTCCCTTTTAAAACATTCTCTGGTGGCCCCTGAGTCCAAATTTTATACAGTGGCCCTGAATCCTCCCCCAGCAAAAGCATATCCCAATACTTGCCATCTAAGGAGCCTGGTTACCCCAAGACATAGGCAAAATCATGCCCTGCTAAGCTGCTGCTAAGTCACTCCAGTTGTGTCCAACTCTGTGCGACCCCATAGATGGCAGCCCACCAGGCTCCTCCGTCCCTGGGATTCTCCAGGCAAGAACACTGGAGTGGGTTGCCATTTCCTTCTCCAATGCATGAAAGTGAAAAGTGAAAGTAAAGTCGCTCAGTCGTGCCCGACTCTTAGCGACCCCATGGACCGCAGCCCACCAGGCTCCTCCATCCATGGGATTTTCCAGGCAAGAGTACTGGAGTGGGGTGTCATTGCCTTCAGTTCAAAACCATCTCACCAGCAGGAAAAGTCCTAGTTTTTGTGGTAGCCCTAAGCCCCCTGTGACCTGCCTCTCTTCTTTCCTCCCTCCTTCCCCACTCTCTTTTTTCCCCCTCCAATCCTCTCCTCCTCTTTCTCTGCCCTTCTCTCCTTCCTCTCATGTGTCATTCCCTTTGCTGCACTCCTCTGATTGACAAGCAGCTCCTCACAAGTTCCCAGCACCCTCCTGCACCAGGGCCTTTGCACATGTTCTCATCTTTCTCCATCCTGCTTTCCCTTCCTTCAAGTTAACGTACGCATGTTACCTGATGAGAAAGATCTGACTCAGTTGCTGTTTTTGAAAAACAGCAAAATCAAAGCCATGATAATAAAGCAGAGTTCTGGACCTTCCTTGCCTGCCTGTTTATTTGTCCATAAACACAGTGAATATATTTATTTGTTGTTTGTATCCTATCGGACACGACTGAGCAACTGAACTGAACCGAACTGAACTCCTGTCTCTACTCTTACATCTTGGACAGGGCAGGCACTCCTCTATCTCCAGGGCCCAGAGTACGTGGATCCCAATCCCTGTTTGTTGAATGGATTGAATGAGTGCTTGCTTATATAATGTTTCTGCTGAAAAACATATGACTAGCCATGTAGATTATCTTAATCCATGCTCTGTCAAGAGACTCTTTGGATGTGACCCACGAAGTCCTATTCAGTTAGTGGTTGTCTCTGCAGTAGTGAGAAGCAGTCATGTCTCCTTCCGTGTGGAATTTCAAATTTTGATTTACATTTTTTCATCATAACAGCAATTTTATTATCAATAGCAAAGTTTAACAAATAAGTACACTTGATGCCTTAGAAACACAAGAGCAAGGATGATACTGTGTTAGCCTAGGGGGCTTGTAATTGAATTGAAGGATTATTTAACCTCAGGGCACGAGACAGTTTAGAACAGCAGGTCCCCAGGCCTGATGTGTGTTTCTCTTGAGACCATTTTCATGACAAAAATCTTCAGAATCCTGTTATGAGATATCTGAAAATGACACCATACTCTCAGTACGATACCTGCTTTCTTTGCTATTAAAAGACAGACAAGCTTCCCCCACGGTAAATTCACTTCACGTCACACGGCTGGTCTCTGCTGTCACTTTCCAGCCAACACATTTATGTTGCTTTCATTTAAATTGACTGGAAGGGTGTCCTGAGAGCCTTTCCCCTGCGTTTCTGAAGGGACCGTTTTGGTCCCTCATTTTCCTCCCACTAAGATCCTGTGACATCCTGATGGCAGCTCTGCTTTATCAGTCTGACTCGGCAATGCAGGGTGACGTGACTCCCAGGACATCTTGATCATAAAGCCTCGCAAATGAGTAGCCACTATTTATTGTTTCCCTGTCTTCCCTGTACCTTAGATTATAGGTTTTCAAACTTGTTTCTCAGTAACAGCATAACCTTTTGCTCAAAGGGATTCCCACAGGGAAGAATACATATTTTTAATAGTTAAAACTATTAAGAGTTTACTCATATCAGATCCTTTTATCAGTGTGACCAACTCAATTGCTTTCCTATAAACCATCAATGTCAAACATAAAATAAATAAAGACCCACTCAACAAAATGCAACAAAACCAAAAAGTGCCAGGGATTAACCCAAAGAAAATGTTTAAGAACTTTAGTGCAAAAACAGTAGTCATTTCTGAAGAACATGGAAGACGATCTAAATAAATGTTGATATATTATAAAGATATCGCGTTCTCCTCAGATGGAACTCTAAATGCAACTCAATTCTAATTGAAATCCCAAAAATATGTTTATGGAACTTCAGAACTTGACTTTGAAATTTATATAGAATAAGCAGAAAAGGCACTTTTCACGAAGAACAAAAAGGGAAAACACACCCAGCAGAGACCAAGATGTATCACGGAGCAAGAGGTTTTAGGTGCTCTGGTTGAAGGATTTGGGAGGAAGGGGAGGAGGCTGGACCAGAAGCAACCAGGATCTCCCCAGAGGTGGCCCTCAGGGAGCAGGAAGAAGCTGTGAGCACCTGCCCTGTGGGGTCTGCCAGCTCTGGCTGAAGCACTGGGGGATGGGAGCAGCTTCCTGAAGCGCTAGAATCAGCTGTGATGGAGCAAGGCCCTCATTCCCGAGGTGGTGAAAGCGCACACGTTCACGGAATCGACATCACATCCTGACAAGTGCGGATTAATAAACCCAACAGGGAAGCCCGGCTGGTGCACAGACAGCGCGAGCTGCGCTTGCCAAGTCTTCAGGAACATCATCCTAGGTGTGAACCTGAGGGCAGGGCCATCAGGAAAGGGTCCTTCTGAGAAAGTGACCTTCAAGAGCAGTTCTCAAAGGCAGTGAGGAACCTGGGCGGGCAGACAAGGTGGTGAGGAATCGAGGGCAATGGAAGTGGCTGGAGAAACCCAAGCTATGCGTGGCTGGCCTAACCGAGCCAAGGCTTCTTTGAGATGAGCGGGCGTGTGTGTTTGCCTGCTTGAATGCTCCAGCGGGCTCTCCTGTCCAAGGGCACTTGCAGTGTGTGTGTGTGTCTGTGTATCAGTGTGGCTCTGTTTGGTTGTCTGTGTATATGTGTATATATGTAACTGTGTCTACATGTCTGTGTGTATGTGTGTGTGTCTATGTGTGAGTGTCTATATCTGAGTGTGTGTGTCTGTGTATGCATCTACCATAACTATGTGTGTGTCATTTCAGTGCCAGAAACTAAAGGCCTAAGATGATGTTGAAGAGAAAAAACAAGAGATTGGAACTTTTGAAGTGCTTATTACTCAGTGCCACACACCTGACAGTCACCTCCTGTCATTCTCCAATCAGTGGCTATGGGAAGTATTCTGCTTTACCTCTGAGGAAACTGAGGTTCAGAGAGGTGACATTACTTGCTCATAGTCACCCAGCTCCTAAGTCTGCCTTCAGAGCTTGAACACTTTGCACTCACACAAGACTCTCATCTGTAGCCATGTGTCCATCTCCCATACATACAGCCAGACATCTATTTTGCAAAATCACTTCAGTGCTTCAACATTGATGTGTTAACTTGAAGCTGGCATGAAGATTAAACTTTTACTTGCTTGCTGCGTTTTCTTTTTCTTTCACCCAACGGCAGAACTTATTTCCCCAGCTTCTGTTTTTAAAAATGGCTTCAATATGCACTTTCAAAAATTGTCATTTGATCCTAGAAGAAAGCCATTTTCATGCCTATTTGATTCAAAATGTGGAGACGTTATCCCTGAAAGGCAGTACTGTAACCTTTCTTTTGGTCCCAAATCGTGGATCAGTTTAAATTAGCGAGAAAGATGCTTGCGTGCTGCCTCAGCTGGTGAGTGGACAGGCAACAGGAGTGAAAATCTTCAATGGGAAAGAATAAAATGCAATCTGCTGGCTTTGTTTTTAATAAGATGACAGTCGTTTAAATGCCTGGATAGAGGAAGGCAGGCTGTTAATGCCTCTCATAGCACAAATGCAGGGACAAGTTAAACAGCTCTTCTCTTTGGGGAATAGTAGAGCATTACTCTCAGATTTGAACATCAAAGATGGTCGAAATTGAATCTCTCTTTGTGTTGTACACATTACAAATACATTTCATTTGGGGTATGAAGAGAAAGTGAATGGTCTTCCTGAAATGAATGCTTTTGAGGGTAGAAATAGGCTCTCTCTCTCTGTCTCAGGTTTGCCTTGAAGTCAAGTCCACGAAGGTCTGTGACCAAATTAATGACTTGATGCCATTTGAAAGTAATCGCTGCGCACAGAGGCATCCATTGTTATAGTTTCATCTTTATTCTCTTGAACTTATCACGCGCTCTAGAGATGCAGTTAGAACTCCTTCAAAGGGGGAACCCAGAGTTTCCCAAGATAGCCACGGTGATGATGCATGCCCCCAAAGGTTGGGGCAATCGGTGACGGTGGAAAAGCACTTTAATTTTGTCCGTGATGGCCCATTCCAAAAGCATGTTGATGTAGAAACATCATTCAAAGGAGTTTTCTCTCAAATGAAACGTTAAAGACGTCTCTGCTTTGTTCCATCGATAGCTGGGCCTTGAGTCATGGAGTGCTGGTTGGACGATTTGCATTCGGTTCAGAGACACTTACCCCTGACGGTAGTCAGGTTTCTTGCTAGTGGGTCTCTGGGTCTGGGATTTGCACCATGCTGTGCACTCACCTCTGGGTGTTGTCATACTGTAAAAACAAATCCTCAAGCTGCTGTCAGGGTCCATTTATCTCCTAATCTCATGATAGCAGAGCCACCAAATCTGGCCTCTTCACCTCAGCCATTAAAAAGAATCTCGTGACCCATGTCAAACTGTCCTTTATAGGTTGTCTTGGGGCTCAGTGAGACTGATACACACATGTGCAGGAGCGCACACACACACACTCACATAAAGAGTGATCAGCATTGTGGTTTATATAAATTTAAGGGTCTACAAATTTGTTTCCTGTTTGTGTGTATGGATTCATGTATTCATTCATTCATAAAACACACTCCTATTGCAGGCTGATGTGAGTGGTCACCCCATGTGAGAACATTTCCCTTTACAAGCCCCCACTTTAGGTAAGTCTCTAGGGGAACAGAAGCCAGTGCTTGCCCCAGTCTAGTTAACTTCCTGAAAACCAGCATAAATGTCATTGTTGTATCTGAGTTTTAGCAATGCAGTTGCAACAGCCTCTGTAGCTACTTGTGTGCTGGTAATTTCTCTCTTTGACTTCCCAGACTGGCAGCACTTAATCCCATATGGCCAATAGCAAAGGTAGCTTTGCTTCAACTCTAAGGACTTCAGGCCAGAACCACCATCATTGGCAGGAATTAAAAATTATGGTGAGTCCATCTAATTCCAGAAAACTCTTCATGATAAAAAGTCTCCTCTGGCATTTCTGAAAAAAACTGTACCCAGTTGTTTATTTTCCTTTCCATGCATCCTGTTCCCATTCATAGTACAATAGGTCACACAGAGTTTCCTAACTAGTTGTTGTGTTTCAGTCACTAAGCTGTGACCCTTTTGTGACCTCCCCCCCTTGACTGTAGCCCATCGGGCTCCTCTGTCCATGGGATTTTCCAGGCAAGAATACTGGAGTGGGTTGCCATTTCCTCCTCTAGGGATCTTCCCGACCAAGGAATCAAACCTCTATCTCCTGCATTGGTAGGCAGATTCTTTACCACTGAGCCATCTAGAAAAGGTTACAAATTCTTTTCCTGACCTCAGGACTGTTCCCCATCTTCTTTGTGCTAGGGAGAATTAGAATGTGAGGAGCTGATCCATGGAGCTTAAAGGTAGCATCTTGCAATATGCCCATGTAGACAGGCTGTCTCCCCTGTTGAGTGTGTTCATGTAGGCATCTTCCCACTAGGCTCTTGGGAGAGGGAATACAGTATAGTTGTTCAGCAGACACACTATGGAGTCAGCCACCTTGGTTTGAACCCCAGTTCTGCCACTTACTAGTTGTCTGACCTTGGGTGAGTTATTTAACATCTCTGTAACTCAGCTTCCTATAAATAGGAAAGATAAGAGCGTCTATCTCTTAAGGCTGTTGAGTATATCCAACGGAGAGCTGTTTACAGAGCACACAGAACAGTGCCTGTACATCTGTAGTTGCCAAACTGCTTTCAGTTCTTTTTTGTTTCTTGCAGCTGTCATTTTTCAGGCAGTCCTCAAAGGTTCAGTAGTAATTCATTGAATTATCTTATCTCCTTTTTCACTTAAAAAGAAGTCTCTTCATCATGTACCAGTTTTTAGATCCTGCCATACCTGTCTATAAGATGGAAACTGGTCTTATTGGCAATCTGGCTTTTAGTTGAGCAGAAGTTATCCTGAAGTTGAATAACTATACATTTTATATTTCCAAGTTCTTCTGTTCTTTGTACAATGAGGAGTAAATCAGTGTGACATGGTACTTGACTCATTTCCCTTCAATAACTCCCAGCTTCCTCTGGGGTCTACAGATTTTTGGTAGACTGAAAAAAAAAAAATTCCTCTTTCCAACATATTGGTTAAAAAAATCTGAAAAAGCAATTACTGTACTAATTTTTTAATCCTGGTGAAATGTCCTTAGGCCACTGTTTATGTAGTTAGGACTCATAACCTTCTGCAAGTCCCTGCCTTCTCCTATATCATCAGATCTCTGGTTCACAGCAGGCATTTGTCGTTTAATGTAAGGTGCATAATGGGCTACTTGTGAAACATGTCTTAATCTTCTACATTGTCTTTGCATCCTGGATTTTAAATTCACTCCTATCTTCCCACTTTTTATGGTATTTAAGTAGGAATAATGGTAAATGGATTTCTACTTCAATGAAATTTAGAGGATTGAATAAACATTCTTTGTACTTTGATCCTGTAATTTTTTTCATAATTTGGGGTGATTGTTTCTATTGTGGTAGGGAGCCAAGTATTCAATAAAGTGACATCCTGACCAGAACTGAAGTGTAGACTACAAAATTATAAGAGTAGTTTGAATTACTTCCCTTTCAGTGGCCTTAATTTCCTTTGTCTTCCAGTCTTTTTCCCTCCATTTCATTCTGTTTCCAAATCTTCTTGCCTTCTCATTCTTTTCATCTCTTGCCCTTTTGTCCCTCTTGAATAGCTGAAGTTTGTTTGTCCATTTTATTGCTTTTCCTCCCCTCTTCTAGGACACATTTCTGATATTTTTTGATGCTCAGTGCATTGGAGGGTAGAAACTCAGCTGTGCTGACCCGACGGCTGGGTATAATTTAGCACTGATTCTCTCTGCCTGGCAGACTCTTCTGAATCCAGCCAGGCTGCAGGATGAGATCCAGGAGAACATCCAAATTGTTCTCTAGCCAGCATGCAGCATCCATTCCACTCATCGGTCAGGTTGGGTTTTTTGTTTTTCATCTCCATTTCCAAGCTATTGCCGCCATCTTGTCTTCTATATGCTGAGCACTCTCCTGATGGCACTTTGGTATGTTGTAAATCCTCCTGAAACTGGTCTTATTGGCCGTCTGGCTTTTAGTTGAGCAAAAGTTATCCTGAAGCAATGAAGAGGATTCCAACAGTTGAGGCTACATGCATTTTCCCTTCGCAGACTTCCTTCCTGCAGAGATATTGAAGACAGAATAGTTGAAACTGTGGAGTTAGAACACTAAAATGGAAGGAGTCATAGGTGTCCATACCAAAGGCAACCAGGCTAAGGAGGATTAACAGAGCACTATTAAATAGAGATTTAATTCAATTCAACAGCATCTGAACACCTACAGAGTGCCAGGAACTCTGCTGGGTGCTCAATTAACAAAATGAGTGTGTTGATTCCTTGCCCTAAATGACAGAAAGCAAGTAGGTTAAGGTGCCTTTGATGAGCACACACAGAAGGGTATACTTGAAACAGACACAGTGGAGGGAGTGACTTACACTAGGGATGGGGGGGCATTTGGGAATGCCGCCTGCAGAAGGGAACCTCCAAGTGAGTCACTAGATTAGAAGATCTCATAAGATTCCAACACAAAAAGAGGATGTGAGGGATTTAGAGAGATATGTTCAGTTTGTGTTCTGAAAGCCTTATGCTGGTAACAATGTGAAAGACAGGTGAAAGGTGCCAGGACAAGACAGTAAATGGTAAGAAAGAGAACGAGTAGGTGGTAAGAAACAAGAGTTCAAATAGGACTACTGCAGTAACCTCAGCAAGGCTTCCGACTAAGGCAGGGACAGTAGGAATGGAGCAGAAAAGACAGAACTGAGGCTGTTCGGGGTGGAATTGATAGGGCTTCATGACAGTATTCGTGGGCTTCCCTTGTGGCTCAGCTGGTAAAGAATCTGCCTGCAATGCGGGAGACCTGGATTCAATCCCTGGGTTGGGAAGATCCCCTGGAGAAGGGAAAGGCTACCCACTCCAGTGATCTGGCCTGGAGAATTCCACAGACTGTATAGTCCATGGGGTCACAAAGAGTCGGACACGACTGAGCAACTTTCACTTTCATGACTGGTTGGGTTGTGGGTGTGGCCATAGAAGCATCAGCATCACTTAAAGCCCCAGCCTTTGGATCTTAGTCAAATGTAATATAACCAAGCTCACATTTCTGTGAAAGAGAACAGTGGGCTTATCTGTATGTGTCAACTCAAAAAAATCCTTTTAAAAAAAGGATAGGGGAAGAGAATGGAACCTCTTGCCACTTTCAAGACTGAGCAATAAATGTGTGTGTACCCCCCACCCCAAATTTGATAAGACTTAAGAAGAAAGTACCTTTTGCCTGATTTTGTAAACATAATCATTTCATTTACAGAGATGCAAGAATGCAAAGATGTAGATGTCATCAGTGAACATGTTAGCTTCTTAACCCCCTACCTATACAAAAAACTTACCGAGAACATGTTTTAGAAACTTGCTATTAGAAGGACTCAAACAGATTTTTTTAAAAAGAAATAAATTCCAAATGTTGCATAGATGGTATCTAATATTGTATATTCTTTGCTTTCAAACCGTATTCCTTTCACTGTCTTTGACAATGTCATTTTCTCCCTGGAAATGCCAGCTGAAAAGTAAGAGAAGTGAAAAAATATTGACTATTCAGCCAGAATTCTGGATTGATGCCCATGGAGGCAATAATAATGAAAAATGGAATGACTAACCCTGATTTCTTACTATGTGCCAGGCACTGTGCTAAGCATTTTATATACATTAACTCATTCAATTTTCAGCATCATCCTATGAGTATGTTACACTAAAAACTTAACTATATTATAACCTCTTGTATTATAACCATTTTACTGATAAAGATACTGAAAGTTACAGCGGTAAATAATTTGACCCAGGGATAAGGGAAATCATAGCCTGGTTCAAATCAAGGTTTGTTGGACCCCAGAATTCACTTTCTTAACCACTGAATAATACTACTTTGACAAACAGCTGGAATCCCTTTTAAGCTTTCCTTTTGAAAATCAAAACTTATATTATCTCTTTCCCTGAGTTACACATTCTTTAAATAGTGCCAACAGTCTCTATGTATCTGATGTCATTACAAAAGAATGTGACATTTATAGACTTCCTTTGGCATGACATAACTAGTTATTATTTTTTATCATTCTTCTCCTTTGACCTTTTTCTTCTCCAGTATAAACTTGTGCAGAGAATGTTAGAACAAGGCTCTAGTCCTGGATGCCCACTTATTGCGACTATAATAAGTGAGCCTGAATCCACATCACTGCTGGGCTTTGACCCAGTCATAGAATGATAGCTCCTACATACTGAGAATTTCCAGTGTTCCCAGTGTCACATAAACCCCCTTAGAGCAATGCAGTAAGGGAGTACTAGAATTAGCCCCATTTTGCAGATGATGAAACTAAGGCTTTCAAAGGTCATGCAGCTAATAAGTAGTAAACTGTGTATTAGAGCCCACACCTCTTGACTCCAGAAATTATGCTGAGTGCCATAAGATCACCTTGTTCATCTCCGTGGTGATAAGGGCTCCTGATACCAGCTTCACTCTGGTTTTGTGATGATCAGAAGGATACTATGATGGGAGTTCCCTGATTTAGTTGAAGGGAAACTAATAAATGCTTTAAAGTACCTAATAATTAATACCTATCACATACATAATGAATATTATTTGCCAATTATGTGTTAGGTATCTGTAATATTTACCACAACCCTACAAGGCAGCTATTATTGTTCCCATCGTATATGAGTGTGAGAGCTGTGTGTCAAAGAGGTTAGCTAACTTGCCCAAGCTCTCATGGCTGGTGAGTGGCAGAGCCAGTTTTCAAGTCAAAGTCTGTGGGGTCCACAGTACAAATGATGGGGCTGTCATGCTGTATCATTGCATGCTTTTCTCCATCCCTTTGGGAAAAAGGAAGAACATTATGACAAAGTATCAGTGTTTAAAGTTAACTTAGGACTGTTGCGATTTTTAATTACACAATTAAAAGGTCACATAAATGTCCAGGAAATCTTTTTTTTTTTTTAACCACACTGTTTGGGGTTAATTCTCTTGCCTGGGCGGCTCACTGCTTTTCTTTAAAAATCCTTTCCAGAAACCTGCTTGTTCTCTCCTGTTCTCTTCCCCTCCCCAACCTACCTCAGCAGGGAAGGAGCAGAACAGCTCTTCCTGGTCCCATTTTTCTTGTTTGATCATCCAGAGCATGTAAATTACAGTGAAATATGGCCTGAGTCAGCTTCTCACAGGACAGAAATCAGTAACCATTGATATTGCTAAGCAACACCGCAGAGGAGCAAGACTGCAAATTAGGTGACAAATTTATAAGAAGTTGGAGTGTCTGGGGACTCTCTTGGGTGTTTCATTATGAACCATCTGGATGATCCACAGTAATGACCACACATTATTGTTCACTGTTCAAGGATGATAATTCCCATATAATTATATGGCACCTCCCTCTGTGATCCTCACCTGCCTTTCAGAATCTTTCACTGTGTTTTTCACAATCCAGATATTTCCCTGAAAAATAATTGGGAACAGTTACACGTAACGGACAATGTTCATTCCTCTCCTAAATAAGATTTTTTTAAATTACTCTTTTGACTCATGTGGTGGCATAGCTAGATGGCAAGAATGTGCAAAAAAAAAAAAGAGTGTGTTAGTCATGGCATACTAGCATTTCCATTGGCCTGACGTGGACTTAGCCTTGGTGTCCCAGAGAAGCCTGAGGTGATGAGACTCGTAGTCTGCTCCTAAGTCAGAGATAAGCACACGGTGGTACCTACACCAAGGGAGATAGGTAAGCCTCAAGGGAAATGAGGAAGGGAACCAAAGCCTTTGGCTTTTCCAGAAGGGTAGCTGAGCAAGGACCCCTCCCTGGTCTCACTTGTTCATTCATTCACTCATTCACTAATATTTATAGGAAAATTGGACTCACCATCCTGATTTTAAACCAAGCCCAGAGTGGTTTGCTTTTTTTAAATTTGGAATTGGTTACCAACATTTAAGGTACTTCCCTGGTGGCTCAGATGGTAAAAAAAAAAAACTGCAGTGTGGGAGACCTAGGTTTGATACCAGGGTCAGGAAGATCCCCTGGAGAAGGGAATGACAACCCATTCCAGTATTCTTGCCTGGAGAATTCCATGGACAGAGGAGCCTGGCAGGCTCCAGTCCATGGGATCACAAAGAGTCAGACACAACTGAACTACTAACACACACACATACACACACACACACTCCAACATTTAAAAGTCAGGAATTTTCACATAAAAGTCCAGATATCTGGCTTCCCTGGAATAATCAGATCTCTTTACACTGTCCCAGCCTTTCCTCATGGAGTGGGAGCTAAGAGGCTGTCACCCCTTTAGGCATTCACTGGCCACTTTTCCATAGTCCCTACCGCTCCCTATGTTGGCCTCGGTCCACTGTCCTCACCCACACACCTGGCCCCTGTGGTTCATGGGTGCTTTATCACTGGGCCAGCTGCTGGGGATCTTTGTGATCCCTAATTTGGCCACCAATGTAGTATCAGTAGTTCTAAGGGACTGGGGCCTCAGAACGATATCAGCCGATTGACATCAACAAGGAAATACATGTAGAAAGTAAGGGAGACCAAAACAAGAACAAAGCAAAACAAGTGTGTCTGGGTTTGCTGGAAGCTTGAAAAGGAAGAGTGAGTTTTTTATGAAGGGGCTGGATTCAGAGGGTGTGAAAATCAGGTGATAAATGTCTAAGAGGCAGTGATGTATGTAAGGACATAAATCCGACTTGACACTCAGTAGCTGAGGGAAGGTTACTTACAAGTTCAGCCTTTTATTTTCATTTGCAAACGTACTGGCTTGCTTCCAAAAGCCTAAGTGAGAGATTTTAATCCCATAGAAGAAAAAGAAGCACTCGTTAGCATAGATTTGCAAGAGCTGAATATGAGAACTCCATAGGACGAAATCACCTCTGTTTACACCTTGTGTATGACATAGATATGTTACCACATGTTGGGTAGAGTGTCCCCAGGCAACTGTGTTCTCAGTTAGGAGGCTCTCAGGGAAGTTTAACACACAAACACTATTCCCCTACAGATTGCTAAGCAGAACTTGTGCAGTGAGTCAGTGCTCTGAAAGCTTTTTTTGAGTGAGAATTTGAATTTGAAGGTTAAAATATTCCTTTTATTCTGACTTGAGTCTGAAGTGAGAATATGGTTGTTTCCTCATTTAACCTCCATCTCTTAAGGGTTTTTTTTTTTGACTTAAGAAAAGTACTTGCCTTGACAAGAACAATTGTTATAAAGGAGTGATGACCAAAGAAAGCCTTTTAATGGAAAGCAATTAATTTTGGTGGACCGTATAGCCCTTTTCTAGGTAAATCAAACAAAAAGCTTTCAATTGGGCTGACTTAGAAATATCTTTTAGCTCGGAATACATATTGATTTTGACAAAAAATTTTCACACAGGAAGAGAAGAGAAACAAAGTCAACCCAAATCAAGCACTGTAAGGAACTTTAAAAAATTGTATGGATCTACAAATATAAATGTTATGTTTGTAGGGAGTGGATGGGAGATGACAAATACATAACTCCCATACTATTTATTCACAAAACTTCAATAATGAAAATAAATTCACAAATTAAAAAAAAAAAGAAAACACCTTAGACTAAAATGTTAATACTACCAAACATGGTTCTGGAAGTTAGCCAGGGCAGCCTTTCATTAAACTGAAAGTTTTCCTTTTGACATTCTTCCTTGTGTTTAAGGAAAGGCACCTGGGGAAGGAGGGCTGTGGGGTCTTGACTTGCACATTTCAAGTTTTGACACTGACATTGGTGCCCACCCACAGAGATAATGAGAGTCTGATAAGATGTAAAAACAACCTCATGCCGGGCTGAAATAGAGGTTCCCGTTGGAACTTTGGCAGACAAGGAAGAGAGATGTCCATCGGCAGACGAATGGATAAGAAAGCTGTGGTACATATACACAGTGGAATATTACTCAGCCATTAAAAAGAATACATTTGAATCAGTTCTAATGAGGTGGATGAAACTGGAGCCTATTATACAGAGTGAAATAAGTAAGAAAGAAGAACATCAATACAGTATACTAATGCATGTATATGGAATTTAGAAAGATAATAACAATGACCCTATGTGCAAGACAGCAAAAGAGACACACAGATGTACAGAACAGTCTTTTGGACTCTGTGGGGGCGAGGGTGGGATGATTTGAGAGAATAGCATTGTTCAGTTCAGTTCAGTCGCTCTGTCATGTCCGACTCTTTGAGACCCCATGAACTGCAGCATGCCAGGCCTCCCTGTCTATCACCAACTCCCGGAGTTTACCCAAACTCATGTCCATTGAATCAGTGATGCCATCCAACCATCTCATCCTCTGTCATCCCCTTCTCCTCTTGCCCTCAATCTTACCCAACATCAGGGTCTTTTCAAATGAGTCAGCTCTTTGCATCAGGTGGCCAAAGTATTGGAATTTCAGCTTAAACATCAGTCCTTCCAATGAACACCCAGGATTGATCTTTAGGATGGACTGGCTGGATCTCCTTGCAGGCCAAGGGACTCTTAAGAGTCTTCTCCAACACCACAGTTAAAAATCATCAATTCTTCTGCACTCAGCTTTCTTTATAGTCCAACTCTAACATCCATACATGACTACTGGAAAAATTATGGTCCGCCTTGACTAGACGGACCTTTGTTGACATTATGTATATTATCATATGTGAAACAGATCGCCAGTCCAGGTTCGATGCATGAGACAGGGTGCTCAGGGCTGGTGCACTGGGATGACCCTGAGGGATGGGATAAGGAGGGAGGTGGGAGGGGGGTTCAGGATGGGGAATACATCTACACCCATGGCTGATTCATGTCAATATATGGCAAAAACCACTACAATATTGTAAAGTAATTAGCCTCCAATTAAAATAAATAATTTTTTTTAAAAATCAAGTAATGGATTAACTATCAAGTGTCTGAAACATTTTCCTTTAAGCACCAAATTTAACATTCACTTTAACATAGGCATTTTTTTCTAAAATTGATGGCAGTATTCTGTGCCTTTATGGAAAGAATTTCTTAATGGAAATTATTTTTAATGCTTAAGGATATGATGATGAATGTTATTGCATTCTTTTAAATATAAAATCTTTAAAATTACTGAAGTACATAAAATTATCTACTTCTACACTTAAAGGCCCTAATTTGCAATTTTTGTACTAGTTTTTCAGAATCTCTGGCATCTTGTTCACTGAAACGATACCAAAGTAACTTTCTTTTGTAATTGAGAATTAGTATCTAGCAGTTATTAATACTACATAAGCCTTGCTTCAGAAAAGTTGGGTTTGAGTATAGGGTATATCATGGAACTCGGTTAAATCAATAACCTGATGATCCCTCAGTTGTGACAATAAGATCTAACCATACTCTAGGTTAATTAAAATAGAGGTTTAATTAAAATAGAGCATGCGGAGCTGCTTGAGTACTAATAAACAGTAAATAAATGCAAAAAAGGAAGAGAGGTACCAATTATTAAGGATACCTGTGCCACGTGACACAAAGTGCATTATAGATATGTTCTTATCTGATCCTCCAAAAACCCTCCTGAAAATAGGTATTTATTGTTCTTGTCCCTATTTTACTGAAGAAGAGACTAAGGTGCAGAGAAGATCACCAGCTCATAAGTCATAGAACCAAGCTTTGAATTAGCTATCTTAACTGTCTCAGAAGCCCTCTGTTTTTTTAGTTTATTTTACTGAGGTATAGTTGATTTACAGCGTTGTGTCAGTTTTACTGTACAGCAACATAATTCAGTTACCCATATATAAATTATTTTTCATATTCTTTTCCACTATGGTTTATCACAGGATATTGAGTATAGTCCCCTGTGCTATACACATAGGACCTTGTTGTTTATCCATTCTAGGTATAATAGCTTGCATCTGCTAATCCCAAACTACCCTTCCCCAACCCCCCTTAACCTTGATAGTGATATTATGGGATCAGCAGTCCAGAAGCCTTAAGTATCAGTGTCTGCCATCCTGACTTCAGCAAGTCCAGGGAAGTTCAACAAACCAAAGTACTGTTATTTGGGAGCTGTGCATTTATATGCTTTGATTAAGAAATATAAGGAGCGCATGTGATACACAAAAAGCACTGTTCTAGTTGGGAGGGATCCAAAGAGGAATACAGTCTCAGTCTCCAAGATATGGACATCCTAACTGGAGAGACAGACTTTGCAAATATTACAGGGAAGGGTGCATAGGTCCCAAGCTGGAACATTGGTGATCAGAAGGATGAAGGGTCTGCTTTTCACATCCTGTTCCCATGGTTATGGTCCATGTTTTGACATTCTTCGCAGATTTGAGAGTAGAAGAGGAGGATGATGAAGAAATTTCTTTTAAATTCTAGCTCAAAGGGAAGAATATCTTTTATTGTTGGATACCAATTAGCTATTTTAAACTTCTGTAAATACTGTTGAGTTAGTTTCAACAAACCTGTGTAAAATAGCAAGTTTTCTTAAGTGTTCTGCTCCATATGCCATGGGTTCTCTTTCACTCTTCTTGGTGATGCTTGCAATAATGAAGCTGCTTATTATTGATTGCTTAGTGGGTATTATTATCTCACCTACTCTTCACCACAGCTTTGTGAGATAGATATTAATACAAGCATGCCCTTTTATAGCTGAGGACACCAAGACTCAGAAAGGCAAAGCAATTTGCTCAAAGTCACACAGCTAAAAAGTGGCAGATCTTGGGTTCAAACCTGGACCCTGGCTTCAAAGCCTGTGTTCTTAACTTCTTTTAGCTACTGAAAATAATCCTTTCCTGGATGTGATGTAATCTGATATCTGCATACTTCCGTAATAGGTATTAGACAACTTTACCAAGGAACTAATCTCTGTGTTAAGAAAATCTAAAATCTAAATTTTAGATCTACAAACTCAGTGTCAAAAATAAAGCAGCTCTTTGATTTAAGAAAACACACAAGTTATTTTTTCCATCAACCAACACTTAATGAATGTTGCTTTCACTGATTTCTCTACCTCTGCTCTTTATTCTAACAAAATGAATTCAGCATAGATTTTTCTGTTGACTTTCTGTTTTATATGTCAGAATTTTGAGGCCTGGAAGGTGCTGCTCCTATCTGGGGAAATTTGTTGAGAAAGGGGTTGAGAATGCCAGAGGTTCCAAAAGTGGAACTGAGAAGGTCATTGTTGGAAGGAGAAATCTGTGTCCATGCCCTTTTTAAGAAAGGAAGAAATTAGGGGCCAAAAAGCACTAGTTCTTAGTTGCAGATCTGTTGAGACGGAAGATCTTTTCCTTGACTTATCAACCAAGATGGCGGACAAGAATTCAGAGGTACGTTAAAGCCAGGTGATGACCTTGCTGGAAGGCCTGAGAGGCAGTGGGCAGAGGAATATCAGTAGATTCAGGCTGTCCTAGAGCCCCAGGAGCTTGGACTCCCATGGATCCACCTGCCCAAATGGTGAGCAATCATGCCATGTTAGGCAGCTGATCAGCTCATAGGCTCGTCTCAAACACCAGCCACTGGGTTCCAGACTTTTTCTTAGAGAAATCTTATAGAGAAGAGGCACTGGATGGTAATCAGGATGATCTTCACTACTGATTCATCCCTTTTCCTCGTGCTCAGTTGACATAATGGAAGTTATTCAATGGTATTAAACAGCCCCCTCTTGATCCCCCTCCCTCCTCCCTCCTATCCCAAGAAATTCAGCTTGGATTGGGACCACTTTGAATCCTAATCCAATGGTGCTAAAGTTGCCGTGGCTACTGTCCATGGGGAGTGTGCTGACGGGAGCCCATTGCCGCTTGCAGGTGAGTTTTCATTCATGCCTCTCAGGCCGCTTTCCATGAGGTGTCCATGGGCTGTGGGATGCTAGCTGGGTGCAAATGTGCTCCAACTTATGGATGCGCGCTAGTCACATGTCGCACCCCTCTTCCTGCACCTTCTGAGCCCCTGGTTCAAGGAAGGGAGGCGCTGGCTGTTGGAGATACTGTCCCACCAGCCCCAGGAGACCACCCTGACCATTTGGAAGAACTGAGGTGCCGAGTTCACTGTCTCACTATCCCATTGAGGTCAATGATAAAAACTCTATTCCAACAGGCTGGTTTGTGTACCTTTTTTTAAGTAAGCACCAAACATGATTCTCTTCACTTGGGCAAATACTGTTTCCTTGCCCACCTTCTTCACTGTGCTTCAAGTCACTCCATCACCTGTTGTCATTCAGCCTTTCACTGCTCTGATTCCTTCTCTTCCACCACCTTTAGCCTCCTTTTTGGTATATCCTGTCCAGGTCTTGTCCCCCTGCCCCAGTCCTCATCTAAGGAAGTAGCTAAGGAACAATCTAGGAATCGCCACAGCAGCAAGAATGTGTGAGTTTTGTCAGCCACCCCTGGATCCAGTTTTGACCATGTTGGTATTAATTTAATAAATTAATCAAAGAATATGATTGTATGTGTTTATACCTGGCTCCATGAGAGAGGAGGTAAAGACTTAATCACATCTGTCTCTAGCAGATGTTTGAAAGTTTGGGACTGATACATGAAGACCGGTGTGTGTGTGTACAGAGAGGTAGCATCTCAAAAGGCAAAAATGCAGTAGTGTATCTCCACTGTGTAGAAATATGGTTTCGACCCAACTTTGCAAACATGAACTCCACATTCTGTTTCCTTGGCAAAGAAAGAGAATGCCAGCTGCTTATTCGCCTGCTTTACCTCAGGGAAAGAGTGGAGGTTACAAAAAAATTAGTTGGCTGGTATAATTCATCAGCTTACTGCAGGATTATACATACACATCACACCACTCACACACAAGGCACAGATTATATGTAAAGCCACCATGAACATGTGTTTAATATTTACGAAGGAATTTAGATCACCTTAAAATCCCAGACTTTGGCAGTATCACTTGTATAATAGACTACTGTTCTTAAAATGGCAGGAAAAAAAATGTTTTTTTAACTGAAGGCAATCCCTAGAAGTCAATTTTTTTAAAAGCCTTCTTGTTTGGATGCAAAATTCAATTTCTTATTGAAGCACTTGCATCCTTTGTCATGGGTCTAACAAAATCCAGAATAGTTAGGCTTTTGCAGAAACGTAAAAATGAGGTGATTTTTCTCCCCAAGGCATAATTTTGTATTAGTGTGTTAAAATAGCTTTAGGTAAAATTTTAGGCACATGGAAAAAGAATGTGTATAATATATACTATAAGGAGAAGAATATTTATTATTGTGTTTTAAACTAGAGCCTTATCTTGTACACAGAACCCATCAGTTATTAGTCCATTCATATGGGAGTTTTTAGCAGCCCACCAAGTTAATGAGCCATGGAAGCATTCCACAGAATCACAGGAGTATCTCACATCTCATTAATATCTCTTAAGTTTATTGGGAGAGTGTTGTGATGACCAGGAAAATATTTTTAACCTGCTCAAAATGTTGCTTCAAACAATCTGGAATTTTCAGATGGACAGGAATGAAAGTTTCTGTTTTAGAACTGAAGGAAGAAAACAGAAATGGTGTGTCCCCACCTCTTCTGTCCCCCTCCCCAAGATGCCGCTTCTACCAGCTGACTCAGACGAGCTTGCTTTCGGCCAGCAGTTTCCATCGCAGCCAAGGCCTTTCCTGAGCTGCATCCGGGAGGTTGCCTCCTGGCCCCTGCAGGCTACGCGGCAGCAGGTGATGCCCTGAGCATGGAGTTGTGGCTGCTCTGGGCCACCTGCCCTTCCCTGGGAGCATGCCTCCCACTTCCTCCCGAAGTCTTTTGCACCTTTCCCAGCCCTTCCAAGCATGTTGCACCCATGGTATTCAGTGCTTTTTGCCTGTAATATGAGATTAGAAATGAAAGGGAAGTTTAGAACATGGTTTTTCATTTGGGGTTTTTCCCAGGTAGCCTTCCTTCCTTATTAACCTCTAGAAAGTAGTTCTGTTGGAGAAAAGCTATGAAATGAACTTCTGGGACTGCTGTTTCCTGGCAAGGAGTGCCAGCATCTACACACCCCAGTGGGTCTCTACAAACCTCGGAAGGGTCTCTGGTCCAGCCCTTCCTCTTGGCATATCATCTCTAAAAATGACAGGGCAAGGCTGGACCTGCCGTGAAGATATCTTCGCCAAGTGTTCTGTTTCATCAGATGTTAAAATAACTGTGTCCTGTTCTGTAATGCAGGGCACGTCCTACCCCTAGTGGAATAATATATTTTAAGTGATTTCTGAAAATGGGCCGTGAAAGCCGTCTGCCACATGGCCCATGTTTGCACATCTCTATATAGTTACGATTGCGGAATTTGACAGTATAACTCTGAATCTGATTAATTAAGAATGTGTAAAAAACAAAGTTCTTGCATTACAGCTCGTTCCTTATCTTTGTGTCTTTTACTGTGATGTTGTAGAACTTGGATCATATGGAAAACTAAAATATTATGACACAATGACTGAAGAAGGTAAGAATGATTTTAGAATTGTATTCATTGGCTTTTTTTTTTTAATTTATGGTGTCTGTGGCTTGCCCATTTTTTTAGTCTTTATTTTCCCCCTCTTTGCATGACTTCAGTGACATTGTGTGATTTATAATTCTTTCTGCATTTTCGTCTAGTTGCTGCCATTGTGTTGATTTGGAATTGGAGACATGCAATACCATGGGTGATCATGTTACTCCATTCAAACGATCCAAACCATCTCAGTCGTGTAACACACTCAGTGAAATGGTGTCAGCAATGTAAACACAAGCCCACACCCATTGGATCACCGTTAGTTCCTCCACATGCTTACAACATAGAAAAATACATCAGACCGACACTTCCTTTTAATATGCCCCTAATTTGGGGGTGGGGGGAGATATGTATCTTCTGGTGATATTCTGATTTATGCAAAGGAATGAGCAATCTAAAGGAATCCCTAGATTCAAAATGGAGACCTGTTTCTGATGCAGAGGACTGTAGGCCCCTGTCCTTTTCTCCCACAACCCATGCTAACTCATCTGAGAGAGGCCAGGGTCATTGTTCCAGCCAGTGGGGCTGTATATATTGGAGTTCACACCGTGTGAGATTGGACATATTGTTTTGAGCATTTCCCCTGAGTAAATGAAGTCTGGCAGAGATTTATTTTTCAGTGCATCTACAATTCCAGACACTGTCCCAGGGCACAGTCTTCCCCAAGTCAGTGACTTTTCTGAAATAAGTGCACCGTGGAACAGCAACTTAAAATTTTTGCATTCTGGTAAAAGGAGTTGTCCTCTTGTCCTAATCCCACACATACCTCTACTTTTTGACTAATAAATGATATTTGTAAGTTATGAAAACATTTGGAGTTTTCACATGCTTTTTTCACTGATACTCACAAGAGAGCTAAAGGTACCCTAGGAAGGGGATCAGTTCATTTTGTCCTTCAACATGAGAGAAACTCCCCAGAGTGTTGCATATCTTGTTTTCAGCTTCTAGTATTTCTGAGTTGCCTTAGTTTGCCAAAGGTCTCCTAGTTGCTCTGCATGCAGGAGGCAGAATGTCAGACAGCCCTCGATAAGAGGAAGGCCCTTCTCAGCCCCTCCCCACTCTGGCTTCTGCAAAGCTCTGGGGTCCTTCTTTACTTTTATCTCTGTGCTGTCAGTTAACCATGGTGGTGTTTTCTAAAGCAGCGGGCCACAGTTAGAATCTCAGACTGGGCTCTACTCTAACCCAAGGCCCTCCCAACAACGTGGGGGAAGTGCAGATCCTTGGGCAGAAAGCCCTAAAGGCAGAAAGCTACCTACCAGCGTATCCTACCACCATGGGGACAGAAAGAGTAGTCCCTGCCTTAAAGGAAGGCTCCTGTCCCAGCTGTTATTTTCAGTCCATGTCTTCACACCACTTTGATTTTGCTTGATGATTGGCTTGGGAAGCCAAAACTTTGGGGCTCACTGACTTTATAATTTAATTGCTTTTCCAGGCATCTCACAGCCCTCAGTCTAAACTTCATAGCTTGAGTGGCCAGTGGGTTTGCTACCTTCTACCTGAGTAGTCACAACCCCTCACTCTTTCTCATCCCTCCATCCTGTCCTCTGCCTTCCGCCCTTAGCTGCTTCTGGCTTCTTGTTGCTTCTATTGACCTGTTTCTCCCTTACCCTTCCTTTCCTTCCTCTTCCCACATCTATGGGAGCAAATTGCCATTGGAGCGCTCCCTTTCTCTTCTTCCCCACACCAGAAAATTCAACATCACATGAAGATGCAAAAGTGCCGCTTCTGATCTGATGATACCAATTGATATCGAACAGCCGGGCTTTCTAAGCAGGCAAACAGGGTCAAAATAATGTCTAGCATGAGAAGCATGACCGGCCCATAGCAAAACTGTAAAATTGTGTTTGGGGACCTTCCTGGGTCACCTTTAAGATTCCTTATCCTTCCCTGGACTGCCCATCCCTTCATGCATATCCCTTTGTGTCCCATTCTTAGCTGAAAATTCATCCCAGTTACAGTGATAGCTAAAGGTAGCTAAGGGAGCATTTTTAAAGTAAATTCTATGAAATATTACTATCAGATCATGTCATTAGGGATTTTGCAGCCATCCGGGGGAAAAAAAGAAAGCAAGCTTGATTTTGTTATTAAGTAAGCGGGAGAGCTTCTGAATTAAGCTAAATAGATTTCTTTACCATGTGACTTGTCAGAGCCTTCCTTCCATGTGCACCTGCGCACTGTAGCATATAATAATAAATCGTATAGAGGGATGGAGGCTTCCCTGGTGGCTCAGTGGTAAAGGATCCGCCTGCAACGCAGGAGTCATGGGTTCAATCCCTGAGTCAGGAAGATCCCCTGGAGAAGGAAATGGCCACCCATTTCCGTATTCTTGCCTGGAGAACTCCATGGACAGAGGAGCCTGGCAGGGTACAGTCCATAAGGTCAGAAAGAGTCGGACACGACTGAAGCAAGTTAGCATGCATGCAGAGGGATAGAGTTTGCCGTATTGCCCAGACTTTTTTGGTCAGAGAAACCATTCTTCCATGGAGCCTCTTGTGGGACTCTTTTAGAAATGCTGGTTAAGGCATTATCCTTTATCTAGAATAGTAACCTTTGAAAGACTCACAAGTTTTCCAAACACATAGCAATCCCTCTCAGGCACTCATGGAAAGGATGACTGGAGCAGCGGGTGGGGGCGGGGTGGGTCTCCATCCAGTCACCTCATATTACACCCTTTTGGCAGCTGCCTCCACGACAAGCCAGGCCTGGCTTAAACCTAATTCTGGGATTCCATCTAAAAGACTCAAGGCCAGTTCAGTAACCTCAGACCTGGCAACAGCCATGCATGACTTTCAAATTCCTCCTCTCACTGAAAATAATAATAATAACTGTGACTTATAGCATCTCCATGTTACACAACTTAAGGAAGTATGATAAAGATGAAGATGTTATGGGCAATAGGGGACTAGTTTAGCCTTCAAGAAATAGCGCTCTCCATTTGAGCATTTCTTTTCACAATTTTAGAAATGTGACTAGCCCTTGACATGGCTTTATTATACTTGCCCATGTGACCAGTCATTATTTGTAACTGTTTCTGGAGATTTCTCTGGATGTTGTGTGAAGTAAGCTACTTGCAATGAGGCCTGCTTTTTTTCCCTAAAGTGGATTAAGTGGAAAGATGAATTACATATGCCACCCCCATCCTAAGAAAAATTGCGTGATGATCTACTAAGTATAGAGAATTGTCTTGCACGTATTCAGTCTGTTATTTTAAGCACCTGCTTTATGCAAGTTATTCTGCTAGGTCTTCGTTGAAGTACAAGATTAAAAGGTGGACAGTTTGCCCCCATGGAACTTACAGATGGGGGAGAAATAAAACACTGAGTTTTAATAATCACTGAGGCACCAGGAAGAGAGTGGTAAGTCCCATAGGTATTCAGAAAAAAGATAACAGGCTACAGGAAGGGGAAAGATTGCTTTCAAGGGTGGGGGATGGGGAAGGAGAGGATTTTGTGAAGGTGGTCTTTGACCTGGGCCCTAAAAGATCAGTAAATATGGGTTACATTGGGGTAGGAAGACTGGTTCCCACCAGGCCCACCAGGCTGAGGGATGAAAGAAGGGGTCACACCAAGCCTTACTGAGTGCCCCCCACCCGCCAGGCACAATGCTCTGAGGGTAATATATTAATATATATTAAATTTATATATATTAATTTAATCCTGTTAATGATCACAAGGTCGATTTTACTGATGATGAGAAAACCAAAGCCCAAACAAGTATTCTGTTAGATGTGGGAACTTTAAGATTCAGAGAAGCAAAGTGATTGGCTCTGGAACTCAGAGGTAGTAAGTTGCAATGTGGAACCTGAACTCAGGACCACTCACCGCCTTCTCAGCTCCACTGCGGTTGCTTGGCGAGGTGGTATAAGGAACTGGACAGTGCAGATTGGCTGCAGTGTAGGAGTAGGAAGAAAGGCTTGATGGAGACCAGATCATGGAAAAGTTGAACCACAGACTAAGGAATGACAGTTATTGACTGAAACATGGCCTCTGTACTTGATTACTAGACATTTAAAATTTTATTTTAGTAAAACGATCTGGGGCTTCCCTGGTGGTCCAGTGGCTAATGCTCCACCCTCTGGGCAGAAGGCCAGGGTTTGATCCCTAGTCAGGGATCTAGATCCCACATGCTACAGCTAAGAGTTTGTATGCTGCAACCAAAGATCCTGCATGCTGCAACTAAATTTTAATATTTAAAAATTTTAAACTTTAATATTTTAAATTTAAATATTAAATTTAATGTTTTTAAATATTTTTTTTAACTGCTTACTCTCAGACACTGGAAAAAATTGAAACATTTTTTGTAAAGTTTGCCCCTCCCCTCAGAGCCCAATTCCTCCCTCCCTTGTCTCAGGTGCCCAGAACCTAAATCAGAACAGCTGCCTGGGCCACACCCAACTTCCTCTCCTACCCTGAACCAGCAGAATTGTATCCACTCACTCATTCATTCCCTCCCTGGAGAAGGAAGTGGCAACCCATTCTTGTATTCTTGCCTGGAGAATTCCATGGACAGAGGAGCCTGGCAGGCTATAGTCCCTATGGTCACAAAGAGTTGGACACAACTGAGCAACTAGACAACAGCATTCATTCTCTAACGTATTTGTTCAGCAACACCCATTCTGGACCAGGCATTAGACTGAGTACAGGGCTCGTGGAGATTAAAGATAGCTCTACTCCTAAAGAATTCACACTCCAGTGGGGAACACAGGCAGCAAGATGAGTAACATGGTGGGCAAACCCAAGGTGCCAAGGAGCCCAGTGGAAATGAGGACGGGATTCTCAAAAGAGGCCATGTCTCCACTCCCTCATTCCTGCTTCCCAAGGTGATGGCTCGCCTACCCTACCAACCACCTGATACTAATGTGTTCACTTGATAATAGCTGAGCATCTGCTCTGAATGAATCATGTTCCTAGACTTGATCTGTAACAAGATGTTTCCAGAGATTCAAGCAAGTGGCTCCAGGGACAGTCTTTTAGTGACCTCAGTTCCCCCTACGTGGGCAGCCATTCCTTTATCTCTTCATGGGATGATACTTAATATTCTTGGAAGGGCAATCTCCAGTTTTTACTTAAGGTAAATAACCCATAGTTTAACAGATAAACATATTCTACAGCACAGGGAAGTGTATTCAGTATCTTATAATAACCTATAATGGAAAAGAATCTGAAAAAGAATACACATATACATATATATATATTCATATATATATAACTGAATCATTTTGCTATATACCTGAAACTAACACAACATTGTAAATCAGCTATACTTGAGTTTAAAAATAAATCAGTAACCCATAGTTTATTTCTCATCTACAGATAACCCAAATTCATACCATTATCACTCTGGAAAATCCTCAATAAATTGAACTTGGCTTCCTTTTAAATGAAAATGTAAAAAGTTAGTTCAAAAGAAAGCTTGTGTGATGGAACCGAGGAATTCAAAGAGATGCCTTTCCACCAATGGCAGTATACACAACTACTCATCTCTGCTCTTTGGAGATAAACATTCATAAAGACATGCAGATAAGTAGGTAAACAGAACTCATGACTAAGGACACTTTGCAAATATGCAATGTATTATGTTAAACTCATTGCCATTTAACAGAAGCCATGTCTAGAAAAATAATTTCCCCACTATTTAAAAAGTCAATCTTTGTTCATTTGTATAAATGAACAAAGACAAGTTTGTTTTAATATCAAGGGTAAGAATAATAATGATCTTTTCCTTATTGAAATTAAGGCTAGTTTCATGGCAACCAATAACCCCTTTACTAAGCTAAGAAACTAATAATGTCTTATATGAATCATGGGTTCCTCAGTTAGTCGTGTGGCTGAGTTTTGAAAATTTCAAAGAAACAGAAGCACCCGAAGATTACATAGTCTAGCCAGTTATTTTACATTCATAACTACAGTGAAATATTTCTGATGGCTCAGAATGTAAAGAATCTGCCCAGGAGACCTGGGTTCAGTCCCTCGATTGGGAAGATCCTCTGGAGAAGGGAATGGCAAACCACTCCAGTATTCTTGCATGGAGAATTCTATAGATGGATAAGCCTGGTGGGCTGTAGTCCATGGGGTTACAAAGAGTCAGACACGACTGAGCAACTAACACTTTAGCACAGATTCCAGTTCTTTTTCAAAAAGAAATTGAATTTTGTAATACTGTTCATTGGTATTTTCCATTGCCCAAAAGATATCCTCTGAAAATGTAATCCTAAAATGGGTACTTGGTGCTATCTGTGGCCTTCACATTATATTTTAATCCTGGCTTTGAACTGGTGAGACTGTGTTATATACTCTGATATATTAAGCAGGATAGGTTCAACTCTAGCAGAAAATCCAAATTAACAGGACTTAAGTCAGATAGAAGTGTATCTTTCATGAGTAAAAGAGGTCCAGAGGCAAGCTGTACATGGCTGATATGGAAGCTTCACAATAATCCAAGACCCAAACTCCTTCATCCTTCTGCTCCACCATCTTAATATATGACTTTCAACCTCAAGGGCACCTCATGTCCAAGGTGGCTGCCGCTACAGCTCCACCATCACATCTGTGTTTCAAGAAGTCTTGTGCGTGCTCAGTTGTGTCCGACTCCTTGCGACCCCATGGACTATAGCCTGCCAGGTGCCACTGCACTGTCCATGGAATTTTCCAGGCAAGAATACTGGACTGGGTTACCATTTCCTACTCCCAAAATTATTTTCCCCAGCTATTTTGTCTTCTTTTTAAGGAGGCTTCCTTTTAGACCTTCCAAGTAAAATCTGTACAAAACTCCACTACTTTCCTACATCTAGTTCAAGGATGGAGAAGGAAATGGCAACCCACTCCAGTATTCTTGCCTGGAGAATCCTAGGGACAGAGGAACCTGGTGGGCTGCCATCTATGGGGTCGCACAGAGTCGGACACGATTAAAGCGACTTAGCAGCAGCAGCAGCAGTTCAAGGAAGCTTGGAAATGTAGTATGTCAAGCTGGGTAACTTACTGTCCCCAATAATTTAGATGGTATGTCACTAGGAAATGAAAAAGGAAGATATTAATAGGCAACTTGCAATCTCTCCATAACAGAGAAACATTGCTTTCATAAAACTGTGTGCTGATGGGGAGGACTGAGACCAGAGTAAGCTCTGGAGTGAGATTGAGAACTCATGCTAATATAGTCAAAGGTCTGTCTAGTCAATGCTATGGTTTTTCCAGTAGTCATGTAGGGATGTGAGCATTGGACCATAAAGAAGGCCAAATGCCAAAGAATTGATGCTTTCAAACTGTGGTGCTGGAGAAGACTCTTGAGAGTCCCTTGGACTGCAAGGAGATCAAACCAGTCAATCCTAAAGGAAATCAACCCTGAAAACTCATTGGAAGGACTGATGCTGAAGCTCCAATACTTTGGCCTCCTGATGCAAAGGACTGACTCATTGGCAAAGACCCTGATGCTGGAAAAGATTGAGGGCAGGAGGAGAAGGGGGTGACAGAGGATAAGATGGTTGGATGACATCATGGACTCAATGGACATGAGTTTGAGCAAACTCTGGGAGATGGTGAAGGACATGGAAGCCTGCGTAGCACAGTTCATGGGATCACAAGAAGTCAGACACGACTGAATGACTGAACAACAACAATTGGAGATATGGATAAAGTGGATTTGGAGTCTGGAGCTTAGGGGAAAAGTTAGGGTTACAGATGTAAATTTGAAAGTCATAGACTATAAGTCATTTAAAGCTATAGAACTAAATAAGAATACCTAGCTAATCAGTAGAAAAGAGGAGGCCAAGGACTGAGCCCTGGGAACTCTAAGTGTAGCGTTTGGGAAGAGGGGAGAATGCACAGCAAAGGAGACTGGGGTAGGCAGAGGATGGGGAGAGAATAGCATCCCAGAAACCAGGTGAAGAACTTGTTCTAAAGGAGGGCTGTAAAAAGGTGATGGCATTAATGAATTGACAGATGAGATCAAAGAACTGCAGCCATGAAATTAAAAGATGCTTACTCCTTGGAAGAAAAGTTATGAACAACCTAGATAGCATATTGAAAAGCAGAGACATTACTTTGCCAACAAAGGTCTGTCTAGTCAAGGCTATGGTTTTTCCAGTGGTCATGTATGGATGTGAGAGTTGGACTGTGAAGAAAGCTGAGTGCCGAAGAATTGATGCTTTTGAACTGTGGTGTTGGAGAAGACTCCTGAGAATCCCTTGGACTGCAAGGAGATCCGACCAGTCCATTCTGAAGGAGATCAGCCCTGGGATTTCTTTGGAAGGAATGATGCTAAAGCTGAAACTCCAGTACTTTGGCCACCTCATGCCAAGAGTTGACTCATTGGAAAAGACTCTGATGCTGGGAGAGATTGGGGGCAGGAGGAGAAGGGGACGACAGAGGATGACATGGCTGGATGGCATCACTGACTCGATGGACGTGAGTCTTGAGTGAACTCCGGGAGTTGGTGATGGACAGGGAGGCCTGGCGTGCTGCAATTCATGGGGTCGCAGAGAGTCGGACACGACTGAGCGACTGAACTGAACTGAACTGAAAGATAAGAGTTATGGACAGAATGTGACATGCTTCAAGTCAGGAGTTTGGACATGGTACTGTTATTGCCAGTGACAAGGTTTAACTGCAGGAGTGGATGGACAAGGTGAGAAAGGGCAGCTGAAAGAGGGTAGGTTAGGGTGGTAAGGAGCCAAGTGTTGCAGGGTTCACCCATGTAAAGTCACCATGGATGGTAACACGAGTAACGGTGGAGATAAAAATAGTGAACTGTGTTCCAGTATCTTCGGGAATGAGGGAAGCATGACTAGGAAGTCAGTTGAGGTAAAAGTGGTACAGTTTATCGGCCTGGGCTCAAAGAAGGACAGAGAATTCATGTATGAGTAATGAGGAAGGGAGGATGGAATAAGGTAAAGAGCACTTGGAGCAAAATAGTGTCACTTTCAAGAGTCACAGGAGAAAAGGGACCATCAAGAAACAACCACGCTCAATAGGAACAAAAAGACAACATTCACAGAAGTTAAGAATGTATGAAATTTACTGATGGCAGGACTGAGAGATTGAGTCAGACCAGGGATTTTCAGAGCCACTTGGTGATAAGCATCTCAATGGTGATGGATGACCTGGAGGCTTTGCTGAAGAGAACAAGAATGTAGCATGGGATGGCAACAACCTCACCATGTTTTTAAACTTCTTTAGGTTTAAAAATGTTTTAGAGCCTCTTTCTTTGGATTGGTCTCATGGGCAGTTTGCAGTGATGAAGTAAGGTCTGTCTTTCCAGGAGAGAGGAGCTCTGGGGAACCCCATGAGTCCGGCTGGGAGTGGGGAAAGTTGAAGAAGGAGATCAGCCTCCTCAATTCAGGGACAGAGAGTTCAGTCCAGCACAGGAGGACCCTTCCTACAGACATGGCCAAAGATGGAGTGGTCTGCCTCAGACAGCAGTCCCCCTTCTCTGGAGAAGCCAAGGACGCTTCTTCAGAAAGAAGTTCAGATAATGGACAATGCCATGGTCAAGACTCTGGCCTGGTGGCCTTTATGAAGTGTGTTGGCAGATGTAGTTTGCAAGTCTGCCTTTAAGATATGTCTTTAAGGTGAACCTTCAGAAAACTTGATCTTGCATTTTGGTTACGCTGGCACCAAGATTGTGATAGGTAGGTTCCTGGACCATAGCATCTGAACTAAAACACTTGTGTATTATTTGATCCAGTTCATAGCCAAACTATTAGTGTGGTTAAATACAACAAATAGTCCATTAGTTCCTGTGGAAAGGACCCTTAAAAGAACAACTGCCCCCATGAAACCTATATTCTCTTTTAGTTGTAAATCCAAACTTTTGCCACAGTAGAAATTTTAAATTGCAAATTAATTTTAACCATTCTTTTTATTATAAAATCATTACATGCATGCAAAGATAAAAAGCAAACATTACATAAGGAAAGACAGTAAAATGAGTCCCCCTCTTACCCCTCTTACTCCATTCATTCCTTAGAGTTAACCACTTTTATCAGTTTTTTAACATATTCTCTTTTCTTCTATACACTGTTCTATACGTGGCTTTTGTCTATTAATATATCTAAGATATTTCCATATTAGCACTGTTTTACTCTTCCCATTCCTTTTTAGCAGGTTCGGTCAGTCCCCTGTCAATGAATATTTAGGATAGTTCCATTTTTATTCATTTAGTTATTACAATGCTACATGAGCATCTTCTTTGCCCACATAATAAACTCTATTAAATTGAAGATATAAATGTATGTGCTGTTTGCTCAGTCACGTCTGACTCTTTGCAACCCCATGGACGGTAGAGCATCAGGCTCCTCTATCCATGGAATTTTTCAGGCAAGAGTACTGGAGTGGGTTGTCATTTCCTACTCCAGGGGCTCGTCCTGCCCCAGGGATCAAACCCATGTCTCTTTTGTCTCCTGCATTGGCAGGTGGATTCTTTACCACTGTGCCACCTGGGAAGCCCTTTGAAGTATAAACAAACATCTAAAATAAATTTCTGGAAATAAAAATGACAGATCAAAGGACATACACATTTTAAACTTCGAAAAGTAGTGCCAAATTGCCCTCCAAAGGTATTGCATCAATTTACACTCCCACTCACAGTGAAGGGAAAGGGAAGGGAAGTCGCTCAGTCGTGTCCGACTCTGTGTGACCCCATGGACTGCCGCCTACCAGGCTCCTCCGTCCATGGGATTTTCCAGGCAAGAGTACTGGAGTGGGGTGCCATTCCCTTCTCCGCACAGTGAAGGCGTGAGCCTTAAACAACAAATTGAAATAAGTCCTTTGAACAGAGATTCAAGCTGACTTCATTACAGAGCAGATGAGCTTTTGCAAGGTAACTAGCTTCTGATTTACTTGTTTGAGAAATCCAAGTTTTTACTAACGTTGAGTGAAATCCAGGGTGGAGTTCTGATGGAAGTCTTTGTCCATTCCAAATGAAGTGACAAGGCTGTTCCTCCCACACAGGATATCCAATTTCCAGCCCAGCATGTATCCTTCTTGCCTCATGATCATTGATATCCCTATAGAAACTCCGAGGTCCCTGCAGGGTGCCTCCCAGCTACCTATGAGGGCAGCTCTGTTATGCACGACACCATTTCCAGCACCATGTTATGCTTCATTCATTCCAGGTTGATGGTTTAAGTCATTCGGTCCAACTTTCCATAACCGGATGATTTTTCTGGGCACTTGAACAGATGCTGTCTGTTAAGGCTGGGCCTTCTCCAAAAGACAAACAGATTTAACTCGCCGGTTATTAACCACATTACTGTTTTAGAGATGTATTCTTACAAGTCCTTCCCTGGGGCTGGATCTCAGGAAGACAGCAGTCTAGTGCGTGTGCATAACTAAACTAACCAACTAGAAACTGGCATCAGATCTGTAGGAAAGATCAAATCAGCTGAGTTGATAAATTCATGGTCTTCCTGAAAACCAGAACCAAGGAAGTCTTCTCATTAGAATACATCCAGCTCTTCAAACTTCATTGCATCTTATTTTCATGATCTAAACCATCAGCAGTAAAAGCAGAAAGATTGGACCTGGCAAGTAAAGGCAGATTTTGCCACATCACATACGTAGAAAATGTTAAGTGGCAGCAGAAGTGAATCATGGATTTTTTTTTTTTTTTATTTTCTGACATCCCCAGAGCTTAAAATGCTAAGTCGCCTTCATCAGTCAAACTTGAATACTGTTATTATAAATTAATAATATAATTTCCCACCTCCATGAAGCCTTCTCTTAAAAAAAAAAAAAAGTGGAAATCTGTTATACCAGGAAGTTGGCATGTTCAATTAAGCATGGTAAATTTCTCTTTTGATTAAATCTGAAATGAACTGAATCATCCCGTCTTAGTCATGGGCCACTAAACCTTCAGTCCCATTTAACTAAGAACCCACAGCAGGTCCCGCCACTTCTGTTACAAACCCACATTTCAAATGAGATTGACAGGCACCAATTTACAATGTAAAGTTGAGGATTCCAAAAAAAAAATAGAAGAACACAAGTTAACTGACCATTTGCTGACACATGAGATCCAGGTAACAGGAGAGGATGGGTTTTTGTGAAACACTGGCTACTACAGAATAAATGTTAGCCAGAGCTAAAATCTGGTTTTTATATATCAAAACAAGTCAGAGTAACCTTTCAACACATATTTGTTGAGCACCTACCATTTGCCAACTGCTGTGAACAAATCAAAACTGCCCAAATGAATACATCAGTGTCATAGGCTATTGGCAGAGAGACATACCCAATATATGAGCTTTGACTCCAAAGACCTCTTTTCTACCCCTTAGCTGTAGTGGGGCTGGATGCTGGCAAATCTTGGATCTGAAGCCTGCCTCGGTAAAGCAATTCATTACGCATTTATCTCTTAGATATCCACAGGGTGAAGGGATAGGAACAGGGGAGAGACATTCAAACCTTCTATCTAGCAGCCCCTGCCTGGCTCAGAACTCCAAAACAGATCACACAACCGCTTTGCGAATGTTTGTGGGAGCCATTTGTATCTGTGTATCCAGGAGAGAACTGTTCAAAAAATTAAGCTCCTAAAATAATAAAATAGTTGACCCAAAATGATGAAGAACAGTAGCTCTCAAGCCATGTCAGCCCCAGCTAAGGTCAGTAAACTGACTCCTTGCCTGAAACATCATATTTTGCCGTCTGATACCTGCTGTGAGTTTTTTTATTTGTAAAATCCCAATTTTGCCTGAACTTGATTAGATTATCTTTTTAAAAAAAGCAGAGAGAGTCTCAAAATAGACAGTCATTAACTGTAAACACAATTAGACTCTGGAGATTTAATCTCTACATTAACCAAGAAGCGAGTCTGGTGAGTTTCCTACAGTGTGTTTCTGGATCCTCCTTTTTCTACTCACCAAAAGAATGTAAATTTCAAATAGATTTGCATACAGCAAGAACTCCAAGCACCTCACACCAGCACACACACACGCAAGCATGCTTGCATGCACACATGCTGTAAGAGTCCCTTTGTTGTTTGTGTTAACGTTATCATGTTCAGAAACACTGAGGACCAGTCTGTGATGTAAGTACTGGGGGGACAGATGAAAAGAAGCGTCCCTGTCTTGAGGGGCCCACAGGTTAGTTGGAGAGGGATAAAACACCTCTGAGTTTCTATGAGAACTGCCATGATGGCATAGGTATCAGAGTGTTGTGATAGAGAAAGGTACCCAGGTAGCTTGCCAGCCCAGGAAAGGGACTCGAGAAAAGCTTCCTGAAAGATGAAATGCCTAAAGCAGAGTCTTTAGAAGCAACTAAACAGCATTCCAAGCCATAGGGCTTCCCAGGTGGCACAGTGTAATGTGTCTGCCAATGCAGGAGACACAAGAGCCACAGGTTTGATCCCTGCGTTGGGAAGATCCCCTGAAGGAGGAAATGCCGACCCACTCCAGTGTTCTTACCTGAAAAATCCCATGGACAGAGGAGCCTAGCAGGCTACAGTCCATAGGATACCAAAGAGCTGGACACGACTGAGCACACGTTCCAAGTCATGCGAAGGGTAAATTAGAAGGATGCAGGCAGTGCAATTAAAAGCTGGGAAACCAGTTAAGAGACTGTAACCGACATCCAGGCAGGAAGGGTTGGATCTAAAGTGTTCAAAGGTAGACTCAAAAGGACTTGGCAGTTCACTGGATATGAGGGAGAGGAGGACCTCTAAGATGACCTAGGGAGTGAGGAGATCACCAGTAGAAAATACAAGTGGAAGAGCAGATTCCTGGGAAGGAAGACGATACAAGGGAGTTTGGGGCACAGTGAGTTTGACCCTGAGAGGGACTTCCCAGTGAAGATATTCAGAAGTCCATCGGCTGAGAGGACCTGGACCAGAGTTCCGAATGTGGGAATCGTCAGTAGTCGGGCAGTGGTCCATTGGGTCCCTTGGGAGAATGTGAGGCAGAAGGAGTGAGGAGGGGACCCTGGGGAATGGTGGCACACATGGGGCACATTTGGGGGTCCTTGAACATTGAAGGGGATTTCAAGGAAGGGAATGAGGAACACCAGATGCCACTAAGGGAGCCAGGCAAGTGGAGGTGAAAAGTGGCGAGGATAGGTTCAGTGGTGAAATGCTGACAAATGGCAGGTGCAGAGTTAAGAAGTGACCGAAGGAGCCCTAAGGACGCAGGGGCACCGCACAGACTGACCTTTCCAGAGGTTTGGCCATAACGAGAAAGTAAGTGAGAGCAGTGCCCGTAGGATAGCTGGCGTCAAGAGAAAGGCTGCCACGTTGAAAGACTTAAGCATGATTATAGGCTGAGGAGGAAGGGAAGGATTAAAGATGACGGATTAGGCAAAGTCCCTGGAAAGGCAAGAAATTGGAATAAAGGACAGAATTTCATTCTTTAAGATACCAACTTCTGAAATACATTGGAAATTTTCCAAAATATTTAGGAAGGCACCCTATTTCCAGTGATAAGGTGACCCCATTAGGAGAGATGACAGAACCAATTCATACCTGGACAGATCTGAGCCTTACTTGTGACTCCAAAGGTCATTCTTACAGAAAATTATTTTTAAAAGCCTTAATAAGGAAATCAGGCTATTTCATTTCATTATATGATGAGTTTGCCCACGGCTTGAGATTATGTAAATTATGTAAAGATTCTTATTAATTACAGAAACTAGTCCTATGATTATGCCTGTAAATATACTACAGTTAAATTATGTTAATCATCTTTATTATGCGGTCCATTCACAAAATATTTACTAAAGATGCTTTATAAATTACTTTATTACAATACTAGTTTGATTT
Organism: Bos mutus; assembly: GCF_027580195.1. NCBI lineage: Eukaryota > Metazoa > Chordata > Mammalia > Artiodactyla > Bovidae > Bos > Bos mutus. Next base: position 87,546,099 of record NC_091624.1, on the reverse strand, counting down.
CCATTCATGTCAATGGAACCTTATCATTGGTTTTACATGATGCTTCGCAAAAATTAGAATAACTTGAGGGTTGTATCTCAAAAGTAGATTTAGAATAAATAAGTAAAATCTATGTTCTTATGCAGGACAAGACTTTTATTTTTAATATTTTGCTTTTAAGAATAAAAATCAGGCCAGATGCTATTAGATGAATAAGCTGCCCCAGAAGGACAGTTTGTGGAATGCAAGTGGACCTTACTTGTCCAAGCTGCTAAGTAGTGTCTGGTATCTTCGAGCTTTATTCTCTGAGTTTCCATGCCCTCTGGAGAAGGCCCCCACCATTACAGCATGAATCTTAAGTCCTTGTTTCTTGTCTCTCTGGCTCCAGGCTGTGAACCCTACAAGGGCACCAGATGGATCTTATTATCAAATATTGCCTGATTCATAGCACGGCCTTGGTTAATATTTGCAGAGTGGGAGATTGGTTGTGACCTGTACTGACTTGGAAGAAAAGCTCAGACTTCCCTGGGGAGCTAATATAGGGAGAGCGTCACTCTAATTCAGTGAGTTCATGAGATGTGCCAAGCATGACTCTAAGACACTTGTGGAGGCATAGAGAAATACACAGATGGCTGAGAGAAGGTCCCTGCCCCCGAGAAGCCTGCCCTCTGGTGGGGAAAGCAGAGAAGCTGGCAGCAAACTGAAATAAGGGCTGTGACGAGTACAAAATGCCCTGAGAGCAGTGGGTAGATTTCCACTTGGGAAGGAGGGCGTGGGTCTCAATAGAGAGACTTCGAGTCTGGCCTTCAGTTCAGTTCATTCGCTCAGTCGTGTCTAACTCTTTGTGGCCCCGTGGACTGCAGCATGCCAGGCTTCCCTGTCCTTCACTATCTTGTGTAGTTTGCTCAAACTCATGTCCATTGAGTGGGTGATGCCTTCAATTAGGCCTCGACAAATGAGGAGTATCTTCATGCAGGAGGAGGAGCCAGAGCGCAGCTTGCCCTACTCTACTCTCTGCTGTGCTCACTGCACCTCCTCTTCCATCTTCCTCCTCTTCCTTGCAGTGCCCACCTTGGGGACCTGATTGGGGGAGGAGGTACAGAAGGGGGACAACTGGGTGCCCCTCTTTATTTCACTTCTGGAGCATGAACACTTGGTCCACCCTATTTTCTCCTCTTTACTTCAGACAGCTCCTGGGGCTCTATATATGGACCCTTAGCCCTTATGACCAACCTAGATAGCATATTGAAAAGCAGAGACATTACTTTGCCAACAAAGGTCTGTCTAGTCAAGGCTATGGTTTTTCCAGTGGTCATGTATGGATGTGAGAGTTGGACTGTGAAGAAGGCTGAGTGCTGAAGAATTGATGCTTTTGAACTGTGGTGTTGGAGAAGACTCCTGAGAGTCCCTTGGACTGCAAGGAGATCCGACCAGTCCATTCTGAAGGAGATCAGCCCTGGGTGTTCTTTGGAAGGAATGATACTAAAGCTGAAACCCCAGTACTTTGGCCACCTCATGCAAAGAGTTGACTCATTGGAAAAAAAAACTCTGATGCTGGGAGGGATCTGGGGCAGGAGGAGAAGGGGACAACAGAGGATGAGATGGCTGGATGGCATCACTGACTCAATGGACGTGAGTTTGAGTGAACTCCAGGTGATGGACAGGGAGGCCTGGCGTGCTGCGATTCATGGGGTCGCAGAGAGTTGGACACAACTGAGCAACTGAACTGAACTGAACTGAGCCCTACTAGGATGCTGGGCTTGAGTGGACCTGAAAGGATTTACTTTGGCCCGTTAGCCAACAGGAAGCTTGTGAGAACTTCATCAGCTTGCCTGGAAACCACAAACACAAGGATCGATTGAGCCCCACTGGGCACTGGGGATACGGCAGTGAACAAAACTGATGAAAATTCCTACCCTCACGGAGCTTGACTGCTAATGGGAAACAGCAGATAATCAATAGCAATAGTGAAACAGTGAATGAGGTGGTGGAAAATGCTTTAGAGAAAATAAGCTGGGGGTGGCAAGTGCTGGAGAGAAAAGCCGCACCTTTAAATAGGCTGCTCAGAGCAGCTTCAATGAGAAGGTGATATTTATAAACAAGTATCAGTACTTGATGGTGAAGGACAGGGAAGCCTGGCGTGCTGCAGTCCATGGGGTCACAAAGAGTCAGACACGACTGAGCGACTGAACAACAATGAACAACAAATCAGTACTCAAAGGAGTGGAGAGAGTGGAGCCCATGGGTCTCTGGGAGAAGAACATTCCAGGTAGAGGGATCAGCAAAGGTCACGGCCCTGAGGTGGAGAGAACACAGTGTTTTCCAGAACAGCAAGAAGAAGGCCAGGGTGTCTGGTGCAGAGTAAGCTAGGAGAGGGGGAGGGGACAAGGCAGGAGGGTCCAGGTGAGCTTCACTGGACAGAATCTTCCAGGTCATTGGCAAGACTTTGGTTTTCATTTTTCCCTAAGGATCCCCTGCCGGATTTTGCACAGAGGCGTGAGTGGCATGATCTGACCACTAATGACCCTGGGATAAGACCAGCTGAGCAACTTCACTTTCCCTTTTCACTTTCCTGCATTGGAGAAGGAAATGGCACCCCACTCCAGTGTTCTTGCCTGGAGAATCCCGGGGACGGGGGAGCCTGGTGGGCTGCCGTCTATGGGGTCGCACAGAGTCGGACACAACTGAAGTGACTTAGCAGGGGACAGGGAAGACATGGTGGAAGAGAGACTGGCCGGGAGGCCAGAGGATTGTTGCTCGGCCCAGGGAGGTAGGGAGCGAGAAGTGGTCAGGCTCTGAAATACGCTGAAAGCAGAGATCCCAGATTTGCTGATAGATAGCTTGTGAGGTAGGAGAGAAAGAGAGGAACCCACAATGACCCCAAGGGTCAGCGTTTGCTCTTTGCCACATCGCTTTCATAGTGCTTCTCAGAGTCACGGTGGCCTGGCTGCCTGACCTGAGTCTCTGATTCCAGAAAAAAAATAAAGGATAAACAGGAGGAAAGTGCAGGTGCCCTGTTGCTTTTTAAGCTGCCAGCCAACCCATAAACTTCAAAGACAGAGACAGGAAAGGCAGAACTGAAAACACAAAAAATAATTTCAAACACACTGAGTTTTCCCTCCTGTTTCATTTTTCCTTTTCGTCTCCCAGGCCAAGGTCTGTTTGCTGAGGTGTGTGTGGCTGCTCCCTTTACATCTATAAATCTCTTTGGTCCTGTCTCTTCTGTGTTGCTAGGGCTCAGAATGCTCTGTGGCAGCCAGGAGCTAATCTCATCTCCAGCCCAAAACGTTCCTGTCGGGGCATTGCTGATGACTTGGTGGGAAGGATGTGAAGGAATTTCCAGGGGCTGTTTTCATTAATCAACAGCAGAACAAAAGTAAAATGCTTTACTTTGGAGGAAACAGAACCTGCAAAGGTGATTTTGCGACGCAGCTTGGAGCTCCTGCGTTATGGCAGAGAGATCGGTTGAGGATTTTGATGCCGGGTTTTTTTATTTCCAAAATTTGTTCTTCTTCATAATAAGCCCTTCTGCTTTGATCTTTTCCTCCCACACGTCCCTACCACCCCCTCAACACACACTCCCCTGAGAACACTCAGCTGGTTTTCTTTTGCAAATTTCAGACCAAGCGAAACTATATTAAAACTGTGTACTAGTTTTTGACGTAGGTGCCTCACGATTTGAGCCGAGTTTGCTATTTCTAAGATTTTAAGTATACAAATATCTGTCACTATATAAAAAGATACTTTAAAGGTTCACACGCAACAGCGTGTATTTTTTAAAGTCTCTTTAAAACATGTTGAAAAATCACTCCCTCGCTCACCTTGAAAAGTTCCTCAAAAACGTCTCCTTTATCCCCAGGCACACAGTTGTTTTTCTTAGATCTGTCCGTGTCAACCCCTATGCCAACATGGAATCCATACCCAAAATAGTCAATGAAAGTGGTGCCTCTACGGCCAAGGTTTCTTGCACCAGAGGCTGCTAAGCCTCCATTCTGTTTTAAATATCAAGCTTTTCATCTTCAGTAATTTATGGGGTGAAGATCCTGCATTCACTTCCATAATAGTAACAACGCTTTCTGAGTAATTGACTGTATATCGGGGCCATCTAAATACCTGATGTGTCTCAAACCGTTAAGTCTTCCAGCAACTGTTTGAGCTGGGTGTTCTGTTCATTATCGCTATTTTAGAATTCTGAGCCTGAGACACAGAGGAGGCAAAGCCCTGGTGCTTCAGGAAGCTCTTTGGAGCCACCCCGAAATCCACTGTGCAATACCCACAGCCCTTCCTGTACTCTGTCCTCACAAGTGATGGGAGAAAGCTGATCACTATCTTTCCATTTGAAGATCACAAAGGTATCAGAGTTAAAACACAGAGGGCCAGCTCCCTCACCTTGACCTTCTCAATTTCAGAGAGATATAAAGTGACCCTTCTAATCAGTTTTGGAACTGACTTTGGAGGAATCACGGAAAACTAAACACCAATCCAACGAGGCCCCTGGGATGCTTACACTGTCAGGTCAGATACCGCCAATTGAGAGACGAGAAGATGCCAAGGCTTCTTCTAATGCAGCACAGGGCCGTGTAACCCTTGCCCCTGGGCTGTTTGTTGGGTTTTCTTTTTCCTCTTTTTTACAGAGTTCTCCCAATGCCAGGTGCTGTGGTCAGTCCTTTATAGGTATTTTCTCACTTAAGGCCTGCATTTAACTCAGGAGTCAGTGGTTAGCATCCCTATTTAACAAACAGAAAAATTGAAACTCAGAAATATTCAGGGACTTATTGACTGTCACCTAGCAGAGCCAGGGAGAGAGCTGGGGCTTAAACCAGGCCTTGCTGCCTCGAAACACATCCACGTGCATGCTAAGTTGCCTGGTCGTGTCTGACTCTTGTGATCCCATGGACTATAGCCGTCCAGGCTCCTCTGTCAGTGGGATTCTCCAGGCAAGAATACCAGAGCAGGTTTGCCATTTCCTCCTCCAGGGGATCTTCCCGACCCAGGGATCAAATCTGCATCTCTTTACTGAGCCACCTGGGAACCCCAGATCATATCCCTTTAACCACGATACTGTGCTGTTCCCAACACACACACACACACACACACACGCACACACACACGCACACACACTGCAGGGTGATCTCTCGGCTTGTGGCTTCAGGCTGAACAGGTCCTGAAGGTGCCAGGCCTCCTGACCTGCAAACCCAGAGGGCCTCTTTGAGAATCACATTCTGTGCTCAGTCTTGTCCTGCCAGCCTCATCGTCACAGCTTCTCTCAGAAGGTGCCCCGTGGCGATCCCAGGGGTGTCCTAGGGCTGGAATGAGGGTGCCCCCCTGGTGAGTCTGCTCCAGCACCCTCAAGAAATTCCCCTGTGTGCTAAGTTCCGAAGGTGGGACTTCCACTGCTGCTTTTCTATAAACCAGTCTCTGAAAAAGAAAATCCTTTTAGGCCTTGGAGCCGCCGTTGTCAGCACCCTCACAGCAGAATGGCAGCCAGGTCCTGCAAACTGGGACAGAAGTTCTATTAAAGAAGTAGAAGCAGTGGGTGGACGAGAGCTGCTCCCCAGGCAGCCTCTGCCCAAGGGCTGAACCCTAAGAGGAAACAGGTCAAGTCAGTCTGCCCCACTTTTCCGTAACACAGAAAACCTCAGGTGCTGTGGCAGTGGAAAGAGGGACGTACACAGTCTACAGAACCCTTGCTGGTCTCTGAACATTTTTTGAGAAATCCAAATTCTCGAATCATCTCCTCCGCTCCTCTCCCACTCCTCCTTTAGAGACTTTGGGAAAACCAGCCCTCGAGTGACAGTGGCCAGCCCTGTTCTGAAAGATGTTTCCTGGCAAAGGGAGTGACCACACCCCTCCATGCTGTGGGGTCCCTTTTGTTCTTCTTTGTCTCTGGCATTCATCTGAGCTCTGAAAAGATCCTTGGAACCATACACAACATGTGATTAACTATCAACGATTTTCTCTGCCATGATTCATGACTTTTGGGCTTGACTTGGATTGGTTTATTTCAGGTTTTATTTCCCCAAGTTTGTTTCCTCTTTTGAATGCTCTCTCACTTTATTATTATCTTACATATAATTTTTAAATTATGGTTTAAGCTGTGGTTGATCATACAGCTGCAGATTGTTCTAAGTTCAAAGACTGACCCTGAGTCCACAGAGTGGCTTTATTAGTAGAAGCATCATCTTCTATAATGTTTCAGAACCTCCCTTTTCCTCTTCTTGGCTTTTCAGCAGATGATTTAAGGACTTCTTAGAGTCATCTTACACAAGTAGTACCCCTCTTTAGGCTTCAGGCTGCCAAATGCTGAGAATCACTCTCCGTTATCCATCCACCTCGTCCCCAAATAAGACTAGACTTGGTAGACAGGAAAGTGTCTTCCAACCATGCTGCCTGGGCAACCTCCAGACAGTCCTAGCTCCATGCCTTCCCCTGCATTATTGAATTATTTCTTTTTCTCTCCTTTTTCTTTCTGTTCTTATTCCCCTTTACCTCCTCCTTCTCCTAGTCCCCAGACTTCTTTCCTTCCCTTCTTTCTTCCCCAGATTTTCCTTGGCGATTAAATAGAAATAGCTAAATGCAGAATACCCTCCAGCAGGGTAAACCCAATGCTGACCTTCACCGTCCCTCAAAGGGGCACATCATGTCCCTCACTTCGTCCTTCTTTCTCATTCCTTATGCAACCAGGCCACATGCTGACCTACTTTTTTTCTGCGTAATGTTCCTCTTCCTGTTTGCTTGAAGAATGTGTCCAGCAGGGCACATTCACTTCCTAGACTAAGGGACCGACATCCTAGAGGCTACCCTGTGAAAGCAGGCATCTAGATTTAAGGCTAATGGAGCTTTTGAGCAGAAGGAGCTTCCCCTGCGTCACCTTCACCATTGAAGTCAGCTGCTCGTCTCTAGTTTACTGCTTCTGTCGTTCCCAACCAGCCACACAAGTCACCTCTATGACCACTCCCCTGGCTTTGCATCCACAGGAGGGCTGGGCTGGGGAGGCCAACCTGCCATGTCCCGTCCTAGGAGGATGGACTCTCCAGGAGAAATTAGTTTGAGACTGATTTGGTTTGGTTGTGGTCTATTCTAGAAAAGTTGAATAAGCTCCCATGCTAATATCCTGCTAGAGAACCGAGCCAACCACAAATGCCTAGTGGGAAAATTGTAGGAGGTACAGTATTTTCAGGGACTCATCTAAATGTAGGCAATAGTTAGTTTAAAATGAAGCTCCTTTGTACCTTGAATAATCCCAGGAGGAAGGGATGGGGAGAGGGGCTGTGGGAATCAAGGATTAAAAAAGAAAGGAAAATGTGCTATGTTTCACTAATCTCTACACTTTTGCATGTTTTTTTTTTTTTTTTTCTGTGCTTGTTGCATGCATTTACCCATTAATTATGTCAGTAATGGAGAAGAAATGAAGCATTACTTTTATGGTACAGCTGTTTAAAACGATTACTTTGAAAATGGTATTTTTTCCCGAACCTTTCCCTAAGCGTCTCATCACCCACAGACATTACTTGCTGTGCTTTGTTGATCATCCTTTGCCCTGAATCCCCAAATGCAATCAGTTGCCTCTTTGATGCTTTCATTGCAGCTGACTCAGCTAATTCGACTGCAATGCATGCTCCCGACGACTTTAGAAACTGCAGTGTTAATTAAGATACATGTTTGAAAACAAGAGTCAAATCAAAGAACCCCTGGGCTTGGCTTTGCACGGTCAAAAGCCAATCCTGGGATGAGCATCTAATTTCAGAGAAATGGCCATGCCTCCAGAGCAGATCTGTGTCTAGACCTGTTTCGGGGTCACAGCAATGGAGGGAGTTTTGGTGAGGATTGGGGTTTTTGTTTTTTGTAAGCAATTGGGAGGGAGGGAAGAGGTCCAAGGGAAACCTTTTGTCTGTGACCCAGCAGCTTGAGATTGTCAAGTAGAGAACTGGGCTGAGGGATCCACAAGGTAAGAAAGTACTCTTCATGCAGGTCCTAGGGCCTCTCGGTTGGGCAGAAAGGAGTGATCACCACTGGACGACACCCTAGCTAAGAAAACTAGGCACCCGCTTTGCCAGAGCCTCACCATTTGCCAGGAGCCTCTCTCTTTCTCTTCCTTCTCACCCCATCTCCTTTCCATTACTTTCTCTTGCTTCAGGGAGGTTCAGAGAAAAGGCTTCAATTCTCCACAAGATTGCCAAGAAGAAATGTCAGGTGGATGAGAATGAGAGGCAGAACGGGGCTGCCAATCATGTGGGTGAGTACGGGGAGATGTCCATCCCCTGCTGTTTGTTCCTGGAGTGCGTGAAGCAAGGTGCAGAGAAGCAGGACCCGGTGTGGGCATCCCAAGTCAGTGCAGATACAGAACCCTGTTGCTCAGCCCTTTCTCGGACATCCGAAAGAGTCCCACTTTCCCTGGTGGGTCCCAGGGCAAGAACAGACCCAATAGGTCACCTACTCCCAGGGGAACTTTAAAAAGAGTGAAATGATTCTATGAGGAGCCATATAAAATAAACAAATAATAATGTTAAATAAGTAAAAAAATTAAAATAAATTAAATAAATTTAAAATAAATCCTAACCATACATCTCCACTGGAGTAGAAAATCACTCCATTTGGGAGCTTGCACAAAAAGAGGACAGACCTGTCATTTAATACTTGACAAAAGGTGAGAGTACCCTTTCTGAAGTTCTTGCTTGGTAACCGGATTTTGTACCTATGACATCTCCTGCATCACCCCCACCAAATTACTAGATGTTCACTTGGTTGCTCCTGAACTGAGTTCCCGGGTCCCTGAAAGATGGCCCTGACTCTCCCCTCTTAAGAATTCAGCAACTAGCTCCGGTCCCTTTTGGTTGACTTTTTCTGAGTTCCTTTGTGACCAGATCGTGACATTTAGTGGTCTTATTTTAACTTGGAACATAATGTTCCTCCTCTCCAGTCTGTGACTCTAATGTAGCTCTCAAATTCTAAATTCAGTCTAAATTTACCCTAATCTGGATCTATGCAATACATGATGCCCAAGAAACTAAAATTATCTGCAGACAAAATTTAACAGTGTTGCGCTCAAAATATATGACATTCCTTGGAAGAGCTTATGTCTCCTCTGTTCTCCTGACTTCTAGCTTCAGGAACAATCTTTGGCCAAGAAACAGTCAAGATTCTATTGGGTACGGGGTGGGGAAAAAACTTAAACTAAAATGTTAGCTCTCACTCCTGGGAAGTCGCTTCTTCTAATGTGTTCATGTCTGTTCTTATACATCTTAACTTCACTTTGGGACCCAGAACCCCATTTTTTTTTTGGTCATTAAAGGCTGATCCTAAAGTTGTATCAACTCAGCTAAAAGACACACAAACACAGATTTAGTATTTCCCAAGCATATTAGGAACCAAGCATATTAGGAAAAACAGACAATCACACACAGCAGAACATCATTATGAAAACACGATCACTACTAAGATAAAAGAAGTTGGAGTTTCGGTGGCTTTCCATATTCAAATGCATTTATGCCTCTGTATTCCACAACTGAATACATGAATAAACATAGCATTCCCTATGGCTTCCAAAATTTGGCTCCTTCAAATTCAACCATTTTTATATAACTCGCAAATTATTTCCCAGTAAATTTATCAGTGATAGAAATGTTTAATTTTTCTGAAGTTGCTAGAAATACTCTAGTACTTTCTGAGCAGCCTGAAGCTGCCCACATCTGAGACTAATGAGCTTTCCGGTACTCCTGGTGACCCTGACACTGAACCACACACAGCCAAACTCCTAGACTTGACAAGTCCCAAGACTCGACCCAGCTCGGCCAGAGGGCAACCCTTTATATTTCCCTCTCCCTGAAATTATGGCAAAAAAACCTGCATGTGCCCGATCACTGATCCCCTGCAGGTGTTCCTCTGAGCCCTGGAAAAAATCTTCTAGTGCAAGTCGGGTGCTGTAAAGTGGATCCAAACAGTTTATGTTTCTTCTTTGCTCACTCTGTTCCAGGCACTGTACTGAGAGCTTTAATTCATTTTCTTGTGTAATCTCTACAGGTGTGCCCTTTGATCATATTGTTGTTGGTCAGAGCAGCGGTGGTGGTTCTACTGTCATCATCACCCCGATTTTTTTACCTTTTGCTTTTGTATTGGGGTATAGCCGATTAACAAACAGTTGTGACGGTGTCAGGTAAACAGCAAAAGGGTTCAGCCATACATATACATGTATCCATTCTTCCCCAAACTGCCCTCCCATCCAGGCTTTGCATGACATTGAGCAGAGCTCCACAGCCTATACAGTGGGTCCTTGTTGGTTATCCATTTTAAATATAGCAGTGTGGACATGCCCGTCCCAAACTCCCTAACTATCCCTTTTCCCCATCCTTCCCCCGGCCACCATGATTTCATTCTCTAAATCTGCATCATTCCAGTTTTACAGATAAGGAAGCTGAACATCAGAGAGGCTAAGTCACATACTAAGGACCCCACAGCTTAAGCAGTAGCATCAGAGTATGAACCCAGGCCTGCCTATGATGCCCAGTGTCCAGAAGTCCCAGTACTCAACTATTACCTGAGAGTCACTCTAGCCAAGTGTTGCTTCTCAGTCAGGAATGACACAGATTTTTATCTCAATTACTTGTTCATCCCTTGCCCTTGCCTGGTCTTCTATAGGATGCCCAAGTGTGGAACCTCTTAAGTAGTATCCTCCAGGCATTTCGAGAAGGCCAGGTTCCCAGGTTTGCCCTACCCACAACACCGATGCCCTGGTAGAACTTTCCACCCACTGAGCCTGAGGGAATTAGAACTAGAAGTATTGGGCCTTGGAGGTCACCCAGTTGATTCCCCTCATCGCATAGCTAAGGTTCTGCAGAAATGAGGGACCTTGCCTGAGATGACCACCTGATTCTGTCAGAGCAGAGCCTAAGACTCAAGTCTCCTGAAGCCCAAGCTAATAAATGTCCCTTCTCAATGACACCCCACTCCAGTACTCTTGCCTGGAAAATCCCATGGACGGAGGAGCCTGGTGGGCTACAGTCCATGGGGTTGCTAAGAATTCGACATGACTGAGTGACTTCACTTTCACTTTTCACTTTGATGCATTGGAGAAGGAAATGGCAACCCACTCCAGTGTTCTTGCCTGGAGAATCCCAGGGACGGGGGAGCCTGGTGGGCTGCCGTCTATGGGGTCTCACAGAGTTGGCCACAACTGAAGCGACTTAGCAGCAGAATGTAATTACAGAAGAAAAGATCCTGCCATAAGAAAATCTCTGCAGGATGTGATCATGGGTATAGACAGTGGTGTGGAAATTGGGTATGGTTTTGGTTTTAAAAGGTCCGTGCTCATGTTCTTGAATGACAAGTTGGTAAGTTTGCCCAATCTAGAGAAGGCATACCCCTAGAGTTGATAGGGTACCCAAGGTCAGATATAGGCCAGCGGGGATGCCAGGGAGCTATTAAAGAGAGGAGGAGGGCTGAGTTCACTGAAAGGCAGGGGGGCAAAAAAATCCTAGACATTTGGCACAACCCAGCCCTGGGTCTTATCACCCCTTGGACGCCACTACCTTCTCCCTTGGCCCAACATTTTAGGATGTTCTTCTCAATATGGCTCTTACCCCCACTGACTCCATTTGCTTGCCTTCTGTGTGTCTAAATTTTATCACAGAAAAAATCGAGCTCCCAAACAGCACCAGCACAGAAGTGGAGATGACACCCTCCAGTGATGCTTCGGAACCGGTACAAAATGGAAATCTCTCCCACAGCATCGAAGCTGCAGAAGCCCAGGTACAGCAGTTTTTCATTGCTCTCCAGGCTGTTGTGTGTGTCAATATTTTAGCATAGCAGCATAGACCTGCATTCTCGGAGGCCCCAGCTCCCAGCTCAGAGGACCCCAGAGTCATCCGTCCCTGTGTGTACTTCCCAGTACCAGCCAGGGCACCGCATGCATCAGACTCTTCATTCATCATATAAGTGCACATATTCTCCAACCCAGGCTTCCCAGGTGGCACTAGTAGTAAGGAACCCACCTGCAATGCAGGAGATGTAAGAGATGCGAGTTTGAGCCCTGGTTCGGGAAGATCCCCTGGAAGATGGCACAGTAACCCACTCCAGTATTCTTGCCTGGAGAACCGCATGGACAGAGGAGCCTGATGGGCTCTGGTCCATAGGGTTGCACAGAGTCAGACATAACTGAAGCGACTTAGCATGCACACAGACATTCTCCTACCCACTGTTTCTCAGAGTGAGATTGGAGGAGTCATGCATCAGATCTCCTGGGGATAAAAATGCAGATCCCTGGTCCATATCCCAGATCCAGTGGGAAGTAGAATCACTGAGAAGCAGCACCCAGGAATCAGCACCTTTTTCTTCTGAACTTTTTGTTTTGTTTTGGGGTGTAGCCGATTAACAATGCTGTGATAGTTTCGGGTGAACAGCGAAGGGACTCAGCCATACATTACACACACATCCAAGGAATCATCATTTTAACTCCTGTCCCTGGTGATTTCTAATAGATGATAAAGTTTGATCACTGCTGCAGTCTAATCCTCTCTGTGTCTTCAGGGCCATGATTAAGTAACAGAGAGACCACAGCCATCATTCCTTGGTTAACCCCCTTTGGCCTTTTTAGTCCCTGCAGTTGAAATTAGTCAGTACTGTGGTCCAGTCCACCATTCGGTGTTGCAACCATTAGATAGCTGTTTGATCTAATGGCTACAATACTTAACATTTATACACACTGTGTGTGTGCCATAGCTTCAGCACTAGGCGCTTTGTCTATGCTATCACTTTAAACCTCCCAGCTGAAGGTATAAACATTTAGTATCTCTGTTTTATAGGTGAGGATGCTAAAGCAGTTATTCAAGATTACTTGGTTTGTAGCTATTAGAGCTGAGATTTGATCTTGTGTGTGTGTGCTAAGTCGCTTCTTAGAGCTGATCCTGCGTGTCTGACTCTGCGACGCTATGGACTGTAGCCCACCAGGCTCCTCTGTCCTTGGGGATTGTCCAGGCAAGAATACTGGGACTGTTGCCTTAGGACTGTCTAAATACAGAATCTGTACTGTTTCCACTGCCTCAGGACCACAGTTGCTCAAAAAAGTCGGCAGGAAAAAAAAGTAGGTGGTGCTTGTTAGATTTCTGGATCTCACCCTCATCAAGTGAATCAGAATTTCTAAGGCATAGAGTCCCAAATTTACATTTTAACCAGTTACCCTTGAGTCGGTGTTGCTCAAACTATAATGTGTTTAGAAATTTCCTGAAGGATTCTATTCAAATTTGGGGTCTGGTTTGTCAGGTCCGGAGTGGGGTCCCCAGTCTGCAGCTCTCCTGAGCTTCCAGGTCATTCTGACATGGCTGGTCTAAGAACCACACTTTTTGAGTAGCATGGCCCTAAAGTTTGTGACCCACTTCTCTAGACAGAATTTTCCCAATGAGCTGATAATGAAGCCTGACTACAGCAAATCCATTCCAACCCTCCCTTCTCCTTTACATTGGGATGCTGTCTGCAACAGAGGAAGTCTGTGCTTCTTAGAAGACACTTGTTTATTGTCGCCTGTTTCCTTTATTCCCTGAAGAAACATGCAAAGAAAGTTTCTTCATTTAAAGGAAAGGATAAAGATGTCAAGCACCTTTTTGCACATGTGTTGGCCATTTGTATGTCGTCTCCTTCAGAAGAATATCTACTCAGATCCTTCACCCATTTTTCAATTGGGTTATTCATTGTTTGCTATTGAGTTGTAAGAGTTCCTCATATATTTTGGTTATTAACTCCTTATCAGATATATGACTTGTAGATATTTTCTCCCACTCCATAGGTTGCCTTTTCATTTGTCTGTTGTTTCCTTTGCTGTGCTTTTCATGAGGTATACCTATCTTCACGTTGTACACCTTAAATAGATGGAATTTTTATTTGTCAGTTATACCTCAGTAAAGCGCCAGGGGGCGGGGGGGAAATGACTAAAGGAAAATAGAGACACGGCAGCTCCTTCTGCCCTTGTCTCCTCTGCCTCCTAGGCTCTCGCCCTCCTGCCCAGAGCCCCACGCTCCCTTCGCATTAGCTCAAGGGTGAGCTGGCAGAGCAGCTTCTGTCTGCAGCATGTGGCAGAAGGAGGCAGGCCCCAAGAACATCTGGCTGTCCTTGGGGACGCACAATCACAGGTGTGCAGAGGGCACCCTCATCACCGTGCCTGTCCATCTGGCTGGCAGAGGGACAGCTATACCCCCCACATGGAAGCAGCTTGCTGCAGGGGGTTGACAGAGCCCCAGCCAACCCCTCTCTGAGCAGAGCTGTGTCCCCAGGTCTCACTCAGGGTAACAGGACAAGTTTGTGCACCATGCTGATACACTGAGAGCTCAAGGGCACACAGGCCTTCAGAGAGCCACGCCACCAGCTGCCCGCAGCACAGCCTGGCAGTGATTTTCAGGGCCAACACGAGAGAGTTATCGAACCTTCTTCTAGTTTCCTCATCTGCAAAGTACAGATAATCACAGTACCTGCCTCATTCAGGATATTAGGAGAATTACATGAGATAATATACATAAAGCACTTAGCACAGAGCTAAATGCTCTTATTTATTAGTGCCCATTTTGTTGTTCTTTAGTTGCTAAGTCATGTCCAACTCTTTTGTGACCCCGTGGACTGTAGCCCACCAGGCTCCTCTGTTCATGGGATTCTCCAAGCAAGAATACTGGAGTGGGTTGTCATTCCCTTTTCCAGGGGATCTTCCCAACCCAGGGATGGAACCTGTGTCTTCTGCCTTGGTGGGTGGATTCTTTACCACTGAGCCATGGGGAACCCTATGTGCCCATACCTACTGTATAAATAGCATCCAAGATGTCCCTCCCCTGTAGGCAAAATGTTCGTTGTAGCTAAAATGAAAATTACATATAGAAAGAATGTATACATATATAATGTTTGAGTATATCCAGGGTATGATAAGCAAATAAATAAACATCTGTAGTAGGTAAATAATTATGACCCAGAAGGAAATGGCAACCCACTCCAGTATTCTTGCCTAGAGAATCCTGTGGACAGAGGAGCCTGGTGAGCTGCTGTCCATGGAGTCGCACAGAGTCGGACATGACTGAAGTGACTTAGCATGCATGCATGCATTGGAGAAGGAAATGGCAACCCACTCCAGTGTTCTTGCCTGGAGAATCCCAGGGACAGAGGAGCCTGGAGGGCTGCCGTCTATGGGGTTGCACAGAGTCGGGCACGACTGAAGTGACTTATCATCATCATGTCACATAAAGAGTCTACCTGCAGTGCAGGAGACCCAGGTTCGATCCCTGAGTCAGGACGATCCCCTGGAGAAGGAAATGGCAACCCATTCCAATATTCTTGTCTGGAGAATTCCAGAGGAGCCTGGTGGGCTCCAGTCCATGGGGTCACAAAGAGTCTGACACAACTGGGTGACCTTCACACATATGTCAGGAAAGTGTATACAAAGTGTTCTGGGGGCCTTCCAGAGGAAGACCCAGGGAAGGAAAACTGCAAAACCTTAAAAGAAGAGGTAATATTTGAGCTGGGCATTGATGAGTGAGTAGGAGTTTGTTGCTCAAAAAAGGAGGCGATGACAACATGTTCCCTTAAGAGGGAAATTCATGTTAGTGATTGGTGAAAAGGCCAGCAGAACTAGAGACTGAAATGTGAGGTGAAGATGGAGGAGAAATCCACTTGGAAAAGTAAGTTGGGCTGAAATTCTTCCATTGTTGAATCAGAAACTTTCAGTGATCATCCAGTATGTGTTAGGCGATGTGCTGGGCCTTGGAAATTCTAGCAGAATTTTAGGACCATTCTAGCAGAGCAGAGAGACTGCAAATGTAAAGCAAGACATAATTATGGACAGCAATGGGGCCATGAAGAAAATAAAGCCTTGTGACTCAATGGAGGGCGAGTGGAGGGGCCCCTTTAGGTTGGGAGGTGAGGGAAAGCTTCAGTAAGGAAGTGGTATTTGAACAGAGGCTGAACTTTTAAGAACAAGCCAGCCGGAACATCTGTGGTGGTCCAGTGGTTAAGACTTTGCCTTCCAATGCAGAAAAAGGGTGCGAGGTCAATCCCTGGTCTGGGAGCTAAGATCCCATGTGCCTTGCGGGGAAAAAATAAAACATAAAGCAGAAGCAATATTGCAACAAATTCAATAAAGACTTTAAAAACAGTCCACAACCAAATAAAAATAAAAATCTTGGAAAAAAAGAACAAGCCAGGCCAAGGGAACAGCATCCACAGAGGCAGAAATGAGCTTGACTTGTTTGAGGAACAGAGAAGTCAGTGTGGCTGGAGAGTGGGGAGCAGGGGGAGGGAAGATGGTGGCAGTGAGCTCCCAGCAGGGCTGGCCTGCCTTGAGGACCATGATACACAACTTGACTTCCTTCCAGGGCAACAACAAGCTGTCATAAGTTCCCAGATGTGATTTGCACCTGTGAAAGATCCAAGAGGCTGCACTGAGGTGTCGAGATCGGATGTGCAGCAAGAAAGTGGATGGCAGTGGTGGGGCAGTGAGGTGGCTGCAGGAGTAGGGGCAGAGCTGATGAGGCCTGGACCAGAGCAGTGGACGGGGAGGGAGGAGACACACGGGGATCAGGAAGGGCATTGTGGCTCTGCCTGAGAAGTACGGACATCCCCCTGCTGGAAGCAGGGAGTGCCGTGGAGTGGCAGCATCAGCTCTGTAAGATAGGAAGAGAGCTCTTTCTGAATGGCAACGAAGGGGCCAGAGTGAAGGAGGGTAGGCTACAGGGTGGCAAGGTAAGAGCCCATTTGGTGCAAAGATTAGCAAACTGTGCTGTGCTTAGTCGCTCAGTCATATCCAACTCTTTGCAACCCCATGGACTGTAACCTGCCAGGCTCCTCTGTCCATGGGGATTCTCTAGGCAAGAATACTGGAGTGGGTTGCCATGCCCTCCTCCAAGGAATCTTCCCAACCCAGGGATCAAACCCAGGTCTCCCACATTACAGGCAAATTCTTTACCATCTGAGCCACCAGGAAAGTCCTAGCAAACTGTGATCTGTGGCCAGATCTGGCCTGCAGCCTGTTTTTGAACGACCCCTGAGATAAGAATATTTTTATCTTCTTGAAGCTTTAGATAAAAGCAGCAGCAGCATATGTGACAGAGACCATAAGGCCCATAAAGCCTAAAATATTTACTATCTGGCCCTTTTCAGGAAAAGCTTGCCCACCCTCTTTTCAACCATCTGTAGTCTTTACCCAAAAACAGAAAAAGAGAAAGAAAAAAATAACAAGGAAGCTCTTCATGCACTTATATGGAATGATCTTCAGTATATGTTGTTAAGTGGAAAAGGCAACATGCCAAATTCATCCAGTGTACTCTTTGTAAGAGGGGAAAAAAGGAAGGAAATAACATAGTAATGTGGAAGCATTTGCTTTGGATTCTGTTGAAGAAACTGGCTGATTGCTACAGAACAGTGGTCTGCAGTAAGGAACTGGGGTGGGAAGTAGACTTCTGCATGCATTTTTCAGTATGTAGCCTTCTGTAGCTTTTGAATTTTGAACCAGTTAACTGTTTTACCTATCCCCAAAAAATGCAACAACTAAAACCAGTAATGGGTTAAATGAAAACAGAACCAGTGTGCATTAGTCCCTTAAGAGAAAAGTCTCTGAAGACAGACCACATGAGTTCAAATCCAAGATTTGCCACTCCCCAGCTGTGTGACTTTGGACAAGTTACTTAACCTCTCTGTTCTCATCTTTCTTCTCTCTGAAACAAGGAGACTATCCTATTTCACAGCATCGTTGTGAGACTAGAATGCTCATAGAACAGTTCTTGGCTAACAATAAGCACTGCACAATTGCTTGTCATTATTAGCAGTACTTGTAAAACAGTCTTTAAAATGTCTGCTAAGTAGCCCAGATGACAAGGCCTCAGATCAACTATGAGTTGTAGCGTGGCTGACAGTGACTGGATGTGAGAGCTGCTTCTGAGGAAGCATTGAGACCATTTGTTAATAAATCAGTCATAGAGAGTGAACCAGAAAAAGCAGTTCTGGGTGATGCTGAAGTTTCCAGGCTGGAATGTCTGAGTAGCAGGGTAAATTAGAGCTGTGATTCTCGACTCAGAAAAACAGGTGTGAAATCAGGACACTCGGGCCACCTAAAGCACAGTTTCACAGAAAGAATTCAGCGTCTTTTTACTGTTGAGTTTTATTTCTTTCCCAGTTGTATTTTTATCAAGCTCCAGGAGGAATGAGGTGTGCCTCCCGACTTTATTAATGGAAACGATGAGCCCACACACCACACACTCACCACTGATACTCTCCTGAGATTTTAACCCATCTCATCTAATGAACCTGCTGTTTTCAAAACTGTATTTACAAGTGAACTAATTTTACATTGACACCTCATCTCTGAGAACTTCCTTGTGTCCAGACTTTACACTGGCAATGAAGAGCACTCTAAAAGAGCACTCTGTGAGCACTTCTCACAGAAGAAGTCCCTTTGCAGGAGATTTTTTGCTTCATTCGTAAATTTTGTGGAACCAAGAAATAATTTGACTTCTCAAATGGCTTAGTGCTAATTATCTTCTCCCAAGGCCTGCTGATAGAATGCTGTTGATTCTAACACAACTGAGCTGAGCTGTCACTGAGAATTTACCGACCTTCCAAATTTTCAATGTTGAGAGTTTATCCACGTTTGAAAGACAATTCCAAAATATATTCTTTCACACCCAGAACCCAGCATTTTCTTACATTTTAATTTTGCCAAGATGACATCACCAACTCAATGGACATGAGTTTGAGCAAATTCTGGGAGATACAGAAGGACAGGGAAGACTGGCACGCTGCAGCCCATGGGGTCGCAAAGAGTTGGACACGACTTAGCCACCGAACAACAACAGCAGCGACAACAGCCAGGTGATGGCACGTGGCCAGCGCGCTCAGGGGAGCTGCCTGCCTTTCTGCACCATGTCCTCCAGGCATAACACATCCAGACTCTGTACATACCTGCTCACAGTGCGAAGGGAGAAAGAGAAAGGCCTTGCAAATTTCTTCGGTTCTGAAATTTGAAAATCTAACTCTTTCTTCATGTATTATGCTTTTTATATGTTGCAGCTTTTATTTCATTTTGCCTCCAAGACTTCTCTCTGTCCTTAGGGAAATCTAAATTGTCTTTGCTTTGGTTAAGAGTTGCCTAGTTGCAGCAGTGGGCAAACTGACTTATTTAAGATTATCACATCCCTAGGAAAAGAGCACACACACACACTCACACACACACACACACACATACACACTTGTATAGATAGATATTTAGATAGATAATGAATAAAATGCCCATTTTTCTTCTTTTTTTCTCACTTTACAACTTAAATAATATCTTACTATATTAAACCCTTCCTTTCTCCCTCTGGAATTTCAGCTCTAACTTATTTCTTCCCAGCCTAGCATTGGTCTTTACCTAAACTCAATCTGGTTTTTAAGATCTGCTCTTATAGGGCTGATTAAAATGTTTGGGTGACTAAGTAAAGGGTGAGTAGGGAAAGATGATGGACATGATCGTAATCTTAGATTTCTCTTAAGAAAACTAAAATGCATTATTGTTGTCATTTAAAGTTATAGCTATGATTTTAAAGCTCTGTAGAAAGACTTCATAATGAACATTGGTCCATAACATTAGCTCTAATAAGGACTTCCAAGATTATCCAAGCAGATGGTATCCAGAGTCCACATGATGTGTTTCTTCCTAAAGTATTACCTTTAGTTAGAAAATGTTTACTTTCTTCACAGTGATAAGATTTTGGGGGGTTGTTTGTTTGTTTGTTTGGTCATGCCGAGTGGCATGTGAGATCTTAGTCCCTCAACCAGGGATGATGGAACCTGTACCCCCTGCATTGGGAGCTCAGAGTCATAACCACTGGACCACCAGGGAAGCCCCAGCAATGCTTAACAGAGAGTTTTCAAACCTCAAACCTTCCTGTTATTCAAAGAGCAAGTATCTCTTCTAAATGATGATGGTGTAATGGCCAGGTCAACCATTTTGAAAGTTTAAAAACAGCTAAGAACCAAATTCCCACCTATTAATGAGACTATTCAATCTCTTGAAACATTGATGAAACATAAGAGCATTCTGGCACTCAGGAAAAGGAAGTTTTGGTGGAAGGGGAGCACGGGGCAGTGCTGGGGAGAGAGGGCAAGACCTAAGTATGAAAGGAAAACAATAGTCAAAGATTCTTCCTCAGACTGGAGTTTTCAAGGTCCAAGCCATGTTAGATCTATGATTGCCTTAGAAAAAAGAAAGTATTAATATCCAAGAAAACCTAGTACACACTGTACAGGAGAAAAGCAAAAATTAGTGTTTTATCTACCAGGCCATAGTACATGGGTTCCATTTCCAAGGAGATAACGCTTTTTTTTCTCTCAATCTATACATTTATGTTTTAAGGAAAAGTTGAGATCCAGTTTCAATATCAGATGACCTGTACAGTATTACCAACTGCTTAAGATCCACACAGAGGCCTTTTGAACACAGTTAAAATGCAATAGATAGATCTGACTCTTGAGTTTCTGCCTAAATTTGAATATTGACAGAGAATAATAACTTCACTTAGAATCTTACTGTTAATAACATCATTTGTCATTGTGCTTTCTGAAGGAGTTTAAAGAAAGTCTATTAATTATTCACATAAGATACATTAAGGGCTGACTATTAATAAAAAGAAAAAAAAATGCCATTGCCACCCTGAAAAAAAACTGACATTAATATCACTGGTCCTGTGAGTAATTGTAATCCAATTGATGATAAAACAATGAGAATGACTTTTGAATTATTTCTTATGATTCTTCAGTAGCTTTTATGTTGACAAATCTTCTATGATTTGTATCAGCAGGATTTACAAAGCCCATGAAAACTATACAAAAACCAGTTTATAGCAGCAGTACAGAAAGAAATCCATCTTGTCTGTAGGTTGCACCTCAGAATTATTTGGGCAAAATACAAAGTGAAGGAAAGTAATTATATTTCACCAGACCCTCCAAATGCCATTTTACATTAATATAAGATGGTTTCTTGGCTTCATGGGAAACTTGGGTCCAGACAGCTTCATCACTCACAGCAAAATATTTTGAAATCTTGGTTTCAATTCAAAGTCATGGAAAAACAGATGAAGTGTTTTCAGGTTGCCATTGCTGAGTGAAAGCTTATCATTTTGTGTTTGATATGCTAAATTCTTGATGCTAGTTTTTTTTTTTCCCCCCCCCATCTATATGTAAAACAAACCATAAAATGGTATTTTAAGGGGGGGGTCAATTATTTCCTACTGCTAGACAGGCTGAGATTAATCACTTTTTAAAAAATCTGTATAACATTTAAATGTTCTCTGTTGGTTCAGGATGTCTACTCAGAAGGCAATACAGATATCTTAGGATGGTGCTGCCTTCCCAGAAGAGATGCTTTGTAACTGACCTCTTCTTGATTTATCTCTTGGAAAGAGATAAGTGATAGACACATAGAGATAAGAGTGGAGTCAAGAGAATGAAGGATATTGGTAAATAATACAAGGGCAAAGACACTGAAAAACTCAGGGAACAAAAATAAAGAGATTTCTCAAAGACTCAGTAAAGAATGAGTGGAAAAGGGGTTATTTACTCAGCCATAAAAAGGA
This sequence comes from Bos mutus, assembly GCF_027580195.1. Taxonomy (NCBI): domain Eukaryota; kingdom Metazoa; phylum Chordata; class Mammalia; order Artiodactyla; family Bovidae; genus Bos; species Bos mutus. The sequence goes on along the minus strand of NC_091624.1, from coordinate 87,524,548 downwards.
ACGATTTTGAGTCAGTTGCAGTGAGGTGGATGAACATAGAGCCTGTTATACAAAGTGAAGTAAATCAGAAGGAGAAAAACAAATATCATATATTAATGCATGTATATGGAATCTAGAAAAATGGTACTGATGAATCTATTTGCATGGCAGAAATAGAGATATGAGTATAGAGAACAGACATTCGGACACAGTTGGAGAAGGAGAGGAGGGGATGAATTGAGAAAGTAGCATTGGCATATGTACACTGCTGCTGCTAAGTCGCTGCAGTCGTGTCTGACTCTGTGCAACCCCATAGATGGCAGCCTACCAGGCTCCGCCGTCCCTGGGAGTCTCCAGGCAAGAACACTGGAGTGGGTTGCCATTTCCTTCTCCAATGCATGAAAGTGAAAAATGAAAGTGAAGTCGCTTAGTCGTGTCTGACTCTTCACAACCCCATGGGCTGCAGCCCACCAGGCTCCTCCATCCATGGGATTTTCCAGGCAAGAGTACTGGATTGGGGTGCCATTGCATGTGTAAAATAGATAGCCAGCAGGAAGTAACTGTATAGCTCAGGGAACTCAGCTCAGTGCTCTGTGTTGACCTAGAGGGGTGTGATGGGGGACAGGGAGAAATGCTCAAGACAGAGGGGACACATGTATACTTATGGCCGATTCATAAGCCATATGTTGTTATACAGCAGAAACCAGCACAACATTTTAAAACAATTACCCCCCAATTAAAATAAATTTAAAAAATAAAGAAGTCACCACTAAAGAAAGAATTATACAACATTATAAAGCAACTATGCTCCAATAAAAATTAATTTCAAATAAATTATAGCAAGTGAACACGATGATTTCTTTTAAAGCAAAAAAAAAGGTTCAAAATAAGATACTTTAAAAAGGTAACTATCTATATGGTAGGTGTGTATCAGTCTGCTTGGGCTGCCATAACAAAAAATTCACAGACTAGGCAACTTAAACAACAGAAATTTATTTTCTTCTAGTCCTGGAAGCTGGAAGTCTAAGGTCAAGGTTTCAGCCAGTTCCGTTTCTGGCAAGGGCTCTCTTCCTGGCGTGCAGTTGGCTGTCTTCTCTCTTTGTCTTCATAGAGCCTTTCATACACAAAAGGGTGAGGAGTGTGGGTGGAGAGAGCAAGAAAAAGTAGAGAAGTGCTCTCTGAAGTCTCTTCTCACAAGGACACTAATCCTGTAGCATCAGGGTCTCACTCCTATGACCTCAGTTCAGTTCAGTTTACTCAGTCTTGTCCAACTCTTTGCGACCCCATGAACTGCGGCACCCCAGGCCTCCCTGTCCATCGCCAACTCCTGGAGTTTTCTCAAACCCATGTCCATTGAGTCGATGATGCCATCCCCTGTCACCTCCTTCTGTCACCTCATCCTGTCACCATCTCATCCCCTGTCACCTCCTTCTCCTCCTGCCTTCAATCTTTCCCAGGATCAGGGTCTTTTCCAATGAGTCAGCTCTTCTCATCAGGTGACCAAAGTATTGGAGCTTCAACCTCATCATTAGTCCTTCCAATGAGTATCCAGGGTTGATTTCCTTTAGGGTGGACTGGTTTGATCTCCTTGCTGTCCAAGAGGCTCTCAAGAGTCTTCTCCAGCACCACCTATGAATTTTGGAGGGACACAACACTCTGTCCATAAGAGTCAGTAAGGACTCATCTTTGAGTTGAGTACCTGAATTTTTCCAAATGCAACTCTGGTTTTTTCATCATTGTGTCTAACAGACTTTCTTCTCATGGCTATCCTGTTTTTATTCCCTTTTTAAACAGGAAAGGCAAATGACAAATGAAATTCTCCTTTTAGCCCTTTGCTGACCCATTCCAGAACTCTGAGTTTGCTCGCAAAATGACTCGTACACACCTTGTTTGGCAAGCCCTGAACAATAGCTCTGGGGTCCCCAAAATCCATTTTCCCTTGTGCCACTTAGAGGTTTTGAGCGTAGGTCTTTAGGTCTGTGAGACCAAAATGATCCACAACCCAGGTGTGAAGAATTTTTATGGGTTGATCTTTTGAATTTCAAGCATGACATTCTAGTTCTGTAATAGACAAAGTGAAAGCTGCTGGTATGTTGACCACACTAATTGGCCACCTGGTTTAGGGAAACAAAAATGAAGATGAGATGAGAACCACTTACTGTCCCCGAGGCAGCTGGTATTTATGGTATTTATAACAAATTTCTATTGCTCAAGCCACCTAGTCTATGGTGTTTGTTGTGGTGGCCCAAGCAGACTAATACAGTAACCATATGGATATTTTTTTAATCTCATTTTTAATAGATTTCCTTGGTGGTAAAGCACTTCATGGAATGTTTTTTGGCACCTTCTACTTGCCAAATAGATGTTGATTTCAGAGCTTTTCACTGTATTAAAGTATGACTCTGCATTTTTGGTAATTTTACCTTTGAGAGCTCCAACTCTAGGATTGTTTTTAGCTCTGCACAAAACACAGAATCAAGGTGTCACAATATTATGAGTCTGCTTGGAAGCTTTGTTTCAGATAAAAACTCTGCTTACAGCCTATCTACTGAAATAAAAGAGCGTTTTCTCCTTAGGGCTGTGGAATTTTTCCTTTCATCTTATTTACAAAGGTCTTCTATTTATTCCTCTTACAAAACAGGAAAGTAAATTAGATTGTTGACATCACTACAGTCAATGAATGCTCAATAAGTGTCAGATGAATGGATATATGGGGGAACACAATTATTGCAGTTTCCACTTTCACATGAAAAAATTGAATCATAGAATTTTATTGCTTGGAAGTATTATAATTCACCAAGTCAAACTTCTTTCTTCTGGACATCTTTGAAGGAGTTATTCTCCTAACCATTTATTAACAATAATAATAATAACTAACATTTACTGAGTGTTTACTCTGCGCCAAACACAGTTCTAAGTGCTCTTCCTAGATTATCTCAGTCAGTTTTATATAACAGCAATTACATTGTAAAACAATGTCCTGGAGCATAAGTGGGTCTTGTCTATTAATTTATTAATCCCTTCTCCAACAATCCCTTCATTAGGTAAGACACTTTCAAGATTTCTTCTCTCTCTAGGAGCATCCCACGCACACACCTTTCCACCAGTTCCCAAGGAAACCTAATTGGAAAAATAAAACATGCCACCTCTGTCAAAGAGAGTATTTTTAATGATTCAATAATGAAAGAGGACAGATATAGGAGGAGAAGCACATCATCCCTGTTCAAAGATGATGCTGTTTTGTGGGGCATATTCTTCCCCTGAGGTTCCACTGGCCTTTGAACATGGAATGCTGGAATCTGGAAATAACCCGCCTCCTGTTTCATTGCTTGCTAAAGTGAGCCTCAGGAAAGTTTATGATTGTAAAGGGCTTAATCCATCTCCTCCAGTGTCCCCTAGATATTCATTTTAGAAGTAGCCAGTACAGGATTATCCACTGTTATGAGAATCAGGGGTGACATTGAGCAATGAAATGCCCGTAAAATCTCAAGCCCTCATTTTGGTGTACTTGCCTGTCACCTCATCCTATATCAAACCTGAGCTAAATTTCTGCACATTTTTCTTGGACAGAGATGCTAAAGGACAAGTCTTTCTTTTTCACCTATATTTGGAGTTCTGACATTCATTGATATCTTATCAGTACCCACATTTCTTTTGTAAAAAAAAAATTTATTGGAGTATAGTTGCTTTACAATATTGTGTAAGTTTCTGCTGCAAAGTGCATCAGCTATATGGATGTATGTGTGTATATATGTGTGTGTGTGTGTGTATCCCTTTTTTTGGATTTCCTTTCCATTTAGATCCACAGAGCATTGAGTAGAGTTCCCTGTGATATACAGTAGGTTCTCATTAATTATCTATTTTATACATAGCAGTGTATATATGTCAATCCCGGTCTCCCAATTCATCCCACCCCTCCTTTCCTGCCTTGGTGTCCTTGTTCTCTATATCTGTGTCTTTGTTTCTGCTCTGCAAATAGGTTCATCTGTACCATTTTTCTATATTGCACATACATGTGTTAACATATGATGCTTGTTATTATCTTTCTGACTTCTAAATTTGTACCTGGCTCTTTGGAGATGTCACTCAAGGAGGTAGAGGAGGGAAGAGAGTATCACAGTGGCCCCCACTCCCCACACATACTCCCAAATCTGCCCTTCATTTCCCCTTCAAAGCTGTCTTGGATGCTGTAAGAAAAATACCACAGACTGTGTAGCTGACTAATGGGAATTTATTTCTTACAATTTGGGAGGCTGAGAAGTCCACGATTAGGTGGCTGTTGCAGCCTGCTTCCTGGATCGTAAATGGACATTTAGTCAGTATGTCTTCATAAGGCAGAAGGGCAAGCTAGCTTCCCAGTTACGTATAAGGACACTAATCCCAGTCATGACGGCTCCGCCACGTGCTATTTTGGAAGAGCCTTGGGTTGGGTGTGAAAGGAACCTGGCACTGTGAGCTTCCTCCTTTCTGCATATCACTTCATCTTAGGGCCCTCAAGTAATGGGGGTGGGCTCAACGACCCGGGTCTCCTCTGGCTCTAAAATTCTGGGGCCCTAAAGGCCCTCTACCAAATGATTGCAGAGGTCTATGATTGCAGCTTGTCTTTCACAATCATTCAGTGTCCATATGATGAAATGAATGACAAGTTCTTGGACAGGAAGGTGAAGTGAAGTGAAGTTGCTCAGTCATGTCCAACTCTTTGCAACCCCATGGACTGTAGCCTAACAGGATCCTCCATCCATGGGATTTTCCAGGCAAGAGTACTGGAGTGGGTTACCATTTCCTTGTCCAGGGTATCTTCCCGACCCAGGGATTGAACCTGGGTCTCCCGCATTGTACACAGACGCTTTACTGTCTGAGCCACCAGCAAAGTCCACAGGAAGGTAGTCCCACATTAAAACAATGCAGAAGACAAAAAAACTCTGCTTCACAATGACAAGGTTTTAAAGGACTTTGGGGGCCAATAAAGGGGTGAGGGGGAGAAGGCAATGGCACCCCACTCCAGTACTTTTGCCTGGAAAATCCCATGGACGGAGGAGCCTGGTAGGCTGCAGTCCATGGGGTCGCTAGAGTCGAACATGACTGAGCGACTTCACTTTCACTTTTCACTTTCATGCATTGGAGAAGGAAATGGCAACCCACTCCAGTGTTCTTGCCTGGAGAATCCCAGGGACGGGAAGCCTGGTGGGCTGCCGTCTATGGGGTCGCACAGACTGAGGTGACTTAGCAGCAGCAGCAGCAGCAGCAAAGGGGTGAGGTACACCAGGTCCAGATGCCTTGCAGGTGGCATGGATGTGTTCTTTCTCTGTTCCAGCATTTCCATTGACTTGCCTGAGGGCACACAGCTAGTTAGTTGCAGAGATGAGGTTAAGGACAGAAGGGAAGAGGATTAACGTTTGCTGATCCCCTGGTCTCTTTCAGGTACTGTGCATCCTGCGATTGCCCCAGTCTATAGATGAATGCCTCCCATGTAGCCTAGATATTTCACGTGTTTTATTAGTGACTTTTGTTGAGGGTGACAGTTTTAATATTCTTGATGCACTCACCTGCCCAGCCTCATGTCTCAGGCTTGATGAATGTTTTTATGGATAGTTTTTCCCACTCCCAGCCCCTAGGGTCCCTGTTGGGGATTTGTAGCATGCACCACACTCCATGAGCTTTGCCCTGCTTGATCATTCATGTGGGCACCTGTGTAGCTGTACAATGTAGAGGTAGAACTGATGTTTTTTCCTACAGATATATTATAGAATCAGCAGCAATAATAAATGTATTAGGGACTATTCTTTTTAAGTAGAATTACAAATGACTTCCTGGAGAAGGGAATGGCAACCCACTCCAGTACTCTTCCCTGGAAAACTCCACGCACAGAGGAGCCTGGCAGGCTACAGTCCATAGGGTTGCAGAATCGGACATGACTGAGTGACTAACGATACTACAGTACAAATCTCTGTAAATCTTCACCTGCCCCCAGCTTGACCTTGACCCAGTGTTTTAGCATAAATGAATTCTGTTTCTACATAGATATGAAAGTACTGGTATTGTATTTTATCGAGCATCATGCCACACTGAAGGGACTTTCCAGTGAAAAGAGGTGGCATTCTATAGTGCTGAACTGAGTGGTCCTTTTGTGAGGGTTAAAGGAGAATCGAACCCCCACCAAGCTGAGATGGAGGCAGGTTCAGGTTATCCTCTGAGACTGCTCCTTGTGAACTGGAGATGAGACGTTATTACCGATCAATAAAACTGAACTCAAAGATGGCCTATTTTCAGATGCCTCCCGGGTGTTCATTTTAATTCTCTGCTAACAGAGATTGCATTAAAGCGGGCTCACCTTCACACTGGAATTCTGCACAGTGCCCTTCACAGATAAAAATAAGAAATTATGTTGCTTCCAAGAAATATTTTTCTGGCTGGAGAGGCAGCTACTGGACTAATGAATCCAACTCAGGCCCCTCCACTGGAAACCTGACACTTGTGCTGGGGCAAACCACGCAGACCAGGTACCGGTGGAAATAGTACAAGAATCACGTGCAAGGAAGCTGGACAAATTCTCATGCTGCTGCTGCTGCTGCTGCTAAGTCGCTTCAGTCGTGTCCGACTCTGTGCGACCCCATAGACGGCAGCCCACCAGGCTCCCCCGTCCCTGGGATTCTCCAGGCAAGAACACTGGAGTGGGTTGCCATTTCCTTCTCCAATGCATGAAAGTGAAAAGTGAAAGTGAAGTCGCTCAGTCATGTCCGACTCTCCGCAACCCCATGAACTACAGCCTACCAGGCTCCTCCATCCATGGGATTTTCCAGGCAAGAGTACTGGAGTGGGGTGCCATTGCCTTCTCTGGATTCTCATGCTACTAGACCACAAACAAGACAGACTGCTGCCATTCCTCCATTCACTAGATAAAGGAAAATAAAACTAAGTTGCTTGCCCCGGAGACCTCCCAATAGGTGCTGACCCCTGGAATTGTTCTTGTCTAACTGTAAGTAGGTATTCTGATAGCCAGACCTCTAGATTCCAACCTTCAGTGTTGATAAATGAATCCAAGAAGGTAGTTGTCCATTTATCACAATGTTATCACATAGAGTAGCATCTCGCCTCTGTCTCTTCTCCTCTCTTTCTCTCTCTCTCTCATAAAGTTATCCCCAAAATTCTGTAGGATCACTGCAGAGTTGTATTTCTAGGTCCGTCCCACCTTGCTTCACAAAGATCTGGGGCTGCTTGCAAAATACATCTGATGAAAGAAAAGGATAAAATGACTATTTTTGAGAAAATGCAGCAAAGGATGGAAAAGATAGTGGGAAGTGTATCAGTAAGACTAGACTAAGGTGAGCTCAGATCCCAGTGCTGTGGTTGCTGGTCAGGGGTTACAAATTTGCCTCTGAACTCTCCAGTGCAAAGAAATAAATAGCATCATTTCCCTGATTCACAGATGTCTCAAAGTTTCTAGAAGAAGCATGAGTTTTCCCAATGCTAAGATGTGAAAGATTGTTCTCCCTTGATTCCTCATAAAGAGGCCACCGGATCAGCTAGGATAAGGTTCCACCATTAGCAACCAAAACCCCAAAATGACAGTGACTTAAATAAGATAGAATTTTATGTCTCTCCCAAGTCTTTATAGGCAGCCGAGGGCCAGAATGGCTCTTGATGGGTGTCAAAAGTCAGATCCTTTTATACTCTTTCTCCACCTTGTGAGTCCAAGATGACCGTTCAGACTCTGGCCAAAATGTCCCCATTCCTGGCAGCCGGAAGGAGGAATGAGTGATGAAGGATACGCCTCCACCCTTTAAAGACACATCCCAGAAGTTGCAGAAGATACTTCCCGTTCCATCTCATTGGCCAGAACTTAATCCCATGACAAGAAAGGTTGGAAATAGAGACTTTATTCCAGGCCCAGGTAAAAGGAGGCCTTCTGTCACTAAAGCACAAGGGCAATATGTTAGGTTTCTAGGGCTGCCATTAAAAAAAAAAAAATCAGAGGCCAGGTGGCTTAAACCACAGAAATTTATTTCCTCACAGTTCTGGAGGCTGAACATCCAAGATCAAGGTGTCTAGAGGTCATTTTCCGCTGAGGCCCCTCTCCTTACGTTTGGCTGCCTTCTTGCTTTGTCCTCATGTGGTCTTTGTTCTGAGCATGCACATCCCTGGTGTCTCTCTCAGTCCTAACCTCCTATTATAAGGACACCAATCGCAGTGGGTTAAGACCCCTCATAAAGCCCTCATTTTAACCTGATCACCTTTTTAAGGGCCTTGTCTTCAGTCACAGCTAAGGTCCTGGGGGCTGGGACTTCAACACAGGAGTTTGGAAAAGACACAATTCCATCCGTAACATGCAGAATAGATACTAGAGAACAATCAGAAGCTCTTGCTGTGTCATTTGCCAGCATCCTCGTAATAGATAAAGAATAAATTCTTTGGTGCTGTTTGTTTTGTCTCCCCTTTGAAATTCAAATCTCTTGATCCTCCAGCACCTGCTCTTCCTGCCAGGATGCATTGGCTCCTTCAAGATTGGACAACCAGAACGTCACTGTGTGGAAACTTAGAGTCACGTATTTGAGGCTCAGGTTTTCCATGTCAGGGAGTATTGTTTAGTTGCTAGGTTGTGTCCAACTCTTTGCGACCGTATGGACTGTAGCCCACCAGGCTCCTCTTTCCATGGGATTCTCTGGGCATGAGTACTGGAGTGGGTTGCTGTGCCCTCCTCCAGGGGATCTTCCTGACCCAGGGATCAAACCCACATCTCTTACATCTCCTACATTGGCAGGCAGGTCCTTTACCCTCTAGCCCCACCTGGGAAGCCTGTGTCAGGGGTTGCAAAATCAATCATTGCTGCCCTGATTTTGCATAATTCTAGGGATTCTACAGAAAAGACAATGGCAACCCATTCCAGTTCTCTTGCCTGGAAAATCCCATGGACAGAGGAGCCTGGTAGGCTGCAGTCTGTGGGGTCGCTAAGAGTGGGACACGACTGAGCGACTTCACTTTCACTTTTCACTTTCATGCATTGGAGAAGGAAATGGCACCCCACTCCAGTGTTCTTGCCTGGAGAATCCCAGGGACGGGGGAGCCTCGTGGGCTGCCATCTATGGGGTCGCACAGAGTCGGACACGACTGAAGCGACTTAGCAGTAGTAGGAGTAGGGATTCTACAGAGACCCCAGATCTTACACTATTCTAAACCCTTTTATCACAAGACAGCTGACTTTTTCTTTCTGGATCATTTTTGCATTTTCTCTGGATATGCTACAGAAGTTTTAGGAGGTAAGGATGGGTTATTGCAAGGTCAAAGTGAGGATGCCACGACTCCAGGAAAAACTGGAAAATCATTGCCCAGCCTCTCCTGGGGTTGAGACAAATGAGCATGCCAGCAGCCCCAGCTTGGGCAAAGGCAAAACAAGCCCCAGACTTGGAACAGTACTTTTTTTCCACTTTTCTAACTAGCTTGCAAGCTGTCACCCATTGAACCAGAGTGAGATTGCACTTGGCAAAAAGACAAAGAGAATTTCCCCTAAGACATGCTGACAGCCTTGCTCCCTGGGTACCTCTCAAATCCTCTGCAGGATTCTGGGCCCCTGAACTTCTGTCTATGGCAATCTTCATCCACAAGAGGCCATGATGTCCCCACAGAGAGCACTGTTTGTGTAACCTGAGACCCAGCATCTTCTCCTTGTCCATTTCTGCTCTAGCAACAGCCACCTTAAATGCAGCTTTTGGAAGCCGTACAATATAGCTAATTGTTTGCGTTGGACGGTAGTGTGTTTAGAGCTTATGTATCTAAACAGATAATTATTTTCCACTATTTGCTGGTGGTACTGCCTGCCTGGTGACTTTGGCAGATGGAGAAAGGAGCTAATCCGTAGGTTATAAGCAGAAGGGTTATTGATGAAATGTCACCATCTGTTGGTGTCATTAAAATGATATGAGTCATAAAGAGTTGCTTTTGCTTTTTTCTCTAAAAAAAAGGTTAACTTAGAGTCTAGAGAGAAGTTTCTAGATTGCAGATGGCAGTGGGGGATCTGACCATGGCGGGGTGGGGGAGTGTCCATTCTGGAAGGGGAAGGAGCTTGATGACCAGATCAGATTGATAGGTCTTCAAGGAAGTGCTAGACTCCTCTCTGTCTGAATAAAACCACTCACCTTGCATGATACAGGGTACTTATTGCATGTAATGTAAGGTCTCAACTCTCGCATGATCCTCCCTATTCCTGAGGCATCTCCCAGATGGGGAGCAGAAAGTCATTCATTTGGAGTGAAACAAGAAAGATCATATCTGGAAGGAAACAGTTAACATGCACCTCTTTTCTAGTCTTCACTGGTCTCATTACATAGAGATTATTCATGTAGTCAACTGACCCCTTGGGAGGCTGGGTGAGCCCTATAGGGAATGATATTTGCTACATCTGCTGCATCTGCTGGGAGAAGGTGGAGGTGGCTCAGAGGAGGAACCAGGAACAGCACACCCAAGCTTCTGTCAGGGGCAGGAGCCCTAGGGATGGGTAAAGGAAACAGTGGATGGACACTACATAGCGAAAGAAACAGCTTTTGCTTTTGTTGACTTTCTCTGTTGACTTCCTGTTTTCAGTGTCATTGATTTCTTCTCTGATTTTTATTATCTCTTTTCTCCTGCTTACTTTGGATCTAATTTGTGCTTCATTTTCCTGTTTCCTAAGGTGGAAACGTAGATGACTGATTTTAGATCCTCCTTCTTTTCCAACGTATTACAGAACAATGAGATGGAGAACATAAGAAGCATATTTAATGAAGATCCAGACAACCCAAATAATATGCACCAACTTCCTAATTCTGCCTTATTACCTAATCCTCTTAATTCCCTCGTATTTGGTGTTTAAAATTCTTTCACTTGCTGCCAAGGACATACACTCATATGGAAAGAACCTTTTTCAGTATGGCTTAAGATTAGCTTTTTTAATTAATTGTTTCAACTCCTGGAGAGAAAGTGAGGGTGATTGTGTAAGCCACTAAAAATCCTTTTGGCAGTATTAGGGTATACATTATAAATAAGTAAACATAACACAGTAGCAGGTCGGGCATCACACTCATTCCTGTCTCTAGTCGCATGCTTTTCCTGTAGACCACATGGCCTGAGACTGGCCCACCTACCACCTCCCTAGGGAGAGGTGCTGGTGGGATTCAGTGCTACTGCTTGAAATACTCCAGGATTCTGGAAGCAAGAGTCCCAGGTGGGGGACACAGGGGAGCAGGAGCTGTGTGTGTTATTTATATGATCTCAAAAGGAAGCATCAGTGGAAAATTCCTATTGATATTTTTAGATCTGACGCATGGTCCTGACTGCTACACTTTCATGTTTAAACAAGCAGGGAAGGGAGTGATGGATGCTATCTGCAGCACTGTGTTGGAGGTTTGGAGGGCCCATCTGACAGGCTAATAGTCATCCTGCCAGGCCCTGATCTGCCTTCTGCCCCTTTTTGCTCAAGTTCAAAAGCTGCTGACTTCAGCAGGCAGCAAATAAAACGCAGGCTGCTTGCTGCCTGGACGGAAACACTGAGATTTACCCCCAGCTCTGCAGCCCTGTGCACCCCACACCCACACCTTTAGCACCTCTACTTCATTCTCTTGTTTCTCTGCGAATGCAACATTGTTGTTTAGTCGCTAAGTCATGTCCAATTATTTGCGACCCCATGGACTGTAGCCCACCAGGCTCCTCTGTCCATGGGATTCTCCAGGCAAGAATATTGGAGGGGGTTGCCATGCCCTCCTCCAGGGGATCTTCCCAATCCAGGATGGAACCTGAGGATTCTTTTACCACTGAGCCACTGAGCCAAATATATGTTGCATTCAACAGGGGAAGCCAGCAAATGCAACATAGATTTGCATAATTGGGGTTTTTGCTATGCAGACGTGGTTTCTCCTATGAAGTTCATGGATTGGCACTGTAATTCACTCCAGTTGAAATGATCAATTCAGGAAGCTAGAGAATGTTCAGGGAAAGGAAAGTGAAGTGAAGTGAAGTCACTCGTCACATCTGACTCTTTGCGATCCCATGGACTATAGCCCACTAGGCTCCTCCATCCATGGGATTTTCCTGGCAAGAGTACTGGAGCAGGTTGCCATTTCCTTCCCCAAGGATCTTCCTGACCCAGGGATAGAACCCAGGGCTCCCACATTGTAGGCAGATGCTTTACCATCTGAGACACCAGGAAAGGTAAAAAGGAAAGGAAGTTCTTAAATCCACATGGCTGAGCAATGTATTTCTTGTTCCTGAGATTCGGACTATGACAGATGGGATTCTCTTATAGACCTAAAAAGTCCATAGATGAAAGCAGCTGAGATGACCCAAGAAAGCTGCTAGTGGGATCTGAAGATCCCCTCCTTGTTTTGTGGCCTGAGGACGTTATTATCATTTTTTGTTTATTTTTTTATCTCCTTGTTTCTACAACAGACCACAGAGACAGGTGAAGATGAAGAGGACCAGCCTCTCAGCCTGGCCTGGCCTTCTGATCCACGCAAACAAGTCACATTCCTAATTGTTCTCCCCATAGTGTTTCCTCTCTGGATTACCTTACCTGATGTTCGAAAACCTGTAAGTAAAGCATTTTTTTTTTTTTTTAATTTCTCGTCAGGGGAGGAGGGGAAGCACAGCATACAACAAGAGCCTGCTCCTATAAGGAAAGGAAGAAAGGATGACATATATACATGCGTATGTATATATGTGCTTGAAATTTCTCTGGACAGATGCGTGATGATAGTGATTGTTCTGGTTAGCAAATATGCATAATGAACCACCCCCCGAACTTAGTGGTGTGAAATGACAACCAGGTTATTTTGCTCGTGGATCCCGTGGATCAGGGATTCAAATGGACACACTGGGGATGGCTGGTCTCTGTTCCAGAATGTCTGTGGCCTCAGCTAGGAAGGCTTAGATGACTGGGGGCTAGAACTATCTGGTGGAGAGGGAAATGGCAATCCACTCCAGTATTCTTGCCTGGAAAATCCCGTGGACAGAGGAGCCTAGTAGGCTACAGTCCATGGGATCACAAAGAGTCGGACACAACTGAGTGACTTCACTTTCACTTTTCACTTTGATGCATTGGAGGAGGAAATGGCAACCCACTCCAGTATTCTTTCTTGGAGAATCCCAGGGACAGAGGAGCCTGATGGGCTGCCATCTGTGGGGTCGTACAGAGTCGGACACAACTGAAGCGACTTAGCAGCAGCAGCAGCTGCAGAACTATCTGGAGATTTCTTCGCTCATGTTTCTGGCACCTGAGCAGAGATGATTCAAGGTCTGGGCTCAGTTGGGATCATCCCCTAGAGAACCTATTGTGTGACTGGGGTTCCTCACTGTATGGCAGCATCAAGATAGTCAAATGTCTTTCATAAGGGGTCCTGGCTCCAAGAGTCAGTGTTCTTGCCACACAAGGAGAAGCTCCTTGTCTCTGGTTAGTCTAGTCTCAGCAGTCACACAGTCACCTCCACTGAACTCTACTAGTCAGAGCGATCATAAATCTGTCTAGGGCAACAAAATTATCAGTGTCCTACAGCATATGACACCCTTGATGGCAGCAATTTCAAAGAATTTGCAACCATGTTTTAAAACTACCACAGTGATTGTCTTTGCAAAGTGGAAATGAAGGTCTGAGGCAGAAGGGTGACTTGCATTTTGTTGACTGTGTACACAAATTACTCATTCAATTCAAAAAATAATTTAAAGCAATGCATTCGTGTGGTATAAATGCGTACATGTCTGATCTGCTCCCTCCAGTATTATCATTACCATAATGAATATTATTATCTTCCACGATTGTGTGCTGGGTGCTATGAACACAATACCATCTTACAATCAGCAAAGTATAGTCTGAGTGTAGATCAGCTTAAAAGAACATCCCCTCCAGTGTTGTCAAACTGGGTTCTTGGGCCACTGCCCCAAAAGGTGAAAGAACTAATGACAAATAAAGAAATAAAGAGAAACAGCTTCCCTTTTTTATTATGGGCCTTCACACATGTACTCATTCAACAAAAGTGTATATCTACTAATTTTACATATATATATATAGGCATAAGTAGAAAGAAACTTAGGCAAAAGGAGTTAACTAGCTCACGCCTGGTCACTTCCTAGGGCATGGAGCTGAGATTCACACCCAGGCCCATGTGACCACACAGCTTGGGCTCTTCCTCATATTTCTTGGTGCCAGAAGGTAAAAATACAAAAACATTGCTAAAAGCATTTGGAATAGAATACTGCAATAACATCCAGCATAATTTAGCATCCTTCTTCAAAAGCCCCGATGATCCCACTTTCCTCATTTGAAAAAGACTGGAGAAACATCCTGTCTCATTACTCTGTTCTGACCCAGAAATAAGCCAACCTGACAGAGAGCCTTGTCTTATCAAGTACAGGCCAGGAATGACCCCTCACGTAAAGACCCCTGGCATTAGACGTTTGCTAGGAATGGGTGAATGTAGCAGGTGTGGCTCATTTAAAGCATTATCTAGGTTTCTTTCTTCAAGATGCTGTTACAGAGCATCTGCTCTATACAAAGGCCTGGCTTCCTGGAAACCTGCAGCCAAATAGCTGGAATGCGTTCAGTTTCTTCTTGGCTCCCATCACAAGGACATTTCTGAGATGTACGTGCTCACATGCGCTCACTCACTCATTGCCTCTTTCTCCCTCTCTCTCTCTCACCATTGCTCTGCTATTTAGCTCAATGCTTTTGCTTAGCTCAGGGAGGAAAATGAGGGAGACAGACAGGGTTTTCTAAATCCCCATAGCAGATCTAGTGTGATATGGCCCAGAGCAGAGGGGCCTGGTTCGCTAATAAGACTGATCAATGTTATAAAGCAGATAACCAACATGGACCTACTGTACAGCACAGAGGACTAGACTCAGTGTCTTATAATAACCCGTAAGGGAAGAGAATCTGAAGAATATATACACATAGTGTATATATATAGGACTGAATCACTGTACTGTACACTTGAAACATGATATTGTAAATCAATTCTACATCGATTTTTTAATTTAATAATAATTTTTTAAATAACTTTTAAAGAAAAGAGTGATCGATGTCAGTGTACAACTGCTGGAGCCATCAGGAAGACGTGCAGGAATGGGAGGAGGAGGTTGCCAGCGACTCAAGGTCCTGGAACCTCAGGGCTGGGTGGGACTCAGAGCAAAGGCTGGCAGAGTACTCGCTCCCTCTGTGATCCGAGTCAAGGAAGCTGTTAGGGAAGATCAGCGCTCTCAAGCAGGGACTCCTGGACCACAAACAGGACTCCACCATGGCTACAGTTAGACCTGCTCTGGCTGATGCCGTAATCCCCAGGGTGAAAAGCAAGCAGATGCAGCTGAACAGGATACTCCCCGTGCAGTGCCGCTGACTGGTCATTCGCTGAGCAGTACCCCACAGGAGCCAGCCCCCACAGCGTGTGCTGGGGTGGCCGGTGGGATTTTTCCCCACTGTACCCTGAAGGGCCATTGCTGTGTGGACTGGATTTTTTTCTGTCTTTTCCTGAGTATGTGTGCTGTTCCAAGCAGAAATGAGGCTTTTAGGTAGAACCTTGGGTGTTTGTAGATTTCCTCAGCAAATATTTATTAAACATATATTATGTGCCAGGCATCAGGCTTTATGCCCTAAAAGAGACATAAAGTCACATCAGTCACAATTCCTCTTTTTTTTTTTTTAATGTTTTGGCCACACCACACTGGCATGTGGGATCTTAGTTCCCCAACCAGGGATCAAACTCACATCCCCTGCATTGGAAGTGCAGAGTCTTAACCACTGGACCTCCAGGGAAGTCCCACAATTCCTATTTTTAAGTTGCTCTAAACTCAGTAGAGGAAACAAAGCACAGCCTTACTAGTGAGAGCTAGGACTTCATGCTCTCGCTAGGACTTCCCTGGTGGCTCAGATGGTAAAGCGTCTGTCTACCATACGGAACACCTGGGTTCAATCCCTGGGTTGGGAAGATTCCCTGGAGAAGGAAATGACAACCCACTCCAGTATTCTTGCCTGGAAAATCCCATGGACAGAGGAGCCTGGTGCAGGCTACTGCCCATGGGGTCGCAAAGAGTCGGACACGACTGAGCGACTTTACTTTCACTTTCACTAGAGGGAGCAGCTAGACTCAAACCCAGGTCTCCTGACTCTGGAGCAATCTCATGCTACCATGTTGACTGCAGTGGTTTTTCCCACGAGACACACGCATTGTGCAATCATGGGAAAGTCACATCTCAAATCTCGACCTCATATTTCCTCCTTTGTGTAATACAGGAGTGGAGGAAGATCTCTAAATTTCTGGCCAGCTTTAATGTTCTGTGATTCAGGAAACCATAGATAACCATCGATACAATAGTCCCAGTTTACTCTCAGAGCATACAGGCTTGAGTTACATGGTCACTCTTTGCATATATGGAATGCCAAACAAAACAAGCTTGCTGGTTGGTACAAAGGCCAGTAAGCAGCTTCTTGCTCATGCTCAGCTCAAGAGAGTTTCATTAGGTTTGATCTTGCATAAGTTAGCTTTTGTTGTATAACATCCCAAAACTTAGTGACTTAAAACAAGTATTCTTTTAGCCCATAATCCTCCGAGTTGGCAATGTGGCTGAGGCTTGGCCTGACAGTTCCACCTCTCACTTACATAGCTGGAGGCTGGAATGTCAGCTGGAATACCTTGATTCTGTTCCACGTGGTCTTCTGTCCTTAAGCAGTCTAGCCTAGGCTTATTCATATGACGGCCAAGTTCCAAGAGTAGTGAAAATGAAAGTCACAAAGCCACAAAGATCTAGTTTAGAGCCTGCATGCTGTCATTTCTACCACATTCTATTGGTCAGAGCAAGGCCTAAGGCCAACCCAGATTCAAAAGCTTGGGAAACAGACCTTATCTCTCCATGGGAGGAATTATAACGTGATATGGCCATTTTTTTCAGTCTGCCACTGTCCTCATGTCTTGCCACAGGGCCTCTTGAAAAATTACCCAGGGAGAGAAGAGACACTTGCTACTCCTCAGAGCCTGGTAGCTCTGCATCCTGAGTAGTTTTTGACTTACCCATGGAGATGAGCATCCTAAACCTTGACAATAATTACAATGAAAACAGGATTTTTTTAAATGTATACACATCTAGTTTCAGAGTAAATTATACCCCCACTTGTTTTTATTTCCACTTAATTTATATGCAAATTGTATGACAGTATTTGCTGAATTATGCATACTTTCAGCTCAGATAATTAATGTGGGTTTCACATTTATAGTTTTCTTAAATTAGTGGCTTTGTTTTAAAAGTCCAAGAACTGAAATGCAACCTTAATGTCTTTGATGAAAATTGAAAATAATAAAGGAAACAAAGACCCCCCCAAAGTTATATTCTCTCATGGCCTAGGATGGGTGTTCTTCCAAAACAGGAATGCATGAGATACCAAAACA
Organism: Bos mutus; assembly: GCF_027580195.1. Classification (NCBI taxonomy): domain Eukaryota; kingdom Metazoa; phylum Chordata; class Mammalia; order Artiodactyla; family Bovidae; genus Bos; species Bos mutus. The sequence goes on along the minus strand of NC_091624.1, from coordinate 87,507,173 downwards.
TGACCCATCAGATCTAGGAAGGTACTTACAACTCACCCAGGATTTTGCAGTTTCTGTCATGCATTAGTTCACTCACCAAGTATTTATTATGCGTCTACTGTGAACCAAGGATGGTTCTAGCAAGGATGGAGTGATTGGGGCCCTGAGAGTTTGAGTGACCTGTCCAAGCAAGACCAGCTAATAAGAAGCAAAGCCAAGACTCTAAGCCAGATGTCTGAGGTCATTTTCACCTCCCTGAGTTTCAGTTTTTTCATGTCTTAAAAATCAAATTGAGGTTAATATTGTCTAATAACAACTCCCATTACTATCTGAGCACTTGTTCCATGCAAGGAATTTGATAGACATTTCATCTGCATGAAATCCTCAATACAACTAGATATTGTTATTCCCCTCATTTTACAGAAACTGAGACATAGAGAGATGAAATAATTTGTCTCAGGGCACATTGCTGGTAATTGACAAGCAAGGATTACTACTGGTCATAGTAATCCAGAGACCATACTTTCAATCTTTAACAGGATTGCTTTGAAGAACTTTGTTAAATATGTATGCCCCAGAACCTTGCACAGAGGAGATGCTTGGTGAATATTTTTTTTTTAATTTAAATAAGTAGATGGCAAATTTGTGCCACCAGCTAGTGTCCAGCAATGTTTTCTAAGCCAAGAAAGTATCATTCTGATGTACTAAAAACTTCTAATGAGAACATTAGCTATCAATTATACAAGTAAACCATTACATTGGGAACAAAATGGACACATGTGCCAGCCAGCACATGGACACAATTTGCTTTCTGCTAATTGGTGTGAGGCCCATCCCACCAGATGTCAGAATGAGCCACCATTACAAACCAGGAATTGACACACCAGACCTTGGCTTGAAGAGCTCTTTCTTCCTTGCAATGAGTATTAAGTGTTAGTTGCTCAGTCATGTACAACTCTGTGTGACCCTGTGGACTGCAGCCCGCCAGGCATCTCTGCCCAAGGGATTCTCCAGGCAAGAACACTGGAGTGGGTTGCCATTCCCTTCTCCAGGGGATCTTCCCAACCCAGGGATCGAACCCAGGTCTCCAGCATTGCAGGCATATTCTTTTACCCACTGAGCCACCAGGGAAGCCTTCCAATGAGACTGGTAACTAAATAACTGTACAGGTTCTACTGGGCAGTGATAACTGGAATGAGACCATAGAGTCCAAAGAAGGGGAATAATCCAGAAAAAAATGAAAGAAGGAATTACCTGGGCTGTGAAATTGGAAATGATAAGGTACTTTGATGGTCCAGAAACACTTAACCAAACTGCTGATGCATGAAAAGTTGATGCTTCCAAAGAAAGAACTGTATGGGAGGCTGGGTGAGGCAGATGGTCGTACAGCTGGAATGCTAGTCTGTATTTCCCTGATGTTCTTTATTTTCTGACATTCAGAGCACAAGCTAGTATTATGATGATAATGACCATTAAGTGTCCAAAGCTGGGTATATTTTGAGCATTATTGGCCCTGTCTTTTCTTTAGAAATGAATATAACCTGGATTCCTAACATCTAAGAATATGTGCTATATAGAGTCAGACAGACCTAGATTTAAATTTCATGTCTAGTTCAAGATCTAGGTACAGAATAGGTGCCCAGACTTTTCCTACCCCTAGTTAAGGATGAAGACCTGAAATTTTACAAAGAAAAATTATTTTTAATCTTTTTTTTCAATGAGCCCCTAATCCAACACTAGGTACATTTATATGTCAAATAATTACTAGTTAGCTTCTTGATTAAGACTTGTAAAAGATGATGCTGTGAAAGTGCTGCATTCAATATGTCAGCAAATTTGGAAAACTCAAGAGTGGCCACAGGACTGGAAAAGGTCAGTTTTCATTCCAATCCCAAAGAAAGGCAATGCCAAAGAATACTCAAACTACCGCACAATTGCACTCATCTCACACGCTAGCAAAGTAATGCTCAAAATTCTCCAAACCAGGCTTCAGTAATACGTGAACCATGAACTTCCAGATGTTCAGGCTGGTTTTAGAAAAGGCAGAGGAACCAGAGATCAAATTGCCAACATCCGCTGGATCATGGAAAAAGCAAGAGAATTCCAGAAAAACATCTATTTCTGCTTTATTGACTATGCCAAAGCCTTGACTGTGTGGATCACAATAAACTGTGGAAAATTCTAAAAGAGATGGGAATAACAGACCACCTGATCTGCCTCTTGAGAAACCTGTATGCAGGTCAGGAAGCAACAGTTAGAACTGGACACGGAACAACAGACTGGTTCCAAATAGGAAAAGGAATACGTCAAGGCTGTATATTGTCACCCTGCTTATTTAACTTATATGCAGAGTACATCATGAGAAACGCTGGGCTGGAGGAAGCACAAGCTGGAATCAAGATTGCTGGGAAAATATCGATAACCTCAGATATGCAGATGAACACACCCTTATGGCAGAAAAGTAAAGAAGAACTAAAGAACCTCTTGATGAAAGTGAAAGAGGAGAGTGAAAAAGTTGGCTTAAAGCTCAATATTCAGAAGACTAAGATCATGTCATCTGGTCCTATCACTTCATAGCAAATAGATGGGGAAACAGTGGAAACAGTGTCAGACTTTATTTTTGGGGGGCTCCAAAATCACTGCAGATGGTGATTGCAGCCATGAAATTAAAAGACGCCTTACTCCTTGGAAGGAAAGTTATGACCAACCTAGACAGCATATTAAAAAGCAGAGACATAACTTTGTCAACAAAGGTCCCTCTAGTCAAGGCTATGGTTTTAATAGTAGTCATGTATGGATGTGAGTTGGACTATAAAGAAAGCTGAGTGCTTTATAAATAAAGAATTTATACTTTTGAACTGTGGTGTTGGAGAAGACTTTTGAGAGTCCCTTGGGACTGCAAGGAGATCCAACCAGTCCATCCTAAAGGAGATCAGTCCTAGGTGTTCAATGGAAGGACTGATATTGAAGCTGAAACTCCAATACTTTGGCCAGCTGATGCTAAGAGCTGCTCATTTGAAAAGACCCTGATGCTGGGAAAGATTTAGGGCAGGAGGAGAAGGGGATGACAGAGGATGAGGTGATTGGATGGTATCACTGACTCAATGGACATGAGTTGGGGTAAACTCCGGGAGTTGGTGATGGACAGGGAGGCCTGGCGTCCTGAGGTTCATGGGGTCGTGAAGAGTCGGACACAACTGAGCGACTGAACTGAGCTGAACTGAACTGAACTGAAGCATCAAATATGAATTACAGAGGTTTCCACTAATACATTGATTTGAACTGGCTCCTTTAAATCTTTAATTCAATTACTTATTTTCTGCCTCTTGACCGGGAATGTTTTATGCTTCAGGGATATTTTTCGGATGAGAAATATGTTGAAATAATTTGATTCTGACTTGTGACACTATATCAATGAACAGATATGCAAATGTACAAAAACTTGAATAATAATAAAATAATATTTACATACTTAGTATGTTAACTAACCTGGAAAGGGGACAGTCTATGAAATGAGGACTCTCCCAGGATATCCAGTCCATGTGCCATGTTATAGTGTGGAGATTATACTCCATATCCTCCCAGAATGTTCAGAATCAAACTAAAAACAGGCTGCTGCTCAAACCACACTTGTGGCCCCACATCACAAGAGGGGCCCTTCTCTTCCCTATGACACAGCATGGCCGTGGGAGATAAAATGCTCATTACACCTAGGGTCCTGAAACAGTGACTTGTGACCAGAGGAAAAGAATGGAGACTCTAATCAGCTAAATGCCTTGCATGGGGAAACTTGGCACTGGCAATTCCAAGGCTCAGATAATCTCATCTCCAGCTGGAGCTACCTCCTTGCTTTAAAGGAATTTGCTTTTTGGACTTTTCTGGTGGTCCGGTGGCTAAGTCTGTGCTCCCAGCGCAGGAGGCCCAGGTTGGGTCCCTGGTCAGGGCTCAGATGATAGAGTATCTGCCTGCAATACAGGAGACCTGGGTTCAGTCCCTGGGTCAGGAAGATCCCCTGGAGAAGGGTAATGGCTACCCACCCCAGGATTCTTGCCTGGACAGAAGAGCCTGGCAGACTACAGTCCACAGGGTCACAAAGAGTCAAACATAACTGAGCAACTAACAGGGAACAAAGAACCTATATGCTACTGAAGATCCTGCGTGCCACAACTCAGACCCAGGGCAGCCAAATAAAAATAAACACATTTTTTAAAAAAAGGAATTTGCTTTCAAAGTAACTGTCTCAACCTCCACTTTGAAAATTGATTACTTTTTTCCCATAACCCATTAAATAGTACTCAGGTCCTCAGAAAGAGTCTGAGTCTGAAATGTGAAAATATTTCAGCCAGATGTTTCAGGGGAAACATTGAAAAATAAGATTGTGGCTACTTACTGGGGTCTGATGTTTTTCCTCAGTTGAATCAAGACCACTGGTCTTACAGACATCCATACTAACCAGTGGCCCAAGAAAAACCACAGCCATTGAAAGAAAGAAAATGATTCTTGTGAAATTTAACAGAACCATGTGAATGATAATGAAAACATATATTAAAAACTTGAACTAAGTACAGAGAACGCAAGCCTGTTTGGAGCGATAAGACTGTGTTTGTCATTATTGATATTCAAAAGATTACCGTGTACAGGTTTATCTTTTGCTGTTAATGAAGCTCTCAAAAGCTGTGGCAGAAGTGTTCTGTGTGACTGCCCAAGGTCAGCCCTTCAGACAAGTGAGATAGTATTCATCCAAGTCAACTACATTTATTTCTCTGGGCAGAATTGGATGGTATTATCAAAGCAAAAACTAAGATTGTCTCTAAAAGTGGAAAGCTTTGAAATAAAAAGTGTTTGGCAATAATAAGTGGCTCTCTAAGAATATTATGCTTTCTGAGCATGTTTTAAAGGATCCCAATTTGCAAAAAGAGCATCAGTAAGACACCACTACCATCCAACGCAAGCATGGATTTCCCTGTAGTGGGATCAATAAGAAACATTGCATTTTGCTATCTGATTTGGGCCGATGTTTGAAAGAAATTTGAAAAGTGCTCATCCTGTAAGCCTGAGATTGCACAAAGCCTAGGGCTAAAAGCCCAATTCCGTAGTTGGACATTACATAGTTAAGGGTAGAGAACAGGAGAGGAAACATTCCCAAGAGTGTCTACTCTGCGACTCCCGTGGAGAGCAGCGCAAGTGGGCATTTGCTACTTGTGTGGCTCCAGTATCTGAGAGACTGGCCATCCTCGGGAACCTGTATTAACTGTGGTGATAGCTTTTTCTCTGTGGCTTTTCCTCATAATCCGCGGGGCTGTAAAATGAGCCCATTTGTTTTTGAAACTATTGATCTTTCTTGTTAAATGTAATTAATCCCATAGGCTTTCTGGCAGATGGATTATTATTAGGATACATGAGTCAAAGCGATAGAGACTGATTCTCATGAACTTGAAGAGGAGGTAGAAAAGGGAGCAGGAGAAGGAGGGGGGATATGGAGTACTGAGGGGTTGAAGGCAAGGTTGAGAAGCCAAGCCTTGGGAAAGGGCAGGAACAGAGAGCATCTGAGCACCCAGCAGTAGGAACAGACCTTCTCTTCAAAAGACTGCCATCTCAGGTGGGACGAACTGAGAGTTGCATTGACACATATACATTACCATATGTAAAATAGATAGCTAGTGGGAAGTTGCTGCATAACACAGGCAGCTCAGCCCAGTGCTCTGTGACAACCTAGAGGGGTGGAATGGGGGAGAAGTTCAAGAAGGAGGAGATGGATGTATACTTTCAGCTGATTTATGTTGTATGGCAGAAACCAACAACATTGTAAAGCAATATCATATAATTAAAAATAAATTTAAAAAAAAAGACTTCCCATCTCAGCAGCCAGTTTTATGATGGCTTGGCTTCAACCAATTTCACATTCCCGAGAGAAATCTTAATGTCCCAGCTCAACCAAGGGTTACTGATGGGTTTCCCCAGTGGCTCAGATGGTGAAGAATCTGCCTGCAATGCAGGAGACCTGGGTTTGATCTTTGGGTAGGGAAGATCCCCTGGAGAAGGGAATGGCAATCCACTCTAGTATTCTTGCCTGGAAAATCCCCTAGACAGAGGAGCCTGGCAAGCTTCAGTCCATGGGGGTCGCAAAGAGTTGGAGACGACTGAGCGACTAACACTTTCACTTTTCACCAGGATGGCAGATCACCTCGGTTAGTACTCACACTCTCCCCTCTTCCTGGTTCTCTTGCAGTCATCAAGGAAGTTTTTTCCCATCACGTTTTTCGGCTCCATCTCCTGGATCGCCGTCTTCTCTTACTTGATGGTCTGGTGGGCACATCAGGTAAGACCTTGAGAAGGACACACATCTGCCTGGCTTTTCTCTTGGCTGCCAGGTGGCTCATCAGTGTGTTTGCTTTCTGAAACTGGCACAAGGGTATAGCAGCTGACACACATATTCCAGGACTAAAGGAATTCACTCCACTTAACTTTCCCTCGTCTCCTGGCCTTTCTCTGCAGGGTGGAATCAAGTTGGCATAGCCCCAGACAGCTGTGTGGAGGAAAGGCAAGTCTATCCACAACTTGCCCTCTGCAGCCTGAAACCAGGCCAGCCCGGGCCTGGAGGAATGTCAGGGTTTTGCCTAGCTCTGCGACACTTCCTTTCACTTGGACAGCCACTCATCTCACGTTCTCATCAAACTGGCTCTTAGGAAAAGACGTGGAGACAAAATGGTCTCCTCCTTGAGCCTGAATTTACAAAGTATTTCACTTTTACTACTTCTAACTCAATACCAGTCGTAATGCCCATCACCAGAATAAACTCTCAGGAATTGTTTGTTGTAGCACATGAAAGGAAAAAGGAGGTACAAAGGTCTTATGTTCGGTCTTATGTTCTCAGAGGTACTAACAGTTACCGTTATTGACTGAATGTGTACTGCCTGAATATGCACAATTCACCTCCCTTTGTCCTTCTACGTGGGTATAAATTCTGTGGGGCAGGTAATATTATTATCCACAGTTTACAGATAAGAGTTAAGCTTAGAGCTAATTAAAGTTGTTTTAAAAATAATCATAAGATACCACTTCACAACCATTAGGACAACTACAACCAAAAAGACAGACAATACCATTTGTTGATGAGGGTGTGGAGAAACAGGATTGCATATATTTTTCAAAACTCACAAAACCGTACACTTTTTTTAAAAGGGTGAATTTTCCTGTATGGAAATTACACCTTAATTTTTTTTAGAAAGAACATATGGCATCACTAACAAAATCCACTGAAAATATTGGCTGATAAACCAAGTGTTATTCCTACAATGTATTTCATATTATTCCTATCACAGTTATTTTACTGACATTGACTTCAGATTACTCTTCCTCAATATTTCCAAAAATCATTGGCCCCCTGAAGACATTCTGTTTGCCCCCAAGTCATTATTTTCTACATTCACGAAGAGACGTTTCCTAACAATATCCAACAGAAATCACCGCAGAAGTTTCAATCCCTGGGTCGGGAAGATCCCCTGGAGAAGGAAATGGTAACCCACTCCAGTATTCTCGCCTGGGAAATCCCATGGACAGAGGAGCCAGGCGGGCTACAGTCCATGAGGTCGCAAAGAGTCGGACACGATTGAGCACACCCGTTAAAAAAAGTTAAAAAGCTGTTTCTCAGCCTCCAGATTTCCAGGCTATGAATGTTTGCCATTTATAACATATATAATGGCCTTCTATAATAATTATTTTTATTCTTCCATGTACAGATAAAGAAAAAAAAGTGATTTTTTTCACTTACTGGAATGTATTGTTCCTATATAGTTTTCTTTAGCCTTCCTCGAAAATATCATCCTACAAGCTTCGATCTTTTTCTTTACTTTTTAATGATTATCTTAATTCCACAGTCTTATTCTCTTTTCATTCTCTTGTAGAAAAATACAAACACAATCCCTGGAACAACTATAATTATCAAAAATAAAAAGCCCAGAAATACAGAATGCACAAAGAGAAGCCTTATTTGCCAATAATGAATGAGACGTTTCTCTTTCTTTTCACCAAAGAAATGTTTTTCTCTTTCAAAACATCCAGACAGCTGATCAAATAACAGATTCTGTTATTAAGTCTGTAGCACTAATTCTGTCATTTGCACCTTTGACCCGTAAAAGCTATAAATGATAGGAAGTGCACCATTTAGTGCTCAGCTATTTGTTATGCGCAGGTTTGCCAATTAGCTGGTTCCCACTAGCTTAAAAGCATAGTTGGGAGCTGCCTTTATTTGACGGTCACACCGCCCCAGAGCCTAGGGAACTGAACTAGTATACCTGCCCTCGTGGTTCACTGCTCTCCATTAGAAAGTGACAGCTACATGAGCTATATGTCAATTACGTCTCAATAAAACTGGAAGAAAAAGAAAGAAATTGAGGACCAAAGACATTACCCAATTGGTCCAGTTAGCACTAAGTCAAGTACTTAATAAATGCCAGAGCCAGACTTGGAGCAAGGTCCTCTGATTTCCTAACTGTTGCTTTCAGCAAGGCTGCCTTGCTGACTTACAGTCCTATGTTACCAAACCCTAAAAATCCAAAATCAAGTTTTCTGTGGAAATGGTACAATCTAAAAATGTTTAAGAGTGGGTTACAGACAATAGGAGATGTTAAGGGAAAATGGGGACACTGGGTATCAATTCTTAATCTACAATCATAAATTAAGGGGCACATTTGCTACACGATCTGGTGCCATTGTCAGGCACTGGCCCATGGGGCCAATGACCAATTGGCATTTATAACTCTGATCTTCTGCTTCCTCTGCCTGGTCTTAACAAAAATCAAATAGAGGCTGCATTCTAGTCTTCCAGAGCTCTTTTTTCAGATTACCTATTTAATCCTTGTGCCAACATTCCTGATCTCTTGGGTCTGAGTATCATTAAAATATAAATCTTTCTGTCAACGACTGTGGCTTATTCATTGTTATTATCTCAACACCCAGCACAGCAGAGAGTAAGAATTCATTAAAAGGGAGTTGCATTGAAATGTTAGTGGTCTTGATGGTTTTGTGACTTCAAACACTCCTCTGTTTGCCCGTCATGGCTTTTAGGTTGGAGAGACAATTGGCATTAGTGAAGAGATCATGGGTCTGACCATTTTGGCCGCTGGGACTTCAATCCCTGACCTGATCACCAGTGTCATAGTGGCCCGGAAGGGACTTGGGGACATGGCCGTGTCCAGCTCTGTTGGAAGCAACATTTTTGACATCACCGTAGGGTGAGTAGAACTCATTATATAAAGGGTCACATCAGCTCCACCACTGTCTTTGTCTTCTTAGAAGCTTGTGAAGTCATGACCAGTATCTCAGAGCCCAAAACCAACCCATACCAACAGAAAGAAAAGACTGGTAGTATCATTCAGTCTCACCAACTCCATTTTTTCATTTTCACAGAACTTCATGAAGAATAAGTTATCCTTGGACAGGGAGAAACACACACTTACATAGAGAGCGGGTGTTGTAGTAAATACTTTGAGAGAATTTCACCTAAAAAACGGCATTGGCTACATGTCATGAATATTCAACATTCATATGTGACTGAGATACTCTGGTAGTTTCACAGTACTTTTTTTTCCCATGTTCTAATTCTAATTAAAGTCCCCACCAGCCTCAGATGAGATTTGGAAAGCAGACTAAAACATAGGCCAGGAAAAAAATATCCCATCTCCTTCCTTGGAAAACACTGGCAGGTTTGACATTATCATTTCTTTATCCAAGCCGGTGAAGATACTCTAGGTTTTTTTGAAAGTCAGATAATGAGCTCTGTTCTTACAGTTAAGCAAGCTGAAATTCTCAATATGAATAATCTCTAAAGTGGATCTGACTGGGGAGAGAAGCTGTTACTTCTATCATTTCATTTAACATGTCCAAAGTAAAAGTAGTCTCAAAAGTAACCCCAAAAGGCAGTCCCCTGAGAAAGTAAGACATAGGATATTATCCTTGTGTTCCTAGAAGCACTGGCCTCTTGGCACTTGAGTTTGGAAGACCATTAAAAATGAATCTTTCTCATTGAACATCGTGTTCAACACTGTTCTCACTTATCCTTTCCATTACCTAATATATAGTTTTTCATTCAGTATCTACCACATATGTGGTACATACATTTTTGTCTGTCTCAGCCACACGTGAGGTGCGTTTATCATCCCCACTTTTCAGGTAAGGAAACTGAAGGACGCAGAGTTCACACAACGAGTAATGAGACAGCTGGGATTTGAGCAGCGTCTATGCTCTCAAGCCCAGCATTATCTGAACATAAATTATCTGAACCCTGCTCTGAGCTTCACTGTCTGTCCCACCTTAGAGTTCAAAGGGGCCCTCTCCTGCCACACTGTCTTCCTTTGCTGGCATCTCTCCCTCGAGACCCCTCAGTGCTTGTCTGTCTGGAAAACTCCAGCTTACCCTTCCAGTGTCAACTCGTGTCCTGGTTTTCTGATTCCTTTAAGCCTGGCCTGGAGGCTCGTGCTCCTGTATACACTCTGTGTATCTGTAGCTCCCCCTCTTGTCAAGGTCATGTATATCTGTCTGCTAGACTGTGAACTCCCCAAGAACAAGAACTCCCCAAAACCTAACACAATGTCTAATGCATGGCAGTGGCTTGGCACATGTGTGTAGAATGAATGGATGGATGAGTGAATGAATGCCTGAAAAGGTGTATTTTTAAAAAGAGGGACATCCCTGGTATAAACAAGTGTTTCTCAGTTCTACTGCCCACACATTTAAAGTAGTTTTCTTGGTCAATACCTTGTACAAATAGAAAGAAAATATTCTGTAGTATAAAAAGAGAAAATCTTACATGGGAAATGTTCTTTGAGATATATTTATCATGTTTTCAAAAAGTATTCTAGTGAATTACAAAATGCTTTTTGTTCACTGTTCTTATACATATGTTGTAACTTAAATGGAGGTTTAAAGAAAATCATCCTATGTTATAACTTAAATGGAGGTTTAAAGAAAATCATCCCTAATCCTAGTACCCCCAAACATTTAACTTTTGTGCATTTTTCTCTTAATATTTCACAAAGTTTTCTTAGTGAATAATCAGTTTTGCTCTGTTGGAGGGCTTTTATTTTTCCATTTTAAAGCCATTTATGCCTAGCAAAGAATAGGCCTCGAGTAAATTAGTAAGTCAGCCATTTTTCTAAGTTTCTTCATAGCTCTCATAATTAATATTCTACAGCTTCAAGATATTCAATCTTGTTACTTTCAGTTTAACCATTACCCTTTAGTAGGACCTTTGTATTTTTTCAGTTTTATGATAGCATGAGTGTTTTATGAAACTTTATAAAGAGAAACATCTCTTTAAATTATTTTATTAGGGTACATTTTTAAAGAAATATTGATGGATCAAAGATTATAAATATTTCAATGGCTATTGATGTAGTATATTTTTCCAAAAGGTCTCTTCCAAGAATTTATACCAATTTACAATATTATTAGCAATATATTGAGTGTAACAGTTTCTCCATAGTCTTGGTAGCATTTTCTTTTTTTTTTTTTTTTTTTTTTTTTTTTTTTATTTATTTATTTTTTTAATTTTTAATTTAATAATTTTAAAACATGTGTTCCCCATCCTGAACCCTCCTCCCTCCTCCCTCCCCATACCATCCCTCTGGGTCGTCCCAGTGCACCAGCCCCAAGCATTTTCTTCTTGATACATACTCAAGGTAAAGGATTTAGAAATACACATAAAGCATAATACAAGCCAACATATAAGCATATATAAAACATAAATACAAACCAACACCTCTCTAATTCATTATTGAAATTAAATTGCTATTTTTATGTGTATCCTTTTTATAGAATCATATCATGGGCATTTGCCTGTATCATCTTAAGTTTATGATTTTAATAGCTATATAACATTACATTGACTTAACAGTTTGCTATTTAACTAACTGCCTGTTATATGAGATTAAGGTGTCCTGATGTTTCACTACTCAGAGTAACACTGGAATGATCATCTTTCTGAAACAAGTTGCCTCTGCATTTTGAATTATTCCTTCTGCTTGATCCCTGACAACCGAACTGATAGGTCAGAAGTATTAAAAATGTTGTATTTGCCCCAAAGGGTTTTTACCTGTTTGTAGTTCTGTCAACCGCAGCTTCACCAGAATTGGATGTGTGCGTGCGTGTGTCCTTGTCAGTCTCTGTCTCCATTTAAACAATAATAAGTTGGCCATTTTCACTGCTAATTTCTATACCCTTTTCAACATTTTATCATCTCCTCCTGTCACGCTGTACACATCCTCCAACTCATCTCCTTAGGGCTAAGGATAACACTTTAGTCTTTGAAAGGAATCCAAAAAAAAATTGTTTCAAATCAAATTCAGACACATGTATAATTTTTTTAAATTAAAATTGAATAAAAAAAGTGAAAAAAAAAAAAGAAATCACCTGCAGCAACCTTTGATCTTATTTAACCAGAGAACAAATTCTCTCTGCTCTCCCTCATTCTGTCAGGAAATAAAGGTTTTTAAAGGTCACTTGACTTCCATATATGATCGCCTGGGCCAACCAGGCGCGAGTCATGGTGAACTTAACAGGACACTGGTTTCCGATCAGACCCCAAGCAGCTCATGTTCCATCCTGTGCCTTCCTCAGCGTGTCTGACTATGCCCCGCGTCTACGCTGCTTCTCCCCACAGGCTCCCGCTGCCCTGGCTCCTCTACACGGTCATTCACAGGTTCCAGCCCGTGGCCGTCAGCAGCAATGGGCTCTTCTGTGCCATCGTCCTCCTCTTCATCATGCTGCTCTTCGTCATCCTCTCCATCGCCCTCTGCAAATGGCGGATGAACAAAGTGCTGGGCTTCATCATGTTCGGCCTCTACTTTGTGTTCCTGGTGGTCAGCGTCCTCCTGGAAGACAGAATCCTCGTGTGCCCTGTCTCCATCTAGCAGGAAAAGCCATATCTTGAGCCAACAGCATGGACAGTCCCTCCCCGCTCTGGGTTGTAGGCTCTGTGACCTCCGGAGAAGAGGCAGCAGGCCCACAGCCCGGGGCTTTCTGAGCGTCCCTCCTTGGCGGATTTGACGAGGGATGGATTTGCGCAGGGCCAGCTCGTTTCATGGGGCTGCTCCCACCCTTGCCTCCTGCAGCAGCTCCATGCAAGTGACAAACAGATCCCCGCATCTGGGGCTTCTCAGCCTGCATCGCTGACAGGTACTCCTTGCTGGTCAGAGGTATATTCGTCATAATGATGCAAACAATGACAAAAGTGATATATATACATATAAAATATACATATTATATATAGATGCACCTGAACACACCCCTGCCTGTTCCTGTACTGATACCTCTCCTTCCACACCTAGAGAGTAGTCTATACCTGTATACAGACACAAAGAAAACTTATATATATATATATATATATATATATATGAAGTCATATGTATATATATATATGAATACAACTGCATCTTTTCAGGGACAGCTCTAATATATTTCTAGTACCTATTTGAAGAGGGGCATCAACCTTCAGTCTGAGCTTTACCTCTTAACTGCAAGAGGTGAGCTGAGAGAATCATTGCTGTGAACTTCAACCTACCTTGGACATATTGGGATTCTGCCTGGTATGACGGCTGTTTAAGGAATATATGTTGCAGGAGGTAGGGCTGGGTGGAAAGGGTCCATAGAGAACCTAATATGAGCCCTCCAAAACATTCCCACAAGCCAAACTGGGAAGACCATCTGCCCAATCTAACTGAGGTACACTATCTGAAACCCACAGGGTTATTGGGACATCTGGAGGTAAAACCCAGGTTGGGCAGATGCTGGTTTGGGACAAGGGGGAGGTGACCAGGGTTGGGTTTGGGAGAGGTTGTTTGTTTTTTTATATAGTGCCCCAGCATGCAAGTAGAAAATATGATTGCAAACCAAATTAGTGCTCTTCTAGGACAGCAAAACTATATAAACTGAACCTATATTGTTCCAATGCATGTCCCATTATCATCCAAAGAAGGGGGCACATTTAGCTGTAATTGTCATTCAGACGTATCTTGATGCTAAGGTGCTTGATGTATAATCAAAATGCCTGCCAAGAGAGCCTGGATATGCACTAAGAAATGCCATCCAGCAGAGGTGCTCAGTGGAACTTGCTCCCTAACGGTGTGGTTCTTTAAAGCATCTTCCAGTGTGGTCATCAAGGGCTTCAGTGGCTGAAGAAAGACATCACTCCTCCTCCAACCAGTAGAACTAGATTGACGCGGATCGGTACTGCGTGGACTGAGGCAGCTTAGAGCTGTTTGGAAAGGTGTTTGTTCACCAGGACGTTTTCTGGGTCCTCTTGTCTGGTAGTTCCAGGACCAGGACTTGGTCTCTCCTGCCATGAGGGTCCCCACCAGGGAGTCTTTCCAGCTCACAGAGTGCACTGCAGACTATGCTCAACAGCCTCTTTACACTGGCTTCAAGCCAGTCACTCTGAGGTTCTGATTTCCAGAGCATTCATGGGACATTTTCATTTCATCCATTCAGTACTCACAAGTTCTGTTTGACACTTTATATGATTTCTCAGGTCTATGGCAATAAAACCAACAGAGAAAAAGGTGAGGCAGACTAAATGAGTGAAAAATATGCAGTTTTTCATTTCCCCAAACCTTGCATCCTTATAATCATTTGAAAGTAAATAGAAGACACCCCTTATCGTGTAGCCCTCCTACATCTAAGTGGGCACACCCCGTGTCTGAGGACTACTCCATGTGATTTCCTCTCCCCAGTCTGTTGTGTCAGTGCTGCTGCTATGATCTTGCTGTGAGCGCATCCCTCCTAACACAGGGAGACAGAATGCAATGCTCACAACGGAGTAAAGATCAAGATCAAGCTCAGCATTCCTTCCACAAAACCTCAGCTCACCCTACACAGCACAGCAGTCACAGGCAGTGCCCACTGTTGCTCTTCCGAGTCGAGGCCCAATGGGAAAGCAAGAAGCCACAATGGCAGCAGCCAAGATGCTGGCCCAAAAGGCCAGCTTCCCAGTCTCTCCAGCTTTGCAAAATTGAGTGGTCAGTTGTATGAGAGAGAGATCCAGGTATCCTGCTTCAAGGGCAGGATTTTGTGTTGAGACAAGAATTTGTGCTGATTCCTTTGAAAGAGAAGGAACCAGTGAACATTGAGTTAGACACTCTGATGGCTTTCCCTGTGTGTTACTTGAAGGGGAGCAGAGTTGTTTGTTGTGTAAATATATATTATTGACTGGTTTGTTGTGTGAAAGAAGGATTGAATAGGTGACTGACTCAGCAGCAGATAAACTGTGTAAATCCAGAAAGGATGAGAGGTGTTGGGTGCAACCCTGTTCTTCTGGCTCTTCCCTGCCTCCTGTCTGTCTGTCCTGTTCATTCTCAGCTCACGGTGAAGACTCATACAAGCAGCCTGAAAGCGTTGACTTACCTGGGAGCTCCCTTCTGAAGGAGTGTTGTCAATCATGAAAATTGATTGCATTTGAGAAGATGCTATTTCCAAGCCCACTTCCCACCTCAAGGGTGTGGCGTGTCCACTCGCTTGCCGGTATGCAGGCGTCTGTCCCCCATAAGGTGTCTGTGAGGTTTTGTGCTGGACTTGGCTAAACCCAGAGAGAAGACTATAGGTGCAACAGTGGATCTTTAAAAGCATTTGAATTATTACCATAATTATAAGAAAGAACTTTCCACAACATGGTTTTCTGAGTAGCTCATCCCTAGGGCCTGTATAAATACATATGTATCTTCATACCAAATCTCTCTGTACACTGTATATCACTTACATCATCACCCTCTGACCCAATTATATTCAGAATTCAAAAGCAGGGAGCATCAAAGTTTGCCTTAGTGAAGGAAAAGGGAAGACATGCACACCAGTGACCAAAGGGAACATTTCCTCCTGCTCGCATGAGGTGTGCTTTGTCCACAAGGCCATCCAAACATCCACATAGGCACCTTTCTTGTATATTTTCTTGCCCCAAGAATATAGATTCACAGCCTTAGAGAAGTCGCCAGTCGTACCGCTAATGTGGATGTAGAGGCAAAGAATACACGATGGAAAAGTACAGGGGGAAAAAACTGAGAGTACCGATACCCTCTTTGCTTTTCTGGAGCAGGGTATAAAATATCAAAAATTCAAGAGCCCACCTCTTACTGTTTGATCTAAAATAAACAAGCTGTCCCCAAGTGGCTCCCTTTACCTGCAGTGAACCAAGCAGGTCTTGCTTGCTGTCACCTCCCCTGACACCCTAGGCAGGCTCAGGACAGAACAGCTTGGCTCGCGCTGAGAATACTCAAAAAGAACCTTCTCAGTTGCATCTTGGAATGCCCATGCTGAGTCCAGCTGCCTTCTGAACCTGACTAGACCCTAAAGAACTGAGGCTGGAGATGAGACGATCTGCAGGCAGCTTCCCAAATCTAAGCTGAGCCAGGCGGGGCAGATCAAGAAAACACAGCCATGCAGAGACTAAGGCAGAGGGATGTTATCAGTTTGGCCGATGCAGCAGAATTTCCTAAAGCCTTGCCCAGAAGATTATAAAAAGAGGCAGGGAACTGTTTCATATTCGGGGAAAATGCTTTGTAAGGCTTCTAACAGGTGTCAGCTGACAGGGGCCATTATAATTTATTTTCTAGGGAAGACGTGATTCAGGTGTTTGGAGGCCTTTCGGCTAAACACAGCTGCCTTGCCAATGAGACATTTGATAATATTAATGTACATCCCTGCTGGGCAGGGAAATTAAGCCCTCTCCCCACCATTGCTTACAGCTCTTACACTCCTCTGTGACTGGAATGAGCTGTCAAGGGGAGCCCTGCCACCCCCAGACCACCTTAACAGAAAGCTGGCCAGGGATGTGACAGCAGCTAAAGCTGCTGGCCAGAAAGACAGCTGGAAAAGATGGGACTAATATTAACCACTCTGCTGAAATCGCTAATTGGCATATCTGACATGGGTCTAATGCCCATCTGAATCTAAGCATTTCAGAAAACTTCAATCTGCTTTCTTCTGTACATATAACAACACACACACACACACACACACACACACAAGATTAAAAGCATGCCATGCTCCCTACACCTGGACAGATTGTTACTCTAATAATTAAGTGGCTGTAAGTAGCAGCTCTGCTGCTGCTGCTAAGTCACGTCAGTCGTATCTGACTCTGTGCGACCCCATAGACAGCAGCCCACCAGGCTCCCCATCCCTGGGATTCTCCAGGCAAGAAGACTGGAGTGGGTTGCCATTTCCTTCTCCAATGCATGAAAGTGAAAAGTGAAAGTGAAGTCACTCAGTTATATCCGACTTTTCGCAACCCAATGGACTGTAGCCTACCAGGCTCCTCCATCCATGGAATTGTCCAGGCAAGAGTACTGGAGTGGGGTACTTCTCCAAGTAGCAGCTCTGTTCTAGAAGAAATAAACCTGTTCTCATGGTGATTTCTGGAAAAATCAACTGTCTCCTGAAAACTTGTTTCAGAAGCTAATGTCCAGACTTGCTAAGCCAGATCTTACATAACCACTTGGCTTAATATTTTTAAAAGACTTATCCTCAACTCCTGAACCTCCCTCAGAAAGACTGTCTTCAATTAGTAGGTAACGGCTGGTCATGAAGAGAGTTAGTGCAAAATAATAAGGAAAAGGAAGAAATGGAGAATTAATTTACTTTTACTAGGATCCCCAAGAAAGCCAGTGTCCTGTTGAGATATATATATATAGTGTTAAATAATGACAAATTTCAGGCTTTTTTTTCCCACTGAAAGAAGTTTACATAGAGCCCCAGAAAAAAAAAAAAGTTCTCTGTCAAGAATGCCTTGGGAAGAAAGGTAAGGGCCTCCACTCTACTGCTCCTTGCCTTTGTAGCTTTGTGTTTAGTTTTTTAATCCCACAGCTTCCTATTCTTTGAAATACCTAGCTGACAAGAAAAGCAAGCAAGACATACTCAAAGCCAGATGAACTCCTTCCTTATTAGGAGACGATCACGCTTGTGTTCCCCCCACTTCACGGGGAGCTTTAAAATGGCACTGACTTTGGCCAGATATCGCCGTGAGCGTTTAGATGACTGTAGAAGACACAGGTGCGCTCCTGTTTGTTGAGGAAGTCGTGCACGCTTTCCACCTCGATGCCCGTAAACAGTGTGCTCACTGCCACTCTCCCCACTTCCCTCCCACCCGGGGCATCTCCTTGCCCGGCACCCCCTGGTTTCCATCATGGTCTTTGGTGACACTTTTCTTTAAACAAAGTGAGAATAGGCAACAGGACCCAGAAATCCCCAAGTCAGCCAGGTTTTTTAGAAAAATCAGCCTGTAACTGTGACTGGATAGACAGCTCTATTCAAATCAGTGAACAAATAGTGAGAGACGCTATGGAACACCAAATTAAGCCGAAGCCCTTCCACTAAATGATTGATTGACAGACTGAAACACCTTAAAGAATTTTTTTAAAGGAAGTAAAAGACCTTGGTCTGAAAGAGTTCCATGGAATTTACCTTGAGTTTGCCAAAGGTTTAATTCTGTCAAGAGAGCTTGTTCAACCTATCACCCTGATCCAAACGACAGCCCCTTTGTAGGAGGAATCCTTAGCACTGATGTTCCTGGTATAACCCAGACCCATCAACTGTTAACATTGACAGCCATCATGTCAGAGAAGTCTTCCTCCAGTTCACCCCTGACCCCCCAGGGAAATGAGTTTACCTTTTTTTTTTTTTCGTCTGTTCAGCAGAAAAGAGCTACATCTGGGCACTGTTCACTATTTACCCCTACAGAGCTGGGAGTCACCACTATGGGACCCTTTCTCTATTTTCATCCAAAGTATCTTTAGATTTTTATTTCTGAGTCTTTTTTTTCTAACCCTCAATAATTTTTAAATTCTTCTCTACTAAGCCTTTAAGATGCTTGATGTTGCTCTGAAATCAGGAACCTTTTGACTAATCATGACACAAGTATGAGGTATGAAAAAGATGGAAGGACAGCCTCAGACCCAGTGTTTGCCCCCGTTTCAGGACCTCTCTGTGGCCCTTACCTTTTAGAAATTCGCACTTCGTTGCTAATTCACACTAACCTCGTGTTCCCTGACTTCGTATCTTTCTGCAAGGCATTCGGGTGCATTTGGTTGAGTGTTCTTACCTCCAAGAGTCCCTCTTCCCTGGGCCTTACTAAGTTTCAATCTGTTTCTTTCTAATCCCACTTCCAATCTTCAAGTCTAGGTTGGGCCGAGTGCTTACTCCCCTTCCAGGTTCTCACCACCAGCCTCCCCGCTTCACTTGTACCTGGCAACTCTAATGAGCTTTTCCTTCATCTTTGCTTTAAGGTGAAGATAGAAAAATGCTAGCCCTGGGTCCCCAGCATCTTATGTTTTTTATAATCAACTGTTTCTTCAGGGTGGGGAATTCCTCCTCAATGATACTAAAATGTGTACAGAATTCACCACCACAAGAGACTAGAATCTCAACTACACCTTAAGAGCACCAGAGGGCCTGGACTCAACAAGTACTAATAGGCATTTGTCCTCTGGTGAAAAGTTGAGGCTCTGGTGAGGTCAAATTCATGCACTTAGTCTTTAAGGTCACAATCCTACACTCATTAAGAACTCAGAATGGGGGAGACAGCACTGGAGATCATTCAGAAACTCCGGATCTACACTTACCTGCATTGATTTACCAAAAGGAATTTGCATTTTTGCTCTCAATAGGAAACGGGGGAAATGACTGGACTGCCTCTCATATCCCAGTCTTGCAGCACATTTACTTCCTTGTGTGGTGGGCTGGATGGGAATTGTAAGATCGTTGACTGGTGTCCTGGCCCGGGAAAATGGGCTGCAGTTCACCAAAAGGCTGGGAACTTGCTCCTGCATTCTCACATATTAGGTTGCACATTCCTTTATAGTGGATCTGAAAGTAACTAAGACTTTGAGACTGATAGTCCTTGAAAAGCACTCAACTAAACAAAAGAGAATACTAATTTTTTAAATCATGTCATCACAAAAGAAAAAGAATGAATGTGTGGATGAAGCCTGCCTGAATCCCTGAATAAAATAATTTTAAGGATGAAATTACATGCATGAATTAAGAGTAGAAAATTCTTTGCCATTTAATTAAACAAATCTCTAATTCTTCTCATCAGGATAAAACTGAAGGACAATGGATGCCTTTTGGGTTTTTTAATTTTTTAATATTGCACTTTATAGTACTTCATAAGAGACAATTGTCTTAATTAAAGCCATAAAATACCAATAATACATATATTCAGGGCTTCTGAATATAGTCAATCAATAAGCAGTCCATGAGTCATTCCTGTTTTGTATTGTTTGTTGTAAATTGGAGTTTATCTGTTCTCTTTTTAAGGCATATAATTATTGTTCTAGACAATCCTAATCTACTGATAAAGTTTAGATGTGTACTTTAATAAAACTGAAAATCAAAGAAATTTTTCATTTCACAAAAACATTCTTCACTTTCAAAATAGCTTGTTAAATAGCAAGTTCTAATACTATACTGGAAATATTTTCCTTTTTTAAGTTATAGATTTATTGTTTTTCAGGAATCCATTTGTTATGTAAAGCAAGGTTCACCCATAAGAAGAGTGAAATGGATAATTAGCAAATATACACCTGGAAAATTTAAGGTTTGAGTTCTTATATAAATACAGGATGGGTCTAAGAAGTTCCCTTATAAAAATGGCAAATAGAGATATACAATTTATCAATAATTTATTCTGCCTAAATTATAAACCTTCCTTGGGAAAACATGTAAAACAGAAGAATTCATAATGCATTGGGTTTTTTTTTCTTTTCTGCTAAACTACATAATTCCTGGCCCAGTATGGTAGACTACTTACATACGTATACATACAGATGTTCCCACAACTGAAAACTTTAATGTTATACTTCAACAGAATTTCTTATATGATTTGAGTAAAAGCTAAAAAGAATGGCTAAAAGGCACTTAAAAGCCTAGAAATATCAACCACCTGGGTACCTAAATTATCCATACAGAGTAAATAAGTGTGTTAAATTGACCAGCCCCATGAACTTTATGTTTAATTGGCCATTTGCCCTAAAGAAAGATTGTCTGGACCTGGAGGCGATGATGCTTCTGTTGGGGGCTGTTTTGTGGTCAGAAGTGTTTCTTGAAAGTGCAGAGACTCTCCATCTGGACGAGGGGACCTCTGTTGGCATACAATTCTGTTGAACCCTGCACAGAGTTCATATGTGTGCCCTGCGTCTAGCCTGGATGTTTTTCTTCTGCTCCACTTTAAAAAAAAAAACTCCAGAAGCAACAGCTTCCATCTCCAAGCAATCTGCAGTCTCAAAAGAGCCATCACAGAGTAACCAAAACTACCTTCCTGGTTTAATGAAGTGGCTGCTAGCACTAAAGGAGAGGTAAATTATACTTTTGTTCTTTGCATCATGTTAAAACATAGAACAGGTTATCAACATTGACCCCAACATAGGCATTTGGCCTAGAACTTGCAAACTGTTTCTGGAACAGGTTATATTACAGATATCAGAATGCCATTTTTGTAAAGGGTCTTTTTAGGGATAGATGTCATCTCACGTTTCCTCCATTCACCTCCATTTTAAAGACGCACTTGCCCCTACAAGAATCCAGCCGATGCACTTCCAAATTACTTTTGTCGTTCTGTGTGTGTTTTGTTCAATATGAGCAAGTTTTCGCTGGCTGACAAGACGTATGGAAATTTTGCATCAGTTTATCCTCTGTGAATATGTCTGTACATAGATTGAAAGCTATATTTATTTGTAAATAGGCTGTTTGGAATAATATGTTTCTGTCACATGGACTTCACTCTGAAAAAGGGCGTTTCTTCACTGTGTTCATGTTACACTTTCCACACCTTTGTGCTTCTACTACTGGTAATCAACTCATAGAATATCTCACTTTATGTAACTAAGTCTCCCTGGTGTGAAAAGTAATAGAAATAAAACTATTGACTCAAAAGAAGTGTTGTTTTGGAATAATCCTTACCTTTGGCTAATTGAAACTCTCAAGATCTCAAGAAATTGACACACCATTGTAGACATTTCACTGCAAGGATTCAAAGGAACAGAGGGCAATCAGGACTTACTGTTCATTTTGACAACCATTTACTGAGTGTTGATTAATGTCATTTGATTTTTAAATTTCAGAGAGAATCTTGAGAACTGAAAGGACTACTCTAACAACTGGGTTTTAATTAATTAAACATATTGAAAATTATAAATTCAAAAGCCTAGTGTTCCCTAAGCCTTTATTTTTTTTTCCTTTTTTTTTTTGTTTACTTTATTTTTTAACTTTACAATATTGTATTGGTTTTGCCATATATCGAAATGAATCCGCCACAGGTATACATGTGTTCCCCATCCTGAACCCTCCTCCTCCTCCCTCCCCCATACCATCCCTCTGGGTCGTCCCAGTGCACCAGCCCCAAGCATCCAGTATCGTGCATCGAACCTGGACTGGCGACTTGTTTCATATATGATATTATACATGTTTCAATGCCATTCTCCCAAATCATCCCACCCTCTCCCTCTCCCACGGAGTCCAAAAGACTGTTCTATACATCGGTGTCTGTTTTGCTGTCTCGTATACAGGGTTATTGTTTCAAAAAGTCTTGTATAAACCTATTACTTGTAGATCAAAATAAGAAGTTGCAGCTTTTTTTTTTTTGCTTACTAACTGGTAATTTTAAAAGATTTAATTCTAAATAACTATCCCATTTATGATTTAAATTCCCTCAAGAACTT
This sequence comes from Bos mutus, assembly GCF_027580195.1. Taxonomy (NCBI): domain Eukaryota; kingdom Metazoa; phylum Chordata; class Mammalia; order Artiodactyla; family Bovidae; genus Bos; species Bos mutus. Next base: position 87,484,494 of record NC_091624.1, on the reverse strand, counting down.
TTTATAGTTTACACATTTAACATGATTCTCTCAAACACTCCAAAAGCCTAACAGACTTACAAACCTAAAAAACAAAATCTTCCTATGCACTTAAGCAACTCCTATTAATCTATCAAAGTTAAATTAAATATAATAAACCAGGTTTTCTGAAGCATTTAAATGTTTAATATTTTGGACTGTCTATTAAGAAGAAGACTTCCCAGGTGGCACCAATGGTGAAGAATCCACTTGCCAATGCCAGAGACGCAAGAGACGTGGGTTCAACCCCTGGGTCAGAAAATCACCTGGAGTAGGAAATGGCAAACCACTCCAGTGTTCTTGCCTGGAAAATTCCGTGGACAGAGGAGGTTGGTGGGCCACAGGCCATGGGGTTGCAAACACGACTGAACAACTGAGCAGATGCACACATTAGTTACACAATCACCCCAAGTCCCAGGGTTTACAGTTACGGAGCACACAGACCACTAGACAAGACAAGGACCCCGAAGTCCACCAAGTGCTTGGACTCTTTTCTTGGCTCTCCTAAATATATGCTTCTCAATGAAGTGTATATGCCCACTAATCACATTTGACCGACTGACCTTGGCACCTCCATTTCAAGGATTTCTCAACCTTGGCACCATGGACATGTTGGGCTGGAAAATTATTTTTTGGTGGGTGCTGTTTAGTTGTAGAATGTTTAGTAGTATCACTGGCTTTTACCCATTAGAAAAGTGAGGTCGCTCAGTCATGTCCGACTCTTTGCGACCCCGTGGGCTGTAACCTACCAGGCTCCTCTGCCCATGGGATTCTCCATCCATGGGATTCTCCAGGCAAGAATACTGGAGTGGATTGCCATTTCCTTCTCCAGGGGATCTTCCCGACCCAGGGATTGAACCCGGGTTTCCCGCCTTGCGGGCAGATGCTTTAACCTCTGAGCCACCAGGGAAGCCCTTTACCCATTAGGTACAAGTTTCAACAAACAAAAAAAATGTCTCCAGACATTAACAGATGTCCCCAGGGGTAGGATGGGGGTGAGGTGAAATTGCCCTAGATGGAAAACTCCTGTTCTATCAAACGGAACTCAATCCACTCCGTCAAGATTGCTGGAATGCAGCCAATGGCTGCCCTTTGGTCCTCTCTCTTTCTGTTTCCCTTTCTTTCTCTCTCTTTTTTTCATACACACACACATGTATACACACACACCGCCTCCCACCCTTCCACTCCCACCTAAATGCAATGGTGCGGAGGTAAAACTTGAAGCACGAATAGCCCCTTTGGAGTCATTCCTCAGTGGTCTCTGTGTGAGCAGCAGGCTACTGAAGCTTAAGCTCTGGGACTCTTCTAGCTCATTCCACACAGATGGGCAGTTTACCAAAGACAGTTTGGGTTTTAGAGGGCTGCCTCTCTTGAGTCTCTGGGTCTCTCCCTGAGCCAAGCTTTGCCAGATCACGGAAGGCATTTCTGCAAGCCACAACCCTGGAAACAGCACATCCCCAAAGCTATGCTCCAAAGTGAACGTTCACTAGTGTTGTCCTGATAGCCGGATTGCTCCCCAGAAGAAGACTCAGGGGCTGTTCTCTGTTGGCACAGCTGATAGGCTGAGGGCACACGGTCAAGTTTCAGGAAATCTTGAAATCCACACTCTTCATTTTCCTTCCTTCTAAAATGAATCTCACTTCGCAGAGATGAGGATTTATGTTTAGAGAAAAGGTAGGAGGCATTTTGACGCTGTGCTCAACACAGCAGTGTTTTAAAACTCTGGGGTGTGCCCTTGGTTTTTTTTTTTGTGTGAAAGTTGCTCAGTCGTGTCCAACTCTTTGTGACCCAGGGACTGTAGCCCACCAGGTTTCCCTGTCTATGGAATTCTCCAGGCTAGAATACTGGAGTGGGTAGCCATTCCCTTCTCCAGGGGATCTTCCTGACACAGGGATCAAACCCACGTCCCCCACATTGCATACAGATTCTTTACCATCTAAGCCACTAGCAAAGCTCTATTTCTTTTTACTGGGGTGTAGTTAATTTAGAATGCTGTGTTAGTTTCAGGTGTACAACAAAGTGAATCAGTTGGAATACATATATATCCACTCTTTTTGAGATTATTTTCCCAGATAGGTCATTACAGAGTATTGAGTAGAGTTCCCTGTGCTATTTGATGGTATTTCCAATCTATGATTGAGAATACAAATATTTTTATCAGAATGATATTCAATACTGATTTCAGGCAATATTCATTAGGTTGATTAAAATCATTGACCAGTTATCTATAGAGAACAATCTCTAACTTATCCTTTTTATTTTATTGATATTTTCCAAGAGACATTGCTTTCTGTATAAATTTTAAAATAGAAACTCAGTTCATCAACTTAATTTTTTCTACCCGTATCAAAATTTTTACCAACCATACATGCCACTGGGAATCTTCTCCATTATTTCTACTGAACCCAGTTTTTATTGGTACAATTTTACAGATCAAAAAGATTTGAGCTTTTCCATCAATTTTTCATCCACAACTCTATAACAGATTGCACTCTTTGGAGGTTATGGTGCTTAAAAAAAAAAAAGCAATAGTATGCTCTGGAATTGCTGTATTTTTCCAGATACTATTCCTCTTTTGCAGGGAAGTGTGTGTTTTTTTTTTTTCAAACTACTCAATCTTTTGCAATGCCGTTTTCTAATTTTTGAGTGTAATCTCAGGTTAAAATTTTGAAATACTAAAATCATTTGAGTTTTTTACTTTAAATGACAATCAAAATATCTATTATAGTATGAGTTTGGTTAACAAAATGTTAAAATATTTTGAATAAGTAATTTTTATTAAGTTATCATGGTATAACTGTAAAATTAAACATAAATTACAAAAGAAAAAACAATTCCCCTCACAACCATTTATGTTAGCAACTGGCCTACAAACATCTGTATAATTAGCTGTTCAAAAAAATAGCTACTCCCTAGTTATCACAGATTCCAAGATGTATGCGTGCGTGCTAAGTTGCTTCAGTCCTGTCCACCTCTTTCAATGCTATGGACTGTAGCTCACCAGGTTCCTCTGTCCAAGGAATTCTCCAAGCAAGAATAACTGGAGTGGGTTGCCATGCCCTCCTCCAGGGGATCTTCCCAACCAAGGGATCAAACCTGTATCTCTCTACATCTCCTGCTTTGGCGGGCTGGTTCTTTACCACTAGTGCCACCTGGGAAGCACAAATTCCAAGATACTAGGGTCCAAATCCATTGACAATTATACACACAAGTCCTGTGAGGAAGTTTGCTGTGATCAGAATCCAGAACTGCTGGAAAGATTGACCTTGGTCCACCTCTTCCTGTGCGACTGTGAGCAGATTATTCAATGACTCTTCACACCAATTCCTTGTCTATTAAATACTACAAATGTGTTACTCCCCTCCACCCCATAAGTCATTGGAAAGAGTAAGTTATTATGCCATAAAGTACCTGGTTTATAGTGAGCTTTTAGTATATGTTAGCTCCCTCCTGCCCTCCTCCTGTGACTTTGAACGAGTTATGTAACCTCTCTAGGATTCAGAAAATGGGTCCCTTATTGAGATGTCAGTGTATTTTCTAAGCTTTAAGATTATAGGAATCTTGTTTGTCTCAGCAACACTACACACATCAGAAAACCCATCTCTTCCTGGGATGCCACTGATCCCAGTCCCCCAGACCCCCATCTACCCTCATCCAGCAGTGTGCCAGGTAATCCTGGGATCTAGAAGCCTAGCCTGGTTAGAAACAGCATGGGTGCATGCTCAGTCACTCAGTCGTGTCCAACTCTTTGTGGCCCCACAGACCGTAGCCCACCAGACTCCTCTGTCCATGGGATTTTCCTGGCAAGAATACTAGAGTGGGTTCTGCATTGGCAGGCAGACTCTTTACCACTGAGCCACCTGGAAAGCCCAAAAATAACATACAAAGACAGATTCCATTTCAATCTAGGTGCCAGTCTCACCTAGGACATGAAAATTTTTGAGGTGCACCCAGGATTCCTACAACTTTTGGAGTATTTTGTGATCTATGTCTACAAATTACACAGTGAAATACTGAACTTCTCCTTGCCTCTAGGGCCAGCTCATACATTAAACACATTCTGTATATTTCTGCAGGGACAGACTTAAGACATTGCCAACCCAGCGCTGGCAACACTTGGTAAATTATGTTCCCTCACCCACAACAGACATCAACAATCAATTACAGAGCAACTCCCCACTATACTTTATCCGATGACCATTCTAGGCAGCCACTACCAATTAGTCCCAGTGGCGTGCAAGAGAAAGCCAAATTGCCATTTTGGTCTAATCTATTGCATAAGTGAGAAAATGAGGACTAAATCAGCAGTGTTACTTTCCTGAGGTCACACTCCTAAGCTGTACAACTGTATGTTAGGAACTGGTTTTTGTTTTGTGTATAATCTTTGCTGCAATAGCCAAATAGCATCTGAGGTATTTCACATGTTGCCATGGGTGTTTTATATACCCAACCATGATGCACAGCATTGCAGGGTGGAGGGTTTGCTGCTCACAAGCCAGAGTAGCTAGAGAACTAGGATAAGAAGACGTCTTGTTTAAAAGGCTTGGGACTCCCCTGATGGTCCACTGGTTAAGACTCCACCTTCCAGTGCAGGGGGTACGTGTTCAGTTCCTGGTCAGAGAGCTAAGATCCCATATGCCTTGTGGCCAAAAAACCAAAACATGAAAAACAGATACAATGTTGTAACTAATTAAAGACTTTTAAAATGATCCACATGGAAAATAATAAAAATAAATAAATAAAAGGCTTGGGGCTTCCCTGGTGATCCAATGATTAAGACTGTACTCCCAGTGTAGAGGGTATGGGTTCGATTCCTGGTTGGAGAACTAAGATGCTGCATGCCGCACAGCACAGCCAAAAAAATAAAATGAAAGGCTTAAGTTAGGTCACTAATTAGGTTATAGCCAGATAGTGAGTGAGTAATAGCAACTTCTAATTAATGAGAATTGTGTAGGAAGAAAACAAAGGCTTTCACTGCTGAGATTTAATAATGAAATTTCCATTAAATAAGAATAATCACCTCAGGGACAAAAAAGAAATAAAGTTATGCCCAAATTTGGTCACAAAGCTGTTGGAAGGTATGCATACAGCTCTGACTGCCGCCAGCGACCCATGTCCTTGAAATGGAATCAGGTCAGGGAAGTGTGTAAACACTCGAGCTTTCCCTGTCTCAGGAGCTTGCTCAAATGCACAATCCATCCCCATAGCAGTCCCAGTGAACTTCAGGGGAAAGAAAAAGTGTTTCCAACAGGGAATGTAATGTTATTCGTTCCCATTGGCATGATTCAGGAATGGCCTTTAGGAGAGTCTGGGAGGTGAAGGGAAGACCCTGTCCCCAACATCCTCAAATTCCCCCTCCATCCCTGGACTAATTGCCTTGAATTTCATCTTAGTGCCTTCTCTCTCCAGTTCAGGGATTCTCAACAAAGAGGCTGCACCCAAAGGGCACATCAGAAATACCTGGGGGCTTTTTCTAACTATACACAGAAAACCCAGCCCCACCTCCAGGTACCCTCTCCAACTTGCCCTGGCCGACCTGTGCACTCCCAGGCAAGAGCTGTAGCGAGCTCTCCATACGCAGCAGCAGTGCTGTGCGGGGAAAAGATGGGGAATCCTGCTTAGCCCGAGGCCCTGATGGCTGTGGAAATTGTAACTGGCTCTAGGAAGAGTCCACACCTGGAAGTTCCCACAAAGGAGTAGAGGGAGTGCCTTATGTTTATTCATGGTTCCACCCTGGGTGGTCAGGAGCAGCAATATGCCAGATACAGGCATTAGTACTGGGGGCCCAGAGGAAAGTGAGGTCCAGCACCTCCTCTCAGATTCCGTGGTCCACAGAGGAAGACAAACACGTGACAACCACAGGGCTTGTGCTGGGATAAGCAGCCTCGAGGGTGGTTAAGAAGCAGGAGAGCCTGGGTATGAATCTCAGCTGTGTCACTTATCTGGTGGCTCAGACAGCAAAGAATCTTCCTGCAATGCGGGAGACCCAGGTTCAATCCCTGGGTCAGGAAGATCCCCAAGAGAAGGGAATGGCAACCCACTCCAGTATTCTTGTCTGTGAAATTTCATGGAGAGAGGAGCCTGGCGGGCTACTGTCCATGGGATTGCAAAGAGCCAGACACGACAGATGGGCTAACACTTCACTTTCTGTCACCTACCAGCTAGGTGACTAAACCTCTGTGCGCCTCACTTGTTCCATCTATCACCTCATGAGAATTGTTTTACGTGGGTTGAATCAGCTAATTTTTTTTTGAATACTCCTAAAGCAGTGCCTATCGTAGTAAGAAATATGCCCCCTTTGATAAATCAGCATAATAAATGTCTTGATGCCATTGGAGCCCACAGGAGAGTTTAAATCCATCTAGGGGCTGAGGAAAAAGAAAGACACAACCGCTGACTGCAGCTGGGGGATGAGAAGTCTAACAAGGAAATCCTCGTAAGAAGTGACGGGTGGAAAAAATGTCACATTTGGGTGAATGAACAATGTTCAGTATGGCTGGAAGGGTAGAGTGTGCTGGGGGATGGAGAAACAGAAGCTGAGAAGGTGAGTGGTAGCAGGTTGCAGGGGGCCTTGTCTAACACACCAAGCAGCCCGGACCTCGTGCCACCGAAGCTTCTTCACCAGCACGTGACGTGGTTGACTGGGCTGAAGAAAGCCCTCTGCACATACTATGATGTCTTGGATTTGTGAACACTGATGCTGGGACTGAGGGGTCTGGGGGATAAAGAACCCAGACTGGCAATGAGCTGACAGCTGTTGAGGCTGGGTGATGGCTAAATAGGGGTTCAGGATACTATTGTTTCTATGTCTTTGCAATCTTCTGTTATAAACAGTTATCTTGAAAGGGTGACTGGGAGAAAGCTCTTAGGCACCGTAACTCTGCTCTCATCAGTCACATGTCTCAGTGTGAAAGGCCACCATAAAAAAGAATAAGGGGCAGCTGAGGTAGGAAGAGACAGGAAAACAAATTTGAGCAGGAAAAAGGCTGGGCTGCCCATCATCAGTCAGCCTCCCTTTCCTCCTGTCTGCTTCCCACAACCTTACCTGGATATTATGCCTGACACAGATTTGCTTTTTAATTCATTTATTTATGCCTGCCCTGGGTCTTCATTGTTGCACACGGGCTTTCTCTGGTTGCAGAGAGCAGGAGCCACTCTTTGTTGACGTGCACGGGCTTCTCACCACAGTGGTTTCTCTTGTTGTGGCTCATAAACTCTAGAGTGCAGGCTCCGGGAGTTTTGGCCCGTGGGCTTAGCTGCTCTGCTGGCATGTGGGATCATCCCCAGTCAGGCATGGAACTTCAGCCCCCTGCATTGCAAGGCAGATTCTTAACCACTAGACCACCAGAGAAGCCCTGACACAGATTTTAGCAATCAGCTCTCTCTGCTCTCAAGGCCCAGCCCCTGGTTTTGATGCTAATGCTTCCCTGGGGTCCCTGCAGACCAAAGAAATCCACGTGCCCCAGGACTGCCCTAAACCCATTCCAGCATCCTGGATAATGAGCATGTGGTCCAAACAACACCTTTGCTGCTGCCAGGCCAAAGGGGGAACGTTGAGAAGCTCTTTTCTAGAGGAGACTGCCAAAAAGAACGGCAAGGTATGAAGAGGGATGGAGTAAACAGCGTGGCAAGGCTTGTTAAAAAGCCCATGTTAAAAAGCAAGCGGGACGTTCTGGGTGCTGCTGCCCTCTACAGGCCAAATGGTAGACTGAAGGCGGCCCCACCACAGTGTCCTGAACATGGGGTCTATCTAACCGGGAAGCCTGGGGGTAACGGAAGAGAAATAGGTAGGCGAGGCCCCAGGGCCCAGATGCAGCTGTGAGATGGTTGGAAAGAGCAGAGGTCCAGCTGCCTTAAGCAAGCCTGATGGCCTATGGGCTTTCTCACCTAAAGGCAAGCTGTACCGGTGACCCGCAGGGGGATTTTTCAACGTGTGCAAATGCTTTGGGCTTGTCCTGTGACTCTGGAGCACCACCTGGCATTTAATGGTCAAAGCCCAGCAATGCTAAATAGCCTGCAAACTGAGGGCAAGTCCACACGCTGTCCCCCTGAAAAACACTCCCTTGCTCCTGCTGGGTCCACCTCCACCCCCTCCCCCAGATCACTGTTTCTCAAACATAGGGACTGTGGGGCTCCTACCTATATATTCAGTGAACTCTATAGAACCCAGCTTAGGAAACACTACTTCGAAAGTTAAATGTTACCAGATCTGGAAATTGTTTGACCCTGTGATTGTAAGTACAAATGCTAACACAGGCACCAAGATTGCATGCCGTTGTTGGTTTTGAGATGGTCATTGATGACCCAGAATAGGTGTTTATTGCTTTTTATTTTGAGTGAAATCACAGTTGTTACAATGTTAATAATGAATGTTCACACCCTCAGGAATATGCCTGTGGACCTCCTTGGTGTAAATCAAGGATATAGATGATTTAATCTTTGCCCAACAAGGTGTTCAGGTTTCCCCAATTCAAGGGCAGCTCCGTAAGACTTGAGGGGCAGCACCTGGGAATCTAAAGGCATGTTCTCAGAACTGGTGATGAGACCCAGCAAACTGTGTTCTAGCAAGTTCTCCAGGTGATCCTGAGATTTGAGAACCACCGGGCTATAAAGCATAGTCAGTCCTCTGAAATGTCAGTGTCTTATTTACCTGAATGACATGCACATCATGGTAGGCAATAGTTGAGAACACAGAAGTGCAATCTGTGTGCAGAAGAAACCAGGCCCATAAGACCCAGAAACCCATGTTCTTTTTTCTAAATTCACTGAGTCTTTATCAGCACTGTCTAAAAGGACTTTCCATGATGATGAAAATGTCCTTCATCAACAGCTACTAGCAACAACATGTGGCTCATGAGCGTTTGAAATGTGGATGGTGCAGCTGAGAAGTAAATATTTGATTTCTTCAATTTTAATGCCAATAGCCTCGTATGATTAGTGACTCATCTGTTGCACAGGGGAGGATCCATCATACAGTTTGGTGTAAAAATGCCATCGTGGAAAGCTTCACCCAAAATAATCCTCCGGGGGAAAAGTGCACACACAAGAGCATTAGTACAACTAGAAATTAATCATATAACTCATTAATCTTAATGGAAATGGTGACAGATCCTTCTTAACGGTGCCTGAGTTAAGGAAATACAATTAATCTGCAGATTCAGGGACTCAGATTTAAAGAGGTCTGCCTTCTCTAAATGTTGGCAACCAGCAGAAGCCAGGCACAGCAGCTCTAAGTCTACCAGCTAGTGGACTTAATGAGGACAGTGAAGGCAAGTGGAGCCATTTCAACAGTTAATCTTTTCTTCTTGACAGACTGTAGAAACTCCCTGTTTTGCTTCTAATCAACTGTTCCTCTAAGTATTGAGAAGACATAGTCAAGTGGTTACTCCATGGAGTCTGACCATAGCAGTGAATTTAGCAGGAATAACACTGATCTAGCCATCACTCAGCACTGAGCAAAGTGGTCTTCCAAGATGTCAGGCTAGAGTAGCAAGCCGTATGCAGAGAAAAGGCATGTCACCCGGTTAGCAGCATTGGCATCTGACACTTGGCCATCCAGTGCCCACCAAGATGGGAATCTCAGCCCACGGGAATGTTTAATAAATTTTAGAACAGGTGAAAGACCCCCAATTAACAGACCAGTTGAGTAAGACTGTCTCCTCTTGCCAGCAAACAGGACCCACTCTGCACTTCTACTCCAAACCTCATTATTTGCCTTTTGAATTGAATGGACCTTTTTGAATGCAGTAAACAAATCAGCTACAATTACAGTGAAGACAAGCCATAGCAGTATTTTCTGCAAAACGAGAGCCTCAGTTAAAACCCTAAGCCTGCAGGGAGATGGTGAAGAAGCAGATTATGAAAACAAGGAGTGAAGGGGCTGAGACAACCCAGGAGTGACCAAGAAGATTGGAAGAAATTCTGAAAATTGGATATTAGGGCTTATGCAGCGTGAAGCAACAAGAAACGATGAATGAATAGCAGATGGGAGAAGAAATAAAAAGGGCTGTGCAAAACAAGAACAGAGTTTTCTTTCTCAAACAACATTGGTCACAAATCTGGACCATGGTCTCTGCCCGGTGCCTTTGCATGCTCTGAGCCAACTCTAATGACAGGGCCTGTCTTGGTGATATCTGCCAAAGTCCGGCACACTTCAAATACTAGTCAGTGTGAAGTCCTATCGATTTTCTAAGCCAGTGCCTCTCAAACTCTCAAGGATATACATTACCTGTGCCTGCATGCATGCTAAGTCACTTTGGGCATGTCCAACTCTTTGCAACTCTATGGACGGTAGCCCATCAGGCTCCTCTGTCCATGGGATTCCCCAGGCAAGAATACTGGAGTGGGTTGCTATGCCCTCTTTCAGGGGATCTTCTTGACCCAGAAATGGAACCTGCCTTAGCAGGTGGATTCTTTACTGCTGAGCCACCAGGGAAGCCCATACTTTGAGTAACAAACCCTTATTCTCTTGTCAGTCACAGGGGAGCTTGTTTGGTTGAGAATCACACCAGGAAAGTCAAGGACATCCATTTGAGCCCCATCAGTGGGATCACTGTGTTCTATGGCTGCAAACGGAACCCGCAGCTCCAACTGGTTGTCCAGAGTCTTTGTCACACACACACACGCACACACATACACACCACCACACCTTCTGGACCAGTGGAGATTGGGTGGGAAGGAATACCTATCTGAAGGTCAGCAGATAAAACCCGGGCTGCTGGGGGAACCCAGCCCTGAGCCGCATTGTCCCATGGCTCTGGCTCTGTGCTCTCCCTGCTCCCACCTGCCCCGCGAGGTCTTCTTACCCTCATTCCCTGGAGGCCGACTTCAGAATTGTCTATTAGATGAAATCACTCAGAAGCTGGATTGCAAACTAGTCCCCTCTCTCCCGCTGACTGGATGATCTGAAGCGGCTGCCTATGGAGCTAATTTGAGGAAGATGCTGAAACCAGGTCTTGGCTCTGCTGGAAGAACTGTCATACTGGGTGAGTGCTGTCTGGTGGGGGAGACGGGGAAAGCGGCAGCGTAACTAGCACGGGGCGGACGCTAAGCAGGTGTGCAGCTCTCACGGGGAGGCCCGTGAGGTCTCCTCTCTGAACACAGGACAGAGGGAGGCTGGGAGCCGTGGCAGGGGAAACGCCACAGCTCCTCAGAGCACTCTCAGCACACAGTCACCCCACTGCTGCTCCTGGGCTGGGGAATGGCCCGAGGTCACCTGACTCCTGCTTCGTCAGAAAGAATGCTAGGTTAGCTTGTTTCATTGAGCAGCACACCAGGAAGGAAAGTCAAGGACATTAGTTTGTCCATTTTTGCCCCACTGGACTGGCTGCTTCACAAGAGACCCTGCACCCAAAGGACTTTCGGTAGGCTGAGCGTGGCAGACTCCAAATTTTTTAAGAAAACTAAAGAATGGGAAGACCTGGGTTTTTGTCCCATCTCTGCCACTTTTAGAGAAGACCCTTGACTTAAGTTTCTTTATCTGTAAGTTGGAGTTTAACTAGGTGGCCCCAAATTCCCTTTGTAGATATACAACCTATGAGTCCAGTCTCAGAGGAAATTCAACAATAGCACGGGTGCGCATTCACAAATTATAGCTGCGCTTGCTCCCCTTGGGGGCAGACTGGGTTTTTTGAAAGGCATTTTGGTCCCTGGTTAGTGAGTTACTGCTGTTGATATTTCAGGTTCTCTGGGAAGTTTAGCCTATGTCAGAGAACTAGGCTGGCAGACACTTAGTACTTTCTGCCTGACCAAGAAAGATGAAGTATGAAGGTCCTAATTCATTTTTTTTTAACATTTCTGGGAGGAAAACTGCTCTAGGATGAAGGCTGTTGCTGCTAAGTCGCTTCAGTTGTGTCCCACTCTGTGCGACCCCATAGACAGCAGCCCACAGGCTCCCCCATCCCTGGGATTCTCCAGGCAAGAACACTGGAGTGGGTTGCCATTTCCTTCTTCAATACATGAAAGTGAAAAGTGAAAGTGAAGTCACTCAGTCGTGTCCGACTCCTAGCGACCTCATGGACTGCAGCCCACCAGGCCCCTCCGTCCATGGGATTTTCCAGGCAAGAGTACTGGAGTGGGTTGCCATTGCCTTTTCCGCTAGGATGAAGGCAGTGATGCTTAAAGAGCAATCCTGACCACCTGTGTGCAAATTCCTATGGAAGGGTAGGGTAAAGAACAGCATTTTAAACAGAATTATGCCCCACCCCACCCCCATCCATGTGATTCTCATGCACACAGAAGTCTGAGACCCACTCACCTCTGGGTTTCTCTTGTCAGTGATTCACGTGGTGGGAAGGGGTGGGGAAATGTGCTTCACACACAGCTGTTCCCGGACAGCAAATACTGGAAACTGATTTAATTAGATTCATCTGCTGTTGCCATTGAGGTTGCATACTTTGATGGGTGTTTCTTGCTAATGGAATAAAAAAAAGTCCTCACTTAAGAGATCCTATTTTATGGCTCTGGCTTTAACTATGGCTTTATTTTCATTGGTTTCACACCAGGTATTTTAACAAGATGATTTTCTGCCCCTGGTTGAAGAAATAGATTGTGTGTGTGTGTGTGTGTGTGTGTGTGCAGCTATACAACGTGTTTCAACCAAACCCAGCACAGTTTGAATGTTGATGTATTTTCAAGGCAGGGAATGCTGTCATAAAATCAAGCATGCGATATGACCAGCAGCTTGGTGGTCGGGAGTTTCATGGATCACTCCAACTGCCTTTAGACATGAAAAAGCAGAAATGTCACAGAAGCAGCACTGCCCCAGGTTTTGACTTGTTGAAGTGTTTTACCTGCACTGACTAGATTTCCATGATGTAGAACATAAAAGTGTTACTTAGTGGAAGGAAAAGAGAAAAAGAGAAGGAAACAATGTCTTAATTGCACTTATCACAATTGCCTGTCTCTCAGACCAGACGATGAGCTATGAAAGACAGTGAGATGGACTCTGCAAAATTCGCCACCATCATTCCCCTGCTTGTTGCCAAGTCTCTTGGCCATGACCATCAGGAGGTATTCCCTCTTTCCCCAGAATCTGGCCTGGACTTGTAACTTGATTTATTCTGATTTGACCAATAGAATGACCATTTATGTCAGTTCCACACCTAATCCTTGAGACCTGACAGTCTTCCCCTCATTCTCTTGGAATCTTCCTAGATGCTATGTAAGTCCAGGCCACACTGCCAGAGGCTGAGGGTATGGAGCCAGAGATGAGCCATCCTAGCTTAGGTCCCCAGGCCACCCAGCCTTGACTGACCCCACAGCTGACCGCAGACCCTGAGTAGACTCAGCCAAGGCCAGAAGAACTGGTCAGCTGAACCCCACCCAAATTGTTGACCCAGAGTCTTGTAAACTAAATACACAGTTTTCATCTTAAGCCACTATATTTTGGGGGTGTTTGTTATATAGCCAAAGCTAACTGATACATGGGAAGGTTGTATATGTGTTTTATTTAACTTTATCTCCACCCAGCATGGTGCTTGGTGCTCAAATGATGAACACATGAATGAAGAAATGCAGAGATTAATTAGCCTTTAAATGCTTGGATGCCCCATGTTCTGTGGAATAAAACATTCTTCTTTGAGCTATAAAAATAAGAACATTGCAGAACACTGCCTTTTTGACAGCAGCAATATCTCTGTTATTAAATAACAGACTGGGAACTGGATACCTTCTGCTCTGAAGTCTGAGGCACACGCTTTTAATTCTCTAAAGAACCCAACCATTAAGTAATTACTTTTTGAAACTGCCTTCTCTGGAAATCCACTTCTTTAACCTATCCACAGAGCAGCCCTGAAAGGCAGACTGTCCCCACATCCCAGAAATGAGCCCCCTGTGGTGTGTTCCCTTCTGCAGAATTACTGGCTACATCTACTCGGGAACATAATCAGAGGCTGTGAGAAATGGAGTGAGGTGTCTGAGTGTGCTTACCTACCACCTCCAGATTCTGACAGTCACCAACCTGCTGTTCATAAAAGAGTTAAGTCCATACAGACTTGGTCAGAATTCAAGGCTCCAACCAGGCAGGTATGGCATGTGGGTATCAAGATCCATGAAAAAAAAAAAAAAATCAAAGAATAAAAAAATAAGATCTTAAGCAAAAGCTTCACTACATATTTGTTTCTGTACTTAATATTCATGAACTGTTAAAGTTGCCAAGAACAAGGATGGAATTCATGTAATCCTAACTGTTCAATTCTTCCCTGGTGGCTTAGAGGGTAAAGCATCTGCCTGCAATGCAGGAGACCCAGGTTCGATCCCTGGGTTGGGAAGATCCCCTGGAGAAGGAAATGGCACCCCACTCCAGTACTCTTGCCTGGAAAATCCCATGGATGGAGGAGCCTGGTAGGCTACAGTCCATGGGGCCGCAAAGAGCTGGACACGACTGAGCGACTTCACTAACTGTTCAATATAGGGCTCTGCTATTATTGCGTGTAATTGCTTGACTTCTTTTACCACCTATTTGTATTTCCAGTATTTGTGAAATCTTCATTTATATCTTAGGCCTTCATTTGGATGGAATCTATCGTTTGTAGGTTAACACTGGTTATTAGGTTTCTTGTATCACCGGCCTCTAACAAAGTAGTACGTGTCTCCCAGAAAAATCATGAAGGAAGACACAGAAAAGATACCTAATCTGGATCCTCTTGGATAATAATGCATAGCTTGGGACCTCTTGAGCTCGCTTAGGAAGGAAGAGTGTGGAGAAGTTCAATGTATGCATATGTGCACAGGGGGCCATGCTTCTCAAAATAGCTTCTAGTCACAGAAAAGCCTGGAGGAACAGTGGGTAACTGAAGCATTCATGCTCAGTCATGTCCGACTCTTTGTGACCCTTTGGACTGTAGCCCACCAGGCTTCACTGTCCATGGAATTTCCCAGGTGAGAATACTGGGTTGCTCTTTGCTTCTCCAGTGGATCTTCCCAACCCAGGGATCAAACCCTCATCTCCTGCATTGGCAGAAGGATTCTTTACCGCTGAACCATCAGGGAAGCCCCAGATAACTGAAGACCCATCTTGAAAAGTGCGGGTGCTTTGGGAACAGAGCAAGTTTTAACTCTGCTGTTCAACACAGAAATTCCTCTTGGAGGAATCTAGTCTCCAAGTACACAAAGGATATTCATGGAGAGTCACTGCAGCAGCACTTTTAACAATAAAACCCAGAAAACCTAAGTGTCCAACAATAGGATATGTAGTTGAATAAACAGCACATTTATTCAGTGGATTACTATGTAGACCTTAAAAGGAATGGAGCATTTCCTAGTTGTGCTGCTGTGGAAAGAACTTAGTTGCATTATTAAGAGAAAAGACTAAAGTGCAGGAAAATTGTGCGTGCTCCCATCCATGCATATGCAGAAAAAACTGTGTCAAGATAAACAAGGAACTCTTGATCATGCTTACATGTAGAGAGTAGGACTAGATTAGAACATTTTTTCCTAGCCCAAGACTAAGAATGAGAATTTCTCTTCCTCATTTCCCCTTATGTTTACTGTTCCAATTGTTCTCATGTGTGTGCGTTATCTTTGTAATTGAAAAATAAAATCCTACTTCTGTCACCTAACAACTTGCAGTCGACTGCAGGGTGGGCATGACCCTCCACCCCAACCCCTCCCCGTATTCCAGCCCCTTTGCAATATGACTGTGAAGCTGCTCCCAACAGTAAGTTAGAGTTTCTCTCCCCATCCCTTGAATCTAGGCAGCTCTCATGGTCTTCTTTGGCCAGTTGAGATTATGACAGCATTGACAGGACTAGTTCCAAGTGGAGGTATCAAGGGGCCTTGCATCCATCCAGCCTTCCAAAAAGAATCCTGCCAAGCTGCCATGCCAGCTCAGCTGTCCTACTGGAGGATGGAAGAGGTCAACTGATGGGCTGTGCCCTACTCCCAACACCCCAGCCAGTCTCTAGGACTGTGAGCCAAACAAATGGTTATTCTTAGCCACTGATTTGGGGGATGGTTTGTAACAAAGTAAAAGCTAACTGTTATGCCCACCATGTGATCTTGGAAAGAATATGTTTCCTCTTCTGTGAAATGGGAAGAACTACATAAGATTTTTGCAAAAATTTTGCTGTGATTAGGTATAGAGCATGCTATGGACTGTAGCCCACCAGGCTCCTCTGTCCATGGGATTCTCCAGGCAAGAATACTGCAGTGGGTTGCATGCTCTCCTCCAGGGGATCTTCCTGACCCAGGGATTGAACCTGTGTCTCTTAACTTCTCCTGCATTGGCAGGCTCATTCTTTATCACTAGTGCCACCTGGGAAGCCCTTGGGTACAGAGCACACTCAAATTTTCCCCTTCCTTTGCCCAATCCTAGAATATGAATCTTGAAGGATGAAACAGGAAGGAGGTGGCACCCAGGCACAGACCTGGGCTGGAAGAGCCATAATCAAAGGGTGTGTGTGGATGTGTGTGTGTGTGGACAGACTTGGAACCTGAGTAAAGTCTTCCTGGTTGGTTCCTATAGAAAGAGTTCTGTTGGCCCAGTGACAGGACAGGCAAGGCTCTGCCCTAGACCACCTCCCAACAGACCCAGAAGTGGAGAGAGAGCATTGGGACCTTCCTAAGCAGGACCACCCTGGAGGTCAGCTTGAGGCAAGGAAAGGGTTACAAGATCCCTAATAGAAGTCCTTCCTTCCGCAGGATTAGCGGCTGTGGCAGCCCCTCACCCATTACGTTAGATGCCTGCTTTGCAGACACACCGTGAGCCCTCTCTCCTTTGGAGCACAGTATTCAGTGACTACCTCTGGTTGTAAAGCCCTTTTTCCCCCAAAAGTCTGCCAGCCCCATGGGCTTTCCTGCAGTGGCCACAGAAGATCCAACCTCCACGCCTCCCGACACTCTGAGTCAGGGGCTCTGAGCTGCTCTGCTCCCTTAGATGAACTTCCGGAACTTCTCGGAGAAAGCTGTGATGCTCACGTGTGCTGTGCTCAGTCGCTTCAGTCATGTCTGACTTTGCGACCCCATGGACTGTAGCCTCCCAAGTTCCTCTGTCCATGGGATTCTCCAGGCAAGAGTATTGGAGTGGGTTGCCATTTCCTTCTCCAGGGGGTCTTTCTGACCCAGGGATCGAACCTGTGTCTCCTGCATTGCAGGCGGATTCTTTACCACTGAGCCACCTTGGAAGCCCTTAATAAACACAGTTACTGAGTACTTATAAACAAGTACTATCTCACTGGCTCTGAAATGTAGCTGCATATTGGAATTAGCTAGAGAGATGTTTTTAATTTTTTTTTAATATTTTTCAATTACCTACCCCAGAACATT
The DNA here is from genome assembly GCF_027580195.1 of Bos mutus. Lineage (NCBI taxonomy): Eukaryota > Metazoa > Chordata > Mammalia > Artiodactyla > Bovidae > Bos > Bos mutus. The sequence goes on along the minus strand of NC_091624.1, from coordinate 87,467,211 downwards.
TCCTGAGGGCAGGTGTCATTTTTTAACATTTATTTTTATTTATTTGGCTGCCCTAAGTCTTAGTTGCAGCAACGGGATCTTCAGTCTTCATTGAGGCATGTGGGATCTAGTTCCCTGACGAGGGACAGAATCCAGCTCCCTGGTACTGGGAATGTGGAGTCTTAGCCCCTGAACCACCAGGGAACTCCCAAGAGACTTTTTAAATTTTGATGGATAGCTCCCAAAATCAGAAGTTTTGATTGAGCATATCTGGGTGCTGCTCAGGAATTTTTGAAACTCTTCCAGTGATTCTAATGCACAGGCAAGTCTGAAACCCATGGTTCTATCTCATCTAATCATCCTCAGGAGATAGACTATGTCATTATCCCCGTGGTGCAAAACTGTTGTGCAAATTTCCCTGTTGGAACCGTGTAGTGATCTGCTGCTCATTTGTAAAAGAAAGAAGTCAGGTGGGGTTTACCAGCTGTTGGGTTTGCTCAGCGTCTTGGAATGGAGGTTCGTGTGGATTTAACAGACCATGAAGGACGGGGCTGTTCTGTCTTCCCAGGGTAGAAGCACAAGGGCACGGTGAGCAAAAGAACAGAAAAAGAGGAAGACTAGGTGATTCAGCTGAGGAAGGAGAACAGAGGGAATGCTGGGGATTTCCCTGGTGGTCCAGAGGTTAAGAGTCTGAGCTTCCAACGCAGAGGCATGGATTCGATGCCCTGGTCAGGGAACTAGATTCCACGTGCCACAACTAAAGATCCCACGTGCCGAAACTAAGACCTGGCACAGCCAAATAAATATTTAAAAACAAAACTGAATGCTGACAAACACTTCCCATCTCCTGCCGCCCTTTTAATAATTCTCTTTGTTCTCCAGAACAAAAATATATTCTACATACAGACAGATGCCTCTGTTAGCAGCTGCAGTAGTTGGTTTCAAAGGCAAAGGGGAAAGTAAGAAAGAGACTTTTAGGGATTTTTTTTTTCCCTCAAATTTGTTGAGCTAATGTCATAAGAATATATGTTACTAAAATTTTACTCAAGCAGCAGCTGGGTCTCTCTGAGATGGCAACCCACTCCAGTATTAAGTGGAGTATTAACTTACCAGTATTAATGCTGCTTAACAGTGTTAAGCAGCACACCCAGTCACCACAACAGACATGGCCTTTGTTGACTAAACAGATGCACAACATGAGTTGCTAGTCCAGTTTTAGCTGGGGCAAAATGAGGACTGCAGCCCAGGAGACAGCACCTCAGAGAGCTCTGAGAGACTGCTCCAAAGAGGCAGTGGGAGAAGGTCAATATATAAGATTTTGGTGAAGGGGGAGTTCAGTGCAGTCAAGTGCTTACTTTACAAAAGGTTTTCTGCTAGTCACGAGGAGCTGATGTCATCATGAAGGGATTTAGTGATTTTCTAGATATGAGGAGATGCTAGGTTTGGGATCACGAAATCAGTTCCTAAAAATATCTGACGATCTAAAGATCTGTTCCACCAGTTTCCCTGGAGCACAGAGTGCCTCAGTCACCTCCCTGAACTCCCTCAGCGGGCGCTGAAGGTGGGCAGCCACACAGGGTTCAGAGGCAGATGGCAAATGCCCTTGCTGTTGCTCAGTCGCTGGCAAATGCTCTTGGCAAGTGACAATTTGTAGTTGACACCTCCAAGGGGACAACTCGGAGGTCGTCCACCAAGGAATAGGTGGGTTGAGGACAGGGAAGCGTCTTCAGTTCCAGAGTTTCCTGAGATCTAACTCAATCCAATCATTTTTCTTAGATTCCTTCTGCACTCATAGGCCTCTCTTGGTTTTAAGTAACAGAGCCCGGCTTGATGTAGAGTCAGCAAAAAGTTACTGAAATGCCACAGGAGGGTGTCACCCCACAGGACCTGGGAGATAGTAATGGGGGTGGTGGTTTGCCAGTGTGAGTTGCCAGCTCCTGCTCCAGAATCACCTTGAGAACTTACAATGCCAATTGTCCTGACCCACTGAGTCAGAGTCGCCAGGACTGGGGACAAAACATCACTGTTTTCTCTTAAAAGCCTCCTCAGGTGTTTCTAATATGCAGCAGGGTTTGAGAACTATGGGCCTAGAGTAAGGAAAAAGAAAGCTGAAATGTACTGAATGTGCTGTGCTAAGCCTAATTATGTGTGTGAGAGAGCGCTCAGTCGTGTTCAACGCTTTGCGACACCGTGGACTGTAGCCCACCAGTCTCCTCTGTCCATGGGATTTCCCAGGCAAGAATACTGGAGTGGGTTGCCATTTCCTTCTGCAGGGGATCTTCCTGACCCAGGGATCGAACCTGGGTCTCTTATCTCCTGCATTGGCAGGTGAATTCTTTACCACTAGCAAAGTGGTACATTTCACATGTACATTTCACAACCTGGTGAAGTGGGTTCAATTTTCTCCACTTCACAGGTGTGAAAACTGAAGTACTAGGGGGCTTAAGTAGTCCAAGAAGACTTCATGAGACCCAAAGGCTCCCGAAGGGTCTTGAAGGCTGGGGAGAATAGCTGGGGAGGCACTGGGGCGTCATAGGAACAGGGCAACAGATCAGGAAGGAGCAGGGAGGGAACATTTGGTAGCAGACAACCAGGTGATAAACAGACCCTGGGGGACCTTACTGGTGGTCCAGTGGTTAAAAATCCACCTTCCAATGCAGGGGATGCAGATTCGAATCCTGGTCCAGGAACTAAGATCCCACATGCCACCACGAAGACCCAGCACAGCTAAAAAAAAAAAAAAAAAAACTTTAAATAAAATAAAAACTGTTTAACTCTGGGACATTCAAGTCATCTAGAGTGACGACTTCCTCACTGTGGAGGGGACAGCCTCCACTCGAGTCTCTGTGTGGCAACCACGTGCCAACTGAGAACGAGGAGTGAGGTAGTAGTACTATTTCTAACCAACACTCAACAGAAGAATTGGGGTCGGTAGAACACCATCTCTAAGACCAGAATTTGGCTCATGGCAAAGCTGATACCCCCACTTATAAACAATGATTCCAGAAAATTTAAGGTCAGTGAGGGCTAAAAAAAAAGAAAAAGCTTTATTATGGACCATATACAGAGAGCAACTCTCAACCTTCTCATGACTTTAAAATGCCCAGTAGCTCTGTCCACTGAAAAGGGCTAACAGTGATGACCAAACCACTAGCAGTGAGCATTCCTAGAACCTAGATCAGGCTTTGAAATATGTCTCACTAAAATAAAAACAGGTAAACAGGGTTTCTCTGAGTAATGGCTGAGTGTGAATCTGTGTAGGAAACAGACAAAAAGACAATACACTGTCCTACTGGTAACAAGGAAACGGCCAATTACCAGGATCCTATCAGAAAAATTCAAGAATCAACGTGAGGCTGTCACTCGCCCCAGATGGAACAAATTGAGTATAAGTGATAACAACTATGCTGGCTTTGAAGCCCATCAAACGCGTTTAAATCCATGTGTTCATAATTACATAATGCAGTCCTTTCTGAAGGATGGTAAGGAACCAAGTTTGTAATCTTGGAAAGTAGTAAAGGGAAAGAATCAAAGATTGATCCTGCCTTCCCCATATGGTCTTTATCCCTGGGTAACCAATAGCACATGAGGGGAATTTTCTCTTTGTGAAGTCCTCCAGCTATTAAACGAAAAAGAAGTGATAGAATATCACCATTTTGCAAACCTCAGTGAATTTTCATCCACCCACTTACAGGTCACTACTCCCTTATCCCCAGAATACCAGTGTTGTCCTCACCAAGGGTAGAGGTGCTCTCCTTTCAGGGTTACGACTCACCAGCATCCCTCTTCTTTCATTGAAAAAAAAAAATTACATTTTAAATAAAGCACAGGTAACAATATAAATGTGTGACTTGATGAATTATTCCAAGGAAATTGCCTTTAGGTCAAGACACAGACCACCGCAGCCACCCCAGAAGCCCACCTAGGTCCCTCATTCCAACCACAGTTCCCCTCCTTTCTCCCACAACAGGTCAGCAATATCCCACCATTATTGTTTTTTTTTTTTTTTTTTTTCAGCCTAATGTGTATCTATAGACACTGTGGTTTAGTTGGAATATTTTAAAAGCTTTGACATGCCTTTTAAGTCTCTTCCAATCTTGTATCTTATAATCTGGAGGTGTCCCTGTTTTTCTTTAAATCTATCTATGGAAGAACCTGGCCCATTTGATCTGTCCAGGTTCCCACAGTCTAGACGTGCTGACTGCATATTCATGAACACATGAATTGTATTCAATTCAATCCTTCAATTGGTAGCTTGACTGAGGTTTGATTCTCTTGGCAAAATTACAGGAGGCAGAAAATGTCTGGTCTCCTTCCATCCTTTTTTATGATGAAAGCAGCCATCAATCCTTAATGCCGGTACCTAGCTTAGGGCAGCAGATGAAATCACATTCCTTTTAATAATTCAAACCACTTGACTCTGAGCCCTTATCTCACCTCTCTTTCTTCTCTTGCACAAGGGTCCTCCCTCCTGGGAAATCTCATAGTCTCCTTGAGGGTTTCCTTTGTCCTAGGGTCAGAAGATCCCCCTGGAGGAGGGAATGACAAGTCACTCCAGTATTCTTGCCTGGGAAATCCAATGGACGCAGGAGCCTGGCGGGCTACAGTCCATGGGGTCACAGACTGAGCAAACACCTATGTATGCACCAGGAGAGAAAACCAGGAATCCTGGTTCTTTGGCTGTTGCCACCGCTTTGGCCACTAGGTGTCGCCACTGGTCACAGAGTGTTTTTCGATGTCTGCTACTGCTGCTGCTAAGTCGCATCAGTCGTGTCCGACTCTCTTCTACCCCATAGACGGCAGCCCACCAGGCTCCCCCGTCCCTGGGGTTCTTCAGACAAGAATACTGGAGTGGGTTGCCATTTCCTTCTCAGTCTGACTGAACAACAAAAGTCCTGTCCGACTCTTTGCCACCCCGGAGACTGCAGCACGCCAGGCTTCCCTGTCCTTCCCTATCTCCCATAGTTTGCTCCAGCTCATGTCCATCGACTTGGTGATGCCATCCAACCATCTCATCCTCTGTCGTCCCCTTCTCCTCCTGCCCTCAATCTTTTCCAGCATCAGAGGCTTTTCCAATGAGTCGGCTCTTCACATCAGGTGGCCCAAGTATTGGAGCTTCAACATGAGTCCTTCCAATGGATATGCAGTGTTGATTTTCTTTAGGATTGACTGATTTGAGTTTCTTGCTGTCCAAGGGACTCAAGAGTAGTCTCCAGCAGCACAACTTGAAAGCATCAATTCCTCAGTACTCAGCCTTCTTTATGGTCCAACTCTCACATCTATACTTGACTACTGGGAGGGTATTCAGTGTGGGTGGTGTGCATTTTGGAAGGAGAGAAGGGAGCCTAGAAAGGGACCAGGTGATGGAGTTCATAAATGTGGAGGCGTGTTCAGTTGACTTGGAGGGATCTGGTCAGTCAGTGAGCTGCAAATATGAAAAGTTAGTCGCTCAGTGGTGTCTGACTCTTTGCGACCCCACAGACTGTAGCCTACCAGGCTCCTCTGTCCATGGAGTTCTCCAGGCAAGAATACTGGAGTGAGGAGCCATTCCCTTCTCCGGGAGATCTTCCCAACCCAGGGATCAAACCCGGGTCTCCTGCATTGCAGGCAGATTCTTTACCATCTGAGCTACAAGAGTAGTCAAAAATGTCTCTCAGCATTTACATCAGCAAGGTCGCTTGTCATCAGCTTGGTGTCATCCATTTGCTGTTGAACTCATTCATGTGTCCAACACGCAGAAAGGACAGACAAGTAGAAACAGAGTTGGGAAGAGGGAAAGATATATTACAGGAAACAAGAAAGAACAGGAAGCTCATGCTCAAAAGACCCAAAATTCCCTACTGATGGTTTTCTGGGAATATTTTGGATTTTTTTCAATATTTATTTATGTGGCTGCACAGGTCTTAGTTGCACGCGGGATCTTTAGTTGCAATAGCAGCATCGATATGTTTTTTAGTTGCAGCATGCAGGATCTAGTTCCCTGACCAGGGATTGAACCTGGGCCCCCGCATAGGGAACACAGAGTCTTAGCCAGTGAGTCACCAGGGAAGTTCCAGGAATGCCTTATCAACCTCCAGTGACAGAGCCAGATACACATGTGACATGGCTCGTGCTCTTGGGAGAGATATGTAGTAATGCTTCCATCCTTACAGAAAATTGTTACCTGAAAAACTGGGTTCACCTTCTTTTGGTGGGAATGCAAACTGATACAGCCTCCATGGAGAATAGTATGGAGATTCCTTAAAAAACTAGGCATAAAACTACTATACAGCCCAGCAATCCCACTACTGGGCATATGTCCTGAGGAAACCATAATTGAAAAAGACACACGTACCCCAATGTTCATTGCAGCACTGATTACAATAGCTAGGGCATGGAAGAAACCTAGATGTCCATCGACAGATAAATCCAGTAAGAAGATGTGATACATATGTACAGTGGAACATTACTCAGCTGTAAAAAGGAATGCATTTGAGTCAGTTCCAATGAGGTGAACAAACCTAGAGCCTATTATACAAAGTGAAGTAAGTCAGAAAGAGAAAAACAAATACCATATATTAATGCATACATGTGGAATCTAGAAAGATGGTGCCGATGAACCAGGGCAGCAGTGGAGATGCAGACACAGAGAATGGACTTGTGGACGCAGTGGGAGAAGGAGAGGGTGGGATGAATGGAGAGGCAGCGTGGAGACATATCCACTACCACATGGAAAACAGCCATCGGGAATTTGCTCTATGACTCAGGGAGTTCAAACCGGTGCTCCGTGACAACCTAGAGGGGTGGGGGGTGCGAGGGAGGGGGCAGAAGTATACCCGTGGCTGATGCATATTGATGTATGGCAGATACCAACACAATATTCTAAAGTAGTTCAGTTCAGTCACTAGGTCGTGTCTGACTCTTTGCGACCCCATGGACTGCAGCACGCCAGGCTTCCCTGTCCATCACCAACTCCCGGAGTTTACTCACACTCATGCCCATAGGGTCGGTGATGCCATCCAACCATCACATCCTCTGTCATCCCCTTCTCCTCCTGCCCTCAATCTTTTGCAGCATCAGGGTCTTTACAAATGAGTCAGTTCTTCACATCAGGTGGCCAAAGTATTGGAGTTTCAGCTTCAGCATCAGCCCTTCCAATGAATATTCAGGACTGATTTCCTTTAGGATGGACTGGTTGGATCTCCTTGCAGTCCAAGGGACTCTCAAAAGTCTTCTCCAATACCACACTTCAAAAGCATCAATTCTTCACCACTCAGCTTTCTTTATACTCCAACTCTCACATTCTTACATGACTACTGGAAAAACCATAGCTTTGACTAGACAGACCTTTTTTGGCAAAGTAACGTCTCTGCTTTTTAATATGCTGTCTAGGTTGGTCATAGCTTTTCTTCCAAGGAGTAAGCGTCTTTTAATTTCAAGGCTGCAGTCACCATCTGCAATGATTTTGGAGTCCAAAAAAATAAAGTCTGTCACTGGTTCCATTGTTTCCCCATCTATTTGCCATGAAGTGATGGGACTGCATGCCATGATCTTCGTTTTCTGAATGTTGAGTTTTAAGCCAACTTTTTCACTCTCCTCTTTCACGTTCATAAAGAAGCTCTTTAGTTTTTCTTCACTTTCTGCCACAAGAGTGGTCTCATCTGCACATTTGAGGTGATTGATATTTCCCCCAGCAATCTTGATTCCAGCTTGTGCTTCATCCAGCCCAGTGTTTCTCAAGATGTACTCTGCATATAAGTTAAATAAGCGGAGTGACAATATACAGGTTTGACGTACTCCTTTTCCAATTTGGAACCAGTCTGTTGTTCCATGTCCAGTTCTAACTGTTGCTTCTTAACCTGCATATAGATTTCTCAAGAGGCAAATCAGGTGGTCTGGTATTCCTATCTCTTTAAGAATTTTCTACAGTTTGTTGTGATCCACACAGTCAAAGGCTTTGGCATAGTCAATAAAGCAGAAGTAGATGTTTTTCTGGAACTCTCTTGCTTTTTTGATCCAACTGATGTTGGCAATTTCATCTCTGGTTTCTCTGCCTTTTCTAAATTTAGCTTGAATATCTGGAAGTTCATGGTTCACCTACTGTTGAAGCCTGGGTTGGAGAATTTTGAGCATTATTTTGCTAGTGGGGGAGATAAGTGCAATTGTGCAGTAGTTTGAACATTCTTTGGCATTGCTTTTCTTTGGGATTGGAATGAAAACTGACCTTTTCCAGTCCTGTGGCCACTGTAGAGTTTTCTAAATTTGGTGTCATATTGAGGTCAGCACTTTCACAGCATCATCTTCCAGGATTTGAAATAGCTCAACTGGAATTCCATCACCTCCACTAGCTTTGTTCGTAGTGATGCTTCGTAAGGCCCACTTGACTTCGCATTCCAGGATGTCTGGCTCTAGGTGAGTGATCACACCATCGTGGTTATTTGGTCATGAAGATCTTTTTTGTATAGATCTTTGGTGTATTCTTGCCACCTCTTCTAATATCTTCTGCTTCTGTTAGGTCCATACTATTTCTGTCCTTTACTGTGTCCATATTTGCATGAAATGTTCCCTTGGTATCTCTAATTTTCTTGAAGAGATCTCTAGCCTTTCCCATTCTATTGTTTTCCTCTATTTCTTTGCATTGATCACTTGAGGAAGGCTTTCTTATCTCTCCTTGTTATTCTTTGGAACTCTGCATTCAAATGGGTATCTTTCCTTTTCTCCTTTGCCTTCTGCATCTTTTCTTTTCTCAGCTATTTGTAATGTCACCTCAGACAACCATTTAGCCTTTTTGTATTCTTTTTCTTGGGGATGGTCTTGATCACTGCCTCCTGTACAATGTCATGAACCTCCATCCATAGTTCTTCAGGCACTCTGTCAGATATAATCCCTTGAATCTATTTCTCACTTCCACTGTATAATCATTAGGGATTTGATTTAGGTCATACCTAAATGATCTAGTGGTTTTCCCTGCTGCTGCTGCTAAGTCACTTCAGTCGTGTCCAACTCTGTGAGACCCCATAGATGGCAGCCCACTAGGCTCCTCTGTCCCTGGGATTCTCCAGGCAAGAATACTGGAGTGGATTGCCATTTCCTTCTCCAATGCATGAAAGTGAAAAATGAAAGTGAAATCGCTCCGCCGTGTCCGACTCTTAGCGACCCCATGGACTGCAGCCTACCAGGCTCCTCCATCCATGGGATTTTCCAGGCAAGAGTATTGGTGTGGGGTGCCATTGCCTTCTCCAGTGGTTTTCCCTACTTTCTTCAATTTACGTCTGAATTTGGCAATAAGGAGTTCATGATCTGAGCCACAGTCAGCTCCCAGTCTTGATTTTGTTGATTGTATACAGCTTCTCCATCTTTGGCTGCAAAGAATATAATCAGTCTGATTTCGGTGTTGACCATCTGGTGATGTCCATGTGTAGAGTTTTCTCTTGTGTTGTTGGAAAAGGGCGTTTGCTATGACCAGTGCATTCTCTTGGCAAAACTCTGTTAGCCTTTGACTTGCTTCGTTTTGTACTCCAAGGCCAAATTTGCCTGTTACTCCATGTATCTCTTGACTTCCTACTTTTGCATTCCAGTAAAAGCAATTATCCTTCAACTAAAAATAAATTTAAAAAAAAACTGGGTTCACTTGGCAGGTGTCGAGCCAACAGACACAACCAAGCCAAGGAGCAAGAGAAGGAAGGACTTATTACTTGCAGCAAGTAAAGAGACTACCTGGGGGCTTCCCTGATGGCTCAGAGGTTAAAGCGTCTGCCTGGAATGCAGGAGACCTGGGTTTGATCCCTGGGTCAGGAAGATCCCCCTGGAGAAGGAAATGGCAACCCACTCCAGTACTCTTGCCTGGAGAATCCCATGGAGGGAGGAGCCTAGTGGGCTGCCATTGACAGAGTCGGACATGACTGAGCGAATTCACTTTCACTTTCTCCCAATGCAGTATCTCCCCAAACAGAAAATTGGGGAAGTTTTAAGCTAAAGGGTAGATACATATTCATGAAGAAGCTTGGGCCATAGAGTCCAAACTTCAGTGGATTGAAATCAGTCAGATCAGAAAAGGTGAACATTATCATCCCTTAGGTTCCAGTTCTGGTGGCTGAGTGCCTGAGGGGGATTAAATTCTGCAAATCAGCTCAAAACAATGCTTCAGGCTAGTCTTTACCATTGATGCAGAGCTGAGAGTCTTTACAACCATCTATTATCTTTGCTATGTTGCTCCTCTTGCCCAAAGGAGTTTTGTTCCCTTAAGACCGTTATTACCGAGACCTATGCAAGGGCAAGCATTGTGACCAGACTTATGTCATAAAATGACTTAGGCCAAAAATGGCTTCTCTTATGTCAAGAAAGTCATGTCTGACTTTCTTTCTCTGGGGACCCACTACCCTACCTGTTAACAAAACTAGCCATCTGTGGGCCTCTAGAATTTGTAGGCACAGGGCTTCCCATGGGCATGCTAGGTGGGAATTAGGCTGAGAACCACCACCTTAATTGTTAAATGGGCATGATAGCAATACCTACCTCTTGTTGTTGTGAGAATTCAATGGACTGATGCTTGAAAAGGACTTCAGACAGCCATGCCTGGATGCCTGGCACATACAGAGAAGCTTGCAGTTTTTAAGGAAAAGATGTACAAATATGACCACTTTCAAACACTTGCATGTTACATAACAGTATCAGTAAATAGCAAATTCAGAGGGCTCACTTCCTTACTAAAAGCTTTCTTAACTCAATAAGAAAAACACAAAAGCCCAACAGTTGACCATTAAAGAAGAAACAATGAGTCGATGACACATCCACTGAATGTCTGTGGATCACCTTATCCGTCCTTACATGATGTGACCAAGCACACGGTTATTGACCTTAACAATGAACAGTTGTCATTCAGTCGCTCAGTAGTGTCGGAGTCTTTGTGACCCCTGGATGGCAGCACTCCAGGCTTCCCTGTATCCATCTCCCAGAGTCTGCTCAAACTCATGTCCATTGAGTCAGTGATGCCATCCAAGCATCTCATGCTGTCGTCCCCTTCTCCTCCTACCTTCAAATTTTCCCCAGCATCAGGTTCTTTTCTAATGAGCCGGCTCTTCAAATCAGGTGGCCAAAGTATTGGAGCTTCAGCATCAGTCCTTCTAATGAATATTCAGGATTGATTTCCTTTAGGATTGACTGGTTGGATCTCCTTGCAGTCCAAGGGAGTCTCAAGAGTCTTCTCCAACACCATGGCTCAAAACCATCAGTTCTTTGGTGCTCAGCCTGCTTTGTGGTCCACCCAGGACAATGAGCTCAAGGTGTTTGTAGTTTAGAGCAAGGTTTTTACACCACAGTCTGTAACATACAACTTTAAATACGGGATTTATGTCTTTGTCCATTTTATTGATCCATGGCATAACTCCCTCACCCGAGGCTTAGGTGGCCAGAGGAGCTGCCATTTCCAATCCTGCAGCACCAGCCAAATAAAATTTCACATGGTATTTGTTTCTGATGTCTACTTGACACAGGAGGGAAGAGGGCAGGACACAATCTTTAAAAGAACGACATAACCATTGTGCACGGGTGCGTGCTCAGTCGTGTCCATCCGACTCTGCAACCCCACAGATTGTAGCCTGCCAGGCTCCTCTGTCCACGGGATTTTTTCAGGCAAGAATACTGGAGTGGGTTGCCATTTCCTTCACCAGGGATCTTCCCGACCCAAGGATCAAACCAGAATCCCCTGCGTCTCCTGTATTGGCAGGCAGATTCTTTACCATTGTACCACCAGGGAATCCCTACATAGCCATTGAGGATAACACAAAAACTGGTTAGAACCAATCTGGCACAAATTGGAGAAAGATTTGCCTTCGAGGGGACCTTGAGGTTCATTACACACTCACCGTAACACATCAACACCCACAGGCATCAGGATAGTTCAGGGCCAACCATAAAAGGCCAAAAAGTGGGCAGTGGCCCAAATAGTGGAAATCCCGGCCCCTTCTTCAAAATAATTGTAACAACCCTTCCATTCATTAACCTATGAAATTACTCACCCCTGGGAGGCTAGAAAGGAGTGTGATGTATGTACAATTATGGCTGATTTGTGTTCTTGTACAGCAGAAATCAATACAACATTGTAAAGCAATTCTCCAATTAAAAATAAATTTAAAAAATGTATCCACCTCTATAAAAACTACCCCCAGGGCTTCTCACCTTCTGAGTGGACCCACATTCTGTCTGTGGAGTATTTCTTTCTCAGCCATTCTCACTTTTCAGGATAACCCTGTGCCCTGGGGCCACTCTTGCCTTTTGAGACAGATTGCATACTATCCATGGAAGGTGCAACTCTCTGAGTAAATCCACTTCTTACCTATCAATTTGCTTCTCATTGAATTCTTCGACGAGACATAAAGAACTCGAGCTTCACTAAGTCCTGAGACCAGGTGTACAATTTCAATTGAAAGCAATCAATTAAAAATAAATAAACTAAAAAAAAAAGTGAGTTCAAGTTCCAGTCTGAGTTGTGTGGCTTCATGGTGACTTCTGGCAAAGGCAATGTGATACTCAGCCTAAAACCACAAGGGGAAAAGACTCCTGAGATAAGGTGATGAAGTCCTGTGCTTCTCTTTCTGTAAGATGAAGCTACAGCTCTGGCCTCAGCACACTTAGAGCTGGAGGCCTCAGGAAACCCAAGACAATGAAGGCTTGATATCTCCCTTACCCCAGACCACTGCTCCTTCTAGAGTGTATGTGTGCTCGGTCACTCAGTCGTGTCCGACTCTTTGCGACCCCCTGGACTGTAGCTCACCAGGCTCCTCTGTCCATGGGATTTCCCAGGCAAGAATACTGGAGTGGAGTGCCATTTCCTTCTCCGGGGAGCATCCCTGGGTGGGTCAGAAGCACCACTTACATCTGTTTTATATATTGGCTTCCATGTGAAAAAACAATTTCTGCTACTGAAAAGTTTTGAAAACACCAAAACTAGTCCAGTCTCTATTAAAGCAAATAAAATGAAGGTTGAGAGAAGATCTGAAACTATGACCCAGGTCTCTTGGCCCCACTGATCTTTCCCTGCCATCCTGGCTGTTAACTCCCCATACCCAAGCTATGAGGTTTGGTTGGCTGTTCCAACCCCAGATTTGAATATTCAAAACACTTACCAGTGTGCTGAGCACCTCCTGTGTTAGTTGCTCAGTCGTGTCTGGCTCTTTGTGACCCCCATGGACTGTGGTCCACCAGGTTCCTCTGTCCATGGACTTCCCCAGGCAAGAATACTGCAGTGAGTTGCTATTTCTTTCTCCAGGGGATCTTTCTGACCCAGGGATCGAACCTGGGTCTCCTGCACTGCAAGAGCATTCTTTACCATCTGAGCCACCAGGGGAGCACCTACTTATCACTTGCCAAGGGTGTAGTCAGGTAGGATGCTCAGCTCAGCTGCATGAGCCAAAACCACCCCCCCAAAAAAACCCAAGTAATGATTGCTTAAACACAGGGTGAAAGTGTATTTCTGTATAATGTAGGCCGTCCAGGGTTGGTAGGACAACTTCACAAACCTTTTAGGAACCTAGACTCCATCCCAACAGTTTGCTGCTTGGCCTCATGTTCCAAGATGGTGACCAGAACTCCAGCCACTACATCCACATTCCAGGAAGTCAAACAGAGGAAGGGAATCAACAAAAGAAACAAATAGAGATAGCAGTTGCTTTTAAAAGAAGTACTACTCAGGTTCTCCAGAAAATTAGAACCAATAGGGTAGAAAGAGAGAGAGATTCATTGTGATTGGCTCATGCAATTATAGAGACTGAGAAGTCCCACAAGCTGCCTCTGTAAGATAAAGGTCAAGGAAAACTGGTCATGTAGCTTCAGTCTAAACCTAAAGACCAAAGAGCCAGGAGAGGCAACAGTGTAAGCTGGTCCCAGACCAAAAGCCAGAGAACCAGCAGCAACAACATCTGAGCACAAGAGAAGATGGACGCCCCAGCTCAAGCAGAGAGGGCAAATTTGTCCTTCCTCTGCCTATTTGCTCAATTCAAACCGTCCAAGGACTGGACAAAGCTTGCCCACATTAGTGAGGGCAATCCTGTTTACTCTGTCTACCAACTCAAATGCTAATCTCTTTCAGAAACACCCTCACAGACACACCCAGAAATAATGTTTTACCAGCTATCAGAGCATCCCTTTGCCCAGTCAGGTTGACCCATAAAAGTACCATCATAAGAAGTTTCCTGAAAGCTGCCACTTCTACTTCTATTTCTTCAAACAGAAGAGACTGGGGAAAAAAGGAAAATGTAGACTTTTATTCCAGGCAGCCATCCATCTTTACAGCTTAACACTGGAGCCTCTCTTACAAAGAAAGAGGAGGGAACTGCACCTGAGGTAGGCAATTGACCATTTCTGCCGTGTGAAAATTATTTCATTAATCCTCAAAACAACCCTAAGAGTACTACTATTATCTCCATTTTGCAGGTGAGAAAACTGAGGCTCAGAGATTCCTAACCAGATCTCATACCCAAAATCCTAAGCTATCATCTCACTGAAACTCCTGATGAACCCTAAGTCAGAACAGCTGAGCCAAGCCCCTGCTTAATTCCTGACCCACAGAAACTGAGAGATGGTAAATACTTGTTTTTGTTATAACTTGCAATCCTCCTTAGTCGCTTCAGTCGTGTCTGACTCTTTGTGACCCTATAGACTGTAGCCTGCCAGGCTCCTCTGTCCATGGGATTCTCCAGGCAAGAATACTGGAGTGGGGTGCCGTTTCCTTCTCCAGGGGATCTTCCTGACCCAGGGATCGAACCCACATCTCTTACATCTCCTGCATTAGGAGGTGGGTTCTTTACCAGTAGCTCCACCTGAGAAGCCCTGTTATAATTTAGTGTTGGAGTAATTTGTTATGCAATCACTCATAGTTCGTGGTATATGTCTCAAAAAAACAAGAAAGAAACATTTTTTTTTAAATGTATTGGAGTATAACTGACTTACAATCTTGTGCTAGTTTCACAAATCCAGCAAAGTAGATGGATTATACACCAACATACATCCACTTTTTTAGATTTTCCTATATATGGCATTATAGAGTAGTGAGCAGAATTCTCTGTGCTATAGAGGAGGTCCTAATTAGCTAACAATTTTAAAAGGAACAAGGGCTCAGGATGGACTCCTGCAGGTGAGGGACCCGGAACAGGAGGTGTCACCAGCTTTGGGGTAAATCCATTCTCTGGAATCTGGGTTTGAGGGGCCCTCACAGAGAGCGGACCTCAACCCTGCGGCCGAAATCTCTGCAGCCCACGGTCAGTCTTGCCAGTTGGACAGAAATAATCCAACGGCTGAAAGCAGCACACCTGGGAGAACCCTCGGCTGCATACGCGGGAGGCTGGGTTCACGGCCACCCTGGGCCCTGCGCCGTGTGCGGGGCTGCACTGCCCCCTGGTGGACACTCTGGGCAGCGCTCCCCTTCTTCCCCTCGCAAGACCAAGGCCCATTATTTGTCCGGCTCCCGCCCCCATCTCCCCATTACCAGCCGGGCCCCGCGGCACAAGTGTATCCCTACCCTTGGTACCAGTTGGTGAGGGCATCTCTCGGACTAGCAGCACAATCACCTTGAGTCTCCCTCGCTCTCACACACACACTCTCTTTCTCTCTCTGCTTCATATTCTGGACACACCAATCGACCAATCCCAGTGCTGCTGACAAGAGCGCGGATCTCAATCCTTCTGGTCTGTGCGGACGTTGCCTTCCAATCAAAGAAAACTTCCTGGACCCACAAGATGTTCCACTACACCCTGCATTCTCTAGCTCTGTGAACTGACTGACTGACTGATTAATAGATGTCTGAATTCAGCCTCCCCAACACTGATTGCCAGGTCAGCCCTGGGCTTGTTTGCGGCCATACAAAGATGACGAGGCCATGGGGTGCCTGGGGTGAGAGGTGGCTGGCTCTCCCCTGCCAGACACCCTAAACTTCTGGGACAGAGGGGGGAATTCCGCCAAGTGAAACCGCAGCCAAGCTCCTTGAGACCCGTTCCGTCCTCTCCTACCACCACTCACTGTTTCTCAAAGTGTTTTTCAACAGCAGCTGGCAGGGTGGGGCACCTACTCCCCAGCTCTGATCGGGGGTGAGAAAGGTATTAGAGGAAACCCCAACAGGGGCCATGGAGGAGAACGCGGAAGCCTGGGGTAGGAGTGTATCTGTGCAGTCGTGTGCACTCTGAGGACTCCGGCTACTCTGTAACACTCTTCTGGGGCCTCTGGCTAAACAGGAGGTGGGGGATCCCATATTCTGGGCAGATGCGGGAAGCAGCTTGTGGGACAGGGCAGTAGGTTGAATACTCTGCCCCCAAAATTGGTATACACAGGGGATCCCACACCATGACCTTATTTGGAAGGGGGGTCTTTGCAGATGTAATCAGTTAATCAAGGTTGAACTGAATTAGGCTGCTGTCTTTATAAGAGATCGGAGGGGAGGGAGAGGGAGGTTCTGACACGGAGAAAGGGAGAAGCCAACAGACAGTGGAGGTGGAGACTGGATGGAAGGGTCTGCAGGTGGAGGTAACAGGATTGCTGGCAACCACCAGAAACTAGAGAGAAGCAGAAGCAGACTCTCCCCCGCTACAGAAGGAGCCAACCCCACTGACGTCTTTATCTTGAACTTTTTTTAGGGGAGGGGCCCAGCAAGGCATGTGGGATCTTAGTTCCCCAGGGATCGAACCCATGCCCCCAGCAGTGGAAGCAGAGTGTTAACTACTGGACCTCTGGGGCAGTCCCCCTGCTGACATCTAGAATCAGATTCTGGTCTCCTGCACTGTGAAAGAATACATTTCTGTTGCTTTGAGCCATGGAGCTCACAGTCATGTTATCACCACCACAGGAAACCCCGACCTAATCTGAAAGGGGTGAGCAAACGCAAGAACACACACAGTGGCCTGGCAGCTGATGCTGTAACACCTCCCTCGGTCACCAGCTTCACATCCTCAGGCAAGTGGCTCAGCCTCTGAGCCCCAGTCTTTCCATGTCACAGACTAGGCTCCAGTGCCCTGGGATCCATTACCCGTATCCCCATGAGGACCTGGTGCATGGTGAAGCTGCTCAGAACATATTAGCCGTGTCTCTCCCTTAGCTGTCCCCACTCAGCACAGTGGCCACTGTCCCTCCTTCTCTGCTGCAGAATGAAGAAGGGAAGGAGCCCAGGTTTGGGGTGGGAGAGAGCTGAGCCACTTACTGGCTCTATGGTCTTGGACCAGATATACATTCCCCAACCCCAGACCTCAGGACTTCACCAAGAAAATGAAGATAAGAAAAACCTCCCTCATACAGTCTGCAGTGACCTGAAAATTTGCATCCCCCAAAATCCATGTTGGAGCCCTAAACACCTGCCCCCCCACACCTGCTTCCCCTGCAGTGTGATGGTGTTCGGAGGCGGAACCTTTGGAAGGTGATCAGGTTAAGATGGGGGCTTCCCCAGAGGCTCAGTGGGTAAAGAATCCACCTGCAAGGCAGGAGACATGGGTTTGATCCCTGGGTCAGGAAGATCCCCTGGAGGAGGGCATGGCAACCCACTCCAGTATTCTTGCCTGAAGAATCCCATGGAGAGAGGAGCCTGGCGGGCTGCAGTCTATGAGGTTGCAAAGAGTCGGACATGACTGAGCAATTGAGCATGCACACGTGCAGGTTAAGGTGAGGTCATGAGGGGGTGGTCATGATGGGACTGGTGCCCCCATAACATGGAGAAGAGATGCCGGAGCACGCTCTCCCTGCCCACAAGAGGAGGTGGCCACCTGCTAGCCAGGAAGCTGGTCGTCACCAGGAACGAAATCTGCTGGTACCTTGGTCTTGGACTTTCCAGTGTCCAAAAGTGTGAGAAGTAAATGTCTGTTGTTCAGGCCAGCCCCTCTGGTATTTTGTATGGAGGATGGATTGGCAAGACACAACGGAGCACTCTCTAGGATGGAGAGAAATGGGTGGATTTGAGACAGTGGGGAAGTGGGATGGAGAGGATTTACCTACTCTTAGGTAAGATATGGACAAATGAGGAGTGGGGACTTCTGGCAACTGAATGGAGTGGCCTGACTTACTGAGAAGGTGAACAGGTGCAAGTTTGGGGTAAGACGAATTCGAGTGTCTATTGGAAATCCAAGTAGACAGGGCCAGGAATTAATTGGATTTGCACATCTACTGCGAAGAGCAAGAGATGGCTTGGAGCCAGACAGGAAGGAGTCCCCATGTGCACACATCATCCATTCCTGGGAAGGTGTGAGGATGGAGTGCGGTTCCTGGCTGTGGCCACAAGATGACACTATCACCCAGGCCTGCTAGATGGTGGGGGGCCTTCTGATTACTGAGGCTTCCCTGGTGGCTCAATGGTAAAGAATACACCCGCCAATGCAGGGGACACGGGTTCGATCCCTGAGTGGGGAAGAGGCCCCGGAGAAGAAAATGGAAACCCACTCCAGTATTCTTGCCTGGGAAATCCCATAGACAGTGGAGGCTACAGTCCATGGGGTTGCAAAGAGTCAGACACGACTTAATGACTAAACAACAGCTTGATTGACTACATGCCAACTGCTACTCTATATTGTCTAATCGTGCATTTTAAAAGGATACTTTTGAATCCAGTAATCCCAACTTAGTGTTCACCTATCTATATAAAAACCTTTTACCTCCTTTGCCATTTTGAAAATAAGATTAAATACTTATGGAAACAGAACTGGAGTCAAAAGTCTTGAGTTCAAAACCTGATTTTGCCACTAAACAGCTGTGTTCAAGATACATTTCTGAGCCTCAGTTTTATGGTATTCAAAATAGGAATAATACCCTCACAAAATAATTGTGAGAAGACAACTTACCTGAAAGATAACTTATGTGATGGGCTCTCAAATAAGATTGGCTTTAAGAAAATACTACTACTTCTAGGTAGTATTAATCCCTGCTGCCGCTGCTGCTAAGTCGCTTCAGTCGTGTCCGACTCTGTGTGACCCCATAAGCGGCAGCCCACCAGGCTCCCCTGTCCCTGGGATTCTCCAGGCAAGAACACTGGAGTGGGGTGCCATTTCCTTCCCCAATGCATGAAAGTGAAAAGTGAAAGGGAAGTCGCTCAGTCGTGTCCGACTCTTGGCAATCCCATGGACGGAGGAACCTGGTAGGCTGCAGTCCATGGGGTCGCACAGAGTTGGACACGACTGAAGCAACTTAGCAGCAGCAGCAGCAGCAGCAGCAGTGTATGTGTGCTCAGTCATGTCAGACTTTTTTGCCACGCCATGGACTGTAGCCCCCTTGTGGCTCAGACAGTAAAGAGTCTGCCAGCAATTTGGGAGACCTGGATTGATTCCTGAGTTGGGAAGATCCCCTGGAGAAGGAAATGGCAACCCACTCCAGTAATCTTGCCTGGAAAATCCCATGGATGGAGGAGCCTGGCAGGTACAGTCCATGGGGTCTCAAAGAGTCTGACAGGACTGAGTGGCTTCACTTTCACGGACTGTAGTTCTCCAGGTTCCTCTGTCCATGGGATTTTCCATGCAAGAATACTGGAGTGGGTTGCCATTTCCTCCTCCAGGGCATCTTCTCCACCCAGGGATGGAACCCGGGTCTCTTGGGTCTCCTGGGATGATAAGCAATTGGGAAAGGTCTCACACGTGCCACTGATAGCAATACCCTGAAAGGCCACTAGATGGCAATATTACTCCAGGAATCGCTTCCGGTCCCTTCCACCCTGGTGACTACAGCTTGCTTTGTTCATGAACATCCTTCTCTAGCCAGTGTCACCAAAGATGCCATCGTGCACTTTCTGTCATGCCATGCCCGAGTGCCCTAGTCAGCCACTTTCCCACCATCTGCCCTAATATAAAAGTAAGCTCTACCGACTTTACTGCTATGTGTTACATTCTTAAAGATAATGTTATGGTCTCTGTGCTCAACTGTAAAGCAGCTGAATTAAATGTTTTAACAAGAAGTAAACAAGCCAATAAAGCCAACAAAAACCCAGGTGTGGTCAATTCTTTTTCTTTTTGTGGGTTAATACTCAGAGGGTCACCAAGCCTGGAGGTGACCAGAGACAAAAGTGCCCACTTGAGATAAAGATAACGCTTTAGCAATTATCCTCCAATTAAAAAAACTTTTTAAAAGGTAACTCTGTAAACTGGGGAAAGGGACTGCCAGCCCCTTTAAGGCGGGACTAGAGGAGGAAGCTGAGCTCCGCTCAAAAGAGAGCATAGGAAGAAAACACAAATACCATATTTAAAACATTTTTTTATTCTGCAAAAATTTCCACAGTGCAAAAATACAGCAGATCCAAATAACATCTTAAGGAGGGTCTGGAAGTATAAATCAGGACCAGAGGCTTGAGGAAGATGTAAATTTCAAATTTGTTCAACTCTTAAGGTGTAAGTTTCGGTCCCTCATGACGGAAAGTCCTCACAGGAGAAGGGGGCTGGGGCTGGTCTTGGAGGGCAGTCAAGAATGCTGAACTGTGGAGACCTCGATTTCACCACCAGAAAGGAGGTGACTCCTGGCTTCATGTCGTGTTACACAGTTCTCTACCCGGGTGGCTTCTCGGGACATCTGAATACCCAAGTAATTCTCTGTACGGCCATTTTTCTAGGGAGAAGACCCACTGCTTATAGCAGATTATCAAAAACCTCAGTGGCCACCCCTCATCCCCTCGTTCTGGCCAGAAAAAAATGTCTAAGACCACGGCAGCACTACTGATGCTGCTGACCGCTCAATCTTTCTCCTCTCATAATCACATTATTCTTATAAACAGGACTGCCTATGAATCCCTTAATTTAAAAACAATGCTCACAGGAAATAAAGAAAAATGGGTATACAGAATTTTCCTGCTAAATTCATTTACTATTTTATATTGTTATATGATCTTCCTTCCAGTGACTGGACGCACTGCAGCTTAGATGAAATGTTTTCTGCATTTGAGATTTTATATCCACCTGACATAATTACAGACCTTTCAACAAACTGCCTCTAGGTACTTTTATACTGGAAACATGTAAGTGTATTAATTTCACAGCTCTAAGAAGAAACCAACAATTAACTAGCATGTTTAATTAGTATTAAATGTACTCATTTTAAGTATGCTTAATAAGAATGATACCCAAATTCATTAATAAATGAGTTTGAGCAAATGTACCTTACAACCCCTTAAATGTATTTCTCATGGAAGCTGTTGCAGAAATCATTTTGGAAATAAACAAACATATACCTTATTCATTCACAGAAAATGACCCTTAGGGCTTTAATATCAAACATAGCCATCACAGTCAGTTCACAAAAAGAACATAAAGTGCAAAAACTCCATTTCAAAAGGCTTTAAGTTACTCCCAATGTAACAGAGATTAAATGCTACCACAGCCAGTGGGCCCACTACCCTTATACAGCACACCCTATATAAAGTACAGAACAAGGTATATACCTGAAAATATGTATCTATTTGCTCTGATTACATATTGTGGTTACAAAATCGTCTCAGAACTGGTTTAAAAAATAGGGAAAGCTACAATTCAAACAATGAGTTCTTTAAAGTAGGGGCCATTAAAAAATCTGTAGGAAAATGATGTCTACAAAATCCATTGAGAATCCCAACCTAGCCCAAGATTTCTCTTTGACCAGCTGGATCAGCAGCAACCAGGCAAAGAGCTGACTATTAGGGGTTCCAGGTTCATTTGGGAACAAGGAGCTATGAGAGAGGCTGTGTCCAGGCAAGCTTCAGCCCTCACCTGTCCCCCAGACAGATGGTTCCGCATTAGCCCCGAGGGATGAAGAGCCAGGGGAGGCTCACCCCTCAGTTCTGATGCCTCCAGGATGGCACCAGCTCGCGTAAGCATAATGAATGAGGGAGAAGTTTTTATTACATACCTGAGAAGTCCAATAAATAGCATAGGTGATGGTATTTTTACAAATCCTGTGCTTGATAACCATGATGCTTAGCCTCCCAAAAGAACAGCTCTGATCCACAAGGAACGTCTTCTAGGCATTCTTCGGGGGGACAGGCACAGCGCACCCCCCAAATGTAGCCTACCTCCAAACAGATGCAGGCATCTTATCCCCAGACACCTGCAATACAGTCACTGAAGTGCTGGTTTTACATTAAAATAATAAAAGCAGGAACTATTTTCTAAAAATCAGACACTATAAAATACGAATTGTTAAATGATCACTTGGTTACATTAATTGTTTTTTAATACTCCAAATCCAGTACCTACCGGGTGTCAATCTTAGGCAAATCCGCATCAGAAGAAATATCTAATAGCCATGCTGAGTAATTGTCATGACCTAAGTCCTGTCAAATCTCCACCTCCCTGAATTACCAGGGGGGATAAAAAGATTCCTGATTGCACATCAAGGAATGAAATAAGCTATTCACTCTTTACATCAAAACCTGTAGAACTATATATTTAACAGCTATTTTCTATGACTCGTCCATCTAAGTGCAGAAACGTATCAAAAAGTAGAACTCATTTTTTCTTATGGCCCATTGATGTTAGGCTCAAATAAAAAGGGAAGACTCAGAGTAAGTCTTAAAATCCAGTGATGAATACTCAAGAATATAGCTAACTCTCAGATATCCCAAAACCTGCTCTTCAGAAAAAATATGACTGGCATTTATATTCCATTCAAGGTACAAAATCAACTGTCAGCTCTAAAAGACATCTATTTACAACTATTTAGGGAAAAAAAGATGAGAAGGAAATATGCCAAAATATATTAACAGTGGTTGTCCTTGAGCCATAGAAATAGATTACTTTGTTTTCTTCTCTTTCAACTTTTCTGTGATATCCCCATTTTCCTTAAAAAGCATGTAGTGCTATAAGAGCATTATGAATATAAATGTAAATATAAATATGAATGAAGCCATAATCCAAAGTAAGATTGGTATATTCCTACTCTCTTGATTTACCCTTCCACACTGGTAAACATAGTGATTTCTTTTCAGACGTAGAGCGAAGACTTGTGTTCCTCAAATACACCCTATTCCACACTTTTTCTCAGCCTCATCCCAGTAAAATCAACCTCTAGAAGGGGGCTAGTGGTAAAGAACCCTCCTGCCAATGCAGGAGACATAAGAGACTCAGGTTTGATCCCTGGGTCAGGAAGATCCAATGGAGAAGGGAATGGCACCCCACTCCAGCATTCTCACCTGGAGAACCCCATGGACAGAGGAGCCTGGCGGGCTGCAGTCCATAGGGTGGCAAGGAGTCAGACATGACTGGACTGAGCACTCACGCATGTGTTAGAAGGGCGTTTTGTCTTTCATAACAAAAGCATTCTTTCTGAAACTTAGCCATTTGACTTGCAGAAGAAGAGAATTAGCCCTATAAGTTAGGGCACTTACTTCTTTCCTTCTAGCAGAGTCGCATTTCATCCCCATTTCCAAGGTCATTCAGAACCTTCCAGGTGGGCCAGGTGAAAGCCTTTGGGGCTGGAGGTGGTGGGTCCCAAGGAACATGCCCTTCATTTCATCAAGAGAAATGGTCCTCTTTGATGGCTGGGACAATGCTCCCATCACCAATGAACTTTCAAGACAGAAACTAAACTTCACACACACAAAACATTACCTACACGCTGCTTTTCTTTACTCTTTCCCACTAAAAGAGCTGGGCTTAAAATACAACCAATCCCTCCTCAGAGCATTTTTCTACTTCAGCATGGATGAGGACAGAATCCATGCCTGGTGGGTCAGTCTGAAAAGAGGATGATCTGACAGCTCCTTTAAAGAAAACTCTAGGCTTGAAACCCAAAGGACTTAAAGAGCAGTTTTCCAATACTGTTCCACAAGCCACCTAGGTCTCATATTCATATGTTAACGTTTCCATGAGTATTTAACTCAAATACTGACTTTTAAACTATACTAAAGCAACATGGACACTCACTCCATACCAAATCTTTCTACCTTAGAAACCACCAATTTGTTACTTTCCATTTCACTGCCTTTCATATTATTCAGGAAATGCTGTAAGCTTAACCTCAAAATAAAATTAAGCTAATAGAATACAACTTATTTCACACATTAGGTCTCCATAAAGATGCCTTACAGCCAACAGGGTTCTTCTGCTAAAATCATTTGAAAACCACGGAAGTAGAATAAAGTCATTCATTTCTAAATTCAGTTGCTCCTTGGACTTTTCACCCTTTGATCCTGTGCAAGTTCTAACGAGAGTCTAAGGGTGCCCAGACAAGCCAAAGTTGCTACGGCCCCATTCTTAAATACAGAGGACACTGACGTACTTCCCACCCACACAAGAAGGACACATCTGTTCTGTCTGCTCCCATGATGGACTGTTGCAAAGCAAGAGATGCCTGAGTTAACACGAGTATCCCTGAGGTCAGGAATCCCCACCTCGCACCTTGGAGACACATGTGGGGTCTTCCGTTCAGCCCAGTGAAGAGGAGATGAGTTGCAGCCAGTGTGACTTTAGGTGAGAAGAACTCAGAGGGCAAGAGGTTTGTCCTGCTGCACCCAAACCAGCCAGTGAATAATTACAGCCAGCACTTAAGAAAGGCAAGTGGTGAAATGATTAGAGAAGCTGCAGGAAGCACCTCATCCCGTGAGAATACCGAGCGTAATTCCCACAGTAGATATCGGAGACAGAGGAGGCAAGATTCTTGACAGTAATTTCCAGAACAGGACAGCAGACAAGAGGCTTCCAATGAGAACAACTTCTCAAACTTCACATTTGCTCCAAATGTTGAACCAGGATCCCTACCGCGATTGTCACAGGCCTGTGGGAATGTCACAGAGGTCAAGTATTAAGAGGGCAGGAGTCTGTGTATGGAACACTCACACCGCAGCTATTCTTTGTATTTGAGGATACTGGGCTGAGGTGGGGCTGGGGAGCCAAACCATATCAGCATTTAAAGATTGTGCTCATCTTCCAGAATGGCTTAAAGTGGAGTGTCAGTTTTTGGCACAGAGGATTTTGCACATTAGCTTCACCCAGATCTGTAGTCAAGTCTCCATCTCCCAGCAGAGGTAGCAGGAAAAGGGCTCACACGTGTATGTAAACCTCGGGTTACAGAGCACTGCAGGGGGAAACCAGCCTCCCAGGGCACAAGCCCTGCGTGTGCTCTGCCTGCTTATTTAGGACAGTGGCCCCAGATGAAAAGCTCTGGCCTCTTCCATTGGACAGAGGGTCTCGTCTGATGCAGGAAGTGTCTGTCACGCGAGGGTCGGCTCCTAGAACACAAGGGGATGGTGGGGCCCGGAAGCAAGGCGTGTGCAGCAAGGGGTCCCCCACTGGATGGCTCTGCCATCACCACAAAGGACGCAGCCCAACGAGCCTTGCAGCTGGAGGTGACGCAGAATACACACCCAGAGCCCTTGGCCATCTGCTTCCCACCTCTGGGCAAGCATTTCTCCCCCAGGCACTGTGGAGTCCTGGCGGTCCACAGACACACTAGTTAGATCCCAAGGGAATAGAATTTTTAAAAGATAGACCCCACTGCCAACTCTGCGAAACCCCCACCCTGGCTGTCTTTGTGGGCAGGTGAAGATTAGGGGGCAGAGAGGCCAGTCACCGCCTTGCCATCACGTGATCTTCACCGAGGATTTCTTGTTGGCACACAGAAGGGACACATAGGGGACGCCGATGAAGGCCCACCGCTCGCTGGGCCAGAACTTGATGACGGGGCCTTGCTCGGGGATCTCGGACGCAGCATCGAAGTAGGCGAAGCACACGCAGCCCAGGTAGGCGGCAAGGCAAATGAGGATGTGCCTGGCGAGGGAGACAGACGCGTGAGGGCCCGCGGCAGGGAGACTGGCCGGACTTCCACCCTCCTCCCTCCAGGCTTAAGCAGCAAGGCAAATGAGGATGTGCCTGGCGAGGGAGACAGACGCGTGAGGGCCCGAGGCAGAGAGACCGCTGGACTTCCACCCGCCCTCCCTCCAGGCCTAACCCACCTTTCCCAGATGCCAAGACTGGCAGGGCCTCCTCTAGTCAAGAAGGGGCGAGGGAGCCCCACATCCCCATGCGAGTGATAAATTCTGAGCCAACAAAGCCTCTCTTGAAATGTTCTAAAATATTCCAGCCTGATAACAGGAAAAACTTGCCAATGCCTTTGGGGCTCCAGAGAAATCAAGGGTTTAAGACAGAAGCGCTAATATGACATCGCTTATATGCAAAATCTAGAAAATAAGAAAGGGATATAGGGACTTCCCGGGCGCACCAGTGGTTAAGGCTCTGCGCTTCCACTGCAGGGGACGAGGGTTCGATCCCTGGTTGGGGAACTAAGATCCCACATGCCACAGTGCATGGCCAAAAGAAAAAAAAGAGAAAAGAGAGAAAAAGGATACAAATGAACTTCTTCACAAAACAGAAACTGATTCACAAGCTCAGAGAATGAATTTACGGTTGGGGGGGAAGGGTGGGGAAGAAGGATAGATTGGGAGTTTGAGATTGACATGTAAATAAATAAACAAATTTAATTAAAAAAGAAAACAGAGGCACTAAGCGGATGGAAATAACTGAGCACATGGGACTGATTCCCCGCTTCTCGCTTGAATAATGGGCTGTACATATCTAACACCCTGCGTTAGAAATAATTTTACACTGATTCATCAGCTTTTGCACTTTAGTAAGGAAACTCTTTATTATCTTCACGGTGCTGGTAGCAAGTTTTCATATTGATCTTTATCGTGGGGACCATGTAAAGGCAT
This sequence comes from Bos mutus, assembly GCF_027580195.1. NCBI lineage: Eukaryota > Metazoa > Chordata > Mammalia > Artiodactyla > Bovidae > Bos > Bos mutus. The sequence continues at coordinate 87,440,630 of NC_091624.1, read as the reverse complement.
GTAACTTTTGCACCTTATACTGAAACTTAAAACTCCAGATAAATTAAAGATTTAAAATACATTTTAAAAACATATTTAAAGAATATTTTTATAAATATTCTTTTATAATATTCTTTTTAAAATAAAAGAATATTTTTATAAACCTTGGAAGAGGTCTTTCTTAAAATGACACACAGTTCTGAAACCCTAAAGGGAATCACTGTGACAGCCACATGTAATGGACATCTCTACATTTAAGAACACATGGAACAGGGACTTCCCTGGTGGTCCAGTGGTTAAGAATCCACCATCCAGTGCAGGGGACGCAGGTTCAATCCCTGGTCGGGGAACCAAGATCTCACATGCCACGGGGCAGCTAAGCCCGAGCACGGCAACAACTGAGCCCACGCTCTAGAACCCACGAGCAGCAACTAGAGGGAAGCCCAGGCGTGCAAGGAAGAGTCCACGCACTGCCACGAAGACCCAGCACAGCCAAACATATAAACACACACACCTGCAATGAGGATGGTTTTAAGAGTGCCATCAGTTTGCTTAGTAGAGAACTAAGGGATTTAAGGGATGTCACAGCCACGCTGTAATGCATATAGAAGGGAGAAGGGAAAAAAAAAAAAACTAAAGGAAAAGACTGACAGAGGTGAGAGCGTGAAGGTTTAAAACAGTATGGCACAAGATATCATTAACATACTAAAAGATAAATGCGAAAGTGGCGGGGGGTGGCAGGAGGGGGCGGTGCGGAATAGGTGTACCATATGACAAAGGATTAAAATCCCTACCTGATGAAGAGCCCTTTAAAAACCAATCATTGCATAGGGTGTCTGGGATTTGCTTTATAATAATTTGGGTGGGGTGGGTAGTGGGTGAGGGTGGCCAGGATGAGATAATACTGAAGATAACTGTTGCCTCCCTGGGGGCTCCATGTATTATTCTCTATACTTTTGAAAATGTTACAAATGTCCATAATAAATGGCACAGAGGTATTTAACAGTAATGACTCTCTACTATGTGTCGGGAAGTAGGGGCTGCATATAAGTTTTTAAATACGAACACTCCACAGAGATGATAAAGAAACTTAAAAGGCACATTTCAAAAGAGTAAAGATATAGTAAATTGATATCTGAAAGATGTCCAACAAAATATAACTTTTTAAAAGATAAAAATAAAATATTTTCAATCCAGTTAACAAATACTTTTTAAAGTTACTAACATCCAGTATATGTGAAAGTATATCTTACAGATACACTTTTATTATCTTACAGATTTTAGTAAAATTGTGTCAGTTGGTATCTCTGGGTTTGGCAACATATTATAACCTAAGGGAACATTCAGGCATATGAACAAATACATATATTCATTACCAATTGTTTATAAAAGTGAAAAGTTAGAAATAACCTTAATATCCATTAACAGAGAAGTTGGTTAAATGAATTACATAGCATTACCCATATTGTGAGGTATTAACTGGACACACAAACTAATGAAACTAATATAAATACATTGGTAAGGAAAGCTGTCGATGATTTGAACAGCAAAAGAAGAACCAGCTTGCATTATGTATGCTGCTGCTGCTAAGTCGCTTCAGTCGTGTCCGACTCTGTGCGACCCCAGAGACGGCAGCCCACCAGGCTCCACCGTCCCTGGGATTCTCCAGGCAAAAACACTGGAGTGGGTTGCCATTTCCTTCTCCAATGTATGAAAGTGAAAAGTGAAAGTGAAGTCGCTCAGTCGTGTCCGACTGAGCTCAGTCGTGTGCGACCCCATGGACTGCAGCTTACCAGGCTCCGCTGCCCATTTTCCAGGCATCATGTATAGTTTTTAAAAACAAAAAACTTTTTGTTTTTAAAAGTAGAATTAGAGAACTAAACACCTGGAAGGATATACTTTAGGTTGTTAGCAATTGTTCTCTCTCTTTGGACAGAATTAGAATTGTAAAAGCCTTTCTTGCTATACTTCCCTGTTGTTTAAATTTGTTGTAGTAAATAAATATATCACTATAACTGGAACCAAAAAAAAAAAAAAGGTTCAACTTTGGTTTGTTTTTTGGCCACACTACACAGCATTTGAGTTCTTAGTTCCCCAAATAGGGATTGAAGCTGCGCCCCCTGCAAAGGAAGCTGGAAATCTTAACCACTGGACCATCAGGGAAATCCCAGAAAATTGTTCAACTTTAGGGGGAAAAAAACTCAAAGTACACCAAATTTAGAAACAAAATGAACCAAAGTTACTACACTGTACTTTTTGAATTTTACTTAAATCACTCTGTGATAAAGGAACTTGGATCAGTTAAAAACACACCAGGGGCTTCCCTGGTGGTCCACAGCTTAAGACCAAGCTTTCACTGCAGGGGACATAGGTTCAATCCCTAGACAGGGAACTAAGATCTCACATGCTGCATGTGGAGCAGCCAAAAGACAAAATAAAAATTTTTTAAAGTAAGTACTATATTTTGAATGAGATCCTCTTTACACAGGTGGATACATTTATCAAAACTTAGCAGACTACACAAAATCTATGCATTTAATAATCTGTAAATTATAACTCAGATGTACGAAGTGTATATAAATTCACTAATGTGAGTCAAGGTTGAACCGAAGAAATATCAGGCAATGGATCCTAAGACTGGAATCCCCAGCATGAGCTGCTTTGCTTTGCCTTCAGCGAACAAATCTGGAAGTCCCCAAGTCTTAACCTGAGAGCAGCTTAGGTCTCATGGTAGATAATACACAAGTTCTAACATCCCAGGGAATTCAAGAGAATTCTTTCAAATCAAATAATCTTAGGCATCCCCTGATAGAGGTCAGCCTTCTTCCAAATCTGGATCTAACAAGTCTTAACAATTCCTTACCACTAGAATTCCTCCCTGGGTGCTCTCAACTTACAAGGAGCACTCTAAAGAATTCTCTTGTCCCTTGATATCTTCACGATCAGAATTCCTGGAGGACAGAGAGGGAAAGATGATACTAGATTTGGAATTGAAGCAGTTCCCAGGAAGAAAACCACTCCTCCTCTGCTTTCTGAGGATAGGATTCTACATGCTGTTTCGTAACCTTTTTCTTAACCTAACAGTGCATCCTGAGCCTTCTAAACTATAGATGCTTGATCATGTTCCCCATGATTAAGCTCCTGGGCTGGTTTTATGTAACCAGCTGGGCGATCCTTAACAATTCACTTTTATTTCTCTGGACTTGTGTCTCCACCTGTCAAATGAATGAGTGAGACTGTCCCCAGGTGATCTGTGAGGCCCAAGCTGGTCACTCAGGCTCAGGTGTGTTTGGTTCCGATTTGGGACTGTCCTGTCCCCACGTCACATCTGTCCCCAGCCTTCCCCACATTCCCCTACCCTGTAGATCTAGCTAGAGCTCAGGTTACAGCTTCGATTTCCAAGCTCCTTTCTGCTTTGATAACGGAGCTAGAGGTAAGAGACGGCACAGACATGAAGCATAGACAATTAGGTCTTTCTGTTCCGGCTAAGCCTGCTCCCTGAGACGTCCGATAGTCTGTGTGAAGAGAGGGGCCCCCAGGCTCTGCTCCATCTCCTGTGCACACTCATGCGCCCTGCAGAAGAGCAGAGTGATGACAGAGAGCGGAGACCCTGCCTTGCCACCCCCTGCCCCCAACGACTAGGCTCACCACACACAGTGCAGATAGGGGAAGTGGACGGACGACAGCAGCTCACAGAAGGCCCGGTCAGTGATCCAGCAGAAGAGGGCGAGGGTCCACCAGAGGCCGGAGAAGAGGCCCAGCTTAAAAACACGTACGTTGTCACACCTGCCAGAGACACAGAGAACTGCTCGTGTCCGTCCTGGTCTCCTTCTAACTCACTGGTCACTTCTCTGCCTCCTCACACCTCCCCAGCCCCTAACCCTAACCCTCCCTGGCCCCTTGGCACCAGGGTTCCCACCCAATGCCCCATCACACAGGCTCAAGAATATAAACACCATATATACCCCGATGGCTCACAAAGCCACATTCCTCACCCAGGCCTCCTCTTAACTCCAGACTTGCAAACCACACATCACATTATGACACGTCCACCCGATGGTCTGTGTTGATCTAAATTTCACATGTCTACAAAGAACTCCTGATCCTTTCTTCTGTTCAATACCCATTCTCCTCCCGGCCCCCTTGGGGAAGGACCTCAGGCCAAGAATTCTGGAGTCATTGTTCTCTTTCTCACATACCCTACATCTAATTCATCAGCTCAGTGATATATATTTCAAATCCAATCTCTTTCCATCACCACTGCCTGGGTCCAAGCCCCCTGAGTTATGGCAACCACCTCCATCTGCCCTGTTCCTACAGTCACCTCTCAACGCCCTGCCCAAAAGCCTCCCACATCTTCCCTTTTCCCAGAGGGAAGCCAAAGTGCTCACAGTGGCAGGAGGCCCAGTGTGCTGGCTTCCCTCTGTGCTCCACCCGCTCCTCCCTACCTGCCCCACGTTGCCTCTTCTAATCAAACCCCGCAGCAATCTTCGCCATTCCTCCAAAACCCTAAGCTCGCTGCTCAAGCCTTAGCACTGGCTGTTCTGTCTCCTGGAATGCTATTCCCAGATAGCCACGGGGCTCGCCACCCCCTAGTTTTTGTTCAAATGTCCCTCAGTGAGCCCTTTGCTGAGCACTGTTCCTAACAATCACACGGCCTATCTCCACAGCCTAAGTGACCCCCAAGCCCCCATCACCTTCTTCCCTCTATTTCTCTCTGTAGCAATGACAGCCTCGCCGATAACCTCTGTGCTTCATTTATGCATCTCCAGCCTGTCTCCCCCACCTGGGATGGTGTCAGGCTCAGGGAGGCTCTTGGTACTCCTGAAAGAAAGAATGAGCTCTTCCACACCCTGAGGCAAAGGGTTTCTGAACAAACCCCAATAGCTCGAGGGGGAACTTCAGCAGCCGTTTTACTTCCTTATTACCAAATTGCTCACAAAGAGGGTGACTTCTTTTCCTGGGGAGAAATGCCCAGAGGGAGTTGGTGGCTGAGGGTCCTTCCACCCCTCCTTTGGGGTCTCTGTCCCTCAAAGGCCTGCACCCCAGTCAGTCCAGCTTGCTCACTCGCAGGAGTCTGTGTCTAACATAAATATGACCCCTTCATATTTATGCAAATTTTATCTGTTCATGTTTGCTGAACAAGTTAATGGTGTCTAAAGTCTGACTTCCTGGTACGTTTCCCAGCCATCTGATGGAAACATGGGCAAAAGCATCAGTGAATATGGGATGGACAGCAGGCTCAGAAAGATCTGCTCAGAAAACAACCTGAAAAGCCCTGTCAGTAGGAGGGTTATATGTAGCCCTTGAAAAGATTTATGAAAAAATTTATAGAGCCCCACCACATTAGTGACTGCTTTCCAGTTCAGTGACTAAAACAGAGATGAACAATTTCCATTTTCCCTTCCTCTTCAGCATATGAACAGGAATTAAAGGCATGGAGTAGATGAGAAGTCTTAGGGAAGTGTAGAGAGAGAAAAACAGAGGTTAGGGTGTACCTTATGGGTTCCCTGCATGGACAGGTGCATAGAAAAGAAGGCGCTCTCAGGAGGGGCTGAAGAGGAGCTGCTGCAGAACTGGTTAAAAAAAAAAAAAAAAGAATGTGGTGTCATAGGAATCACAGGAAAGAATGGTCCAGGGTTGAGGGGGTGAATTGTACAGAAAGCTGGGAAAACAAGTGAGATTCAGGAGGACTAAAAAGTGATCAGTGGATGTACAACCGAGAGGGGGTTGGGTATCAAAGTGGGCACAGAAGCCAGGTTAGAGTAGCTTGAAGAATAAATGAGAGGAAACAGATGGAGACACCTTTTAAATAAGCATGGCTGTGACAGATGAGAGATTAAGGGTGATGGCTGGAGACAGAGGTAATGAGGCTAGGCTGGGTGTTAGAGACAATGGGAGAGATTCAATAGGCTAATGGGAAGGATCTTTCAGAGAGAGAGGGATGACACAGTAGACAATTTACAGGAGCAAAATAAGAAATGGAGAATGGAGGGGGATAATCAGTAAGTAGAAAGACAGATCCTAGAGATAGAAGGAGGAATACTTCCACAATGCTGCAAGTTTTAAAGGTAATGATGAAGACTAATTAGCTGTAATGATAACTGGCTTTTCAGGGGTAAAAAATTTCAAATATAGAATAGAAATTATTTCCTTTGTAATTACTTAAAAGGATTAGAGTATTAAAGGAAAACGTTTCCCTGCTTAAAGATCACAATTGTGAAGGAGAATTTATTTATTCTATAAAATCTGCCCCTTGATTTGCTCTTGTTTAGCTAATATGAATTTAAAAGTTTCCCTTTCTTTAGCCAGTTTTGAACAAAATTATAGATTAAAACATGAAACTCTGGAGTTATAATGAAAACTAGATTGTAGTGAATTCTCAAGAAACATAGCTAAGTGGAGAACATTCTATTGACTTCAGGCCTAACATCAGCCAGCGTCACTGGACTATCACAAATCCATTCAGATATCTTTATCAGCAATTTAATGGTTTTCCAAAGAGCTTTAAGCTCTGTTAGTAGGAGAAGGCAATGGTAACCCACTCCAGTACTCTTGCCTAGAAAATCCCATGGATGGAGGAGCCTGGTGGGCTGCAGTCCATGGGGTCGCTAAGAGTCGGGCACGACTGAGCGACTTCACTTTCACTTTTCACTCTCTTGCATTGGAGAAGGAAATGGCAACCCACTGCAGTGTTCTTGCCTGGAGAATCCCAGGGACGGGGGAGCCTGCTGGGCTGCCGTCTATGGGGTCGCACAGAGTCAGACACGACTGAAGCGACTTAGCAGCAGTAGCAGCAGTATTCTGAAATGGGTCTCTTCCTTCCCAGGTCCATGAAGGGTACTCAAAGCCAACAAGACAACACAGGACAGTCCTTCCACTGCCGGCCAGCAAGTTTATATCGCCCTTCACCAACCACCTCTGACCTTGCCTGGTATTGCTGATAATCAAAACACTCCCCAGAGGCAAAGCAATGGTAGAAAATATATACATGTCTCCACTCAAAACAAAGAGTGAGAGAAAGCTGATTATACCCTACACAGAGAAACTCTCACAAAGGGGGATAAATACAAGATTTCAATTAAGACCATCTGCGTCCATGACAATAAACCATGAATTTAGAGTGGATTTCTAAAAGTGGTACAGAGAAAAAGCATTTTCAAAGAGTATTACAATATGGGTAGTGATTTAGATGCGTTTTAGTTGGGGCTGAATAAGACAGTCATAAAGACACACAAGAGCTAAACTACTTTTCAGAAGAACCCAAACGAACTTTTTGGCCAATCCAATAATGTGTCTGGGTATCAACCTGAACTCTGCACATACAACTTGACACAAGAAGATGTTTATGCAAACAGTAAAGGGCTTTACTTGATAGGTTGAAAGAAAGAAACTAAGCCTCAGGGAAAGTAGCAATGCTGCTTTGTATACAGACATTCATTTCTTTTTCCTTCTGTGTATAAACACAATAGCCTCTTTAGGACTTTGCTTTTCTTCTTACTCTTGTCATATGAACACATCTAGTCTCCTTTTTGGGCTTCCCTGGTCGCTCAGTGGTAACGAATCCACCTGCCAAAGCAGGAGACATGGGTTCGATCCCTGAATTAGGAAGACGCCCCTGGAGAAGGAAATGGCAACGCACTCCAGTATTCTTGTGGGGGAAATCCCATGGACAGAGGAGCAGGGCGGGCTATGGTCCTTGGGGTTGACTTAGTGACTAAACAACAACATCCTCCTTTGTGCAGAGTTGACTCCAGGCAGCTTGGTCTAGGCACTTACCAGGTCCTGAGATTTTCCTCCTAAGCTAGTTTTTGGATCATTAGAATATATTGCTTATACTCCTCCCTTCTTTCTGAAAACGAGATTAATACTTTGAACCAAACCATCCAACTTGATCCTAATCCACAAGTCAGGGACGACTCTTTGTGAGGAGTAACTCCTCTTCAAAGGAGTTAAAAGAACCCAGAGCTGGTTTGTTCCTATCCCAAGGACAGCCTGAGGGCCGGGGAGGAAGACTGCTACCCACCTCCTGAGCTCAGCGATGAGCAGCGCCATGCAGGGAACCCCCAGGGTCATCAGAGAGATGTTGTTGATGGCGGGCTTGACAAACGCCAGGCACGTTGTAACTGCAGACAGGACACAGACCACCACCTTGAACCTGCCCCTGTAAGGGTGTAAGCAAACCAAATCCATTAGCAAAGGGGGTCGTGTTTGTTTGCGGGATGTTGGCAGAGTACAGGCACTGATGCTAGGAGGGCAAGCCCAAAAGACTTTCCACACAAAGTACCAGGAGCCTGCAAACCACTCTCCCACACTGGCTCAGTTTTTCTAGGAATTCACCCTTAGGAAACAATCAGAAATTTTCAAAATAGTTAGCTATGAAAACGGTTCAATTATAATCAACCTGAGCCTTTAAGGATAAGATGAATACTTGATTATTTTTAGCAGTACTTTTCTGTATTTTTCCCCCCAGGTGTCTTACAGCATGTTTGGGCAAATTCTTACTGCAAAGGGTCAGATAGTGAATATTTTAGGTTTTGCAGGTCATAGGTTCTCTGCCACAGCTACTCAACCCTGCCACTGTAGACAGTAAGTAAGCAAATGGGCATGACTGTGCAACAGTAACACTTAATCTGCAAAAAACACATAAGTCACCCATGTGGCCAAAGATGTAGTCTGCCCACCCCTCTTCTACAAGGTGAACATGTATAAGAAAAACAGATCATTTACAAACCATAAAGCATCCTAGATTAAAAAAAGAAAAATTCCCCATGTGTCTAGCACACAAGTCTAAAATCCTGGTATCTGTACTGACCGAGAATCTACAGCCTCTTATGCATTGGAATTTTGTGTTAAGTTTCAGACATGAGAAATGTTAAAGAAATAATTGATACCATCCTTTGGAATCAAAAATAACTGATAACAGCCCTTCAGTGAAGGTGCTTTCAGTGGAAAGAGCTAGAAGTGGCGACGTGACCCTGGACACATTGCTTTCCTTCTCCCTGGGACTCTGCTTTCTTATCTATAAATTTCCTATCTGGTCTAGACTAGAGGATCTCAAAGGCCCATATCTATGACTGAAACTTAGGGGCACATGACTTTCCTGAAGTTTCTGTTATTCCTCATTAGCACCATTTACTTTGGCCAGGAGCCCTGGAAAGCGTCACATTAGGAAACTAATTTGAATGAAATTCCATTGGAAAGAAACCAAAGTGCATGGAAACGTTCAAAATACAAGTGTATCTCGTAAAGAGGAAAACCATTTATCATCAAGGCTCAGGAAATCATTGATCAAGCTGCCAACTTTCTGACTGGAATGAACAGGAATTGTAGCCCTGAACTTTGACCAGCGGGAAAATGTATGTACATGGGAAAGGATCCAGGCAGCAAATCCTCAGGAGAATTGTGTTTGTCTCCCGGCCTTGGCCCCGGCATCCTTCAGCTACTAGAGAAGTCTGCAGCTTGGCCTGAGTACAGTAGCGTTACACAGCCCCAGGTCCCCACCATGTGCCTGGCCCCTGGGGACCCCCCCCCAGTAACTCTATCACTAGATTTGAGGTTCCATGATACATCAAGGCTTTTTGGTCATTTAAATTAGATAAACACATAATTATGAGCTTCCCTGGTGGCTCACTGGTAAAGAATCTGCCTGCAAGGCAGGAGAGTGGGTTTGATTCCTGGGTCGGGAAGATCCCCTGGTGAAGGAAATGGCACCCACTCTGGTATTCTTGCCTGGGAAATCCCATGGATTAAGGAGCCTGGAGGGCTATAGCCCATGGGGTCACAAAGAGTCAGACACAACTGAGCGACTAAATAACAACCACAGCAAACACATATTCAGATACTTTCAAACTGTACCACTTCCCTGTGTCCGAAGGTTTAGGACCCAGACACAGAACAGAGTGAGTCAGGGCACACGTGTCCAGTGAGACCCCTGTACATTCACATTCTGCCTCCATCCCTTAGCAGCCCATGGGATTTTTGGCAAGTCATTAAAACTCCCCAAGCCTTGGTTTTCCATATGAAAATCAAGACACCTGCCCTGCAGTGTTCTTATAAGCATTAAGGCACTCAACACAGTGCCTGATACAATGGTGTGTGCTAATAAAATCCATTATTTCTGTTTTCATGACCATGATTTGAGAATAAATGTTATTTTAAATAATATTATTGTTGAAAATGTCATAGGGAAAAGCCGACTGAGCTGATGCTGCAATCAAAAAGGCTCTCTGTAGTCTTGCCAAAGATTTCAAAGGCAGCGAGCTTGATGAAACATGCTTTCTCTAAGAGGAACATGGGCAGACACCTCCCTACCGCTCCCCAGAGGGTGTGGAGGAATGCGCTTCTGGAAGGCAGCTCAGCCAACCAAGATGCTGTGTGAATGCATGGTTCTGCAACCAGCAGAAGCCAACAGAGTCACCAGAGGCCCTGAGGACAGAGAGAGCTGGGAAAACCCAGGAGGCAAGGGGCCCCACACGGTGTTCTCTAAACATCCCCAACTGTTGCCTCTGGTCCTGTTTTCAACTTTGCAACCCATGATCAGCTCAAACTGAACACAAGGTTGGCGAACCCTTAGCACACCTTCTTCCTGTATTCCCCAAACCCAAATCCAGCAACCCAATACCATCATCATAATATTATTATAATAAAGCTGTTACTATTGTTATCATTAGCTTCCCTTTAAAGAGATGGTTTTTAACCCTGTCAGGCCCTTTAGCCCCTTTTTTCATATCAAACATTTGGTAATGCCCATTTTACTCTTCTGAAGTGAAATGGAATTTATGGATGATAAAACTTTCCATTACTGTGACCACCAAAAACATGTCCACAAACTCCCCAGATGGCTGGCATGGGATAGATACATCCCTGGACAAGATTCACTGCTTTAAACTCCCCTTTAAGGCTAAAATGGGCTTCCCTGGTGGCTCAGCTGTAAAGAATCCACCTTCTGTGTAAGAGACCTGGGTTCGATTCCTGGGTCAGGAAGATCCTCTGGAGAAGGAAATGGCAACCTACTCCAGTATTCTCACCTGGGAAATCCCTTGGACAGAGAAGTCTGGAGGGCTACAGTCTATGGGAATCACAAAAGAGTTGGACACAATTTAGCAACTAAACAACAACTAAAACATAACCTGTTTAGAACAAGCCTCTGATGTTCACAGGATTCCAGCATTTGGTCCTGGAAGGTCCAACCCTGTCATTTCCTAAGTACGGAGTTGATATGGCCCAGAGAGTCTGGGATGAGCTCAAGTCACCCAGCAGAGACAGCAGGACAAGCAGATCCCAGCCTGCATCCCTGCTATTCAGGATTCAAAAAATAAACTGGATTGTAAGGTGAGGACTATCGCTAGATTTTGTGGACAAAACATCATAAGGACCACAGCAGGATAAATTCTTTAGAAAATGGATACAATTAGCCTACAACAGTTTGCTTTTTTCTCAAAACAGAAACGTCAAATTAGAAAAAAAACAGAAATGTCAAATTATTAATAACCAGCAACAGCTGAGTGCATATCCCAACGATTCCTCAGACATTCTAGGCAAGATGAAAAACAGCCCTTTTTAGAAAATCCCACCAATTATTCCCATTTACTATTCCTATTCCTATTCAGCTGAAGCTGAAGCTCCAATACTTTGGCCACCTGATGTGAAGCATCAACTCATTGGAAAAGACCCTGATGCTGGAAAAGACTGAGGGCAGGAGAAGAGGGTAACAGAGGATGAGATGGTTGGATGGCATCACCAATTCAATGGACGTGAACTTGGGCAAACTCCAGGAGATAGTGAAGGACAGGGAGGACTGCCATGCTGCAGTCCATGGGGTTGCAAAGAGTCAGACATGACTTGGTGACTAAACAACAACAATTCCTATTTACATTTCCCTGCTGTTCTGCATAATTTTTATCTTCAAAACACTTATCTGTATTAGCCATTCATAATTACTGCTAGCATTTAGTGAGTGTTTACTCTGTAACAGACACTATGCTATATACTTTATATGATTTTTACATATGTTTCTAACCCCTGAGTTAGATACTTTTACTATCTCTTCTTTATAGATGAGCAAAAGGAGGTACCAGAGTGCAGAAGAAAAAGTGGATTGTTACTCAAATCTAGATCTGCTGATCCAAAGTCACTTAGCCAACACACAATCCCCTCTCTTCTCCAGAAATTTCACACTGGAACCACTACTAAGTTTTTTTAATTTTTTAATTTTTTTTGGTCACACCATGTAGCATGTGGGATCTAGTTCCCTAACCAGGGATAGAACCTGTGCCCCTTGCATTGGGAGTGCGGAGTCTTAACCATTGGACAACCAAGGAAGTCCCCTTAGAGGTTCTTAGAAATATTCCAGCAAAGTCTAGACCAGAAAAAGAAAAAAAAAAAAAGGTGGGGTGGTTGGGGAGAGAGAAATGGTTACTATCATACAAGTTCAGGCAGCTAACCACTCAATCCCCAGCCTGCAGAATTCCTGGTGTTGCCCTGAGATCTCTGGTCTGGCATGCCATTCCACGCCAGAGATGCTGCCTATTCCCACATCACGAGGTGAAGTCCACGCTCAACATTCTGCCCTTCTTGCCTTCTTGCTGTCCACACCACTGGCAAATTGAAGGTCCACAGACACAGCTGAAATCCTTATTTACAGCGAGCTACCTCTCCTATGACAGTCACCTTTTCTTCCTTTGCTCATGAAAGTGATCAATGTTCATTTTTATCCTTCAATTAGCATGCACATCTCAAATACTGGGCAGCAATCTCCATGTGCCATTGTTAAGAATGAAAGCTGACTGAGTGCTCACTGTGTCCTTAGTGCTCTATGAACTGCTTTGCAGGATCATCTAACAAGAATCCTGTGGTGACCACTATTAGTCAGCCAGTTCTATAGATGAGCGAACAGAAACCTCAAGAGTCAAAACAAGTTATACATTTGTTTTCTTAAAAACAGGGAATCTAGGAATCAAACCCAGGTGGTCTGCAAAGCCAGGGATATAGACACAGAGGGTTCTCAGTGCCTCCACGGACTCTCCCCAAACTGAAGACAGGGGGTCCACAGCTTCCCCTGAGAGAGGCAGCTGAGTGCAGGCGTGGAAAGGTCCGCAGTGCAGACCGCCCTGCCTCATGGTGTGTTTCGTTACTAAAGTTGGTAAGCTTCTGTTACCACAGCATTGCCCCATTTTCTTCTCTCTTGCTCCCACCAAGAAATAAGAAAAGAACAAGATTCTCTATTAAGAACACATTAAACACTGTCCAGTGGAATTTCAAACCCAGGTCTCCAGAGCACCAGAAACAACAAAACCCTTATTCCCAATTTGTCAGCTTCGCTGATCCCAGGGCTTGTACACTCAGATCTAAGAACAAAGTGGTTCCTTAGCTCTCAATACAATGAAAGCATGCTGCCGGAAATCATGGAAGTAAGTAACTGGTGGGCATCTTTGGAAACAACAGGAAAAGCCAAAAGGTCAGGGGTGCGTTGCTCAGGCAGAGGCAAAACATCCCCGCTGGTCAAGCCACCTCATGCCCCTGCCGAGCAGCATCCACCTCCACATTTCCCCTCCTCCGGCAGCTTTCTGATCCCCCCAATCTCTCCTGAAGCTGAACAAGGAAACAAGAAACACAACTGAAACGCAGCAGGTTGGCCTAGGCTATCTCTGATTTCTAAAGTACACGTCCCGCATTCGGGAGAAGGTTTCTGCACCAGGAGACCATATTTCATCTATCATCATGTTTCATCAGGAACAGCTTCCTTTCCACTTGAAGATACTTCTTTTTGCTCAATGGTGTTTAAAGATAATACTATCTAATTCAAATCCTGCTACCCAGGATGAAGATTGTACAGCTAATCCATTTAATCCAAGAGTGCCTCAGAAAGGACCTTCCCTGACCAAAATCTAAGTCAGCACTCCAAGTCAACATAACCCCCTTACCGGCTTCATTTTTCATCACAGCACTTTCACACCCTAACATTATACTATTTGTTTATTGATTCATAATCTCTCCAACTTCAATGTAAGCTCACTTAGGGTGGAGACCTTGCTGTTTTGTTTACTGTTAAATTCTAGCCCTAGAAAACTTCATTGTAAGTGTCCATAAACTATTTACTGGATAAATAACCATATAAGCATAACACCATGGATATTAAAAGGCATCTCTTCCTAAAATTCTGGGTTTTCGGCCTGAATGTGCATGTATGTGTATGTGTGTTAATGTGTAACTCTCATCAGAAGCAAACTGACACAATTTGAATACTACAGTATCTACAGCTCCAAGAACCAATTCCTCAGTGTGCATTCTACTATAAATATATAAAAGTAGTGGATCTGGGTCGCACCCAAGAAGATGTTCTAGCAGGAAATCAAAGGTCTCTGAACAACCATTCAGTCTTTTCTCCCCCACTGAACCTTCTAATTTTGCCAGTATCAATAAGGGAGATATTTGACTTTGTGTTCCTAATGAACATTAGATAAATTCTTTCCCTGAGTATATTAAAATTACCTCTTTTATCTGGCAGAATTTTTTCTCTGACAGTGTAATCAGTGGATATTAAATATATGATAAAGCTCATCACTAGGTTAGACTCAGTAGGGTGTGATATTTGTTAATATATACATTGTCATATGGGGTACTGCATAATAAATGCAAAAATTTAGTACAAGCTTACCTGTCATTGCGAAAGATCTTCGGTAGATACCTTCTGGGGAACCACATGGCCAAAGCACACATCAGGACCCAAAGGATTGCAAGTTCATCTAGCATCTGACCCAGGAAACTAAGGGTTGCATGGAAGTAGACGGATCCAATTCCTAGAATCAATTACAGCCAATAAAAAAAGGTCGCAGAGAAGAACAGACTCACAAATTCAACACACCGATTAAGGACAGCCTTTTCATAAACGGCTACCGAAATGACCAAATCACTCTCTCTCTCTGAGAAAAGAAGTTGAAGGAAGAAACCTACATCTAGGCTTACAGACTTCACGTCTAGAAAGAGGATTTGAAGCAGGGCCCAAACACCAGCATATCAGAACTTTAATAACTGCACAAGTTCAGTGTGTCTTCATCCACTGAGCCTTCCTGGGAACACACAGTCAATCAAAAGTCAACATTCTCTCACAGTTAAGAATTCCTAATCTGCCTGTGGAAGGAAATAAAAATTATACAAATATTTCCCAGAATTACCAAGGATCAAACATCTAGAATTTGTTGTTGTTTTTTTAAATTTTAGTCCTTTAGAAACCACGGTTTCATCCGAATACAATTGTTTCACAAGACTTTCCTCAGAAGTTCACATAAAACTGCACTGGCACGACACCAGTGACTATTATATAAATGAACTCTCCATGCAATTAAGTGATAATTACAGTCAACCTTGTCATCAAGCCCATATTCAAAAGAGTCCTCCTTCTGGAGTCCAGGAAACAACATTAAAGTTTCTTAGGACGTCAGAGTGACTTTGGTTTACAGAGGGGTCAGGGAGTGTGCGGAGTTGCACTTCCTCCCTTTCAGCCCATGCTCACAAACAAATCCACTTACCCACTACAACCAAGAGAGTCCATATTAAGTAGATGCCACTGTTGAAGCACGTTGCATACTGCCGGAACAAGCACATGCAGATGGGCGGTAAGATGAAAAACAAGACGTTGCTGATCTGGGGGCGGGGGGATGAAAAATGAGAAGATGAATATTAAGCAAAAGGGCAAAACTAAAGCAGCTTGTTCCCAGTATGTCCTTTGTAAATGGAGATGAATGCGGCCACACATCTTTTTTTAACAAGAAAAAAAAATTCACAACTAGGGAAACTTACAAGTTCTATAGTAACCATTTTAGGGGGATACTTCCTGCCTCTGTGATCACAGGAGCAGCTATGAAAAGACTGGGGCTTCCCAGGTGGCGCTAGTGGTAAAGAACCTGCCTGCCAATGTCTGCCAATGCAAGAGATGTAAGAGACTTGGGTTTGATCCCTGGATCGGGAAGGTGCTCTGGAGGAAGGCATGGCAACCCACTCCAATATCCTTGTCTGGGAAATCCCATGGACAGACGAACCTAGCAGGTCATAGTCTGTGGGGTCACAAATTGTCAGACACAACTGAGCATGTACGTACACACACACACACACACACACACACACACACACGAAAACACTGCCATCTGAAACTGCCCAGAGTCCTCTCTTGATGTGAAGAATCAACGACTCTTTTTCTGCCCAATTATGAAGCATCCTAATTTACCTGAATAATCATTTTTAAAGATAAGGCCTGCACTAAATACTGGTAAAAAATTTTAAAAGAATAGTTTCATGAAGAATGAGAAGGACCAGACTTGTTCTAGCCCCCCCTTAATTTTCTGCCAGCCAGGTCCTGGGCCCACATGAAGGCAGGGAGTGCCTTCCTCATTTCCCCCTTGTCAGTTTTCTCACCCTAAGCCAAACCTACTTTTAGGTAAAGATCAAATTTGTAGCTTTAAAATGGCATCATTTTATTTTTCAGACTGGATTTGAGTCTATTATCTCTTCATAGGTCACCTGGCTTTTTTGAAAAAACAGACTGGACCACCTAACTCTAGAATCTCACCTCTAATTTTTTTTAATTTCTTTTTGTCTATCTTTTTTTAACTAGGGGGGAGTCATAGCCAATTCTTTTTTTCCCCTAGATTTTTTTAAACTGAGGTAAAATTCACATAACAAAATTAACCATTTTAGGAGTATATAGTTCAGCAGCAGTTAATGCAAGTATAATATGCAATCATCACCTCTATCCAGTTCTGAAATGTTTCCATCACTCCAAAAAGAAACCTCATATCCATGAAGCCGTCACTTCCCCTTTTCCCTTTCCCCAGTCCCTGGCAACCACTAATCTGTTTTCTGTCTCCACAGATTTGCTTATTCTGGATATTTCATCAAAGTGTAATCATGCAATAAGTGACCTTTTGTGTCTGACTTCTTTCACTCAGCATACTGTTTTGGAGGTTCACCTGCATTGTAGCAGGTAGCAATACTTTCTTTTTACGAGTAATATTTCATTGTATGGATACCACATTTTGTTTATCCAATGTTCTTACAGTGTCCTTAACAGTGAACAATGCTGCTATGAATATTCATGTCCAAGGTTTTCAGTATTTGTTTTCCATTCTCTGAGTTATATCCCCCCAAGCTAACACCGCTGGATCATATGGTAATTGTGTGCTTAACTTACAAACCACAAGACAATTCTCCACAAAGGCTGAACCGTTTTACACTGCTACCAGCAAGGTCCAAGGTCCTACTTTTTCCACATCCTTGCCAACTCTTGTTATTTTCTGAGGTTTTTATTTGTTTTGTTTGTTTAATAAGGCCATCCCAGAAGGTATGAAGTGTTAGGGATAGTCAGCTTCTTTTAAACTTTCACCTCTAATTGAGGAGTAAGGAGCTCCTCGGGAAGGACTTGAGCATGCAGAGGAGAGGAGATGTGCAGAATGTTTAAACAACAGCTGGGTCTAAATGCACAACACCAGGGAGGAAGGGGTGAGAGAGGGGTCAAAAAAGACTAAAACCTTTCAGAGACAGAAGATGGAGTAGATGAAGTCTGGAAAGCCAAGAGCATGGGGGCTTTCGAAAGGAAAGACTGGTCACCCATATTAGACAACACAGAGCAGGTCTCAAGGAACCACAAGGGTGGGTGCCCAAACTGAATGAAAGGAGCCAGGGTAGAAGGGCTTTTCCAGACCTGGGAAGTCACACTGAGGCACAGCTAAACAAAATGCATCGGCAAATCCCGGAACTGGAGGCGCAGTGCGGGTGGACACTGGCAACATCAGTAACCAATGGACGCCTCTGTCACCGTCTGGGAACAAGAGGGGATGGGAATGCCAGTCTTCAGAAAGGGGAGAAGGATAGAGTGGAGAGAGAGAAAGAACAAGATCTTTTGTCGGAGTGGGATAGAACAAGGCTGCTGCCTTTGGTTAAAGTTCAAGATAAATCCCTCATGGGGCTGCATCCGGAGCCCCGGGGCTGCCTTCCGGAGAAGCGGGTGCCTGGCTCTAGTTGGCCCATTCTGATGGGGACCTTTTTCTCCTTCCCCCATTGGAGCTACTGGCAACCCTGGGTGAGAGTCCGGATAAATGACCACAGCAGTCCCAGGCGGTATGCAGTGTCCACACTTGGGAATATAGCCAACTCTCTTTTATTTACTAAAAAGCAGATAAGGAGGGATTCAGGACAAGGCTGTATGTAATATCACAGCCTTTAACTTTCCATGGAGTTATTTAAAGAACCCAAGATCTCAAAAAAAAAAAAAAAAAAAAAAAAAAAGAAAGAAAAAAACACTCAGATCTTTAAGAGTTAAAATGAGAGACCTTACCAGTCGGACACAACTGAGCTACTAAGCACGCATGCATGTGAAAGATGTTAAATATTTTATAAGGGGATGTTAAAGTAATGGCCTGGAAAGGCTCCCAGGCTAGCCAAGCTCAGAGAGGCAGTCACCCACAGACGTGGGGTCAGCATCCAACCACTCTTTCCACTGCCCAAAGCTGACTTTTTTCACCTTCAATCCATCCAACCACATTCTGACCACCTTGGCTTCATGCTTCGATTGGCATCTGAAAATTCTGAACTGCATCACACATCGTGTACCAATGACCTTTAGGTGATTTAAACATCGCTCTCTGTTTTGTTAAACACAGAGGTAGAAGGAATTAAAGGTGAAAGGGGAAGGAGGAGAAAAATGGGATTGTGATACCATAGGTAACTCTCTCCTCTCATGTACATGAGTATGTTCTCCATGTAAGAAAAAGAATACATTACAAAGCTCAAGTCTGCCTTGCTATCCTCCTCCCTGGAGATACCCACTCTTCTCAGATTCATAATCCTCAATTTCTTTGCATTTATGTAAAGATATTTATCATATATATCACATATTGCAACATTATATTTTGGCAACTTCCTTTTCTCATTCCACAATACACCCTGCTAACCTTTTACCTTCTTATCTTAAGTCACAGAGATTTGCCACACCTGCTGAGGGTCCTGCAGAAGGCAACACTTCACTGAGCCATTCCACTAATGGTGGGAAGCGCACTGATTTACAGCCCCACCTAACAACTCTGGGGAATATAACACAGCTTTTCACCCCAGTACAGTCATCCTTCTATATCCTTGGGGGATTGGTTTCAGGAGTCCCTTGGATACCAGACTTTGTTGGATGCTCAAATCTCTTATATAAAATAGCATTATATATGCAGTATGCATATAACATACACACATCCTCCTGTATACTTTACACTGATTGCAAAGTATAAATTTACACTTTACAATGGGAAAACAATTTTTCCACAGACGGGGGGAGGGATGGTTTGGGATGATTCAAGCACACCAGTGGGTAGCGGCTGTAAATACAGATGCAGCTTCGCTTACTTGCCCACTGCTCACCTTCTGCTGCCCAGTTCCTAATACGTACTAGTCTGCAGCCCAGGGTTGGGAACCCCTGCTTCAAATCATCTCTAGATTACTTACAATACCTAATACAATGTAAATGCTATGTAAATAGTTGCAGGTATACAGCAATTCAAGCTTCCCTGGTGGCTCAGATGGTAAAGTATCTTCCTGCAATGCAGGAGACCTGGGTTCGATCCCTGGGTCGGGAAGATCCCCTGGAGAAGGGAATGGCAACCCACTCCAGTATTCTTGCCTGGAGAATTCCATGGACAGGGGAGCCTGGTGGGCTAAGGTCCATGGGATCCAAAAGAGTCAGACATGACTGAGCAACTAACACACACACATGCAGCAATTAAAGTTTTGCTTTCTGGAACTCTCTGGAATTTTTTTTCCCAAATATTTTCAACCCACACTGGGTTGAATCCACAGATACAGAACTACGGACATGGAGAGCCGACTGTATATGTTTATTGCCTCAAATCCTCTCAGTCTCCTTTGCTTCAGCCATGTACAACCATCTATGGCCAAGCTGTCCCTTAAAAGCTATGCCCCATGATGGCCATAGCTGTCAATCTATGTTAGCGCTAGCACTGTACACAATGACTTTTAAATTTACACACAATTCACAAAAACATGAGGTAGTTAAATACACCTCCAGTGAAATTATGATAGCTCAAGTATTTTTAATGCCCGTATCAGAGAGTTCAATTTAGAAACACTATTTAACAGATAGTTCCAAAATAACCCTGAAATCTCAGTATTGCTTCTGTACAACCCATCTACCAATACTTGCTGGCCTCCACTGTGCCTTTTTAAGACATAAATCTATGGGGACTTCCTTGGCAGTCCAGTGGTTAAGACTTCACCCTTCCCTTGCAGGGGACATAGGTTCCATCCTAGTCAGGGAACTAAGATCCTGCATGTTGCACAGGAAAAATTAAAAGAAAAAAGACATCAATCTATGAAAAGGAAAAGCCCAAATTAGAGGGAGATGCTCCCCAAGACAAAAAGAGGAAGGAACTCTGAAAGAAATGTGGGAAAGCAAATGAGTTGTGGTTAAAAAGATTCAATGGCTCCATGTCTACTGAGAAAACGAAACTTCTCCTCAAAGTTACGTAGCTCACTGAAGTTGAATAGTTCAGCCAAGGGGTATTTTTTAAAGCCCATTGTTGGACTATCCTTTGGAGAATTGGCTTGTTTAGTGCCTGCCTAACAGATTTTGTTTTAATTAAAAGGAAACCACAATTTAAAAATTTATTATTTCCTTAGAGAGTTCCTCATTCTGTGACATTGCACCAAAATAATCTCAGGAACACACTGCAATCTCATCCTGACGCATGCGATTGTGCATTTTCCCAGACAGAGGGCAAACACTGACAAAGCAACAGGCTGTAAATTCTTTTGAGCAACAAGTTCATAAATAGCTAACAGACATTACCCTGGCTGAGGAGACTATGTATCTTAATCAAATGCAGGTTTCTAATGATCCATTCCATTACGGCAGGCCCCCTTTCTGCCTCTGGGATGACCAACTGTCCTAGCATGCCTGGCACTAAAGAGGGCTTCCCAGGATATGGGACTTTCAGTTTTAAAAATGGGAAAATCTCAGGCAAACCAGAACAAGTTGGTCACCCAGCTCAGAGGCCTTCCTGCAAAATCTACCCACCTCCCACAGTATACCACCCAAAGAGAGGACTAACAACACTTCGAACTGGGGTCTCCTGCATTGCAGGCAGATTCTTTACCAGCTGAGCTACGAGGGAATCCCACAAACAACACCTCAGCCACTTGTGTATAATACCTCTACCGTGGTCCTCACCACCCAGGTGACTATTTGCGGGTCTGGTTTCTGTGACAGGCACACAGTTGCCCAGCAAGTGGATGGCTAGATGGATAGAGACTGACAGACTGACTGATAGATAATCCTGCCCTACAGAGAGTAGTCTGTGGCATATAAAGGGAACTCCACTTATCTTGATGATGGGAACAGAGCTGAGTAGGGGAGGTGACAGACCATGGGCTGATTTTAAGCATGTATTTTTCTTCAAGACTTTTTTTCAGCACCAGTTCATTTCCTTCTGTCCCTCTGGGTCCCCAACAGAATTCCCAAAGGCCAAGCTAAGTGATTAAAACACAAACCCCACTTTCCTCCAAAGCTGCTAGGTCGTGGATCTTTCTCTGACTGTGACCAGGCCTTAGAATGTAAAAAGGAACTTAATTCAATAAAACTTGTATTTAGAAGAAACAGTACAAAATGTGCACAGGCAAAAGGCTGTGGAAGGGCATGATATGTTCTTGGAAGAGATATTTGGGCTTGGCTGACGCAAAGGATGATGACAAGATTTAAAGCAATGGAGATATGTGGGCACCAAAAGCAAAATGCTCTATACTCCCAAACATTGCCAGTAAGAACACAGATCAGAGTACTTTCTCTGGTGGACCATTAAACAACACTCACTAGTCGTCAAAGTAAATACTGCCCTCAACACAGCAATTTCCTATCTAGAAGGAAATGGCAACCCACTCCAGTGTTCTTGCCTGGAGAATCCCAGGGACAGAGGAGCCTGGTGGGCTACCGTCTATGGGGTCGCACAGAGTCGGACACAACTGAAGCGACTTAGCAGCAGCAGCAGCAGCAGCAGAACTAGTACCTGGAGAAGTACATCCAGATGCCTATTTGAGGACATTCATCGTCTAACTGTTCAGAAACCAAAATGAAAACAATAAACAGGAACTGCCCTAAATGTCCATCAATAATAAATTGACTGGTCAACCCATTAAAGGGAATACTATATAGACACTGCAAAGAAGAAAATAATTCTATACAATCCAATATGGGATTATCTGCAAGACAAATCAAGTGAAAAACAAAGGTGTAGAGGAATTTCTGTAGTGCGATCTCAACTGGGCTGGAAAAAAATCTGGTTGTGGTGTGTATATACACAGGCCTCCCTGGTGGCTCAGGCAGTAAGGAAACCGGCCTGCAGTGCAGGAGACCTAGGTTTGATCCCTGGGTCAGGAAGAACCCCTGGAGAAGGAAATGGCCACCCACTCCAGTATCCTTGCCTGGAGAATTCCATGGACAGAGAAACCTGGCAGGCTACAGTCCATGGGATAGTAGAGAGTCAGACACAACTGAGTGACTAACACTGTGTATACACATGTTGCACACGTATTTTCTATGTTTACACAAATACATGCTTTTTACATGCTTTGAAAATGTCTGAAAAGATATATAAGAAAGGGTATTTTTCACTTTATAACTTGCATATTTTTTTAACCATGATCATGTTGTTACTTTTATAATAAACAACAATGGCAAAAAACTACTTTAAACGACTTCCCTGGCGGTCCAGTAGTTAAAACTGCACTTCCACTGCAGGGGGCCTAAGTTCCATCAATCCTTGGTCTGGGAACTAAGATCCCACATGCTGCAAGGTTCAGCCAAAAAAAAAATCCCAAAACTTTTTGTTCCATATCCACCACCATGACTAGCCAAAAGATCAAATGGTCCCAATGCAGGAGTTTTAAGTTAAAGAATGACTAAATAATAAATACCTATACTGTGCTAAATAAATTTAAAGTAGCTATAATGGCATTTGCATCTTCAAGAGCAGTTATCTTAGTAGGGTCAAACGGACCATCCAAGTTCTAACTCTAGATCTGCCATTTTCTTGACCTTTGCAAGTTTCAAAATCTATCTAGGCCTCAGTTTTCTCCTGTATCCAATGGATGTAATAAATAGCACCCACTGCTGAGGGTGACGGTAAAGGACCCTGGGGAGCTTCAACAGCAAACATCTAGTGGTGGCCAGGAGTGACTGCAGTTGCAGGAGTGGCAGCTGACCACCAAGATCCATTAAGAAGGTTCTAAACCCCCCCCTCTGAGTCCTCCTGACTTTACATCTTCAATTTTTCCTCAATCAGTAATGGTTATTATTTTATTGTAAAATAGATAATTATGCCTGCTGCCTTACTCTGAGAATTTAATGAGATGAAGGAAATGGCGCCCCACTCCAGTACTCTTGCCTGGAAAATCCCATGGATGGAGGAGCCTGGTAGGCTACAGTCCATGGGGTCCCAAAGAGTAGAACATGACTGAGCGACTTCACTTTCACTTTATCACCAAGTAGCTCACTGTCTTCCCTAATACAGGAGTAAGATAAGCATGGGTTTGTTCTGTGACAAGGATCAGAAGATAACTAAGACGTGGGAAGGAGAGAAGGAAACGCTTTTTGCTAAATTCTTTGGATCTACACTCTACAAAGTCTGATGGCCGACTTCTCTGAAACCCTCAGTATTCGCACTTTGCTAAAGCAAATTCTGTGGTTTACAAGTATGCCAAAGAACAAGCTTTGTCAGGGGGACCAACAGAGCTAATTAGCCACAGATGCTGCAGCTGAAGATCAACAGCTCATTTCTAATAAAGACTTTAGCACTCACTGCGTAACAGCTCCAATGAAACCAGATTAAAAGTAAGGACAAAAATAAGCTCTCCTCCTCATCCAGCACCCTGGGGTTGACTCGAAGCAGCTATACACTAACTTTTTTGGCCAAATAACTAGACCTGACTCTACTGGCCTCAGACACCACAGATAATTACCTTGCTGGGTACGTGAGAATCTGTCCCCAGGCTGTCATTTCTTCTCTAACTTTGGTGAAATCCTCAGTAGTACTCTCCACTTACAAATGGAAAAACTGACCTACTGCCTTTGAAAGCACCCAGCCCTGCCCCAGTCCATCCTCTGTGGGCAACTGTCCACACCTGACTGCATGCTCTGAAACAGGTTGTACAATAGGTGGAGGGTGGCCACCTCTGATGACCGCATGTGTCACAGCTTCTAGGGGCAGCAGAGGACCAGGTTTCCTTGCAGAATTAACCCAGTCATTTAAAAAAAAAAAAAAAAAAAAAAAATGTTTGCTGGGAGGGCAGCCCAGGAATTCAGCACTGAAGGGAGGGAGAGTGCAGGCTCTGGATCATGGTCCCAGCTCTGCCAGAAATGACCACAGGGCCGCTCCCCTCTCCAGAGTCAGTTTCCTCAACAGAGAATAGAAGGATGGGGACAAGCTCATGGAAATCCCTCCAGGCAATAAGCATTGACTCAAGCCCAGGACATTTTCTCCAGCAAATCAAAGGGGAAAATCCTAAGGAAGAAAGTCAAAATTCACAGTGACTCACATACCAGGAGTTGCTGTTTTCCACATTACAGCAGTGAAAAGATAAGCTGCAGAAATGGCCACACCAAGTCTCACATTTGGAACCATATTTGGACTTGGCAAAAAGAATAGACATTTCCTTCCCAACTGCAGGCCTGGGCTTCCCAGGTGGCACAGTGGTAAAGAATCCGTCTGCCAGCGTAGGAGACGCAAGAGACACGGTTTCAATCCCTGAGTCAAGGAAATGACCCACTCTGGTGTTCTTGCCGGGAAAATTCCATGGACAGAGGAGCCTGGCGAGCTACAGTCCATGTGGGTCACAGAAAGTCGGACACAACTGAGCACACACACACACAACTGCAGGTTTTCCCTCCCACGAAAAACTAAGAGCACACAAGATTCTGCAATGGGACAGTTTCCTCTTGACCACAGCTACAGACCCAGGCAAGTCCAGAAAGCATACACACACACACACACACACACACACACACACACACACATCACTGCCAAATTTCCCTTTCACTTCTCTGGCTTAGTAACTGCACAGAGCACAGGCCTAGGGAAACTGATCTAGGGGCTAGTGTGAGGCTCAGTACTAAAGGCAAGAACTCGTAGTAATTAACTTGATTAATTCTGGCCCCAGGTAACTCGACCTATTATTGATGTACTTGGCGGGGCAGGGGCGGGCAGCGCCAACCTTCGGAGTGGCCCCCGCCCCACAGACCTGCCTGGAGGTCACCCCCTTTCCCGGACTCCTAGAGCAGGTACTCGGGGTAAAAACCGCACAATGCAACCCAAGTGCGTCACACCACAGAGATCCTAAGGGAGGAAGGGAGTAGTCCCCGCGGTTTCACCGCTCCCAACTGACCCAAACTGGAAGAATGGGCTGACACGGAGCACCAGCTCCGGGACGGGTGGGGACCAAACAGGACAATAGAGCCATCAGAAAGAAATGACCAGAGGAGGAGGATGGCCCAGATGTCAGGGACAGAGACTGGAGAAGAGGACAGATGGAGAACTGGAAGGCGCGCAGGGTAGGGGGCGTGGGTCGACTTTGGCCGCGGAGCGAAAACGCCCCAGATGCACGCGTAGACCAGGGTCCTGGCTCCAGGTGCAGCGGCTGCGCTGGGGGACAGCCCCCTCCCGCCAGCCCGTGCCATCCCCGCTCCCGTGCCCCGCACCGTGTTGTAGAACTCGGCGATGGCAGGCACGATGGTGTAGTTGTCCTCGCACCAGTCCACCTCCGAGCTGCCAGCCCGCAGCTGGTCCCACCAGTGCGGGGCGCTCATGGCCACTCTGGGGCATTGGAGCAGAGGCTCCCGCAGCCGAGACGAGGCCAGAGCTGCTGCTGGAAACCAACGGTGGTGGTGGTGGCAGCGGCGGCCGCGGCTTTATGTACCACGGGACAGCCGCCGGATGTGGCGCCTCCTGGGCCGGCCTCTCGGGGCTCCGCTCTGTCCTGTAGGACGTGACTGGCTCTCGGACCCCTCCCTAGGCTCCGCCCCCTGGGGCAGCCTGCAGGACCCAGGGCCGGCCACGCCCACCCCAGAGGCGGGATGTGCGGGGGACCGGGGAACGAGGGGAGGCGGGATCGGCCCCCTGCACCCGCTTCTAAATACGCCTGTTCCCAGCAGGTGGCAAAGGCTTTGACAGGCCTGCCCCCGCCCACCTTCCGGCTCAGACTTGCAGGCGCCCCCTACCCTTGTTAAGCGAGTTGTGACAGAACTCGCCCTGGCAAAACTTAAAATTAAGGAGGAAACCCAGGGGGACCGGACCCCTACGGAATCTTGGCGAAGTTTGCTCAGACTTGCCTGTGTGATACGTGGGACACCCACTCTCACGGCGGAGAAAAGCCCTCAGTCCCTCCGAAGTCAGTAAGGGATTGCTTGGTGCGGTGGGCCGGGGCAGGAACACCTTGGGGACTGGAGTAGGGGACCAAGGACTCTCCCACGCAGCCTCTGCCACCCAAACCCTGTTGCTGCTG
Organism: Bos mutus; assembly: GCF_027580195.1. NCBI lineage: Eukaryota > Metazoa > Chordata > Mammalia > Artiodactyla > Bovidae > Bos > Bos mutus. The sequence goes on along the minus strand of NC_091624.1, from coordinate 87,414,104 downwards.
CAATTTTGAATACTTTCCTGCTCTCCGCCCCTTGGACTCCAATGCTAGAATAAAGTCTTCTATCGGGTCAAACTTCAGCTATCCGAACCCCCAAAGGATGCAGTGTGACAGGTATGGCACCTCCAGAACACCCTAGGTACAAGAGATGATGACGCATATATCGCACTTACTATGTACCAGGCTGGAGAAGGAAATGGCAACCCACTCCAGTATTCTTGCCTAGAGAATCCTGTGGATGGAAGAGCCTGGTGGGCTGCTGTCCATAGGGTCACCCAGAGTAGGACACAACTGAAGTGACTTAGCAGTAGCAGCAGCAGCATGTATCAGGCACTTGTTGAAGAGTTTTCATGTGTCACTTCATGCTCCCAGAGGAGATCCCCTCATTCGAAAAGTCAAGAGGACCTTTCTGACTAGACCTGCTCAGAAAGGTTCCCTGGAGGTAAAAAAAGGGAGGGGGTGCCACCCCATAGTAAGTGATGTTGATACCCTGGTCTTCTTTGCTATAATACATCTTGGCCAAGAGATGCATGCACACACATGGGAGAACCCTAAGATACACCAAATACAGACGCTGAACCTGGCAAAGCAAGATGACTGGCTAAAGGAAACCCAAAAGAAATGCCCCATAAAAGTGATTCAAGCTACTGCGAGGATACGACTCTCTCTCTTACTCTCTGAACCTACCTGTGTGCCTATCCTACACGTGTACTCTTTTCCTCCTAATAAAACACTTTACTTGTTTCGCTTCTCTCTGTATCTATATGGAAATTCATTTCTACACAGCTGACAGGCCAGGGCCTTGTCACTGACCACTGGTCCCTGGTGGTCTAGTGGCTAGGACTCAGCACTCTCACTGTCGAGGCCTGACTTCAATCTCTGGCCAGAAGCGGAAATCCTGCTTCAAGCCTCTGCAGGCCCGGGTCACCTGAGATCATGTAGTTTCTACATCAAAGCTAATCTAGTCCCACCGATATCTGGAGAAATAGTTTTGGTTGGTCATGGCTCTCATCCTTCTTCCTTGGGCAGCTCCAGAAATTCAGCTCAAGATAGCAGTGGCAGAAGAGGCCCTTGTCAGGTGACTGTCACTAGGCTCTCCTTGCTCCAGCCTACATGGTACCCTGAAGGCCAGCACCTCCCCAGGGCCTTACCTCTCTCTGACTTGACTCTCTACTTGGACCCTGGCTAGGGCTCCAGGGCCTTATGCCCCCAGTGTCCATCTTCCACAGGTTCCTGCACAGCCATTTGTTTATCGTTCCAGACCTCCATCACTGGCAGAAACTGCAGGCCCCAACTCCTCTCCTATACTCCAGGAAACCCAGCTTTCACCCCTGGGAGCCAGACCACACTTCTCTGTTTAACTTTGTCCCAACTCCTATCCTGTCCTCTTCCTAGACAGCCAGTTCCACTGTGTCCTGAAAAATAAAACACCCATTTAACCCAATAATCCCATTCCTCAGCATATATCCAGAAAAAACTATAAAAGGTACATGTGCCCTCTTTCCATAGCAGCAAGACATGGAAGCAAACTAAATGTCCATTGACAGATGAATGACTAAAGAAGGTGTGGGGAATATATACAGGAACAATGGACTATTAATCAGCCATAAAAAGAATTAAATACTCCTATTTGTAGCAACATGGACAGATCTAGAGATTATCATAGTAAGTGAAGTAAACCAAATAGGGGAAAACAAATGTCATATGACATCACTTACATGTGGAATTTAAGAAAAATGATACAAGTAAATTTATTTACAAAACAGAAATAGACTTACAGACATAGAAAATAAACCTATGTTTACCAAACAGGGAAGTGGAGAAAGGGATAAATTAGGAGTTTGAGATTAACATATAAACACTGCTGCTGCTAAGTCACTTCAGTCGTGTCCGACTCTGTGTGACCCCATAGACGGCAGCCCACCAGGCTCCACTGCCCCTGGGATTCTCCAGGCAAAAACACTGGAGTGGGTTGCCATTTCCTTCTCCAATGCATGAAAGTGAAAAGTGAAAGGGAAGTCGCTCAGTCGTGTCCGACTCTTAGCGACCCCATGGACTGCAGCCTACCAGGCTCCTCTGTCCATGGGATTTGCCAGGCAAGAGTACTGGAGTGGGGTGCCATCGCCTTCTCCGATATAAACACTACTATATACAAAAAAAAAAAAAAATAACGAACAAAGACCTACTGTATAGCACAGGGAGCTAAACTCAATATTTTATAATAATCTATAAGGAAAAAGAATCTGAAAAAGTATGTATATATATATATATATATCTCTCTCTCTCTCTGAATAACTTTGCTATACACCTGCAACTAAACAACACTGTAAATCAACTATACTGCAATAAAAATAAGACTCTGTAAATTTCTAATATGGTAAATATTGGTAGATATTATTAAACAAAAGTTCTTTATATTCCTTAAGTTTTTAGTATTATAGGAGTCTTCAGATCAAAAAGGTTAAGAGCTGCTATTAAAAAGAAAGATATCCCCAATTAAATCATTTGTAAAAGATATTTTTATCATTTAGTTTGAAATATTTATTGAATGAGAGCTTTTAGACTTAGACATATATCATTATACATCATCCTTGACCCCACAATAAAAAGAAAAATAAAAGCAGAAGAAATTCATTAAGGAATTCCTGTAGTTTCTTCACACACAGAATCTCTATTCCTCTGAATCATTTTTTGACTCAAAACTGCCAGTGTCCTTAATTACCAAGTCCTGGTGATGCAGCAATTTTAACAGTACTTCACTACTGTGTGCTTTCCAGCCATGAATATCTCGTGTACACCTTTGAAAGCTGGCATATTCTTGATCTTACCTGAAGGTGTCAATAGAAGGTTTTCAGACAACGGGAAGCATGTTTCTTTTCCAAATTGTCCTTGTACCATTTGTTGACGGAAACATGGAGATTACAGTCCCCAAGTCATCCCACCAGGAAAAACCACTGAGTTTGTGTGTGTTCAGGCAGTGACAAACCATCTCCTCTGTCACCTGGCCGACCATGATTATAAAATCCCATTCATTGTAAGATGTACCTAAAATTCAGCAATATTACAATGCAGAACAATGTTTTAGTACCAGTGAAATTTGGAATTTGCTGGATATTATTTATTCTTCTCTCCAAGTCCTGCTAAGAGAATGATGGGGAATTTTCTTCCTACACAGGAAGTCTTATTGTGGATGACAGTTCTGTTTCAAAATCAAAGCTGACCCCTTAGGTTCTGCCTAATTACAACTGCACAGAATGACAGTGCTCAGGCCAAAAGCCATTGGTGACCAGCATGAAGGATGCAAGTTACATTACTCCAAATACGCCTGTGTTGGCCTTCTTGGAAGTGTTTTAACATTTTTCTGATGTTTTCATCCACGCTGTCCATTGCTAACATTTTTTCAATGGATATAACCTTAGTCACTTAACACCATGACCTGTCATTAAGTAGTTGATTTTGAAGCAGACATTAATAGAATGTTGCCTTAGAAACTGCCATTAATAGTTTAATACAAAATCTGATATCTGGAGTAAAGAGAGCTTGGGAAGACTGGGAATAAGGTGGGGAATACAGGGTGTGACAGCAGAGAAGAGGGCACAGCTGAATTCTGATGCTAAGTTTGCTGCTGGTACTTTTGGTTTAAATAAGAGTCAGTGATAGAGATCTAGGAGAGAGCAGGTTTTGGAGAACCACCCTTGCAAGGAAATCAGGATGCCAGCATCTATTTTTACAGAATTTATAACTATTTATTTTTGGTCTAAGTAAATATCTGATGATAAATATCCAGTTCAGCTGGTCCCACAAGTGGAAATAAATCATCAAGTAACAAAGTCTGCCCTTGGAGGAAAAAAAAAGGGCAAACACTTTTGTAAATGAAGCAAGAAGTACATGATCAAAGATGAAATTTTCTGCATTTTGCTGTTTGGCCAGAGTTTTTTATCATTGGTCATGATTGAGGCTTGTTGTTTAAGGCCAGTGATTCTCAAGGTATGAGACCAGTAGCACCAGCACCACCTAGGAATTTGTTAGAAATGCAAATTTCTAGGTCCATAGCCCAGACCTATTGAATCAGAAACTCTGAGGATGGAGTCCAAGAACCTCCAGCTCAACAAGCTCTCCAGGTGATTTTGACCCACATTCAAGTTTGAGAATCACCGTTTTAGTCAAAGCACTCATGGTAGCGATAAAAAATTCACTCTGGACTATATACTTCAGTCGCTCAGTCGTGTCCGACTCTTTTCGACCCTATGAATCGCAGCACGCCAGGCCTCCCTGTCCATCACCAACTCCCAGAGTTCACCCAAACTCATGTCCATCGAGTCAGTGATGCCATCCAGCCATCTCATCCTCTGTCGTCCCCTTCTTCTCCTGCCTCCAATCCCTCCCAGCATCAGGGTCTTTTCCAATGAGTCAACTCTTTGCATGAGGTGGCCAAAGTATTGGAGTTTCAGCCTCAGCATCAGTCCTTCCAATGAACACCCAGGAATGGTCTCCTTTAGGATGGACTGGTTGGATCTCCTTGCAGTCCAAGGGACTCTCAAGAGTCTTCTCCAACACCACAGTTCAAAAGCATCAATTCTTCAGCGCTCAGCTTTCTTCACAGTCCAACTCTCACATCCATACATGACCACAGGAAAAACCATAGCCTTGACTAGATGGACTATATACTTAGCTTTCCTGAAAAAAAAAAGAAAAAACAAATCCAAGCCAAAACTGCAGCTGCTGCTGCTACCAAGGAAAAGAGGAAGAAAAAAAGAATCCAGTGAAGGAAGTTATTCTTTCATCAGGCTCATCAGCAGGAAACTAGGGCTCAGAGTCTGGTCCCTTCTCCAGCTAGGAGAGAAACCAAAAAAAGCCACAAGTTTTTGTTTTTTATCTAAGACAGTCTCCAGGCTCAGAAGGCCATGGGGGAGGGCTGCAGAAAGCAAGACCTCACCAGGGAAACACTGGTGCAACCACTCCAAGAAGGTGGCTACCTTTGCTGCCATGGGTGCTCTTGGATTATTTACTGACAGTCATCAGAGGGCACTTCCTTCCGTTGTCACCAGGCCTCTCTTCTTCTCTAATCTGCCCTGGAAAAACACAAACAATGTTAGGACTGGATGTATAATAAAAGTAAATTGATTCTAATTGAAAATCTGAGGCTTTGCCCATGCCTGAAGTGCATGGAAGTTGTTAACATGTGTTTTGACCACTGCTTTCCGGATAGAGAAACTGTTCCTTTGTTAAATAACTATAGCTTGCAACAGGATAGCAGCAATTTTGAGCACCTGTTTCATGCCAGGCTCTATAGTAAGTGTTCAGTAATTACAAGATGAAAATATCACTCTTGGCTTCATCGAGCTTAGTCTAGTAGAAGCCACAAACCATTAGAATACAGTTGCTATAATGGAGGTTGCTATAAAGGAGGTTCAGACACAGAATGTGGATGCAAAGGGGCCCAAGTCTGCACTGAGACCAAGAAGGCACAGCAGAGGAGGCAGCCTCCAAACTAAGATGTACAAGGTATACAGTATTTTACCAGGCAGAGCACTGAGGACGGGGAGTTCTTTAGAAGAAATAATATGTACAAAAGGATGAGGGTCCAAGACAGCATAATCATTCAGGAAACTTCAATACAGTTCCAGCAGGAAAAGTCACAGGAGACTGAATTAAAAGACTGATAGATGATGTGAAAAGAGTAGGTCTTTAGGAAGGAAAACTTGATGGATGAAGAATAAAATAGACATCAGAAACTATTGATAAAGTCTGCCAATAATCCAGGTGCCCAATATGGGCACGATTAAGAAATGCATTTATTCTTTTGCATCATTTACAGAATTACTAAATATGCTATGTGCCCTAGACAGTTTTCCAGAGGCCAAGGATCAAATGGTGAGCAAAGCAGAAGTTGTGTCTGCCTTCATGGAGCTTGCAGTCTAGGAGGAAAGCCAGAGATTAAATATTGCATAAATAGTTCATTACAGTTATGCTGCATGCTATGAGAGAGTACAAGTCCCACGACTGCAAAGAGCAGGTAATGTGATCTTGTCTGAGAGTACCAGGGAAAAGGCTTCCCTGAGGAAGTGAATCCTAAGCTGCAAGAAGTGAAGGTTGAGGCAGGGGTAAAAGGAATTGAAATAAGGAATGCAGCAGACATAGAAAATAGGAGGTGTGATAGGTTGCACTACCGATTCCAGATACTCGACACACTTTCCCAACCCACGGATGTGGGACTTGAGTTTGCCAATGGCTGTGGCAAATGAAATGTGCACGGAATTGATTTGTCCATGACTGAGCAGAGGATTTGAAAGTGATTTCTAGTTCTGCCATTCCTCATTTCCCTTTCCCAAACCCTGTTTTGGGACGGCGTCTTCAGCCTGGATCCCAGAATGAAGAAGACAAATAGAGAGCCCAGAGTGGGAGTCGGTCCACAATCCACTCATAATATAACTTCGTGCTGTCAACCATGAAAACTGGGGGGAATTGTTTCTTACCCCAGCATAACCTAATGGTGGCTGACAAATACAGGAGAATAAAGCTTAACTGCTGGTTAGAGGTACAACAGAAAAGAGTGGAGGAAAAAAAATGGAAGAGAACTTTAAACAGTGTAGCCTGAGCAATTAAAATTAAGTGACTGGGTTACTAACTCAAAAGGGAAGATAAGATAGAAAATAGTGATTTAGGCTTTGTATTAAATTAAAGGGCAGGCTGAATATTTGGGGAGACATGTTCTTTCAGTAACCAGAAAGGTAAATTAGGAGACCAAGGACAGGTCAGGATCAGAAAGATTTGTGGATCGTGACTTTAAAGGTGACATCTGAGCCCTGGGGTAAATGAGCTCACTGTGGGTAAGTGAGCTCACTGGGTCTCAGGAGAGAAAGAGAATGGAGGCGGGCAGAGGGCAGATCCTTGGGCATGGCTGCATTTCTCAGAGGCCTGAGTAACAAGAGGCACAAGTCCTGACAGACCGGAGCAGATGTGTTGGGTTGAGAAAAAATCAAGGATGCAACATCACCTACAAAGCAGCCTTGTCCCCCCAAAGCAGTGAACCTAAACTAGATCAAAACTACCATTCACGGGAGGTGAATCACCTGGAGATCTTGTTAAAAATGTTAAAAATGCAAATTCTGATTCTATAGTTCTTGTGTGTGTGCTCAGTCGTTTCTGACTCTGTGTGGCCCCTGGACTATAGCCCGCCTGGTTCCTCTGCCCATGGAATTTTCCAGGCAAGAATACTGGAGTGAGTTGCCATTTCCTACTCCAGGTAATCTTCCCAACCCAGAAAGACAAGCTGGGTCTCTTGCGTCTCCTGCATTGGCAGGCAGACTCTTTATCACTAGTGCCACCTGGGAAACCCAGGTGGGGTTGACTGGGGTCCAAGATTCTGCATTTCTAACAAACTCCCAGGTGATGCCAGTGCTGCTGGTCTGTTCACCAGATTTTAGAAGCAGGGCTCTGGGAATGGAAGCAAGGATAACATGCAGATGCAGTCAATAAATTCCAGATTAGGACTCCCTGGTGATCTCGTGGCTAAGATACCACATGCCTGATGCAGGGGACCCAGGTTCGATCCCTAGTCAGGGAGCTAGATACCACATGCCACAACCCTGCATGCTGCAGCTAAGACCCAGCACAGCCAAATAAATAAATAAAAATAAATATTAAAAAATAAAATAAATCCAGATTAAGGGAAACCCTTCATGACAACCTCATTTCTTAAAACAAAAAATGAGGAGGAAATTTCTAGATTTTCTCTAGAGATGTAACAACCAATACCAATTCTTTGTTTAGATCCTTAATCAGGTATAAGCAAATGTTTTTTAGAGCAAGTGCAGAAATGTGAACACTGGATATTTGCTATGGGGGAATTATTGCTGACTGGAGAGATGTAGTGACGATGATTACATTTTAAAAGGTGATTCTTCAAGAGGGTACATACTTTATGATTCCATTTTTATGACATTCTAGAAAAGGCAAAACTAAGGAATTAAAGGGCTTCCCTAGTGGCTCAGACGGTAAAGCGTCTGTCTGCAATGCAGGAGACCCGGGTTTGATTCCTGGGTTGGGAAGAGCCCCTGGAGAAGGAAATGGCAGCCCACTCCAGTATTCTTGCCTGGAAAATCCCATGGATTGGAGAGCCTGGTAGGCTACCCTCCATGGGGTTGCAAAGAGTCGGACACAACTGAGCAAATTCACTTTCACTTTCAAGGAATTAAAATGGGCTTCCCAGGTGGCACTAGTGGTAAAAAACCTGCCTGCCAATGCAGGAGACATAAAAGACTCAGATTTGAGCCCTGTGTCGGAAAGATCCCCTGGAGGAGGGCATGGCAACCCACTCCAGTATTCTTGCCTGGAGAATTCCATGGAGAGAGGAGCCTGGGGGGCTGAAGTCTACAGGGTCGCACAAAGTCGGACATGACTGAAGTGACTTAGCACACACTCGTGGTTACTTGAGGATGGGAGTCGGAGTTGGCTTCAAAAAGGCACAGGGAAATTTTGAGGAGTAATGGAACTATTCCATTTCCTGGGTGTGTGGTTATCTGACTGAGTTTCTAAAACCTCAGAACTGTACCTAAGAAAGGAAAATTTTACTGCATGTATTAATAAGTTATACCTTAATAAACCATGCCAAAATAAAAAATAAACCCCCAAAAAGGGACATGATTGTTTAGAGATACATACTGAAATATTTACAGATAAAACATTTCTGAGATTTGCTTTGAGATTTGGGGAAAGGGTGTTGGTTTGATCGTATAGAGGGAACGACATTGGCTTTAAAATGGCTTATTGTTGAACCTTAGTGGTTGAACCTGGGTGGTAGACCTGTAAAACTAGTCTCTCTACTTTCGATGTGTTTAAAATTTACCATAGTAAAGAGTTAAAAAAAAAAAAATTACAGCAGCAAAGGGCTCTGTTAAATAGGATGTCTCCATAAGCACCTATATACCGCAGAGCACCAGAAAGGCAGGTTGGGGAACAAGTTCTGGGGGCTCCATCTTCACCAGGAAGTATCCTGAAAGTAGCAGTTCCGGTCCCACCCGTGGTTGTTACCTTCTCCTTCATTCTAAAGGACACAGGCCTGGCAGGGAAGTTATTCTCACCTGAGGAAGTGAATGGCAAAGGGCCTGAAGGGCACCTCCCCACCCCCAGGCCTCTGTGTGAGAAGGTCCTTTCACCAAAGGAGGCTTTGATAAACAAACCTACTATCAGCAGCCTGGGTGGGGTCCAGGCAGAGCTGTGGCCAAAGACTCCTTGGAACCAGGAAGCTCGAAGGGTCAGGGACTGGTTAGTACCACGCCTCACAGTCCAGGGGCCCTTGGGGCTGGGCTCTGTGGCTACTGAGATGGGTCGGGAGGGGTCTCCGGCACGTCACAGATATCACACTTGCTCACCGTGGCCTATACGTTTCACACTGCCTTCACTCTGCCTTGTCTTCAGCCTTTTGAACACCAAGAAACTCCTTGAGGAAATGGAGGTGGGAGGAGACCAGGTTGGGGTAAAATGTGAGCAAAGGGCAAATGAAATTTATTCGGTGGAAAAAAAAAAAAGGTACACGATTGGGCAGGAGCTTGAAGAAGAGTTATGGGATGGTCTTCTAGTAGAGGAGGGCCTTGAGCAAATTTTAATGCCCAGATAGAAAAACAGATTGAAAATGTAAAAGAGATGAAGGAGATGCAAAGAAGTGAAATATAATTTGCCTGGAGAGAAGGGACACCATGGAGTAGACATATTGTTTTGTCCCAGAATCCTCTCCTTTTCTGGGACCTTCTCTTGCCCACCTCCCACCTTCCCCTGCCCCCACCGCCATTCAGCTGGCTACCATAGGAACAGCCGTGTTAACACCCTGTGACCCAACTCCATGGCTAGAGTTCATTGACTTGGCTCAGGCTGACTAATCAGAATGAACCCATGGGAATCTGGAAGCAGAACTGAGCTCTTCCAGTTTCATCTAGCTGTCTAATGGAATGGAGATTTGAACTGAGGCACTATTGGTAACTTGTTCCAATGGATGGAGACATAGGCAGAACTGGTACCCAGCATAAGAGAATAATGAAGCAGTTCCAAAGAGAACTGTATAGACAAGAGACAGTCTTGGTGGAAAAGAAGTCCCTGGTTTGAGTTCTGCTTAGAGATCTAGCTGCACAGAAATGTTCCGAAGATAAACTGGAACCCTCATAGTGAAGTCACATTTTTGCTTCAGCTAGTTTGGATAGGATTTCTGTGACTTAAAACCAAGTGTCCTAACAGAACTCTATGCAAAGAAAGAGGGGAATATGGAGGCTGTATATGAACACCTGGACACATGTGGAGGGTGAGAGAAGATTGAAGCAATTCATTGTTGTTTAATCACTAAGTCGTGTCCAACACTCTGTGACCCTATAGACTGCACCCCACCAGGCTCCTCTGTCCATGGGATTTCCCAGGCAAGAATACTAGAGAGATTTGCCATTTCCTTCTCCAGGCAATCGTCCCGCCCAGGGATCAAACCATTGTCTCCTAGAGCTCCTGCATTGGCAGGTGGATTCTTTACCACTGGGCCACCTGGGAAGCCCCAAAGCAATTCATACCTCTGCAAGAAATGGGAAGAAACACTGTCTACTGAAAAAGAGAGGTCCAGGTAAGAGGTCAAGGGCTTTAAAGTGAAGAAGATTGGGGCCGAGAAGATCTTTTTTTTTTTTTTAACTAAATTCTCTAATCGTTATAATAGTTGGAGGCAAGAATGTAAAATTTAGTATCTTCTGTAGATAGAGACAGTCATTACCAGGAAGGTTACAAGCTAGACACCATGAAGAGCCACAGATTTTTCTTCTTTCTAATTAGCTGTGCAGCCTGGGGAACAAATGGTAAGTTAGAGGACACTTGACCCTCCTCTGAAGTGTGAAAATGTAAAGAAATTTAATCCTAGAAATATCTGACAATTCCCAAAGTGAGTGGACCCACCACAAGGGCTGGGATTTCTCTCCATATGAAGACATTACGAATGTATTTTAGGGTATGCATTTTGAAGAAACCTTTGACAGGATTTATAGTAATAATTTCAGAGAATAATTCGGGTATCTCCTTGCAGATACCAACGAACTACAAACAGCTCATGAATTTTCGTCATGGCGACCTTTCGGGCCAATCAGTGAGGAACAGGAAGTGGATGGGATTGGACCCAGGCTATATCTGAGCCACAGCTCTCCCCGCCCTCCCTCTCTGGTGCTTCTAGGATCTGTGTGGTTTCCTACTGGATGACGACTTCGACTAGATTAAATCCCACTCTCAACTTCCACTCATGGAAGAAACTGCTGGAACCTCAGTGCCAATTTTTTATGAAATTGCCATGTGAATTTGTTGAGTCCAGAAGGTGTGTTCTCAGTAATGCCTCAAGGCTGTCCACCAACTGAATTAATCCACAGCATCTCAGCACCAAGTTCAGCCTGCCATCTCCTCCTCGTAGCAAGATCAGCCTAGGCTGGAACCCTCAGGGAAAGCCTCCCCAAAGCACCACAGCTTAGAGGGAGGGGAAAGGAAACATTCCTGGAAATGAGAGTGACAGGAGCAGAGTTAGAGGGATGTAGGTGATGACAGGTGATGATGTGGTGAGGATGGTGAGGACGACTAACGCTCATTGAGAGTCTACCATACTCACTCCCAGAGCTGTTTAACTCTTTTCAAGTGTAAGTTCATTTATCTCTGACACAAACTCTATAAAGAAGGTATTACCACTATTTTACAGATGGCGAAATTAAGGAATGGAGAGAATGAAATGCATAAGTTGTCCAAGGCCACATAGCTATTAAAGAATGAAAATAGGTGGGACAAAAAGAAGATTGCTGTGATATAGTGACTTAATCTGATTTAAAAAAAAAGATTTATTCTAGTATTTTTCTCGTCATCCCCTTTCCTTCCTGCCCACCACCAAATATTTCATCAACATATGCCAGAGCTTGTTTTCCACAAACCTGCAAAAACGTCCCTTAGCCCCTGACCCAAGGGGTGAGAAAGCCATTGTAATTCTTGCTCCTGCATATACTTAGAGGAATACTGGCAAGAAGTTTTCCTAACTTCATTTCTTTGATTTAGCTTCCTTTCCCAAACACAGCATGGCATGTTTTAAAATTAGTTTCTTCCTACAAGTAGAAATTGCCCTTGAAATTTAGTTTTTGTCTAAATGATCTTTCTTTCCTGTTTTCTTGACTTGAGCCAAATATGAGACAGCTTACTGAAATGCTCAAGTTCCATTTCCTTCCTTACTACTTCTCTTCCTTTCTGTGTTTACACCTCCTTTTGGAAAATGCCTCTTTCCCTAAACACACTTGAAAAACTCATTTTCTCGGTGAGTTAGGGGAAATTTTATTGGGCTGGCCAAAAAGTTCCCTTGGATTTTTCTCTAAGACGTTTTGGGAAAACCCAAGCAAACTCTTTGACCAACCCAATACCTTTACTGAGTGCTTTGAGAAGTACTTTAACTCAGTGCTGCTGCTGCTGCTGCTAAGTCGCTATTGAATACAAAATGTGTTCCATTTAGTCGGGCTCTTCATAGTCAAGAGACTTGACCTTTGGGCCCTGTTAGGAGTTGGATTGTGTCCCCCACAAATTCTCACGTAGAAGTCCTAATCCCCAGTATTTCAGAATATAACTGTATTTTGAAGATCCGGTCTTTAAAGAGATAATTCAGTTAAAATGAAATTATTGGGCAGGGCTCTAATTCAATATGACTGGTGTCCTTAGAGGAAGAGGAGATGGGGACCCAGACACACACAGAGGAAAGGCCACGTAGATATGAGAGAGAACATGGCCAGCTACAAGCCAAGGAGAGGCCTCAGAGGAAACCAATCCTCTGACACCTTGGCCTCAGATTTCTAGCTCCACCCAGAATTGTGAGAAAATTTATTTCTGTTTTTCAGTCACCTCGTTTGCGGTATTTTGTTATGGCATCCCCAGCATGTTAGTACGGGCCCCCCACTCCAAACCCACCTTTTACATTTGAGTCACTCAGCCTTCAAGCCTACGTACCTGAAAGTGCCTGGATCTCTCTGCTTGTGTATCCCACTGACGATTAACACTCAGTGTGCTCCCATTTCTACCACCTCTCAGCCCGACAACCACCATTCTAATCCTACTTCTATGAGTTCTGCTCTTTTTATTTTTAGATTCCACAAATCAGTGAGGCCACACAGTATTTTGTCTTCTGATTTATTTCCCTCAGCATAACACCCTCAAGAGCTGTCCCTGTTATTGCAAATAGCAGTTTTTTTAAAAATGGATGAATACTATTCCATTACAGATAGACAGATACCAAATTTTCTTTCTTTTTCTTTTTTTGTAGAATATTAGTTCCCCTAGCAGGGATTGAACCCAGGGACCCTGCAGTGGGAGTGCCAAGTCCTAAGACCTGGACCATCAGGAAAAAATTTCTTTATTTATTCATCTGTCAGCAGACACTTAGGTTGTTTTCCTGTCTTGCCTATTGTGAATAATGCTGCAATGAACATAGGGGTGCAGATATCTCTGAGAGGTCCTGTCAGTTCCCTGGGATGATGGGTTACTTTCAGAATTGCAGTCTTGCTGGATGAGAGCCAGTTATGTGATGTGGCTGGGTCTGTGGGGGTGGGCGGACTCCCTAGCTGGCAGGATGTTACCAGAGGTTTGGGCAAGTGTAAATTCTGTCTGATCTGGTATGTCTGGTATGGGACTACCTCTAGTACTTTGTTCAATATTCTGGTAGGATCTGCTTCAGTTTCCACAGCTGGGTCCTCAGGAAGCAGCCTACTAGCAGGTACCTGGAGTTCTTACCAGGTCCATGGGAGGACCTGGTAATTGGATGAATCCCTGGACAGGCACAACTGATTCTGGACTGTGGCTGAGAAGGGGTGAAACCGAGGCCCATGGTTATTTCAGGTTTCACATACAAGAGTAAGGTCTGCAGACCTTACTGGAGGTGTGGAGGTCTGGAGGTGTGGATTGGAGGGTCTCCTACCAGGTTCCCTGGGTGGGCTGGACGGCTTCATAGCCATGATCAGAGGCGCTGGAACCAAGTATAGGGCCATTTTAGGGTTTAGAGCGTCTGCTGCTGAGTCCTTCCATCAGCAGGACTGTTTGCTAACTGTGACTAGGATGGACTGAATCCCAGTTAAAGGTTATTTTAAAATCTACAGTTTGACTGAGTTAGGAGGGATATATGCAAGGATTCCCAGATCACAGGCAAGACTGGCTAGACCCCGTTCATAAGCCACTTCGGAATCTACAGCAAGACTGAGGTCTGAGTGCCTGTTGTCAAATGCATGGATAGGCGTGACACCTTCTGGGTCCCTTAGTGAACAGTGCTGGTGACAGAACCAAAGCCAAATGGTGCTGTAGCCGAGTCCTCAGATACAGAGGACTGTATTTCATATTCCATTTCATATTCTTGCCTCCTTTGTCATAGATTGACCATGTAAGTGTGGGTTTATTTCTAGGCTCTCTATTCTGTTCCATTGATCCATATGTCTCTTTCTATGCCAGTAGCATACTGTTTTGATTACTGTAACTTCATTATATTTTAAAATCAGGGAGCATGATGCCTCTAGTTTTCTTCTTCTTTCTCATTTGGAGTCTTTTATGTTTTCATACAAATTTAGAATTGTATGTTTTAGTTTTGTGAAAAATGACTTTTTAAAAGAAATTGGGTTGCAGTGCCAAATTGTGGGACCTTAGTCCTCTGTATCTGAGGACTGTTTCAAGTCTGTGACCAGTGAAGTCAGCACCCTGGATTCAGGACTACCTTCACAAAATATCTCTCCCTGGTTTGGGACTGGACTAAGGTTTCACAATAAACTTGGGTCCCAAAGCTGCCACAAAGGCACTTTTCTCCCTGATGGATGCTGAATGGTTGTCTTTGATGAGAGGGGTAGGAGCAAGAAAGTATTCAGCCATCTTGCTGATGTTATTTTGAATATTCCTTTTATGATGGATGATATATCTCATCATCCTCATCATCTCATCATCTCTTGGAATTTGCATTTCCTTGGTGATTAGTGATGCTGAGTATCTTTTTGTTTGCCTGTTGACCACTTTTATGACTTCTCTGGAAAAATGTCTATTCATGTCCTCTGGCCATTTTTCATCCTTTTTTTTTTTTTTGAGTAAACAAGTTCTTTGTATATTTTGGATATGAACCTATTATGGGATATATTGTTTGCAAATATCTTCTCCCATTCATAGGCAGACTTTCCATTTTGTTGATAGCTTCCTTCACTGAGCAAAAGTTTTTTTAGTTTGGTGCAAGATTTATTTTTACTTTTGTTTCCCTTGCCTGAATAGACACATCAAAAAAAAAATATTGGTAAGACCAATATCAAAGAGCGTACTGCCTTTGTTTTTTCTTTTCTTGGAGGTTGATAGTTTCAGATCTTGTACTTAATTTTTTTTAATGGTATATAAATTTAATAAGAAGAACAGATAAAACCATATCCTTCTTAATTAATTTACCAGGAAATTAAAGGAAACAGCATAAAGTTATTTGCCTTACCTAGAATTTTACCAGATTGTGGACCTTATGAGTTAGCTTGAAGCCTTTAATTTTGGGTAATTTACTTGCTTTGAAAGATGACAACTTGAAAGACTGAAGGGCTAAAATAGTTATATTCAGTCAGGGTTCAGTTACAAGAGACAAACTACTCTAGCCTGTGGACTGGACTGCTAAGAATGACTCCTATTTTGTTTTGGTTTTCATTTTGTCTGTGCCAGATCTTAATTGCAGAATGTAGGATCTTTTTTTAATTTATTTATTTTAATTGGAGGCTAATTACTTTACAACATTGTGTTAAGTTTTAATTCATTTTGAGTTTGTTTTTGTCTATGGTGTGAGAAAGCAGTCCAGTTTCTTTTGTACGTAGCTGTCCTGTTTCCCCAACACTATTTTTCCCATTTCATATTCTTGCCTCCTTTGTCATAGATTGACCATGTAAGTGTGGGTTTATTTCTAGGCTCTCTATTCTGTTCCATTGATCCATATGTCTCTTTCTATGCCAGTAGCATACTGTTTTGATTACTGTAACTTCATTATATTTTAAAATCAGGAAGCATGATGCCTCTAGTTTTCTTCT
Source organism: Bos mutus (assembly GCF_027580195.1). Taxonomy (NCBI): domain Eukaryota; kingdom Metazoa; phylum Chordata; class Mammalia; order Artiodactyla; family Bovidae; genus Bos; species Bos mutus. Next base: position 87,398,052 of record NC_091624.1, on the reverse strand, counting down.
TCTTTCTCATGATTGTTTGACCATTTGGAGTCTTTTATGTTTTCATACAAATTTAGAATTGTATGTTTTAGTTTTGTGAAAAATGACTTTTTAAAAGAAATTGGGTTGCAGTGCCAAATTGTGGGACCTTAGTTTCCTGATCAGGGATTGAACCTAGGCCCCAGGCAGTGAGAGCATGGAGTCCTAACCAGTGCATAGCCAAGGAATTCCCTGACTTTGGCGTTTTGATAGGAACTACATTAAGTCTGTAGATTGCCTTGTGTAGTATGAATTATTGATCCTTTCTAATGTATTTTTTATTTCCATTATTGTATTTGGCTGTGCTTGATTCTTCTTTATATATTTTTACTCTATCAAATTTCTCACTGTGTTCATCCAGTCTTTTCCCAAGTTCATTGAGTCTCTTTATGGTCTTTACCTTGGACTCTCTATCAGGTAAACTGCTTATTACCACTTTGTTTAGTTCTTTTTCTGGAGTTTTGTCTTGTTCCTTTGTTTGGATATGTTGGTAGGTGGAGCTGGCCAATAGTCTGATTAGCTACTAGGCCCTATCTCACGCAGTGTCTGCTGGTTACATGGCCCAGGGATCCTGGGGCTGGTACTCACCTGCTGATGGGTGGGGCCAGGCCCTGGAGCTGATAGGTTTGAGGGAAAAACTAAAGAGATTTATGGGTAATCAGTAAAATTAAAAAATGGGCTGCATAGTAGAATGTATTATATAAATAATAAGTTTTAGATGGGATAACAATATTGAGGCTATGTGTTCTTAGAATATATCCTTAAGTATTCAGAAGTGAAATACTTCTGAATTTCAAATGGCTTAGAAAAAATAGTATATGCATGCATATATATATATAATATATATATATATAAAAATATATATCATATGTTATCCACAAGAACAAAATATCTAGGAATAAACTTAGTCAAGCAGGGGAAAGACTTACATACTGAAAACCACAAAACAGTACTGAAAAAAATTAAAGATGACCTAAATACATAGAGAGACATATCATGTTCATGAGGTGAAAGACAATGTCATAAAAATGGCAATACTCCCCAAATTGATATATAGGTTAAATGCAATCCATATCAAAATTCCAAGAGCATACATTGCATACAGGAGTAAAAAATTCATATGGGATCCCAAAGAACTAAAAAAAAGCCCTCAAAAAAGTCAAGGACTCCAGTTCCTGATTTTGAAACCTACTGCAAAGCTACACATCAAAATAGTGTGGTGCTGGCATAAAGAGAGAGATACATAAATCAATGGAACAGACTCGAGAGGCCAGAAATAAACTTGTACATCTACGGCCAATTGATTTTCAACATAAGTGCCAAGGTCATTCAAAGAGGGAAAGGATATCCTCTTCAACAAATGGTGGTAGGACAACTGGATGTCCATGTGCAAAAGAATGGAGTTGTGCTCCCAACTGCAAACCACATTAACAAACTAACTCAAAATGGATCAACAACCTAAATACAAGAACTCAAACCATAAAGTTATTGGAGAAGAATATAGGGATTTGGGATTTGGCAATGGCTTTGTCTCAGATATGAGAATGTGAGCACAATCAACAACAGACAAATTAGATAACTGGAATATATCAAAATTTAAAACCATTGTACATCTATGGACTTTATCAAGAAAGTGGAAAGATACCTATAAAATGGGAAAAAATATTTGGACATTATATATCTAATAAGGGTATAGCATTCAGAATATATAAAGAAATTTTACAATTCAATAAGAAAACAAGCCAATTCAAATATACGAAAAGAGCCCTTGTGGGATTATGAAATGGTGCAACTTCTATGGAAATTCAGTTCAGTCGCTCAGTCGTGTCTGACTCTTTGCAACCCCACGAATCGCAACACGCCAGGCCTCCCTGTCCATCACCATCTCCCGGAGTTCACTCAAACTCATGTCCATCGAGTCAGTGATGCCATCCAGCCATCTCATCCTCTGTCGTCCCCTTCTCCTCCTGCCCCCAATCCCTCCCAGCAACAGAGTCTTTTCCAATGAGTCAACTCTTCGCATGAGGTGGCCAAAGTACTGGAGTTTCAGCTTTAGCATCATTCCTTAAAATTTAAAATTGAATTACCATATGATCCAGCAATCTCACTTCTAGATATATATACAAAAGAATTGAAAACAGGGTCTCCAAGAGATATGCACGTCTATGTTAATACCAGAATTGACAACAGCTAAGAAGTGGAAGCAATCCAAATGTTCACCAACAGACAGATGGATACATAAAATGTGGTATATAAATACAATGAAATATTTTTCAGTCTTAAAAAGGAAGGAAATCTTGTCACATGCTACAGCATGGATGACCCTTGAGGACATTATGTTTAGTGAAATAAACCAGCCACAAGAAGACATGTACTGTATGATTCTAATTGTATCAATTACCTAAAGTAGTCAAATTCATAGATATATAAGACTGATGGTTACCAGGGATGAGGAGAAGGGAAAAAGGGAGCTGTTTTATGAGTCCAGAGTTCCAGTTTTGCAAGAGGAAATAGTTCTGGAGATAGTTTCACAGCAACGTGAATATATTTAACACGACTGAACTGCATACTTAAAAATTGTTAAGACGGTAAATTTCATGTCTTTTACCACAATAAAAAATGCACTAGAAAAGACAAAAACCTGAGGAATAGTTCTGGATTTTACTATTTGCCTCATATTAACTCACTACTACTACTTCAATAAAAATAGAGCTTAGAAAAAAAAAGGGCAAAGGGCTTGAATAAACATTTCTCTACAGAAAATATACAAATGGCCAAGATGCTCAACATAATTAGTCATTAGGGACATGAAAATCAAGACCACACTGAGGTACCACTTCAGACCCGCTACTGCTGCTGCTAAGTCGCTTCAGTCGTGTCCGACTCTGTGCGACCCCATAGACGGCACCCCATCAGGCTCCCCATCCCTGGGATTCTCCAGGCAAGAATACTGGAGTTGCCATTTCCTTCTCCAATGCATGAAAGTGAAAAGTGAAAGTGAAGTTGCTCTGTCCGACTAGGAAGACTATAATTTAAAAGGAGAGATAAAGTAACAAAATAACAAATGCATACATTTCTGAGGAGAATGAAAAATGAAACCGAACAGTTTAGCAGTTCTCCTAGGAGGCACAGAATTACCACATGACCCAGCAGTTCCTCCTATATACCCCAAAGGACTAAAAATAGGTACTCAACATACCACCACTATTTACAGTAGTCAGAAGTTGGAAACAGGACTTCTGGTGGGAAACAGGACTTCTAGCGCCACCTGGCAGGCTGAAATCCTGTTTGATCATCTGATATTAATGTAAAGAGTGTGCCCAAATGATGCCTTTAAATTCAGTGTATGTAATTTTTGTTGTTAAGGTGAAATTGACACAGCATAAAATCATTCATTTTCACATGAACAATTTAGATCACAGTGTTGTGCAATCACCACCTCTTGCCTGGTGGTCCAGTGGTTAAAAATCTGCCTGCCAGCACAGGGGACATGGGTTTGATCCCTGGTCCAGGAAGATTTCATATTCTGTGGGGAAACTAAGCCCCTGCACCACAACTACTGAGCCTGCATTCTGGAGTCTGCTGGCCACAACTACTGAGCCCACCCACCCTGGAGCTCATGCTCCGCAGCAGGAGAAGCCACCACGTTGAGAAGCTGCAACTAGAGAGTGGCCCTCATTTGCCACAACTGGAGAAAGCACAGCAATGAAGACCCAGTGCGGCCAAAACTAAACTTTAAAAAAAAGTTGGAAACAGCCCAAATGTCTATTGGTGGATGAATGGATAAACAAACTGCGACCTACACGTACAAAGTGATATTATTCAGTCATTAAAAGGAATTAAAAAACAGATACGCACTACAATGTGGATGAATGTAAAAAAAATTTGAAGGCAGATACAGAGATCACATACTGTATAATTTCATTTATATGAAATATATAGATTAAGTAAATTCATATAGACAGTGCACAGATTGTGGCTACTAGGGGCTGGTGGAAGAGGGGAATGGGGAGCAATTGCTTAATGGATATAAGGTTTCCTTTTGGGGTGATGAAACTGTCTTGGCACCAATAGAGGTGCTGACCAAACAACACTGTGAGTGCTAAATGCCACTGAATTAATTGTTCACGTAAAAATGAATGGTTTTATGCTACGTCAATTTCACCTCAATAACAAAAATTACATATACTGAATTTAAATACATCATTTGGCCACACTTTCTACATTAATATCTTCCCTTGTAGCTCAGTTGGTTAAGAATCTGCCTGCAGTGCAGGAGACCTGGGTTCGATTCCTGGGTCAGGGAAGATCCTCTGGAGAAAGAAATGGCAACCACTCCAGTATTCTTGCTTGGAAAATCTCATGGACATAGGAGCCTGGTGGGCGGCAGTGCATGGGGTCGCAAAGAGTTGGGCACGACTGAGCGACTAACACTTACTTATTACACAGGATTTGGGCCTCCCAGATGGCGCTAGTGGTAAAGAACCTAACTGCCAATGCAGGAGATATAAGAGTCATGGGTTTGATCCCTGGGTCAGGAAGATCTCCTGGAGGAGGCCATGATAATCCACTCCAGTATTTTTGCCTGGAGAATCCCATGGACAGAGGAGCCTGGTGGGCTACAGTCCACAAGGTCGCAAAGAGTCAGACACAACTGAAGCGACTTACCACACAAATAGGGTTTAGCACAATCTTTCAACTTTGAATGTGAAGCAGGCCTAAACTCAAAACTTTGTGATACCGAAGCAGAAGATGGATGTGATAATCTTGGAAAGTAAAAATTTATTTTAAACGTAGGGGTTTTTTTCTTGAGGAAAAACTATGGAGTAAATACGTAATAGATAGTAAGTGTTCCATTCTTCAGGGTACTGTGGGTTTCAAAGTTAGATCACCTGGATTTTCATTCTCCCAATAATGTTCTGGAGGACTATCAAATGCACCGTATTTTCCCTGCATCTTTCTGTTCTATTAAGAGCTGAATCATTGCTGATTCAAGATTTACTGTAATACACTCAACTCATTCTTCCTCTGCTGGCTCCATACTACCACACTCTGAAAGACTAATACATATCAAAACTAGGGTTATGATCACATATTACTGAGCCTTACTTATTAAGAGCCATGCATTTTACTGCTTCCTGAGTATACCTTAGTGAAGTTATGAGACCTAGCCTAATTTACCATCTAGTATGCAGACAGACCATAAGCAGACCATTTATGTATCATGATTAAATAGTACTATAAAGGAAAATTATAACTGGAATTCCAGTTGAGCTATTTCAAATCCTGAAAGATGATGCTGTGAAAGTGCTGACCTCAATATGACAGCAAATTTGGAAAACTCAGCAGTGGCCATAGGACTGGAAAAGGTCAGTTTTCATTCCAATCCCAAAGAAAGGCAATGCCAAAGAATGTGCAACTACCGCACAATTGCACTCATCTCACACGCTAGCAAAGTAATGCTCAAAATTCTCCAAGCCAGGCTTCAGCAATATGTGAACCGTGAACTTCCTGATGTTCAAGCTGGTTTTAGAAAAGGCACAGGAACCAGAGATCAAATTGCCAACATCCACTGGGTCATGGAAGAAGCAAGAGAGTTCCAGAAAAACATCTATTTCTGCTTTATTGACTATGCCAAAGCCTTTGACTGTGTGGATCACAATAATCTGTGGAAAATTCTCAAAGAGATGGGAATACCAGACCACTTGATCTGCCTCTTGAGAAATTTGTATGCAGGTCAGGAAGCAACAGTTAGACCTGGACATGGAACAACAAACTGGTTCCAAATTGGGAAAGGAGTACATCAAGGCTGTATATTGTCACCCTGCTTATTTAACTTATATGCAGAGTACATCATGAGAAACGCTGAACTGAAAGAAGCACAAGCTGGAATCAGGATTGCCGGGAGAAATATCAATAGCCTCAGATATGCAGATGACACCACCCTTATGGCAGAAAGTGAATAGGAACTCAAAAGCCTCTTGATGAAAGTGAAAGTGGAGAATGAAAAAGTTGGCTTAAAGCTCAACATTCAGAAAACAAAGATCATGGCATCTGGTCCCATCACTTCATGGGAAATAGATGGGGAAACAGTGGAAACAGTGTCAGACTTTATTTTTTTGGGCTCCAAAATCACTGCAGATGGTGACTGCAGCCATGAAATTAAAAGACGCTTACTCCTTGGAAGAAAAGTTATGACCAACCTAGACAGCATATTCAAAAGCAGAGACATTACTTTGCCAACAAAGGTTCGTCTAGTCAAGGCTATGGTTTTTCCTGTGGTCATGTATGGATGTGAGAGTTGGACTGTGAAGAAGCCTGAGCGCGGAAGAACTGATGCTTTTGAACTGTGGTGTTGGAGAAGACTCTTGAGAGTCCCTTGGACTGCAAGGAGATCCAATCAGTCCATTCTGAAGGAGATCAGCCCTGGTGTTCTTTGGAAGGAATGATGCTAAAGCTGAAACTCCAGTACTTTGGCCACCTCATGCGAAGAGTTGACTCATTGGAAAAGATTCTGATGCTGGGAGGGATTGGGGGCAGGAGGAGAAGGGGACGATAGAGGATGAGATGGCTGGATGGCATCACTGACTTGATGGACGTGAGTCTGAGTGAACTCCGGGAGTTGGTGATGGACAGGGAGGCCTGGTGTGCTGCGATTCATGGGGTCGCAAAGAGTCGGACACGACTGAGCGACTGAACTGAACTGATAAAGGAAAATAGTGCTACACTAGAGAGGAATACAATTTCCGGTTGTGTGGTCAGGAAAGGCTTCTCTTAAGAGGGACATGTAAGCTGAAAGCCTTGCATGGCATTAACAAATGGCAAAAGCTGAGTTTTTGACTGTGAAAAATATATGAAAGTAGGTTAAGAAATTTGGAAAGTATTTAACTGTAGTGGGAAATAAATTGTGCATCTCCAACAATGGAGTGACAGAACTTTGCGTTTTAAAAAGATCGCAGAAAAAAGGCAGAAAGCAGAGAGGCTCTACACCGGGACTAGGAGTAAACTATGGTTAACTGGCTTCCAAGAAACGCTGGCTGAATGCATCGTTCTGTGATAGAACTGCAGGTGGCGATAGTGGTAAAGAACCCGCCTGCCAATCCAGGAGACAGAAGGGACGCGGGTTCCATCCCTGGGTCGGGAGATTATCTGGGGGAGGGCATGGCAACCCACTCCAGTATTCTTGCCTGAAGAATCACATGGACAGAGGAGCCTGGAGGGCTTCATTCCATGGGGTCCCAAGAGTCGGACTCGACCCAAGGAACTTAGCACTCACGCACGTGACAGAACGATGACTGCAAAGCGGTTAAAGGACGTGGATGATCAAGTATTTAAGAAAAATCAAACCACAATTTTTCAAGACCGGAACCAGGGCAGGGCACGCTCCTAAACTGGAAATCTTCGGATGGAGCCTGAGGTACAGGAGAGCGCAGGATAGTCGAACTCCGATCCCGCCTCCTTCCTTGGTATCATCAGAAGCAGTGTCCGGGACCGAGCAGAACTGCTTCCTAACCCAGAATCATAAGGGAAAGAACAAGCAGTAGAAAAACTAGTCTTCCGTACTAAACCTGTGCCGCCTCGTACGCACCGCCTACCGACTCTTATCTCCCAACCGCTGATTAACCCCACCCCGGAAGTACTGCCTACCAATACTCACTTCCACTATACCAGGCGTCTACACATCTCGCGAGAACTGGAAGAGCCTATGTGACCTGGGCTAAGCGGAAGTTGGGTCTCTTTTTCGTGGCGCCTCGGAGGCTGTCGGCCGCTTCAGAATGAAGGTAGGAACTGGTGGCGGGTGTCCGGGTAGGCTTGTGGAACGTGGAGCAAGCCCTACGATGTGTCGTTGCGCTCGAAAATCCTAGCCCTGAATGGAGAAGAGTCTGAGGCAGGAGAAGGATCGCTCTTCTGGGGCCGGAGCTCCATGGGAGAGCGGATGGCGAGCGATTGCAGCTGGAGCTACGCCGGTCTGGGAGCGCCATGGTGGCGACTTGACCCTCAGGCAGGATAGAGGCGGCCGAGCTGACGGCACGTAGGTCAGACTCCTTGATCTGAGAGAGTGAACGGCTGTGGACCGTAATTCTCCGTGGCGGCATTCCGCAAGCCTTGCAAGATAGGTCCTATTTTTAGTGCCGTGTTTGTGGCGCCTTGCACGTGTCCTTTAGTGAATAATTTTCTGTTGTGTGCGGGTGACAGGAAAGGCTTTTTGCTATGGAATAACTTTTCTAGTGGTTCTGCTATTTTCATGAAGTTCTTTTCCCCCTCGTTTATAATTTTTAGCTGAACATCTCTTTCCCGGCCACTGGCTGCCAGAAGCTCATTGAAGTGGACGATGAACGAAAACTTCGTACCTTCTACGAGAAGCGTATGGCCACAGAAGTTGCTGCTGACGCTCTGGGTGAAGAATGGAAGGTAAAAGTTGAACTGTCGCGTTGAATTGTTAGCTCTATTTAAGAGAGGTGGTAAACGCTATTGGTAATTGGTAAATGTAATGGGGTTCACACTCGGGTTGTTTCCCAACCTTAGGTTAGTTCCAAATGTCACTTTATAAGGTGGCTTTATCACTTGGCAGGGTTATGTTTATGTAGATCAAATGAAAAATATATTGTTCTTGACCTGCAAGCTAAAGGTCTCCAAAGGGATCTTCAAAAGTGCCAAGAAGGTTGTTTCTGATTTGTGGTTCCTTGATACTTAGGTTTCATAACATACTGTTTCTACCCCAAGAGTTAACAACTCCGGTAAAATAAAGACTAGAAATATGACTTGGTCGAAAGGATTTTGCTAATCTAACTTGGGAAACTGGAAGTATAGACAAATTTAGTGACCAGAGAAAACTATTTAAAGTGTCAAATCGGTCCTAATGAACGGTACTAAGTAGACTTAAGGGTGTACTTCTCAGAGGCCACAATGCTTTGTTTTTAACTTGTCATCGTGTTCTCCTGCAGGGTTATGTGGTCCGAATCAGTGGCGGGAACGATAAGCAGGGTTTCCCCATGAAGCAGGGTGTCTTGACCCATGGCAGAGTTCGCCTGCTACTGAGTAAGGGGCATTCCTGTTACAGACCAAGGAGGACTGGAGAGAGAAAGCGCAAATCTGTACGGGGTTGCATTGTGGATGCCAATCTGAGTGTTCTCAATTTGGTCATCGTGAAAAAAGGTGAGCCTTTTATTCTGGAGTTTTATTTTTGTCAACACTGACTTAAAGCTGATTATCTTTGAAAGTGGACCTCGCTTTGGCAATGCCTGAACAGTTTAGGGTTCTTGTTTGTAAGGAAGTTGTTGAATTAAAAACATCTGTTCACTTTTTTCTTTTAGGGGAAAAGGATATTCCTGGACTCACTGATACTACAGTGCCTCGTCGCCTGGGTCCCAAAAGAGCCAGCAGAATCCGCAAACTTTTCAATCTCTCTAAAGAAGATGATGTCCGCCAATATGTTGTGCGAAAGCCCCTAAACAAAGACGGTATGAGGGATTATGCAATATAGAGCTTGCTTAATTTCATTGGTTGTACCATTCTTTATGCATGTTGGAAGCCAATCTCTGCCTACTATTTACCTAGAATATGCATTTTTAGGAAATTAGTGTGGAAAAGGGTCAAGGTATGCAATTGGAATTAATACTCATTATAACCAGTGCCCTATAGTGTTAGAATTTTTCTTGAAAATTTGCTTTTGAGTCATTGTATGAGTTCTTTCAAAGATAACCTGTCAGTTAAGTTCATTGCTTTGGGGTTAAGAGAAAAGTCTGGAATTGTGATTGAATATGCTCTCATGCCCACACACTTGCTTTCTTAACGTATCAGTGGTTTTAATTTTTTGTTTACCGAAGTTGATAAAGTTGATGCTTTCATTAACGTAAGTTGCTTTAACTTCTGAATGTGGATAGCGATAGTTTTGCGAATTAGAAAACCATTCAAAATACCAGGGAACATATTATATATATAACTATTATGTTGAAGTATAGTTGACTTACTATAAAAATGTTTTATTAAAGTTAATTTTGTTGTACAGCAAAGTGATTCAGTTATATGTAAAATCTTTTCTGTTATGATTTATCTCAGGTTATTGAATGTAGTTCGCTGTGCTATGATATGAGTAGGCCTTTATTCCATGTGTAATAATTTGCATCTGAGAATCCCTAACTCCAAATCCATCCCTCCACACCCAACCTCCCTTGGCAACCACAAGTCTGTTCTGTCAGTGAGTCTGTTTTGTAAAGTTTGTGTTGTATTTTGGAATCCACATGTAAGTGATACGGTATTTGTCTTAACTGTGGCTTCACTCAGTGTGATCATCTCTAGGTTAAATGACACTGTCGTTTTTTGTAGTTTAGTATTCTACTGTATATATCCATGACATCCATTCATCTGTTGCTGGACATTGAGGTTGTTTTCCTGTCTTGGCTATTATGAATAGTGCTGCTACGGACATAGGGGAGCATGTATCTTTCTGAATTACAGTCATGTCTTGGAGTGAGATTGTTGGATCATATGGGAACTCAGTTTTTAGTTTTTTCAAGAAAACTTGGTGTTTTATATTTTAAGCAGGTATATTGTTTATTAGTCAACATAACACATCATCATAAATAACATGTTAGTTTCAGGTTGAGTTTTCCTGACAAATCGGAAAAAATTGGGGTATTGGTTTCCAGGACTGTGGGCTTAAATAAGCTAATTAATACCTGGCATGTGGTGAGTGCTTATTGGTCACTCATTCCAAATATTTGGAAACCTTTTCTGTGCCAGGTTCTATTAAGTGCTGAAGATATGGTATAAATACACAATTATCCTCATGAAGATCATACACTTTAAAAAGTAATTGTAGTTGCATCCCTGGAAATAACATTAGTAAGTGCTAGCTCATAGTATTTATAAGATGGTTTTTGTTTCTTTATAATTCCTTTATTGATCATTTAGTCGTAGACTATTTATATGGAGTGTTTATTGCTCTCACAGGGGTCCACAAACTAAAACCATTACATCTGAAAAGACTCCTGCTGTGAAGCAGATTTATAATCCAGACAGGCTCAATGAAGATACTCCTAGGAATTTGCTGGTGGTCCAGTGGTTAGGACTTTGCTTTTACTGTGGTGGCCCAGGTGCAAATCCTGGTTGGGGAACTAAGCTCCTACAAGCAGCACAGCACAGCAAAAAAAATTTAATGAATGTTGATGGTTTTACTCCTCATAAGCAGATAAGCAGGTCCTTCCTATCTTGGAAAATAGAAATTTGAAAACCAATTTGGAATTCAAAGCATGGTGGGTGAGACAGTGACGCAGCTAATGCTTTACTTAGTTTTCATAACAAATTAAATACTGTTTTAAAGTAATGTTCACATGTCTTATGGTATAGATACATAATATCCTACTAAGACAATGTAATTATGGAAGGGATATCAAAGTGAGTAGTAAAAATTAAGATAGGACATCCATCTTTTCAGCTAAGTAACATAAATTTATGTATGACCTTGAACTTGATATCCAAACTGTTGGTATTTAGTGAGCCATTAGGATTAAATGTGCTACTAAGTTTGAATCTCTGATGTTTTAAAAATATAAATGTGGGTTCTATTGAGCAAGGGTATGGAAGTAATTGAGTCATCTAAATTTTTAGGTAAGAAACCTAGGACTAAAGCACCCAAGATTCAGCGTCTCGTGACTCCACGAGTTCTGCAGCACAAACGCCGGCGTATTGCTCTGAAGAAACAGCGTACTAAGAAAAATAAAGAAGAGGCTGCAGAATATGCTAAACTTTTGGCCAAGAGAATGAAGGTAAATCTCAGTGGGAAATAGGAGTTACGGGATTTGCATTTTTTAATCCAGATAAGCTTTAACTGCACTTTGTGTTTTGTTTTGTTTTGTTCAGGAGGCCAAAGAAAAACGGCAGGAACAGATTGCCAAGAGACGGAGGCTGTCCTCTCTGAGAGCTTCTACTTCTAAGTCTGAGTCCAGTCAAAAATGAGATGTTCTAAGAGTAACAAATAAATAAGATCAGACATCAGCTCTCCCTTCTTGACTTTTAATTGATGATCAAATAGATAAATGAAGGTCTGCAAACATGAAAAAGGAGGTACTGTATAATCCAGCAGTGGAATAGGTCTGCAAGAGATACTTGAAAGTGATAGTCCTTCATATTCAGAAACAGACTATATATGATAGTGGAAGAAATGGCCAGAACAGAGTAGTGGGTGTCTCAGAATTCTTACATTGATTGATTGACTTTTCAGCAAGGCATGGGACAGAATGGGGGAAATAAATGACTTAGGACTATTAATCTTTGACAGACTTTATTTTAAGGAATGTAGTTTCTACACGATATATGAAAAGTGCCTTTGTGAAGATGGACATTGTTATATGTTAAAAAGAGTAACTTGTGACAAACACAGTTAATGGATACCATTTTTAGAATAGTTTTTACAAAGCTTTTAAAAACAGTGCAGATTTAATACATTAACAGAAACCTTTTCAACTCAGGTGAATTTACATTTTTATTACATGTCACACTCTCCAAGGGACTTGACTGTACCTGTTTTTAGACACTCTTGCATCTATGAAGGATGTGCACAGAAAGTATACCTTGTACTGTGTGGTTTATGGGATGTAGGATCTTAGCTCCCTGGTTAGGGATTGAACCCAGACCTGTGGCATTCAGAGCATACTCCTAACCACTGGACCACCAGGGAATTCCCAAAAGTGAATTTTTTTTCTGTATGTACCATGTCTGCTTTCTATAGTAACTGCAGTTAGAACCTTTATTCAAACCTTTAACAGACGAGAGGGTCTTGAAAGAAGGTACGTTAGGCTTTAAAAGGTACTTCTTTTCGGAAATTACGTATTAACACAGGTGAGTAAAATTTTCAAGTGGCTTTGGCATGCAGATAGAGACTGAAGTGCTTCAGTTAAGAGTGTGCAGAAGAATTACCCAAGGATCTGGCTAAAAAGTGGATGATGATTGGGAAGTTTGAGGCAAGATTCACAGAGGGGATCCACAGGTCTTTTTTAAATTGGAGTGAGGTGATTTACAGTGTTGTTAATTTCTGCTGTATAGGACCATTAGCTCTTTTTTTTTTTTTTAATTTTTTTTTTTTTTAGGACCATTAGCTCTTAAGAGTTACAAAACTTCAGTTGGCAATTGACAGAGAAGTTAAGAGTCTTAAAGGGTAACAGGCCAAAAGGCAGGCAGGTCTGGTATAAATCCAGACTTCTAACCCAGTAGCTGGTTGATTCTAATGCATAAAACACGAGAACCACTCTGATTTCAAGGAGTACAGTCCCTAACGTGGATAAATGAGGTGGGCCTCGACCATTCTAGCTCATGAAATCTGGTAGATTTAAAACTTTAACATTGCAAAATGCAGGTTGCTATAATCAATGTATAAAATGCAGCTGATGCAGTTAATCTAAAACCAGAGTAAGGAAATGCTAACCTGGCATATTTTGAAAGATGGGTTTTCAGAAGTTAATTAGATTTAAGTCTCAATAATTTGATGTTTTGTCTTTGTTATAAATTTCTATTGCCCAGTGGTAGGTGCTAGAAAAGGCCTTTAAGCAACTTCAATACAAATCAGTCTTATTTCTAAATAGGCCAAGCTTTATAATGAATGTTTTTTAGATTAATAGTTACTGTAAAATTCATAATATTCCTAAATGTGTAAGATTTAGGAATACATCATCAGTAATTTTTAGTGGGAAGTGCTTTGTTGAGTAATTTAGTTCAAATTATTGAAAACCACAGAAAAGTGGGAAAACAGACAATACTGGAATTCTGAAGACCACAAGAACTTGAATTACTGTGCACATTTCAGGAGCCTTAAAAATGTAAGAGACGAGAACAGCAAACTTGTGAAGTTTTCACTTTATTCAACCTCAATTTTTTTTTATATGCAAGGTAATTCCAAACTTTCTGTTGGGGCAGTGTTAAAAGTATTAAAACTAGTACCAAGTTTTAAGTTGCAAAAAATACATACTCTGAGACAGTGCAAAAGATCCATTTTTAAGGCAATGAGAATTCTAAAGTTCTTTCAACTCAGCACTTTAACCATAAATTGAAACAAGGATTCTGCATAGGTCTTAATAACCCTGAAATCTTGGAAGATTGGTATAGTAACTGTGTGATGTTAACTGTACCATCTGGAAATAGTTATCAACTGTGATTCAGTCATCTGCATAATTACTGTAAAAGGAAGCACACACAATCATTGGTTTTTCAAACCATGCATGCAAAGGTAAGGAAGACAAATTTACTATCCTTAAGGGATGGTTTAATGAAAGGCATGAATGTCAGTGAGGCGTGTGAGGTCGTGATTTTCTTAAACCTACAAGCAACAAGCTTAATAAGCTTTAATGTTTTAAGACTTAATTGATTCATCCTAAAAAACCATATTTACAAATGCACAAATAAGCATACAATCTAAATATACAAGAATAGAATTCTGCAGTGCAAGTTATTCCACAGGTTTTTAAAAGTGAACAATAGCAACAATTTATGTGCCTGAACAATTTCAGACCCAAAGACATACACAAGAATTTTAATTTTGTAAATTATGATGCTGATCTAATTTCATTTAAACTATTTGGCTCATTTATTCCATTTTAAAGCTGTTGCAAATTAACATGGTACTGGGAAGAGGATGAAGGAACTGGTTATATTTGAAATATAACCCGTTAAGGGAGCTAATATATAGCATGAAGGGTAAAAATAATATATTAATTTTGAAGTCAAAGGCATGGCAGTTTTCATCAGACTTTCAGGTAATTTTGAACTTAAATGACTACATATGAGTTTAGTAGTAGTCATTTTAATAGTTGGAAACCCCTTTCAAAAAACTATTGCAACATGCAATTTAAGAATTTTAATAAATATAATATGGCTGAATAGACACCTACACAGCCACACATATATACACAATACACAAACAGTTGCTGTTATAATTGAGATTTCATTTGTTTGGGGGTTAGGCAAGTTTACGTTAATTTGCTGCTCCCCCAAACTCAACAGCTTCAAACAAACAAAATGCCAAGAGTGGTTTTCCATTATCAAACTACTAGAAATACTGAAAAATGTGATACCAATTTTCAGCAGATATAAACAGCTCAGAAATTATAAATCTTCAATAAACCTTGGGGCATTTTAATGGCATTTTTACACTGAGATGATTCAGTACGATTTCATCATAAATACTGTCCCAAGACTAAGTTCATTTCTGTTTTCGCCAATTTGTATTATGAAAAAACCTTGAATGTCTCCAGATTGAGTCTATTCCCCCAGCACTGTGTCAAAAGTCTAGACAATCTGTTATATTTAAATGAGAAGCGTTCCAAAACACTTCCTGCACCATTCCACACTGATACTTGGTGGAGCATCAATTTTCTGCAACTTTTCAAGAATATCTGGAGACAGACTGTTGTATGCAAGTCCATACTCATTGTCAAAAGCCTCTGAAAGATATTTTCAAAAATGTAGTTGGAATTTGTTAATAAGATGAAAGCTATGCATTTAAAAGTGGTAGTCAAATCATTTTATATACATAAACTGCACATTTAAAGCTAGAAATCTTTTAAAAGGCAAATGGAGTATTTACCCATACCAGTTAGAATTTTTTAAATTATGAGAATAAGACTAAACCACCTTTAGTAATCCACATTTGACCAACTTACCAATATCAATATTCTCTCTCCCAAGAGATACTAATGATAAGAAGAGGATTTCTCTGTATAAACTCCTATAAAACAAAATATTTGAAGTGAATGGGCAAAGAGCATAAAAAATATGCTAAGATTTTTTAAATGGTGAAAAAAACACCTGAAACTAACAGCACTGTAAATCAACTATACTTTAAAAAAAGATTAGGCTCTGTATTCATTCATGTCAGTGTCACAGTTTGACTACATTACAGTTGTTAGGTGTCACCTTTGGGAAAAGCTGGGTAAAGAGTCCACAGATACTTTCTTTGCCATTTCCTGCAAACTTCTATTTCAAATTAAAAAGTTTAAAGTTAATGGGCATAAAGCTTCATGTTCAAAACAAAAATGGCTTATTTTAACTTAAAGTTATTGATATTTAGTAATGCAATAGATAACTTTCAATTCTAATTTCTAATTCATACTTAGAAAAGCAATTTTTTGCTACATGACAAATTAATTTCTAAGTAAGTTAGGGGTCTAAACCCTTAGACACAAACAGGTTGTGTGGTGTCTTACTAGTAATTTAACCCAACAGTAAATGAAAAATCACCTTTATCTGATTTGCGAACAGAAAAGCAAGACAAATGAAACCTTAAAAATCAAATTCATGGCTCAGCTGTTAAAAAAGGGGAATTTAGGAACTGACTTCTGAGTATTTATTTACACAGAAAAAAAAATTTGTAATGCTGATTCTGATAATGCTCCATGCAGCTTTCTTTAAAAGCTTCAAGCTATATAATTTCTCATATTCTTTCCCTGCCCTTAAATCAGATGCTTGTAACTGGCTACTCTTTAGCCTGTGAAGGAGATAATCTCCATATCAACTGCTAAAATTATAAAAGGATTTATTGATTTCTATCATGAGTTCTTGTCCTGTTACTTCTGAGACTGTCTTCAAAGCTGCCATGACTACAAACTTGAAGAGCACCTGGAAACACTGTTTCTGTTGATAGAAGATACTATGTCCCCTTTGCTGAAGCTTACCACAAAATTCACTTAGGCTGAGACTGGGTTGAGTACTGATCCAAATAAGTTAGCAGATAATAAATAGTAAGAGGATCAGGATAGCTCCATATCCTTTGTGATTCATTGCTTCCATCATTTTCTTAAGTTGTTTCTACTCATATATTTTTTTACATCCCACAAGATAAACTGTGTGACATGGCCTGAACAAGCAGTAGATATGTTTAACATTGATATTAAACATATTTATAGGCTTCCAGTGAATAGAAGTAGTGTTTCCCAAAGACTGAATATATTTTAGACATGAATGCATCACCTACTAAAATTTAATCTATTCCTCAGACATTTTTATTATGTTTGTGCTGAAGTATGAATGTATACACTTGGGCAGCACTTTAAAAAAGAATCAGATGTTCCACAATGAGTTATGTGTTTCTTTTACAACTGCAGATAGTTTTGAAAGTAATTTTTTTAAAAAATCATGAAATTATTTCCAGTGACATCAACTAAAAAATACTGAATTATTACCTTTGTCTTTTCACATCTCCCTTCATTTGTTGTGCAAGTAGGTTGATGGGTTTAAGAACATCATTATGTTGAATACTCTGCCTGATGATTTCTACTAAAGTGCTTGTTGCTTGTTGTTCCTCTGACAGGAGAGACGATTTCTTTTCAGAATCTAACGATATGAACACAGTAATAAAGAATACACTTATTCAATGTATTTAAGAAGTTATTTCTTTTCACCTTCACAATTATGCTGCAATGTAACCAAATAAAAAATATTTTTCTTGCTTTCTTCAGATAGGAGAGGCCTGTCCCTTTTTCCTTTTCGTGAACTTAAAGGCTTTGTGCTTGAGGCTGGGATGCGATAGCTTGTACTCCAGCAGCCATCCTATGACCATGGATCTTTACAGATGGAAAAGCAGACAAAGCATAAGGAGTAGGCCCCTGATGACAGAGGAGTTGCGTACCAGTCCTGGAGTGTCTACATAAATTCTTCATGTGAGAGAATAATCTTTACCTGTTTAAGATTCTGTCATTTTCTACTAAATACAGTAGAGTGTAATCCTAACTGATACAAGAGTAATTCCTGAATTACTAAGAAAAAATACTTACACCAATTTCATGTATTATAAAATAATGAAACTAGAACACTTTCTAACACCATACACAAAAATAAACTCAAAATGGATTAAAGAT
Organism: Bos mutus; assembly: GCF_027580195.1. Taxonomy (NCBI): domain Eukaryota; kingdom Metazoa; phylum Chordata; class Mammalia; order Artiodactyla; family Bovidae; genus Bos; species Bos mutus. The sequence continues at coordinate 87,380,188 of NC_091624.1, read as the reverse complement.
CTCAACATAAGACCAGAAACTATAAAACTCCTAGAGGAGAACATAGGCAAAACACTCTCCAACATACATCACAGCAGGATCCTCTATGACCCACCTCCCAGAATATTGGAAATAAAAGCAAAAATAAACAAATGGGACCTAATTAAACTTAAAAGCTTCTGCACAACAAAGGAAACTATCAGCAAGGTGAAAAGACAGCCTTCAGAATGGGAGAAAATAATAGCAAATGAAGCAATTGACAAACAACTAATCTCAAAAATATACAAGCAACTCCTACAGCTCAACTCCAGAAAAATAAATGATCCAATCAAAAAATGGGCCAAAGAACTAAATAGACATTTCTCCAAAGAAGACATACAGATGGCTAACAAACACATGAAAAGATGCTCAACATCACTCATCAGAGAAATGCAAATCAAAACCACCATGAGATACCATTTCACGCCAGTCAGAATGGCTGCGATCCAAAAGTCTACAAGCAATAAATGCTGGAGAGGGTGTGGAGAAAAGGGAACCCTCTTACACTGTTGGTGGGAATGCAAACTCGTACAGCCACTATGGAGAACAGTGTGGAGATTTCTTAAAAAACTGGAAATAGAACTGCCTTATGATCCAGCAATCCCACTGCTGGGCATACACACCAAGGAAACCAGAAGGGAAAGAGACACGTGTACCCCAATGTTCATCGCAGCACTGTTTATAATAGCCAGGACATGGAAGCAACCTAGATGCCCATCAGCAGATGAATGGATAAGAAAGCTGTGGTACATATACACAATGGAGTATTACTCAGCCATTAAAAAGAATACATTTGAATCAGTTCTAATGAGGTGGATGAAACTGGAACCTATTATACAGAGTGAAGTAAGCCAGAAAGAAAAACACCAATACAGTATACTAACGCATATATATGGAATTTAGAAACATGGTAACAATAACCCTGTGTATAAGACAGCAAAAGAGACACTGATGTATAGATCAGTCTTATGGACTCTGTGGGAGAGGGAGAGGGTGGGGAGATTTGGGAGAATGGCATTGAAACATGTATAATATCATGTATGAAACGAGTCGCCAGTCCAGGTTCGATGCACGATACTGGATGCTTAGGGCTGGTGCACTGGGATGACCCAGAGGGAGGGTATGGGGAGGGAGGAGGGGAGGAGGGGTCAGGATGGGGAGCACGGGTATACCTGTGGCAGATTCATTTCGATGTTTGGCAAAACTAATACATATTGTAAAGTTTAAAAATAAAAAAAAAATAAAAAGTGCTTCAGTGGCATATTTGAACTGGATCACAGTTAACATTAAAAATACACCAAATCAACAATGTAAGCTTGGCCCAGAAAAAGCTCCAGTATTAAACTTTAATACTGGAGGTAACCCCAGCAGCCATACAGTTTTATTATACCCACATCAGCTGAGATGGAACTGTGTATCCAAAAGTTGCCCAGTCAACCTCCTTTTGAGCATCTGTCATAAAGCAAGCTATTTAATTTGCATACAACCCAGCCCCTTAATAAAGGTAACTAGTAATATTTCCTTTGTGTTGAACCAAAGAAAAGCAAAGTTCTCTGTTACAAGAGGAAATGCTGGCTGCTATGGGTTTACGTTTTTTAAAAACTGTTTATTTTTGGCTGTACTGGGTCTCTGCTGCTGCTTGGGCTTTCTTCCAGTTGCAGTGAGGATGGGCTACTCCGTAGTTAAGGTGCACGGGCTTCTCTTGTCATGGAGCACAGGCTCTTGAGTGCACGGGCTTCAGCAGTTGCAGCACATGGGCTCCGTAGTTTTTGTTCCCGGGCTTGAGAGCACAGGCTCAGTATTTGTGGCACATAGGCTGCGCTGTTCCGTGGCATGTGGTATCTTCCCAGACCAAGGACTGAACCTGTGTCTCCTGCATTGGCAGGCAGATTCTCTACCAGTGAGCCACCAAGGGAAGCCCTCTATGGGTTTTAATCCTAGTTTTTCTACTGCTGAACAGATTTGATTTTCATTGTATGCTATGATTTTCGGGCATTCAACTCAAAGATAATATGCAACTTCACCACTGCTCCTTAATTCATGGAGCTGTGCAACCATCACCAATTTTAGAACATTTTTATCACTTTCAAAAGAGATCTACCTATTAGCAGTTACTTCTCTTCTCTTCCCACTCCCTCCAGCCCTAGGCAACCACTAATCTAATTTTGTCTCTACAGATTTGCCTATTCTGATTGTTTCATATAAATGCAATCATACTCTAGTGTCTGACTTCTTCTGTAATATTTTAAAATTAATTCATTTTGTAATATATCAGCATTCACTACTTTTCATTGCCACATAGCTGGTTTTAGAAAAGGCAGAGGAACCAGAGACCAAATTGCCAACATCTGCTGGATCACAGAAAAAGCAAGAGAGTTCCAGAAAAACATCTGTTTCTGCTTTATTGACTATGCCAAAGCCTTTGACTGTGTGGATCACAATAAACTGGAAAATTCTGAAAGAGATGGGAATACCAGACCACCTGACCTGCCTCTTGAGAAATCTGTATGCAGGTCAGGAAGCAACAGTTAGAACTGGATGTGGAACAACAGACTGGTTCCAAATAGGAAAAGGAGTATGTCAAGGCTGTGTATTGTCACCCTGCTTATTTAACTTATATGCAGAGTACATCATGAGAAATGCTGGGCTGGAAGAAGCACAAGCTGGAATCAAGATTGCCAGGAGAAATATCAATAACCTCAGATATGCAGAGGACACCACCCTTATGGCAGAAAGTGAAGAGGAACTAAAAAGCCTCTTGATGAAGATGAAAGAGGAGAGTGAAAAAGTTGGCTTAAAGCTCAACATTCTTCAGAAAACGAAGATCATGGCATCTGATCCCATCACTTCATGGGAAATAGATGGGGAAACATTGGGAACAGTGTCAGACTTTATTTTTTTGGGCTCCAAAATTACTGCAGATGGTGACTGCAGCCATGAAATTAAAAGACACTTACTCCTTGGAAGAAAAGTTATGACCAGCCTAGATAGCATATTAAAAAGCAGAGATATTACTTTGTCAACAAAGGTCCGTCTAGTCAAGGGTATGGTTTTTCCTGTGGTCATGTATGGATGTGAGAGCCAAAGAATTGATGCTTTTGAACTGTGGTGTTGGAGAAGACTCTTGAGAGTCCCTTGGACTGCAAGGAGATCTAACCAGTCCATTCTGAAGGAGATCAGCCCTGGGATTTCTTTGGAAGGAATGATGCTAAAGCTGAAACTCCAGTGCTTTGGCCACCTCATGTGAAGAGTTGACTCATTGGAAAAGACTCTGATGCTGGGAGGGATTGGGGGCAGGACGAGAAGGGGACGATAGAGGATGAGATGGCTGGATGGCATCACTGACTCGATGGACGTGAGTCTGAGTGAACTCCGGGAGTTGGTGATGGACAGGGAGGCCTGGCGTGCTGCGATTCACGGGGCCGCAAAAAGTCGGACACGACTGAGCGACTGAACTGAACTGAATATTCCATTGTATGGATATACCATACTGTATCCACTTATCAGTTAATATGAACATTTAGATTGCTTCCATTATTTGGATATTAAGAAAAATATTGCTGAAAACAGTGTGTAAGTTTTAGTGTGGATGTGTGCCTTTCTTTCTCTTGGGTGTATACCTAAGAGTGCAACTGCTGTGTCATACGGTTAAATGTTTACTATTTTGAGGAACTGTGAAACTATTTACACCAAAGCAACAGAACTATTTTTTATCCCAATTAGCAATGACCTGGGGTTCCAATTTCTCTATATCCTCACCACAACTTAGTATCTGCCCTTTTGGTTAAAGCCAATATAGTGAGTATGAAGTGGTATCTCTTTGTGGTTTTGACTTACACATCCTTGATGTTTAGTGATAACGAGCATCCTTTCATTTCTGGCCATTTACATGTCTTTTTTAGAGATCTGTCAATTCAGGATCCTGCTAGGATCTAAATGTCTGTGTCACCCCAAAATTCATATGGTGAAAAGGAATGCTTACTAAATGGTATTGGGAGGTGAGACCATCAGTGGGTGGTTAAGATCATGAGGGCAAAGTCCTCATGAATGGATTAGTTTAGCGCCCCTTAAAATGGGTGCACCGGTGAGATCCCTCATCCCTTGTACTGCCTGAGGGCATAATAAGCCTGCCATCTAGAAGAGGGCCCTCACTGACCATGCCAGCAACCTGGCGTTGGACTTCAAGCCTCCAGAACTGTGAGAAATAAAAAATTTCATAAGCTAATAAAGTAATAGTAAGTACACTTTTTAGTAAGCTACTCAGTTTGTGCTATTTTGTAACAGCAGCCCAAACTAATTAAGACAGATCTTCTGCCCAGTTTTTAGGTGAGTTATCTTCTTTGTGATGAGTTTTGAGACTTCTTTATATATTCTGAATACAAATCCTTAAGATACTTTGCAAATATCTCCCCCAACTCTGTGGGCTGACATTTCACTTTTTAATGGTTGATTTTTCAGCACAGATGTTTTTAAGTCTACTTTTTCTTTTGTCACCTCTTGGGGTTGTATTAAGAAGGCCTGGTCCTATAAAAGGTCATGAAAATATATACTCCAATGTTTTCTTTAAAGAGTTTTATAGTTTTAGCTCCTACATTTAGGTATATGTCCCATTTTGAGTTCATTTTTATGTATGATGTGAGGAAAAAATCCAACTTTATCTTTTCTGCATGTTGTTCCAGTTGTTGACTATCCATTCCCCACTGAATGGTCCTTGGCACTCTTGTTGAAAGGCAATTAACTATACATGTGTGGGTGTATTTCTGGAAACTGAACTTTATTCCATTGACCTATATATCTACCCTATGCCAGTTTTCCACTTTGATTACTGTAGCTTTGCAGTAAGTTTTCAAATCAAGAAATGAGTCCTATGACTTATTTTGACTATTCTAGGTCCTTGAAAACCCATATAAATTTTAGGATAGGCTTGCCAATTTCTATTAAAAGCCACCTGGAATTTTGATATAGATTGTACTGAATCTATAGATCAATTTGGGAGTACTGCCATCTTAACAATATTAACTTTTCTAGTCCATGAACATGGGATTTCTATTTATTTAGGTGTTTTTACTTTCTTAACTTATTGAATTTATCCCTAAGTATTTTATTTTTAATGCTATTATAAATGGAGTTATTTTCTTAATTTTTGGATTATTAAGTCAAAGTATATAGAAATACAGTTGATTTATATATATTTATGTTATATCCTGTAACTCTGCTGAACTTATCCATTTGTCTTTTTCTGTGTGTGCGTGTGTGTGTGTGTGTTCCTTAGGATTTTCTAATTTAAGATTTTCCATATATAAGATCACAGAACCTGCAAATAGGGATAGTTTTTTGTTTCTCATTTAGATGCCTTTTATTTTCCCATCTAACTGCTCTAACAAGAACCTCCAGTACAATGTTGAAAAGAAATAATGAAAACAGACATCTTTGTCTTGTTCCTGTGCTTAGAGGGAAAGTATTTAGTCCTTCTTCACTAAGTATGAGACCAGTTGTAGGTTTTCAGATATTCATAATCAGGCTGAGGAGGTTTCTTTCTATTCCTAGCTTGTTGAGTGTTTTTAACAAAGGACAACAGATTTTGTGAAATGCTTCAGTTGTGCCCATTCAGATATCATGTGGATTTTGTCCTTTATTCTGATTGATACGGTGTATTATTGTAAGTGATTTTCAAATCAACACAGCATGTCTGGGGTAAGAGCACTGGTCATGACGTACAGTCCCCTTTATAAATTGCTGGATTTGGTTTACAGTATTTTGCTGAGGATCCTTATGTCTATATTCATAAGTGATACGGATTTTTCATTTTTGTTTCCTATGATGTCTTTGGGTTTTGTATCAGGGTAATACTGGCCCTCTCACCAAAATCTCCACTTTTTCCAAGAGTGCTTTTAGGTTTGAACTTCTCCAGTCTGTCCCAAATAAGATCATTTCCTTTGGGGAGAACTTCTGAGCTCTCTGTTCTTATGGCCTGTCTCTCGGCCACTGCTCTGGAGCCGGGGCTGGGAACTGTGGCCTTCTCTTAGAATGATTCCCCTACTTTGTGAGTGGGGCACTGGAGGGATGCAGTTGCCTCCAATTCTTTAGCTTGCCTCAAATGGCATAAAACCTCTCCCTTATGAGCAAGATGCTGTGAGAACAATCAGAGCTCCAGTATTCAAAGGTTGCTGAAACAGGCAATGAATGGGGGATGAGTGGAGGAAGTGAGCCTCCTCATGTCCTGGAACCGAACCTCTGTGCTATAGAGCTGGTAGAGTTGGGAGCATGAGAACTGCTGACAACCTGTCTTTCCCAGGGAGATGCTATAGCCCCTTGACTGGGGGCTGGTGGGGAGCAGCAAGTTGTAGCCCAAGTGCTACAGAAATCACTGTTTCACTGCAATTTAATATATATTTTCTTAAATGTTTCTTCATTTTCCTCTATAGTCATAGACATACACAGATACATTTGTCTTTAATAACTTTCACCAATTATGTTGTTTTGCTGGGAATTGGGACTGTGCAGCTCCCCATACTGCTTTTCCAAAAGTCACTACTCAATTCTATTATGTCTTATAATCTTATTTATGTGCCAGTTCTTCACTTAAAGAAACCAAGTAAAGAAACAAAGCTATTCTTGGGAATTCTAAATTTTGTTCCTACCACAAATTATAGAACATTTTAAAACACTTATCTATTTCAAGATATGAGGGGAAACAACTAAAGAAATTGTGGTTATAATGCTATTTTTTTCTAGCATAAATTTCAAGGTTATTCTGCTCCTGCTTAAAAAGTGTTCAAATATCATAACTGGAAAAACAACAAAAAGACAAAAATAGATACATTTAGTCATAATTTTGTGATTGACATATTTCAAGGGAAAATGTCAGATTCTTCTCTTCTAGCTTAAGTAAAATGTTAAGTAGTAAAAGACTGTAGGAAAAAATACAATCCCTTTTCTCTTCTGAGCAGGTACTGCTAACAGCTTGGGATATATATAGTTTTTTAGACCTTTTTCTATGCATACATTAAAAACATACAGGGGCTTCCCTGGTGGCTCAGTGGTGAAGAATCTGCCTGCCAATGCAGGAGACGTGGGTTCAATCCCTGATCCGGGAGGATCCCACATGCTGCAGAGCAATTAAGCCCATGTGCCACAACTACTGAGCCTGGCTCTACAGCCTGGGAGTCACAACTCCAGAAGCCGCACGCCCTCGCGCCTGTGCTCCGCAACAAGGGAAGCCACTGAATGACAAGCCCTCACCACAACGGGAGCGGCCCACCACGCACCACAACCAGAGAGAAGCCCGGGCAGCAACGAAGACCCAGCACAGCCAAACAAGTAAATATTAATAAAGCATTTTGGTTTTTTTAATTCCTGCAAAAAAGATCATATACTGTTCTACAACTTGCCTTTTTCCACTTAATATAATGGGCATCCATCCTTTCAGGAACCTATATAGAAATAACTCCTTCCTTTTCTTGTTTGCCAACATTTCATAACGTGGGTTTATCACAACTCTCTCGTTAGGTATTAAGTTTTTCATTATTATAATCTTTTGGGAAGCATCGTGGTACTGACAGCTTTGTACACTGTATATCTACAGAGCAGCAGTTTAATGTTTCTTCCACAAACTGCCTACTGATACCATTTACTCACTGACCTACTGGATTGTCTGTGGTTTCTTACGGACTCACAAGGCTTCTGAATACTGGATAACCTTTTAAACCCCTTGTAAAAATATGTTCTATATATAAAAAACTGCAAATAAAGCCAAAATCTTTGACGCTTATATCAATATAATTGAAATTATCATCTACACAAACACATCTGCTGTACAGAATTTACTCTCCAAATACCTCACCAAATTAATATTTGATAGACAGACTGTAAGAATCACACAAAAAAGCCACTCTTCAGCTCAACAGGACATCTGATTAACAGGTTGATACAACAAATAAATTTGAAATAAAATGGAAAAAAGCCTGAGGAGATACTAAAAGTGAATGAAAGATTTAAAAACAAAGCAAAATAATTAATCTCATCTCCTCAATTCTATTTTTCCCTCAGGCATACATTTTTATTTACTACTAAAGAAGCAAAGTTATGTCCAACCTAGATAGCATATTTAAAAGCAGAGACATTACTCTGCCAACAAAGGTCCGTCTAGTCAAGGCTATGGTTTTTCCTGTGGTCATGTATGGATGTGAGAGTTGGACTGTGAAGAAGGCTGAGTGCTGAAGAATTGATGCTTTTGAACTGTGGTGTTGGAGAAGACTCTTGAGAGTCCCTTGGACTGCAAGGAGATCAGCCCTGGGATTTCTTTGGAAGGAATGATGCTAAAGCTGAAACTCCAGTACTTTGGCCACCTCACACGAAGAGTTGACTCACTGGAAAAGACTCTGATGCTGGGAGGGATTGGGGGCAGGAGGAGAACGGGACGACAGAGGATGAGATGGCTGGATGGCATCCCTGACTCGATGGACTTGAGTCTGAGTGAACTCCGGGAGTTGGTGATGGACAGGGAAGCCTGGCGTGCTGCGATTCACGGGGTCACAGAGAGTCGGATACGACTGAGCGACTGAACTGAACTAAACTGAAACAGTATTTTACTGTGTGGATGGACTGTACAGTAATTTGCTTATGTAGTCACCTGTGGATGGATATTTGGTTGTTTCCAGTTTCAGTCTTTTACGTCTTTATTTTACTTACTAAAATTTCTCCATGCGACATACAGAGGTTCTCCTGGTTCCTGATGAAGGTTGATATTATCCCATAACAGCTGAATATAAACAAGTTTGCTATCCTGGGACAGAGATGACAGGGGAAGCTAAAAAAGATCAATAGACAGTATTAGTACCCTAAGCACAGTAATAACTAAGCATAATAGTAATTACCAGTGGACCTAGCAAAGCTTGATTATATAAAACAGGTGAGTCCTTTTCAAAATTCTAGACCTGGAGCACGGCATAGTTGAGAGCCCTTCCTCCTGGGACACAGGGCGCAGCTGGAAAGGCAGCCGCCCCCTTGCCCGTCACGCACTGCACATTCCTGGGGAATTTGGTGCTAAACCACTCACAGATGACTTGCTTCTGAGTCGAGATTTAGTACACAGCAGAGCAGCTCCCTCGCTGTGATCTACTGAAAGTCAGCCCTCGACATTAGGGTTTGTTAAAAAAAATAAAATTCTAGACCTAAAACTCTGAAGAAAAATTTTAATTTTTACTTGTATCTAAGTACAAATGTTATTATTTTCTGAGGTGCATGATTCTCACTCTGAATTTCAAGGACTGAGTGACAACTTGGTAACTGGCACAGCAGTCACGTGAATGTGATTAACCTTCATCACAGCAAATTTTAAGATACGAGAAAGTACTACAGTTACTACTATCTCATTGTACTGCTGCTGCTACTGCTAAGTCACTTCAGTTGTGTCCGACTCTGTGCAACCCCATAGATGGCAGCCCACCAGGCTCCTCCGTCCCTGGGATTCTCAAGCAAGAATACTGGAGTGGGTTGCCATTTCCTTCTCCATCTCATTGTACTGACTAGTACATAAATCAGTCAAAACAGTTTACAAGACTCTCAAAGTTTATTGTGCCTCTGATGTATGTTTGGGGTGGGGGGGTATCTCTCAATATTCAGTATCATAAGTTTACTGTCTCCCTGGGAGTCAAGGATGCCAGCTCAAGCAGAGTCAGAGAGCCAGACTGTGGTCTTAGCCCCTCATCACTTATTCAGTATGTGACCTAGCAAAATAACTTCACTAGTTTTTAAATATATCTGAAAAATATGGCAAATACAAATCCTTTAAAATAAAGTGAGAATTTCAGCTGGGAATATCTTTTCAAAAAATTTTTTTTATTTCTATTGGAGTGTAGTTGATTAACAATGTTGTGACAGTTTCAGGTGGACAGCAAAGCGACTCAACCATACATATACATGTATCCATTCTCCCCCAAACATCCCTCACAGCTAGGAATATTATATTTCAGAATAAAAACCACTTTTCTAGCTACTCCTGCCACTAGAAATGATCATATAACTAAATTTAGGCCAAACAAATACATATAAAAAGATTATATGTAAATCTAGGAACTATCCCTAAAGAAAGAATATATTCTCCATCCATTTTTCTTCTTTCTGCTGGCTGGAATATGGATGTGGTAGCTTGGAAGTAGAGTACAGCTATCCTAGACCAGGTGTAAAACTTGGAGGCCACACTACAAGCAAAAAAGATAGAAGGCTCTCAAGTCTCTAGCATTATACCATCCCTGGACCACCTATCTAAATTTTTAAGTGAGAGAGAAATAACCTATGACTTAACACTACTATTGTATACTTCCTAATACCTGAAGTGAAGCCTCATCCTAACCAACATGAATGTAGTTTAAGTACAGAAGTTGGTTCCCTACCTGTACGCCTCCATTACAATGTTCAGAAGTGAGGATAAGTCCTGGCAAGTTACTAGGAAGATCCAAACGCCTGAAATACCAAACGAGGTTCCAGAAAATGATTGGATGTTGATTGATGAATGAGGACGTGTGAATCACCTGATCGCCTTCATTTTCTAGCAAAGATTCAAGTTCTTTGCGAAGCACTAGAGGACTCAAGTAAGGCACAGAAACAGGGGGAGGGTTGGGTCTTTTTCCTAAAGGATCCTTAAAAACAGAAATATAAAAAGAAGTAAATATGATCAATTTTATTATGTATGTTTCAGAGTATGTCTCAATGAGAGCACACTTTTCTGTCCTTTCAAACTTATTTCAGGGCCATTACTACATGTAGTATAACACCCTGAAGAAAACATAAAAGAAGAAAAAGTACTTAATCATAAATACCCTTAAGTTAAATGATTATGAACAAAAATTATTAATCCATATACTAGGCCCTATTTTAAACATGAGTTTCTCTTATCACATTAAGAGCAATGCCCTATGTATGACTGATTTTTCCTTTTCAACTTTTTACAAGAAATATTTGCGTTTCTGATGTTTCATAATGATACCAAAAAAATCTGACTTTATCTTCCACGTAAAACTCTAAACAGAGGAGGCCATTTTTTGTGTTAATATTTCTTGATGAGTCTTTAAAATATATCTAACTTGTTTATACATTTGACTGCAATAAAAACTAAAGAGCAATTTTAGAAATCAAATGAAATAATGAAAATAATGGAAAAAGAAACCCAACCTAGACTTTGTAAGTTGTACACAATTAGAATAAAGTGTTTATGACCAATATTAACAAGTACCCATGGTGCCCAGATTGAGATCTCCAAATACTGTTTTTCTCTAAAAGGAATGTTTCTTAAAGAAATGGCTGATTCGAGGTCTGAAGAAGGAAATATGTAACACTTGAGCATCAAACATCTTGTAATACAAGAAAGCAAGGAAACTTTAAAGGAACTTATACAAAGGTGAAAGTTACTCAGTCGTGTCTGACTCTTTGCAACCCCATGGACTAGTTCATGGAATTCTCCAGGCCAGAATACTGGAGTGAGTAGCCTTTCCCTTCTCCAGGGGATCTTCTCAACCCAGGGATAAAACCCAGATCTCCCGCATGGCAGGCACATTCTTTACCAGCTGAGCAACCAGGGAAGCCCAAGATTACTGGAGTGGGTAGCCTATCCCTTCTCCAGTTGGTCTTCCCAATCCCAAATCGAGGTCTCCTGCATTGCAGGTGGATTCTTTACCAACTGAGTGATCAGGAAAGACCCATAAAAGCTAATAGAGTTGTGTCAAAAGGAATAAGGCACCAACAGGCAGAGGCTTCTAGCTGACCAAAGGAGGAATAAAATACGCATCAATAAGGGTAACAACAGCAGTGGATGTAAACATAAATGTTTAAACCCATGAGGTCAAAATGAAACCCTATGCCCCCAGATAATGGATCACCTTGGAGAATGCTAGGAACCCAACTTGTCAGTGTGAAGTTTGATAAATAAAAGGAAAAATTAAAATCAAACATCTTTCTTGCTTTTCCAACATAAACTGCATTTTTGGAAAAAAATCAGACAAAAGCCATAGCATAAGTTTCTCTTTATAAATATATTTCATATAATAAAGAAGATGACAGAATTAGAGTATTGTCATATTATAGCTCCAAATGGATAACTTATCTAGGCATTAAGGGGTTAACAGCTGCTAAGCCCACAGAGATAGTTCACGTCCCTCGAGACATACCACTACTGATGAAGCTGCCTTGTAAAAATACACAAATGAACAAAACAGAACAAAAAACCTGAATCTGGTCAAGCTTCGAGCTGCAATTACCAACTTACAGGGTTGTATTCAACAAATAAATTACAAGGGGAAAAAAGAGTCTATAGATTTAAAAAGACCAGAAAGCAGATCACCAATCACAAAGCATTATTTGATCCTGATTCCTCAAACTGCAAAGCACACATACGTGACATTTTTGAAATCACTAGAAATTCGAATGAAGACTGAATGACCCTGATCCATCATTTGTTATTTCCTGGGTCTGATAATGGCACTTTTTTGTTTGTTTGACTTTTGGCCGCACTGTGTGGCGAGTGAGATAGTAATTACCTGACCAGGGACCGACCTGCACCCCTTGCATTGGGAGTGTGGAATCTTAACGACTGAACCAACAGCATTACGTTTTTAAGAGTCTTTATTTCTTAGAGATAAATACTGAAATATTGACAAATGGAATATATGTTTGAAATTTGCTTCAAATGGATCTACAAAAGAACTGAATGAGGGTATACATGACAGAAAAATATAAGTTGAAAATTACTGAAGCTGGATGGTGCCACAAAAGGACTCATTATGCTCTTCTGGTTATTTGTATACATTTTTGAAATCTGAAAGTTCTTAGCCTGCTTATGAAAATGTATCACTTTTCATGTGATTAAAAAAACCTATTACAGAAGAAGACGCTATTTCAATATATACTTACAGGAACACACAGTATAATTATAATGTTGTACATACCACAACTTCCTGCAGACTGTTTGGAAGACTAACTGTTGAAATGCCATGAAACGGTCGCTGGGAAAAGTCCATATTTTGCAAGGGACCTCCAACACTGTGACTTCTAGTCAAAGACACATTTCGTTTTGATAAACTATTAGGCACAGGTGAAATTTTCATAGTTTGGACATCTCCGCTGGCTTTCATTATTTCATCACTTAAAAAAATGAAGAAGAAATGCTGTGGTTAGATTAGTTTAAACAATCTAAATCTGTAGAGTTAGAGTATTTTCTATAATAAATTTTGAATGTACTGAATATATCTGAGAAGAGTCAGTACTGCCTTATAGGAATTAACTTTTCTTCAGGTATTTTTGTAAAATCAGTCAGAAAAACAGGATGAAGTGGATGATCTGATGAGGGTAGGAAGAGGGTGTATGGTAAGTATTATGGTATAATTTTTAAAAGACTAAGTGCCCATTCACGTGCTCTATTCAAACATTTCACCTTTATTAAACAAAATCACCTGGAAGTATGTATACTGCATCCAAATAAGTAAGGCAGATTCACTGTCAAGTATTTAATCTCTATTAGGCCATGACCCGGGTTTCCCTTGTGGCTCAGCTGGTAAAGAATCTGCCTGCAATGCAGAAAACCTAGGTTTGATCCCTGGGTTAGGAAGATCCCCTGAAGAAGGGAAAGGCTACCCACTCCAGTATTCTGGCCTGGAGAATTCCATGGACTGTGTAGTTATGGGGCTGCAAAGAATCGGACAGGACTGAGTGACTTTCACTTTCAGGCCATGACCCACCTAAGAACAGAGGTCAGATTTTATTTACTTTTTATTTTTAGTGTTTAGCATAATGCTGAGCATACAGTAGGCTCTCAATAAATGTTTGAATCAATATTTAAGAGTTAAAGGTATACTTCTCTGTAAAGAGAGTATGTATCTGGAAACTGGCAATGACTACACTGAAAGGGAAAATACTTTTTATTGTTGGGAAGTTCATTTCTGGAAAAGACCACTGTAAAACATTAAACAGTATTAAAAATGGTTTATCATCAGATTCATTCATTAGATATTTAAACACTGTGAAAATCGCTCAGTTGTGTCTAACTCTTTGCGATCCCATGGACTGTATAGTCCAGGGAATTCTCTAGGCCAGAATATGGGAGTGGGTAGCCTTTAAAGTTACATTCTTAAACATGCCAGAACTTATGTCTATGTCATCTAGGTTGTATTTAAAGATGAAATTTTTACAGGGGCACCCAATTTTTTATAAAGAGTTCTCTGAATTCTATGGTACCTTGATTCAACTGCAGAGCTTGTTTCTTCAGTAATGGTCTGGTTATGTTTTGGCAAATTCGTAAAGTTGATCAGGTCAGGTTCTGCTGAACTGGATATGGGTTTGTGCTCCAAAGGTTCACTTGCCAATGGAATGCTGCCACTTTGTAAACTGTCACCAGAGGTACTTGGTTTCAAGAAAAAGCTAAATATGGACCCGTCCAAAAAAAAAGAAAGTATAAAAAAGTCTATAAAAATCCTAGAATCCTCCAAATGTCATCATATTTATAATCACTGTATAGTAAAATAGTCACTAATAAATTATACAAATCCATAGAAACACTGACTATTTCAAACACTCACATACACACACTCTTGCTCTCATTCTCTCTTCTTCTCTTGTCTGAAACTTTTCAAATGAAAAGATCCAGAGGAAGTCACTATAGTTCAATACAAAATCCCTTCAGTTTTTGAGAGACACTAAAGAAAGCTATGAAGGAAGTTGGAAAGCAAAATATTTCATTAATTTTCTTAATTAAAAAAAATAAAGAATAGCATTTTAACATGTATTAACTTGTAACTATTTATAATACCCTTCCCCCCCGCTTAAGAATCTCCATTTTTGTCTTTAGTCATTCTCTCTCCCCTCTATTAATTCAGTAATTTATTTTCATCTTCTCTCTTTCTCCTTCTGGGTGGGGATGGGGTGAGAGCTTTGCCTTGCAAGGGACATAAACAGTGCTTTATGAAGTCATAATAATGTTCTGTATCTTGATTTGCAGAAATCAAATTTACCTTAAATGAAAAAAAAACTGTAAATAAATACTGAACTCTAGTTAATGATACGAACGCTCAAGTCTTTGGGGGAAAGGTATTTTTATTATTATTAATATAATATTACTACATATTATTATTACTAATAGGCCATACTGCGAAGCATGCAGGATTTTAGTTCCCTGACCAGGGCTGAACCTGTGTCTCCTGCAAAGCACTGAGCCCTAACCACTGGACTGCCAGGGAATTCCACCCCCCACCCATCTACATCTTATTTTAAACAAATAAAAATATAAGATGGACTGATGGATGGATGGAAGAATAGACAGGTGATAAAACAACAATGTAAAGTAACTGAAGAATATAGGGGCAGATATTTGGGTGTACTGTAAAAAAAAAGATCTTGAATTAAACTTGGCCCTAAGTAGGAAATTTTCCATAATGACATACTGGGGAGGAAGATTAATAATGCTGGTTTATATTCAATTAGAAAATATAAAATAAGATACCACAAAAGCTTAAGAAACTCAATTAACAAAAAAGTACAAAATTTATGGAGAATAATTTACAACTCTATTAAAAGAAGATCTAAAACAGGGAGATACATACCATGCTCATAGGAGAATAATACTAAAGATGTCCATTTCCCCAGAATTAAGCTACAAATCTATTTGAATCCCATGAAAACTTAAGGTGGACTTTTTCTGTGGGGGAGGACTCAAAGTTACTCTAAAGTTTTATATGCATAACCAAAAAACTATAAGAAATTTCCAAAGGGGAACTTACCCTACCAACCAGACATAACATAAATATAGTAATAAAAATAATACAGTATTGACAGAACACAGAACCAGAGTGAGGTGTATATATAGGAACTTGATATATGCTAAAGGTGATACTATATATAATAGTAATGAAGGAAGGATGTAAAACTGGCTCATTATATGGAGAAAAACAAACCTGGATCTCTATGATCATATACAAAGGTAGACTACAGATGTATTTAAAACCTAAATACCACAGGGAAAATATAAAGGCAACAGAAGAACACTAGGAAAAGATTTTCATGTACTATAGATGGGAATCTTTGGAATCTTGTTTAAAAAGAAGATTTCAAATGCACAAATCATAAGGTGGAAAACTAACGCATGATAACATCAAAACTGGTCATTTCTCTTCAAGGAATTAATATCAAGAATATTCAAGACAGGAATTCCCTGCCTAGTAGTTGGGACTCTGTATTCTCAGTGCCTAGGGCCTGGGTTCCATCCCTGGTCAGGGAACTAAGATCCCACAAGTGGCATGGTGCAGCCAAGGAAAAAAAAAAAAGAATAGTGAAGACAGATCAACAAGAAAAAGAAACTAAATACAAAAATGGGTAAAAGCGAGTGACATCTGCAAAGTGGCACAGTGGAAAGCTATCTTTATCTTGTCCCTTCAATTTACAAGCAGTAAAACATCAACAATGCAACAAAGGTACCTCTGCCTAACAATGGAGATTCCCACACACCTGTACATCTAAAGGTGGATGGACTAGAACACACAGCGGAGGCGAAACTGAAGGAAAAGCACAAGTACAGCCTCCAGTCTTGGCATTCTGCTCTGGCAAGCTAAGTCTGCAGCCTCAGAAAACCTAGCAGCAGTGGGGGCAAGTGCACACAACGCCAGCTTCCCAGAAGCAGCAGCGCCTGTCATGACAGGTAACTGAGTGGCAAAGGGGCTTCAGACCTCATCCCTCTGGCCACTGAGGAACCCACAACTCTGGCCCCCTGCCCCACCTTCCCACGCCAGTGGAGCCCACAAACCTTAGAAAGTCAAATGACCACTACCAGCAGTGGCAGAGCCTGCAACCCAGGGGATTCCAGACAAGAGGGAAGAGCCCACCATCCCAACGCACCAGGTCGTAAGACACCAGCAACAGTGGCGGCAGCGAAGCACCAATGACCCCAAGGCCCAAAAAGCAATAAGGAGGTCACAAGGCCACACCTCTGACAGAGGCAGTGGAGTGTGGAAAGTGCAAACTCGCATGTAATAGAGGCAGTTCAGGTAAGAGAAACCAAAGACTTGTGCTATTAATATATCACCACCTACCGGAAATCAAGAGGCCTCTATTTTTTGACCAGTTGAATTGTCAGAATCAAGCAGAAAGGTGTTCAGTACTTCAAATATGTTGGCAAGGGGAACAACTCACCAAGCATCATGAAGCACCAGAGTAACATGTATCCTCCCCACACACACACAAAAATTACACTCCCCCAGAACCCAAACTTAAAGCTACAAATACTGCAATCTAACTGATTAAGATAATGCAAAATAGCTGTCATAAAGAAACTCAGTAAGCTAAAAGGAAACTCAGGCAGTTCAACCTCAGAAATGAAATTACTAAACAGAGAGAATACTCTATGAAACAGAGTATCTGGGATGACTAGGTATAAGATAGGCTCAAGGATGTATTGTACAACATGAGGAATACAGTCAATATTCTGTAGTAACTAAATGGAAAATAAAAATTGTATAAAAATAATAATAATAAAAAAGAAAAGCAAAACTCCCACATAAAACAACACCCAATGACTTGCTGTCTCCAGAAGACTCACCTCAGTTCCAAGGACAAACGTAGACTACATGTGAAGGAAAAGAATATGATACTCCAAGAAAACTGCTGCCAAAAGAAAGCGGGTACAGCCCTACCCTTATCAGACAAAACAGACTTCAAACCAAGAAGGCAGTAAAGGACAAAAATGGATAGCAAATAATGATAAATATTTATCATTTATTACTGATAAATAATATTCATCAAGAAGACACATTTATATGCACCTAATATAGAAACACCAAAATATATTAAAAAGTATCAGATCTAAAGAGAGAAACTGACTAACACAGTAAGAGACTTTTTAATACCCCATTTACATCAATGGATAGACCATCCAGACAGAGAGGAAAGCAACCTTAAATGAAACCTAAGATCAGAATTTGATAAATTTATATAGAACACTCCATCCAAATGCATTAGAATACACATTCTTCTCAAGTATACATGGAACTTTCTTAAGGATGCACCATATGTTGAGACAGAAAACAATGCTCAATAAGTAAATAAAAATAAATAAAAGAAGACTGAAATCATATTGTTATCTTCTCTAATCACAGTGGTATGGAACTGGAAATCAACTATAAGAAAGCTGAAAAAAATCACAAATATGTGGCTAATGAATAATATGCTACTGAAACACTGGTTTAATGAAGAAATCAAAAGAGAAACAAAAAATTACCTGAAGACAAACAAAAATATGACATTTCAAAATCTATGGGATGCTGCAAAAACAGTACTAAGAGGGAAGTTAGAGAAATACAGGCCTACTTCCAGAAACAAAATCTGAAATAAACAACTTAACCTTACACATAAAGGAACCAGAAAAAGAACAGGGAGTTCCCTGGTGGTCCAACGGTCAGGACTCCGTGCTTTCACTGCCAGGGCCCCACGTTGGATGCCTAGTCAGGGAACTAAGATCCCACAAATCACGGGGCACAGCCAAAAATAATCTAAGAAGAAGAACAAACCCCAAAGTCAGTAGAAGGAAAGAAATAAATAATAAAGATCAGAGTGGAAATAAATGAAAGTGATAGTGAATTCGCTTAGTCATGTCCAACTCTTTGCGACCCCATGGACTATAGCCTACCAGGCTTCTCCGTCCATGGATTCTCCAAGCAAGAATACTGGAGTGGGCTACCATTTCCTTCTCCAGGGGATCTTCCTGACCCAGGGAGCGAACCCAGGTCTTCCACATTGGAGGCAGACGCTTTAAGCTCTGAGCCACCAATGGATGAGACTAAAATGACAACAGAAAAGACCAGTGGAACTAAAAGCTGGTTCTTAAAAAGATAAACACAACAGACAAATCTTTAGCTAGACTGAGAGAGAAGGCTCTGATAAATACAATCAGAAACAAAAAGAAAATAACAAAGGGCACCAGAGGAATACAAAGGATTATAAGAATATTTTAAAAACCAGCTATATACCAACAAACAGGACAACCTAGAAGAAATGTACAAATTCTTGGACTAGTACAACCTTCCAAGACTGAATCATGAAGAGATTTGAATTGATTGTTAGTACAGTCTGAAGCAGTAATCAAAAAGCCTCTAAAAAACAAATGGCCAGGACCAGGCAGTGTCACAAATAAATTCTACCAAACATCTATAGATTTAATACCTATCGTTTTCAAACTATACTGAACAATTCAAGAGGAGGGAATACTTTCTAACTCATTTTACAAGACCAACATCACCCAGATGCCAAAATCAGATAAGGTCAGACCACACAAAGTAAGAAATAGGTTGGTATCTCTGATGTACAAAGATGCAAAAATCCTCAACCAAATACCAGCAAACCAAATGCAACAATACATTAAAAGGATCATATACCGTGATCAAGTGGGATTTGTCCATGGGATGCAAGGATGGTTCAACATCTGCAAATCAATCAATGTGATACATACATTAACAAAATGAAGGATAAAAATATGATCATCTCAACAGGTGCAGAAAAAGCAGCTGACAAGATCAATCATCCATTTATAATAAAAACTCTCCACAAAGTGGATATAGAAGGAATATACCTCAACATAATAAAGGTTATATATGACAAGTCCCTAGCTAACATCATTATCAAAGGTGAAAAGCTGAAACATAACATAGAACTCCTAGCCACAGAAATTAGGCAAAAAAGAGGGAAAAAAGCCATCCAATTTAGAAAGGAGTAAGTTTGCAGGTGACATGATTTTATATCTAGAAAACCCTAAAGAATCCACCAAAAAACTATTAGTAGTAATAAATGAATTTAGTGAAGTTGCAGGGTACAAAACCAATAAAAACCTGTTGCATTCTATATACTAATGAGCTAGCAGACAGGGGAATTGAGAAAACAATCCCATTTACAATCACCTTAAGAAGAAAAAAAAATTATAACTACTTAGGTCAGCAAACAGTTACCAAACTCTCAATTACTTAATGACTGATTATAGATCAGTTAATCTCTTTTCTAATGCCTAGAATTTAGTCATTTCACATTACAGAGCACCACCATAAAAGGGCAACAAGTTAAGAGAAGAGTTAAAGTCCCTTTCATCTTTTTTTTTTTGGTGGTGGTGGTGGGGAGGCTCCAGAGCACATAATCAAGGTCATTAAGGCAGAAATATTAAATTAATAACTAATGTTAGAATTTTTAATTTATAATAACTGATATACTTATATAACCTATAAAGTTTAGCTCCAAAAATTAACTATTAATAATAATCATTTGTTAAATAACATGGAAAAACAGCCTCCTACAATATTAGTATTTTCTCTCAAATACTGAAAATGAAGGAGGGCAAGGAAAGGAACACCTGGAGCACACCATGACTACTTCATTCTTCTGCCTTTTAGAGGGTACTTACCTCTCTAAGGGAGCTTTTACAATACTAACCTTGCAGAGCCTCTCAAGTCTTTAAATTCTATATTGAGAAGAGGCAAGAAGTTGCTTTTACAGAAGGGACAGGCTGTATTCAAATTTGAATCATCTGCCGTCCATCCAGCCATAATTTCTTCATCATAAACTAAAGCTGCACAAACTCTGCACTGTGAACAACTTGACATCAAAACCTAAGAGCAGAAAAACACACATACTGAAAACCACTGCAGTGAATAGTGGTCTTAATAGTCTTGGTACTCTTAATAGTCCATCCTCTCGAGACAAACATAGAATTGTATTTATTCTGTGGATCACATTTGAAATTAATAACAGAACAATTACTTTATAGGTAAAACTACTAGCTTCTTGCCTTGTTTACATAAGACACCAGAAAATTTAACAAAATGACTTATTTTATTATTCTGTCCAGAAAGGTATCATAGAATTCTGTTAAAATGCCACTCTGAAATAAAAATATGTTTACTGCCACTTTATTATTATGGGCTGAATATAGAACTTTTACCTCCATTGCACAATTCTGATAGATGCTGGACATGCTGGTGTTTGGAGAAGAACCATGATCTGACTTTTCAAATTCCTGCCCTTTCATGCCTCTTAGAAATGGAAGTTCACCTAGAGAGAAGTAAACATCATAATACATTATGTATGAAAATGTCCTTATTCTTTGGAAATGCATATTTAGGGGGAAATACCATGAAGTCTACAATTTATTTTCAAAAGGTTTAGTATCAAAATGTACTTATGTACATTTAACAATAGTTAATTAAATCTAGGTGGAGAATATATGATTGTTCACTATATGATTCTTTGAACTTTTTAAAGTATTGGAAATTTTTCATAATAAAAAAGTTGGAGAAAATGAATAAAATTACAATTTAAAAAATAACACAGAACTAGGAGATTTCAGTAATATAGCAAAGAAATTCTAAATTCTAGTAAATAACTGATTCGCCTGGAAAGCTGGTCAAAAATATATATTCTTAAAGTCCCATTCCACAGATTAAGTCTCAAAAGTTTTAGCCTAGGGCTTGGATATTTGTATATACTTATAAACAAATACCCCAGGTGATTTTGAGATACACTAAAGTATGAGAACTAATGATACAATCCACAAATATACATAAATAAAAAACTCAGTGGATTTCCCAGGCAAGAATGCTGGGGTGGGTTGCCATTTCCTTTTCCAAGGGATCTTCCCAACCCAGGAATTGAACCCACATCTCCAGCACTGCAGGCAGATTCTTTACCACTCAGCCACCAGGGAAGCCACAGTCTGATTCCACACAGTACTTTAAGACCTTATAAAATAACAGTGGTTAATATGGTGTGGCTATACACAAATCTACCCGATCATCTCGACAAATGGGGCTTACTGTGTGTGTGTGGTACAGGGATAAGAATTATGGGCATATAAATCAGGAGAGAGGACAATCCTCCCCATTACCTGGTGAGTAATGCAGTTTTCCTATATCTCCACTGCTGCTACTACTGCCGAGGCTTGTGTTGCTCTGGGTAAGTTCACTGGGGACCAACCCTGAGATACTCGTATTAGGTGATATATTCTCTCCCAAAATATGGTCTTCAAGGCCAGCTGGGAAACTGTAATCTCTATTTGTTTCCTCCTTTAATTGGAAAAAATAAAATCCCACATATATACATAAGATCTTCTCCAATGAGAATATATTCACTCTATCCTTTTCAGAATTAAATTCATCTATAATTCTAAAATCATCATCACCATATGTTCTGAAACCTTGACCTCTTTCTATTATTTGGAATTTCTCTTCCATACTCTTAAGACATTCAAGCAATGACCTATGCTTTAAGATCATGCTGTGACCCTAGTATAATCAGGACTGTGGGGTTTATCCCAATATTCAAACTATAAAATGAAAGAACTCTAGGAGCTCACTGCGTCCAATGTAATCAGAGACCCCAGTACAAACAGAGTAGGGGCTTAAGAGTCAAGAGAGCCAGACTGTGATCTTGGTTCCCCATTACATACTGTGATCCTACAGAAATGATCCTACAGAAATGACTTAACTTCCTTTTTAATTATGTTATCTGAAAAATGTGGATAATATGAGTACATTAAGATCAGATAATTGTGAGAATTTTTGCTAGCAATATGATTATTCTGAAAACAACCATCATTATTAGAGGAGTAAAACATGAACAAAGTTCTGAACACTGTAATTGTTGATTACAGCGACTGTAATGCTTTAAGTGATTGCTGATGCTTTAAGATAGTAAACATTTCACTAAGCAGTTTCCTTTTTAATTTATGCTTTAAAGAAGACTTATATGCCTTCCTTATTATAAAACTATTTCTGGGTATACATCCAGAAAAAACAGAAACACTAATTCAAAAAGAGACAGGCACCACAATGCTCAGAGCAGCACTATATAAAATAGCCAAGACATGGAAGCAACCCAAGTGCTTATCAACAGATGACAGGATCACGCAGATGTGATAAACACACACACACACACACACAATGGAATGTTACTCAGCCATTTAAAAAAAATAAATGAAAAATTGCCATCTGCAGCAACATGGAAGGACTTAGTATTACGGCTAGTGAGATAAGTAAGAGAAAGAGCAACACTGTATGATGTCATTCATATGTGGCATCTATAAAGTAACACTAATGAATGTGTATGAAACCAGAAACAGACTCACAGAGATAGAAAACAGACTTGCGGTTACCAAGGAGTAAGGGGAGAGGGGCAAATCAGGGTGATGGATGTAACAGATACAAGCTACTTTTCGTAAAACAGATAAGCAACAAGAATTTACTGTCTAAGAGACAGTATGTGGTTTAAAAAAACTAAGGAAATTAACATGTGACACAGTATTAACTAAAGTACAGATTTTGTTCAAATTTCACAAAATGTTATGCTAGTGTCTATTGTTTTCACACCTTAGTCAAAATTCCACATTGTACTTAGTTGCACTGACAGCTTCAGCTACATGCAACAAATTCTGGTAAACTCTCTTTTATTTTTTATTATGTTACAAATATTTTCTAATTTTCCTTGTTATAGCTTCTTTGATACACCCATCATTTAAAAGTGGACATTTAATTTCCAATTACATAGGTTTTTAAAGTATCTTTGAGATTTCTCATTTTGATACTAATATTCTCATTTAAATGCTTTTTTCTCTGCAATCACTCTGTATTTTTTCAGTCTTTTAACTTTAATGAGGATTTCAACGGCCAAGTCAAAGATCTCTCTGTGTAAATGTCACACTGCACTTGAAAATATGTAAGGTATTTTCAAATACCTTTTGATATTGATTTCTAACATAATTCCATAATGGTAAGAGAACAAATGGTAAGAGAATAGCAAGGAGAGATAAGAAAGCCTTCCTCCGTGATCAATGCAAAGAAATAGAGGAAAACAACAGAATAGGAAAGACTAGAGATCTCTTCAAGAAAAGTAGAGATACCAAGGGAACATTTCATACAAAGATAGGCTCAATAAAGGACAGAAATGGTATGGGCCTAACAGAAGCAGAAGATATTACAAAGAGGTGGCAAGAATACACAGAAAAACTGTACAAAAAAGATCTTCAAGACCCAGATAATCACGATGGTGTGATCACTGACCTAGAGCCAGACATCCTGGAATGTGAAGTCAAGTGGGCCTTAGGAAGCATCACTACAAACAAAGCTAGTGGAGGTGATGGAATTCCAGTTGACCTATTCCAAATTCTGAAAGATGATGCTGTGAAAGTGCTGACCTCAATATGTCAGCAAATTTGGAAAACTCAGCAGTGGCCACAGGACTGGAAAAGGTCAGTTTTCATTCCAATCCCAAAGAAAGGCAATGCCAAAGAATGCTCAAACTACCACACAATTGTACTCGTCTCACACGCTAGTAAAGTAATGCTCAAAACTCTCCAAGCCAAACTTCAGAAATACGTGAACCATGAACTTCCAGATGTTAAAGTTGGTTTTATAAAAGGCAGAAGAACCAGAGACCAAATTGCCAACATCTGCTGGATCATGGAAAAAACAAGAGAGTTCCAGAAAAGCATCTATTTCTGCCTTATTGACTATGCCAAAGCCTTTGACTGTGTGGATCACAATAAACTGTGGAAAATTCTCAAAGAGATGGGCATAATAGACCACCTGACCTGCCTCTTGAGAAACCTGTATGCACGTCAGGAAGCAACAGTTAGAGCTGGACATGGAACAACAGACTGGTTTCAAATAGGAAAAGGAGTATGTCAAGGCTGTATATTGTCACCCTGCTTATTTAACTTATATGCAGAGTACATCATGAGAAATGCTGGGCTGGAGGAAGCACAAGCTGGAATCAAGATTGCTGGGAGAAATATCAATAACCTCAGATATGCAGATGATACCACCCTTATGGCAGAAAGTGAAGAAGAACTAAAATCCTCTTGATGAAAGTGAAAGTGGAGAGTGGAAAAGTTGGCTTAAAGCTCAACATTCAGAAAATGAAGATCATGGCATCCAGTCCCATCACTTCATGGCAACAATGGAAACAATGGAAACAGTGGCTGACGTTACTTTTCTGGGCCCCAAAATCACTGCAGATGGTGATTGCAGCCATGAAATTAAAAGATGCTTACTCCTTGGAAGGAAAGTTATGACCAACCTAGACAGCGTATTCAAAAGCAGAGACATTACTTTGCCAATAAAGGTCCATCTAGTCAAGGCTATGGTTTTTCCAGTGGTCATGTATGGATGTGAGTTGGACTGTGAAGAAAGCTGAGCGCCAAAGAATTGATGCTTTTGAACTGTGGTGTTGGAGAAGACTCTTGAGAGTCCCTTGGACTGCAAGGAGATCCAACCAGTCCATCCTAAAGGAGATCAGTCCTGGGTGTTCATTGGAAGGACTGATGTTGAAGCTGAAACTCCAATACTTTGGCCACTTGATGTGAAAAGCTGACTCATTTGAAAAGACCCTGATGCTGGGAATGACTGAGGGCCAGGGGAGAAGGGGCAACAGAGGATGAGATGGTTGGATGGCATCACCAACTCAACGGACATGGGTTTGGGTGAACTCTGGGAGTTGGTGATGGACAGGGAGGCCTGGCGTGCTGCAGTTCATGGGGTTGCAAAGAGTCGGACACGACTGCGCAACTGAACTGAACTCCTTCGAAGGAAAGTTATGACCAACCTAGACAGCATATTAAAAAGCAGAGATTACTTTGTCAACAAAGGTCCATCTAGCCAAGGCTATGGTTTTTCCAGTGGTCATGTATGGATGTGAGAGTTGGACTATAAAGAAGGCTGAGCGCCGAAGAAGTGATGCTTTTGAACTGTGGTGTTGGAGAAGACTCTTGAGAGTCCCTGAAAGGAGATCCAACCAGTCCATCCTAAAGGAGATCAGTCCTGGGTGTTCACTGGAAGGACTGATGTTGAGGATGAAACTCCAATACTTTGGCTACCTGATGTGAAGAGCTGACTCATTTGAAAAGACCCTGATTCTGGGAAAACCTGAAGGCAGGAGGAGAAGGGGACGACAGAGTATGAGATGCCTGGATGGTATCATCGACTCAATGGACATGGGTTTGGGTGCGGTCCAGGAACTGGGGATGGACAGGGAGGCCTGGCATGCTGAGGTTCATGGGGTCACAAAGAGTCGGACACGACTAAGCGACTGAACTCAAAGAGAACAGACTCTGTATGACTTCAATAACATTAGACCATGAAATGTTTGCACCTTGTTTTATGTTGCTAGCTATGTTCCAGGGTCTTCTGGTTTACAGTCTATGGAAATTTGAACAGAATTTGTATCCTGTTGTGTGAAAACTGTAGAAATCTTAATTATCTCATTTGGTTCATAGTGCTTTTCAGGTCTGCTCTTCCCTTCTACTTTTCTATTCATTCTATTAATTTTTGAAAGTTTGATACTGAAACTCCACATAAAAATCTTAATTTATCTACCTAAAAATAATTGTATTATACAGTGGAACTATATATAACTATATATAACTTTTATAATTTTCCAAGTCTCCTGTAAATGTGTTATGATACCTTCACTATAAAAAATGTAATAGTCTACAATGTATGCAAAAATTGAAAGAGACACGTGTACCCCAATGTTCATCACAGCACTGTTTATAATAGCCAGGACATGGAAGCGACCTAGATGTCCATTAGCAGATGAATGGGTAAGAAAGCTGTGGTACATATACACAATGGAGTATTACTCAGCCATTAAAAAGAATACTTTGGAATCAGTTCTAATGAGGGGGATGAAACTGGAGCCTATTATACAGAGTGAAGTAAGCCAGAAAGAAAAACACCAATACAGTATACTAACACATATATATGGAATTTAGAAAGATGATAATGATAACCCTGTATGCGAGACAGCAAAAGAGACACAGATGTATACAACAGTCTTTTGGACTTTGTGGGAGAGGGCGAGGGTGGGATGATTTGGGAGAATGGCATTGAAACATGTATAGTATCATATGTGAAATGAATCGCCAGTACAGGCTTGATGCATGATACAGGATGCTTGGGGCTGGTGCACTAGGATGACCCAGACGGATGGTACAGGGAGGGAGGAGGGAGGGGGGTTCAGGTTGGGGAACACATGTACACCCATGTGGATTCATGTTGATGTATGGCAAAACCAATACAATATTGTAAAGTAATTAGCCTCCAATTAAAATAAATACATTGATATTAAAGAAAAAAAGAAAAACAACAAAAAGAATTTACTATCTATAACAGAATTATATCCAATATCTTGCAATAACCTATAACAGAATATAATGTGTACTATGCTGTACACTTAAAACTAATACAGTATTATAAAATCAACTAATACAGTATTGTAAAATCAACTTAACTTCAACAAAAAGTTAGCAGCTTTACTTATGCAGTATGAAATCTATAAATTGAGTTGTAGAGTGACTTATGTATCTTAAAAAATAAGAGAGGTTAAAGTTATTTAAAAAGTGAAGTGACATATGTAGAACAGACTGGTGGACACAGTGGGGGAAGGAGAGGGTAGGACAAATTGAGAAAGTAGCACTGACATATATACACTCTCACGTGTAAAGTGTAACTAGCCGGAAGCTGCTAAATGACATAGGGAGCTGGCCTGGAACTCTGTGACAACCCAGAGGTGTGGCGGAGAGCTGGGGAGGCTCAAGATGGAAGGGAGATATATATATAATATATAAATATGTAAAATTTATATATAAATATATAACATACATATTTTATATAAATTATATAATTATATATATAACTTATATATAGTATATGTAACTATATATCCCATTCATCTTGACCCTCCCCCCACTCCCGTCCACACTTCTAGGTTGTCCTAAATTGCCAGGCTGGGATCCCTGTGTCATCTAGCAGCTTCTTGCTAGCTATATATATATATACATACACATATATATTTGAAGTGAAAGTCACTCAGTCATGTCCAACTCTTTGCAACCCCATGGACTGCATGTAGTCCAGGGAATTCTCCAGGCCAGAAGACTGGAGTGGGTAGCCTTTCCCTTCTTCAGGAGATCTTCCCAACCCAGGGATCGAACCCAGGTCTTCTGCATTGCAGGCGGTTGTCTACCAGCTGAGCCATAAAGGAAGCCCAAGAATACTGGAGTAGGTAGCCTATCCCTCCTCCAGTGGATCTTCCCAACCCAGGAATCGAACTGGGCTCTCCTGCATTGCAGGCAGATTCTTTGCCAATTGAGTTATCAGGGAAGCCCAAATATATATATAAAAAAACACAATGACTCACAATGATGCACACAAGAGACCACCACAACATTATAAAGCAATTATCCTCCATTTGAAAAAAGTGAAGTGATATGCAAATACAACATGGCATTATTATTAGATCAAACATTAATCATTAATTCTTTCAACTAAATAGACAATGTGTTAGTTTAGACTGAGCTGTGGAATTATAAATTAGTCCTGATATTCTATTTCTTCATTATTAAATTCCTTACATGTATACTTAAGTCATTTCAAGAAAGAAGTGGGATATGCATGTTTTAAGATATTAAAAAACAAAATTACCAGAAAAATCTAAATAGTTAATTCATATATTAAAAAAATACTCTAAACACTGCAACATCAGGCAGATGACACACATACAACACTCTCACCTCGTCATCCGAGTAGTTGTAGGCAGACGCTACAGCCACCCACATCTTACTGGCTACTGTTGCTGCTTGTTTCATACCAGATTTTAGCACATCCATCTTGGGTCCTGAGAGGATATTGTCCAGCTTTAGCCCTGACAAAGAATTTACCACAGAACCCAATGAGCCGTGTGGTGAAGAACGGACCAGTGCTGATAAAGAAGTTGAACGTTCCTTAGGACTTCTGGAGGGAGTCTGTTGCTTGAGATGCCCCGTAGAAGTTTTAGACCTGGACACTGCAGGGGAGCCCTTTTCACTTCCAGGACTCTCCTGTGCTGGTGGACCATGATCTAAAGGTAGGCTTGATCTCCTCTCTAAAGAGTGAATAAATGTACTGGTAGCACCAGACTCTCTGCTTCCCTCTCCATGGAGTTCCATACTAGGAGACTTGCTACCTAAGGGACTCTTTAGATTCATATAGCTTTCAATTTCATCAGCCAGATTACGTGCAATAACTGGAGAAAACAGCTTCTCTTCTGAATCAGTTTTTTCTCCTATACATTCAGTGGCTAAAAGAGACAAAGGATCTAGTCCAGTTTCAACATCTTCCCTCTCAACAGCTTTAGCAACACCATACAAGCTATTTCTCTTATTTGCTAGATCTCTGGAACCTGCTTTCGAGTCTCTGGACTGATTACTATCATTTTGTAGACTGTCACATGTGTCCTTTGTCATAGCAGCTTTAGCTACATTTTCATCAACCCCAGGCTCGATCAACTCTTGGCTCTCCTCAAGCATCTCTAACACCGACAGTCGGTGCTCCGAATCCCAAGTGCTTTCAGATGCGCGAGTCCTAGTGTCAGAGGGATGGCAGCTAATACTCCCAAAGCTGTGGGCTCTTGCATTATGGAGTGGAGAAGCCTTAGGACTTGTCAGTGCTGTGAGAATCTTGGCGTCTGCTCCCATCATGATAGCTACTTCACTTGAATTCAAATCCAAACTGCTCTTCTTAAGTAACATTCCTGCTCGACTTTCAGAACTAAAACTACAGCTTCTCTCTGGAAAATGCTTTTGTCTTTTTTCTCCTCTGTCACCATTCTTCTTGAGATTAATAACTTCACCAAAGACAGCATCTTCAACTGGATCTTGACTAGAAAATAATACACTTGATGTACTACCTAAAAAGAGAAAGTACAATTTTAAAAATACATCTATTTTCTGATATAACTTTTATTAAAAAAATGGTTTTTTCTGATTTTTGAAAGTGAGACATAGAGTAAAAGATTCAGAAGGGTTAGATGGTATACAGAAAAAGTCCCAAAACACTGCTTAACCCTGTGTCTTAAGAACATTTTAATGTCTAGTATGTCTTGTATCCTCTATGCATATACATACACATTTTAAGAAAAGATCATGCAATATATACTGTATAAACCTGTATTGTTCACTGACAGATATCATACCTATTAATAAATATAATCTATAAACATGTTTTATATTTTAAGAGTTTTACATTCAACTTAAGAAATACATTGTGTTAAATAGCAGACCTAAAAAGAAACAGCAGAGCTGTATGCAGGTCAAGAATCAACTGTTAGAATCAGACATGGAACAAAGGAATGGTTCAAAGTTGGGAAAGGAGTACATCAAGGCTGTATATTGTCACCCTGCTTATTTAACTTACATGCAAAGTACATCATGCGAAATGCCAGGATGGATGAATCACAAGCTGGAATCAAGACTGCCAGGAGAAATACCAACAACTTTAGGTATGCAGATGATACCACTTGAATGGCAGAAAGTGAAGAGGAACTAAAGCGCCTCTTAATGAGGATGAAAGAGGAGAGTGAAAAAGCTGGCTTAAAACTCAACATTCAAAAACAAAGATTACGGCATCTGGTCCCATCATTTCATGGCAAATAGATGGAGAAACAATGGAAATAGTGACAGACTTTATTTTCTTGGGCTCCAAAATCACTGCGGATGGTGACTGCAGCCACAAAATTAAAAAACGTCTGCTCTTTGGAAGAAAAGCTATGACAAACCTAGACAGCATATTAAAAAGCAGAGACATCACTTTGCCAACAAAGATCCATATAGTCAAAGCCATAAAATCAAAGCAAACTATTTCCAGTAGTCATGTACAGATATGAGAGATGAACCATAAGGAAGGCTGAATGCCAAGGAATTGATGCTTTCTAATTGTGGTGCTGGAGAATTCTCTTGAGAATCCCTTGGATAGCAAAGAGATCAAACCAAGAATCCCTTGGATAGCAAAGAAATCTACCCTGAATATTCATTGGAAGGACTGAGGCTGAAGCTGAAGCTCCAATACTTTGGCTACCTGATGAGAAGAGCTGACTGACTGGAAAAGATCCTGATGCTGGGAGAGACTGAGGGCAGGAGAAGGAAGGGGTGATAGAGGGTGAGATGATTAGATGGCATCACCGACTCAATGGACTTGAGTCTGAGTAAATTCCAGGAGACAGTGAAGGACAGGGAAGCCTGGCACACCACAGTCCATGGGGTCACAGAGTTAGACACGATTTAGCAGCTAAACAGACAGAAAAAGAAATAATCTCTTCTATCTAATTCAATAATACCTTCTATCTAATTCAACAAGTATTTACCAGAAATCTACTTTGCACAAAGCAAATTCATAGTCATAGATTATGTATTTGCTATAGCCAAAGTCTTACTTCTCCAAAGTACTGAATAAAAAGATCTAGAATGGAGTGCTTAGAATCAGCAAATGATAAGAAGCCTAATAAAATCTGAATAGCCAAAATTTTTTCTGTTAAGTTTATTCCTTCAACAAGTATCTGAATGCCTACTAGCACCCACTACATGAAGTGCTAATACAATGGAGAATAAAACAGACATAATCTCAGCCTTCACAGAGATCAATCATGTTTCATCAAGTGTCTATAGGAACCTCCCCCAGCTTTTAGGAGATGCAGGCAGTCATTAACTCCTTGCTACCATGCAATTTTTTCCACGCCAAAACCAAAAACTATCTCTAGTTGCATCACTGCGTGCATGCTGAGTCGCTTCAGTCATGTGCGACCCTATGAACTGTAGCCCCGCCAGGCTCTTCTGTTCATGGGATTCTCTAGGCAGCATGCCCTCCTCCAGGGGATCTTCCCCACCCGGGGATCAAACCAGGGTCTCCTGCATTGCACATGGATTCTTTACCACTGACTCACTGGGATTAGCAGAACTTAAGTCTAAGCATTCATATTTAGGATTCTCATTGGTTTTTTAAAAACCTTAGAGTTTGGGGCAAAAGTTGTTTTTGATAAAGTCTTTTTTTTTCATCTTTCAAATTGATTTAAAGATTCTTTTTAATATTCCAAATTGGTATCTAATAATCATAATCAACCAACTAAAGAGGACTAATAATAAGCATTTAGAGATATTTTTTAAAGCTTTTAGGGGAATTAAATCAGCCTGTTGTGTAACTCTGAAGTTTGTACCTACTTCAAAAAACTTTTACCAATATTTTAGAAAAGATATTTGCAAATTTACTGGTTCTTATTTCTAGGAGTTTAGAGGCACATTTTGTTCAATTTTAAATTGATTTTGACTTAAAATATGTTAAAATATGTTTGACATATTTAAAATAAATTAAAATGTTTGACATACTGGCAAAAGCCTCATTCCATTTCCTCCTTTCTTAATAGAATAACTCTTTTTCTACATCAAAATGTAACATGGAAATAAGATCAATAAAAAGAGAAAAAAAACACACCAGTCCCCGAACTATGTCCATTTCAATATTCTGAGAAGATTCTAAACATTTGATGATGAAAACTCTGCCCTCCTTTTTCTTTTTAATCTGCTATCAATACGCTGGGAAAATAGGATTAAGGATATATCAGTTACTTTTTCAAAAACACATTTAGCTCCACCTCTTGAACAAAAGCCCTCACCCCCTGCAAAATAAAGGAAATTGGTATCACAATAAAAAAAAAAAAAAAAAAACTTTAGGAATGAGAAGTATTTCCACGTTAAAAAGCTAAGCAAATTAACTTCTATGAAGTCACAAACAGATATACTTACAGATAAGACAATTGACTTAGGGAAGTGAACTGTAGCTACTATGCTGCTGCTGCTGCTGCTAAGTCGCTTTAGTCGTGTCCAACTCTGTGCGATCTCACAGACGGGAGCCTACCAGGCTCCCCGTCCCTGGGATTCTCCAGGCAAGAACACTGGAGTGGCCTGCCATTTCCTTCTCCAATGCATGAAAGTGAAAAGTGAAAGTGAAGTCGCTCAGTCATGTCCGACTCCTAGCGACCCATGGACTGCAGTCTACCAGGCTCCTCCGTCCATGGGATTTTCCAGGCAAGAATACTGGAGGGGGGTGCCAAGCGCAAATAACACAGGCCAATCTCATTGTCTTTTAAAAGCATACACTTAAATGTTTGTCTTACGGGTATTTGGGAGGGCCACAACATAATTGAAAGTAGTAAATTTATGGGAGGTACATGCCATAGAGTTACTTATTACAAATACTGATCCCCTGGAGAACGGAGTGGCAACCAACTCCAATACTCTTGCCTGGAGAACTCCAGGGACAGAGGAGCCTGGTGGGCTACAGTCCATGTGATTGCAAAGAGTTGGACACAACTAAGCAACTAACACTGTGACTGTACGACTTAATCATAAATAAGAAGTCGCTCAGGGTACCTATAATAATTGGACAAAAATTAAAGACCCGCTGGTATTTTTGTGTAGAATCTAAGTGATATGAATCTTTTTCTTCTGTATCCTTTCAGGTATAGGAATTACCCTGCTACACACAAGCCCTTTGGAATCTGACCACATAATTGCCTCTGTGTTCAGGATAAGTATGAGGCCTATCCTACAGTTCGTCTCTCATTATCAACCATAAGAAAGGAGGACAGAACTCAGAACAGGCACAACAGTAAGAAAAGTATTCCAGGACTTCCCCGGTAGTCCAGGGTTAAGAATTCACCTGCCAAAGCAGGAGAACAGATTTGATATCTGGTCTGAGAAGATCCCACATACTGCAGAGCAACCAAATTCATGCATCACTACTGAACCCGTGTTTGAAAGCCTATGAGTCCTATAGAAGACTCTGCAACAAGAGAAGCTGCTACAAGAAGATGCCCACACATCACAAGTGGAGAGCAGCTTCGGCTCACCACAACTGGAGAAAGGCTGCACACAGCAATGAAGACCCAGTGCAGCCATAAATGAAGAAAAATTAAAAAATTACACAATACATGAATGCAGTCTTATTTTTTAAAAAAAGGTTTCCAAATAACATCTAAACACATTTAATACTCTTCCTTTTAAAAATGAAGTATTTTTAAATAACTATTTTAATTTCTTCTTTAGCCCATTTATAGGATTCAGCTTATTACTTTTGACCCTTGAGCATGTTCATTACAATTAAGCTAGCAATTTATAATGTCACTAAAGACACACATGGACCTACAGAAGTATGTTTTAAACACTTAATAACAAAAGTGCTGGACTTCCCTGGTGGTTCAGTGGTTAAGAATCTGCCTTGCAATGCAGGAGACATGGGTTCGATACCTGGTCCAGGAAGATCCCACATGCCGAGGGGCAACTAAGTCCAGGTACTGCAACTACTGAGCCCACACTTTAGAGCCCAGGAGGTGCAACTACTGAGCCCATGTGCTGCAACCACTGAGGCCCGCATCCTAGAGCCTGCTCTTAGCAGCAAGAGAAGCTGCAACAATAAGAAGCCTGCGTACAACCAGAGAGTAGTGTCCAGCTCGCCACAACTAGAGAAAGTCTGCATGTAGCAACAAAGACCCAGTGCAGCAAAAAGATAATAAATTAATTAAAAGAAAATTACTTAATAACTTAAATGCAAACACTTACCAGTGCTACTTTTTCTGCCGTTGATATCAAATATACCAGATGGAACTTTCACAATACTGCTGCCCCACGCAGGAGGTTCAGCGGGACTCTGGGGCTCTGCACTAGGTTGAGAATGTTTGGCCACAACAGCAGAGACATTGCACACCTCTGGGAAAAAATATTTGGACATTATCATTCCTATTTTCACCAGTACTGAACAGAAACAGTACTTTTAAATATATCTTATGGACATTTTTTTCTATGTGGAGATGAATACATGATTATTTTATTACTGATTTATTCTGATTTATTTTATGCCATAAATGTTGCCAGTATTGACTGAAATAAATGCTTTATTTTAGCATTCATAATTCTAACTTGAGCATTCCTGAGTGAATCAATTAAGACTGGCCTTTCGTCACATTCCTCATCACTTCTCAAGTAGGAGAGGGGCTTGCTTCTGTATAATTCTGGAGCATAAAATAAGTGACACCATTAAAGAAAGGGAACTTTTGTGTAAGAGGACAAGAAGAACATCGTGTTATCATAAAGCCAAATAGTCCTCCATATTTTCTTAAAGTGATTACTAGAAAACATTTCTATCTCAGTGAGTACCCTAAAAGAAGAAAAACTACAGACTATATTGGAACTTACAAATGAAAAATGTCAACTTAGATAACTGAAGGACTTCTAGTGAAAGAGCATTTTAAAATAAAAGGTACACTGGAATACAAGTTTGATGACTCAAAGTTTAGTCCTGGTTCTGTCACGAAATAGTTACTTTACACTGGCAAATGAATACCACGATGGGTTGCACTTTCCTACAAAACTGAGGGCTGACCTACAGAGTCTCTAAAAATCTTTTAAATTCTAAAATTCAGAGACTACCAAAAATCTATCATATATGACAGAGAGTTTGTGCTAAGTCATTTCAGTCATGTCCAACTCAGTGCAACGCTATGGACTGGAGCCCGCCAGGGTCCTTTGTCCATGCAATTCTCCAGGCAAGAATATTGGAATGGGTTGCCATGCCCTTCTCCCAGGGGATCTTCCTGACCCAGAGATCAAATGTGCTTCTCTTGGTCTCCTGCGTTGGCAGGCAGGTTCTTTACCACTAGCGCCACCTGGGAAACCCATAGATAACAGTACATAATATTCTGAACATTATCACCAAAATTATCAAATAAGACTTTTAAATAATAGAGGTAACTCACTAAGTAAAGCTAAGTAAATATCAGTACTTAACCTTCTGTTTTAGTTATTAAGTCTCCTGATATTTGTTCTTCAGGCACATGAATTTCTGCATCATCCTTTAAAAGTTCATCCTTAGACCCATAGCCTTGGTCAGACTGACCACCTGTTAAAAAGAATAAAGGCTGACATATGTTTTCATATATTTATAGTCCAACTATAAAATGTCAAAAGGAAATTCCACCAACTTATGCAATTCAACTTCTAAAAAGAAAGAAGAGACGAAAGCTCACAAAGCACACAAAACATTTTACAACAAAGATAAGAAGCAAAGAACAGCAGAAAGGAATTTCAAAACTAAAAACCATTACATACTTGAAAGCAATGCATCTTAATTTCCTCATGTATAAATTAGTAGATTTGGATGCTTTGAAAGTTTCTTTTGGAGTGTATTTATAAAATGCTACCTTTTGTGTTAAGACAGAAGTGGAAATAAAACATACACCTGCTTACTTCTGCAAAAAGAAATGCAAGAATAATAAGCCATAAAACAATAAAACTGGTCACCAACAAAAGGTGAGGGGAAAACAGGATGGAAGGGATAGAGAAGAAACTGCTCTAACTACGGTTATCATATTGCTTTTTTATTTTTGGAAACATAATTTCTACATATTCAAAAATTAAATCAGCAAAACTGCGGGTGGGGGTGCAACTAAAACTGAATGTGCACAGAAACAAAAGAAATCAATTGTTTATGTGCAACATAACCACACTTAAAGGATGGGAGAGGACTAATCCAAGTAACTTCTAATACATTATTTTGAGTATACACCCTAAGCCTGAGGGATACTAGTCAAATTCTGAACTCCTTCAGTTTGTTCCTCACAGGGAAATGTGTGTAGCAGTGCTGAAACAATATTATGTGTACCAGAAGACTGAGCAATTGAGTAAATGTGATGATGTTGGGAACAAAGATTCTTACTATGGAAGAAGAGAGATTTTTTACAAAAGAAAAAAAAATGACATGCAGAAAGGCAAAGAAAAACTTGTGTAACTGAGTTGGAATTAGAAGTATTTCTAAAATAATATAAAAAATTTTCTAGCTCTGCTGAAAAAGTCTAGACCACCACCCTGGAGGGAGTAAGCATATCTAGGGCCCAGATCTTGGTTTCTAAAATCTATTGCCCATTAAAAGGAAGCTGAGATCCTTGAAGAAATGGCTGATTCCAGAGCTCAGGCAGGGAAGGTACAAGAATGAGCTAGGAACACTTTGTTACGTAAGAAAGCAAGTGCTCAAAGACACGAGAGGACATTTCTAAAGGACATCCACCACCTTACAACCATCACAGCAGTAAAGACTGGTCCAGGCAAGAATCATCAATGGATGCTAAACTTAAAAGGGGAAGTGTAATGAAAAAGCAGATATTCTTGCATAGTCTCAGAGTATCTCTTCACAAGTGGCTTATTATCTGCAGGAGGGCTAATAGTAACTAACAGAAACCAAACACTGACACCAAGTAACCAAAATCAACACCACCAATGAGGAACAGACAGAACTGTGGCCTCTGAGATGTGACCGTCTCAGAAGGCTATAACAGCATTTCTGTATTTCTGTAGAAGAGCCATGGGTGCATAATCTAATTTAATCACAGGCAAACATCAAACAAACTCAAATTTGGCAGCGTTTCACAAAATAACTTGATTTACTCTTCAAAAAGGTCAAGGTCATGAAAGACAAAGAAACAGTGAGGAACTATGCTGGTTGAAGGTGACTAAAGAGAAGGAGTTAAGTACCATAAAGGAGGTTACAAATGACCACACTGGGATAACAACTCTACATTAAAGTGGTATACAATGTTTCCCTGAGTCAGTAAACCACACTGCAGTCCTGTCAGAGCAAACACAACTGCAATATTAAGAGGTAAGAGGGCAAGATGTATGCAATCTGCTCTCACA
Organism: Bos mutus; assembly: GCF_027580195.1. Taxonomy (NCBI): domain Eukaryota; kingdom Metazoa; phylum Chordata; class Mammalia; order Artiodactyla; family Bovidae; genus Bos; species Bos mutus. Next base: position 87,342,612 of record NC_091624.1, on the reverse strand, counting down.
TAATGGGGAAAAATGTGTGTATGCATATAGAAAGAAAATGATAAATGTGTTAACCTAAAAGTGAATGAAGCTAGATAAAAGTTATTCAAGAGTTTCTGGTAGTACTCTTGAAACATTTAATAAGCTTAAAATGATTTCAAAATAGTTTTTTAAAAGTCTACTTTGGCTTCAATGTTCCATCATTTTAAGGAAATAAATTTAAGGAAATAAAGGCAAGTTCCTAGGGAAACATTATCAAGGATGTCAATGAAAAACACATAAAACAAAAAATATAGTGACTTCCACTGTCTACAACTTTTTATTTTTTTATTTTTTTCACTTTCTGTCACTCTTTAAAGTGCCATTGAAACTATGGGTTTGCCAATAACAAAACAATCAAACAAAAAACTTGCTATTTAGATCACCAACAAGGACCCACTGAATAGCACAGGGAACTATGCTCAATATTTTTTAATAACCTATAAGGGAAAAGAATCTGAAAAAGAATATATATATATAACTAAATCATTGTACATCTGAAATTAACACAATATTATGTCTACTGTACTTCAATTTTTAAAAAAAATTTTATGAAAAATACTGCTATTAAGAATGACTACGTTCAGTCATTTTCTTATTGGCCCTCAGAAAGTCTGGTAAAACATTATGGTGCCATGAAACGGACACTGGACTGGGAACTGAGTAAACTGATTAAACTCAGATATGCCTTCAATAAGCTAACTGACTCAGTATCAGGTACCAAATGGAAAGATTCTATGAGATAATCCTTCATGAAAAGAGTAACTTAAGCATCTGGGCTGGCGGTTTCCAAAAGTATCAGATGACATCACCAGAAACTCTACAGAGACATAATCATGGTAAATTCAATACTAGAGCTTCAGTCATTTGAAATGTAACTGAAAAGAAATATATGAAATAGGGATCTGAAGTTTCTTCCCCAACTGGGGAATACAGAATCTTCATGCAGTTTCCCAGTATTACTAGATCTTTTTTTTCCCCTTAAAGGAGACCAACTTAATAATCTAGAGAGAGAAGGAGAGTGCTTACTATAATAATAATTATTATTGTAAGTGGTAAAATGTTTTCATACCACAAATTATTTTCTTGGTTTTTCACAAATGAAATCAGTTTATTCTGTAAGTACTAGGAAAAAATATACAGGAAAATAAAATAAGGTGGTTTTCAAATTAAAGTCTAGTGAAAATTCCTACATGTTGAAAGAAATTTAATTTACAAACAGGATTGTAACTTATAGTTTTATGTTGATTTTCACCAACTTATACCTGCTTCTGTAATCATGAGGGTAGTTTCTAGCACAAGAATCAGCAGATTAGTTTTAGCAACCAAAACCTACCTCAACAGCTAGAATACTGAAATCTTTAATGCCCATAAAACTATTTGACACAATGATACTACAAATCACCCTCAAAATAAGAATTGTAGACAGGCATAGCATATTTTCAAATAAGATAACAAATATGCTTTGCAAGTTAATCATAAAGTTACTTGGGCATTTTCAGTAGTACATATATGATTATACAGAAGAAAAAGCCAAGAAAACTGAAATTGTTTTCTACTTGTAAAGGTACTTAAAACCAAAGGCCTTTCCCCCACCCATGCATGTCAGCAAAGTTTAACCTAATAAATGGGAAATTACCTGAAGTGGTTAACATTCAAGGGTAGAATTAATGCACACGTGTATCCATAGCTTCACGTCATACAAGTCTGTCTGCACCCCACACCATAACAGCCAAGGACAAATGCAGCACCCAGAAACAGCACAGAGCATAAAGCAGAGCAACAAAGAGCAGAGAAAAGGAAACTTCAGTCATTGAGACAAGTTCATCAGATGAAGCACAGGAATTAAGACTCAGAGTTCTTTATAAAGAAAAGCTTGAGATACTAATTAACAACAAAAAGAAAAAACACAAGAAGGATGTGCAACACACATGTAAAATATGCTACTTTAATTAAGCTTATTTCTAACTTCAGAGGATAGAGCTTTGAATGCCCATGGCTTTGTATGTAAAACTACAAAACTTCAGCAGTTTTGCAGATTTTAAAAAGTGTCATTTAAGGTAATGACCAAGCAAAGAATACTTTTTTTCTCATGGTGTGTGACTTCTTTTCATTCCTTTTTAAAATTCATAATTCAAATATTTAATAACTATTATCCACTTAATGAAAAAAGGACTTGCAATTCGCATTACTATCAGTCAACTTTCTCAGCTCACAATACTTAAAACAAAAGGCCTATTATATAATTCCTACCAATTATAGCATATACTTGCACAAATTAATGAGAACAAACACAAAGTACCATTGAGAGCCTTTTGTACAGCACTCCGAAGTTAATTTTATACTACAGGAAATAAAGAGACATGGTCTGCAGCCAGAGGTCTACCTTCTCCCCTTATTTATACATGGTATTTCTAAGGTACTCGTACTGCACGAGCTTGAAAGAGGAAGGTAAAAGCTTTTTTGAAAAATGGAAGACTTAACGTGAGAGTTAAGTGAAGGGTTAGTGAATCCAGATTTTAGTACCTGTGCTAGAGTGATTGTCAGTGGAATCAAGCCTGATTAAATCTCTGACGAAGACTGTGTTCTCCCCACTGTTAGCATCGTTAGAACTATCCACGCTACCGTGGCTCACCGTGTCCCCATCACTTCCACCTGTGGCATTCTGGGGAGCTGAAGACAAGCACAACAGCAATTCAGTAACTCATGCACTGGTAATCTCTGAAACTAAACATGAGTGACTCACAGTTCTTTTAAAGTTGCAGAATACTTTCTAAATCTGTGAGAGAAGAAAATAATTTGGGGCTAAAGCAACCTCTATCTTTAGTAGTATATGAAAATATCAACTAGAATTCACCTCTATTTTCTGCCTCATATAATTAAAAATTCATATGCCTATAAAACTTATGGTTCAGCAAGAAAGTTATCTTTCCAATCACATGTATTACCTGATATTGAGGAGACCTGTGACTTTTGCACGGTATTTTTAAGCGGCTGCCTAAACTGTGCCAAGCCACGTACCACATTCCGTACCTTCGTCCACAAGAAGATACCACTGCGGGTACTGCTAGGCCACGGGCTCTCCAAAACTACCTAAAGGTAAAATAACGGTTAAAATAATGATTATTAGGAATATTAAATTTTTAAATGCACACACATATAATATATACAAAAGGAATTCTACCCCCAAACCTCTAAGTTTTCTAAATAATAAAATGTGTAGAAATTTATCAGTCTTAATAAACAGCATATATTGCCTAATGTCAATCCTACTTACCTTATTATAATAGCCATAAGTAATAGCATTTGGCTTTATTTTAGCAGTTTTCATTTCAAATAAAACTCTCACTGCTAAAACAGGATGACCCCAAAGTCCACAAAGTTGCATCACTACTCGATAGCACACCTAACAAAAAATAACATCAGAGCATTAGCATATTAGTCTGTGCCTTGTAAAGGTTTTTAAATGACTTCACTCAATTCCTGTCAAAGTTATCAAGCAATAGTTATTACTCTTTTGTCCTTTGTTCTGGTTTGAGAGTCTCAGTAAACTATTCTAAAAACCTATTCATTAATGGAAGTACCAGCACTATTAACTTCTCCATATAAGACCTATGGGCACACATAACATTGGTTTCAGTAACAAAATTTACACAAAGAGACCACTATTATTTTCCATAATATGAGAAGGAATTCATTTGCACAGTATTTTTAAGCGGGTGCCTAAACTGTGCCAAGCCACGTACCACATTCCGTACCATTTTAAAATCACACATGACTAAAATGACTCTCTCCTAAATCATGTTTTATATTTTATGCTAAAGGAATTAAAAGCAGCATCTCTAGGATGCCTACATAACAAAAAGAATTCTATAGACCCAGGTCTTAAAAAAAGAAGAAAGTTGAAAACACATCAGTTCAGTTCAGTTGCACGGTCACGTCCGACTCTTTGCAACACCATGAGTCGCAGCACACCAGGCCTCCCTGTCCATCACCAACTCCTGGAGTTCACTCAGACTCACGACCATCGAGTCAGTGATGCCATCCAGCCATCTCATCCTCTGTCGTCCCCTTCTCCTCCTGCCCCCAATCCCTCCCAGCATCAGAGTCTTTTCCAATGAGTCAACTCTTCGCATGAGGTGGCCAAAGTACTGGAGTTTCAGCTTTAGCATCATTCCTTCCAAAGAAATCCCAGGGCTGATCTCCTTCAGAATGAACTCGTTGGATCTCCCTGCAGTCCAAGGGACTCTCAAGAGTCTTCTCCAACACCACAGTTCAAAAGCATCAATTCTTCGGCACTCAGCTTTCTTCACAGTCCAACTCACATCCATACATGACCACAGGAAAAACCATAGCCTTGACTAGACGGACCTTTGTTGGCAAAGTAATGTCTCTGCTTTTCAATATGCTATCTAGGTTGGTCATAACTTTCCTTCCAAGGAGTAAGCGTCTTTTAATTTCATGGCTGCAGTCACCATCTGCAGTGATTTTGGAGCCCAGAAAAATAAGTCTGACACTGTTTCCACTGTTTCCCCATCTATTTCCCATGAAGTGATGGGACCGGATGCCATGATCTACGTTTTCTGAATGTTGAGCTTTAAGCCAACTTTTTCACTCTCCACTTTCACTTTCATCAAGAGGCTTTTGAGTTCCTCTTCACTTTCTGCCTTAAGGGTGGTGTCATCTGCATATCTGAGGTTATTGATATCTCTCCTGGAAATCTTGATTCCAGCTTGTGTTTCTTCCAGTTCAGCGTTTCTCATGATGTACTCTGCATATAAGTTAAATAAACAGTGTGACAATATACAGCCTTGAAGTACTCCTTTTCCTATTTGGAACCAGTCTGTTGTTCCACGTCCAGTTCTAACTGTTACTTCCTGACCTGCATACAGGTTTTTCAAGAGGCAGGTCAGGTGGTCTGGTATTCTCATCTCTTTCAGAATTTTCCACAGTTTATTGTGATCCACACAGTCAAAGGCTTTGGCATAGACAATAAGGCAGAAATAGATGTTTTTCTGGAACTCTCTTGCTTTTTCCATGATCTAGCGGATGTTAGCAATTTGATCTCTGGTTCCTCTGCCTTTTCTAAAACCAGCTTGAAGATCAGGAAGCTCATGGTTCACGTATTGCTGAAGCCTGGCTTGGAGAATTTTGAGCATTACTTTACTAGCGTGTGAGATGAGTGCAATTGTGCAGTAGTTTGAGCATTCTTTGGCATTGCCTTTCTTTGGGATTGGAATGAAAACTGACCTTTTCCAGTCCTGTGGCCACTGCTGAGTTTTTCAAATTTGCTGGCATACCGAGTGCAGCACTTTCACAGCATCATCTTTCAGGATTTGAAATAGCTCAACTGGAATTCCATCACCTCCACTAGCTTTGTTCGTAGTGATGCTTCCTAAGGCCCACTTGACTTCACATTCCAGGATGTTTGGCTCTAGGTCAGTGATCACACCATCGTGATTATCTGGGTATTGAAGATCTTTTTTGTACAGTTCTTCTGTGTATTTCTTCTGTGTATTCTTGCCATCTCTTCGTAATATCTTCTGCTCCTGTTAGGTCCATACCATTTCTGTCCTTTATCAAGCCCATCTTTGCATGAAATGTTCCCTTGGTATCTCTAATTTTCTTGAAGAGATCTCTAGTCTTCCCATTCTGTTTTCCTCTATTTCTTTGCATTGATCACGGAGGAAGGCTTTCTTATCTCTTCTTGCTATTCTTTGGAACTGTGCATTCAGATGCTTATATCTTTCCTCTTCTCCTTTGCTTTTCACGTCTCTTCTTTTCACAGCTATTTATAAGGCCTCCCCAGACAGCCATTTTGCTTTTTTGCATTTCTTTTCCATGGGGATGGTCTTGTTCCCTGTCTCCTGTACAATGTCATGAACCTCATTCCATAGTTCAGCAGGCACTCTATCAGATCTAGGCCCTTAAATCTATTTCTCAATTCCACTGTATAATCATAAGGGATTTGATTTAGGTCATACCTGAATGGTCTAGTGGTTTTCCCTACTTTCTTCAATTTAAGTCTGAATTTGGTAATAAGGAGTTCATGATCTGAGCCACAGTCAGCTCCCGGTCTTGTTTTTGTTGACTGTACATAGCTTCTCCATCTCTGGCTGCAAAGAACATAATCAATCTGATTTCGGTGTTGACCATCTGGTGATGTCCATGTGTAGAGTCTTCTCTTGTTAGCAAAGGCTTTGCTGAGAAAATGTGTTTAGTGAAGAGGGGTAGAATTGATCATAAGAGGACAATCCAACTGGCAACTCCTAAAAGTTTAGAATCTCACATTTGGAAGACAACAGTAGAAACCATGAAGAATGAGACAGTAATTTTACGGATCCCTGGCAAAGAGGCTAGCCAGCTTACAAGAGCAGTGAACACAGCAGCCAAAAACTACTATAGCTTAATTTGAGAATAAGAAAATATAAAGAAAAAGCTACTCTTCTTGGGATTTGTAAAATGTCTCTATTTATAACAGGGTTGTTTAACAACTGTGAGCAGTAACATAAAGCCAAGTTGTGGCCTCTTAAAAGGGAAGAGAAAAAAGAATTGAGAAAGCATATTTAACTCAAGAGATGAAGGAAGGAAAGAGATGTGAAGAAGCAGAGGATCATAAAGATGTGTATGTGTGTGTGTGTGTGTGTGTGTGTGTGTATGTGTACACACATACATATAGCTAGAAATGAAGAGTTTAATTCAGAAGCAGAAGAGTTCAGAAATTATCAGAGCAACTTCACAAATGACTAGGTTAAAGAAAACTCTTACTATATAAAAGACGCATGCCATGATTAAGAAGAATGTGGCACAAGAGAGTTCTTCAAATATCTGAAGTGTTGTCACTTCACTGACAACTTCTGCAATGCCAAAAAATCCATAAGGAGGTGGAACTGAACTCAGCATAAAACATACTTTCTAACAGAGCCAGCTCAAGCACAGACAAGGTCCCATATGTTACAGACTTCCAACATCTCAGGTTTTATGTTGAAGTTTTACTAAAATATCTTCAAGTTCTATTCGACTCTAAGATTCTATGAGTCATGAAGAAATAATTTACTTTCTGTGTCAAATTGGGATTAATCTGGATTTCCTAAAACCATTCTCAAAAATTTATTCTGAAGTCGACAAAGTATTCCTTCAAACTTCCAGGCTTACTTGTATAAGAGGCAGACGCCAAACTAAAGAAACAGTAAAAATGTCAGGGGTATAATTTTTTAATTGCAGTATGTTGTTGCCTACAACATGATACCTTTTGGATATCTATGGTAGATAAAAGATGGCTACAAACTCTTTACTACTCCTCCCATTGAGAGGGCTCTGTCCCTTCTCCTTGAATTGAAGGGGAAAGCCTCTGAGATTGCATGACCAATAGGATTTGCCTGAAGTGACAACTGTACCAGTTTCCTGGTTTAAGCCTTAAGAAAGGTCAGTTTCTACTTCTCTCTCTTGAAACACATGCTCTTGGAGTGCTAAGCTATCATAGGAAAAGCCCAAGTATCACATGGAGGGGTCTGAGACTATATGGAGGAAGAGTGGTCCATCTGAGCCTGGTTTTCCAGATAACCTTGCCAAGGTACCTAGGCTGGTATTTGAGTTAAGCTGTCTTAAGTTTTACAAACATAACATGCAGATCACAAAGCTGTCAAATTAAAACAAACATTAAGCATATGAATGAGACAGTGGTTTCTAATGGAGTATGAACCTAAAAATCAAAACCACTTACTTGCTAGGTGGGCTTATATATGTGTCATTCATCTAAGTTTCAAATTTTCTTTCTTTGTAAAATGTAACATTATAATATATAATTGCCTCAAAGAGTTGCTGGGAATACCAAAGGAAATAATTACATAAAAATACTGTGAAAAATTTTAATGTGCAATCCTATATGTAATCAATAAATAAAATGCATCAAATATGTCAAGCAAATATATCCTTAAAGTTTTAAAATAAACACTTCTTTCTTCCAGTTGTAGAGATGTAATTATCTCAGGTGACTACAAATCTGTCAATATAACTTGTTATAAGTAGGAATACAACAAATTAACCTCCAAATTTTAAGCCTCCTATCAGAATGTTTATTGGGAAAATAATCTAAAAACATTTTTTAGCTTACTAGTTGTATCTGCTGCATGTTAGAAAACAAGAAAATGTAATTACTTACTTGTAACTACCGTAGAACCTTAACACATACATATAGAGGAAACAACTTTTCAGGAAATTTGTCTTATGAACTTACCAAAGAAACTTAACCAAGTAATGTGCTGTGACTTTACAGTGCAGTAACAACTAATACTAGCTCTCTCATGGAGCATATTTTAAAGCACTTTAAAAATATGATATGCTTTCACAAAGTTGAAATATATCCTAAAATATATCTTAGATACAAAAACTAACTCTATCAGAATAAAATTTTAAAAACATATGAGGTACAAAACACTAATACTGATCAAACACTTTTAATTTCCGAACAGTTTTATAAACATCAGATGACAGAATATGTAATCAAATGTGAGAATGGATATGTTAGTATTTGTTCTGTAACTCTGTATTTGAAGTTTTTTATAACATACAGATAATACTTTGAGAAAAACAAGTTTAGTGTGGTTACAAGCATTATTAAATCTTAATAAGGTACATGCTTTATTAGATTCAGATCTTTTTTATTTTAAAAGAGGAAAAAATTAAACATAAAAATTACTCTATCACGTGCCCTTCTTCAATTATATTTCTCTTCAAATCTTGTGCTGTCTCCTTCTTCCCAAATACCCATTACTCTGAATTTTTATTTCAACTATATTTTAAATTCTAATCTGGTTCTTATATCATTTACAGTTATTTTAACACGAAAATAATTTTTTAAGGGAAAAACAATAAAGAGGAGAACTAAATCAGTAACTCAGTTTCTTCAGCTGTCTGTTGGATAACACCGCTGCCTATCTCTGAGGATGGTTCTGAGCCTGAAGAGGTTCAGCACATTGTTGACTGAGCACTGACTATCAGGTACTCATCTAGACACATGTACATTAACAGATTTAACCATGAAATTAACCATCTGAGGAAAGGAACTAAATATCACTATACTGCAGACGTTTCTATTACATGGAGCTACTGGCATCTAGTGGGTGGAGCCAAGGATACTGCTAAACATTCTAGATGTATAGGAAAGGACCTCACAATAAATAATTATGTGGGCCAAAATGTCAACAGTGCCAAGGCTGAGCAACTCAGACCTCCAGCTTCAGATACATAATATCTGAATCACAGATAGGTTATGTAATCCACCTACGACACAGGTCCTAAGTGGAAAGCCACTTACTAAAAGCCTATTTGCTTCTTAGTAAAGTTATCTCAAGAATAAAATAATCAATATTTTTTCTATTTATCAAGGGTAAATAATCTGGTCCAAGTAAGTCAATCCTTGTTGAATTTCAAAGCAATAACTTTTAAATAAATGTATTTAAAAATAAACAATAGGTATTAGCTCTATGAAACAGGGTAACAGTTTAATGAAAATACCTGAGGTTACTGAAAGCAACTGAGACCTAAATTTTCTTAAAAATATAAATAGAATTTATCTTAGTAACAACTCAGTGTTATACTTGCCTCATCTAGAGGATCCACATCTGTTTTCCTCATCTTAATAAGCACATCATATGCCTGCTGAAGTGCTCTGACCTTAGGATGAGAAACTCTAACATAGGCTGGGAGACAAATAAACCATAAACTGTAACAGTGACTGAAGAGACACTTGGCCCACTGTGGTGGATTTGTGTAACATCTCCTCGCCAACTTATGAGCTGTTTTTATCTCCTAGAAAGAGAATAAATAAAAAATTATGACATTCATTAAAAATTATTAGGATGACAGGAAAAATGAAAAGCAAAAAGGAGAGAAGAATTTAATGTAAAATTTGACTCTGAAATCAAGCATTTCATATTTTTGCTTTTGTGAATGGCTTCCTACTTAGTGCCACATGGTTCTTTTTATAGGAGCACTTTATACTGTTTTAACTATTTTTTTGGCAAGCATGCATCTCCCAAGAGAATAGAAATTCCTTAAAAATGGATATAATTCATGTGATAATAATATAATGGGTAATTAAGTGCTCTTCACAGATATGGCACTCAAATGCTTGATGAATGAAAGGGATTTAGCCATTCATAGCTTATGAGTTCTATAATATCATTCTTGAAAAGTCAGAGCCTTTTCACTCTTCTCCCAACTAAAATGTTTAAGATGTTCTGAGTGCTGAGTTATTCCCCAAGATTTATATCTACCTTCTGTGTTAATTCCATCACAGATTCTTTTAAATCACCTATTCCTTTGCAGGCAACATATTCTGAGAAAGATCACAGACGTCCCTACCTAATAGTTTGATAGGTATATTTTCTACTTCTGATTTTCATTCTGATATAGGCGGAAGATAGAAAAGGCATCAAATCTGCTGAGCTTTATCGAACTCTACAGACATTCAGAAACTACAGAGCCCTCCACATGTCAGACTGACACTGTCAGCCTTGCATTACAGACCCCTCTGTTGGATGTGTTCTAAATAAACATACTGTTATGAGCTCTATTTCCGAGAGATGTGCCTGGAAAGAAAATTCTGGGGCAAATGAAATCTAGAGACTTAGTAGCAAAATTCTCCCATTTTAAAAAACTTGCCTTTTATTAAGCTGATAACAGTACATATATTTTTAAAAATTCCCCTCAGACACACTGAGAGAACTGTGTACTACATGAGATTAAAGACCACCTCAAGTTACCTCTAGGATTTGAGGGACTGCACTCGAACTGGTAAAACCGGAACTAAGGATTTCATTCTGAAATTTTCCATGTTTTGGAGACCCCCCAAATATCAGTATATATATATGTATATATATAAAGGATGTTTGATTTTAACTTGCACCTAACCATAGTTTAACTCTTTATACCTAAATCAAATACAGTATTAAAGCAAGATGTCGAGGTTGTCCTAAGTTAACTCCCTTTATAATGTAATATTCAGTATAAAATATATTTATACTAACCATGAGGAAAAATTAAAATCACAATGAGATACCACTTCGTATGCACTAGATGGCTAAACCCAAAAAGACAGACGATAACAAGAATGTGGTGAAATTCCCACTGCTGGTGGGAATTTTAAATGGTATGCCCACTTTGGAAAATAGTTTGACAATTTCTCAGGTTAAACACAGTGTAACTACATGACACAGCAATTCTACTTAGGCATATACCCAAAGAAATGAAAACATAACCACACAAACATTTGTACACAAATGTTTACAGGACTACTATGCATAATAGCCAAAAACAAAGAACCAACCACATGTACATGAATGGATAAAATATTCCACACAATGGAATATTATTCAGCAATAAAAATACGTGAAATACTGATATATTCTGCAACACTGATGAACCTTAAAAACATGCTAGGTGAAAAAAGCCAGTCACAAAAGACCACAAACTGTACAATTCCATTTTTATGAAATGCCCAGAATAGGCAAAACTATAGAGACAGAAAACAGATTAATGATTGCCTGAGGCTATGGAGGATGGAGGAACTAGGGGAGTTAACAGCTTAGGGATGTGGGCTTTCTCTTTAGGGTGATGAAAATGTTCTATAATTGGCTGTGGTGGTAGCTGCACAACCCTGTGAATGTACTGAAAGCCAGAGAGTATACTTAAAAGAGTGAATTGTACGGCATGTGAATTATATTTCAATAAAGTTTTCTAAAACTGTATTTAGTTCCCAAGCTTCTCTTAGAACATAAACATAAGCATTCAAAACCTTCACCCTCAAATTGTAAGTAGGGTTGCAAAAAATCAATTTTAATTCATTAACAACCATAGTGGATCTTCAAATAATTCCTGTGGGTGATAAGTCTAAACTATGAGCTACATATCATATATACATAGTTTACATTTTAAATTAGATAAAGAATATCTGACCTGTTTAGTTCTCTTAGCCATGAGAGCTGGACTGTTTGTAATGCTACTGCCAGTAGGGTGTCTACTAAAACAAAGTTTCAACTCCTGTGGTCTGTCAAAAAGCTTAAGGTCCAGTCTTGGAAAGTATTTGTAACTAAAATAAAAAGCAAAAATAGAACTGCTGATTTAAAATACATTAACTCTTCATATTATTTCAGAATTTAGGTAAATATTTCTAAACCTCAAATGTAACCAACATTATTCTCCAAAATCCTTGTATACACATTTCTTTTTCAGATATGTAGGATGATGTAATTATAAGATAAGTAGACTATCTACATGGAGACTTTGGCTCCTCCCCATCCTATATGTTATTTTCAACCAATGCCTAAAACACAGAAAACCCTGATATTTTGACTTTGAAGAATTAATAACTCTTTCAACAGAACACATGTATTCAATGATAATTTATATTAAAACATTTAGTATATATATTTTGTAATTTTGTTTCTTTATAAAAGTACCTTGTATTCATATAAAAGGAAAAATACCATAATAGTTTTATATTAGGGATGTACCATAATTTAACAAATTCTTTACTGTTTGAACATTTGTAGGTTGTTTTTCAACTTTGTACATTTATCTTTGTGAATATTTTGCTTAATTTCTTAGCATAAGACCCTATAAGAGTTTTCTATGGTAAATGCCTATCAAGAAAATAAAAATTATTATAATCACTGTCAAATTATTTCCAGAAAAGTTATACTCATATCTTCAAGTTGATAGAATAAAAATGCTTCTACTCATCATTTGATTTGCATTTCTTTAAATACTAGAAAAGCTTAACATACTTTCATATTATTGACTATTGGGATTTCTTCTCAGAAACGGCCTACTTATTTCCTCTGGCCAATTTCCTTCTGAAATATATTACCTTTCCTATTTGATATACTTATCTGATTTACTTATTTGTCAATACCTGCATTCCAATGTATAGTGATTAAAGTCAAAGTAAAAAAAGAGCTCTCTTTCTATAATTGACATGCAATCAAAAGAGTACTTAATTAAATCACTCAATCTCAGGCATACAGTCTTCATTCTTATGTAGTCCTACTAAGATTATATATTAATTTTATTTTTAGAAACAGTTCTTTTATATTCCCACTGCCCTAGAAATTCTTTTATGAATATAGCCTAAGAAAGTAACAGTGTGTACACACAAAGATATAGATAGCAGAAAACTACAAATGAATTCCATAGGAAACTAGTTTAATTGCATGCAATGTAGTTACTCAAAATGACATGGCACAAAAATATTTATTGGCATGGAAAAATGTTCAGACCATTAAAGGTACACACACATCACAACAAATATGTGCAAGATGAACTAATATTTGTTTTCAGTAAATTCAAATATATGTACAAAAAAGACAAAAACATATATATATGATTATTAACAGACATTAAGTATTAGTGCTAAAATGATGTGCTAATTATTTTTGTGTGGTTTTCTGAATGTATTAAAGTATTACCATGATCATAATAATAAACAAACTTTTTAATTTCTTAAAAGATTCCCATCCAAATTCTCTAAGTTTATTTTAATAAAGAGTGATTCCCGGCCCTCTACTTTTAAGTGATAGCTTACTAATGCATAAGAATTTCACAGTTTTTCACTGACAACAAAAACACCCCAAAAGGAGGGGATCCTCACAAACATTTTTCTTCTTCAGAAATGAAAATTTTAAAGATTAAAATGCGGTAAATGTTTAGGTTAATAGTGATCAGCATCTGGCTTCCCTTCAAACAGGGCAGTCCAGTTCTTAAATTACAATCCCTGGTGGTATCTCCACAGAATATTCATCTCCACCAGTTCACAGAATACATTTTGAAAATGACCTTTACAAATGATCAATATACGTATCTACTAATAGTTGCAAAAGATCAAGCTATTAAATTGTATCCAAACAACTTCAGAACCATTCCTGGTACCTGTACTTGGGTGACAGGTCCTTTCCGTCATCAGGAGGTGGCTCGGGTGGCATTATGAATACAGTGTGCTCACTTTTCTGTGAATCGTCTAGCTCTATCAATTTGGTATCTTCTGCTGAATCAACGTCAACCTAAAAATAATGGTTTTCTTCAATTAATTTGCATATCAGCAAGACCTGATTCTAAAATGTTGAAACTTGTATTTAAGAAAAAAATATACCTTGTCTGTTTTCTCTGTGCCTTTATCAGGGAACAACTAGGAAAAAAAGGAATTCTCAGTGAAAATGTCTACTATGAATTTAACAGAGATTATCTTAAATTCTAGTTTAAAAACTATTCTTTTTAATACCAGGCAGATATGAAACACTTCACAATGTATTTGGTGGACCCCATACTTGTATAATATTTCTCTTTTGACTATTAGGATAGAAAACAATTCATTTTGACTAGTTCATATATCCCTCTTTAGAAGGAAAAGATAGGCAATCATAAGAACCTGATTTCTCAAACCAAAAATTTCATTATTAACAAACTCCTGCATTACTGATTGATAATATCTGTGCTTAGTTGCTCAGTCACGTTCAACTCTTTGCGACCTCATGGACTGTAGTCCGCAGGCTCTTCAGTCCATGGAATCTTCCAAACAAGCATGATTGACAATATCCAAGCTTCTCTAACTGAATGATACTGGACTATTGGACTATTTAAGTAAACAAAAAAGTTGAAAAGTTTAAATCGTATTCCTAGAGTTTCAGATCACACTGATGTAATGGGAGAAAATTATGCAAGTCTTCTAAGATACACAAATCATTAGGAGCCTATAAAATTACAATGTCATAATATTCTACCTTTTTTGATACAATCTCTAATTTTATAAATACAGTTTGCATAAACAATAAGTCCTACAACCCACCTAGCAAAAATAAGAGCTCTACGAAAAATGAGAAAAAATATGTGAGCTATCACTGTCAGAAATCAACATAGAAGTACCATGGTGGTCCATTGGTTACGAATCTGCCTGTCAACGCAAAGAACACGGGTTTGATCCCTGGTCTGGGAAGGTTCCACATGCCGTGGGGCAACTAAGCTCATGCACCACAACTACTGAGCCAGAGTACTGTAAGTACTAAACCCCTCGCACCCTAGAGTCCATACTCCGCAACATAAGAAGCCACTGCAAAGAGAAGCCCTTACATGGCAACTACAGAGCGGCCCCCTGCACTCAGCAACCAGAAAAAGCCTGCATGCAGCATGAATGCCTCATGCTGCCCTTCATCACAGGCAAAAATAAATAAATTTTAAAAAGTCAACTTTAAGTTTTTATGAGTGAGTAAAGCCTTAACATATTTCCAAAGTTTCCATCAGGACAAAAGAAATATATCAGCAAAAGTATCTGGAAAGACACTAAAACAAACAAACAAAAAAAACCCCACAGGATTTCCATTACCCACAAAACTAACCTTTTTTTTTGGTTTGTTTTTTGGGGGTTTCTGTATAGCTGCCCTGTGTGGCTTGTGGAAACTTAGTTCCCTGAATACTGACTGAACCTGGGCCCCTGGCAGTGAAAGCAAGGTGTCCTAATCACTGGACCACCAGGGAATTCCCAAAACTAAACTTTTTTTAATGAACTACTAAATTTTATCTTAGTCATGTTAAAAAAAAAAAAATGATTCAGGAGTTTCAGTGATGTTCTTAGTACTTGATACAAAACAAAAGTGAGATTCAGAGAAAAATTAGCTATGTTTGGTAGTATTAGACACCACAAAGGGAAACAATTCTTACATTAAGTGTAGCACTGAACATTTGCGTGTGTGCTCATGTGCACAAACACACACACACAAACACCAGAACGTCAATGCTTTCCTCAGATCATTCGGGCTAATAAAACAATAATGATTATAAAGATAAACAAATTATTAAAGCTTTTCTTTAATACTGATTTACAGGACAAACTTTTACCTTTTCTATGCAGTCATCAAAAAAAGCCAATCCAGTATCTTTATCACTTACAAAACTACATTCTTCAATGAAACGAATAAAAATCTGTGTTTTGGATAAAAGGGTGTAGAATTTTGTATAGGCACGATCTCGACTTTTTAAAAATCCTGAAGAAAATAAAATTAGAATTAAATTCAGATTTCAAAGCAGAACTAGATGTATTATTTTAAAGTTTTATATATACTTTTTATCTTTATATACATACATATATAAAGGGACCATAGTCCCTTATGCCTAATTCAACCATGAAAACTCTTAACTTATACCATCAACCTTTTCACTGAAATATGAATCTCCTAAAAGGAGTCTCTAGCTCTACAGATCTCAAGTAGAAAATTTCTGATACTCTACATACTCTAAAGCAGGAAGGGCTAAATCTTTCCTCTGCAATGCTACCAATTACTTCTGTATCATCTTATAAACACGTCTGCTCTTCTGGCTCTTATTTTATCCATTCCTCGACTAACTGTAGACAGCTGCTGACTTTAGAAATACTCTTTCCTTCATCCACTGAAGAGCAGGGCACCTAATTCAAAGTCTTCTCTCCAACTCGTCCTATCATCATTCTTCAACACCCATAAAACCCAACCATCCAACATTTCAGAGTTTTAAATTCCTTAATTTTCAATAATCTATGGTCTGCTGCTGCTGCTGCTGCTAAGTCGCTTCAGTCGTGTCCGACTCTGTGTGACCCCATAGACGGCAGCCCACCAGGCTCCCCCGTCCCTGGGATTCTCCAGGCAAGAACACTGGAGTGGGTTGCCACTTTCTTCTCCAATGCGTGAAAGTGAAAAGTGAAAGAGAAGTTGCTCAGTCTCGTCCGACTCCCAGCGACCGCATGGACTGCAGCCCACCAGGCTCCTCCGTCCATGGGATTCTCCACGCAAGAGTACTGGAGTGGGGTGCCACTGCCTTCTTCCAGCTCCACATCAATCACCAACTTCTATACATAGCTTCATACTCCCTGGACTTTTCTTCGTAGAACTATAAACAGCTTTGCCTCCCAAATCTCTAATTTACAAGTTACTCTCTGTTACTCCTGTCTATCTGGTATGCTTAAGTTCTTCCTACCAAGCCTTTTGTGAGGGATAATATGCAATCCATTCACCCTTTTACATTCTACATACATCCTTCTATCTTCATGTCTTTAACACTGATTCCATGTCCATTTTCATTATTTTGTCAACACTCTCAATTTTTATGCCCTTTGGTCTTCTTTGTCAAACTCATCTAGTATAACCTAGCTCTGGAGCAATACATTGTCTGCTTTCTCTGGATCTGCACCAGTGTGGCTGAGCGCAAGTTGGGTGGGTGGTGGGGGGTGGAGTTACATAACTAGGTGAATCAAAACCACTTAACTTACACCTTTATCCCTGACCTGTAATCACACTACGTTTCTGGAGTCTGAACTTCCTTTACTCGTGTTTTCACAGTTATTTTCAGTGTTTAAATGTTCTCCCTCCATGTTCTCCCCCTCATCCCTGCATGGTGATAAACTGCAGAGAAAATGGAAATCATTAAGTGAGAACTACATTATCTCACTATAAAATCTATGACTCTTTCTGCTTTCATTTATTCCTTACCACGTTTTACAGTGAGTATGACCCTCCCCTCCTATCTAAGGCCAAGCCCACCATGAGCCTGGGATACAGCTCTTTCAGTGTTCTCTGGAAGATTCTATTAGCTAGTAACCAGTATACTCAAGTCTCTCTCATTTCAAAAATCTTTCCTCAAACATTTTTCCAAAGAGGACATTCAGAGGGCCAATAAGAACATAAAAAGATGCTCAATATCATTAATCATTAGAGAAAGCAAATCAAAACCACAATGAGACATCATCTCACACCTTTCAGAATGGCTATCATCAAAAAGGACAAAATTAACAAATGTTAGTGAGGAGGTGGAGAAAAGCAAACCCTCATTCACTGTTGGTGGAAATGAAAACCGATGGCACCGCTGTGGAAAACAGTATGGAGGTTCCTCAGAAAACTAAAAATAGAATTACCATATGATCCAGCAATTCCACACTCCAGGATACATATCCAGAAAAAACAAAAACACTAATTCACAAAGATATATGCACTCCAATATTCACAGCTGCACTATTTATAATAGTCAAGACAAGGAAGTAACCTAACTAGTCAACAGATGGATGGATAAAGCAGTTGTGATACACACACACACACACACACGCATATACATAATAGACTATTACTCATTCATAAATAAGAATGAAATTCTGCCATTTCCAACAACACAGATGAGTTTAATGCTTAGTGAAACAAGTGAAACACAGAAAAATACTCTATATTATCACTTATATATGGAATCTAAAAAATAAAACAGATTAGTAAATATGATAAAAAAAGAATTCACAGATATAGAAAACAAACTAGTGGCTACCAGTGGGGAGAGGGAAGCAGGGAGGGGTTAGATAGGGGTAGGGGATTAAGAAGTACAAACTATCATGCATAAGATAAATAAGCTATGAGGACACACAGCACAGGGAATATAGTCGGTATTTTATAACAGCTATAAATGGAGGGCGTGTGTGCGTGTCTGTGGCTAAGTTGCTTCAATCGTGTCCAACTCTGTGCTACTCCACAGTCTGCAGCCTGCCAAGCTCCTCTGTCCACGGGATTCTCTAAGCAACAAGCTGGAGTGGGTTGCTATCCCCTCCTCCAGGGAATCTTCCCAACCCAGGGACTGAACCTGCATCTCTTACATCTCCTGCACTAGCAGGTGGGTTCTTTACCACTAGTGCCATACCACTAGTGCCACCTGGGAAGCCCCCATAAACGGAGTATAGCCTGCAAATATTGTGAATTACTATGCTGTGTTGTACACCTGTAACATATAAATGCTGCACATCAATTATAATTCAACAAAATAAATAAATAAAATGAAAAACTTTTCCTTAACAAATAATTAGATCCTTCCCCTCTCTGCCATTTTTCTTCTCAATAAAGGGCCTTAAATAAACAATAAACCATCCACTTGGTTGTTAAAGACATGCAGCTCCAAGTCGTTCTTAACATCTCCCTCTTACATCCCATATTCAATTGCCAAGCTCTATTCAATTTACATCCTAAAAATCACGTTTCCATTCATGCTATCAAATAATCCAGGTCACTTCATTTGAACCAATGCAATAATCAACTAATAAGTAGATCCACACTTTGGGTGCCTCCAATTGAACCTCTGCAGAGGAGTCAAAGAGGTTTTTTTGTTTGTTTGTTTTACAAATGCAAACCTGATCCTATTACCTACTTATATATCCCTCACTGACTTGCAATTACTCTTGGAATAAACACTGAAATCCTTCATTGTTCCTAAAAGAGCCAACACGATCTGGCTTTCATCCAGCATTTCAAGCATGGTTTTTAAGGTCAGTTTTTCCTCCACCCTTTCTGTTATGCTTCAGGGCATTCCACATGCTGTTGTCCTTACTAGATCACCTTGAAATATTACTTAGTTGAGAAAAGCTCCAATAAAACAGAAATAAATAATTCCTACCAAGCAGTAACAAGAAGTCTTTTCTTCTAATGGATCTAGGCAATGATCAGTAAAGGCTACTAATATAATTAAATGAAAGGCTGATGGGGAAATTATAATGAATTGAATGAGTCTGATAACACCTGAACCCATGGATCAATCTTTCAGTTCAGTTCAGTCGCTCAGTCATGTCCAACTCTGCGACGCCATGAATCACAGCACGCCAGGCCTCCCTGTCCATCACCAACTCCTGGAGTTTACTTAAACTCATGTCCATGAGTCAGTGACACCATCCAACCATCTCATCCTCTGTCGTCCCCTTCTCCTCCTGCCTTCAATCTTTCCCAGCATCAGGGTCTTTTCCAGTGAGTCAGTTCTTCGAATCAGGTGGCCAAAGGATTGGAGTTTCAGCTTTAGCATCAGTCCTTCCAGTGAATATTCAGGACTCATTTCCTTTAGGATGGACTGGTTGGATCTCCTTGCTGTCCAAGGGACTCTCAAGAGTCTTCTCCAGCAGCACAGTTCAAAAGCATCAATTCTTCGGCGCTCACCTTTCTTCACAGTCCAACTCTCACATCCATACATGACCACTGGAAAAACCATAACTTTGACTAGATGGACCTTTGCTGGTAAAGTAATTTCTCTGCTATTTAATATGCTGCCCAGGTTGATCATCAGAGAAGGCAATGGCACCCTACTCCAGTACTCTTGCCTGGAAAATCCCCATGGATGGAGGAGCCTGGTGGGCTGCAGTCCATGGGGTCGCTAAGAGTCGGACACGACTGAGCGACTTCACTTTCACTTTTCACTTTCATGCACTGGAGAAGGAAACAGCAACCCATTCCAGTGTTCTTGCCTGGAGAATCCCAGGGACGGGGGAGCCTGGTGGGCTGCCACCTATGGGTCGCACACGACTGAAGCGACTTAGCAGTAGTAGCAGCAGGTTGATTATAGCAATTATATCCATTCTTTAAAGTCATGCTCTTCTTTCATGAAGTCTTCCAAAGAGTTCATGATGAGTATCTTTAAGAATGTTTCCTTTTTCTGAATGTTTATGCCCTCTCACTGAATGATTATGTAAAATCTTTTTCTTGAGTATTTGTTCTATTTCTTAAAACATGTTAAATTATTTTCCATTGGGTATCCCAAGGAGATAGATTTTATACTCCTCTATGTCCCTAAATCCAACCAGTCCATTCTGAAGGAGATCAGCCCTGGGATTTCTTTGGAAGGAATGATGCTAAAGCTGAAACTCCAGTACTTTGGCCACCTCACGCCAAGAGTTGACTCACTGGAAAAGACTCTGATGCTGGGAGGGATTGGGGGCAGGAGGAGAAGGGGACGATGGAGGATGAGATGGCTGGATGGCATCACTGACTCGATGGATGTGAGTCTGAGCGAACTCCGGGAGTTGGTGATGGACAGGGAGGCCTGGCGTGCTGTGATTCATGGAGTCGGACACAACTGAGAGACTAAACTGACTGACTGACTGATATCCCTAAATAATAACTAATTGGACTTAGTAAGTGGTAATTAAATATTTGAGAAATAAGTCATCCTAAACCAGAAATGAGAAAAGATAAAAGGATTATTGGGGAAATACAGATTAAAAAAAACAATAACTGCAGGGCCAAACTATAGATATGTAAAATAATTATCGTTATGAATACTGATGTATCTGTAAGTTTTCCACTATATATATAAGAACTGCTGAATACCAACACAAATTTTTGTAATTTCCTAAAACTACAAATACTAAAGAGAATGAGTATGGTATTTTCCTCTGGAACAAGGCTGTACTTTTCAAAAAATTTTAAACACTGGTGGCTTTATTCCAAAAACTATTTGTTAGAGAATACTGTAAAGCCAAAAATGTATAAGGTCAAAAATTATATAAAGCTGAGAAAACACCTAAAAGCAAATGACCAGCTTCATTCTACTGAGATAACTGGTCACAGAATACTATAAATATAAGCAACATCTTTGACATTTCATAATTAAACACCTCCAATTTCAAATTTCTCAGGAAGAAAAATAAGGTATAAAAGTCAAAAGAAATTCTATTCATAGAACTAGATTACAAATACACAGAAGATCACCATATTTTAATATAAATTTCTAAGATCTTATATAGTAAATACTTCTTGGCAGTACTACCAAAGAGAAAATTTTTTCATTTCAATAAAAAGTATTTATATTTTCAATGCTACTTACCCTGTCGGTCAAACAATGAATCAGCAGCTGTAGCTTTATTTGAAGGAGCCTCTGTGATTGGTCTGAGATATGTTCTGTAGCCCTTTAAAATCGATGCCATAAAGCGCAAAAATGCCTCTTGAATTTCCATCTCAAGTTGTGTCATCTTCTTTTGCCAAGAGAAATCTGCTTCAATTGGAGTCATCTCAATTGCTGAACCTTCTTGAGTTTTTCGGTGAACTGACAAATGAAGAAAGAGAAATAAATGACATTAATACATAATGTTATACATATATAATAACTCAACAATTAAGGGAATTGTCAAAATAGAGCCCATGGCTTCTTGAAACTCCTCTCCGCATTAGTGTGAAGGGTTCACTGGCAGAGGCTCACAGGGAGGCACAGAGAGCACGCTCAGACACCAGGAACCACACAGTAATCTCTCACTACTGGAATTTGTTTTGCAATGAGACTCCCATTAAACACAGCAAAACTACATTTAAATTTAACAAGAATTCTTTTATATACATTCTTTCATTAAAAATATCCCTTCTTATAGTTAGGGAGTTTGGAATTGACATGTACACACCGCAATATTTAAAATGGATAATGAACAAGGACCTATTGTATAGCACAGGGAAATCTGCTCAAAGTTATGTGGCAGCCTGGGTGGGAGGAGAATTTGGGGGAGAATGATACATGTATGGCTGAGTCCCTCTGCTGCTCACCTGAAACTGTCACAATATTGTTAATCAGCTATACTTCAATATAAAATGAAAAGTTTAAAAAAAACTCCTTTTCCTCACATTTACCTGAGAATAGCTGGGGATACAATTTCTTCAAGGTGCTAATCAGATTTTTGCATGGCTTTTTGGGAAGCTGCTTCCAGTTCATGTTCTTCTTTTCATCTGATCTATTAAATAACAACATAATTAATAAAGTCTGTTATAATCTGTCTTTACTTAAACAAAATTCTTATGTCAAACTAAAAAAGAAGATGGAAAGGGTATTTATACTGACGTTACAATTTAAGAGTCTGCATTCTTCAATGATCACTTAAATGATCACTTAAATTCTTAAGTGATTTCCAAGAAGTTCTCTTTTCATTTCAATCAACCTCAGCCAAATTTGGTCATCTCATTCTAACCCTCCAACACAGACTTTCATTAACTGGAGTCATGAATATAACACAAGTCTTGTTTCAAAGTTACATTTTAGAATTATAATATTTTAAGTGTTAAACTTAACTGACTTGAGACTTAAAAGTACCTATTAGAAGCAAATCTCAACAAATATCAGAGTCAGTAACATACAGTCTATATGTTACAAACAGTCACAAACTCTACAAAGATGAAAGCACTATGTGCCAACCATGAGCTGGAGCTAATGCTATATCACTTACCAATATCAATGCTAGAATCTTAAATTCTTAGGTATATATTTCAGGGATATTTTTGAGTATATTAACCATATATTCAAAGAAATATGCATAATAATGATCATAGAGGCTTTGTCCGTACTTTAAAATTTAACTGCAATCTAAATAGCCATCAACACTGGTAAATACTGAAAACAAAGTAGAGCTACATGTATCAACATAGAAATGCTCACAGAAAATGCTAAGGAAAACAGCAAATCAGAAAACTGTACACAGAGGGATGGTATGGGGAGGAAGGAGGAAGGAGGGTTCAGGATAGGGAACACATGTATACCTGTGGCGGATTCATTTTGATATATGGCAAAACCAATACAATATTGTAAAGTTAAAAAATAAAAATACAATTGAAAAAAAAAAGAAAATTGTACAAACGTAAAAACTTTTAAAGCATGCAAAACAAAACATCATTTATACTAGTATAAATATAATGTGTATTGGTGGAATCTGGACTCTTAGTGGAAGATTCATGCAAATTATTTACATTATTCTCTATAATTCTTTGGTATCTAGAACATTTCATAATTGTATAATTAAACATTCAAAACTATTTTATAAATAGTGTTTTGATCTATAGAAATTATACAGAAGTTATTTAAGCCTGGGCAAAATTAACAATCTCTATTATTTTATTCAGAATAGCAAATAAAATGGGGTAAATCTTTGAGTTACAACTTCAAAATAACTTCCAAAGCACCACAGTATATGCAACCTTGAAGTAACTTTTTTAGGGATAGTTACTAAAAAATAACAAAATGTGTACTACAAGAAATATTTAGTGCTTGCCAAGTAGTTCATTGTTTCCAGGCGATAAGTAAATCTAAATGTCCACAGTGGAGATCGATCAAGTAGGTGCACTAAGAGGATATGGAGCTCACTTTCTCCCATCAATACATCAGAAAATACACTGACACGTGGAACAATTCTCATGAAAAACTAACTGAAAACTGGCAGGTGAACTACTGTACCACTAAGGCAATAAGACAGATACACACGGAAGGAAAGAAAAGTGATTTGAGTTGGGACCTGTGTCCATGGAGGGGACTCAGAGGAAAAAGAAGATTATAAGGTGGACACCCACCCAGGGGAGGGAGCAGTGAGAGTCAAATGCAGGGCACCCCAGTCCAGGAATCCTATGCAGGGGAGACAAGCCTGTTTGGAGAACTGCTGGGACTAACAAGAGGTAAAAGAAAAACAAATTTTTCAAAATGGAAACCGTTTAAGAGCTCTCAAGAATAACATTAAATGTACCAATATTCACCTTATAGGGAGGGGTACCAGAAAACAGAAGAGGGGGTCAAAAATGTATTTAAGTAGATTATAGCTTAAAAACTCCCCAAACCTGAGAAAAGAAACATATCCAGATAAAGGAAGCACAGAGGATCCCAAACAAGGTGAACCCAAACAGACCCACATCAAGAGATACCATACTTAAAATGGCAGAAGTTAAAAGTAAACAGTAAATTCTAAAGGTAGAAAAAGAAAAACAGACACTCTGAACAGACCAATCACTAGTACTAAACTTGAATTTGCAATTTAAAAAATTCCCAGAAAACAAAGTCCAGGACCAGGCAGTTCCTCAGGGAAATTCTACCAAACTTCTCTTTCTAACAGTACTGCAAATTATTAAAGAGGATGAAACACTCTCAAATTCATCACCACCAATACCCTGTTATCAAATCCAGACAAAGGCACTACAAAAAAGACAATTACAGGCCAATATCTTTGAATATAGATGCAAAAATTCTCATCAAAATATTAGCAAATCAAATCCAACAATATATAAAAAGGATCATACACCACAATAAAGTTGGACTTACTCTAGCAACACCAGGATGGTTAAATATAAAGAAATCAATCAACGTGACACACCACAAAAGGAGAGGAAAACCACGTGATCATTTCAACGGATACTGTAAAAGCAAATGACAAAATTCAACCACCACCATAAAAACTCTCAATGAAGTGGCTACAGAGGGAACAAATCTCAACATAATTAAGGCCATATATGACAATTCACAGCTAACATCATATTCAGTGGTGAAAAGCTGACATCCTTCCTGTTAAATTAAGCATCCAAATTGGAAGGGAAGATGTCAAACTGTTACTCTTTATAGATGACAGGATACTTTATATAGAAAACCCTAGAAGTACAACACAGATGAACTTACCTACAAAACAGGAAGAGATTCACAGACACAGAGAACAGACTGGTGGCTGACAAAGGGGAACAGGGGAGGGAGACAGATGGACTGGGAGTTTGGGGATGGAAGATGCAAACTATTACATTCAGAATGGATAAACAAACCCTAATGTACAGCACAGGGAACTGTATTCAGTATCCTGTGATATACCATAGTGGAAAAGAATATTAAAAAATAATGTATGTATGTGTGTGTATCACTGAGTCATTATACTGTACAGCAGAAGCTGGCACAACATTGTAAATCAACTCTACTTCAATTAAAAAAAATTTTTGAAGAAAATCCTAAAGTCTCCACACAAAGACTATTAGAACTAATAAATGAATTCAGCAAGCTTGCAGGATACAAGATTAATAGACAGAAATCTATTGCTTTTCTATACAGCAATAATGAATTATCAGAAAGTTTTTTAAGTAAATCCCATTTAAAACTGTATCAAAAAGAATAAAATATCCAGAAATAAACTTAACCAAGAATATGAAAGACCTCTGAAAAGTCATGGAAGGAAAGTGGAGATGATACAAAATGGAAAAATATCTCTTGCTCTTCTTGAACTGGAAGAATTAATATCACTAAAATGGTCATATTACTCAAAGTAATCTACAGATTTAATACAACCCCATCAAAATATTCATAACATTTTTCACAGAAATAGAACAAGTAATCCTAAAATTCATGAACAACCACAAAAGACCTCAAATTACCAAAGCAATCCTGAGGAGAAAGAACAAAGCTGAAAGTATCACATTCCCAATTTCTACTGTACTACAAAGTTACAGTGATCAAAACAGCAAAAACAAAACAAAACAAAACACAGCAACAGCACATTTTATGTCTGGCAAAACACCAGACACATAGATAACTGAACTACACAGAAAGCCCAGAAATAAACCCATGCATCTACAATCTATTAATCCACGATAAAGGAGGCAAGATTTACAATGAAGAAAAGAGAGTTTTTTCAAATATTGGTGCTGGGAAAACTGGAGAGCTACAGGTAGAACAAATGAGATTAGAACATTCCCTCACACCAAATATCCAAACAAATTCACAACAGATTAAAGACCTAAACATATGACCTGAAACCATAAAACTCTAAGACAAAGAGAACAAAGGCAAGACACCCTTTGACATAAATCATAGCAGTATTTTTAGCATCACTCCCCTAAGGCAAAATAAAGGCAAAAATAAACAAATGAGAACTAAGTAAACTTAAAAGCTTTTGAACAGCAAAGGAAATCATCAACAAATCAAAATGATAACCTATGGAATAGAAGAAAATATCTGCAAATGATGTGACCAACAAGGAATTAACACCCAAAACATCTCATACAACTCAGTATCAAAAAAGCAAACAATACAACTCATTATCAGCTCATACAACTTATTATCAAAAAAGCAAACAATGCAATAAAAAAAATGGGCAGAAAGAACTCAAGAGACATTTTTTCCAAATACATACAGATAGCTAACAGGCACATGAAAAGATGCTCAATATCACTAATTACTACAGAAGTGAAAGTCAAAACAATTTTGAGATGTCACCTCCTATCTGTCAGAATGGCTATTATCAAAAAGAAGACAAATAAATGCTGGTGATGATGTAGAGAAAAGAGGACACTCATACGCTGTTGGTGGAAATGTAAATTGGTAGTGGCACTATGGAAAAAAGTATGGAGGTTCCTCAAAAAACTAAAAATAGAATTACCATATGACCCAGCAAATCCACTCCTGGGTATATGTCCAGAAAAAAAGAAAACACTAATTTGAAAAGATATATGCACCCCATTATTCATAGCAGCACTATTTACAACTGCCAAAACACGGAAGCAACCCGTGTCCATCAACGGATAGATGAATAAAAATTATTAACAGACTGGTTCCAAATAGGGTAAGGAGTACGTCAAGGCTGTATATTGTCACCCTGCTTATTTAACTTATATGAAGAGTACATCATGAGAACGCTGGGCTGGAAGAAGCATAAGCCAGAATCAAGACTGCCAGGAGAAATATCAATAACTTCGGATATCCAGATGACATCACCCTTACGGTAGAAAGCAAAGAAGAACTAAAGAGCCTCTTGATGAAAGTGAAAGAGGAGAGTGACAAAGTTGGCTTGAAAGTCAACATTCAGAAAACGAAGATCATGGCATCTGGTCCCATTACTTCATGGCAAATAGATGGGGAAACAATGGAAACAGTAACAGACTTTATTTTGGGGGTCTCCAAAATCACTGCAGATGGTGACTGCAGCCATGAAATTAAAAATGCTTGCTCCCTGGAAGAAAAGTGATAACCAACCTAGACAGCATATTAAAAAGCAGAGACATTACTTTACCAACAAAGGTTCGTCTAGTCAAAGCTTTGGTTTTCCAGTAGTCATGTATGGACATGAGAGTTGGACTATAAAGAAAGCTGAGCACCGAAGAATCGATGCTTTTGAACTGTGGTACTGGAGAAGACTCCTGAGAGTCCTTTGGGACTGCAAGGAGGTCTAAACCAGTCCATCCTAATGGAAACAGTCCTGAATATTCAGACTGATGCTGAACCTGAAGCTCTAATAGTCTGGCCGCCTGATGCAAAGAACTAACTCATTGGAAAAGACCCTGATGCTGGGAATGATTGAAGGCAGGAGGAGAAGGGGACGACAGAAGATGAAACAGTTGAATAGCATCATGGACTCAATGGACAATGAGTTTAAGCAAGCTCCGGGAGTTGGTGATGGACAGGAAAGCCTGGCATGCTGCAGTTCATGGGGTCGCAGAGTCGGACACAACCGAGTGACTGAACTGAACAGACTGGTAAAAAAAAGAGTGAGATTCTGCCATTTGCAGCATCACGGATGGTCTAGAGAATATTATGCCTAGTAAAATGAGTCAGACAAAGATAAATACTATGTGATATCATTTATATGTAGAATCTAAATACAAAACAAAAAAAAATGAACACAGCAAAACACACTCACATTTATAGAAAACAAACTAACGGTTACCAGTAGAGAGAAAAAAGGGGAGAGGGGCACGATAAGGGTATAGGATTAAAAGACACAAACTACTATATACAAAATAAATAAGCAACAAGGATATACTGTATAGCAAGGGTCCTCAACCTCTGAGCCTTAGACAGGTACTTTAATGGCAGTATTAGATTAGAAATAAAGTGTACAATAAATGTAATGTTGCTCAAATCATCCCCTAACCACTCCACCCACCCCCAGTCCATGGAAAAATTATCTTCCAAGAAACTGGTCCCTGGTACCACCCAGTTTGGGGACCACTGCTGTACAGCACAAGGAATTATAGCCATTAGCTTTTAGTAACTTTTATTGGAATATAAGCTATAAAAATACTATATCACTATGCTGTACACCTGAAAATGGTGTAATATTGTAAATCAACTATACTTCAATTCTTAAAAAGTATTGAAAGCTCAAATAAACAAACGTATGGAGCTATAACAATACCACAATTACAGTTTTCAAAATACAATGGTAGATTCATTTCAAAATTATTTTTTAAGGTACATCAAATGTTTTCTTCCTTCCTTAAGTTATTCTTTGGGTTGATGCAAGCCTATTTTCCCCAACCAATTCTACTGCTGTAACCACTGAAGTCTCATCCCAAATTCTTCCTCTATTCATTTTCTACAAATATCAAACAGGAAAGAATAAAAGCACTCCAGGATCTGGAATCTGTCACTTACACTAAGGAACTTTCATTATTTACTGCTCTTTCCCACTTTGTTGTTGCTGTTTTTGGGCGATGGGATGTGGAGGGAGCGCCTAAACATCCATCTAGAACTGGATGGATGAAGCTGCTTTTACGAGTGTGGTACTCTACTCTCTGAACCCTCAGTTATACCACTGCCATACAAATTTATCACCTCTGTAAACACAAACTGTGACTGATTTTTAGTATCAATTTCTCTACAATCCCTGTAAAATTCAAATCTCGAACTGAGGCAACAGCATAATATTACCCTATATTGTGACCAAGGTCACTATGTTGTGACTTACACATGGGTTCTGAATTAAACCTAGATATCACAGCTCTTGAGCTCTGAAAGCAGGGTTTACCCTTTTTCTTTTTAAGAATCCATATTATCTTCTGATAAACATAAACATCTCCTGCCTACTGTTAAGATTATTATCCAATATAAACTATTATAATACTGAACACATTGAATCTTTTTCAAACCACATAACATTCTAGGATTCTGATACCTGTCCTGATTGAGAATCACTGAATTGAAGACATATTAACAACTTTTAAAAGTAGCAATTTGTATATGCTTTCAAAGAGCTATAATTACATGTGGAGAAAAATATAAAGGGAGATAATATAAAAAGAACCAACTTACAGATATAACATGTTTGTATCCAAGTCAATGCAAACAACATCTTGTGGTGGGTCATGAAGATCAAAATACCTTGAGTCAACTCCAACTATAAATGGTAAAGGTGCACTGAGCACTGCCGCCAGTAAAAGAGGACAAAGGGGAATATATGGGCACTGCCACTGAAATGGAAAGATCATCTGGGAAAAAAGTTTTAAAAAATTAACCAACTTTTAAATTTGCAATGAGAATTACGTAATTAATATTACAGAAAGGGACCGTTAAAAAGCAGCTAAAGTCTAGTTTCTTTCACTTTAAACTTCATTCCAAAATATAAATGACTATAAAACATTACAGGTTAATCCTATGAACCGATATGATTAAAACCTTTAGACATGACAATGATCATAAGCACAATTAAAATGCTAACAGCTCTTTGAACGTTAATTCTAATGTCTATAGAAAATCCACATTCCTATTTTATGGAGAAAGTGAGAGGAAAAAATTGATGGAAATTTTATAAAACAAATTCATGATTTTTAACTGATGCATTTCATCCATCTATTAAATTTCAAGATAACCTCTGATTAAAATTCAACTAAGAACATCAAAATGAAACAAAAAATTTAATCAATTATCTCAGGAATAGTAACAGTCAACTAAAAATTTCAACAAAAAATTTTCCTAACTGCCCAAATAAACACAAAATGATCCACTTCAACCAATATTAAAATTTTAATCACTGATGACAAAATCTTTCCTCTATTATAAAAATCTTTGTAATCTTTCAAGGTCTAGTTCAATTGTCACCTTACACATCATTATTCACCCAAATAATTACCTATAGCATTTACTACCTCTGCCAATTATTCCAGATGATTACATAGAATTGGAATTTTGTCTTCAATCATTTACTTGCTTTCTGGCAACTGAGCACTTAACATGTACCAAAAACTGTTCTACATTGATGGGGCTATAATGGTGTATAAAACAAAGATCCATGCCCTCATGAAGTTTATAGTACAGCATAAGAGTCAGCAAACTTTTTCTGTAAAATATACAGAATATTTTATGGCTTGCAAACCATAATGCGTCTGTCACAAATAACTCTGCCTTCATGTATGAAAGCAGAGGAAATATATAAATAAACAGCCTATGTTACAGTAAAACATATTTATGAAAAACAAACGGCAGCCAGGATTTGACTCAAACACCTGGTCTAGCAGGAAGAGAGAAAACAAAAAGAAGACATAATAAACAGACTATATGCCATGTGAGAGAGTGCTAAGTGCTATGAGGGAAAAAAAAAAAAAAACAGTAAAGCCAAGAAAAAGGTACTAGAGTTTAGAACAGTAGAGAAGAAAGAGGCAAAGTAGGCTAACAGGCCAAACAGGGTAGGCCTCATTAAGAAAGAGACACTGGGCTGAAACTTGAAGGTGGTGAGGGATTTAGTCAAGGCGATACCTAGGAGAAGAGCACTTTGAAGGAAAGGAACAGTCAGGGCAAAGACGGTATGGTGTGAGGATTGCCTAATATGCTCCAGGGGTAGCACAGGCCAGCGCAGCTGGAGCAGAGTGAGCAAAAGGGAGAGAAGTCATGAGATCAGAGAGCAGAGGGGCAGAACTGCTTGCAAGGGACCTTGCAAGGACTCCAGATTTCCTCCAGTGAAAATTGACTACCTTCCATTCAACAAAAGGTACGTTACACCTCCAACTATGTAAGAAATTTCAGAATAAAACTACTGAACAACAAAATACAACATCCTTATCTTCATCTTTGACTTTTGCAGCACAATCAAAAATACAGTCAATTTCACAAAAATACTCACTGGTTCCACCAATTCTTGCTATAGTGAAGTGAAGTCACTCAGTCGTGTCCGATTCTTTGCGACCCCATGGACTGTAGCTTTCCAGGCTCCTCTGTCCATGGGATTTTCCAGGCAATAGTTCTGGAGTGGATTGCCATTTCCTTCTCCAGGGGATCTTCCCAACCCAGGGATCAAACCCAGGTCTACCACATTGTAGACAGATGCTTTACTATATGAGCCATAAGGGAGGGCTCCATTAACTCTTCAATATTCTTTGATATTAAAATTATTCTCCTTTTGCAGAATTTATCCTGTCACCATTCTTTTCAATTTTCTTCTCTTTAAATAAGTTGCCTTACTATCAAATCCTCATTTATCAATAGTCTTACAAGCAACATCAGTTACATAAATTTCAAGCAATCTTGCATTTTATTAAGATTTCCAAGTTCACACTGCAAGAGACTAAACTACAAAGATTCAGACAGAGGGCAGTAGATAATCCCTAAAGTTTTATAGGAAGGAATATTTGAGTGGGAACTTCCTAAAACTAGTCAGTTCATTAACAAATATTTTCATGTTATAACTACTTTTGCTTTCACATGCAACTGGGGAGGTTTGGAATAATCAGTATATAACTAGGATCTTTGCCCCCTATGAACCATCTCAAATAGTTATTAGTGTTTTCAGTCCTAGCAGCATTTCTTTGACCAGATTAAGATCTTGGAGACATATCCCATTTGTTGATTCAACAAGTATTTAC
Source organism: Bos mutus (assembly GCF_027580195.1). Lineage (NCBI taxonomy): Eukaryota > Metazoa > Chordata > Mammalia > Artiodactyla > Bovidae > Bos > Bos mutus. Next base: position 87,310,438 of record NC_091624.1, on the reverse strand, counting down.
TGAGTGTTTACTCCATGATATTAACTGTAATAAGTGCTGAGGACATAGGAGTGAAAAAGAGACCTAGATCCTTACCTCCATGACAGTAAAATGGGGAAGGGAAGAGAGGAGAGTCTACCATTTTAAATTAAACAAATAATGGAAGATAGAGAAATGGAACATCCAAAATTCAACATTATGGACCTATAAAGCCCTAATGATCAGACCTCTTTCTAATTGCAATGGGATGCCATCAAGAGATTTTAAAACAGGAGAGGACTTAAATTTTTATTTATGCTTTTCACAATAGCAAAGCATTTGTACATAATTCAATTTTACAATCACCTAGATTTTCCTGTATGTTACTGGCCACAATGATCAAAGGCTCAAATTGGGAGAAATTAGTCATGCCCACAATTTTAGGGCAGCTGAAACTGACTAGAGCTTCTCATTTAATACAGTAAGCTTCATTCACAAGTTCTATTTTTATGTAATCATATAGCTTCTCTGAAGAACTCCAAGATATGAAAAATTAGAAACTAAAATTTTCTCTCAATACAAATTACTTTTTTTCTTTATATTATCTCTTTGCCACCCTATTACATTTATGTTAAACATTTAGTGGTAATTTCAAAGTTGCTTTCATTGAAGGAAATTTTCCTTCAGAGTAAAAATTCTCTCAAGAATTCTGTACTAAAAAGAAAATTCTATACTTACAGCTACAACAGCTTCAGCTACTCCAGTCAACACAGCTGGCCTCAGAGAATGCAGCAAAATCTTACTCTCAAGTAAAACAAAGAGCAGGAGTGTTGCACAATTCTCAGGACCCAGATTCATTAACAAGGTGCTAAAGTTAGCTCCACTAGAAAAGGAGAGAAAAGATTATGAACTATTTCACCAAAAGGTATTAAGATTTGCTTATTAAATTATTTTCTGAATATTTATAAATTGAGAATATAATATTAGCCTCAAGTCCTGATTTAGGACCTGATTTAGTTTTTATCACTGAAAAGTAGCAAAGTTAATGAGATGGTGTAACAGAATGATTCAAATTCATCCTTCAAAAACAAAGAGGCATGTATCAGGAAAGATCTTCCTAAAGAACAGCTGTTTGAGCCGAGCTCAAAAGAAAGAAGGTAGGGGTGAAGGTAGGGGTTCGTGGGGAGACAACATTTGCAAAGTTCCTGAGGCAAGAAAAACCATCTGCCATGTTCAAGGAATTGAAATAAACATATTGTGACTAAAGCATAGGGAAGGAAGGGGTGAATACAGTAAGAGATTATGCCCGAAATAAAAATATTTGCATTCTCCCAACAATTTTATACTAGCATTCTCAAAAAGACACACTGCAATGTGAATAAAAAACTGAAGAACAAGAGCAAAAGGGTGCCAATTAAGAGGTTCATAATGAAATAGTTCAGGTAAAAGACCACGCGAAGCCTGGACTAGCAATGCAGACGAAGAGAAGCTAATAGATTCAAGACATTTTAGGAGGTAAAGTCAGTTCACCTGAAATATTTAGTAATAAACTGGATATGGGGACGGGAGATGAGAGGAAGAGGGAAATACTCCCTACATCCAATTTTTCAACTCTGAGTGTTTCATTTTTAAAATGGTGAATGACCCCTGCCATCCAACCAGCTATCAAACTTAGAAACATTAAGGCTATTCTCAGTTTGTAAAAACAGCACAGCTCTATTATACTAACTCTTAAAATATTTTAAAGCATTCTGATCCAAGTGAATAAATGTATTATTTTATATACTATTAATTACCTTAGTGGTAAAGGTGTAGAAACTGGTTGTGATAATATTAATGCATCATGGACTGATAGCTTAAAAAAAGAAAAAAAAAATGATAAATTAACGAAGCCAGTTTTAAAACCTAAATATTTATTATCAAGGGTAAAATGGAAAACTGTTTATTATGCAGACTGACACAGTTTTGGAACCATGTACTAAAATATAAAACAACAGTGTTTACTTAGAAGTATATAGTTCTTTAAAATTAAATGATCAAATCAAATGAATTTTGATTCAGTCAATTAAAATACACCTGTGTAAAAAAAGTAACTGCTTTTTAAAAGCCTTATATGTATTTACTCTATATTTGGCAACTACTTAATATGTATTAATACTTGCTGAACTAAAATACATTCAAGATTAACAATACCTGACTGGAATCCTATATAAGGTTGGTAACTATCTTAGAAAAAATGTTTAAACAGCTTGCCTCTATAGATCAGAGCTACTCAAAGTGCCAGTCTACAAACTATTATCGGTCTAGGAAGAAATAGTATATATAGAGAAAGTGATTTAGAAACCTTTATGGCAATTTGACATTGCTCTCATATCCAATTACATTATCAGTGAACTTGTGTCTTTGGACAGGGTATAGACCTGTTCATGTCTATACTGACTGTTTATGTCACAAGCTATATGCTTATATAGGTCTGCCATCACCTGGAAATAAAAAAGAAACTGGTCCTTTAACAAAGACAGTTTGAGTACTATTACAGACAACTTTACTTATGCCCTCCAACCATAACTGATTTCACATTTAATATTTATTAAGTCATTCTCATATTAAAAACTTGCCCTCAACGTAATTCTGGGTTTTATGTTATTAAAATCAGCTACATAAATTTAGGCCACAAATGGACCAGTGATGATGTCATGAACAAGTATTATAATTATTACAATTCTGTATACCCTAAATTCAAAAAAATAGTACAAAAGAGTATTCACTAAAGATACAAAATATAAAAATTCAAGGACTTAATGGATGCATCTTGCTCTGCCTCAAACCCAAAGGGCCACAGAGTCCACACTGCAATGACTGGAATGAATATATGCAGCGCTCCCCTCAAACATATTCTTTTTTTATTACCTGTACCAGGATTCTCGGTCTTTGAGGTGAAGGAAAAGGGATGTTTTGCATAAAATGTGAAATGTGCCTAGAAAAAAATTTTGAAATAAAGACAGTTACTTTTCTAAAATACTTCATGGATTTTACAGATCTTAAATATAATTTATCATCCCAGATTTGACAAAGCCATTTACCTAAAACTTAATAAACAAAAGTCAATGTGCCATTAGAAAAGATGTGACTTTAAAAAGACAGTGACTCCACATCTATTTTTCTGGCTCACAAAACATTTCCATGACAGAGAGATTTACAAATTGAAGGGAAAACATGTAGAGGTCAGTGAACACTAAAACCAAAACCTTACTTTAGTATCAAAGAAACTGAAAGTGAAGTCGCTCAGTCCTGTCCGACTCTTTTTGACCCCACGGACTGTAGCCTACCAGGCTCCTCCCATCCATGGGATTTTCCAGGCAAGAGTACTGGTACCTCACCCCTAACTTCTACATCCGTTTAGAGATTTTTTAACTTGAAATGGTCATTTGGGTTGGTTTGGGTATGTGTGCATCAACAGCTACTTTTCTCTTGGTTATTCGAGAATGAGCAGGAAGAACACACACAGTGCAACGTGTATGTTTCTTCCTTAGCTGAATTCTCACATTTTTATGTGATCATTCTCACCACCACTCCTCAGTTTTAAATTCGAAGTCAGGGATTCTGTGAAGAAGAGAGCAAGTAAAAAGTAGGATGATTGTGATTCTCCTTCCCTTTCAACTCTTTATGCTTAAAGTTAGGTAAACAATGAAATGTACATATATACATCCAATTTTTCCATCAGACACCCTTCAAATCATTATACATACTTCTCAATGGGAAGAGGATGTGGTCCAGACACAGAAAGTTTGTAGATAAACATGAGAAATTTTCTAAAAGCTTCAAAAAAAGGCCAGTGCGAGAGTAAACAAATGCATTTGTTCGAATTGATGGATTTAGAGACCATTTTTCTCTCCACAGGTGTCAACAGGCCCAGGTGCATAAGCTGTTTTTCTGTCAGAAGTTCTCGAGAGTAAGGCTCGTAAAACTGGATTGCAGCTCCATATACCTACAGAGTAAAAGAATTTCATGATAAAATTTGAGTGTTTTTTAAAACTTAATTTCTCTTTCTCTATTCCAAAAGAAATATTTGCTTAGAGTACATATGACAGATAAATGAAAAAAAAAAAATCTGAAGCACTGCTGATGGGAATATAAAATGGTTGCAGCTATGGTGGAAAACAGTTGGCAGCTCCTCCAAAAGTTAAACAATTACCATATGATTCACCTACGTATATACCCAAAACAATCGAAAGCAGGGACTCAAATATTTGTACACAGCATTATTCACAATAACCAAAAAAATGGAAACAACCCAAACGTCCACCAACAAATGAACAGATACACAAAATGTGGTACAGTCATCCTTCAGTATTCAAGGGTGGTTGATTCCAGAACCCCAGCGGACACCAAGATCCATGAATGCTCAAGTTCCTTATACAAAATGTATGAGTAGTACAATCAGCCCTCCAGATCCACAGGTTTGGCATCCATAGATACAGTGGGCTGACTGTATATACATTCATGAAAAGAAGGGAAGTGAAAAGCAAAGGGGAAAAGGAAAGATACACCAATTTGAATACAGTCATATACTCATATGTATTATTCATCCCTAACAAGGAATCAAATTCTGAAAAATATTGCAACATAGACAAACCTTGACAACATTATGCTAAGTGAAACAAGCCAGACACAGGAAGACAAATATTCTATGATTCCATTTACATACGCTACCTAGAATAGACAAACTGGTAGAGACAGATAGTAGAAAAGAGGGACATACGGTAGGATTAGAAGAAGCTTCTGTTTCAAGTGATGAAAAAGTTCTGAAAATGGATAAGTGATACTTTTATAAGTCTTGTAACTGAAAATAGATAAATGACACTTTAATAAATCTTCTAACACTCTATATATATGTGTGTAGGTATATACATGTGTATATATGCCATATTTATGTCTGTGTGAGTTATATCATATTTATCCTTTAATTTACAGATACAAACAACACTCTCGGATACAATTATTTCAAAGTCATCTCAAGGGTTTTTAACAAGCAATATGACAAAAGCATCTCAAAGAGGCTCTGTTGTTCTCTACTAGTCAAGGTATATTTGGTAATTCAAGTGTTTGAAGATCTTTAAAAATTCATTTATACTTACTGCTTTCAAAGTGAGAAACTATAAATGATTATTAAGCTAGAAAGTTAGCTTACTTGTAAGCAATCCAGTCAATGCAGTATTGGCCTTCATTCACTGAGTATTTTACTATGTTCCAGACACTGTGCTGGACACTTAACCTCATCTATCATCTTACAGTGGTTGAAAACATGACGGCTGCTCATGGACACAGATGCATTTTTGTTTGCTTCACAAAAGTCAGCCTCTGTCAGTTACACTTTTCAATAAAATTGTGTATTCTATCAAATATCCTATGAAAGGTTTCAATTTTTAAATTTCCACTGATCTGTAGTTTTATTTACTTTTTATTTCCTAATTGTTTTGCCATTTCTTTTTTATTTTAAATGATTATTCTTTGTCATTATTACTATTTACAACATGTTTTGAGTTTTTGGAACCTACAAATATACATGTGCTTTAGAGAATATATACATTCATTTCTCCTGGGATATGCTCGGGTGTGTAACTGTTGGGCCACAGAGTTCTCTCTTATCCTGTTGATAACGTAGAAGTTCTTTAAATATTCTGAATACAAGACCTTTGTGGAACACATACTGTATCACATTACTTTCTCCTTTTCCACCTTTTTTCCATTTTCACCTTCTTAATGGTACCTTTGAACGAACAGGTGTCCTTAACTTCAATAAGGTCCTATTATTCACCTTTTCTTTCATGGCTAGTGCTATGTCTCTCCTTTCTGGGGGCTTTTGTCTTTGGTATTCCATGGTTTTACTATAACATGAATAAGTGGTTCTACATATATATATATATATATATATTTTTTTTTTTTTTTTTTTTTTAAGATTCAGAGTACATCTTTCACCTGAAAACTCAATTTTTCATCAACCCTGGAAAACTCTCAATCAACCATTAGCTCTTAAAATGCTGCCTCTCCTCTTTCTAATCTCTCCTTCTGGATTATTAAGTATCTATTGGTCTTTTTGATTCTATTCTCTACACTTTAAAACTCTTTTTATGTTTTCCTGTGCCACGTTTGAGGTTAACTTATTTTCCACTTCATTAATTCTTCCTTCATGCATGACTTACCTGCTGTTTAAGCCACTGATTAAATTTTTAGTTTTAAGGATCATATTTTGCATTTCTAGACACTTCTTTTTCCAACTTGTCTACTCATTTTTCAAAATATCCTGTTCTTTCTTTAATGTGTTGAGCTTCTCTCTTAGGTGTTGAATATTTCCACTATATATTCAATTTATAAAATCTTTGATATTATCATTCTATCATTTCAATATCTTAAAGGTATAATCCAGGTCTGTGTCTTATTGATTCTTCCTATGATACCTATGTCTTCTATCTTTTATTAGAATCTCATCTTGAGTCCTGGGTTTTGGCTTTATCTCTCCAGAGACTTTATATTTGCTCCTAAGAACACTCAAGTGGTATTAGTATCTTGATTCCAATTTTCATGTTGACTTCTCACTTTGGGCATTCTAGTACAAAATTTAAATAAAAAATGTATTGTGTCTGAACAGGATCCTAACATTCAAATAAGACATCTCATATTAAACAGTCTGTGGATTAAAAACATGGGCAAAACTGGTTTAATAAAAGGAAAACATATACCTTTTCAGCAGAAGAACCTGTGAGAACAAAAGTTGAGAAAACTGGAAGTGGGTATTTGCTTTGAGGATCCCAACATTCAATAGTAGCTCCCATCGGAAGGCAGAAGAGAGGGACACATTCTGAGAGTGGAAATGACTCATAGTCCTCTTCTGGATATCTAAAAATTAAACCTTTTGGAGAAAGAAGATAATGATAATTTATTTATCCATTGATTCCTTATTTTATTTATTCTTTTTATTTTTCATTCTTTGGCTACACTGCACAACTTGTGGGATCTTAGTTCCCAGATCAGGGAATGAACCCAGGCCCACAGCAGTGCAAGTGCACAGTCCTAACCACTGGACTACCAGGCAACTCGACAATTTTTTTTTAAACTATTTAACTTTTAAATAGTTATTTTTAAATAGTTATTAATATGTAAAACATACTAATAGGATATTTTAATTGCAAATTTTATATGTGAAATATTTATGTGTGAAATTTCAAGATCAACTTTTCTCTTGCCATATCAGAAATGAGAATAACAAATTTAACATTTATTTTTACTCATGGACTTAGAGTTCATTAAAACACTAAAATGTATTAAATATACTAGTTAAAATTCTATTTAACAGAACCATTAATTTATTTTTCCTGCATACTTCCAACGTCTTAGAGAATGCAAGAAACATTCAGGGAAATTTACCAACTATAATAATAAACAACTCAGGGAAGGGACAGTATTGCCAAGGCAGCAGAAATTATCTTAGCCCCTAAACTTATTTTGAGAGAGCAGCAGTGTAAAATGAATGCAAGATGAAAAGTAAATGAGATAGAAACTCTTGCGACTAAGTATAAAGTATGAGAGATCAAGAAAGCAGGAGGAAAGGGGCACTCTGAGAAGCCTAACAAAGCCTCCTCAGAATTAAACAGCTACATGGTGTCTCTAATATCTCTAATATGCAGACACTTCTAGGTTAAACATTTGAAAATCAGTAGCTGAATTTTTAAGTCTAAATTCAGTCTCCAAAACTCATTATTCTAATATGTATGTCTTATATCAAATGCCTGAACAGTTTCACAAAACTTGTTTCTATAAGTTAATTCTGTAAGTTTAAGTGACACTAACACCTCAAAAAAAATTTTTTAAGGAAATCACATGTAATCAACACACTACAGCAATATCAACAGTATTACATTTTAAAGTGATACTGAAATTTATAACTGTCAGTTGCTGCCTTTATTTTCATATTATAAATTAAATGGTTTGATTCATTAATATGGATGTCTTTATGAGGACAATTAAGATTTCTCATATATGGATCTGCCTGACTTCTCTGAAGTAAAACCTTATTCCAAAAATTGTGCATGACAAAAAGTAATGACACTGCTTCTTTTCACCAAGAAGTATTCCAGTATCTCTTCTATTTACAGCTGGAGCATACCTGTATTTTCAGTTTTTATCCCACCATACCAGTGGGATGAAGAGGTCACACTTAAATCTTTACAGCCCTTGACACTTTACTGTGCAGTAAGAATGTGACGATAGATTTCTCAAACACTTCATGGCAGAAAAGGTTCTCAGGCCCTCCTCTCTTCCATATAGCTGATTCTTTGCAACAAGGGAAAAAGGAAGCAAGTCCACCTCTCATGGCAAGTAACATGTGGTTTCAAATCAGACACACAGAGATAAGAGAAGGAGATATATAAGAAGTAAAGATGCAGTCTGACACCTTTCTGATTATCAAAACATAAAAAGGTCAGAAAGTAAGCATTTTCCACTCAACTAGACTAACAGTTCGAATGTTTATTCCACAAACGCTTGTTTGGAATAAAATTTTCTGTTCAAATAACAGTGTATTTTTGTTGGTAAGGGGTAATATTAATATATCCTATAGTATGAATTTAAGAAAACTTATGTCTTTACATGCTAAAGTTATAATTAACTCAATTTATGAATAGATCAATTTCACAAACTGTATAAGGGAGCAAACACTGTCTCTTCTAACCAAATGTTAGTGTGTAACAATTCCTATAGTAATAGAAACCTTTTTTTTTTTTTTTCAAATTTACTTACCAGCTTTATATGCTATAGCATTAGAAGCAGGCACAGACTTCTTATAACACAGAAACACACTGGAACCCCACTGTAAAATATAAATTAGGTTTTAAAAAGACAAAAGTGTGAGTGAAAATCAATTGATTTTGTCAAATGTCTTCTAAAGATTTTGATTATTTCTTCAGGGAAGTCTATTTAAAACATGTTTATCAAACAGACTGTATAGTATACAATATAACAAAGCATGAAACTGAAAACACTAAAAAAAAAAAAGGAGTAGTAAAAAAACATTGCCACAAAAATTAAACTGATGTGAGGTTTGTTTCAAAAAGTTTAAAACTCTGTAATCATACAGAGGCTGCCTCTCTTTGAAAGAAAGAGCACAAAATGGAGTGGATGCTGAGCCCAATCTAGGGAAGACTGGGGCCACTAGATGCTATCAAGTCATTATCTCCAGAGTCAAACTGGTCTTGACTAAACAGCCTTGGGTGCATCGGTCAGCTCTGACTATATCATTTAGGCTTTCAGTTTGATTTAAAATATTTTTCAAAATAAACATAACTCAACATAAACACAACTCAGAATAAACGTAACTTTAGGGTCATCAAAAACTATAAATTCAATGCATATGTTGTATTTTTCTTTTTCACTACAACCCTTTTAAAATAAGCATGAAGACTACAATATCTAAGATAATTAAATAAACATAAGCAGTATCTCAACCCAGTCTCCCTGAAGTTGTCCTTGAAGACAACACTGAAACCCAAAAGCTAGTAAAATCTGTACATTAGTGTGATGTTTAGCACATACCAAGAAAAAAAAATCCCCTACTTTAAATATCTATTTTCTGGATGAAATTATTCTAAAACATCAGATCACTAATGATTTTTTAAGTTACAATGAACTATGAAAATTAGAAGGCTAAAATTTTTTTTTAAGTCATGAAAATATAAACTGAGAGTAAATAATAAGCCAAATGATAAACAGGAATCCAAAAAATTTTTCTTAATTTTCATATGAAATTTCGGAAATGAAACTTTATTCTTACCATTCCACAATTTAAGTTTTTATCAACTTTGCAGAAAGTATGGGGAGGGGTTTCTCCCTTACTGGTTACAATAACACAGATGTCAGTTACAGCCAAAGAATTCTGGGGCCGAATTAAAGGAGCCCTTCGATAAGTGATAAAGATTCTTTGTGAAGTAGTTGAACTATTGTTGACATTGGCACAGCGACCATAGGGTGTGGCTTGGATCACTTCGCATCCTGGAATAAGCCTTTCTTTCCCATCATATAAAACTCTGTATGGAAGGGAAGAAAAAAAACTGACATGTAAACTTATGTCAGGTTAACACTACTTTTTTCTCCTTGATAACAAAATACATTTTTCTTTTTGGTCTCCCCTGTTGTTTCCCAAAACTTAATTACAAACAAAAACTAAAATTATTACTTTGGGAATTATAAATCTCTTAGCTACTATGTTTTAACAGTTAGAACACAATTTCAAAAGTGTAAATAGGATCAAACAATTTCTTTGTTTGTTTTTTTATTGCTTATTATAAGAAACATGAAACAAAAAAGAGGCGCTACTCCAACCATCCTCAGGTCAATTCTTAGAAGTTTTATCTAATATTCAGATGTTTTCACAAAACTTACTTTCATAATTCTCCTCAAAATTTTCCCTTTAAAAATTCCTCAACTGAAACTATAAACACTGTTTAAAGAAATTACAGATGAGCTAATAAATAAAAAGGGCTTTCCCTGATGGCTCAGCAGTACAGAGCCTATAATGCAGGAAACACAAGGTTCAATCCCTGGGTTGGGATGAGCCCCAGGAGTAAGAAATGGCAACCCACTCTAGTACACCTGGGAAATACCGGGGACAGAGAAGCCTAGCAGGCTACAGTCCATGGGTTCACAAAGAATCGGACATGACTCAGCGATAATCAACAACAATAAATAAAACGTCATCTCATGGTCATGGATTAAGATGACTTAGTACTGGTTAGATATCAACTTTCTGCAAACAGATTTAAATGGTCAACATAATTATGATCTAAATCCTAGCTGCTGCTGCCTGCTTTTGTTAAATAAGTTCAGGGCTTCACAAACCCTCATCACATAACCTAACTAGCTCCTTAAAAATATACTTTCACTATAGCTTTTTGTTCTTTTATGTTTAATAAACTTACCTGATAAGTACAAACAAATGAAATCACATTTTAGGCTCTAATGCCTTCATTTCAATATTTTTTTGAAAGGAAATAATCTAATGACTCAGTTCAATGCAGAGAAATTCAGTAAGGATGGACAGAAGTACATATCTTACTACACTTGGTCTTGAAGTTAACAAATAATAACAGAACCATCAAGGATTTTAAATTTTCTATTCCTGTGCACCTTAAATAAATTGTATTCCCTTCACTACAGCAAAAGATAGTCACCATACCCAATGTCAGTAAGGGGTGGTTTCTCTCTCCCTCTCTTGTAACAGAGAAACAATTCTGGACTTTTCAGACTTCCATAGTTCAAGTTTGCCTGGAGACCTGATGGAGTGGCTTCAACACAGGTGTAACCTTCAGGTACTGTTTCCCCAGCTGATTTGTTAATAACTGCAATGTCTGTAATTGGAGCTTTAGGTCCAGTTGACTTAGTATCTAAACGATTTATTTCTTGATCCAGAAGAGTGGATGTATCAGTGAGACCTGCCACAACAAAGTAGTCCACCACTCTTGGCCCTTTGTTTTCTATCATGGCTGCTACTAGGTTTCCTGGAAGAGAGACAGAGAAAGAGAAAAAAAAAAATACATCGATTAAATGAAATGGCTTACCCTAACTCACTAAATTAAAATACTCCTGAGTTAATATTAACCAGCACACTTCCCAGTTGGATTTACAGTCAAACTGTAGTCACTCTGCAGAAGAAGCTTGTTATATAGCATTTAATCAGTTTTTACGTCCTACAAAGTAGAAGTTTACAGCACAAATTCATTTGTAAGACAACTATGATTCTATCATATGCCTAAGGCCCTGTTAAGGATAATCAAACTATCGGAAGTACGCCATGGTGCTTTCCTTTCAGCAAAATGCATACACACACACACATGAACAAAATGCATGCACACACAAATGAACAAAATGTACACAAACACACAAGAACAAAATGCATACCATTTTAAAAAATCATTCTAAGTTACAGAATTCCTAGAGCAAAACTTTACATTTAAACAAATGAACTGAGTTCATCATGAATTATTCAAGGTCTAACAGAAAAAAATAAAGATACTAGTAATAAATATAATTGGGCTTCCCTGGTGGCTCAGTGGTAAAGAACCTGCCTGCAACCCAAGAGACATGGGTTCAATCCCTGCGTGGGGAAGATTCCCTGGAAAAGTGAATGGCAACCCACTCCAGTGTTTTTGCCTAGAAAATCTCATGGATAGAGGAGCCATGAGGTCATAACGACTTGGACAGGACTTAGCAACTAAACAACAACAACAAAAAGCAATAAAAATAAACCAGTCTCTTAATCCAATCAGGAATATGCCCCTATAGGTAAAAAACTAAGTAAACACTGGGTAAACTAAGACTGTTTAAGTGTCAAAACTGAGTATGTTTAGGGGTCAAAACTAACTTATGTTTCAGTTCACTTCAGTCGCCCAGTCGTGTCCGACTCTTTGCGACCCCATGAATCGCAGCACACCAGGCCTCCCTGTCCATCACCAACTCCGGGAGTTCACTCAAACTCACGTCCATCGAGTCAGTGATGCCATCCAGCCATCTCATCCTCTGTCGTCCCCTTCTCCTCCTGCCCCTAATCCCTCCCAGCATCAGGGTCTTTTCCAATGAGTTAACTCTTTGCATGAGGTGGCCAAAGTATTGGAGTTTCAGCCTCAGCATCAGTCCTTCCAATCAGCACTCAGGACTGATCTCCTTTAGGATGGACTGGTTGGATCTCCTTGCAGTCCAAGGGACTCTCAAGAGTCTTCTCCAACAACACAATTCAAAAGCATCAATTCTTTAGCACTCAGCTTTCTTCACAGTCCAACTCTCACATCCATACATGACCACAGGAAAAACCATAGCCTTGACTAGACGGACCTTTGTTGGCAAAGTAATGTCTCTGCTTTTCAATATGCTATCTAGGTTGGTCATAACTTTCCTTCCAAGGAGTAAGCGTCTTTTAATTTCATGGCTGCAGTCACCATCTGCAGTGATTTTGGAGCCCCAAAAATAAAGTGTGACACTGTTTCCCCATCTATTTGCCATGAAGTGATGGGACCAGGTGCCATGATCTTAGTTTTCTGAATGTTGAGCTTTAAGCCAACTTCTTTACTCTCCTCTTTCACTTTCATCAAGAGGCTTTTTAGTTCCTCTTCACTTTATGCCATAAGGGTGGTGTCATCTGCACATCTGAGGTTATTAGGGGTCATTAACTATTTCATATATAAATACCAGAGACAGCATAAAAAAAATAACCAAAGAAGACAAATTTATATAAAATACATATTAAAAGACACTTAGGTAATACATGGTAGAAATCTAGAGAATATGAATGCTGAGTCAAGATTTCTATTATCTTTAAACTCAGCAACACTAAAAATAAAGTATCTGAGATCTTAAATATTTCTATGGATTTCATGTGCTTCTTAAAAATACTTTGTTAAGGTATAATTTACATACAATAAAATGTACATATTTAAAGTGTACAATTTGCTAAGTTTTCACAAATGTATACACCCATGAAACCATATCACAATCAAGATAGAGAACACATTTATCAACATCCAAAATACTCCTGTACCCCTTAATCACCCCTCCCTCCCCAGGCAATGAGTGACCTGCTTTGTGTCATTATAGATTAGTTTCTAGAATCGATATACATCAAACCACTCAGTGTATTCTTTTTTGGTCTGGCTTCTTTCACGCATTTATGTAATTATTCTGAGATTCGTCCACATTACTGTTTATATCAACAGTTCATTCCTTTTTATTGCTGAGTAGTATTCCTCTGGCAGGCTACAGTCTGTGGGGTCAAAAAGAGTCGGACACGACTTAGCAACTAAAACAATTAACAACAATTCCATGTCTGAATATACCACAAGATGTTTATCCATTCACCTACATTAATAAACATACGGGCTATTTTCAGCTTGGAGCTATTATTTATATAAAGAAAGCTAACATGAAAACCCATGTACAAGCCTAACAGACATACGCTTTCATTTATCTTAGTCAAATTCTAAGATGGAATGAATGGATCACCTGGGAGGTATATGCAATTCTAAACAGTGCCAAATCGTTTTCTAGAATGACTATATCATTTTACATTCCTATCACAGTATTTGAGAGTTCCAGTCATTCCACATCCTTTCCAACAGTCTAGAAGGTCAGTCTTTTTAATTTAGACTACATTCTATTATGCCTGTAGGGATACTTAGCTATAAATGTAATTTGCATCTTTCTAATAACTGGTGATGTTTACCACCTTTTCATGTGCTTATTCTCCATCTATATATTACCCTTTTCATGTATTATTGGATTCTACTTGCTAAAATTTTGTTTGAAATTTTACATTTGTTAATGAGGGATACCAGTCTATAGTTCTTTTTTCCCCCCCTTATACTGTCTTTAACTGATTTTGATATCAAGGTAATGTGATAGTACTGATGTTGAAGCTGAAACTCCAACAATTTGGCCACCTGATGCAAAGAGCTGACTCTTTTGAAAAGAGCCTGATGCTGGGAAATATTAGGGCAGGGGGAGAAGGGGACAACAGAGGATGAGATGGTTGGATGGCATCACCGACTCAATGGACATGAGTTTGGGTAAACTCCAGCAGTTGGTGATGGACAGGGAGGCCTGGTGAGCTGAAGTCCATGGGGTCGCAAAGAGTCGGACACGACTGAGCGACTGAACTGAACTGAATGTGATAATCTCACAGAATGACTTGGGAAAACTTTCTCCTTCAGTTTTCAAGAATTTGTATAGAATTGTTGTTAATTTTTTCCATCATCCAGGTCTAGAGTTTACTTTGAGAGTATACTGTAAACTCTAAATTCATTTCTTTTAACATGTAGGACAATTCAGGTTACCTATTTCTTCTTGAGTAAACTTTCATAGTTTGTGGTTTCATAGTTTGTACCAGTCTTAGTCCATTTAGGCTGCTATACCAGAATATCATAGATTGGGTGACTTATAAGTAACAAAAATTTATTTCTTGAAGATGGAAATTCAAGATCACTGGCAGATTCAGTGTCTAGTAATGGCTGGCTTCCTAAGTCACCAAAGGCTGTCTTTTCACTGTAACCTCTCAGGGTGGAAAGGAGCAAAGGATCTTCCTGGAGTCTCTTTGAGAAAGACACTAAAACCACTGATGAGGGTTGCATCTACATGACCAAAACACGTTCCAAAGCCCTACTTCCATATACTATCACATTGGGGGTTACATTTTAACATAATAATTGGGGGGACTTCCCAGTGGTCCAGTGGTTAAGAATTTGCCTTCCAATGCAGGGGACGCAGGTTCAATTCCTCGTCTGGGAACTAAGATCCCATGAGCTGCAGGATAGCGGAGCAACGAAACTGTCAGGCCGCAAGCAAGACCCAATGCAGCCAAAAATTAAAATAAATAAATGAATAAATGAAGAATTGGGAGAGGGCATATGGCCAGGAATTTGTCCATTTCATCTAAGTTGTGTAATTTACTTGTATAAAGTTTTTCATAATATCCCCTTATTCTTTTAGTATCTGTAGAATATGTAGTGATGCCACATTTCTCATTTTTGACAGTCATATTTCTCATTTATGATATCAATCAAGTCTGTGCCTTCTTTTTATCCTGGTCAGTCTGGCTAGAAAATTGTCAATTTTATTTTTCTTCTCTAAGAACCAGCTTTCAGTTTCACTGGTTCTTCTCTTTCTTGCTTGTCTATTTCATTGATTTCTATTTTGAACTTTATAACTTTCTTTCCTCTGTTTATGTAGACTTTAATTTGCTCTATTTCTAGTTTCTTAAGGTCAGAGCTGAGGTCACTGAGATCTTTCTTTTCTAATGTATGAATTCAGAGCTAAAATGTTCCTCTTCCAATATTGTCTTTGTGGCATCTCACAAACTCAGTTATGTCTTCTTCTTATTCAGTTCAACATATTTTTAAATTTCTCTTTCTCATTTTCTTTGACCAATGGGCTACATACAGTATGCTTTTCAGTTTCCAAATTTTGTACCTGGAAATTTTCCAAGAATCTTTCGGTTATTGATTTCTAACTTAAATATACTATGCTTGGAGGATATACTACATATGACTTGCAGTCTTTTATTTTTATTGAGATTAGTTTTACAGCTAAGAATATAGTCTCTTTGATAAATACAATGTACATTTTTGTGGAATGTATGTTCTATTTTTGCTGGAGAGAGGCCAAGAAGGTTATTAGTGTTATTCAAATCTATATATCCTTCCTAATTTTCTGCCTACTTGTTTAATTATTAACACAGTGTTACTGAAATCTGACTATAATTATACATCTATTGATGTCTCTCCTTTTAGTTCTATCAGTTTTTGCTTCATGTAATTTAAAGCTCTGCAGAGATAACTATCTAGAATTACTATGTCCTTTTGATGAACTGACCCCTTTCTCATTATGAAATGATATGCTTTATCTCTGGCAAAAATTAGTCTCTATTAACAAAAACTTTTGAAAAGTATTAAAATATTTATTAAAACTTAGATATACAGTTAAATTAGACTTCATTTTCCAACTATAGCCAAGATACCCTTTCAGAATCAATTTCATTTCACCTTACTATTTAGAATGGCATACATTTTAATAAATAAATATTCATAATATCAATAAAATATTCAGTTCAGTTCAGTCGCTCAGTCATGTCGAACTCTATGCAACCCCATGAAATCGCAGCATGCCAGGCCTCCCTGTCCATCACCAACTCCTGGAGTTTACTCAAACTCATGTCCAGTGAGTCAGTGATGCCATCCAGCCATCTCATCCTCTGTCGTCCCCTACTCCTCCTGCCCCCAATCCCTCCCAGCACCAGGGTATTTTCCAATGAGTCAACTCTTCGCATGAGGTGGCCAAAGTACTGGAGTTTCAGCTTTAGCATCAGTCCTTTCAATGAACACCCAGGACTGATCTACTTTAGGATGGACTGGTTAGATTTACAAGGCTAAATATAGCTTACAAAATTCCTGTCACTGAAATAAAAAGATTTTTTAAATGTTCAAAAATATCTGTATTCCCTGGTATTCCAAACCACAGAGAATGAAAAATGAACATTGTTTAAACCACAATGAAACTAAAGTATTATCAAAGTTATCTGCTACAATTAAGGCCTTAGTGATTCCATATAAAAAGTATTATCAACATCAGTTACGCTGGCTGAATCATGGAATTACAAAATCAAAAAGTAACTCGTTTCAGATAAAGTCTGCTTCTTTTTAAGAAAATAAAGCAATATAATTCCCCACTGTTGCACCTGCAACTGACAGTTTTGTAAGGAAGAAGGGATATAAAGAAAGGCTGAAAACAGAAATGCTTTAAAGGAGTCATGGAAGATATGAGCTGCCAGAACTAGAGAGAGAACACAGGCAGCCACTACTGGTCAAAGTCATCTAACTACTGCTAAACGGACTTGGTAAACCAGAACTTCCTTCTTGTCTTTTCAAGAGAAAACAGAAATAATTCAGATTCCGCCCCCCATCACCACACGCCTCCAATATTCCAGGGCAGAGCTCTTGTGACCAAACCATGTGTCATCTACCTCCCATGCCAAGTGTGAGTGCCTGGGCTGTAGAGAGCCCAGATAGTTCCTTTCCAACTGTACCCTGACTGCACATAGTTGAGCACTGGAATAATACAAATTTTTATTTAAATCACCAAGTTTTAATGTCAGCCACTATACTATAAATATAGTATTTATACTATACTATTTGTATAGTATAAATACTATACAAATAAAATGCAGGCTATATTCCCTCTAAAGATTAAATATCTATAAAAGAACAATTTCTAAATTTCATTTTAAATTCTGACCTGGTTAGACACCCAACTTCTTAATGAAATTTATGTGAGCCAGTGAACCTAACTGTATATCAAACTGATAATGTAATCACATAGAAGAGAATGAAAAAGGAGAACTAATCCAAGTAAGTTTTGGACAATTTAACATGAAGAACTGAAAATAAATCTTAACCTTTACTTAGAAGGCTTGTTTTTTTAATACTGGTATATTTGTAGCAATTCTGAAATTATTCAATATGTACTCTACGATTGCATAATTGTTGGAAGCCAGAGTTTTTGCTATGAGAAAAGGGAAATATAACTAAGGGATGGGATAAGACAAGTAAGAATCTCTATTGAGAATGGAATTAAGAGGTATCAGTACAAAGTCACAATTTAAAATATATATACACCGAAGCAGAAATCTTTTATTAATGTAAAAATTAGTCAAATTAAAATAAAATTTGGATTTCAATTAACAACGATGTAACGATATTGATGTCTTAGTTTTGAAAAATGTACAGTGGTAATACAATATGTCAGCCATAGAGTACTATGTACAATGTACTCCAGTACTCTTGCCTGGAAAATCTCACGGACGGAGGAGCCTGGTAGGCTGCAGTCCATGGGGTCGCCAAGAGTCGGACGCGACTGAGCGACTTCACTTTCACTTTTCACTTTCATGCATTGGAGAAGGAAACAGCGGCCCACTCCAGTGTTCTTGCCTGGAGAATCCCAGGGACGGGGGAGCCTGGTGGGCTGCCGTCTATGGGGTCGCACAGAGTCGGACACCACTGAAGTGACTTAGCAGCAGCAATAGCACAGGAACTCTCTGTGCTATTTTTTCAACCTTTCTATAAACCTAAAATAATTCAAAAATAAAAATTTTTCAATACATGTGTGTGAACATTTATTGATTACAAAAAATGGTAACAGTCCAAATGTCCATTAACTGATAAAGAGATAAATAAAATGTAGTATATTCATACAATGAACTATTGTTCAGCAATAAAAAGAAATTAAGTACTAATACATGCCACAACATGGATGAACCCTGAAAACATGCTAAGTGGAAGAAGTCAGTCACAAAAGACCGATAGTTAGATTCCACTTATATGATGCAGCACAGGCAAATCGATAGAAAAAGTGGTTGGCTGCTCGGCCTGAGGGTGAGGGGAAATAGGGAATGACTGATAATGGGTAGGGGGTTTCTTTGAGGTAATAAAAATGTTCTAAAATTGTTTGTGGTGATAGCATTAAAAATCAGTAAATTATATATTTTAAACCAATGAACTGTGTGGTGTATAAATTACAGCTCAATAAAACTATAAAATACGTATGTGTGAGTCAGTGTATCTCCTCCTCCTCTCTGCTATTAAAAAAAACAAACGCAGAAGCTGTGTCACTCCACCAGCAACAAACAAGCCCAGCACCTAAATCTTTGTTTCTTTAAGACACTTCCAGTCAAGAGATACTAGAGCTCCTTGGGGAAATGGCCAATTCCAAGGCAGGAATTGTTATTTAAAAAAAAAAAAAAAGCAATTTAAAAAAATTGTATTTAAAAAAAAAACATAACACAGGATATACCTAGAACATTTATACAATGGAGGAAAAGAGCACTGCTCAAACACTAATGGGGATTCTATCAAAAGGGGACTGAAACTGCTTGAAGAGTCTCCCACTGGCCAATCTGGGAACAAATTTAGCATCAAAATGAGTGACAGTAATGGACTAACAAAACACTGACTTTAGTCCACACTGCTGATATTATAAAATAAATGAATAAAAGTGAAAGCAGCAAAGGAAGACTCTTCAAAACAGAATACAACGTAATAAACACATAAGAAATGATTAAAAGCCATTTTACAAGCATCACAGTATTCAGATTCAAGTAAGAATCACCAAATGGATGCTCAAACGATTGGATAAAAAGTGGTCAAGATGGCAGAATAGAAAGACCTTGAGTTTACCTCCTCCCAAGTGAAGTTAAAGTGAAAGTTGCAGAGTCATGTCCAACTCTTTAGGACCCCATGGATACACAGTCCATGGAATTCTCCAGGCCAGAATACTGGAGTGGGTGGCTGTTCCCTTCTCCAAGGGATCTTGCCAACCCAGGGATCGAACCCTGGTTTCCTGCATTGCAGGCGTATTCTTTACCAGCTGAACCACCAAGGGAGCCCACCTCCTCCCAAGGGCACACCAAAATTACAACTGTTTACAGAGTAACATTGGTAAGATCTGAAAACTAGCAGAAAAGATGTTCTACAACTGAAAACACAAAGTAACAAAGAAACAAATAAGAGGGGTAGAGACAGGATATGGTAGAGAACCACACCTCCAGGTGGGAACCACAAACAGGATAATTACAAATGCAGAAGTAACTCCCCAAGGTGCCCCACATCAGGCTCCCTAGCCCAGAGACTGTAACCAGGAAGATGAGCTCCTACAATGTTTGGCTGTGAGGGCCAGTGGGGCTTACTTTCAGGAAAGTCAAAGGACTCTAGGAAATAAAGACTCAACTCTTAAAAGGGTACACTCAAAATCTCATACACTGAGAACCAGAGCATAAGCAGTAATTTGAAAGAAACCTGGGTTAGACCCACCTGCTAATCTTGGAGAATCTCCGGAACAGCAGGAGGCAACTGGAGCTTACCCTGTGGACACACACAGACAGATACTGGCAGCAACCATTTTGGGAGCTCATACACCATGAACACACTGGGGCTGGCAAATGTCATTTTGGAATCTTCTAACTTATTTTTATTAGCACTGGGACCTGTCCCAGCGCACCAGTCTGTCAGTGCCAGTACTGGGACACCTCAAGCCGTGCGGCTACCCAGGCCCTACCAACCTGTGGCCCAGCTGGCTTAAGACAGCCACCCCATCTGCCTCAGGACCCAGCTACTTTCACCAAGGGCTCAAGACCCAGTATTTTTACAAGAAATGCTAAAGAGACTTCTCTAATGTGGAAAATAAAAGGTTACTAGAAAAATAAATGTTACAAAAGGAAAAATCTCATTGATAAAGGCAAATATAAAGGTAGCAAATCAACTACTTACAAAGCTAGTAGGAAGATTAAAAGACCAATGTAGTAAAATCATCTACATCTGCAGTAAGTTGTTTAGGGATACAGAAAACAAAAAAATATATGATGTCAAGAAGAAATTAAAATATAGCAATCAAAAATCTATGATAATGTAGGAAAAGCAGTTCTAAGAAGGAAGCTTACAGAGACACAAACCTACCTCAGAAAACAAGAAAAATCTCAAGTAAATAACCTAAACTTATAGCTAAAGGAATCAGGAAAAAAAAGAAAAATAAATAAAGGAAGAAGAGCAATCAAACCCAAAGTTAGTAGAAGAAAAGAAATTATAAAGATCAGAGAAGAAATTAAATAGAGGCTATAAAACAAAACAAAACAAAACAGAAAAGATCAGTGAAACTAAGAACTGATTCTTTGAAAAGATAACCAGTACTGATAAACATTTAGCCAGACACATCATGAAAAAAAAGGGCCCAAATAATATTGAAAATGAAAGGAAGACGTTACAACCCACACCACAGAAAAAAAAATTATCATGAGAGATTACTATGAAAAATCATATGACAATAAAATGGACAACCTAGAAGAAATGGACAAATTCACCTTCTCAAACTATTTCAAGGAACTGCAGAACAACAAGCACTTCCAAACTCGTTCTACGAGGCCAGAATCACCCCACACCAAAACCAGAAAGTATCACACACACACACACAAATACAGGCCAGCCAATATCATTGTAAATACAGATGTAAAAATCCTCAACAAAATATTAGCAAACCAAATTCAATAATGCATTAAATGGATCATACATCATAATCAAGTGGGATTTATTCCTGAGATACAAGGATGGTTCAAGATACACAATCAACATAATACACCACATTAACAAATCATACTCAATAGTGAAAAGCTGAAAGCATTTCCTCTAAGATCAGGAAAAAGACAAGGATATCCACTTCTTAACCATTTTTATTAAACATAGTATTGAAAGTTCCAGCCATAGGAAATCAGAGAAACAGAAGGGGAATCCAATTTGGAAAGGAAGAAATAAAATTCACTGTTTGCAGAAGACATGATACTATACATAGAAAATCCTAAAGAGGGAATTCCCTGGTGGTCCAGTGTTTAGAACTCCACCCTTTCATGGCTGAGGACATGGGTTCAATAGTTTCCCTGGTTGGGGAATTAAGATCCCACAAGCCACACAGTGTGGCTAAAAGAGAAAAAAAAACAAAGGGACGGGGTGGGGGTCGGGGGGACACTTCCCTGGTTGCTCAGTGGTAAAGAATTCACCCGCCAGTGCAGGAGTCATGGGTTCAATTCCTGGTCCAGAGAGATCCCACATGCCATGGGACAACTAAACTCATTTGCCACAACTATTAAGCCTGTGGTCTAGAATCCAGGAATGACAACTACTGAGCCCACATGCAGCAATTACTGAGGCCCAAGCACCCTAGAATCCTTGCTCTGCAACAAGAGAAGCCACTGCAATGAGAAGCCCACACACTGCAATGAAGAGTAGCCCCCACTCTCCACAACTAGAGAAAAGCCCACAAAGCAACAAAGACCTAGCACAGCCATATAAAAAAGCAATGAGAACTCATCAATGAATTTGGCAAAACTGCAGAATACAAAATGAATATACAGAAATTGCTGCATTTCTATACATTAACAACTAACGATCAGAAAGAGAAATTAAGAACATATTTACAGTTGCATCAAAAACAAATATCTAGGAATAAATCCAACTAAGGAAATGTAAGATCTGTATTTGGAAAACTGATGAAAGAAACTGAAGACAAAACAAACAGATGGAAAGATATACCATGCTCATGGACTAGATGAACTAATGTACTATCCAAGGCAATCTAGGGATTCATCTAGTCTCTATCAAAATATCAACGGCAAATTTCACAGAACTAGAACAAGTAATTCTAAAATTTGTATGCAAACACAAAAAAATCCAAATAGCCAAAACAATCTTGAGAAAGGAGGACAAAGCTAAAGGTACCACGTGAGCTGATTTCAAACTACACTACAAAGCTAGTGATGAAAACAGTATGGCACCGGCACAAACACAGATATATAGATCAATAAAATAGAATGAAGTGTGCCAAAACTAATCCATTTTTATGGGCAATTAATCAACGACAAAGGAGTCAAGAATATACAGTGGAGAAAACACAGCCTCTTCAATAAACGGCGTTAGGAAACTAGAAAGTTACATGCAAAAGAAACAAACTCAACTACTTTCTCACAGCATGTACAAAAGTAAGTTTGAAATGCATTAAAGACAAATATAAAACCTGAAACCATAAAACTTCTAGAATAAAATATAGGCAGTACACTATTTAACAACAGTCTTGGTAATATTGTTTTAGATATATCTCCTCAGGCAAGGAAACAAAATAAACAATTGGGACTGCATCAAACCAAAAAGCTTTTGCATAGGAAACAATCAAGAAGACAAAAAGACCAGCTATTTAATGGGAAACTGGTATGGAAAACAATATGGAGATTTCTCAAAAAATTAAAAATAAAACTATCATAACAATCCAGCAATTCTACTCCTGGGTATTTATTGGAAGAAAACAAAAGCACTGATTCAAATAGATAGATATGAATTTCCCTGGTGGTCTAGTGGTTAAGAATTCTCCTGCCAATGCAGCAGACATGGGTTCAATCCTTGGTCTGAGAAAATTCCACACGCCACAGGGCAACTGAGCCTGTGCACTGACTGCAACCAAGACTCAAAACAGCCAAATATATAAATTTTAAAAAAGAATGGCAATAGGTATCACAAAGCAGCAAAACATATATGCTTAATGCATTTCAGTCTCATTCACAGTCTAGTTAATGATAGCTTATAAAAAATTCTATTAAGTTCATTTGACTACTAAATACACAGTGGAAATAATAACAAATTAAAAGGAAGAGAAGTAAACACACTATCAGATCAAAAAATTAAAGCTGTCAAGGAGTGAGGGAAATGGTTTATGAAACAGAAGATGACCTAAAGGCATAGTTAATTAGATCCCAAATTGTAAGAGTTCCACACACCTCATATACATCTACAGGGTATCACAGTTTTACAAATGCTCTACAGCACTTATAATCCTGTCATCTACTTATAATGGAAAGGTTAACTTACATTCTTTTCTCACTTTTATCTATTTACTAAATACTAAAATCATATATACTAAAATTCCATATAATCCTTAAAAAAAGAAATCTAACTTCTATTTTGTTTTATTAGCCAACTTCCAAGCTAGTACCACCCACAGTTAATTCTAACAGTTCTGCATGTTTTTTGATCTGGTAGATAAACTCCCTCTTCACCTTTTTTAAAAACTTTTCTGTTTTAAAAACTTGACTGGCGTCTTTGGTGAGGATCACATAGTGGCTTCAGGGGTATCTTTAGGAGCCAGCACTATGGCAGAAAACATCAAAATAAAAATCAAAAACTACCAGCCTGCTCCTTTTAACAGCCGCTTCTCCAGCCAGAACCAGACCAGGAACTGCTGGCAGAACTGGACTTCCACAGCTATGAGAAGGCAATGTCTGCTACAGGGGGTGATGTCCCCATGTGTGAATGATATCAGTGTGTGTACAGTCCCTCCACCCTATATCCCAGCTATCAGCCTGGGATGATCGCCAGGCAGAAGGCACGTTTCCTGGGAAGATCTGAACTGGCTCCTCCTCACCTCTTCTGTCCTCCCCCCTTCTCAGGGCAATGAAGGGGCACCTGGGGTGATCCCCACCCTGGGATCTTGAATCATGGCTTAACTAAGAATAAATACTCACTGGAAAAGTGAAAAAAATTCCAGGTTTATTCATCCAAGCTTCTCAAGTTTTGGGAGGAAGAAAGTAGAGACCTTTGTTAGGAACAGGTCTAAAACTCAGATTTAAGGAAAACAAGCATCCTTACATTAAGTTCTCCAGTCAAGTGAGTATGGTATGGCTTTCCTTTTTATTCAGCTCTTTTTTGTTCCTGTTAAGCCTGTAAGTAAAGTCTCATGATTTTCTCCATCCATGTCCTCCAGATTGTTTGTTAAGATTATTCATAATTATTTTACAGTTTTGTGGCTAACGGGAAGGAGCTTTTATGTTTGCCAAACAATCACTGCTGGTATATTAACAACCTATGATTGAGTCTCAGTCCTTGTTCTAAATGAGGGGAATTAAAGCAATGAAAATACAAAAGACCACATCTTTATGGCACTTATACTACAGTTGGAAAATATTCAGTAAACAAGTATAGACTTATAAATAATTTCAGAAAGCAAACATGCTATGAATAAAAAATAAAGCAAAATAGAATAAGAAAATTATATTGAAGTGCTTATATGAAGTGCTTATATTGAAGTGCTTTTTACAGTACAATCAAGGAAGATCTCTTTGAAGAAATAAGGAAGTAAAATCTGAGCAGAGGTTGAAGTAACAGGAAAGAGTAAATCATATGATGATAGAAAACACTGCAAGGAAAAAGAAATAAAAAATAAAAGCCTGAGGGCAGGTCAATACCTTGATCTTTGAGGAACAGCAAGAAGGAGATGGCTCTGGAACTTAGGGAGTACTGAAAGAGGAGGTCAGTGAAAGGGAAATCATAAAGCACCTTTCAAGTTAAGTAAAGTCTTTAGATTTTACTCTAAGTGTGCTGGGAAGCGACTAGCAGCCTCCAGATAAGGGTGATGTGCTATTATTTATGTCTTTTAAAAAAATCACAGCAGCTGCTGTACACAGAGAATAGAGCAGAAGCAGGGAAAGCAGTTAGAAGGTAACTTCAGCAGTCCAGAAAGAGATAATAATGACTTACATTATGGAAAGGAATGATGAGATATGGCAGGATTTGAGATACAGTTTAAAGGTAAAACTGCTACTGATAAACTGGAGGTAAGAAGCAAAACAGAGACTAAGGACAACCAGTCTGTGGCCTAACTGAGTGGGTGAATGGTTGATGCCATATACTGAGAGTCTGAAAAAAGAGTAAGTTTGAGTAAATAAACCCAAATTCTGTATCAGACAAGTTAAGTTTCAGATGCCTACTAAAACATACAAAGAGAGAAGGCAGTCCAACACAGTGTGGAGTTTGATAAAAATATCAAGGCTACAGTCAGCAGTGAACTGATGATACTAACAATCACAATATTAAGTATGATATCTATATTGATGTAGAAAAGGTACAAAGCCTAAGCCTAGGGCATTCCAACTTTTGAGGTAAGGGAAGAGAAGCTAGAAAACACAACTGACTGAGAAGGAACTGCCATAAATCAGAAAAGAATCAGGATGATATGGCACCCAGAAAACCAAGTGAGATTATTCCAAAAACAGTGACTGATCAACCATGTCAAATGTTGATGAGAGGCAGAGTAGCTTTAAGACTGAGAACACTGACTAAAGCGGGTTTAGTTGATGAAGACGGAGAAGAGTCAGCCTCAAGCAAGTTGGAGAGAAAATGCAAAGAAAGAAAATAGGGACAATACGACCAAGTTTTTTCAACAAATTTTGCTATAAATGAAACAAAAAGGGGTGTGTGTATCTGTGACAGAGATCTGAGATGTTACAGCCTGTTTATATGCTTGCAAATATGATTCAGAAGGAAAGAAGGATGATGCAAGGGAGACAAAAGATAACAGCAGAAGCTAAATCCTTAAATAGGTGAGGAGACGCATCACAGATGAAGGATGCAGTAGAGAGAGAAAAGTAAAGGAAGAAAAGAGATTAAGCATTCTGTTTAGTAATGAGAGCAGAAGCATGAGTGACTCCGTGGCGCTGATGGCATTTTCGGCCGTAAGTTTAAAGAGGCACAGCGCTGTTGTTTGTTTTCTCTAGTCACACTCTGCTGCTCAGGTTTAAGGGAACACAAGGTTTGCAAAGAACTGTGTTTTATCGGTGCTGAAGTTTTACCCTAATTACAGTGAAGGAAGCAAGAAACAAGAGATGGTAACTTGACCTCACAAAATAGTACAGAACATTAGTAGGCATTAACTTTCCTATTTTTTCAATGAATCAATGTAACTGGGTAAGGAAAGAAGTTACTGTATCAGGGGGATGAGGGACAGTGAAAAAGTGGTGTGAACAATGGCCTGGTGGTCTGGATAGAATTCAAGAAACATCAAAGTGAAGTCGCTCAGTCGTGTCGACTCTGCGACCCCATGGACTAGTGTAGTCTGCCAGGCTCCTTCGTCCATGGGATTTTCCAGGTAAGAAAACTGGAATGGGTTGCCATTTCCTTCTCCAAAGAAATATCAAAACAGGGTATTAAAGTACAAGCTAGCGAAAGAGAAACAGAAGTCAGAATTAGATGCTGAAAATATTTTAAGTTATACACCATGATGATAAAGTCTAGGGCAATGGTTCTCTATTCTAACTATACACTGGAGTCTGCTGCTGCTGCTGCTAAGTCACTTCAGTCGTGTCCGACTCTGTGCGACCCCATAGACAGCAGCCCACCAGGCTCCTCCATGGGATTTTCCAGGCAAGAGTATTGGAGTGGGGTGCCTTCGCTGGAGTCTGCTAGAATACTTAAAAAAAAAAAAAAAATCAGACCAAGGAAATAAGAATTTCTGAGGGTGGCACACTCCCATCAAAAATTTTTAAGATGCCCAGTTAACCATAATATACAGTCAGAACTGAGAACCAATAACTTTGGGTGTCATCATGGAAATGGGTAGTTGAGGCAAACTAGAAAAGAAACTTGCAATCTGCAGATTCAAGAACTTCAAATGAAGTCAGTCATCTTCTATTATTCTCAAAATAAATAAAAGCATGAGCTATACTCTAAATATTTTACGTGCATTACCTCATTTCATACTCCTAAAAACCCAACAAGGTGTAACTAGTATTATCCTCTTTTGATGAAGAAGAATGGAAGAGAATGAAATATACAAAATGAAAAGTCCTAGGTTGCACATGAAGTAGTATAGTACTATTTGAAGGTAAACTACTGAAAGCTAAAGATGCATGTAATAAATTTTAAGCCAACTACTTAAAAAAAACCAGGATGTATAGTTAATAAATCAATGTCGTGATAAATGAAATAGACTCAATCCAAAAAGAAACAAATAACAGGACATTAAAAACAGATAGCAAGAGGAGGAGCCAAGATGGCGGAGGAGTAGGACAGGGAGAACACCTTCTCCCCCACAAATTCATCAAAAGAGCATTTAAACGTCGAGTAAATTCCACAAAACAACTTCTGAATGCCGGCAGAGGACATCAGGCACCCAGAAAAGCAATCCAACTCTTCGAAAGGAGCGCGACTGAACAAAGAGAAGAAATACAGCTCCACCCATCAGAACACTGACACAAGCTTCCCTAACCAGGAAACCTTGACAAGCCACCTGTACAAACCCACACACAGCGAGGAAAAGCCACAATAAAGAGAACTCCACAAACTGCCAGAATACAGAAAGGACACCCCAAACTCAGCAATTTAAACAAGATGAAGAGACAGAGGAATAGCCAGCAGATAAAGGAACAGGATAAATGCCCACCAAACCAAACAAAAGAGGAAGAGATAGGGAATCTACCTGATAAAGAATTCTGAATAATGATAGTGAAATTGATCCAAAATCTTGAAATTAAAGTGGAATCACAGATAAATAGCTTGGAGACAAGGATTGAGAAGATGCAAGAAAGGTTTAACAAGGACCTAGAAGAAATAAAAAAAGAGTCAATATATAATGAATAATGCAATAAATGAAATTAAAAACACTCTGGAGGCAACAAATAGTAGAATAACAGAGGCAGAAGATAGGATTAGTGAATTAGAAGATAGAATGGTAGAAATAAATGAATCAGAGAGAATAAAAGAAAAACAAATTAAAAGAAATGAGGACAATCTCAGAGACCTCCAGGACAATATTAAACGCTACAACATTCAATCATAGGGGTTCCAGAAGAAGAAGACAAAAAGAAAGACCATGAGAAAATACTTGAGGAGATAATAGTTGAAAACTTCCTAAACTGGGAAGGAAATAATCACCCAAGTCCAAGAAACCCAGAGAATCCCAAACAGGATAAACCCAAGGCGAAACACCCCAAGACACATATTAATCAAATTAACAAAGATCAAACACAAAGAACAAATATTAAAAGCAGCAAGGGAAAAACAACAAATAACACACAAGGGAAATCCCATAAGGATAACAGCTGATCTTTCAATAGAAACTCTTCAAGCCAGGAGGGAATGGCAAGACATACTTAAAATGATGAAAGAAAATAACCTACAGCCCAGATTATTGTACCCAGCAAGGATTTCATTCAAGTATGAAGGAGAAATCAAAAGCTTCTCAGACAAGCAAAAGCTGAGAGAATTCTGCACCACCAAACCAGCTCTACAACAAATACTAAAGGATATTCTCTAGACAGGAAACACAAAAATGGTGTATAAATTCGAACCCCAAACAATAAAGTAAACGGCAACGGGATCATACTTATCAGTAATTACCTTAAACGTAAATGGGTTGAATGCCCCAACCAAAAGACAAAGACTGGCTGAATGGATACAAAAACAAGACCCTACATATGTTGTCTACAAGAGACCCACCTCAAAACAGGGGACACATACAGACTGAAAGTGAAGGGCTGGAAAAAGATTTTCCATGCAAATAGGGACCAAAAGAAAGCAGGAGTAGCAATACTCATATCAGATAAAATAGACTTTAAAACAAAAGCTGTGAAAAGAGACAAAGAAGGTCACTACATAATGATCAAAGGATCAATCCAAGAAGAAGATATAACAATTATAAATATATATGCACCCAACACGGAGCACCGCAGTATGTAAGACAAATGCTAACAAGTATGAAAGGAGAAATTAACAATAACACAATAATAGTGGGAGACTTTAATACCCCACTCACACCTATGGATAGATCAACTAAACAGAAAATTAACAAGGAAACACAAACTTTAAACGATACAATAGACCAGTTAGACCTAATTGATATCTATAGGACATTTCATCCCAAAACAATGAATTTCACCTTTTCTCAAGTGCACATGGAACCTTCTCCAGGATAGATCACATCCTGGGCCATAAAGCTAGCCTTGGTAAATTCAAAAAAATAAATCATTCCAAGCATCTTTTCTGACCATAATGCAGTAAGATTAGATCTCAATTACAGGAGAAAACTATTAAAAATTCCAACATATGGAGGCTGAACAACACGCTGCTGAATAACCAACAAATCACAGAAGAAATCAAAAAGAAATCAAAATTTGCATAGAAACGAATGAAAATGAAAACACAACAACCCAAAACCTGTGGGACACAGTAAAAGCAGTCCTAAGGGGAAAGTTCATAGCAATACAGGCACACCTCAAGAAACAAGAAAAAAAGTCAAATAAATAACCTAACTCTACACCTAAAGCAACTAGAAAAGGAAGAAATGAAGAACCCCAGGGTTAGTAGAAGGAAAGAAATCTTAAAAATTAGAGCAGAAATAAATGCAAAAGAAACAAAAGAGACCATAGCAAAAATCAACAAAACCAAAAGC
Organism: Bos mutus; assembly: GCF_027580195.1. NCBI lineage: Eukaryota > Metazoa > Chordata > Mammalia > Artiodactyla > Bovidae > Bos > Bos mutus. Next base: position 87,280,141 of record NC_091624.1, on the reverse strand, counting down.
TGGTTCTTTGAAAGGATAAATAAAATTGACAAACCATTAGCCAGACTCATCAAGAAACAAAGGGAGAAAAATCAAATCAATAAAATTAGAAACGAAAATGGAGAGATCACAACAGACAACACAGAAATACAAAGGATCATAAGAGACTATTATCAACAATTATATGCCAATAAAATGGACAACGAGGAAGAAATGGACAAATTCTTAGAAAAGTACAACTTTCCAAAACTCGACCAGGAAGAAATAGAAAACCTTAACAGACCCATCACAAGCACGGAAATTGAAACTGTAATCAAAAATCTTCCAGCAAACAAAAGCCCAGGTCCAGACGGCTTCACAGCTGAATTCTACCAAAAATTTAGAGAAGAGCTAACACCTATCCTGCTCAAACTCTTCCAGAAAATTGCAGAGGAAGGTAAACTTCCAAACTCATTCTATGAGGCCACCATCACCCTAATACCAAAACCTGACAAAGATGCCACAAAAAAAGAAAACTACAGGCCAATATCACTGATGAACATAGATGCAAAAATCCTTAACAAAATTCTAGCAATCAGAACCCAACAACACATTAAAAAGATCATACACCATGACCAAGTGGGCTTTATCCCAGGGATGCAAGGATTCTTCAATATCCGCAAATCAATCAATGTAATACACCACATTAACAAATTGAAAAACAAAAACCATATGATTATCTCAATAGATGCAGAGAAAGCCTTTGACAAAATTCAACACCCATTTATGATAAAAACTCTCCAGAAAGCAGGAATAGAAGGAACATACCTCAACATAATAAAAGCTATATATGACAAACCCACAGCAAACATTATCCTCAATGGTGAAAAATTGAAAGCATTTCCTCTAAAGTCAGGAACAAGACAAGGGTGCCCACTTTCACCATTACTATTCAACATAGTTTTGGAAGTTTTGGCTACAGCAATCAGAGCAGAAAAAGAAATAAAAGGAATCCAAATTGGAAAAGAAGAAGTAAAACTCTCACTATTTGCAGATGACATGATCCTCTACATAGAAAACCCTAAAGACTCCACCAGAAAATTACTAGAACTAATCAATGATTATAGTAAAGTTGCAGGATATAAAATCAACACACAGAAATCCCTTGCATTCCTATACACTAATAATGAGAAAACAGAAAGAGAAATTAAGGAAACAATTCCATTCACCATTGCAATGAAAAGAATAAAATACTTAGGAATATATCTACCTAAAGAAACTAAAGACCTATATATAGAAAACTATAAAACACTGGTGAAAGAAATCAAAGAGGACACTAATAGATGGAGAAATATACCATGTTCATGGATTGGAAGAATCAATATAGTGAAAATGAGTATACTACCCAAAGCAATTTATAGATTCAATGCAATCCCTATCAAGTTACCAACAGTATTCTTCACAGAGCTAAAACAAATAATTTCACAATTTGTATGGAAACACAAAAAACCTCGAATAGCCAAAGCGATCTTGAGAAAGAAAAATGGAACTGGAGGAATCAACCTACCTGACTTCAGGCTCTACTACAAAGCCACAGTCATCAAGACAGTATGGTACTGGCACAAAGACAGAAATATAGATCAATGGAACAAAATAGAAAGCCCAGAGATAAATCCACGCACATATGGACAGCTTATCTTTGACAAAGGAGGCAAGAATATACAGTGGATTAAAGACAATCTCTTTAACAAGTGGTGCTGGGAAATCTGGTCAACCACTTGTAAAAGAATGAAACTAGAACACTTTCTAACACCATATACAAAAATAAACTCAAAATGGATTAAAGATCTCAAGACCAGAAACTATAAAACTCCTAGAGGAGAACATAGGCAAAACACTCTCTGACATACATCACAGCAGGATCCTCTATGACCCACCTCCCAGAATATTGGAAATAAAAGCAAAAATAAACAAATGGGACCTAATTAAACTTAAAAGCTTCTGCACATCAAAGGAAACTATTAGCAAGGTGAAAAGACAGCCTTCAGAATGGGAGAAAATAATAGCAAATGAAGCAACCGACAAACAACTAATCTCAAAAATATACAAGCAACTCCTACAGCTCAACTCCAGAAAAATAAATGACCCAATCAAAAAATGGGCCAAAGATCTAAATAGACATTTCTCCAAAGAAGACATACAGATGGCTAACAAACACATGAAAAGATGCTCAACATCACTCCTTATCAGAGAAATGCAAATCAAAACCACTATGAGGTACCATTTCATGCCAGTCAGAATGGCTGCGATCCAAAAGTCTACAAATAATAAATGCTGGAGAGGGTGTGGAGAAAAGGGAACCCTCTTACACTGTTGGTGGGAATGCAAACTAGTACAGCCACTATGGAGAACAGTGTGGAGATTCCTTAAAAAACTGGAAATAGAACTGCCTTATGATCCAGCAATCCCACTGCTTGGCATACACACTGAGGAAACCAGAAGGGAAAGAGACACGTGTACCCCAATGTTCATCGCAGCACTGTTTATAATAGCCAGGACATGGAAGCTACCTAGATGTCCATCAGCAGATGAATGGATAAGAAAGCTGTGGTACATATACACAATGGAGTATTACTCAGCCATTAAAAAGAATACATTTGAATCAGTTCTAATGAGGTGGATGAAACTGGAGCCTATTATACAGAGTGAAGTAAGCCAGAAGGAAAAAAACATAAATACAGTATACTAACGCATATATATGGAATTTAGAAAGATGGTAATGATAACCCTGTATACGAGACAGCAAAAGAGACACTGATGTATGGAGCAGTCTTATGGACTCTGTGGGAGAGGGAGAGGGTGGGAAGATTTGGGAGAATGGCATTGAAACACGTGAAATGTCATGTATGAAACAAGATGCCAGTCCAGGTTCAGTGCACGATGCTGGATGCTTGGGGCTGGTGCGCTGGGACGGCCCAGGGGATGGTATGGGGAGGGGGAGGAGGAGGGTTCAGGATGGGGAGCACGTGTATACCTGAAATTTTTTAATTTAAAAAAAAAAACTGGAAAATAAACAATTTTAAAATTAAAAAAAAAAAAAAAACAGATAGCAAGATAATACATGCAAACCCAACCATATCAATAATTTCACTAAATCTAAGCAGTCTATACCAAAACAAATGAAAACGTATGTCCATAATACTTGAAAGGATGCTCAACAATGCTAGTCATCAGAGAAATGCAAATCAACCCCAGAATGAGATATGACCTCACACCTGTCGGAATGGCTAGCTTCAAAAAGAACACAAATAACAAGTGCTGGTAAGGATGTGGAAAAAAGGGAATTGCACTGTTGGTGGCAGTGTAAATTGGTGCCTCCACTGTGGAAAACAGTATGGCAGTTCCTCAAAAAACTAAAATAGAACTACCATATAACCCAGCAATTCCACTGCTGGGCAAATACTTGGGGGGAAAAAAGGAAAACCCTAATTTGAAAAGATATATGCACCCCAATGTTTTCAGCTGTTATTATTTTTGATAGCCAAGACACGGAAGCAACCTAAATGTTCTTCAATGGATGATACATGTACACATACACAAAATGTAGTTAATACTCCTTAACTATGTAAGAAGAATGAAGTTTCGCCATTTACGACAATGGGGATAGACTTCAGGGTATTAGGTTTAGTGAAACAAGTTAGATAAAGACAAACTCTGTGTGGTATGATATGCGAAATCTAAAAAATAATGTAACAAATGTTACAAATGTAAAAAATAATGTAACAAAAAAGAAACAGACTCACAGATGGAGAGAACAAACTAGCTGTGACCAACAGAGAGAGGGGAGGGACAAGATAGGAGTTGGGATTAAAAGGTACAAGCTGCTATGTATAAAATAAATATGCTACAAGGATATACTACACAGCCCAGGGAACGTAGCCAGTGTTTTATAAGTGGAGGATAACTTTTAAAAATTGTGAATCACTACACTGTACATCTGAAACTTAGACATCATTTATACCTCAATTTCAAAAAATACAAATAAATCTGAAAAAAAGCCCATATAAAAACTTGGATACAAATATTCATCGCAACACTACTCAAAATAGCCAAAATGTAGAAACAACCCAAATGTCCATCAAGTCATGATGTGGCATTTCCACGTAATGGAGTACTATTCAGCCATACAAGGAATGAAGTACTACTGATTCATGCTATGACGTGGATTAATCTAGAAGGCATTATGCTAAATGAAAGAAGCCCAGACATGGAAGTCACACATTGTACTATTCCATTTACAATAAATATCCAGAACAAGCAAATCTACAGAGAAAGCAAGACTAGTGGTTGTCAGCAAGAGGAGGGAGGGGGAAAGGGAATGGGGAGTGACTGCTTAAAGGAAAAAGGGTTTCCTTTCAGAGTGATAAAAAACATTCTGGAACTAGACAGTGAAAACAGTTGCATGTCATTGAGAAGGTAGTAAATGTCACTGCATTGTATTAATAGATTTTTAAGTTGTTAATATGATGAATTTTACATTATAGGAGTTATGACACAATTTTTAAATAATTTCTAAGAAAATATTGTTACTTATTTATTTACTTATTTGGCCGCGTCAAGTCTTGGTTGTGGCACTCAGGATCTCTGCTCTTCCCTGTGACATGCAGAATCTTTAGCTGTGGGGCCCAGGATCTTTTTTTTCAGTTGTGGCACATGGGATCTAGTTCCCTGACCAGGGATTGAACCTGAGCCTTCTGTACTGGGAACCTGGAGTCTTAGCCCCTGGATCACCAGGAAAGTCTCACCACAATTTATTTTTAAGGAAATACCGATATATATATAACAACATGAACCTCAAAAATATTACCCTGTAATGAAGCCAGTCATAAGAAATCAAATACTATATGACTTTATTTATACAAAATCTTCAGAATAGGCAAAACTACAGAGACAAAAAATAGATTAGTGGCTGCCTAGGGCTGGGGTGGGAGAGATGAGGGCTGGATAGTGATCATGAATGGACAAAGATTTCTTTCTAACATGATGAAAATGCTCGAAATAAGATTATGCCAATGGCTGTAAAACTCTAAATATTCTAAGAACAACTGAATTGAACCTTTTAAATAGGTGAATTTTATGGTGTATATCTCAATAAAGCCTACTTTGAAAAGCAAATTATCAAGTGGTCTAAACACTCCTAAATTAAGGCAGAAATTATTAGACCAGATATAAAAATGTAAGACTCAACTCTAAGCTATCTACAGGAAATAGGCTTTGAATACAAAGACACAAATGCATTAAAAATACCATTAAAAAAATGACTGACTGGACAAAGGAGCAAAGACAATTCAAAGGAGAAAAGACAGCTTCAACAAGTACAAGTGGAAAAGTTAGATTTCCATATGTAACAAGACTGAGACCTTATACTTTCTATAAGAATTAATTCAAAATGAATCACAGACCAAATATAAAATGCAATACTATAACACTTGTAGAAGAAAATACAGGCAGAAATCTCTATGTGATCTCTGGTTTGGCAATGAATTTTTAGATACAACACCAAAAGCACAATCCAAGAAAAATAGACAAGGTAGACTTTACTAAAAACCTGTGCTCAGCTAAAGACAAAAAGAATGAAAAGACAAGCCACAGAGTGAGATAAAATATTTGCAAAAGACATATCTGATAAAGAGCTAATATCCAAAATACAGCAAAATCACAGAGAACTAAACAATAAGAAAACAGACAATCCAATTAGGAAATGGGTGAAAGATCGGCACATACACATTATCAAAGAATATATACACATGGCAAATATGTATATGAAAAAATGCTCAACCTATTTAGTCACTAGAGAAATGCAAGCTGAAATAATGAGATGCAATAATACAGACCTATTAAAATGGGCTTCCCTAGTGGCTCAGACAGTAAAGAAACTGCCTGCAATGAAAGAGACCTGGGTTCAATCCCTGGGTTGGGAAGATCCCTAGGAGAAGGGAAAGGCTACCCATTAAAGTATTCTTGCCTGAATAATTCCATGGACAAAGGAGCCTGGCAGGCTACAGTCCATGGAGTCACAAAGAGTCGGACATGACTAAGCGACTTTCCCTTTCAGTTTCATTTAAATGGCTAACAATTTTTTAAAAATTGACAATACTGAATCCTGAAAAGGATGTCGAAGAGAAACTTCCAATCATTGCTCATGGGAAAGTAAAATGGAACAGCCACTCTGAAAGACAGTTTAACAGTTTCTTACAAAGCTAGACATAAGCTTACATCCTTGTAAGGAGTGTGATTGTACCAGCAATCACACTCCTAGGTACTTAAGCAACTGATTTGAAAACATACATCCATATAAAACCTACATACAATGTTGACAGCAGCTTTAGTCATAATCACCAAAAACTGGAAGCAAAGAAAAAGTCCTTCAATAGGTGAACAGATTAAAAAACAAATCAAACAAAAACCTAATACATTCAGTGATAAATGAGCTATCAAGCCATAAAAAAACTTGGAGGAACCTTAAATGCATATTGCAAAGCGAAAGAAGCCAGTCTGAAAAGGCTTTTTTTTATATGATCCTTTTTACATGACATTCTGGAAAAGTCAAAACTACAGAAATAGTAAAGAGATCAGCGGTTTCCAGGGCTGTGGGGTTTTGGCAAAGAGGGTTGAAGAGTTGAAGTGTGGGATTCTCACAGATGTAAAACTATTCAATCTGATACAGTAATGGCAAATACTGACATTAAGCATTTGTCAAAATTCACAGAACTTTAGAGCATAGAGAGTGAATTTTAATGTATGCAAAATTATTAAATCCAGTGAGGACATCATGGGATACCCTAAAGGAATATGGAGTAGGTCATGAGAACATTAAAAATGTATCAAACAATTTCACTGAAGGGGTTAGGGTTGTGGGGTGTGGAGGGCAAGATGCTAGCCGAAGTAACTTTAGAAATGAGTACAGTCTTTAAAAGCAACAGGAACTGCAAACAGGCACTCTAGCTGATAAAAACGGTTTCACACAAGGCTATGAGTTAACAGTTCTGATACTGTTATACATGTATACTGGTACTGAACAATTACTGGTACTGAACAATAAATGGATGACAGATGGTGGGAGCCACATTTTTTCACTAAGTAGAAATTTACAGAGAGACAAGGGGGGAAGTATCCATGTAATAATGGACTAAAGTTGGAGCTCACTATGAACTCATTTAGTTTAACAAAAATACAGATTGTGACATATAGGTAGAGTTACAGACATAGGTATATAATAGGTTAATATACACAAGTGTATTTCCTTGCTCAATCAACTAAGAAGACCTAGAAGTAAGGACACCCCACGGCAATCGGCATACCTAGCACCTAGATCTTGATTTTTAACGCTATTTTCCAATAGAAGGAGCCAAGGCTTCTTGAAGAAATGATTATAGGATTGGAACAGGAAATACAGGTATCCCTTGCTTTTCAAAAGTTTGCTTTATGCCACTTCACTTTTACAAAAGACCTATATAAGCACCTGGTTTTTGCTAATCCAAAGGAAATCTGAAAACACACACACACACACACACTTTTATGGAAAGAGGTGAAAAGCAAAAATAGGATGGCATTTGTTTTGCAGCAAGCAGTTTTAAAGGCAGCAGGCCCCAAGCAGAAGAGGGAGAAAAGCCTAAACAAACTCCCTCCCCAGTAACTACACTCAGCATATTAGCATCAAGCTGACGTAGCTTTGAACTGTGTCTAAAAGCATCTGTGCTTCATCTAAATTTATTGTGCACAACCGTTAGCAAGATGTGTCCTAAGGTAACTGTTTGTTTTACACCGTACTGGTTTATGAAAGGTTTCATAGGAACACTCTACTTTCATAAAGCAGAGGAAACCTCTACACAGAATGAGCCTGCACAGACTTAGAAAATAAACTTACGGTTACCAAAGGTGGTAGAGGGGGTGGAGGGATACATTAGGAGTTTGGAAGTAGCACATATACACTGAATTCAAGTGAAATGAAGTGTTAGTCACTCAGTTGTGTCCGGTTCTTTGCAACCCCATGGACTGTAACTCACCAGGGCTCCTCTGTCCATGGAATTCTTTAGGCAAGAATATTGGAGTGGGTAGCCATTCCCTTCTCCAGGGGCTATTCCTGACCCAGGGATCAAACACAAGTCTCCCACACTGCAGCAGATTCTTTACCATCTGAGCTACGAGGGAAGCCCCAATATATACACATTACTAAATACAAAATAAGGATTTTATATACAATATATAAAATAGATAACCAACAAGGATCTACTGTATAGCACAGGGAACTATAATCAATATTTTGTAAAAACCTATATAAGAAAAAAGAATCTGAAAAAGAATATATATATATGTATGTATACAGTGTATACACACATACACACTACTGATTCATTTTGCTCTACACCGAGAACTAATACAATACTACAAATCAATTATATTTCATTTGAAAATTGAGAAAAAATTTTAAAAAACAAAGTGGAAAAATAAATGAACCTGGAGCATTCTTTTAGCGCCAGAATTAACAAACATACAAACAGACAAGACCAACAGCAAACCCACACTTAAGGGTGTGTGTCAAAGGAGCACAGGAGTCAACTAAAGTCAACTAAGACAGCTCCCAATTGCTAAGGTCAGAACAATTGAGCGAATAAGGTAAGACTGCATTATAACTCGAAGTATAAAATAAGTATCTGTAAGTCCATCCTGATACAAATTGGTATGAATAAATCAATGAAGGAAAAGAGACCACTCTCTCAATGCAAAAAATTCTAAAAAACTCGAGCAAATACTCTTGTCCTCAAAGAGTGTGTAATCCCCTACTCCTTATGTGTGGGAGGAGCTTAGTGACTTCTTCAAAGAGTACAGAATGGAAGTGGGGAAGAGAGTAACTTTACAGTGGAGAACATGACAAACACTGCATCAGCCAAACAGTCATGACCAACATCAAAATCACACGTCAAGGCGCTTCCTGGATGGTCTAGTGGCTGAGAGAGACTCCATGCTCCCAATGCAGGGGGCCCAGGTTCAGTCGCTGGTCAGGAAACTAGATTCCTCATGCAGCAACTAAGAGTTCGAGTGCCACAACTGAAAGACGATGTACGCCGCAGTGAAGACCAAAGTCCCATGTGCTACAATTAAGACCAGCACAGCCAAATAAACAAATGAAAGAAGTCATGTTGATAATGTGTACTCTTGAGATGTTGTAATGGGGCTTCATCTCTGCAACCTTCCTCACAAAAACATATAACCTCAATCTAACCTTGAAAAAAACAATCAGAACAATTCCAATAGAGGGACATCCTACAAAATGTTTGACTGGTACTTGACAAATGTGTCATAGTCATCAACAACAAGGAAAATCTAAGAAACTGCTACACTCAAAAGTAGTCTGGAGACACAACGAAATCTAATAAAGTTGTATTTGGGCGGGATTCTCGAACAGAAAAAAGGACTTTAGTTAAAAACTGGGGAAATCTGAATAAACTAGAGACTTTAGTTAATAATACTGTATCAATACTGGTTCATTTAATTGTAACAAATACAATATACAAGTATAAGATGTTAAGAAACTGGGTCTGGGATATAGAGAACTCTCTGTAAATGTCAAACTGTTCTTAAAAATAAAGTATTTTTTCAAGGATGCAAAAATATATATCATGTACATTTTAATCACAAGAAAGCCAGAGTGGCCATACTAATAACAGGCAGACTTGGGAGCAGAGATAAAAATAAACATTTCATAATAACACTAAAAGTTAAATCATTAAGACATAAGAATCCTAAACATGTACATGTCTCACAAGAGAGCATTAAAGTACATGGAGCAAGAACTAACAGAAATTAAAGAAAAAATAAACAGATTCATAATTAAAGAGGATTCAACACTCTCATTCAGTAATTCATACAACAGGTACACAGAAAATCAGAAGGATACTTAAATTTGAAGAACACTATCAACTAACTTCGGAGAAGGCAATGGCACCACACTCCAGTACTCTTGCCTGGAAAATCCCATGGGCGGAGGAGCCTGGTAGGTTGCAGTCCATGGGGTTGCCAAGTCAGACACGACTGAACGACTTCACTTTCACTTCTCACTTTCATGCACTGGAGAAGGAAATGGCAACCCACTCCAGAGTTGTTGCCTGGAGAATCCCAGGGACGGGGAGCCTGGTAGGCTGCCGTCTATGGGGTTGCACAGAGTTGGACACGACTGAAGCGACTTAGCAGCAGCAGCATCAACTAACTTCACAGAATTAGTTATTTATAGAATACTCCAACAACAGCAAAATCCAAAATTGTTTCAAGTACATACAAAACATTCACTAAGATAAACCATATGCTGGTCCATAAAACAAACCTGGATAAATTTGACAATATAATCAAACATACAGAGTCACTGTCATTGCTCAGTCGTGTCCAACTCTTTGTGACCTAATGGACTGTAGCTCCTCTGTCCATGAAACTTCCAGGAGAGGATACTGAGGTGGGTTGCCATTTCCTCCTCCAGGGGTCTTCCTGACCCAGGAACTGAACCCAAATCTCCTGCATTGCGGGCAGGTTCTTTGCTGCTGAGCCACCGGGGAAGCCCATATAAAACACACAGAACATGAAATTAAATTTCAAAACTAAACAACACTCTTTTACATCATCAATAAATCAATGAATCAAAAAGAAACTGTAAGAGAAATTAGAAAATATTTGAACTAAATGAAAATGTATGTGTGTTCAGCTCTTTGCTGTGTTTGACTCTTTGCAGCTGCATAGACTGTAGCCCGCCAGGTTATCTGCCTATGCTATTTTCCAGGCAAGAATACTGGAATGGGTACCCCCCCCATTCCTCCATTTCCTACTCCAGGAGCTCTTCCCAATCCAGGGATTGAACCCACGTCTCTTGTGTCTCCTGAACTGGCAGGCAGATTCTTTACCGCTAGCGCCACCTGGGAAGCCCAAATGAAAATAACAGAAATCAATTTGTGAGATGCAGCTGAAGCAGTGTTTAAAAGGAAATTCTTGGACTTCTCGGGTGGTCCAATGGTTAAAAATCCACCTGCCAATGTAGGGGACATGGGTTCCATCTCTGATTCGGGAAGATTTCACAAGTCACAGGGGAACTAAGCCCGGTGTGCCACAACCACTGAGCCTGCACTCTAGAGCCCGTGAGCTGCCACTACAGAATCTCCCAAACCCTAGAGCTCCAGCTCCACAAGAGAAGCCACTGCGATGAGAAGCCTGTGCACCGAACTACAGGATAGCCCCCACTTGTCAAAGCTAGAGAAAACCCATGCACAGCAATAAAGACCCAGCAGAGCAAAAAATAGTAAATAAATGAATAAAAATTTTATATAAAAATAAAATAGAAAATTTTTCTAAATTTTACCTATTTTACTAATTAGAAAAGAGGAAAGTTTTTCAATCAGTAATCTAAGAGTCCACCTTAGGATGCTAGGGGAAAAAAAGCAAATTAAATCAAGAGTATGTAGATGAAAAAATAAAAAGAGGAGAAATCAATAAAATTGAAAATGGACAAGCAATAGATATCATGCCTCTAAATCAGGAAAAAATCAGGAAGCAGAAATTACCAATGAGAAATGATCATTACAATGAAAGCACATCATTAGACATTTAAAAAATAACAAGAGAAAGTTATAAGCACTTTCATGCCAATAAATTCAATAACACAGATGAAAAGGACAATTTTTTAAAGACACAAATTACAAAATTGACGTGAGAAGAGAAAATCCAAACAGTCCGATATCTATAACTTGCCAACAACCACCAAAGTAGGAAAAGGCAAGGAAGGATTCTTTCTTGAGTCTTGAGAGGGAGTATGTTCCTGCCAACACCTTGATTTTACACTTAAGATTTTCCAAAACTGTGAAAGAATAAACCTGCTAATTAAATCACATGGTTTGTGGTTATTTGTTATGGCTACTCTAGGGAAACTACTACACATGTTAACATTCTGGACACAGTGGAATAAAAAATGTTATTAAATTTAATGACAGTTTTTGTTACTTCTTAGTGTGGAGCTACTAGAAAACTTAAAATTACACTCATGGCTTACATTATTTCTAGTGAACATCACTAATCTCAGTTCAGTTCAGTTCAGTCGCTCAGTCGTGTCAAACTCTTTGAACCCCATGAATCACAGCACGCCAGGCCTCCCTGTCCATCACCAACTCCCGGAGTTCACTCAGAGTCACGTCCATCAAGTCAGTGATCCCATCCAGCCATCTCATCCTCTGTCGTCCCCTTCTCCTCCTGCCCCCAATCCCTCCCAGCATCAGAGTCTTTTCCAATGAGTCAACTCTTCACATGAGGTGGCCAAAGTACTGGAGTTTCAGCTTTAGCATCATTCCTTCCAAAGAAATCCCAGGGCTGATCTCCTTCAGAATGGACTGGTTGGATCTCCTTGCAGTCCAAGGGACTCTCAAGAGTCTTTCTCCAACACCACAGTTCAAAAGCATCAATTCTTCGGCGCTCAGCCTTCTTCACAGTCCAACTCTCACATCCATACATGACCACAGGAAAAACCAGAGCCTTGACTAGATGGACCTTTGTTGGCAAAGTAATATCTCTGCTTTTGAATATGCTATCTAGGTTGGTCATAACTTTCCTTCCAAGGAGTAAGCGTCTTTTAATTTCATGGCTGCAGTCACCATCTGTAGTGATTCTGGAGCCCAGAAAAATAAAGTCTGACACCGTTTCCACTGTTTCTCCATCTATTTCCCATGAAGTGATGGGACCGGATGCCATGATCTTTGTTTTCTGAATGTTGAGCTTTAAGCCAACTTTTTCACTCTCCACTTTCACTTTCATCAAGAGGCTTTTTAGTTCCTCTTCATTTTCTGCCATAAGGGTGGAGTCATCTGCATATCTGAGGTTATTGATATTTCTCCCAGCAATCTTGATTCCAGCTTGTGCTTCTTCCAGACCAGCGTTTCTCATGATGTACTCTGCATATAAGTTAAATCACTAATCTAGCCAGTGCAATAAGGCAAGAAAAAACTAAAGGAATACTGATTGGAAATGAAGAAGCAAAACTGGTTTTCTCTGCAGATATTATGATTCTGTACTAAGAAAATCCTAAGGGGGCTTCCCTGGTGGCTCAGTGATAAAGAATCTGCCTGCCAATGCAGGAGACACAGGTTCGATCCCTGATCCAGGAAGATCCCACACGCCATGGAGCAACTAAGCCTGTGCACCATAACTATTGAGCCTATGCTCTAGAGCCTGGGAACTGAAACTACTGAAACCTGCATGCCCGAGAGCCCCTGCTCCACAACAAGAGAAGCCACCACAATGAGAAGTCCCCGCACTGCAACAAAGAGTAGCCCCCACTCTCTGCAACGCGAGAAAAGCCCGTGCAACAACGAAGACCCAGCACAGCCAAAAATTTAATAAATAATATTATTTTAAGAAAAGAAAATCCTAAGGAATATACACAAAAGCTACTAGAACTGAAAAGTTAATTTACAGACTTCCCTGCTAATGCAATGGATGAGAATCTGCCTGCCAATGCACGGGACATGGGTTCAATCCCTCATCCAGGATGATTCCACCTGCCTCAGAGCAACTCAGTTGGCACATGCGTGACAGCTACTGAAGCCTGTGCACGCTAGGGTCATCAAGCTACAACTACTGAGCCTGTGTGCTGCCAACTACCGAAGCCCATGTGCCTAGAGCCTGTGTTCCGCAACAAGAGAAGCCACCACACAATGAACAGCAGCCCCCACTCACAACAATTAGAGAAAAGCCCCCACAAAGCGACAAAGACCCAGCGTAGCCAAAAATAAATTTAAAAAAAAATTTTAAGCTAATTTAGTAAGACAAGACTACAAAGTTAACTTTGTATTGCATTTTTATATACTATCAAACAATTGGAAAAAGAAATTTTAAAATACAGTATCGTTGACAATAGTATCAAAAAACAAGAAATACCTGGGGATAAATTGAACAAAATATGAGCATGACCTATAAAATGAAAATCATAAAACACTGGAAAAAAAAAACAAACTAAAGCTATTTAAATAAAGAAAAGTTATGCCATATTAAAGTACCAGAAGACTATTAATGAGATGTCAATTCTCCCATCAGGGCTTTTTGTAGAAAGTGACAAGTTTATTCTACAACTTACAAGAAAATGCTAAGGATATAAAGTAACCAAAACAGTTTTGATAAGAAAAAAAAAAGGTAAAAAATAAATACTAACTGATTGCAAGATTTGCTATGAAGAAACAGCAATGAAGACAATACAATATTGGCATAAGGATAGACATTTAGACCAAAGGAACAGAAAAGACGAGAAAGAGACCCACAGTTAAAAAAAAAAAAAATAGAAAGGAATCAGATTGCACATAACCTCCAAACTAGTAAGAGGCACTAATATGAAGCAAGGGAGGGAGGAGAGGAAGGAAGAAAAATTAAACTCTACAGAATAAAATAACAAGACGCTAAGATAATAACTGATCTCTCTTGATCTAACTAGACAGTGTAATCAGAAAAGACCTCTCAGGAGAATGCCCTGGCAATCCAGTGGTTAAGATTGAGCGCTTTCACTGCCGTGAGCCCGGATTCAATGCCTGATCAGGGAACTAATATCCCACAAGCCATGCTGCATGGCCAAATAGAAAGAAAAGAAAAGAAATGGAAAAGACCTCTCAGAAAAGTAACAGGTAAATGGAATAGTACACACAAAGGCTCTGAGGGGAGGAATCTAAAAGTAGGCTGGTGTGACAGGTGCCCAGTAGGCAAGGACAGAGGTAGGGCTTTTCAAGCAGAGGAAAACGTCTGCACGGTTTTCAGTTCTACTCACTTTCTTTCATCCGTACCACTGCTGTTCTCAATTCTCACGCAGATGCCTGCAAGATCTTCCAGCTGCTGAACGTGCAGTCTCACTCAAGCTGCTTTCCCAATGCATCCTTCACTATTGAGCCAGATACTGAACACCTTAAAATCATTAAATGACTCCCTGTTCCCTACAGTGTCTATGGTCTTAATTTCCTATCTGACTTTTAAGATTCTTCATGACATAGTTCCTATTTACCCCTCTAGCTTACTCCCCACTTCCCTTCAAAATTACCTGTGCCCCAAGACTAAATTACTTACATTTTAATAAAGCCCATCACATTCTCTCACTACTTTGTGCCTTTCACATCTTTGAGTTTTAAGTCAAATGTCTTCTATGTAAACTATATTTAATCCACACCCAAAACACCTAGGTATTTCTTTCTGCTACAACAGCACCGTTTCCTCTATTCTAGGTTTGTCATGATGTGGATGCTTGTCTACAAGACTAGCATGTTTATCCTGCTAGACTTTAACAGGCAGACTGTATGTTATTCATCTTTTTTTCCCTAGCAGATAGCATGCTGCTGCTAAGTCGCTTCAGTTGTGTCCGACTCTGTGCGACCCCATAGACGGCAGCCCACCAGGCTCCCCCATCCCTGGGATTCCCCAGGCAAGAACACTGGAGTGGGTTGCCATTTCCTTCTCCAATGCATGAAAGTGAAAAGTGAAAGTGAAGTCGCTCAGTCGTGTCCGACTCTGTGCGACCCCATGGACTGCAGCCTACCAGGCTCCTCGATCCATGGGATCCTCCAGGCAAGAGTACTGGAGTGGGGTGCCATTGCCTTCTCCGGCAGATAGCATAGTACCTATTTAATAGAGACTTGTTTCTACAATTAAACAGAGACTCCTAACATTTATGCTTTCAGAATCTAAGCATCCCTAAATTAAGAGACAAAGGAACCACACATTTGACAAATGAGAGTCAAAGAATCCTTTAAAATACTTCAAATATTTAAAAAAAAACATAAAATAACTATTCTGTAAGTCAAATGATTATAAATACGTATTTGCAAATATTAAATTTGGCTGAAATGAGGTCCAGTTAGAAATATTTATGCCCCAAATATTACTATGAGAGTTAAGAATTTTATTATATTGAAAAATAAAACAGAATTATTACAGAAACTTGCAGCAAATCAGTAACAGAGACGAATTATATTTTGATCTGTACCCAATGAATTCAAGTCCCAGATGCACATCCAGTTTTCACCTTGCTTTCATTCCTCAAATACTGTATTGTGAGAGCCCTCATGATCCACTGCAAAGGAAGCAGTACAAGAATGACTACATTTTCAAAAGTTTAATGTGGGTTGGACCATCATACTAGCAAAAAGATTTCATTATAGCATTATGACTGAAAACGTGAAATTACTAAAATATTAAAAAGACAGAATACTGGTTAAATAAACTGTGATAGTAAACTTTGGACTACTACTATACAAAACCATAAAATATAGCAATATGTAGCACCATGTTAGTTTTCAAATACCACACAAAGAGAATTCTATTACATTTACTTACTCGTATGTATTACATACTGACATAAATTTAGAAAAAATTTTAAGTTTAAAAAGTACCTAATTTCCCCCCACAAATAACACTAAATAAATCTATTAACTAAAATTTAAGTTTTAAATTTCAAATATGAAGTTACTGGATTTTGGAATTTCCTACAATCTGATGCCACAGACTTACCATTTTATACCAGCTATACTATACAAACTCATTTCCCAAGTTTTAATTCTTTCAAATGATTCTCCAGTTCCAACAAGGTGTCCTATTACTGCAAGTATGTCAAACTAACAATTTTAAAGAGGAGGTACAACTTGTGGTACCAGCACACAGAAGTCAAAATTTTAATTCATATACTATAAAAGCTTATTTACCTTTAATATCTAAGTTTCAGACGATAGATTATATTGGAAATACAAATTAAAACAAATTCCATCTGCAAATCAAAAAGACGAAATGAGACAATCTGCCCCCTAACTCAGCAGCTTTCCTTTTTACTTTACAACCTGTATTTAAGTTGCAAGAATAAGACTGAAACCTAACTTTCAAACTGAGCAGCAAATGCAATGCAAAATCAGTATCTGTCTTAGCAGGAAACTCCAATGAAAACACGAAATGTTTTGGTCTCAACTGACAGAGGAAAGGTGCCTCCTTGGGTTATTATTTACCACGCAAAATCCCTTGTCTATCGCTACAAACCAGCTTTTATTGCAGATACTTAACATGTTTCCTTACAGAGCTGCCTCAACCAAATAACCTTCCAAATCTGGCACTACGAATTGTTACATCTTACACACACCACTGCAGTCCCTTGTAATTTAAAACATGTTGCGTTTTAAAATCAGTCTCCACACACCAACTCTACTGCCAATTTCCCCAGCTGAAAGCTCAAGTTTAAACTACAAAATACTATATTTACTCTCAACAACATAATGCATTCATTTACAAATTACACACGAGTAAATGACTCCAACCTTACAACTTCAAAATTTCTAACATCATAGCTTTTCCATCATGCAAGTCTAAACAGTAGTACAGTAAGTGAGGTACTACGGACAAAGTGAACTGCCACATTACCGGTAAATAATATAATCCTAATCAACTATTAGGCAAAATGGCCACAGGAGACACCAATGAGGGGAAAGTGTGGATCGAGTTTGACATTACTAGAAAAACGAGTCAAAGCAAATTTAAAGGAGAAGCAGATTAACCTCATGAATACAAATCTAAGTTCATTTTTGAATTCCAGTTTCACACCAAGAAGCAGTTTATCAAATTTTCAACAGTAATACAGGGCATAAAATAAAAGCGACGGGTTTTTTTTGTCATGGTAATACTGATAAAAGAATAGGTATCCTTCAGTGCTGAGATGAAGTTTTCCTTCCTTCAGTTTTGCTCGTGTCACGTGTACACATAAAAATCATACAATTCTCTTAATTTCGGAAAGCTTAATACACATGATCACCTCAAATGTAACATTTATTGAAAACTTAGCGCCTTAGCACTAACATTCTCTCCTTACCACACCCTTCATCTTCTAAACCAAGAGACCGGAAGGGAAAACCTACCCCTACCTTAAATTAGGGTCTAGCGAGAACTTCTTAACTTGAGTTCGCACACAATTAAGATGGTTCAGTAAATCAATTACCCAACTACAAGGCTTGACAATTTCTCAGAAGCAAAACACACAGACAGCTGAGGGCTTATTACTGGAGATGACTCTCTTCCTCACATTTGCACAAGTAACTTCGGTAACTGACCTAAATTTGCCAGTGTTAAACAAACAGGTAATGGGGGGCATTGTTTAAAGCTTGGCTCATTTATTTATCCTGACGAGGCACCATCTTTCGGAGGATAAAGTCTATGAAGCAGAAAACCGGGGGAATGGGAGGGCAGATAGATGATAGCATCTTCAATGTAGAAAAGTTACAGCTCTTTACAAGAGTCAGCATTAGGGGCTCATTAGTTGGTTTTATTTGTGTTTAGTCACTTTCCTAAAAGTCATCGCCAACAAAGAAGCCCTGAGGATCCGCCACGGTAAGGCAGAGGAGATGTCCTCAATTCACCTGCGACACCTGCCCAGGTCCCGAGTTCTCCCCCCGCCCTGGCCCCAGACCCCGCTCCAGACCCCCGATCTCGGCTCTTCACCCACTCCGCCGCAAAGCCCTCGAGAACCCTCGTCCTCGTCCCTTCCCCCCATCCCCACCCACGCGCGGTCCCCTTGGCGGTCCCCAGGGCCCAGACCCCTCGCGCTTCCTTCCACAGCAGTGGCTCCCCGAAGCCCGGGCGGTAGCGCGGGGAGGCCCTTCCCGGCGGGGCCTCTCCCCGCATCATACCCCGCAGGATCCTGGGGACTCCCCGCCCCCGCAAACCGCAGAGAGACTAGGCCAGGAATGCCAGCCCTCTCCACTCTCCGCCTCCCGGGCGACCCCCCGCAGGCCGGCCGTCGGAACCCAGCCCTCCGAGTCGCTACCTGCCCCGCGCCCTCCCGGCCCGGAAGCTCGGGCCGGCCCGAGGCGCGGCGCAGGGTTCCTCCGCCAAAGGTCCTCTGCCGCACACTCACCTGCTGCCCGATCTTCCTTCAGCGCCACCCGAGCACAGCCCCTTCCTGGGGCATGAAAGCGCCGGCTTCGGGCCTGGTCTCTCTCGGCAGAGCAGGGCGGGGGACTGGCTCCCGCGGCCACCGCCGCCTGGTCTGCGCCTGCGCCGGCTCCGGGGCTAGGTCTCCAGGGGCGCCTCCTGCAGCGAGGGGTAACGGCCGGGAGCGCGAGCTAGCGCTGGCGCCTCGGCTCACCAGAGGCCGGCCGTGCGGGCAGCGGGTTGCCTAGGAGCTGCGCGCTGCACTGCTGCCCCGACAGCTGACGGCCATGTTTCTGTTCCCTTTTTCTTTTTTCCTCCGCCTCCTTCCGCCCCTTTCCATAGAACAGCACTTTCCTTCCCCCCCACTCCCGCTCCCTTTCCTACTGCGGGGGCGGTAGAAAAGGGCGTGGGGGAGGGGAGGGGAAAAGAGGGCGCGGGGGGCGGAGCAGCGCCCGAGCCCCGCCCCCGGAGAGGGCCGAGGCCGCGGGGTCACTGCTCCCTCCCCCTCACTATCCGCGACCCCGCGGGGTGCCAGGTCCCAGTGCCGCCACCCTGGGAGAGCACCTCCTCCGCGTCCGTCCTGCGGATCCCGAGCAGAAACTAGTCAGGGAGAAGAGGCTCAAGGCACCGCTTTGCACCCCTTCCTGCGGGGCTCAGACTCGCAGTTTGGTGTGGCTTTATTGCCTTGGCCCCGGGCAGGTGGCGGCTGCTCCTTTCGGGCTTTTCACAGGCGGGGAAAGTGACGCCGAGTCGCTCAAAGTCACTGAGAACACTGTCGAGAGGGATACGGGTCTCTGGACGAGAAGCTTCCTTCTCGGGGTGGGAGTTGGAATTTCCACGTGTGACTGGGGGCCTCCCGGACAGGAGAGAGCCCCACCGACTGTGGCTTCCCGAAGCCCTTCCCGGCTGCAGCGCCCCTGGAGAGTCTTAGACCGCGCTTGGTGTCGCTGCCTCGACTGAGATTTGGGGATGGGAACTTGGAACTTGGAAATCTCTCGTTTAAATCATCAGCCCGCTCCTGCCTCCTAAAAGTGTAGCCTCCTTATATATACGGCTGCATGCATGATCGGTTCCCTTAATGAAAATTATATGAGATGTTGTAGACTACGTCCTGAAATAATTATATATATGCAATTACATATACATGAAAAAATAGCAGCTAGTTATTCAGGAAGAAGCAAATGGTTTAAAACAAATTAGGAGAACATTTTCACCTTCTGGACAAAAAAAAAGGCGAGTGACTTCTTAGATTCCGTGGCAGGTCAGAATTAGAATTGACAAGATTTGTGCATATCTAATAAGTATTCACACACACAGAGATCATTTTCCTAAAATTACTTTCTCCTTATTAAATCTGTTTTTTGACTTTTTTTTTTTTCCTGAAAAGTATGAGATTAAACTTTGGTCATGAGGGCCCTGTTGACAATTTTTTCCCAACGTTTATTGCATATATGGGGTGCAGAAACTATCTCCCTGGCCATGTTAGTAAAGAGTTGATTCAGTAGAAATGCACAGCAATAAAAATGTCTTATTTAATACTAGGTTGGAGTCATTTTGAGCCTAGTGGTAACCAGTCACTGACAGTGACCCTATCTGGTCAAAAGTTTACAAAGGAACTAATACTTCAGAATTAGTTTGTGAACTTCTTGTCTTTCTATACTAGGGACTTAACCTGGTGGATCTGTGGTTAGGAAATCCATGCTTTCACTGCCAAGGGCCTGGCTTCAATCCGTGCTGGGGGAGCTAAGATCCCATAAGCTACACCTGCAGGGCAAAAGAAAAAAAAAAGGTAACTCCTCCTTTACTGAGTATCTGGGTTCAGCATGTGATCCTTAGCATTCTGCAATGCCAAGTTAAATGACAGTGTTTACAGCTGCAGTAAGAGAAGGCATCTTGGAAAAGTGGAGAGACTAACTTGTCTGATATGTTGTTTATAAACTATCTTTGCTTCAAGAGAATCATTAAAATATATTTCATAGGATGTCTAGAATTTGCTTCAGAATAATAGTGGGAGCAAGAAGATGAGTAGGGGTTGAGGTACAATAAAATTGGACATTATGTTGAAGTGTAGTGATTGGTACTTGAGGTTTCCTTATGTTGTTTTCTGCATTTTATGTCTTTTTGAAATTTTATATAAAAAAGTTGTTTTAATTGTTTTAATGGAATTTCAGAGTTGAAAAGAGCTGAAGGGAATCACTACAGAGATTGTCTAGTCTAATTACCTCATTGAATAGATGGGGAAATTAAGGCCTAGCAAAGTTTCTTCCCAGGCTCAGTTTTGGTGATTTCATAGTTGAATAGGAACTGCAGTTGACAAACAACTGCAGTTTGAACTGTGGGTTTGAACTGTGCAGATTTATTGATATGGGGATTTTTTCCAATAAGTGCTTGCTACAATACTATAAGATCTGCAGTTGGTTGAATCCTCGGTTGTGGAATTGCAGATATGAAGGGCTGACTGTGAAGTTATATGCAGATTTTGGACTGCACAAGGGGATTGGCACCACTAACACACATGTTGTTCAGGGGTCAACAGTACTAAATTCATGGCTCTTTATCTTCCCAAACAGAATAACTTGCTCCAGATTTCCTATAATCCATACCTTGTAAATTAACAAATTATTTCGTTCCAGCCCCTCGTAATGAATTCTCAAAAACATAGTGTTTGAAGGCCTGGTGCCTGTAGGCACTCTTAGTTTATTGTTTTAGAAAGAGTTTTTAGTAAGAATGACATCAGCAAACACTAGATCTGCTTTATTCATATGGTATCTAAATGATTCTGTGTTCCACTCTCCACAGGGAGCTCCAGCACACTCTTCTCTTTGTTCTCCACTCCAGTATCTTATCTGGCTGGAGACTCTGTCTCAGCTTTATCAGGAAAGGCTCATCTTGAGTCTTTTGGAGTTAGTCAGCACATTCTTTATCCAACTCTCCCCAAACATGACTGATATTCCTAACATCATAGCAAATTGTCCTGACTGCTGATCAAAAAAATAGATGTATTATTTAAAAAGATTAATTTTAAAAAGCATTTTATTATAGAAAACAATGAAAACAATAAAATACAAACAAAAATAGAAGCCTCTGTACCCATCAGTTCAGTTCAGTTCAGTCGCTCAGTTGTGTCCGACTCTTTGCAACCCCATGAACCGCAGCACGCCAGGCCTCCCTGTCCATCACCAACTCCCAGAGTCCACCCAAACTCATGTCCATTGAGTCGGTGATGCCATTCAACCATCTCATCCTCTGTCATCCCCTTCTCCTCCTGCCCTCAATCTTTCCCAGCGTCAGGGTCTTTTCAAATGAGTCAGCTCTTCGCATCAGGTGGCCAAAGTATTGCAGTTTCAGCTTCAACATCAGTCATTCCAATGAACACCCAGGACTGATCTCCTTTAGGATGGACTGGTTGGATCTCCTTGCAGTCCAAGTAACTCTCAAGAGTCTTCTCCAACACCACACTTCAAAACCATCAATTCTTCAGCACTCAGCTTTCTTTATAGTCCAACTCTCACATCCACACATGACCACAGGAAAAACCATAGTCTTGACTAGAAGGACCTTTGTTGACAAAGTATTATCTCTGCTTTTTAATATGCTGTCTAGGTTGGTCATAACTTTCTTTCCAAGGAGTAAGCATCTTTTAATTTCATGCCTGCAGTCACCATCTGCAGTATTTTTTGGAGCCCCAAAAAATAAAGTCTGCCACTGTTTCCACTATTTCCCCATCTATTTGCCATGAAGTGATGGGACCGGATACCGTGATCTTAGTTTTCTGAATGTTGAGCTTTAAGCCAACTTTTTCACTCTCCTCTTTCACTTTCATCAAGAGGCTCTTTAGTTCTTCACTTTCTGCCATAAGGGTGGTGTCATCTGCATATCTGAGGTTATTGATATTTCTCCCAGCAATCTTGATTCCAGCTTGTGCTTTCTCCAGCCCAGCATTTCTCATGATGTACTCTGTATATATAAGTTAAATAAGCAGGGTGACAATATCCAGCCTTGACATACTCCTTTTCCTATTTGGAACCAGTCTGTTGTTCCATGTCCAGTTCGAACTGTTGCTTCCTGGCCTGCATACAGGTTTCTCTAGAGGCAGGTCAGGTGGTCTGGTATTCCCATCTCTTGAAGAATTTTCCACAGTTTATTGTGATCCACACAGTCAAAGGCTTTGGCATAGTCAATAAAGCAGAAATAGATGTTTTTCTGGAACTCTCTTGCTTTTTCCATGATCCAGCGGATGTTGGCAATTTGATCTCTGGTTTCCCTGCCTTTTCGAAATCCAGCTTGAACATCTGGAAGTTTACAGTTCACGTATTGCTGAAGCCTGGCTCAACTCATAATTAATCTTGTATCATGTATCCCCTTCTGACTTCTTTCTTCTGAGCATCTTGAAGCAAATACTCAACATTGTGTTTCACCTGTAAGTATTTCAGGATAACTGTAAGGACTTTTAAAAACCATACCCACAATGCCATTTTTGTGGATAAGATAAAGATAAGGACTTTTTAAAAATCATACCCACAAGGCCATTTTTACCATTAAAAAAATTTTTTTTTTAACTTTTTCTGTCTTTTTTCTTTTTTGATTGTACTTGGTTTTCATTGCTATACATGGGCTGTCTCTAGTTGCAGGAAGCAGAGGCTTCTCTCTAGTTGCAGTACATGGCCTTCTCATCGCGGTGGCTTCTCTTGTTGCTGAGCACAGGCTCTAGAGGGTGGGTATAGTAGTTGCAGCATATGGGCTTAGTTGCCCCCTGGCATGTGTAATCTTAGTTCCCCAACCAGGGATCAAAGCTGTATCCCCTGCAGTGGGAGGTGGATTCTTTACCACTGGATCACCAGGGAAGCCCTAAAAATTTTTTTAATTGATATTTTATTTTAGTAAATATTTTGTTAACGTGTTTAATGACCAAGAACCTTACCATATTGATACTACACCTTCTCTCGCCCCTTCCTACTTGTGGATCTAGTCCCTCGGATACAACTCCTGCCCAGAGGGTTTGAGTTTGCCATACTCCTTTTTGATGCACTAGAATATTAACTTCCCAGTCCCAACTTTTTTCTAGCTCCCTCCGTGCTTCAGAGAATATAGGGTAGGGATTCTTTCCTTTCAGATTTTCCCCTCAAAGGTGGTTCATTATCCAGTTCAAAAACTCTGTAATACTTAAGAATCAGAAACTGCCTAAAAATTTCAAAAATGATCATCTCCAATTTACATTTAATCTGAATGTAATAGGCTAAGTAAGGCTTGACATGTCCTAACCCCCCCCAAAAAAAGATGGGATCTGATGCTGATACCCTTTAATACCAATTCAAATTTCCCTGTAGTTTTATAGTTCCTTTCACACAGAAAAGGAGAAAATGAACTAAATTCTATAAGCCATCTCTTTAAAGGATCAATAGAAAATAATTATTTCAACCCCTTTCTGTTGTTCTAGGTTTAAGCTCTTCTTCATCTTAAGTGATCTCATTCAGCTCGGTGGCATTATCTGTGTGTTGGTCACTCCCAAATTTACTGCTCTAGCTCCAGTTTTCCCTAAGCTGTAGATTTAACCGTCAAACTACCTCCAGTGTCCAAATGTTATCTCACACTGTACATGTTCAAGATACAGTTCTTATTTCCCTTCCTGTCTTGCATCACCTCCCACACCAGAACTATTCCTTTTCAAGCTACCTCATTTCGCTGTATGATACCACCATCTCATCTCTTACCAAATGATATCTTCCTTAATCACCAGATTCAAAGGTGGATCAGCTGAACTGGAGGTTAAGGAGGACATCATTTGGCACGCTAGAAGAGAAATGGGGCAGGGGTCAGCACTATGAAACTGTCCAGCACTTTCAGGGACAGTGCCAGGGAGCCACACAAGGACCAGTGTCTACAGATCATTGATTGCCATTCAGGGGTACGTAACATGCAGTCCTGTAAAGTTGTCACCTTAGCTGTGTGGCTGGTGGCTGAAGGGTATGGTCCTTCCATTGACAGCAGCCTGCTCATAACTGTGGTTCTTGAGTTAGGGAGTGTAAGCCTGTGTCCTGAGACGAACCCCTAACCACATTGTCCATGTAAACAACTACCCCTTTTTAGCTTTTCAGGATACAGGCCAGGGTGACTTGACACCCTCAGGAGCAGTGGTAGTACAGAAGGAAAAACCTTACCACTAACACTTGGGAGGGACTGGGAAAAGATAAAGCCACCACCTTACAGAGGAAACATTTGTTAGATAAGCAGGAGTTACAGTGTTGTTAACTATGAGTTCAGTATTAATGAATCAATGATATTACATATGGTGTTTTTAAGCAGAAACACACCTAACACGAGTGTTTGATACAAATGTCGATTGACACAAACGTTGCAAATAGAGGCTGTCAGAAAA
Organism: Bos mutus; assembly: GCF_027580195.1. Taxonomy (NCBI): domain Eukaryota; kingdom Metazoa; phylum Chordata; class Mammalia; order Artiodactyla; family Bovidae; genus Bos; species Bos mutus. The sequence continues at coordinate 87,254,841 of NC_091624.1, read as the reverse complement.
CTAACAGTTATTTCTGCTAGGAACAATGGTTGTGTTTGCTAATTCAGTATTCTCTGTCTACCCTGTTTAGAACAGGGTTATACCATCTTGTTGTACCATCCTGCCCTGTTTTAAATATTCCTCATACTCTGGTTAATGACTTTTACTATCTATGTGTTTACTACCTTCTCTACCAGTATGTAAGCTCCTTAAGGATAGGAACTTTATTTTCCTTCATTAAACTTTTATTATCTTTTTACCTAAAGCAGTAGTAATGTTCCTTAAATATTTGATGCTGAATCGTTCACATAATTAAGCAACCCTTTTCAGAGTCTGTTCTCTCCATCAATTTTCAGCCTTTGTGTTTCTGGTCATCTTTCTGGCCTTCAAATTGCTGAAACCCTAGCACAAGTAAACACCAGCTGGCCTCCCCTCTCCAATCCTGTAAATATGCCTGAGCATGTCTGAAATCTCTGGGACTCTTCCTATCCATATTTCTTCCCTGTGCACAATTTATGTAAGAAGGTTCTTTGAGTTGGGTCCAGAGCATTCAATATGATTGTAAACAATTCTCTAATAGCAATAACCATTAACTGACTTATGCCTAAAAGTGAAGAGCAAGCTAGTAAATTCTGTCTTAACTGACTTGAAAGCCATGTTAATTCTCAACTACATGGCTTATTTACTGATGACTGCTACCTTCAAGAATTATTAGAATGAATTCTGTGGTGGTCTAGTGGTTAGGACTCTGCGCTTCCACTGCCGTGGTCCCAAGTCAGGAATCTCTGGTCAGGAAACTAAGATCCTTTAAGCTGTGCAGTGCTCTAGTAATACTTAGAGCATTTTGAGCACGTCAAAAGAAAAATCATATTTGTGTTTACTTTAATCATAAGGGTTTTTGCTATTTTAATACTATTTGGATGTGCTAATAACTCCTACCAAGGGTCATTACTGCCCCCACTGACAGCAGCCTGGATCCCTCTCCCTCTGGGGCTGTCTTAGCAGCAGAGGGGGAGCTGGCATTTGAGGTTCCTTGCCTATCCATGGCCACTCGCCCCAAGGCAGTCATCCTGTCCAGAACTCCTACCGCCTCTGTCTGCCCTGGCCCATCTGGGGGCAGTTCAGGGAGGCACACTCTTTGTGGGGGTAGAGGTAGGGAGAACCAAAACCTTTTTGCCTAAAATGGAAAGCATAAATTTGAGGGGCTGGTCAGAGAGAATGGGCTGGGCTTTGATGGTAAGCTGGGTCACTGCAACCCTGCCCAGGCAGGCCCAGGTCCTCTCTGCTGAGGTGGGACCCTGTCATCTCTGCCAGCACTCTCTGTCTTCTGCCCAGAAGCTACTTGGGCCTCTCAGTGGGAGAACCAAGGCTCCATACATGCCTCTGGGCCCTCTGTGAGTCTATTTCTGTTTTGTAAATAAGTTCCTAGTATTTTCACTTATTCCCTGGGCTAGTTATTTAATGGCCCTCTTTCCCCATGCATGAAATAATCCATCTTGCAGAGTCCTATAAGATTAATTATCATTTGCAACAACTATTTATCAGTCATCTACCATAGGCCAGTCACTATGCTAAGCACTTAACTTTCCTTGTCTACTCTCTAACCTTATACGGGAGTTGTCATTGTGGTTTCTCATGATATAATGTATGTAAAGCCTCTGTCATGGTAACTGACATATACTTGGACAAGGGTTGGCATACTACAATCCTTGGGCCAAATCCAGCCTGATGCCTGTTTTTGTGAATTAAGTTCTGTTGGAATAGGCATGCCTATTTGCTTACTCCTGTCTGTGGCTGCTTTTGCACTATAATGGCAGAATTGAAGAGTTGTGTCAGAGGCCATATGGCCAACAAAGACAAAAATATTTGCTATCTGATCCTTTACAGAAAAGAAAAGTTCACCAACTCCTGTGCTAGAAGACCAACTAAAGTTAGTTTGATGTATTTTTTTTTTTTTTGCTTTTGATCTTGTTGTGCAGCATATGGGATCTTAGTTCCCCTGGGATCAAACCCATGCCCCCTGCATTGGAAGCACAGAGTCTTAACCACTAGACCACCAGGGAAGTCCCTGATACGCTTTTTATCTAAACAGGAGGCCAGAAAAATAAAGCAGACAAGCAGGGCTAGAGAGTGGGTCATGACTGACTAGTTTTCAAAGATGCAAAGATTTTTACCAAAAAAAAAAGAAGAAGGAAGAATAGCAGAAATGGATGTGAACGGAGATCCTAATTTGTGGCTTCCAGATACATTGCCTACTGCGGAGTGAGGAGCTTCCGATACAGAAAGTAGCAAGCAACATGCTCAGGGAAGAATTAAACTCCTCAGCAGAGAACCAGGTAGAAAGTCCTCAATGAATAGATTAAGGATGCAGAGCAGAAATCTGTTTACCATAGAAAATCTCAGGAGGCAGAGTGGAAAGATTTATTAGGCAAGAGCAAGAGCAGTGGTGGCCCTAGGATGTTTATAACAGAAGGAACCTAGGAGTATCTCTGGTTGAGAAAACTGTCACTTACCCATATGGAAGAATGGGCATAACTGAAGGAGCTTCTGGGAGTTCTGAAGCTGCTCCCTAATGCCCATAGGCGCTCTCCGCCATTGGGAGGTTGGGAGTGGGAAAAGGAAGCAAAAATATGGGCAGCACAAAAAGCCATGACAAAAAGAACTTAGATTTGGAACAGTGATTGAAGATGGTGACAGGAATGATAAGCATGGCGGAATCATCTGGCTTCACAATTTCAAAAAGATTCTTACTGTGCACTTGCTCTAGCTTGAGTAGACACTCAGGTGCTAGGAGAGTCAGTGGCCTGGTGAAGACGGTGGTCTGAGCTATAAACTTTGTAGGCCAGGAGTGAGCAGGCCTTACAACATCAATCCTCTAACTATAGGTAGTCAGCAATGTTTATCAATCAAGTTGTTTTCATTCTTTAACCTATTGAAATTACTGCAGTCAGAACACCAGATTATAGAAAGGTAATTTGAAATATTTCTGTGGTTAAAAAGAAAGTGAAACCATACTGTTAGAAGTTCTTAATCTTATTTTTTGACATGCTCTTGCTTTTTCTTTAGATAGCATCATCTTTCAAAATATGTTTTTTTTTTTTTTTTTAACTTCAGGAAAGTGATGTAAAAGGATTGAGATTTCTGGAAAGTATTAAAAACAAGGAACCACCTGCAGTGTTGTTTCAAGGGAGTTCTGACTCATTAATATAGACTCTTATCTCTACTAAGTTTTTCATCATTCAGTGTTTATAAGCCTTTTTAAAAACTGCATTTTGCCAGTCATAGCATCTCCAGAATTTTTAAGCAGAGTTCAAACTAGTTTAACATTGATGGAGTCAATATCTTAGGGTAACTCTTCTGAAATTCCATCCTATTTGGGGACAAAACTACGAAGCATTTTTAACTTTACCTACTTAGATTAAGTTCAATTAATTCTTATTTTCTTTTTCAGTTTGACCCTGATTTTCTTTAGTTCTTTAATTTTTTAAACATATGCAAATTATTTTAGAACTGGACTTACAGACTGGTTTACTCAGAAGGCACCTAAAAAATCTCAGCACTATTAGTAATGATGTTCTGGTGTGCTGAAAATAAGGTTTTTGAGCTGAAATGTTAGAAAAAGATTTTACTTTTAGAGAAAGACCCACAATTGTGTATATAAGTCAGCCAGAAAACACATCTAACTTAACATTCATAGTAAGTGAAAGAAAGGCAATGGGCCTATAATTGTTCACTCATTCAGTATTTATTGAATATCTGTCTATATGCCTCCACCGTACTAGACACTGAGGATACAGCAAGACAAAACTCAGAAAAATTCCTGCATATGAGGAGCTTATATTTAAGGGGGGGAAGACAGACAATAAACAAGGTAAATAGGAAAATACATAATATGATAGAAGTTATAAGAAGAAAAATTATGCTGGAAATGGAAAAGGGGGCTGTTGGGGACTGGGTGTTTACAGTTCTTAACAAGGGCTCAGTCAGCTTAGAACACCCTAATTATTCTTTAAAATGCTTTGAGGATTACAGGACACTTAGCTGGAAGTTTGAAGAAGGTTCCAAGAGACAGGAATTGGGACTGGTGGTAGCTTGCCCAATTATCTGATTACTTAAGAGGTTAGGCATAGTGAGAACATTATTTCATCCCTTGCCTTCCCTGTCTTCTTAACCTCCACTACCACGTCTCCCTTGCCAGTTACTTTTAATTTACCCAATTAAAGTGAAAAGAGGGGGGAAAGTGTTAGAACTATTTTTGCTTACATTTTGAGCCTGGTGAATTTTTTTTTAAATATAAATTCTGATGAGATCCAGAAATGGAAGCCATATAAAAGCAAAATTCCCATAACTTTTTCTTTTGCAGTTACACTTTGAATCCACCCTAGAATTTCTTTCCATTTGAGGTGTAGCACTGTGTCCTGGAAAGAAACGAGTCAAGAGTTTTGGGTTTTGGGTACTAGATATGCCACTACCTACCTGCTGCTGCTGCTGCTAAGTCACTTCAGTCGTGTCCAACTCTGTGCGACCCCATAGACAGCAGCCCACCTTCCCCATCCCTGGGATTCTCCAGGCAAGAACACTGGAGTGGGTTGCCATTTCCTTCTCCAATGCATGAAAGTGAAAAGTGAAAGTGAAGTCGCTCAGTCGTGTCCGACTCTGTGCGACCCCATGGACTGCCGCCTACCAGGCTCCTCCATCCATGGAATTTTCCAGGCAAGAGTACTGGAGTGGGGTGCCATTGCCTTCTACCTAGGCAACTGGAATTAGGTCCTCAACTGAGAATCTCTAAATTGCTGTGATTCTTACTCTTTTCAATCAATGCAAGTCATTAATTACATAAACCTCGATGAAATATAGCTTCCCTTTTTTTTCAGGAAGTAAATATTCGTGGCTAAGACTATTAAACTGGGTTTTATGTATGATAAACAGAATATGGATATTATGACTGAGTTACATGGCTCTTTGGTCTCCAAGAATGTTTTTCAGTAGGAGCATGTCTCAAACTCTTTTCATATATTTATAATTTACATCAAAGTAGATTTTTAAATGTAGAAAAGATTAATTTGCATAAGTTAATATCAATTTTGATTAAAATTTTGAATAAAATTTTAGAAAACTGGAATATTTATTTAAGATCAATTTAGGGCAGCTTTTTTTTTATGATGGCATTACTATGAATAAAATCTGGGTAAATAATGATAATTAATTATAATAGCTGCCAGGTGGTTTGATAAATGCCTTATATACATTAACCCAGTTAAGACTTATAAGTATCCCATGAAGTAGGTACTGTTATTTCTTCCATTTTATAGACAGGGAATCTGGAATTCAGGTTTCCCTGCTGGCTCAGTCAGTAAAGAATCTACCTGCAATGCAAGAGAAAGAAAGTGAAAAGTCAAAGTCGTATGCAACTCTTTGCAACCCCATGAACTGTATAGTCCACGGAATTCTCCAGGCCAGAATGCTAGAGTGGGTAGCCTTTCACTTCTCCAGGGGATCTACCCAATCCAGGGATTGAACCCAGGTCTCCCACATTGCAGGCAGATTCTTTACCAACTGAGCTACAGGGGAAACCCTGCAATGCAGCAGACCCGATTCCTAGGTCAGGTTCCCCAAGATTCCCTCGGAGAGGCAAATGGCAACCCACTCTAGTATTCTTGTCTGGGAAATCCCATCGACAGAGGAGCCTGACGGTCAACAGTCCATGGGGTCACAAGAGTTGGACATGACTTATGGACTAAACCACCACCAATCTGGAATTCAGAGAGATTAAATAACTTGAGCCTAAGTTGTTTTTGTTTTACTTTTAATGCAGTCTTTATTCATTTTATTTTGGTTGCACTGGGTCTTTGTTGCTGCTCATGGGCTTTCTCTAGTTGTGGCTAGTGGGAGCTACTCTAGTTGCTATGCTCAGGCTTCTCATGGCTGTGGCTTCTCTTGCTGCAGAGCACAGGCCTTAAGCACATGGACTTCAGTAGTTGTGGCACACGGGCTTAGTAGTTCTGGCTCACAGGTTCTAGAGCATGGCCCTTGAGCCTAAATTTGATTTCAGGTCTATCTGACTCTTCCTGGCACATTATCATCATTGCTTTCTTAGGAAAGAACATTCTCATTTGAGGTAGCTAAACACTGAGAGAAGAAACTGACGAGATTTGGGGATAGTTTGGTATGTTTTGTGTGAAAGCAAGGATCTTGAGCAGATTATCTCAGGTGACTCCCATCTATCCCAAGGTTTGTACACCTGGAGCTGCCATGCCTTACTTAAATTAAAAATATTATTAGTTGTAATTTATGTAACAAGTGAATATTCATTAATCCTGAACAATTGTATTTTTGTTCATAAGAGAGTTCTCAATATGTCCTTCTCATCTCAGAATGGAGAAGGAAATGGCAACCTACTCCAGTATTCTTGCCTGAAGAATCCCAGGGATGGGGAAGCCTGATGGGCTGCTGTCTATGGGGTCACACAGAGTCGGTGGGACACGACTGAAGTGACTTAGCAGCAGCAGCAGCAGCATCTCAGAAGGTCATTTGTTATAAGCCTATTTGAATAGTATATGTAAACTGCTGTCAAAAAAACCTGAAATTCAACTTCATTGTAACATAGCTTTTGCCTTCATGATATTGTCCAAGAGTATTATGCCTAAAATACTTTTGATAACACTATTCTAATTTATTTCATTTGGATTTATGTATCAGTATTTTAGTATGCTGCTGCTACTGCTGCTGCTAAGTTGTTTCAGTCGTGTCCAACTCTATGCGACCCCATAGACGGCAGCCCACCAGGCTTCCTGGTCCCTGGGATTTTCCAGGCAAGAACACTGAAGTGGGTTGCCATTTCCTTCTCCAATGCATGAAAGTGAAAAGTGAAAGTGAAGTCGCTCAGTTGTGTCCGACTCTTAGTGACCCCATGGACTGCAGCCTACCAGGCTCCTCCATCCATGGGATTTTCCAGACAAGAGTACTGGAGTGGGGTGCCATTTCCTTCTCTGAGTATTTTCGTTTATAAAGATACTTATCTTTTCTCTTGCAGGTAATTATTAAATAGCAGTTTATTAATTCCAGGTTACCGAATACAGACAAAAATTCTAAAATTGCGTGAAATATTCTACAGTTAAAATTTTTCACTGTTATTTTCAGTTACTCTAAGAAATTTTTTTTTTTCTTACCCGCAATTAAATTTCAAATGATATGCTGAATAGATTTCATTTGATGGTCATTCATGGCTCAGAACTGTAGTATATTGGCCAGTATTAATTGATGTTCCCTCAACATGGGCCTTTAAATAAAAATATGTTTTTAAACATTGACTACAGTATACAAGGGCTTCCCTGGTGGCTTAGATGGTAAAGAATCTGCCTGCAATGCAGGAGACCCGGGTTCAGTCCCTGGGTCGGGAAGATCCCCTGGAGAAGGAAATGGCAACCTACTCCAGTATTCTTGCCTGGGAAATCCCATGGACAGAAGAGCCTGGTGGACTATAGTCTCCAGAGTCACAGAGTTGGACAGGACTGAGACTAACACACACAGTATACAAAGGAAAACTGTCAATAAATATATCTGCTTTCTTGATGTCAGTAGATCACATTACTAAAATTTAGCCATAAAAACAAAAGTGTTACAAAAATACCACGGTGAAATAAAGCAGCTCTATCATGAAACTGAGCTGTATTCTTTTCTATAGAGTTCCGAATCAAGTAAGCCATGAAGAGATGATTTCTGCAGAGAAAAGAATTCTCACAAAAGTACTGCATGAAAGAAGAGCTGTGTCTTAAGTGTCCAAGATATGAGAATTCTATAGGGAAATAACTAGGGATGGGGATAAAGGGCCAGGGAGTAATTCCTGCTCAAATCATCATCATAGAGTATTAACCCTGGACACCGTTTTGGCCCATGGCTGGCAAATTGCCAAAATGGGCACAGTGGCCTGAAGGGAAGGGTTTGGGCGGAAACATGCCTAGTATGTGCTGGAAGCCGTCTTGTGATAATCAGAGAAGCTGACCTCTGAAGACAAAGCCAACTTACGTGGGGAAAAGCAGAGAAATTCACAGGCAAATGGAGCCAGCATGTGACTGAGCTGGACCTAGAGCCCTGTCTACCTCTGGACTTCCATTTGTATGAGTCAGTAAAATTCCTTCTTTTTAAAGCCTTTTAAGATAAGTTTCTGATACTTGCAGCTAAGGCATCTTAAAGAAATTCTTGACGTGTTAGGGATTTTTACCGCTTTTCATTATATATGTTGTAAATAGTTTCACTTCAGACCATAGATTATTTTTGTTTACCTGTCAGACATGAAAATCTGTTTAAAGTTATGCAGACTAAAACAAGCGTGATATCGGTGTTCAACTAGGAAGAGGAATCAGTGAAACAGAATATTTAACTCAAGATTTTGTTAAGGATACAAAGTAATTTACATTAAGATAAAGTTGAAAACCGATGGATTTTTGTTAGTGTTGCTTTGTGACTCATATCACAGCAAAATAAATTGTAATTGATTAAAGGTGTAAATGTCAAAAAGTAAAGCCATAAAAATGGTAAAATGAAAAATAATTTTATAATCATGGCACAAGAAAGATCTTTTTAGGCCTGATGCCAAAGGTAAAAAACATACAGGAAAAGATATGGTTACATAAAACTTAAAATGTGTTTCATTTTTCTTTAGCATTTTTCAATTGTGAAAGTAGTTCATTGTGAATTCAATGTAAAATGTAAAAACATGGTGAATTCACTGTAAAATGTAAAAACATCAAACAATACAGAGCTGTATAAAATAATTAGTATCTCCTTTTCTTCAATCCCTCACTTCATGGGTAACTATTTTTAATAATGTGTATTTATATATTTCCAGACTTTCATCATACATATATACACATAGAGTGTGAGTATCTAAATATGTAAGTTTTTCAAAACAAGAATCATTCTTAGTTATATTTTGCATCCAGTCTTTCTCTCTGAGCACTGTATCTGGGCGTCTTTCCTCGTCAGCACATATACAGCTACTTTACTGTTTTTAACATCTGCCTTGTATAGTCCATTATATGAATGAATGATAATGTATTTAATTAGTCACTTACTAATGTATATTTTGGATTTTTCTAACCTGGGAAACTTTCTTATAGAGAAAGTTCTGATAATTATATGAAAGTAAACTATTTTAATATAACCAGCTTTTTCAAATCAATAATAAAAAAATAAGCATCAAATTTACATAAGAAATAACATAAAATATATTTATATAGAGAAAAATGGACAAAAGCAATGCAAGACAATTCAGATGGAATACAAAAGACAAATCAATATATACAAATAGTAAAAGGGGAAAACACAAATTAAAAGAGTGAGCTATTGCCTTTCATCCAGCATATCAGCAAAGAATAGGGGGTAAAAAGAATTTAAAAAGGGGGAAGTGGTGGTTTCAGGGGAAAAGGCACTTTTATAAGCTAAAAGAGAAGTATTCGTTCATAGTATTTTTAGCAGGGTAATTTGGCAGTGTTTATTAAATAGCTTCAAATCATGTGTAACTTTTATCCAATGAGTCTATTTGCAGAAATTTTAATGAAAAAAATAAGGCTACAGCTTACTTTTACTTGAGGTAATTATGAGATTGTTTAAATCCAATAGCTTAAAAATAATTTAAAATAATAAATATTCAACCACTGAATTGAACAACATCAATGATATGGACTCCTATGCATCACATTAAAAATGATGTTGAAAATATATTTTTATATGGAAAAGTGCAGGCCAAAAAAATAGAATGCACAAAGGATTGCTTTTTAAATTAGTGTGAATATACATATGCATATGCATACATATATAGAAAAACACTGCCACTGAGATCAGTGAGGTCACGGAGAATTTATTTTCTTCAATTTGCTTAACTGTATTTTCAATGAACAGATATTATAATCATCTGACAAATGCTATAAAAATGTTTAAATGAACACATGTTAAAAAAGAAAACAGTCTATCAGAATTAGACTATGAAGGAAACAAAGGCAAAAGGGAACATCTGGATTGCTGTTGGTGAGGGAGGTATGCTCTCTTTTTAAGAGGACAGTAATGACTCTCTGCCATATAAGGTTGTCTTTTTGAGACTATCATCTCTTTTATTCTTAATTCTCAAACCAAATGAAAAGAGAACAAAGCAGTAGGAGGAAACTGATAAGGACCTTGAACTGATTTGGAGGGTAAAGTGTACTAAGAAAACTCAACCTCAGTTAACTCTTGGAGTAATTTTGTGTAGCAAGAAAATAGTATGGACTTCATTAAGCTGGAGAAAAACCCACGGAACTCTTGTTACCAGAGGAATTTTGAGACTAGTTTGGCCTGAAGTGTGGGAACCATCTTGTCAGAAGGAGATCTTTTATAAGACATATACTCAGGGTCAGAGAAGGCAATGGCAACCCACTCCAGTACTCTTACCTGGAAAATCCCATGGACGGAGGAGTCTGGTAGGCTGCAGTCAGTGGGGTCGCTAAGACTCAAACATGACTGAGCAACTTCACTTTCACTCTTCACTTTCATGCATTGGAGAAGGAAATGGCAACCCACTCCAGTGTTCTTGCCTGGAGAATCCCAGGGACGGGGGAGCCTGGTGGGCTGCCGTCTATGGGGTCGCACAGAGTCAGACATGACTGAAGTGACTTAGCAGCAGCAGCATACTCAGGGTCAGTTAGAAAGAAGCCTTCCCACTTGGTCTGGGCATAAAACCAAAATGTGATATATTTTGAAATGTGGTAAAAGTATTACATTTAGCTTATGTGTATGCTTTCAGTAAAATCTTGCCTGATAGGGATATTATTTAGACTAAGCTAGTGTTTAACAAGAGCCCTCTATGTATTAAATACTTTCATATTAGAGAGAAGAGGGGTGTAAAAAATGTGTTGATCTACCTCTTGGTTAACCATCCCTGCTCCTGAAGTCCAGGTTTTGGACTATGTTGATGTAATCAACATAGCATGAAACATCAGTTTATAGCCATGAAGCAAAGGAACAAACTATGACCAGAATGCTGAATTTGAAACCTAAAGCTATAGTGGGAACATCAAACCCAGCAAAACTATTAAGCACATACATGATTAGTGGGCAAGTGGCTTTTGCAAGATTGAGATGTTATGTTTAGATTTTTGGCAGTAGCTTATAGCATACAAATGGTAATTCTCTGATAAATCTAGAAGTGAAGTCCTCTTTCAAGTGAATCATACAGTCTTTTCTATCTATAGACATCACAACTGAAAATTAATTCTTGAGACTTCCTCCTCAATATAATAATGTAGACAAATGTAAGCCCTACTTATTTGTTTGCTTAACATTGTTTGCTGGATACCTGTACTGGTTGATTTAATCCATAACATCCATAACATAGTCAGCTATCAAGGTTGACTATCAAATATGAACCTTTGACTTCATAAGAGATGAAGTGACCTTATCTCCCTCTGAGCTTGCCAGATCCACTCACGTGGGCAATTGTTTACATTTTTAACCCTCTTTAGAAAAATACACAAACCTTACTCTTTGACACCAGTTTTCCTGTGATTTCTTTCTAGTCTGAATCTTACTGTTGGTGTTTTTAGTCTTGGTTCTGTGATTTATGACCTTAACCTCAGATTCTGATTTCAGTTTCTTTTGACTCCTCATATTTTGGATCCTACCTTTGTCATGTTTTTTCACTTTTGTTTCTTCCTGAGCTGTAATTCAAATTCCTGACACCCTCCACAAGTTCCACCCACACATCTCTTAAACTGAGACTGAAACCGCAGGGGAAATGTTAACTCAGCTTGAAAAGCATCTTTCTTAGTCTCTAGATAGATCTCCTCTTAGGTGGAGGGTCCTCACATAAAACAAAATTTGTTAATTCAAAAGCATTGTGCAAGAATTATCTGTTTGTACAGGCTTTTCTCCCAAGTGGACAAGAACAACCTGTTATACTAGTTGCCATCATTCTGTTAGAAAAGACATTTATGATACACACTCGAAGCCTGTCTGTCTTACATTCAATACTCATCTGCTCATTTACTCTCCCAATAGACACATTTGCCTACACAGCTTGTCTGGTACATGGTTTATTAGAAGGAGCTAAGGTTACCTTGTACCTTAGTTCTATTCTGGTCTCATTTCACCATTGAAAGTCTTCTGCCCATCAGTCCAGATAAATGTGTATCTGTGGATGTGTACATGACATCAGGTACATGATTGCTATGCTATGCTAAGTCACTTCAGTGGTGTCCGACTCTGTGCGACCCCATAGACGGCAGCCCACCAGGCTCCCTGTCCCTGTGATTCTCCAGGCAATAACACTGGAGTGGGTTGCCATTTCCTTCTCCAATGCATGGAAGTGAAAAGTGAAAGTGAACTCGCTCAGTCATGTCTGACCCTCAGCGACCCCATGGACTGCAGCCTACCAGGCTCCTCCATCCATGGGATTTTCCAGGCAAGAGTACTGGAATGGGTGCCATTGCCTTCTCCGGGTACATGATTACTTGGCATGAATTTGGCTGAACACTCTTAGCTTATTGTGAGTTTATGAATTTGATGCCAGTTTGTTTGAATTATAGTATTAAATTATTAATACCCATATCATGGGCCGGGCTTCTCTGGTGACTCAGAAAGTAAAGAATCTGCCTTCATTTAGGAGACCTGGGTTCGATCCCTAGGTCGGAAAGATCCCCTGGAGAAGGTAATGGCAACCTACTCCAGTATTCTTGCCTGGAGAATCCCATGGACTCCTCGTGGAGGAGCCTGGCAGGGGTCCATGGGGTTCCAAACAGTCAGACAGGACTGAGCAACTTTCACTTCTTTCATATCATGGCCCTAGAGCTATTTGGGTTACTTAATAACTGAATATCTGAGAGTATCACTATAATGCTATCATTTTATAAATGCAAATGTTTTCTTTGGTACAATTTGAGGAAACCTTAAAACCTTAAGTTTCCCACCAGACTGCCACAAAGCGTGAAATTCCACTTAGGGACTCATTTCTTTAAATCTTTGAAAGGAATTCAAGATGCCTAATAAAATATGTGTGTATGTGTGTGTGCAAGCTGTGTATTTTTAAAATGTTAACAATTACCTGGAGACAGTCGGATTATTATTGGCTATTTTTATTTCCTTATATGTTTCCCTATTTCTCAAAATTTCTACATTGAATACATATACTTTTATTATCAGAAAAAAATGCTATAAAAATGTTTATGCACCCAAGGATGGTAAAAATGTATAACTATTTTCATCAGGTAGCACCTAGTTGAATATGTATTTCTCAAACCTTCTACATTAATATTAGGTAGCTAGAAGCCAGACTCCTTCAGAAATTAGTATATGATCCCAAAGGAAGTAAATCTTGATATTGATGATGTTCTTGTTTTTAAGCAGAACACAAATTCTTATAACACATATTTTTTGTATGTATGAAATGTCACACTAAAATACTTTTTAAAGTTTAAAAAATTCTGAAAGGGTCAAATATAAACTCCTTATTTTCCTAGTATTGCCCAGGACTGCCAGGACAGTATTCATGCAGAAGGAATTCTTTATAGATAATGTTGCTATATAAGTTGTGTTCTAAAAAAAAACTTTAGAATGTATAAGACAGACTCATCTTAGGCTAAACTTCACCCCATTTTATGGTAAAGTTTAAATTCGACTCAGAGCTGTGAGGATAAGCATCATATCATACTAACTCACATCAGATTAATGCTCCTTTTCAATGTCAGGTGAATTTGTCTTTGATTTCATGAGAATCTAAGGATTAAAGAAGGGGTAGTTTCCTCCAAGGGTAGCTAATTGTCCATTTCATTTTCAGGTATATTCGTGGAAAATTTGTCTCCAGTCATGTACTCATCCATTCATTTATTCCTATATTTCTGAGCAATGTGCTAGACATGTGCTACTAGGGATATTGTGGTGAACAAACCAGACATGGGCCCTGCCCTCACGGAGCTTAAGTCTGGTGTTTCTGGCATGCCACCCTTAGAAATTATATTGTAGGTTTTTTGGTGGGGTTTTTTGAAGTATAATTCACATTTAATAAAATTTATCTTTAAAGTACTAATTGTATCTTCATTCACTTATTCAACTATTTATTTAGTGCTAGTTACAGTAAGGCAGTGTATTAGATAAGTGAAATAGATATAGACCCAACCCTCAAAAGACTTATAAGTAAGATTTACCAGATAGTAAGAACTGAAGGATTGAAAGCAGGAGGAGAAGGGAACGACAGAGGATGAGATGGTTGGATGGCATCACCGACTTGATGGACATAAGTTTGAGCAAGCTCCAGGAGTTGTTGATGGACAGGGAAGCCTGGTGTGCTGCAGTCCATGGGTTGCAAAGAGTCAGACATGACTGGGCGATTGAACTGAACTGAAGAATGCTAGAATTCCACTTCTTCATTTGCACTGAATAATCTTTTTTTTCCCAGTTTCATTGAGATACTGACAGATATTACTGCATACGTTTAAGGTGTATAGCAGATAACCAAAGTGAATTTAGTTAGTATCTACATTATTGTATCTCATATAGATACAATGAAAGAAGAAAGCAAAGAAAAAGAATTTTTTCCTTGATGAGAACTCTTAGCATTGGTTAATGATATATCATCTTTTACCTATCACATACCAGGATTAATTCAGGTTAACCTATGCTTAACTGAGGAACTTCCCTGGTGGTCCAGTGGCTAAAACTGTGCTCCTAATGCAGGAGGCCTGAGTTTGATCCCTGGTTAGGAGCCTAGATCCCCTATGCTGCAACTAAGAGTTTGCGTAGTGTGTACTTAGCCTATCCCATAGTGGTTCCGACTAGCTGCCAATTCCTTGTCTTGTAGAAGCCTCATTGTTCTGCTTTTCCGTGAGATGCTGCCACCTGGAAGGGAGGTCTGTACTGCCTTCCTCGTTGGGAGAGGCAGATCCTTTGTTTGAATTTATGGCCCATTAACTACCTTTATCTAAAAGATAAGAAATATCAGTGGAAACCAGCTGCCCTTTATTCAGACTTTTTCACTGGCTTTGATATAAGCCCTGCTATTTTCATCCAGGGTTTGCTATTTACTTTACAGGTTTGGGAAAAGTCTGTTTAGCTCAAGTCCTGTTTTGATCTCATTCCTTAAGCTCTTGGGTGACTGGTAAACATCTTAGAAACCAAGACCTACTAGACTTGGTGTTAGTTGTTTTAGGGTCACATAATTGTAGGCTTTGAGAATAGTAAGGGGCTTTCAAGTTTCAGGTCAGCTCCTTCGTCTGACAGACAGGAAATAGAAGCCCGTGGAGTTTCTGTACCTTGCCAAAGACTGGGATGTGGAGTCCGCACACCATTTAAGCTGTGCTGAGTTGCTTTTATTTGGAGGAGAGGAGGCAAAGGCTTTCTTCCCTCCATACCTCTATCAAAGGAGCTCTATTTATAAAACCTGCATTTGTTCCACATGTTAAGCTTCCAATTTATATCTTATATGAAGAATGAGTTGTATTATGCACAAAAAATTTTAAATCATTCTATTTCACCATGCTGCCTGCAAATTAATCTTAATTCACATATTTTTGTTTTCATTTAATTGAAGAGTATGAGCCAGAGCTAAAATTCTACATCTGTGGAAAAGCTAAGGAAAGGAAGTCTGACACTTATGAAACCGTGCAACTCAGATTGGGACTCAAACCCAACCGAAACCCAGACTGAATCCACAGTCTTTTAACTGAGATCACACCTGATTCTCAGGACTTAATGAAGCTCAGGTTGGTTTTTTTTTTTTTTCGGTTGTGCTGGGTCTTCATTGCTTTGCATAGGCTTTCTTTAGTTTGCAGTGAGCAGGGGCTACTCTTCATTGCAGTGCACAGGCTTCTCACTGTGGTGTCTTCTGTTGCAGAGCACAGGGTCTAGGCACGTGGGCTCAGTAGTTCTGGCCGTGGGATTTAGTTGCCCACAGAATGTGGAATCTTCCTGGACCAGGGATCAAACCTGTGTCCCCTGCACTGGCAGGCAGATTCTTATCTGCCGTACCACCAGGGAAGTCTGAGATGCAGGTTCTTGATGTCTCATTACAGAAAGAATTCAGTGAAAGACAAAGTGATAGGTATGAAGAGAAACAAACTCCACAGACAGAGTGAGAGCATCTCAGAAGGTAAGAGCAGCCCTAGGGTATGGAGTCATCAGTTTTTATAGGGATGGGTAATTGTATAGGCTACAGTCAGCAAAAACAAGACTGGGAGCTGACTGTGGCTCAGATCGTGAACTCCTTATTGCAAAATTCAGACTTAAATAGAAGAAAATAGGGAAAACCACTGGACCATTTGGGTATGACCTAAATCAAATCCCTTATGATTATACAGATCAAATGGCCAACATCCATTGGATCATCAAAAAAACAAGAGAGTTCCAGAAAAATATCCACTTCTGCTTTATTTACTATGCCAAAGCCTTTGACTGTGTGGATCACAACAAACTGTGGAAATTCTTAAAGAGATGGGAATACCAAACCACCTGACCTGCCTCCTGAGAAATCTGTATGCAGGCCAAGAAACAACAGTTAGAACTGAACATGGAACTACAGACTGGTTCCAAATTGGGAAAGGAGTACTTCAAGGCTGTATATTGTCACCCTGCTTATTTAACTTATATACAGAGTACATCATGAGAAATGCTGGACTGGATAAAGCACGAGCTGGAATCAAGATTGCCAGGATAAATGTCAATAACGTCAGATATGCAGATGACACTACCCTTATGGCAGAAAGTGAAGAAGAATTAAAGAGCCTCTTGATGAAAGTGAAAGAGGAGAGTGAAAAAGTTGGCTTAAAACTCAACATTCCAAAAAAAAAAAAAAAAAACATTCAGAAAACTAAGATCATGGCATCTGGTCCCATCACTTCATGGCAAACAGATGGGGAAACAATGGAAACAGTGACAGATTTTATTTTTGGGGCTCCAAAATACTGCAGATGGTGACTGCAGCCATGAAACTAAAAGATGCTTGCTCCTTGGAAGATAAGCTATGACCAACACAGACAGCATATTTAGAAGCAGAGACATTACTTTGCCAACAAAGGCCCATCTAGTCAAGGCTATGTTTTTTCCAGTAGTCATGTATGGATGTGAGAGTTGGTCTATAAAGAAAGCTGAGCACTGAAGAATTGATGCTTTTGAACTGTGGTGTTGGAGAAGACTCTTGAGAGTCCCTTGGACTGCAAGGAGATCTAACCAATCCATCCTAAAGGAGATCAGTCCTGATTGTTCATTGGAAGGACTGATGCTGAAGCTGAAACTCCAATAAATAATTTGGCCTCCTGATACAAAGAGCTGACTCACTGGAAAAGACCCTGATGCTGTGCAAGACTGAAGGCAGGAGGAGAAGGGGACAACAGAGGATGAGATGGTTGGATGGCATCACTGATCGATGGACATGAGTTTGAGCAATCTCTGGGAGTTGGTGATGGACAGGGAGGCCTGGCATGCTGCAGTCTATGGGGTCGCAAAGAGTGGGACTTGACAGAGCAACTGAACTGAACTGAACTGAAATGAATGACTGGGAGTATTCCAGATATTTGTGGGAAGGGGTGGGGACTTCCAGCAATTGGGCAAACACCCAGTTTTTTACCTCTGTGGTTGATCTTAGAACTATCCTTGTGCCTGTGGGCATGTCATTTAGCTTGCTGATGTGTTACAATGAGCATGTACTGAAGCTCAAGTTCTAGCGGAAGTTGACTCATCTACCATCTTGGACCTACTAGATTCACATCAGTTTATGTAATATCTTCAGAGTATGTCATTCTTTCAAGGTTGAGCCCTGCTCCCTGCTCTCCTGGTTCACTTCAGTTCAGTTCAGTTCAGTCTCTCAGTTGTGTCTGACTCTTTGCAACCCTGTGAACTGCAGCACACCAGGCCTGCCTGTTCATTACCAACCCCTGGAGTTCACTCAAACTCACGTCCATCAAGTCAGTGATCCCATCCAGCCATCTCATCCTCTGTCATCCCCTTCTCCTCCTGCCCCTAATCACTCCCAGCATCAGAGTCTTTTCCATTCAGTCAACTCTTCACATGAGGTGGCCAAAGTATTGGAGTTTCAGCTTTAGCATCAGTCCTTCCAAAGAACACCCAGGACTGATCTCCTTTAGAATGGACTGGTTGGATCTCCTTGCAGTCCAAAGGAATCTCAAGAGTCTTCTCCAACACCACAGTTCAAAGTCATCAATTCTTCAGCGCTCAGCTTTCTTCACAGTTCAACTATCACATCCATACATAACCACTGGAAAAACCATAGCCTTGACCAGACGGACCTTTGTTGGCAAAGTAATGTCTGTTTTTGAATATGCTATCTAGGTTGGTCATAACTTTCCTTCCAAGGAGTAAGCATCTTTTAATTTCATGGCTGCAGTCACCATCTGCAGTGATTTTTGAAGCCCAAAAATAAAGTCTGACACTGTTTCCATTGTTTCCCCATCTATTTCCCATGAAGTGATGGGACCAGATGCCATGATCTTCGTTTTCTGAATGCTGAGCTTTAAGCCAACTTTTTCACTCTCCTCTTTCACTTTCATCAAGAGGCTTTTTAGTTCCTCTTCACTTTCTGCCTCAAGGGTGGTGTCATCTGCATATCTGAAGTTATTGATATTTCTCTCAGCAATCTTGATTCCAGCTTGTGCTTCTTCCAGCCCAGCATTTCTCATGATGTACTCTGCATATAAGTTAAATAAGCAGGGTAACAATATACAGCCTTGACGAACTCCTTTTCCTATTTGGAACCAGTCTGTTGTTCCATGTCCAGTTCTAACTGTTGCTTCCTGACCTGCATACAGGTTTCTCAAGAGGCAGGTCAGGTGGTCTGGTATTCCCATCTCTTTCAGAATTTTCCACAATTTATTGTGATCCACACAGTCAAAGGCTTTGGCATAGTCAATAAAGCAGAAATAGATGTTTTTCTGGAACTCTCTTGCTTTTTTGATGATCCAGCAGAGGTTGGCAGTTTGGTTTCTGGTTCCTCTGCCTTTTCTAAACCCAGCTTCAACATCTGGAAGTTCACGGTTCATGTATCACTGAAGCCTGGCTTGGAGAATTTTGAGCATTACTTTACTAGCATGTGAGATGAGTGCAATTGGGCGGTAGTTTGAGCATTATTTGGCATTGCCTTTCTTTGGGATTGGAATGAAAACTGACCTTTTCCAGTCCTGTGGCCACTGCTGAGTTTTCCAAATTTGCTGGCATATTGAGTGCAGCACTTTCACAGCATCATCTTTCAGGATTTGGAATAGCTCAACTGGAATTCCATCACCTCCACTAGCTTTGTTCATAGTGATGCTTTTTAAGGCCCACTTGACTTCACATTCCAGGATGTCTGGCTCTAGGTGCGTGATCACACCATCGTGATTATCTTGGTCATGAAGATCTTTTTTGTCCAGTTCTTTGTATTCTTGCCACCTCTTCTTAATATCTACTGCTTCTGTTAGGTCCATACCATTTCTGTCTTTTATCAGGCCCATCTTTGCATGAAATATTCCTGTGGTATCTCTAATTTTCTTGAAGAGATCCCTAGTCTTTCCCATTCTGTTGTTTTCCTCTATTTCTTTGCATTGTTTGCTGAGGAAGGCTTTCTTATCTCTCCTTGCTATTCTTTGGAACTCTGCATTCAGATGCTTATATCTTTCCTTTTCTCCTTTGCTTTTCGCTTCTCTTCTTTTCACAGCTATTTGTAAGGCCTCCCCAGACAGCCATTTTGCCTTTTTGCATTTCTTTTCCATGCAGATGGTCTTGATCCCTGTCTTCTGTACAATGTCACGAACCTCCGTCCATAGTTCATCAGGCACTCTGTCTATCAGATCTAGTCCCTTAAATCTATTTCTCACTTCCACTGTATAATCATAAGGGATTTGATTTAGGTCATACCTGAATGGTCTAGTGGTTTTCCCCACTTTCTTCAATTTAAGTCTGAATTTGGCGATAAGGAGTTCATGGTCTGAGCCACAGTCAGCTCCCGATCTTGTTTTTGCTGACTGTATAGAGCTTCTCCATCTTTGGCTGCAAAGAATATAATCAGTCTGATTTCAGTGTTGACCATCTGGTGATGTCCATGTGTAGAGTCTTCTCTTGTGTTGTTGGAAGAGGGTGTTTGCTATGACCAGTGCATTCTCTTGGCAAAACTCTATTAGCCTTTGCCCTGCTTCATTCCATATTCCACGGCCAAATTTGCCTGTTACCCCAGGTGTTTCTTGACTTCCTGCTTTTGCATTCCAGTCCCCTATAATGAAAAGGACATCTTTTTTGGGTGTTAGTTCTAAAAGGTCTTGTAGGTCTTCATAGAACCATTCAACCGCAGCTTCTTCAGCATTACTCGTTGGGGCATAGACTTGGATTACTGTGATATTGAATGATTTGCCTTGGAAATGAACAGAGATCATTCTGTCGTTTTTGAGACTGCATCCAAGTACTGCATTTCCGACTCTTTTGTTGACCATGATGGCTACTCCATTTCTTCTAAGGGATTCCTGCCCACAGTAGTAGATATAATGGTCATCTGAGTTAAATTCACCCATTCCAGTCCATTTTAGTTCGCTGATTCCTAGAATGTTGACGTTCACTCTTGCCATCTCCTGTTTGACCACTTCCAATTTGCCTTGATTCATGGACCTAACATTCCTATGCAATATTGCTCTTTACAGCATCAGACCTTGCTTCTATCACCAGTCACATCCACAGCTGGGTATTGTTTTTGCTTTGGCTCCATCCCTTCATTCTTTCTGGAGTTACTTCACTGATCTCTGGTAGAATATTGGGCACCTACTGACCTGGAGAGTTCCTCTTTCAGTATCCTATCATTTTGCCTTTTCATACTGTTCATGGGGTTCTCAAGGCAAGAATACTGAAGTGGTTTGCCATTCCCTTCTCCAGTGGATCACATTCTGTCAGACCTCTCTCTCCACCATGACCTGCCCGTCCTGGGTGGCCCCACACGGCATGGCTTAGTTTCAGTGAGTTAGACAAGGCTGTGGTCCGTGTGATTAGATTGACTAGTTTTCTGTGATTATGGTTTCAGTGTGTCTGCCCTCTGATGCCCTCTCACAACACCTACTGTCTTGAGTTTCTCTTACCTTGGACATGGGGTATCTGTTCACGGCTGCTCTAGCAAAGCACAGCCACTGCTCCTTACCTTGGATGAGGGGTATTTCCTCATGGCCGCCCTTCCTGACCTTGAATGTGGAGTAGCTCCTCTCGACCTTCCTGCGCCCACAAGCCACTGCTCCTTGGACGTGGGGTTGCTCCTGTTTCACTTGGAACATTTACATATAATAAGTATTCCTTAATAGTGGAATTTTATATTAGTCATCAACTCATGCTATGAAAATATAAAATTTACACTTAGAAAGATAGAACATGCATCTTCTCATCCAATCTCTGTGATATTTTCTTGATACTTTTCCAACCCTTACCTTGAAAATTGTATGCAGCCATTGACAGTCTGTGACAGTCTGTGCTTAGTTGCTCAGTCATGTCTGACTCAGACCCCATGGACTGTAGCCCACCAGCCTCTTCTGTCCATGGAGTTCTCCAGGTAAGAATGGATTGCCATTCCCTTCTCCAGGGGATCTTCCTGACCTATGGACTGAACCCATGTCTTTCAGTCCATAGGTCTGAAGTTTATTGGAGTTCTTTATCACTAGCACCACCTGAGAAGCTAATGACTGATGTTCACTCAAATCTTGTTAAATTTAACAGCTTTTATTATTTTTTAAAATTTTTTATTTGTTTATTTTTAGCTGTGCTGGGTCTTCATTGCTGTGTGTGTGTGTGTGTGTGTCTGTCTGTCTGTCTGTCTGTGTATGCTGGGTCTTCGTTGCTGCTTGGCCTTTTCTCTAGTTGAGGCAAGCAGGCGCTGCTCTCCAGTTGCAGTGCCTGGGGTTCTCACTGCAATGGCTTCTCTTGCTGTAATGCATGGGTTCTAGGGCAAGCAAGCTTCAGTAATAGCAGCACTTGGGTTCTGCAGTTATGGCTCCTGGACTTAGTTGCTCTATGGCATGTGAGATCAGCACTCGAACCTGTGTCTCCTGCATTGGCAGGATTCTTTACCATTGAGCCACCAGGGAAGCCCAAATTTCACTCACCATATGGTTAATTTTATGCATCAATAGCTGGCCTAAAGGATGCCTGGATAGCTGGCAAAACATTTCTGAGTGTGTCTGTAGGGTGTTTCTGGAAGAGATTAGCATTAGATTCAGTAGACTGAGAAAAGAAGATCTGCCCTTAGCAGTGTAGGTAGGCGTCATCCAAAGGGTTGAGATCCAGAATAGAACGCAAAGAGGAGGAAAGGGACTTCCCTGGTGGTCCAGTGGTAAAGAGTCCACCTGCCAATGCAGGGGACACGGGTTCGATCTCTGGTCAGGGAAGGTTGCACATACTGCAGGGCAACTAAGCTTCTGTGCCACAATTACTGAGCCTGCACATCCTAAAGCCTGTGCTTGGTAACAGGAGAAGCCACTGCAGTGAGAAGCCTGTGCATCACAACTAGAACATAGCCCTTAGTTGCCTCAACTAGAGAAAGCTTAAGTGCGGCAATGAAGACCCAGGGCAACAACAAGAACAACAAAATATATATATATGTATAAATGAAGGAGGAAAGGGTGATTTCCCTTTCTCTTGAGCTGGGATGTCCACACTAGGACCTACACCACTGACTCCCCTGAATCTCAGGCCTTCAGATTCAGACTGAATTATACCATTGGCTTTCCCAGTTCTTCAGCTTGCAGATAGCAGATATGGGACTTCTCAGCCCTTGTAACTTGTAACTACATAAGCCAATTCCTGTAATAAATTTCCTCCTTTGTATATCTATGACTATATCCTATTCTTTTTCTCTGGAGAATCCTGACTAATGCACCATGTAATTCACCAATTCAAAGTATACAACTCATGACTTTTAGTTTATTCACAGATGTGTAACCATCATCACTATCTAATTTCAGAACATTTCATCACACCCAAAAGAAACACTGTATTCCAATTACTCCCTGTTCCCCTTTCCCTCAACACTTGGAAACTACTAATCTACTTCCTGTCTTTGTCGATTGCCTCCTTTGTGTATTTCATATAAGTGCAATATGCAACCTTTTGCATATTGTGTCTGGCTTCTTTCACTTAGCATGTTTTCAAGGTTCATCTGTGTTGTAGCAATTATCCATGTTTCATTCCTTTTGGTGGCTGAATTGTATTCTGTTGTGTGGATATACCTAATTTTTTTATCTCTTCATCTGTTGGTGGACATTTGTTTCCACCTTTTGGCTAATCTGAATACTACTGCTATGAACGATGTCATATAAGTATTTGTGTGAGTAGTAGTTTTCAGTTCTTTGGGTATATACCCAGGAGTAGGGCTTCCCTGATAGCTCAGTTGGTAAAGAATCTGCCTGCAATTCAGGAGACCCCGGTTCAATTCCTGGGTCAGGAAGATCCCCTGGAGAAGGGATAATCTACCCATGCAGTATTCTTGGGCTTCCCTTGTGGCTCAGCTGGTAAAGAATCTTCCTGCCACGCAGGAGACCTGGGTTCGATCCCTTGATCCCCTGGAGAAGGGAAAGGCTACCCACTCCAGTATTCTGGCCTGGAGAATTCGTGGACTGTATAGGCAATGGGGTGGCAAGGAGTCAGACACAACTGAGCAACTTTCCCTTTCACTTCACTTTCAGAATTGCTGGGTCATATGGTAAGTCTCTGTTTAACTTTTAGAGGCACTACCAAAATGTTTTCCACAGTGGCTCCATCATTTTACATTCCCAGTAGTTATGTACAAGAATTCCAAATTTTCTCCATTATTGTCATATATCTAGAATATATAAAGAATGCCCTTATTAGTTAATAAGATTTGCAAGTATTTTCTCTTTCTATGGTTTATCTTTTCACTTTCTTTTTTAAATTGAAGTATAGTCAATTTACAATATTATATTATTTTCAGATGTACAATATAGTGATTCCATATTTTTGCAGGTTATATTATAGGTTATTACAAGATAATGGCTGTATTTCCCTGTGCTATACACTATAATCCTTGTTGCTTATCTTTGTTTTTTTCACTTTCTTGAAGTTGTCTTTCAAAGCAAAAAAGTTATACATTTTGTAATATCTAATACATTTTTTCTTAAGTTGTTGTGCTTTTGGTGTCATACCTAAAAAAAAACATAGCCTAATCCAAGGTCCTGAAAATTTTACACCTGTATTTTCTTCTAAGAGTTTTATTCAGCTCTTATGATTAGGTCTGTGATCCATTTGGAGTTAATTATTATATATATTGTTAGGTAAAGGTCCAACTTTATTCTTTTGCATGTGACATCTATTTGTTCCAACATCATTCATTGAAAAGACTCTTCTTTCTCTATTGAATTGTCTGGCATCCTTGTTAAAAATCAGTTCACTGTAAATGTCAGTGTTTCTAGACTCTCAATTTTATTCCATTGATTTATGTGTTTATCCTTACGCCGGTATCCCACTGTCTGGATTATTATAGTTTTGTACTAAGCTTTGAAATCAGGATGTATGAGTCATCCAACTTTGTTCTTCTTTTTCCAAGTTGTTTTGACTATTCTGGATCCCTTGCATTTCCATATTTTTTTTTTTAGGATCATCTTTTTGATTTCTGTGAAGAAGATGCTTGGGGATTTGATAGGAGTTGTGTTGAATGTGTAGATCAGCTTGGGAGTATTGCCATCTTGACAATATTAAGTCTTCCAATGTGAACATGGGTGTCTTTCCATTCATTTTGGTCTTTTAACATTTATTTCAACAATGTTTGTAGTTTTCAGAGTACATGATTTGCATTTCTTTTGTTAAATGTATTCCTAAGGATTTTATTTTGTGATGCTATTGTAAATGCAATTGTTTTCTTAATTTCATTTTTGGATTGTTCTCTACTAGTGTATAGACAAATTATTTTTAAAATTGATCTTGACCCCTACAACTGTGATGAACTTATTAGTTCTAATATTAATAGTTTTTGTAGTGGATTTCTTAGGATTTTCTATATGCAAGATTAGGTCATCAGCAAACAGAAATTGTGTTACTTTTTTTCTTTTTATTGCCTAACTGCCCTTGCTGGAACCTCCAATACAATGTTGACTAGCAGTGACAAAGAAATTCCCTGGTAGTCCAATGGTGCTTTCATTGCTGAGGGTCTAAGTTCAATCCCTAGTTGAGAAACTAAGATCCTGCGAGACAAGCGGTACGGAAGAATAGCAGTAGCTAAAGTGCAAATCCTTATCTTACTCCTGGTGTTAGGGCAAAAGCAGTCTTTTACCATTAAGTATGATGTTATTTGGGGTTTTAGCTATTTCTGTAATGCCAATGCATATCCCAGTAGAGATGTTCAGGCTAATGGTAGAAATATAGGATAAAACTCAGAATAAAGATCTGGGTTTCTTGTGGAACTCCTTAGTGTTCAGATGATAGTTGAAGTTGTTGAAATTAATGAGATGGTCCAGACAGGGAGCATAGGTTGAGACTTTGGGAAATATAAACCTTCAATGAACAAAGAGGCAAAGAAGAACCCTTAGAGTGGTAGTTCTTCAGCTTGGCCAAGCCGAGTTATCTGGGAAACTTTATAAAAGTACAAATTCCCAGTGCTATCCCAAGGAATTCTGATTAAGGAGGGTTTGGCCTTGGTATCTGTGATTTTAGAAACTCTGTCGCACTTTGGTTCTCTGACTCCTTTGATCCGTACCTCTGTTCTCAATACTTGTTTCGCTTTGAACACCTGTTTGTCTTCAGAGAAGCAGTGATACACTGACTCTTGAAGTATTATTGAGTTGCAGGTGAAGTTTCAACCCGTCGACCGAACTATCAAAACACTGAATTCATCTAAGTGATGGCCTCTCTCATATCTCTGTAGTCTAATTGGTTGCCCAGTCTTGTCAGTCACACTTTAGAAATATCTCTCAAGCCCACCTCCTCCATTTCCTGCTTCTTAAGGTATTCATCCTCCTGCACCTGGTCTGTATCAACTTATCTATTTGGTCTCTATTTTTTCTCTGTAGTTATCTCCATACTGCTTCCAAAATTATCTTTTATCTATCATATCTTTGTTGAAAAACCTTTAATTGCTCCCTGTAGTTGTAAGATGAAATTCACGCTCCTTTGTTTGATGTAAAGACTGTTCATCACCTTACTCTAGCACACTTTCCCAGCATTAGTTCCTGACACCTTTCTCTTTGTACCCCACAGTATTTCCCTTCTACTGCCTTTTTCTTCCCTATTTCTTGCATAATAATTTCTGGCATCCTTCAAGATCTAGCTTAAATGTCCTCCTCTGTGGTGTTGCTCTTGATGGTCCACACTGACTTACTTACTTCTTTGTAACTATAACAGTGCCTGGGGGATGAGCAGTGTGAACCCTGATAGATATAGGAGAAAAAAATGACAATTTTAAAATTTGTGTGTGTGTATAAATTTAATGCAAAGGGCAGGGCAGTTCAGTGGTTACGAACACAGATCCTAGAGCTAAACTGCTGCTGTTGCTGCTGCTAAGTCACTTCAGTCGTGTCCGACTCTGTGTGACCCCATAGACGGCAGCCCACGAGGCTCCGCCGTCCCTGGGATTCTCCAGGCAAGAACACTGGAGTGGGTTGCCATTTCCTTCTCCAATGCATGAAAGTGAAAAGTGAAAGTGAAGTCGCTCAGTCACGTCTGACCCTTAGCAACCCCACGGACTGCAGCCTACCAGACTCCTCCATCCGTGGGAGTTTCCAGGTAAGAGTACTGGAGTGGGTTGCCATTTCCTTCTCCGAGAGCTAAACTGCTTGGGCTTAAATCCTGATACTGCTACTTTTCTAGCTGTTTTTTTTTTTTTTTTTTTTTGTTCTTTAAAGATTTATTAAGATTTATTTGGAGAAGGCAATGGTACCCACTCCAGTACTTTTGCCTAGAAAATCCCATGGATGGAGGAGCCTGGTAGGCTGCAGTCCATGGAGTCGCTAGAGTCGGACACGACTGAGCGACTTCACTTTCACTTTTCATTTTCATGCATTGGAGAAGGAAATGGCAACCCACTCCAGTGTTCTTGCCTGGAGAATCCCGGGGACGGGGGAGCCTGGTGGGCTGCCGTCTATGGGATCGCACAGAGTCGGACACGACTGAAGCGACTTAGCAGCAGCAGCAGCAAGATTTATTTATTCATTTATTCTTGGCTATGCTGGGTCTTCATTGCTGCATGCCATCTTTCTTTAGTTGCAGCAATGGGGGGCTACTCCGGTTGCGGTGCTTGGACTTCTCATTGCAGTGACTTCTCTTGTTGTGGCTTATAGGCTCTAGGGTGCATGGGCTTCCGTAATTGTGGCTTGCAGGCTCCAGAGCACTGGCAAAGTAGTTGCAACACATGAGCTTTAGTTGTTCTGCAGCATATGGTATCTTCCTGGACCAAAGATAGAACCCATGTTTGCTGCATTGGCAGGTGGATTCCTAACCATTAGACCACCAGGGAAGCACCTAGCTGTTTTTGATTTGGACAAGTTACTTAAGCATTTTCCATTTCCCATCTGTGAAGTGAATATCATTCCAATCACTTACGGTTGTGTTACCAACCACCTTAAGACTTGATAACTTAAAACAACTCTTCACTGTCATTGTCCAAAGTTTGGGGGGATGACTAAGCTCCCTGGGTGGTTCTCAGTGGGGATCTGTTATATGGTGACTTGGAATGGAATTTTCTGTAAGTTTCTTCACTCCTGCATCTCACAGCTGGGCTAAGAGGACTGTAACAGTGCTTAGTACAGTGCACAGCAGATGACTGCTCAGTGATTTTTTTAATAAGTGGGTGGAAAGAATAAATGGAATAAGGTAACATTGCCTGGGATCAATGAGGTTCCCAGGACATAGAAATTTCAGTGCTAAAACCTAGAAAGTCTCAGATAAACCAGGTCAAATGGTTACATTAGGAATAAGTGAATGAATGCATTTTTCAAGAGACCAAAGTTGAAACTTGACGGTAAGGTGAGGTTACTAGGCCAGTCCATCAAAGCTTGGTAAGATCATAAATCATGTTAAAACTGTTTTTAAGCATTAGAATTTTTTTTTATTTGTTTGTTTTTTCTTTAAATGAAAACTTACCTGAGCACAGTGCATATAAAACAGACAAACTGGACCCTGGTCAATGTGCAGGACAGGGCAACTGGAGCTTTGGTTTTGACCTTTTCCTCCTTCCCTCTCTCCCTTTAGAGGCCCTCAGAGCATCTCTGAAAACCCTAGGGCATTACCTTGAAAGCCACTGATATAGTAAATCATAGCTCCAGGGCCTCTTGAAGCCTCTGAAATCTGACCATTTGGCTCCTCTTAAACTTATATTCAGAGAAGGCAATGGCTCCTCTTGCCTAAACTGGTATTCCATGAGAAGGCACATGACTGGCACTCCACTTTCAGTTTTCACTTTTGCACTGGAGAAAATCCCCCACTGCAGTATGGACATGGACAGAGGAGCCTGGTAGGCTGCAGTCCATGGGGTTGCACAGAGTCGGACATGACTGAGCGACTTCACTTTCACTTTTCACTTTCATGCACTGGAGAAGGAAATGGCAACCCACTCCAGTGTTCTTGCCTGGCGAATCCCAGGGACGGGGGAGCCTGGTGGGCTGCCGTCTATGGGGTCACACAGAGTCGGACATGACTGAAGTGACTTCGCAGCAGCAGCAGCAGCAGCAGCAAACTTATATTCTGGGCTTCCCAGGTAAAGAACCTGCCTGCCAATGCAGGATACATAAGAGATGAGAGTTCGATCCCTGGACTGGGAAGATCCCCTGGAGGAGGGCATGACAACCCACTCCAATATTCTTGCCTGAAGAATCCCACGGACAGAGGAGTCTGGTGGGCTACAGTCCATAGAGTTGTAAAGAGTAAAACATGACTGACATGACTTAGTACGCACGCACACAAATATACTCTACAGCCTGGAGAATGAATGGTAGGAGATGATAAGGCAAGTGGACAGTTCCAGGGCACCAGAGTGGTAGAAGGGAAGTTGTCCAGCACAAGGAAAGAAGGTGGGCCAGATCTTTACAGGCTCCCCCTGAAACAGAAACCAGCCCATTTGTGTAAAGGAAGCAGTATCAGCGCCAGGGGAGCTCAGGGGCAGGAAGGGTGAAGCAGAAGGGCCAGTTGTTTGTGCTATCGTTGGCAAGTCAGGAACTGATTGACTTCATAAACAGTTTATCATACCTGACTATTTTGAGAGTAAAAGCTTTGATGTATGTAAAGATGTACAAGCGAATAGTCTTCCTTCCTTCCTTTCTTTTTTTTGGCCACACCACGTGGCTTATGGGATCTCAGTTCCCTGACCGGGGATTGAACCCTGGCCACAGCAGTGAAAGCCCAGAATCTAACCATTAGACTACCTGGGAACTCTCAAGTGAATAATCTTTGTCACAGTAACTCCACCTCTAATAATTTCCACTAAGGGCACAATGACAAATGTGTGCAAAGATATGTACAAGAAAAAAAGAAAGCTATATACCAGGATATTCATTGAAGTTTTATAATAGTAAAGGATTCCAAGAGGAAGAGATATGTCAGCTGAATAGTAAAAGGTGAATACGGATTAACCAGGCCTTTTGGGCAAAGAATAGAAAGAGAAGAAGCTTTTCCAGTTAGAGGAAACAGCAAGTACCAAAGTATAGAGACGTGAAAAGTTTAATATTGGAGAACTATAAGAAATTGGAAATTACTGGATAAAAGGATACACAGTAAATAGGGGAGAAGATGAGGCTGGAAGGGAGGGTAAGTTCAGAGGCAGAACAAAATTATAATTAATATTTTAAACAAATCACAGTAATTTTACTGCTTGACTGAGAAACGTGTTCTTTAGATTGACATGTATACATAAGAGAAGTAAGAAATCTAACCCTGTGTGTAGGAGATTCAAGCCAAGGGAAGTAGTGAACTATTCTTGAGTTTAAATGTTATTTGAAACAGTAAAATAAAGATTGATGAGTCATGGTACTTTGATGTCAGATGTAATCATCTCTATGTATGATTGATCAAAGTTGGTCTATGTATGTACGATTGGTCTATGTATGTATGGTCAAAGTTCAAGAACCTGTTATCTTTATAAAAATACTGCTTTTCTGTTTACAAGGTCTTCTCAATGGGTCCAGAGTTATTTGGCTAACGTTTTGTTTCTGACGCAGAAAGTTATGCTTTTAACCAAGTAGATCATAAAAGAAAACCTTGCATAGTCTTAATAGATTTATACCATTTGCATAGCAAAAATTGCTGCAGATTTGCCATTATCATATTGACTGCCACTTGCCTGTTTTCAAACTCATAGAAGTTTAACAGGCACAATCAGCATCTTTTTACTACTACTAAATAATCTTCTGAAAGAAAGGTTTTTGTCTCACCTCCTCCTACCAGCTCATTGTTCTCTAACTACAAAGCACCCACCCACCACTATATCATTTACTGCATCAACAGACCCTGGGTCAATGGCAGTACTTGATCACAGGTGAAGGATTATTAGACTGATGAATTGAAACAAGTGCATCTTAAAATGTTCCTCTGTTGGACTTCCCTGGTGGTCCTGTAACCTGCCAATGCAGGGGATATAGGTTCAATCCCTGTTCCAGGAAGATTCCACTTGCCTCTGGGCAGCTAAGCCCATACACCACAACTGCTGAGCCTGTGCTCTAGAGACCACACCCTGCAACAAGAGAAGCCACCACAACGAGAAGCCGGAGCACTAAAACTAGAGAGTAGCTCCCACTTGCCCCAAGCAGAGAAAGCCCACAGAAACAAAAACCTAGCATAGCCCCAAGTAAATCAATCAATAAAAAACTTTTTAAATTTCCCTCTGTACACATCAAACATTTACGTCTCAAAATAATGTAATTCCTTCTCAAGGAACAATTTATAGTGGAAGAACCTGTCTCACAACTTGGAATCCTAAGACAATGGAATGTTAGAGGTACACACCAGCCGGCATTTCAGAAATTATCCAGCTCCTTACAGATGAAGTAACTGAAGTCTAGGAAGACAATATAGTATCTGTGAGACCTTGGGCAATTTACTTATTTTCTCTTGCTTCACTTTTCTTATCTATTAAATCGATCTTAGGGTGTGGAGAAAAGGGAACCCTCATACTTTTGGTAGGATTATAAATTGGTGCAGCAAAAAATAAATAAATTAGTGCAGCTACTATGGAGAACAGCATGGAGGTTCCTTAAAAAACTAAAAATAGAGTTGCCATATGATCCAGCAATCCCACTCCTGTGTATCTGTCTGGAAAAGATGAAAGCTCTAATTTGGAAAGATATATGTATGCCAGTGTTCTTATCAGCACTGTTCACAATAGTGAAGCAACCTAATGTCCATGGAAGCAACCTAAATGTCCATCAACAGATGAATTGATAGAGAAGATGGGAACACCTGATGGAATATTACTCAGCCATAAAAAGAATGAAATAATGTCATTTATATCAATATGGATGAACTTAGAGATTATCATACTGAATGAAGAAATCAGACAAAGGCAAATATCATATGATATGAGTTACATATGGAATCTAAAAAAAAATGACACAAACTTATTTGCAAAACAGAAACAGACTCACAGACATAGAAAACAAACTTATGGTTACCAGAGGGGGGGAGGAGGATAAATTAAAAGTATGGAATTAACAGATACATACCACTATACATAACACAGATAAACAAGGGTTTACTATATGGCACAGGAAATTATATTCAATATCTTATAATAACCTATAATGGAAAAGAATCTGAAAAAGATTGTGTGTTTATTATATATATACCTGAAAAATGGTAAATCAACTATACTTCAATTAAAATAGATAAATCTTAGCAGTACCTCAGATTGCTATTGTACGGAATAAATGAAATAATGCAAGTGAAAAATTTAAAGCTGTATTAAGCTCAAATATATCACTCAATAAATGTTGTTATGATTACAAAGATATAACAATGAATAAGGGGTCCTGAGTCTGCTGTTTTTTAATTTAATTTACTTTACTTTTGGCTGTGCTGGGTCTTCAGTGCTGCTCAGGCTTTTCTCTAGTTACATTGAGCAGGGGCTTTCTCTAGATGCAGTGCTCAGGCTTCTCATTTCAGTGACTTCTCTTGTGGCAGAGCACAGGCTTTAGGTCACATGAGCTTCAAGAGTAGTGGCACGTGGGCTCAGTAGTTGTGGTTCCAGGGCTCCAGAGCACAGGCTCGATACTTGAGGAGCGTGGGCTTAGTTGCTCCATGGCATGTGGGAACTTCCAGGATGAGGGATTGAATCCGTGTCTCCTGCCTTAGCAGGCAGATTCTTTACCACTGAGCTACCAGGGAAACCCCTTAATCTGCTATTAATTTGCAATGAACTCAGAAAGTTCCTGAGGTTTCCCCATGTGTGAAATGAAGCTGGATTCGGTCAGTGTTCAAGTTGCACTGTGGAGTCCTAGGGCTTCCCTGAAGGACTGCAAGGGAGAGGATAGGAGACCAGCAGGCAGGCATTCAAACACTTAGCTTTCTTCCACCAAAGCTGTTTAGCTTTCATCTTACTTATATTTTTGTTTGAGTAAAAGAGTTCTGCCAAAAAAATTTAATAACTACTTATTGAGATCATCTTTAAGCTTCTTTCAGTTCAAGATTCTATAGTTTTGCAACAAATACACTGTGTTCTCCTATTATTATTATTATTTCAAAATAAAGACAAGGATTTTAAAGTTTTGAGGATAAGATCAACTTGTGACTTTAGGCACAGAGCCAGGACAGAACCCTAAGGTTTCCTGACCTTAAGGAAGAGACATGATAATCTTTTGAGGTTAATGGGAAGGAGATACTCAAATAATAAAGGGTCAGTAATGGTTGTATCTTCCTTATGAGGAAACAGATTCTGCCTTTTTCCTTCTTAGTTTCCTCTTTAGTTGTTTAAGGAATGCATATTCTCCTTAAAACAGTGTTGATGACTAGTCTGTGATTGCTACATTTATTACCCAGTCCTTTTCTGGGTAACTAAAGATTCAAAGTACTGAATTAAAGTTTACTGGAAAAGAGAAGTTTAAGGGAGATTTTACCATCACTTCTTTTTTAAGACTTTTTAAGTGGGGTGTAGTTGATTTACAATGTTATTTCAGGTCGACAGCAAAGTGAATCAGTTATACATAAACATATATCCACTCTTTTTTAGATTCTTTTCCCATGTAGGCCATTATAGAGTATTGAGTAGAGTTCCCTGTGCTATACAGTAGGTCCTTATTAGTTATCTATTTTATATATAGTACTGTATATTGACCATCACTTCTATTCAGATTTTAAAGGTTATAGAGTAGTTATTGCCATACTATTGAAATATCCAGGTGAGGATTTGTATATTTCAGATGCAATTCTATGATACAGTTCTAATTTTCAGAGATCTCACCCCAGTTTCAATGGTCTAATCAAAAAAGAGGTTGTACGTATATCAAAATATTAAATAAGCAAATTTTGTTTGTACACAATAAGCTTATGATATGTTTTCTATTGGATTAAGTTACTACAATAGTCTTGTTTTCTGTTCAGACTTTCTCAGGATAAAAAGTGCTTCAGGTCAGTTCAGTTGCTCGGTTGTGTCCTACTCTTTGCCACCCCATGGGCTGCAGCACGCCAGGCCTCCCTGTCCATCACCAACTCCCAGAGTTTACTCAAACTCATGTCCATTGAGTCGGTGATGCCATCCAACTATCTCATCCTCTGTCATCCCCTTCTCCTCTCGCCTTCAATCT
This sequence comes from Bos mutus, assembly GCF_027580195.1. Classification (NCBI taxonomy): domain Eukaryota; kingdom Metazoa; phylum Chordata; class Mammalia; order Artiodactyla; family Bovidae; genus Bos; species Bos mutus. The sequence continues at coordinate 87,221,155 of NC_091624.1, read as the reverse complement.
TTCCCAGCATCGGGGTCTTTTCAAATGAGTCAGCTCTTTCCGATGGCCAAAATATTGGAGTTTCAGCTTCAACATCAGTCCTTCCAATGAACATTCAGGACTGATCTCCTTTAGAATGGACTGGTTGGATCTCCTTGCAGTCCAAGGGACTCTCAAGAGTCTTCTCCAACACCACGATTCAAAAGCATCAATTCTTCGGTGCTCAGCTTTCTTTATAGTCCAATGATTTATATGTACTGACTGTATCAGATTCCAGTATATAAATTCCATGCTGTTCTTTCAGTTTTGCTTTTTCAAGAGTCTTTGAACTACTGTTCTATTGTATAAAAAGTTAAAGGGCATTGATTTTCATCAGATAAGAAATGTAACTCCACCCCAATGTTCATAGCAACACTATTTACAATAGTCGAGTGCCCATCAACCTAAGTGCCCATCAGCAGCTTATTGGCTTAAGAAGATGTGGTGTACATATATTAATATATATATCCCAATGGAATATTACTCAGCCATAAAAGAGTAAAATATTGCCATTTACAGGAACATGGCCCTAGAGAGTATTAGGCTTAGTGAAATAAGTCAGACAGAAAAAGAGAATTACATATCACTAAAATGTAGAATCTTAAAAATAATACAAATGAATTTATTTATAAAACAGAAACAGACCCACAAATGCAGAAAACAAACTTATGGTTACCAAAGGGAAAAGAAGGTTGGATAAATTAGGAGTATGGGACTAACAGATACATACCACTATATATAAAATAAACTACAAGGATTTATTGTAAAGCACAGGGAAGTATATTCAATATCTTATAATAACCTATAATGGAAAAGAATCTGAAAAAAAAGTATATATATGTATAACTGAATCACTTTGCTATATATTTGAAACTAACACAATATTGTAAAGCAGTTATGCTTTAATTGAAAAACAAAAGAAAGAGAAATGTAACTTTAAAATATATGCAACTTTCTACTGTGCAGTTTTAATTCTCAGACTCTGTTACAAGGCATTGCAGCCAAAACAGTGGATCTGAGTGTAAATGAAATAGCATGCTTCTGGATTTTCATGAAGATTTTATTAAAGCCTAAATTTCATACTAATCATTAGTGCATATGTATTGTTTTTATGCAATGGAAAGTACTGTATATACAATAAAATCTTTTGCTTAGCCTTGACCCCGTCTCTGTGTTCCGTCACTCAGAGATAACTACTAGTCACAGTTTCTTATCTAGCATTTCAGAGATATTTAATGCATTTTTCTGCTATAAGAAAGCAAATCTTCAGTACTTACTATTTTATTTGATCCACAACAAAAATTGTGCAAGGTAGGCAGAAGGTTTCCTTCGTGATCACAGAAATGAAAATGGAGGCTCAGAGAAGTGAATTAATTATTATAACTTTGTTGTACAACTAATAAGTTGATCACACAGTCAGGGCTTTATTAAGCACCTCTTACATCCAGGCATTGGATTGAGGGATAGAGACAGGACTCCATGCTCAAATGTATTATATCTTGGTTAGTTTGGGGGAGGCTTTCATACAATATAAATGTAGTTAATAGAGAAATCTTGATTCATGAGTATAATATACCCAGGGCTTCCCAGGTGGCTCAAGTGGTAAAGAATCCATCTATCTGCCAATGGAGGAGCCACAGGGGAAGCCAGTTCAATCCCTGGGTCGGAAAGATCCCGTGGAGGAGGAAATGGCAATCCACTCCAGTATTCTTGCCTGAAAAATGCCATGGACAGAGGAGCCTGGCAGATTAAAAGCCATGGGTTCACAAAGAGTCGAACACAACTAAGTGACTGAGCACGCATAATATACTCAACACTATTCTGCAAGAGCTGAGGCCAGAGGAAAGAGAAAAGTAAAGGCTGGCTTTTCTAACTATATTATTGCCTACCTAGGCATCTGGGTTTTCATTTTACAGACTTCTTAGGAAACACCAACTGTTATAAGGAAGTGCTGCTTTTGGTTTAATGTTTATCTTGCTAGTGAACTCCACCCTTAAATGATCTTAGTGACTAATAGGACTGGAACCAGTTCAAACTAACCAGATGCAAATTCCACTTACCAGCTTGTTTTTTGTGCCTTCTGCTGATTTGCAGTGATAGGCAAATCTAAACTAGAGAAGTTCTTGAATGAGAATAGGCAATGATGCAGTTAAATTTGCTCTTTAATTTCAAATTGGCCTGGCACAATGACCTCACCTAAAAGTCATACAGTCAGTCGGTTGGTCTTATGTTCCCTGACAGTTAGGGCACCCTCCATGGTCACCCACAGTGACTCAGAAGGCAGCTGCAGAGAACAGGAAGGCCTGAGATTCATGTGACAAACCATCAGCCTTCACCAGGGCAAACAAAGCGGATGGATGTCTCTGGTGGCCCTCAGCTTTATGTTGCATTTCTGGATCTTTTTTTTTCTCTCCTGCTTCAAACTGCTCTGAATTTTCTCCTTGACCTAGTTTCATCTGTGAAAAAGTGCCATCCGAAAGGGCCTCCCGAGGTATTGTCTGGGCCTGAGTCCCTGAAGAAGGCCAACAGTCTGTTTGCACACAAAGAATGGAAAAAACGTTTCTGTGCTTCAAAGATTACTGAACACACTCTTTCCAAAATGAATCAGTTCCTTCCAGCAGGGATAATTTCCACTAATTGGGAAAACAAAGCTATCAATATTCAGTCACCAACCACTAGATTTCAAAAGAGACCACATGTCCTCACAGATTCATGCAGTTTTCCTTGGCCAGGTTTAAGCCATTGTTTCCCACAGTGTGGCCCGAGGGCCACCTACATTAGAATCGTGAATGTTAAGGAATCATTATTGCTAGAGAAGGATCCAGTAGTCTGTGATTTTTAAAAAGCATTTCAACACACACAACTCGTTTTTATTTTAATTGGAGTATAATTGGTTGACAATGTTATGTTAGTTTCTGCTATACGGCGAAGTGAAACATGTATACACATACCCCTTCTCTCTCAAACGTCCCTTCCTCGCCCCCCCACCCCTCCTACTTGTCTAGGTCGTCACAGGGCACCAAGCTGTGCTGCCTGTGCCGTACAGAAGCTTCCCACCAGCCATCTGCTCTATGCACAGTGGTGTTTATACGTCAGGCCTACTCTCCCAGTTCGTCTCATCTTCTTCCCTCCCGTGTTCACATGACCATTCTCTACTGCTGCATCTCTATTCCTCCCTGCAAACAGGCTCATCTGAACCGTCTTTCCAGATTCCATACATATGCATCAATATACAATATTTGTTTTTCTCTTTCTGACTTACTTCACTCTGTATGACAGACTCTAGGTCCAACCCCATCACTACAAATGACCCAATTTTATTCCTTTTTATGCCTAAGTAATATTCCTTTGTATATATGTATCACATATGTACAGAGCTATCATATCTTCATCTGTTCACCTGTTGATGGACATTTAGTTTGCTTCCATGTCCCGGCTATTGTAAATAGTGCTGCAGTGAACATTGGGGTACAACTGTCTTTTTGAACTACGGTTTTCTCCAGATATTTGCCCAAGAGTGGGATTTCTGGGTCATATGGTAGTTTTTTCAGTGTTTTTATTTATTTATTTTTTTTTAAGGAAACTCCATACTGTTCTCCATAATGACTGTACCAGTTTACATTCCCACAAAGAGTGCCAGAGGGTTCCCTTTTCTCCTATAACTCATTTTTATGCATGAAATTAACTCAGCTAAGTCGGAGTTCACAAGCCTTCATTGGTAACAGCAAAGGAGACAGGCCTGGGGAAGAGGGTTTTTGCTAATGCCTGCCTTGTTTTTACCTCTCTTTTTCCTTCTATCCCTGCTGAAATGCCATTTCTGAAAATATTGCATGGTCATTATAGAAGGAAAGAGAGGAAAGAAGAGCTAAGGAAATAGCCGTGTTCTCTCTCGATTGTGCCAGTGTGGGAATGGTTCTGTTGACTGAAGAAAAACCTCATAATCTAAAAGCTGCAAGTTAAGTTTTATTCCTGGATCTTACCGAGGACTCTCGGTACTGCTCTGAGGAACTGCTCCCAAGAGGTAAAGGAGGAGCCAGGATATTTAGGAGGTCTTTCTTTTTTTTTTTTTTCTGGGAAAAAAAATGTGGTTGAACCTCAAAAGATTACTGCTAATCACAACCGACATCTCAAGTTAATGATTTTAGTGCTTTTCTAGGTATACATGTATGAGAAGATACAAGGATCTGGGTTCATTAAAATTATTTCTTAGGAATGCATCTTAACTATCTAGGGCCAGGATCCAAAGCACAGAATACTTCCTGTTTTTCTGTATCTTGAATTCCCCACGGGACACACTGTCCTTGGTGGTTGGCTACAGTGGCCAATGGCTTGATCCTTGTAGAACTCGATAGTAGGCAACATTCTTTCTTCACTGGAATGCCAGGCAACATTCTCTGTCTACAGTTCCCTGGCCTGTGCTGGGAATGTGAGAGGTCAGAGTCCCAACGTGGCCAAATAGAAGAAAAAGGAGACAGGCTCATCTAGATGGCCGATGCAGTACATCCAGTGCTTTCTCAACATTGTCCTGCCTTTGGACTTCCCTGGTGGCTCAGATGATAAAGCATCTGTTTACAATGCGGGAGACCTGGGTTCAATCCCTGGGTTTGGAAGATCTCCTGGAGAAGGAAATGGCAACCCACTCCAGTATTCTTGCCTGAAAAATCCCATGGACAGAGGAACCTAGTAAGCTACAATCCATGGGGTCACAAAGAGTTGGACACAACTGAGGGACTTCACCTTCACTTTCACTTTGGCTAGAAGCAGGGCTCCAATGCCAAATTCAAGTTCTTTGTAATCCTGGTGTTCTCTAATAAACTACTTAGCCCAAACAAAGAAGAAAAAATGATTTCTTCAACACCTTAAAAATAAACATTTCTAAAAGGATTGATTTTAGAAAACAACGGACCAGAATGCTTAAAAATCCTCCTCAAAAGTTGTTAAAAATGGAAATCCCCCCTTCTCCCCATTCTAATTAAGTAAATATGGTTTGGGCTTTGGGAAGCTGCATTTACTAAAGCACTTAAAGTCATTCTAAAGCAAATTTATCAGGAGATACATTAAGATATCACTTGTTTAATTTTCTGGAGCAAAGATAGATTGGAAAAGAAAGACATTTGCAATGTCCACAACTAACAGGAGATTTCATAGCCAGAACAGCAGTTTTCAAAGTGTAGTCTCTGAACCTGTGGGGTCTCTGAGAATTTTCAGGAGGTTTGCAAGATTGAAAATGTTTTTATAATAATACGAAGATTTTATTTGTCTTTTTCATGTGTTGACTTTTGCTCCCATTGTCCAAAACCAATGTTGGGTAAAATTGATGGCCCAGGTAACTAAGTGAATTTATTGAAATAGAAAACATAGGAAGAATAGCCTACATGGAGGGGAAGACTTTAAAGCTGGATATATTGATTTGAGGTACCTATTTATTGGACATTCAGATGGAGTTGGTCTGTAGGCATTTATGGATTTGGAGCTCAGCAGAGAGTTCTGATGGAGAAGGCAATGGCAACCCACTCCAGTACTCTTGCCTGAAAAATCCCATGGATGGAGCAGCCTGGTGGGCTTCAGTCCATGGGGTCACCAAGAGTCGGACACGCCTGAGCGACTTCCCTTTCACTTTTCACTTTCATGCATTGGAGAAGGAAATGGCAACCCACTCCAATGTTCTTGCCTGGAGAATCCCAGGGACAGGGGATCCTGGTGGGCTGCTGTCCATGGGGTCGCACAGAGTCGGACACGACTGAAGTGACTTAGCAGCAGCAGCAGTAAAGAGTTCTGAAGTGGACGTATCTGCAATGGATAGTAATTTTCTTTACATACACCTGAATTCTCGTGACTATGTTACATCTCCATGATATTCTCTTTTTGTCCAGGATACACTTGCCCATCTGTGTATCCTGGAGCAAGTTAAACAAGCTTCTCTGCTTCTCAATTTTCTCATTCATAAAATGAGGATAAAGAACTTGTGTTATAGGACTGCTTGTGAGTATTAAAGGACTTAAGGTGTAAAATACCAAGAGTAGTGCATGGTACACAGCCAGCACTCAATAAATTATCAATGTTTTGTAATTATGGCGCTTGTACTTTCTCTTAGTAGAACTTGTCATAGTTGTTAGCGTGTAATTACCATGTTACAAGCTCCATGAGAGTTTGAGTCTTGCTTCCTGCAGTATCCTTAGCACTGGTACATAGTGGATACGTAATAAATACTCATTCAATAAATAATAAATCAATTTCCCAGGGTTGTGGTTATATTGTTGTGAATTTTTCCATTTTTAAGCTGCCTTTTACTTGACTCAGATCAACAGATTGGAGAAGTGAGTTTGCTGTGCCTTGTTCTTTGCTCTACAGAGTGTTGTGTTCCTCAGAATCTCTATGATGGTGGCCCCACACAAGGGGTCAATAAATGTTTAGAGATTGACTGATTTATGTTGTGGATTGATCCTCTTTTCCTCACTCAACTTTGCCTGTCTTCATGCTGTTTGTTTGTTTGTTTTTCCCTTTTGGCCACACCCCACAGCATGGGGGATCCTAGATCCCTAGCCAGGGATTGAATCTGCACCCCCTACATAGGAAGCATGGAATTCTAACCACTGGACCACCAGGAGAGTCCCTAGAGGTCAAATTTTTACTTGGATTTTTTGAACTATAGTCTGGCATCCATAGGAACTTGCCTATTTTGGATCTAAAAAAAATGGTCTGAAAAATCAAATACCTCATTCTAATGACCAATAACTGACTACTTCATTATCTCAAATGTTACAGATAGCACTAAATCCCATACATGCCCACACTATGGATTAGTAGGTGTTAGTGTAATGAAAAGTTTTTGTCTTTTTCATCTTATGCTTTGCAAATGGATTTGTAGATATTCACTATTATTCACTTTGTTGTACCCAAATTATAACTATATTAGAGCACCAATAACTCACTAGCTGCATAGCTTTGGGCAAATAATTTCTTTCTGGAAGTAAATGTCCTCATTGATAAAATGAAAGCCTTGAATTCAGGTCTAAGATGTCTTCTAATTCTAATGTCTTTCCCTCCACACCCAGTATCATTTGGTGCCATATCAAACAGCACAATATCAAACAAATTAATTTTTGTTCATCTTCCCCCTCTGTTCAAAGGGAGAAATAAGACTTTGTCTTTCCATAAATCTGGAAGTAAAGTGTTTTGTTTGTTTTTTTGTTATGCTCATGTTACTAAAAAGGATTTTTTCTTGAAAATAAAATACCGAAAACAGACTTTTTTCTATTTGGCCATTAGGTGTCGCTCAACATGCAGGAAGTATAAGAAACCAGCTGTGAGTTACAAAGCTCCCATTTGGAACTCCAGGGCCTGCCACGTCTGACTGTCTGATTCTGTGGTTTGCTTAGTCATGTACTAGTATTTGTGCGCCAGTTCTCTTGCTGTATGTCATCAGAAATCTTAGCTATCCAAAACATGTATTCTGCGAATGTCCTAATTTTGCCAATTAAGTCGACATGCAGTAGTTGAGCCTTTGTTTCTGATGTACCAGGATCAAAGCACTCAAGTGGCAGAATTCCCATTCATCCTTCAAGGCCTCCTTCAAATGCCACCTCCTCTGTGGAGCTTTATCTGACCCTCTTCCTTAACCCGGAGCATTGTAGGCAAATCTCTGTCACGAAACTTTTGCATCTTGTTGTTAACAAATGTCTCCCCAGATTCTAGAAAAGATTCAGAATCTTCATAATAAAAGAAATGCACACTAAAGCTACAAAGAAAGCTATTTTCGTGTAGATTAGCAGATATCCACAAATTTGATAATAGGTTCAGCATTCTTATATATTCTTATTGGAAGTGTATACTTGTTTATACTTTCTGGAAAGACAGTTTGGCAATCTGTCAAATTTTAAACACAGCAGTTATTCTCCCAGACATTTTTCCTGAAGATGTATAATACTTGCGGCTTTCATATTAGTTGCTCAGTCATGTCCGACTCTTTGCAACTCCGTGGACTGTAGCCCACCAGGCTCCTCTGTCCATGGAATTCTCCAGGCAAGAATACTAAAGTGGGTAGCCATTCCCTTCTCCAGGGGATCTTCCTGACCCAGGGATTGAACCTGGGTCTCCTGCATAGCAGGCAGATTCTTTACCATCTGAGTCGCAAGGGAAGCCCAGATATTTATTTATTTGGCTCCTCTGGATCTTAGTTGCATGTGGGATCTAATTCCCTGACTGGGGCTTGAACCTGGGCCCCCTGCATTGGGAATGTGGAACTTAGCCACTGAACTACCAGGGTACTTGCACACATGCACAAATATCTGTGTAAGGAGATACTCACTGCACAATTGGTGGTAGCAAAAGACTAGAAGTGACCTAAAGGCCAATCAACAGGCACTGGTTAAATTTTCACATCTTACAATGAATTACAGCAGCTATTAAAAGAAAGGAGTATGTTTATAGGAACTGATACAAAATTATCTGGAAGATAAATTGTTAGAAAACTACTAGGTACAGAAAAGTGAAGGAAGTTGTAGTGGTTAACATCTGTTGAGCACTTTAAAATGGAGTTTCTCATTTCATCTTCATAAAAACCCTCAGAGGTAGGTACTTATCACCAAGGTACAGATGAGCAAACAGGCTGAGAGAAGTTAAATCATTTGTCCAAATTTTAGCTACTGCTTGGAAAAATTGATATGTAAATGCAGTAGTCTGGATTTCATGGCCTTTGTTCTTAATCACCATACCACATTTATGGGCCAATGTGCCAACCTGCTCAGTCACTCAGTCATGTCCAAATCTTTGCAACCCCATGGACTGTAGCCTGCCAGGCTCCTCTGTCCATGGGATTCTCCTGGCAAGAATACTGGAGGGAGTTGCCATTGGGATATACATATAGGTGCCATATTTCTTAAAGGTAGGGTGTGTATAGGCACCACATGGATTTCCTAACAGCCTGGCAGCAGTGGCTACCTCTGGCAGGAGCATTGAGGGCCAGTGGTTCAAAGGGTGAAGGTGTTACCAAAAGAGTTTGTGAGGTCCAGCTGCTCACTGCCCAAAGGCCAATAAACAGGCCAGGTTGGTGGAAAGGAAGGTTTGGATTATTTCAGATGCTGGCAACTGAGGGAAGGGTGGACGTCTGTCCAAAGGCTGACTCCTGGCCCAGCAACCAGTGGGGCAAGAGCTTTTACAGATGGAAGGAGGGGGCTACAGGCAGAAACAGCACAGTTTGCTCTGACGGTCATCTTCAAATTGATCATTGGTGGTCTGACCAGCATCATCTTGGTTATTTTAGGTATAGTTAATCTTTAGTTCTAGGATCCTTTTGTTCCCATTTCTTTGAAGCCACTTCTTAGAATTGGGGCAGCTTATGCCGTGGGTACAGTCTGGTCATCATGAGGTTAACTTCTTCACCCTGGTGTTTTAGTAACTTTAAGACTGCTCACAGGATGTGGCTCAGAATATTATCTATAGTCTTTGAGAAAGAACTAAAGGTCCTTGACCATGCTTAATGATTACATTATTATTATTTGGTCTCCTTTGACTGTTTTCCTTTGTTTTTTTATATTCTCATTTATCTGATTAAACTTATTCTTTGACTAAAGTTTTCCACAGACAAAAGGCAGGCAGAGGACTCTGGAGGCAGTGGGGAGGAGGAAAAGACCATAGGATCCTGCTCCGTTTGAAAAGGGAGAGTTTTTTTTTCCCATTCTACACACGTTGAATATTAGAATCGCCTGGAGAACTCTTAAAAATACTGTTCCCTGTGCCCATTTTAACATCAAGTGGGTGAGAAACTGAGAGAAGGGCCCTGGCACTAACATTGTTTTCAAAACTTCCCAGGTGATTCAAATGAGAAGTTGGCATTAAGAACCACTCTGAAAACCCTTTTTTAACAATAGCAAGTGTTACTTTAAAAAGAATTCACAAGGGAGTATTGTGTCTTCTGACACAGGTCTCAGGAGAACATAGTTTCCTAGTTGACACATTATTTTATTGTGTTAAAAATTATTTCTCTAAATATATGAGACTGGTTAATTTAGCAAAAACAAAACATATAGTTTCAGGGAGTTCCCTGGTGGCCTAGTGGTTAGGATTCCAGGCTTTCACTGCTGTGGCCCAGGTTGAATCCCTGTTCGGGAAACTGAGATCCTATAAGCTGTGTGACATGACCAAAATAAAAGCCATATAGTTTTTACCAAAAACCCATAATATGTATATGTTAATTGACAAATTAGCTATGACCTGATATAATCTTTATGTGAGTTTATTTTCCAGTTGTTTAGTTGCTCAGTTGTATCTGACTCTTTGTGACCCCATGGACGGCAGCATGCCAGGCTTCCCTGTCCATCACCAACTCTCAGAGCTTGCTCAAACTCATGTCCATTGAGTCAGTGATGCCATCCAACCATCTCATCCTCTGTCATCCCCTGCTTCTCCTCCTGCCTTCTGTCTTTGCCAGCATCGGGGTCTTATAATAATACAAAAAATGTTCTGGCCTCGTATTACCTTAATACACTGTAGATTTGTCAGCTATATCTGTTTCTTGCTAAGAGAGTGGCCAATAAAATTATTTAAATATATTTTATTTTTATGTTCCTGACATTTTCATTCCTCCCTCCTTCATCATATCTCTTCTTCATGTCTCTGTGATGTCATAGTACAAAAGAGCTGATAACTCTGAGAAGTTAGCAGTTTATACACAAAGCACTTTCAGAAATGATTTACGTTCATCACTAACAATTCTGTGTTATTGACATACAACAGCTAAAGATGGGCTTTCCAGAAAACTCCACTGAAAGCTTTACTAGGGGTAGCATAGGACACACACCCAGATACCCAAGGGAAGAAAAGTTCTTGCCCGATCAATGATTAATAGGTCATAAGTTAATAAACTGTTAAGATTTGGAAGGAGGAGTAACAGTGGCATGGTACATTTTTTGGCTGACTTGAATAGGGGAAGGGGAACATTGGCCTGAGAGAATGGGCGGTGCTGAGTATGACAGCGGGCAGGTGGGTGATCAAAGGCCCACTTACATGCCTGAGACCCGCGGGTGGTTCCCCCCATCCCCACAGCAGGTGACTTCTTGAGCGTTTTATTGGCATCCTCTGTCACATTTGTTTCTCCCCTTGGGAAAAAAAGTCCTGGCATTCACCACCCCCAGTTCCTATCTTTATTGAGGGATGCTTTAGTTTTTTTTTTGGCTCTGCCATGAAGCTTGTCAGGGTCTTATTTCCCCACCAGGGATTGAACCCAGTCCTGGCAGTGAAAGCACCAAGTCCTAACCACTGGACAACCAGGGAATTCCCAAGAAGTGCTTTGAAATCACTTTTCATTGGTTGTGTATTTCACAACCAGCACCGGGGAACTGAGGCACAGTCCGAGCCTTGACCATGAAGTAAGCATTCTGGCCTAATGCCACAGTTCAGCACAGAACCTTGTGTATAATCCTGGTTTCACAGTGAACTTTGGTTTCATTGGATGAAGAATGAATTTCCACACTGCAATTTTTATTTAACCACTATGGATTACTTAATCCTCTTAATATTTGTTCTCATTTTTGCACATTAAAAAAGTCCTTCAGTAAAAGGCTCTCATTTGCCTCTCATATGATCATTGCCAGAAAATGAGAAACTCAATCACATCCTGAAATTCCTTGCTGCTAGACCTAGAACAATCAGTAGCGGGCTAAAATAAAATAGAATTATGAAAAAAATGCAATGTGAATTTAGCTCAAAATACCTGCAACAGATTTTTTTTGTATATCATCAGAGCAGCTAGATATTTATTTAAGAAACAGTTACTGGGGCGGGGGCGGGGAGAGGGAGAAAGAAGGAAACATTGAATATCTGGCCTTTCCTTTAATTTCCCTTTTCTCTTTTGGCCACCCTGGGCAGCTTGCAGGATTTTATTTCCTGACCACCAGAGACTGAACCTGTGCCCCTTCCAGTGGTAGCAGAGACCTCCAGGGAATTCTTTCATTTCATTTTCCTCTTGCTTTCTAGTTAATAAATATATTTGGATACTATGCGCCCTTTGTCCCAGGCACTATTGTAGGCAGTCTACATCACCTCATTAAGCTTTCATTTTAAGTGGCTTCCCATTCTTCCTGCCTTTTTCCTTCCTGTAGCCCACATTTTGCCTGATCCCACTCCTTCTCTCTAGTATTTATTCTGCTGCTATTATTTTTCTCCCTGTTATCACACTCTATCCTTGGAAGACCTGCTATTTTTTCCTGTGGCTCCCCCATCATTTTCCTTTCTGCTGGTCTTTCATATATGTTGATCAATGTGAAGAACATTCAGAGGAAACACAAATAGGTTTCCTTAAATACTTTAAAGTTCTGATTACCATCAACTGATGCCAAAATCTTGGCTCTCTGTGCACTGATGCAGGACAGAAATACAGAGGCAGAGTTATGGAGGAGAAAGAAAGAATGGCTTCATTTCTTTGCCAGGCAAGGAGGGAACACAGTAGGCTAGACCCTGATGACAGATTCTAGAAAAAGGGAATAATAAACTCAGAGCACTTGAAACATTTTTCCTTTCCTTGTTGGTTTAAGGTAAAATACTTGGGGAAGTAGGCCAGAGAGTAAAAGTATCTAGGGCAAATGGAAAATCTTTTCTAAAATGAGAGGATGATCTGACTCTTGCCAAGACTGCACACAAGTATCTTGAGCAGCATATCATCATATCCTGTGTGACACTCAACATGCAGCATTTTTGCCTGGCACCTTTCATTGTTCATGGGATGACCTTTGTTCTAGATTTGAGTCATTTTCTGTTCAACTTTATGTCCACTTTGTGGTGCTAAAAGTTTTACTGGTAGTGTGATAAGATGAATCAAAAGCTTTGCAACTGTAGCTCTGAACTTTGGCCTAGTTTGTGTTGCAACAAAACATATTCCTCTGTGAACTTTCACCTAGACACCTTATTCCCTGAAATCAATACTAGTACTGCAGTGAGCCTAATAATTCTTTTTAATGTATTGATATTTGAGATCTCTAAATACATCATAAATAGTAACACATGCATTTAAAGTTAAAGCCATTCTTCCATCTCAGCCTTAGAAAATGGCCCTTGCCTGTTTTTTTCATCCTGTGGTAATAATGATAATACTAATTGAACCCTTACTACATGCTAGGTATTATTATCAGCCCTTTGATGGTTTAGTTGCTAAGTCATATCTGACTCTTGCAACTCTCTGGAATGTAGCCTGCCAGGCTCCTCTGTTCACATGGGATTTCCCAGGCAAGAATAGTGGAGTGGGTCGCCATTTCCTTTTCCACTGATGATCAAAGCATCCATGCTGGGGTGTTGACTCCTACCCCAGGTTCAGATCATATCCCTTGATGCTGCTGCTGCTAAGTCGCTTCAGTTGTGTCTGACTGTGTGCGATCCCATGGACTGCAGCCTACCAGGCTCCTCCATCCATTGGATTCTCCAAGCAAGAACACTGGAGTGTGTTGCCATTTCCTTCTCCAATGCATGAAAGTGAAAAGTGAAAGTGAAGTCGCTCAGTCGTGTCCAACTCTTCGAGACCCCATGGACTGCAGCCTACCAGGCTCCTCTGTCCATGGGATTTTCCAGGCAAGAGTACTGGAATGGGGTGCCATTGCCTTCTCTGCCCTTGATGCTAAGCCTCCTTTATATTCATCTAGTCATTCATGTTGGGGAACGATTACTCAGATTTCATGAACAGACTCAGAGGTATGTCAATGGAGAAATACTTTATAAGCTACACATTTTATCACTTATACCCAGTTGTCACACAAGCATTGCACATGTGTTTTTAACAGCAGACTTAAAGCAAGCAAAAGTCGCACTTCATGAGTATACTCTGTGGCAATTTCTCTAGATCCAAACACAGCCAAATCAAGACTCATTTGTTTGCAAAACAGGTCGGTCAGTTGACTGTATAGGTTCCTCCAAACTGGCTAAGGGGGAACTCTGCAGAAGGAGCCCAGACTGATTTCCCAACAGGTTCCTCGGGGCCAGGAAAGTTGTGCCCAAGGCCTGCTATCAGGCTTTGCCTGAGTGAATTTCTCAGTCCCTCAGATACCGAGATCCTGGCCCATGCCAGAAGAGAGTCTTTCCCATTCATCTGAAAGTCTGCTCAGAACCTAAGAGACCTCAATTTCTGGAAGGACCAGGCAGTAAGAAAAGAAACATGTTTTAATTCTATAGATGTAGTTTACCAAATTGTTATAAATCAATACCAACTTAAAAAATAAATAAAAATAAATAAATCATAACCAACTTAAGGAGAACGGCTTCCCTCTATCTGGAGAATAGAGATAAAAACCAGTAATATTCCAGACAAAACCCATGAAAATTATAACTATGTTCACCAGTTCACTCAGTAGCCAATCCTTTTGTTATCTTTTTATGAAACCATCAGGTTTTCTGTTTAGTTCAGTTCAGTTGCTCAGTTGTGTCCAACTCTTTGCGACCCCATGGACTGCAGCACGGCAGGCTTCCCTGTCCATCAACAACTCCTGGAGCTTGCTCAAACTCATGTCCATTGAGTCAGTGATGCCATCCAACCATCTCAACTTCTGTCATCCCCTTCTCCTCCTGCCTTCGATCTTTCTCAGCATCAAGGTCTTTTCCAATGAGTCAGTTCTTCACATCAGGTGGCCAAAGTATTGGAGTTTCAGCTTCAGCATCAGTCCTTCCAATGAATATTCAGGACTGATTTCCTTTAGGATTGACTAGTTTAATCTCCTTGCAGTCCAAGGGACTCTCAAGAGTCTTCTCCAACACCACAATTCAAAACCATCAATTCTTTGTCACTCAGCTTTCTTTATAGTCTAACTCTCACATCCATACATGACTACTGGAAAAACCATAGCTTTGACTACATGGACCTTTATTGGCAAAGTAATGTCTCTGCTTTCTAACAGGCTGTCTAGGTTGGTCATAGCTTTTCTTCCAAGAAGCAAACATCTTTTAATTTCATGACTGCCGTCACCATCTGCAGTGATTTTGGAGCTCCAAAAAATAAAGTCTCTCACTGTTTCCATTGTTTCCCCATCCCTATCCTCACTGGTTTTCTGTTAGGATTCCTTTATTTTTTACCCTGTTCAGCAGTATAATCTGAAATTTATCAGGGACCTGTCACTGTCCAAAAGTTATTCCTGCAAATCTTCTTGAAGATGAAGCACTTTTGCAAAAACATCAGAGTACAACAAAAATTGCCTATAAATGACAAAAGACTTAAAAAGTCATGGTTAAGCACATGATTACAATGTAGTCGATAAAGAAACTTGGTTACAATAACTAGAGTTATGACTGATTATAACTTTAATCCTTAAAAACCTTAATCTCTTGTAAAAACCAAGAAGCAAGTAATTGTGCATTTCCTGATTGGAAACTTATGCTTTAGCCTTCCTCTCCTAAGAAGGCAAGGGTAGGTTAACTTACACCCATCCAGCAATTAAAGTTCCACTATTTTATCCTATTTGAAATGACCCAGATAGTCAATGAATTCTCTTCATTTGACTTCATTTAATTTAAATTACCAAAATCTGAAGAAACTAACTTATTTCTGTAAGAAAGAGTTTACCTAAAAGTTCTTTTTTTTCAATTTATTGTTGCTCAGTTGCTCAGTTGTGTCTGACTCTTTGTGACCCCATGGACTGCAGCACACCAGGCTTCCCTGTCCATCACCATCTCCTGGAGTTTGCTCAAACTCATTTCAATTGAGTCTGTGATGCCATCCAGCCATCTCATCCTCTGTTGCCCCCTTCTCCTCCTGCCTTCAGTCTTTCTCAGCATCAGAGTCTTTTCCAGTGAGTTGGCTCTTCCAATCAGGTTGCCAAATTATTGTGCTGGAGAAGACTCTTGAGAGTTCCTTGGGCAGCATGGAGCTCAAACCAGTCAATCTTAATGGAAATCAACCCTGAATATTCATTGGAAGGACTGATGCTGAAGCTGAGGCTCCAATAATCTGACGAAGAGCTGTCTCATTGGAAAAGACCCCGATGTTGGGAAAGATTGAGGGCAGGAGGGGAAGGGGAGGCAGAGGGTGAGATGGTTGGATGGCATCACCAACTCAATGGACATGAGTTTGAGTGAACTCCAGGAGATAGTGATATATTTATATATGTATATATGTATGTTAAAAAAAGCTATTCTTGTGAGATGTTAGAATAACACTGATAATAACATCATCTTGAAGACTATTTGTTAATGCTTTACCTTTGGAATGTTTAACATTTGGGCAGTGATTCAGTGATAGTAGAGAAGGAAGAAAGAAGCATTTAGTAAAACATGTTAGAAAATTGCTTTGAGGAAGACCTTAGGAATCAAAATGCTGTATCTTAAAGCAACAATTGTTAAAAGTAGATCTCCCTAGGCCTTTTCCAAAATATATAGAGTCAAAAATAAATGAAGATATACAAAGTAAAATACATATTTATTTTTAATCTTAGAAAATTGGTCCCACCAAAAGGCCAGTTCTTATTTCAGTTCATCATCTTGACTCTTCAAAAAAAAAAAAAATCTCTCAAGCAAGAGGTAAAATGAGTCCAAAAAGCAATTCCAGAGGTGCACTCGGACAAAATGATTTCTTATAAACCAGTAACACAGGCAACTCTGGATTTCCAGTTCACTCTGAGCTCTTTCTGTCTGTCATGCACAGACCCTGAAGGAAAAAAGAAAGAGACTGTTTGCAGATAGGCATATAAAAGCTGGGATTGTAAAAGTGTGGTCATTCCTTGAGTTGGATGGAAGATTTCCTGTCATGTATGTCAAGTAAAAAAGTAGGATATGGAGACTTCCTGGTGGTCCAGTGATTAGGACTCTGCTTCCACTGCTGGGGGCCCAGGTTCAATTCCTGGTTGGGAAACTGGGATCCTGCAACCCTGTAAAACATGCAGCCTGCCTACCCTCCCCCCTCAAAAAAGTAAGATATGCCTTTAAATGAGAGAAGGAATTGACCATATGCTTCCAGACATCTGATAAACACATCATATACATTTCTTCTAAGAGAGGAGTCTGCATTTTAAGAATAAATAGTAATGGCTTCAAACACTGCTTGCAAAAAGGCAAAGAGGGATTTCTACAGGGACACTGTGTACAGTGAAAAGCAAGACAATATATATCCTGGATTGCTAAGATATGAACTTTTTAAGGCCTTTGAAGGAGAGTAGAATACTTCAGGGGCTTCCCTGGTGGCTCAGATGGTGAAGAATCCACCTGCAATGCTGGAGACCTGGGTTTGATCCCTGGGTTGGGAAGATTCCCCTGGAGGGGAGGCATGGCAACCCACTTCATTATTCTTGCCTGGAGAATCCCCATGGACAGAGGAGCCTGGTGGGCTATAGTCCATGGGGTCACAAAGAGTTGGACATGACTGAGTGACTAAGCTGTGCTGAGTGACAGCACAGCACAGAATATTTCAGGCTTTTCATCAGTGATTTCTCTTGACTTGGCCTGCTCCTAAATCTTGGTATTCCTCAAAAGTTTTTTCAGACCCTCCTTTCTTTTCCTTATGGTCTTTCTCCCTTAGACCCCAGCCATATCACACAAACTCCGATTATTCCCTCCACAGGAATGACTTCTGAGTCAGCCTTCCCCACCCGAGCTCCCTGCATACGTGAGACAGTGTGTGCAGGCCTACACAGCTGCTCTAAGGAACATAGATGAGGTATCAAGGCTCTAGATGAGGGGTTGGCAAACCTTTTCTGTGCCATGCCAGATAGTCTCTGTCCCAGTTACTCAACTCTGTCACTGCAGCATGGAAGCAGCCATGGACAACACGTAACCCAACAGGCATGGCTGTGTTCCAGCAGGGCTTTATTTTCAAAAACAAGAGGCAGGCAGGATTTGGTTATTGGTTCTGATCCTTGTTAATCACAGATTTTTAAGCAAGAAGCCCCTTCACAGTCCACTTGGAGGGAAAGAACAGGATGAGAGGGAGGGAGAAACTGAGTGCCCTCCTCCCAGTCGCTCCAGTCAGAAGAGCTTTAACTTTCATCCATTTTGTTTACATTGTTGAGTGAGATCTCATTTGCACAAAGGGTTTCATGGTCAGAATGTTTGAAGGCCAGTTATCTACATGTGGGGCTTCCCTTGTGGCTCAGCTGGTAAAGAATCCACCTGCAGTGTGGGAGACCGGGTTTGGGAAGATCCCCTGGAGGAAGGCATGGCAGCCCACTCCAGTATTCTTGCCTGGAGAATCCCATGGAAAGAGGAGCCAGGCAGGCTACAGTCCTTAGGGTTGCAAAGAGTCAGGTATGACTGAAGTGACTTAGCACGCACACATCTCCATGTTCTCTGAGGTTCATTCTCAGTATCAATCTGTCATCTCGCTCACCCTAGTCACTGTCTCCTCTGATCCATCTTCTTTGCAAAATAGTAATACAAGTGCCCACTTCAGACCTAATCACTTCTCAGAATTCAGTGATTCCTGTTCCCAACCTACCTCCTTAATCTCTCCACTACCGGCTTCAAATATACCTTCTAGATTAGCCACACAGGACTCTATGTATGACATTCCCCAAAGATGCTTTTCCTTCTGTCCTTCTGCATTTTCTCCCCTTGCCTGGATGCCCTCTCTCTCTCACCCTCCCACTGGGTTATCTGCAAATGCTACTTGCTCTGAGGAATCACCTGTAACTTCATCACCCAGAAACAGTCTTGTCTATGTCCCAAAGTATGTTGTTCATGGGGCTTTTGTGTTCTGGCCCCAGCTCCCCTGCTGGAATGTTCCTTAAGGGCAGGAGTCACATTTTAGGGATCTTTCTAGCCCACACAGGCACAGCCATCCGTAGGAACCTTTTGATCTCTTTATTTGGATTAAAATAGGGCATGCCCTGGCAGAGTGCATCCTACCTGCCCAAACACTTCTTCACTGGCCTCCTGTCCTCTCCCTTCTCCCTCCCCCATTGCCTGCGGAAGACGACAGTTAACAACGCACAGGTGACTCCCATCATTCTTAGATGATAAGAGGACCTGACTGCTACTTGGGAGCTGAGAGAACAAGATCCAGAAAAACAATCAGTGAAAGGACATAAGGATCAGATTGAGAGGAGGAAACAAGTCCAGAAGCCCAGGTGACAGGCAAACCTAAGACCTCTGGCCCAGGTGGGCAAGGTCTGGGCTGAGGCATCTGCTGGGGTTTTGAGAGACAGTGTCATGAAGTGGGAAGAGGGCAGCGGGCCTTGGAAAGGAATGCGTTTATGTTTCAAATGTACAACCATTTAACTTTGGGTAGATTTCTAACCTTCTAAGCCTCATATGCATGTTAAGAATAAAAATATTTTTTGAAGTTTAGAAATAATGTCTCTGGTACAAAATAAGGGCTCAGCAAGTGGTATAGGTTATGAAGAAGGGGGAGTGAAGAGGCAAAAGAACCCAAAAACCAAAAAACCAAGAGGGGAACTTCACTGGCAGTCTAGTGGTTAAGATTCCATGCTCCCAGTGCAAGGGGGACTAGGTTGCATCCTATTCTGGGAACTAGATCCCACACACCACAACGGAGATTCCACATGCCGCAACTAAGACCTGGCTCAGCCAAATAAATTTAAAAGCAAACAAACAAAAACCCAGGAAAATGTAGTTCTTAGGATAAATGTCTTTAATTGCTATTTTTTTTTCCACCTGGAATTTATCCTGCACTTCACATTGGCCTTGCTTTTAACAATAGCTGAAGTGAGAGTGTACTCATTTGGCTTGTGCATAGGAATCACCTGGGGATCCAGTAAAATGCAAGCTTTCATTCAGTGGGTCTGGGCGGGCCTGAGATTGGACATTTATGATGTCGTGCTGCTGGTTTGTGAGGGTGGTACTGATGTTCCTAGTCCCTGAACCATGCTGTGAGTAGCAAGGTGGTTATCCAAGGCTATTTTGATAAAGAAGGATGAATGGGTCTGCTAGGCTGCCTTCTCAGCTTCCCTCACATATCTAAAAAGTCCTGAACTTTTGAGAAGAATGAGGTCAGCTAAGGGAGGATAAAGTCTGTTAGGGAAAGCAGCACCACATTGGATGAGAGGGCCAAAGGGGTAGGGAGATTACAAGTGACAAAGAGGACATCTATTCTCTGTGGCTTTTCTGCAGATCATATTCAGACACAAGAAACTGGACTTCAGTTTTTTTCAGGGAACTTGAATCTCTTTGGATCTTGCTTGAGATGCTGGAATAGAATAGAAGTAAATGAGGGGCAAGACAGCACATGGGGCCTTTGCAACAAACTATTAATACCTTTGTCCCCTAGTGAAGTAGTGTGATGAGTTGGAAAAAGCACCGATACACAGTGTCGCCTGAGTGACTAAAGAACCTATACCGTCTGACACAGTTTCCTGGCAATACAATGGGAATAATAACTACAGCAAATATAGCAAATTACTCATGGTAGAATTTAGGTGGTGGGTATTCACTGAACAATTCTTTCAACTTCCTGATCTGTTTGAAAATCTTCATAATAAAATGTTGAAAATGTAATAAAATGTTGAAAATGTCGGAAATCTTCATAATAAAATGTTGAAAATGTTGGTGGGCTACTGGTTAGGATTCTAGGCTTTCCCTGTCATGGCCCAGATTCATCTCTAGTCAGAGAACTGAGATTCCACAAGCTACTGTGGCACAGCCAAAAAAAAATAAAGTGAAAAACCTTTTGCTTCCTACCTCTCAGAGTTTCCAAAATGTAGAAATGGGACAATTAGAATACAGTAGCTAAATAATGTTAGCCTAGTCTAAACCATCCCTCTCTGAGGGAGATTCTCTTAACAGAGTTGGAAATTATGCTTATTTTATAAGCATAACTATTCATAAAATATCTCTGGAAGGATACACCAGAAAATAATAGTTCCAAGGAGGGGAAACTTTGTGGCTAGAGGACAAGAAGAATAGAAGGGAGACTTTCTTAAATTCTCTTTTTTAAGTTTTGAATATCAGATTGAATGTATGTAATACCTATACTTTGGCCACCTGATGCAAAGAGCTGACTCATTGGAAAAGACTCCGACGCTGGGAAAGATTGAGGGCAGGAGGAGAAGAGGATGACAGAGGATAAGATGGTTGGATGGCATCACTGACTCAATGGACATGAGTTTGAGCAAGCTCTGGGAGATGGTGAAGGACAGGGAAGCCTGGAATGCTGCAGTCCATGGGGTCACGGACACAACTGAGAGACTGAACAACGAAAACAATACCTATTCAAAAATAAATTAAAAATAGAAAGCTCTCAGAGTCTAATAGTCTGCCTTTTTTCAAAGTAATAGAATAAATGTAAAATAAACACAACTTGCTGTGTATGGCTCTTAGCAAAGTCAATGTCCAGCTTCATGAAGTGGGCTAGACTAGTCCAACAGCAACCAGCAGGCTCTGTCTGAGGACGTTTTTAGCTCTGAGTCAAAGGACTGCCTTTTCCATTCCTGCTTCCCAGATGGGTCTGAGCTGAGGAAGTAGCTCAGTTGGGTAGCTCAGAAGAAGGAGGGGTTCAGAGGCAGACTGGAGGGTCGGTGGACCCCACTGCTGCAGGAGTGAAGAATTACAACTGATGACGGGACATAGTCCTGTGTAAATAACTGTTTGCATATTCCATACTTTACAAAGTGTTCATGAACATCACTTCCTCTGAGCTACACAACTCCCCTACAAGATGAGTAGGCATGGATTTTGTCCTATTTTAACTGAAGAGGAAACTAAGTACAGCGGCCATAAGATTGACCTCTCAGGTATCTTTCCAACTGCAAGAAGTAACGGACCAAGGGCCCCCTCCTGGGTTCTGAAATTCATCCGCATGTTTAAGTTGAGCCCATGCTTTCCATGGGCTGCTCCCAGCCAGTAGTAAGTGCAGCAGTGATATCAAGCCAGGCTCATTCTTTGGGACTCTGATGGCTTGAGTGGACCCAGCAGCCTTACCGAACTTTCCTTTTAGGACACGGCAATTGAACATGTTTTGGGACAGCCTTTCTTCCCCTTCTTCTTCACTCCTGGGCAGGCCTGCATGGTTGGCAGGCCTGAGGCCTGGCAGGCTCATGGCTCTCCTAGCCTCTCCTAGCTCCCTCCCATTTTCTCTTAGAGGCATTTCCTGAAAGTTTAGTGCTGTTTTGGCATCAAACATAGATCTGGGTGATTCCAGGCTGTGCTTCTAATCAGTGCACTATGTTGTCTTTCTTTTCATGAAATTTATTTCAATTTGAGTCACTAAATGGGCACATCCTTCTTCCTATCATTTTTCTGTCATATTTCATACTTTTATTATTAAAAATATTTATATATGTGTGATTATCTGGCATATTACATAGGCTGTAAATGAACAAAACTTTCTGATTGGTTTATACGCAGATTTTGAGGTTTCTTTGGGGTTCCCCAGCGGCTCAGCAGTAAAGAATCTGCTTGCTCTGCAGGAGACTCAGGAGTCCCAGATTTGATCCCTGGGTGGGGGAGGTCCCCTAAAGGAGGGCACAGCAACCCACTTCAGTATTCTTGTCTGGAGAATCCCATGGACAGGATAGGATGGTGGGCTATGGTCCATAGGGTCGCAAAGGGTCAGACACAACTGAAGTGCCATCACACATGCACGCATGAGGAAGTGCCATCACACATGCACGCATGAGGAAGTGCCATCACACATGCACGCATGAGGAAGTGCCATCACACATGCACGCATGAGGAAGTGCCATCACACATGCACGCATGAGGTTTCTTTAGTTGTTGCTCTTTTTGAAATGATTTGTCTTCTACCATTCTCTATCTCCACTTCTTGTTGCCCTTTATTAACACTCTGAGGTTTGTTTATGATGGCCAGCTTAGAAATTCTCAGAATTTCTGC
Source organism: Bos mutus (assembly GCF_027580195.1). Taxonomy (NCBI): domain Eukaryota; kingdom Metazoa; phylum Chordata; class Mammalia; order Artiodactyla; family Bovidae; genus Bos; species Bos mutus. The sequence goes on along the minus strand of NC_091624.1, from coordinate 87,198,387 downwards.
AGGCCTGAAGAACTACCTACAATTTGTTGGCTGCCCTTATGGCTTGGCAGGGAATATAATAAACACATAGATGCTAGTCTAAGGAGGAAGCTGTTTAAGTCTCTTGAAATGGTGTCACCAGGAGAATGGGGACATTGTAAGGTGTGGGCGGGAGGTCATTTAACATGGAAGGGGAAGGAATGAGGAGGCAGAGGAACTGGCAGACTCTTTCTTGGTTCTTCCTGGAATTGACTGGCAGGAGTCTGGCTAGCTGTTTGCACAAGTTTCCAGGACTTCATCAAGAGTTTATTCTGAATGCACAGAATCTTTTGTCAGAATAATTAGGGCCTCCTTTTGTGTGTGCTTGACTAGGAAAGAAAGAAGGAACACCTCAGGGGCCAATATTCTTGGAGTGGTTGACCCTGGCATGATGCACAGAAGGGCTACAGAGTAAGGATGGTGGAGGGGATTCTGAAGAAGCTGGGAAAAACTGAGTCTGATGGGAGCAACCCCCGGAGGCAGAAGACTGGAGCATTGTTAATGCTCATCTCCTGCTCATGTGCCCCTGTGGAGACAGGAAGTGTGGCTGGAGAGGAGGAGGATGCCAAACTCAGAAAGGCAAAAAGAGAGAGTTTGAGCATCAGTACTTGATTTGGTGAAGAAATGAAGAATGTTGTTAAGGAACTGTGTGTGTTTGTAAGCAGACTGGTGGCTAACAGGAATCGGTACCCCATGTGTACGAGTGCTCAGAGGGAGAGAGGATGAAAGAAACAGAAGGAACAACATTACCTTGCCCCTTTCCAACAGTCAGAATCCTCAGACATGAACTATTTAGGTTTCTTCAAGAACAGGAGGCATGAATTTTCCCTCTGTTATGTCTGTTGCATGGCAGGGCCTCCTTGAATACAGTGTATTGTACTTTGGGCATCATGGGAAATGGATTCTTGGCTTTCTGCAGCATGCACGGGGCTAAATGATTTGCATATCTAAAAGCACAAAAGTTCCTCACCTCACTTCCGGCATTCTTCATCCACACATTTTGAGAGGGCCAGGAAGATCCCCTGGAAAAGGAAACAGCAACCCACTCCAATATTTTTGCCTGAGAAATCCCATAGACAGAGGAGCCTGGTGGGCTACAGTCCATGTGGTTGCAAAGAGTCAGACATGACTGAGCACGAACACACTATACCACTTATACTTAAAATATTGACAGTATTTCCTGTGTTGTACAATAATATATCCTTGTGGTTTATTTTATACATAATAGTTTGTAGCTTTTAATCCCCTATCCCAATATTACATCTCCCCTCTTCACTGTGGTAACCACCGATTTGTTCTCTGTATCTTTGAGTCTGTTTCATTTTTCTAACATTCACTAGTTTCTTGTATTTTTTAGGTTTCACATGTATGTGATATCATACAGAATTTATCTTTCCCTGACAGATTGTGTCTTAATACACAATGTCTCTGACCATCACCCCTGCTCCCCCCACCAAATTGCACCCACTATAAACTGAGATTCCTGGGGTATATGTAACCAGACTGTGTATGTTTGTATGTGAAAGAGAGAGACAGCCAACCAGAATAAATGTGAGGAAATCGGCCCTGCTCCATTTCTGGGAAATGCTCTTTAGTTATTGATTTTTATCTTTCATAGCAAACTGTGTTATGAATTAGGACTTTCCAGGTGGCACTTGTGAAGAACCCACCTGGAAAGGGACAGGGGCAGGGGAACCTGGCATGCTGCAGGCCATGGTGTTGAAAACTTAGCAACTGAACAACAATCATTTATTTACCATGAATATGTTAAAATTTAGTTCGGTCACAGAATGCTTCAATCAGAATTATCTCCAAAATATGAAGGAATGAATGGAATAGTTATGAGCTATGATAAGTGCTTACCTGTTGGAGAACTATCAAGAACATAGTGGCTTAGATGTGATTTTTACCCAAGGACACCTGAAGTTCTTAGGAGCACATAAAGGAAGGGGCTGTATCCTAGATGCTTAGCAAATACATCCTAGAATGATGGCTTGAGAAGAAGTCCTTTTGTAAATGATTGTCTAGGAACCTGCAGTTTTAACTTGGATGCCTTCATGGACATGAAACCATGGGCCTTTAGGAATGCACCATCCACCAAGAAGTTCCAGAAACTGATGCTGGGTAACTGGGGATACATGTTGCTTGGAAAAGGTAGGTTTAAAGGCCTAAGGCTCCTCTAGGAAGGGGTCCTGTGATCCTGTGCCTGTGTTCCCACATCCACACCCATGCTTTTCCAGAACATTTCAGAGAATATGTTGTAATTTTGAAACTCCTTAACTGGCCATCTCCAAGGAGCTATGGGAATTTCTGACTCATCTATGAGTATAAAAGCTCACAGTTCGATTTTCTGGAACAAGTAAGTTGTACTCAATTATTAGGTTTCTGTAATCCAGTTGCTAGGTAAAATTTAGCCATCATTAATGACTCTTCTGGCTAATTGTTTTGTTTTTGATCATTAAGTATAGCCTGATGAAAAACTTACTACAAAAAGCTTTTTCTGCCACAAGTAATATTCATTTGAGAGAATACAGAGCAATACAAGAAAAGATGAGCTATAATCCTCCTATAAATGATACATATAATTAACATTTTGGTGTGTGTTTGTGTGCCCAGGTTGCTCAGTAGTGTCTGACTCTTTCCAACCCCATGGACTATAGCCTGCCAGTCTCCTCTGTCCATGGGATTTCCCAGGCAAGAATACTGGAGCAGGTTGCCATTTCCTTTTCCAGGGCATCTTCCCCACCCAGGGATCAAACCCAAGTCTCCTGCAAAGCCTGCATTGGCAGGCAGGCATATTTTCCTCTTAAATCCTCTTACTTTAATAAACTTTCATTACACAGGTATCATATAGTTGTATAGTTGTATTTTCCTGTCTCCTTTTTTATTTCAACTTAGGGCTAGCTCTGATGCTTTTCTTTTTTCTTCACAGAAATACTCTATCATCTGTGTTTTTCAAAAACATTTGACCATGAATTATTTTTATTCAGTCTTGTTGGCAAGCTTGAGGGTTTTAGATATCTGTAGTCCTTATCTTCTGTATAAACAGACATACAGCTATGAGGTTTCTTTATGAAAATATATTCTGTTAACTACAGATTGAGGAGATAATAAATTAGTTTGCTTTGCTTCTTTAAATGCACATTCTGTCAAATGGTATTCTTTTTTACTTACATTTTTTGAGGTAATTTGAGTGGGAAGAGGAATTAAAAAAACCAACATGTCTTATATGTATGACATTCAGTTTATTTAAAAAAATAGCTCTGTATTACCTATGTACATATATTTCCAAGATTATATATTATGACCTGTAAAGCCAGCCTGAAGCTCCTTAACCTAGGGAGTTGGGACAGTTTTTGAGTCCATATTCCATTACCTTCCTTTTATATCTAATCAAAATCTAAGAGATCAGTGTAAGAGTTTAGGGTGGGTGGCGGTAGCTAGCTGATCTGTATTTCAGTTTCAGAAAAATGGCCTTCCGTTTCTTCTCTTGGTCTTCCCTGGTGGCTCAGCTGGTAAAGAATCTGCCTGCAATGTGGGAGACCTGGGTTCGATCCCTAGGTTTGGAAGATCCCCTGGAGAAGAGAATGGCTACCCACTCAAGTATTCTGGCCTGGAGAATTCCACAGACTATTCTATGGGATCGAAAAGAGTTGGACGTGACTGAGTAACTTTCACTTTCACTTCTCCTTGGACTAGAGTGATTTCAGTTTGCTAAAAGCCAGAAATGAAAATTGCTAGAGTATTAGAAAAGTGATGTTGCTACCACAGATGCGATTCTCATCAGCATAACTTTGGGTCACACGTCTGTTTTCCTTTTCTTTTTTTTTAATTTCAGTATTCTAACATATAAAGACCATCAAAGACAGATTGCTTTATTATTATTATTTTGTTTTTACAAATCTGTTAAAATAATATCAGGACTATTCCTATCAGTGTGGTCTTAAATTTTCGAAGATCATTTCTGAATCCTTGATGGACTTTGTAACATTTATAGTAATGTAGCTGTGCATGTCGTCTGAACTGTGGATCATGATATATCCTGTCTTTACTCAGTGAAGTTTTTTGAGTTTTTCTGTAAAGAAATATTAAATGAAATGCAGAACTTTGATTAATTGGCTCAGCTAAAAGAAATGACTCGTACTTGGCTGACAAAATGGATCCTGATCTTATGGGTTTCATTCTGCAGCTCAGAGAGCGTCAGGATTCTGGAAATAGCAGTGGCCCTGACTGGTAAAGCCATGTTTCCCACAATTTCTCAGTTGTTTGTTGAGTCATTAAGGACTGCTCATGTTGGCTCTGTCAAAAGCCAACCTAGGAAAAACATCTTTGCCAAATCTAATTCTAGAACTGGAATGTGGAGGTTGACCCTAAATATAATAGCTGTCACTCCCAAACTTTTGGCTCAGTCATCTTTCCAAAATTAGCATATGTAAACAAAACACAAAACCACTCCTTTCCTACCCTTACTTCCCTCCTTGCTCTGGACCAATAGAGAGCTCAAAGAAATGGAAGGATCAGGCATCTTTTCAAAGATGAAGCCAGGCCCAAAGGACCACTTTTCAAGGGCAGCTGGCCCCACACCTTTTGCCTCCAACAAAACTGATGAAGGAGCCACCCCAGGGGAAGGTGCTTGGTTGAAGACCTGTACCCCAAGCTATTGCACATAGACCCACTGGATTAGATAATCAGTAGAATCTCTTCCTACACCAAAGTTCTAGGGTTGGGGCTTCCCTGGTGGTCCAGTGGTTAAGACTCTGGGCTTCCACTGCAGGGAGCACAGGTTCAGTCCCTGGATGGGGACTACCTCCTACCTCTAGTGCAGTGAGGCCAAACAACGTAAATGAATCAATAAAAAACATTCTAAAGTTATTTTAAAAATTAAAAAAATAAAATTCTAGGTTTATCATCTGGACTTGATCCAAAGTTAAAATGGCCTATGATTCTTTATTCCTGAGAATAAGCAAAAGAGAAATAAACATTTTATCCACAGGCTTGATGTTCTTTGGGAACTGCTCAAGCCTGAGGACTGACACATAGATAGTATATGGAAGTGTGTGTATGTGTATTGGGGGCAGACTTTCATAATTTCACATAGCCTGCTTCCCCATTTACCAAGAGCAATTCCTTTCTAGTCCCTTAAAGAAACGCCCCTGATCTCTCTTTCATTTTTCTTTTCCTTCTTTCTTTCTTACTATCTCATTCCCTCCTGTTCTTTATTTTAATATTCATTCAACAAACACTGGAGACCTTTACACATTTAACCTTCAGAGATAGCATGATATAGTCACAAGGTTGTAGACAGGATCTATGACTTAATTCTATTGTGTACAAACTGAGTAACCTTGGACAAGTGACTCTGAGTCAGAGCACAGAATAGGAACAGCATGAGCTTCCTACTTTACATGAGAACATATTTTGTAAATTGTTTAGAAAAACAGATTTTTACTAACTTGTAAATGCCCCTAGGAGAGGGCACTAAATAAGTTAGTCTTTAGCATTTAGGTTTGAATACATTTACAAAATGCATTTGAGGGAACTTCCCTGGTGGTCCAGTGGCTAAGACTCCACGCTCCCAAGGCAGCGGGCCTGGGTTCGATTCCTGGTCAGAACTAGATCTCATGTGCCGCAATTAAGATTTCACGTGCTGTAACTAAAGATCCTGCATGCTGCAATGAAGATCAAAGATTCCTTGGGTTGCAATGAAGACCCCAAGCAGCCAAATAAATAAATAATAAATAAATAAAATAAAAACTAAAAAAAAATAAAATGCATTTGAATTTTTAGTTGAGAGCATAGGCTTGTTAGGATTGGAGTGTGTGTTGGGGAGGATACAACAGAAGGGAGACGCCAATCCTCCAAGGAAAGGAGGATTCTTTAAGGAAGAGAAAGGGGTTCAAAGAGTAGGCGGGGGGCCCACAGAAAATAATTTGTCTGCTTTTATTTTCCTGTGGTCAAGCTCTGACTGTTCCTGACCTGAATACACTGTGGATCATGGCCTCTAAGCAGAGCTACTTAGGTTAACATGGACAGAGGGCACTCATCCTGCAAAGCAAACTGCCATGCTCTCGAAACTCCCAAATTCTATGTTCTTGGGGTTATTAGGCCTTGAGGTTGGGAACTGACTTTCTTTGACTGAGAAAGTTGAGTGACTTTCTCAGTGACTTAGCATGTATACATATACATGTATATATATTTATTTGTTGTTGTTTAACTGCTCGGTCATGTCTGACTCTTTGTGACCCCTGGACTGTAGCCTGCCAGGCTTCTCTGTCTATCACCAATTCCCAGAGGTTACTCAAACTCATGTCCATTGAATCAGTGGTGCCATCCAACCATCTTATCCTCTGTTATCCCCTTCTCCTCCCGCCTTCAATCTTTCCCAGCATCAGGGTCTTTTCAGATGAGTCAGTTTTTTGCATCAGGTGGCCAAAGTATTGGAGTTTCAGCTTTAGCATCAGTCCTTCCAATGAATATTCAGGACTAATTTCCTTTAGGATTGATGGGTTTGATCTCCTTGCAGTCCAAGAGACTCTCAAGAGTCTTCTCCAACACCACAGTTCAAAAGCATCAATTCTTTAGTGCTCAGCTTTCCTTATAGGCAGCTAAGGGAGAGGTAAAACAAGAGTGAGTCTTCTGAGTATTCTGATTCTTAAAAATAATCAGGCCAAAAAAAAAAATCAGCCTAAATCAGTCCTCGTGCCAAATAAACACGTTTTGGTGTGCCAAATTTTGCTCCCCTACTATAGATTTTTTAAGTTCTTAGGACTTCCCTGGTGGTCCAGTGGTTAAGATTCTGCACTTCTACTGCAGAGGGCAGGGGTTCCATCACTGGGCTGATCAGGCAACTCAGATCCCACATGCTGTGAGGTGAAGCAAAAAAAAAAAAATCTCAATGCAGAAATTCTAACTGCATGAGGTGACGGATATATTAACTAACCTTACTGTGGTAATTCTTTTCCAGTATATACATATATAAAATTGCTACATTGTATACTTTAAGCTTAAACAATGTTATATGTTTATAGTATCTCAGTAAAGCTGAAAACAAAAAAGTTGGGATTCTGAATTCAATGTTTTTTCCCCAGGGTATCATGCTGTATACAAAAGAGCTTATTGTAACTGATAAGCTCCAACACTGGCACTTTATCCCCATACAATAGATTACTATCTTAGCAACCATTTCTTCATTTGTGGAGAATCACTGAGTTTCTCGTAATATAGGCATTAATTACCTGATATAATGATAAAATAAAAGCAAGAAGCTTCATCTTAATTTATTTGCCTTAATATTATTTCTTTTTACTTATTTAAAATGTATTCTTCCTGTATTTTATGCAATTTGTAAGGCAATTTATGTCCTTTGTGTGTGGTGGGGAGTAAACTGGATATAAATACAAAACAGAAAGTAAGCTATATTCTAAATTAACTTAATTAATTATATTCACTTAAAGAGAATAAGAATGCATGAAATTGTGACATCCCAGGATTTTCATTTATAAAATCTCAAACCTATAAGGAGATACAAGATGGAGGGGGAAATAAATAAGTTAGATGAGAAATAGACTTGAAATTTGATCAACCTTCTTGCTTCTTCTTGAGTTACCTATCTAAGAGAGAAAAGGGAAGGGACCCTGGCAGGCTAAAAGGTGTGAAGTTCAGTTGGGCAGGAGGAGGAGGGTAGTCTGTTTGGAAACCAACTCAAGATGAAGTCCATGTGAAAAAGGAATTGCGTTTTCCACCCAAAGGTACTTGGAGGAGAATAAAAGATGGTGGAGTATCAAGTTCAGGGGTGAGTAAGAAGGTAGATTAATTGGGTCATTTAAGTAACTCTTCCTGCTGGTGACCCAATTGCATGGAGTTTGAACTGTTCAAAATAGAAATCATCTGGCTTCATGACTCATTACTTGTGATCCACTATCTTTGTCTCTGGGCTACGAGAAAGGTTTGCTTAGTCGTTTGGTCATGTCCGACTCTTTGGGACCCCATGGACTGTAGCCTGCCAGGCTCCTCTGTTTATGGGGATTCTCCAGGCAATAATACTGGAGTGGGTTTCCGTTCCTTTCTCCAGGGGATCGTTCCAACCCAGGGATCTAACCCAGGTCTCCTGCACTGTAAGTGGCTCTCTGAGCCACCAGGGAAGCCACGATGAGAACGATAGTTTTATCTAATTTCAAGCTCAAGTATAAAGAAGAAATGAACAGACTAATATTTCCCCTGTGTTTGGATGAGGCTGCCTTGTGACAAGGAAATAGGAAAAAGCACCTGTCTGGGTTGAAATGTTTATTGAAGGACATTATAAAGCTATATACGAGGTAAGGTATTGTTAGTTTTTGGACAGCTGAAAGGAACCCTAGATGTCATCTAACTCCTACATCTTACAGGCATTGAGGGTCAAGTGTATTTACTGCCTAAGCACACACATCAAGTAATGATAAAGTGTCAGTTCTACAGTCAGACATACCTGGTTTGAGGCCCGTTCTACTGCTCACTAGTTAATAATCTTGGGGCTGAGGAGGGCCTCACAGTTGTAAAGAGCTGAGTGGTACAGAGAAGTAGAGCTTGCAGATGGGCAACCACTCCAGCCAGAGGGAACGAGGGGTTGTCCAGAGAAAGAGAGGTGAGGGAGAGAGTGCAGCATGGAGTGGAGGATACAGGTGGCTGCAAGAGCATACAGTGCCTTTGAGGGAGGGAAGAAAAACCATAAGCGTGGGAAAGGAGGCAGTTGCCCCACTTCTGGAAAAGAAAACTTCAAGGCAGATTTCTTTTTTCTTCTTCTTTTTTTTTTTTACTATTATTTTGTATCATTGATACACCCAGGTTGAGTTGCTACAAACTCTAAGAAATGTGTCTCCTTCAGCAAAGTCTCTCCTAGTCTAGGAAAAAAAAAAAAAAAGATTAGGTGGGACCTGGGATATTGCTGGTTTCCTGGAGCCCCTTCAGCCTCCTCTGTGAGCAAAGCTTTCTTGGGCAGAGAGGCTTTGGGTGGGTTAGAAAACAGTAATAACAACTGCCATTTCCATGTACCTGGCATTATTCTGTTGAATGTATCAATTCATGTAATCCTCACAAAAACCTTATGAAGTAAGCACCACTACTTTTTTCTTTTCTCAACTTTTCAAAACTTTAAAAAATAGAAGTATAGCATTTTAAAAATAAAATATACAGTTAATGAATTTTCACAAGAAGAGCAGACACACGTAACTAGTACCCAGAACAAGAAAATTATCTGCACATCAAAGGCCCCCTGAGGCTCCATCCAGTCACTAGCCCTCCCCACTCCCCAAAGCAACTACCAACCTTACTTCTGACAACTTAATTTGCTTTGTATAGTATTATTTGTATGCAGCTTCTGTCACTCACATGGCATGTAGTTACAGGCCTGTTTATTTTCTCAAATTGATGGATAATATTTATTTTATAAATGAAGGAACTAAGGCAAAGAGCAATTAGGTAACTAGCTCAGATTATGTCCCTGGGATCTAGTCTTACTTACCTTGCTACTTAGTCATGACTGTGGGCAAAATCAGGTAACTTTTCCGAGACTCTTCCTCATTATTAAAATGGAAATAATTATCCCCATTGCACTGAGTTGCTGGATTGTTGTGAGGCTCAAGCAATAAAGAACATATGAAAGCACTTTGTGAAGTATAAAGTGGTGTTACTAAAAAAAAAGTATTTTTAAAAATATAGACTCCTGGGCCTCCCCACTGTAGCTCCTAATTCAATAGGCCTTGTATAGGTGACAGAACGTTTAACAAGCACCCCAGGTGATTCTGATGCACTAGTCTGAGGCCAACTATGAAAACCACTTCTGTGAAACAAAGGTTCTCAAACTTCCAGAGACCATCAGAATTACCTGGAGGACCTGGGTGTTATTATTGCCCATAGCTCCATGTTCTCCCAGACTCATGAAGATGAAAGAGTAGCAGGTGCAGAATTTGGTGTGATTTATCCTCTGGGAACTTGAAGAGTCTTGCCCCCAACATTAGTCTCTCGAGCCCTCTCCTTCTCAGGTACAGAAAAGCAGAAGGAAGCCTGCTTATCCTTAAAGAGGGCAAGTGACTCCCAGGTTTAAAACAAACAGACAGGATGGGAAGTGGGAGGGAGGGGACATATGCATACCTATAGCTCATTCATGTTGATGTATGGCAGAAACCAACACAATATTGTAAAGCAATTATCCTTCAATTAAAAATAAAAAAAAGATGGAGGCATATGTAGGTGAAAGGGCAAAAGTCTTCTGTTGCAAAATAAGAGCTCAGACCAGTGAGAAGTTAAAAAACAAACAGAAAAAAACATCTCACCATCATCACACAGATTTCTGCTGTCTTTACATAAGGATGGGGATAGATTAACAAGAGGAACACTAAACATCTGCTTAGCGCACCAACAAAAATGAAACAGCAAAAAGAAAAGAAAAAGATAAGTTGAGTGCTTAGAGCAGTAAAAGAGGAAAGTGAAAAAGTTGGCTTAAAACTCAACATTCAGAAAACTAAGATCATGGCATCTGGTCCCATCACTTCATAGCAAATAGATGGGGAAACAGTGGGAACAGTGAGAGACTTGATTTTTGGGGGCTCCAAAATCACTGCAGATGGTGATTGCAGCCAAGAAATTGAAAGACGCTTGCTCCTTGGAAGAAAAGTTATGACCAACCTAGACAGCATATTAAAAAGCAGAGACATTACTTTGCCAACAAAGGCCTGTCAAGTCAAGGCTATGGTTTTTCCAGTAGTCATGTATGGATGTGAGAGTTGGACTATAAAGAAAGTAGAGCACCAAAGAATTGTTGCTGTGGTGTTGGAGAAGACTCTTGAGAGTCCCTTGGACTGCCAGGAGATCCAACCAGTCCATCCTAAAGAAAATCAGTCCTGAATATTCATTGGAAGGACTGATGCTAAAGCTGAAACTCCAATCCTTTGGCTACCTGATTCGAAGAACTGACTCACTGGAAAAGACCCTGAGGCTGGGAAAGATTGAAGGCAGGAGGAGAAGGGGACCACAGAGGATGAGATGGTTGGATGGCATCACCAACTCAATGGACATGAGATTAAGTAAACTCCAGGAGTTGGTGATGGACAGGGAGGCCTGGTGTGCTGCAGTCCATGGGGTCACAAAGAGTCGGCAAGACTGAGTGACTGAACTGAACTGAACTGACTGAAGCATTGAAAATGTCAATGGAGGGAGGTGGGGAGGATCAGATCAGTCGCTCAGTTGTGTCCGACTCTTTGCGACCCCATGAATCGCAGCACACCAGGCCTCCCTGTCCATCACCAACTCCCAGAGTTCACTCAGACTCACGTCCATCGAGTCAGTGATGCCATCCAACCATCTCATCCTTTGTCGTCCCCTTCTCCTCTTGCCCCCAATCCCTCCCAGCATCAGAGTCTTTTCCAATGAGTCAACTCTTCACATGAGGTGGCCAAAGTACTGGAGTTTCAGCTTTAGCATCATTCCTTTCAGAGAAATCCCAGGGCTGATCTCCTTCAGAAGATCTCCTTCTGGACTGGTTGGATCTCCTTGCAGTCCAAGGGACTCTCAAGAGTCTTCTCCAACACCACAGTTCAAAAGCACCAATTCTTTGGCGCTCAGCCTTCTTCACAGTCCAACTCTCACATCCATACATGACCACAGGAAAAACCAGAGCCTTGACTAGACAAACCTTTGTTGGCAAAGTAATGGCTCTGCTTTTCAATATGCTATCTAGGTTGGTCATAACTTTTCTTCCAAGGAGTAAGCGTCTTTTAATTTCATGGCTGCAGTCACCATCTGCAGTGATTTTGGAGCCCAGAAAAATGAAGTCTGACACTGTTTCCACTATTTCCCATGAAGTGATGGGACCGGATGCCATGATCTTTGTTTTCTGAATGTTGAGTTTTAAGCCAACTTTTTCACTCTCCACTTTCACTTTCATCAAGAGGCTTTTGAGTTCCTCTTCACTTTCTGCCATAAGGGTGGTATCATCTGCATATCTGAGGTTATTGATATTTCTCCCGGCAATCTTGATTCCAGCTTGTGTTTCTTCCAGTCCAGTGTTTCTCATGATGTACTCTGCATATAAGTTAAATAAACAGGGTGACAATATACAGCCTTGACGTCCTCCTTTTCCTATTTGGAACCAGTCTGTTGTTCCTTGTCCAGTTCTAACTGTTGCTTCCTGACCTGCATACAAATTTCTCAAGAGGCAGGTCAGGTGGCCTGGTATTCCCATCTCTTTCAGAATTTTCCACAGTTTATTGTGATCCACACAGTCCAAGGCTTTGGCATAGTCAATAAAGCAGAAATAGATGTTTTTCTGGAACTCTTGCTTTTTCCATGATCCAGCGGATGTTGGCAATTTGATCTCTGGTTCCTCTGCCTTTTCTAAAACCAGCTTGAACATCAGGAAGTTCATGGTTCACATACTGCTGAAGCCAGCAATATGTGAACCGTGAACTTCCCGGGAGGAGGGGGACATAAAAATTTTGGACTTCCTAACAGTTATTTTATGGTAGTACTATATTTTGTTTTGAATGACCTAGTGTGTGTAGGAGGGGAAAGAAGACACAATATTTAATTTTTCTAGCTGGGGGCCTCTAGATGTCTTCAGTCCTGTACGAGGGATACATTTTTTCCACGGGTTGGTTTGGAACTTTAAATATGCACAGTATCTCTGTACCTGCAACCTCAGTTAAGTAATTAAGGTAAATGCCTTTGAGTGTTTCCCACAGTTGAAACTCTGGAGCTTGACAAACACAGCCTGCCTCCAGGCTCCTGTGTACTCACCAGCTGCCTCCTCTTGCTCTAGATTCCAGAAGCCGAGGCGGAGGACCTGGCCCCAGCCCTCCCTCGAACCTCCCACCTCTTCTTTCTCCTTTATCTTCCTTGGGAAACAGCTGGGAGGCTGAAGCCTCCGGCGATGTCAGATAACCAGCCCACTCACTCCGGGAAAGGTCCAGAGGACCCCCTACCGGGCTTGGGGCAGTTGCGCACTCACATCATGATTCAAGTCCTTCCCTTTTACATAAGAAAGCACCAGGACTCAGACGCTGAAGATTTGTTTCTTTAAAAAAAAAAAAAAAGGCAAAGTACTCCCCCAAACAAAAAACAACAACAAAAACAAAAAAGAGCCCTTATCTCTCAACTTTAAAAAAAAAGCCATTTCGGGGAGTGAGGTTCAAGAGGGAGGGGGCTTGTGTGTACCTATGGCTGATTCTGTGAGAGTTGGACTGTGAAGAAGGCTGAGCGCCGAAGAATTGATGCTTTTGAACTGTGGTGTTGGAGAAGACTCTTGAGAGTCCCTTGGACTGCAAGGAGATCCAAGCAGTCCATTCTAAATTTTAGGAGATCACTCCTGGGTGTTCTTTGGAAGGAATGATGCTAAAGCTGAAACTCCAGTACTTTGGCCACCTCATGTGAAGAGTTGACTCATTGGAAAAGACTCTGATGCTGGAAGGGTTTGGGGGCAGGAGGAGAAGGGGACGACAGAGGGTGAGATGGCTGGATAGCCTCACCGACTTGATGGACATGAGTTTGAATAAACTCCAAGAGTTGGTGATGGACAGGGAGGCCTGGTGTGCTGCGATTCATGGGGTCGCAAGGAGTCGGACAGGACTGGGACAGGACTGAGCGACTGAACTGAACTGCTGGCCGATTCATGTTGATGTAGGGCAGAAACCAGCCCAATATTGTAAAGCAATTATCCTTTAGTTAAAAACAAACAAAAAGCTATTTTGCACAGTAAACTTAGGCAGCTATCAGACCACAGTGATTTGGGTTTTAGTCTTGCTGGAAGAGTATATTCTCAAGGCCTTTTTGGAAATTCCAATTCAACTTTAAATTAGACAGATGTTGAAGAAACTGACTTTAAAGTAAAAAGAGCAACACAATAGCCCTTCAAACTGGTCCTTTATCCTTCAGAATTTCACAAAACTTTGGAAGTTGTTTGCTATAAATAGCAGTCCAAACGCCATTGTTTCCATTTTTAAAGACAATTCTATTCCCAGAACTGGTGGAAATTAACAGGTTAGTTACGGTGAGTCCCTCGCGGCAACTCCTCCGCTGCCTTTTGGTGGCTGAGTCGTTCAGTTGTGTCTCTTTGTGACTCTTTGTGACACCATAGTCTGTAGCCCGCCAGGCTCCTCTGTCCATGGGATTCTCCAGGCAAGAATTCTGGAGTGGGTTGCCATTTCCTTCTCCAGGGCATCTTCCCGACCCAGGGATTGAACCCTCATCTTCTGAATTACACGCAGATTCTTTAATGCTGAGCCACCGGGGCCCCACTTCCTTTTGCGAAACTACAAAGCCAGCGTGGGCACCCGCCACATATTTGCACCGGGATCCCCAGCACTCTTGATCCAGGCAGGGCCGCCCCCTACGCCCGGGCAGAAGGCCGGGGGTCACGTGGCACGGGGGCGGACAGGGGCGGGGCGGGTATATATTCCGGCGCGCCGGTCGGTGAGCTGTGAACGCCTCACAGACTCACCGGATCTTCGCGCTTGGGCGTCTGCTGGCTGGTGGGTGCGCGCCCCTCTGCGGTCCCTGTGGCTCGGCCAACGCGGGCTTCGGGCCGGACGCTCGCGGCCTCGCGGCGGTTTCGGGGCCCCGGCTGCTGGGAAGGGGCGGTGTCTGGGGCCTGCGTTTCCACCCTCGCTTTTGTTCTTGATCGAGGCTTGCTTTTCTGCTCGCTGCCTTGGTGCGTTTGTAGCTCCTTGGTTGGGTTGGGGCTAGCAGTTTCCAATCGACCCCAGAGGACATTAGTTAAAAGGAAACGCGTGAGAAAATCGTCTTAAAGCTGAATTTTGTGGGGTACGCGGACGGGCTATTGATAACTGTTCCGCCTTCGGCGTGGTTCTCATTTCTTGTAAAATTGGGACCCTCGGCCGCAGAGTGGCTCCGAAGGGGTTGGTTCTTGCCTTCCCAGCCCTGCTGCTTACCAGTGAGGCTGTTCTGTGTAGGTGTGGGCCGTTGGGGACACTAAAGTGACATTTTAAAACTCCCTGAAAAGTTTCTCGATCCTCGGAGCACCTCCTTACCCTCTGTGCTTAATGTCCCTTGAACTAGTTTCGGTTCTTTGACAAGAAAAGTTTGACTTCCCCCACCCCCATCCCAAAGTGCTCCATCTTGATCGGCCTGACTGCCCAAGATATCTTCTTCTTGAAATATCTCTCTAGTTTTTACATGGATGTTACCTGGTTAGCATTTTTGTGGATAGATCTTTTTCTTCAAAAGGTGTCTCTAATGTCCCGGTGGGGAAAGCATTGAATTGAACACTTCAAGTTGGTATATTGTACCCATGAGCTCTGAAGCCTTCTTTTAGGACTTGTCTGCCCAGGGGAGACCTCTGAGAGTCAGAGGGTGGGAGCAGTGCAGACTCCACTGACTGTATCTTGAATTTTGCTCACTTGAAACCTGGGGTTGGAGAATTAATCTGGGAATCTTGTCACAGTGTTCTGAAATAAGCTTCTCTTCTGCAGATTTCTTCTTTCTCCAGCAAGAAAGATGGCATCTGTTGCAGTTGAACCACAACTGGTATGATTTATAAATAGACGGATGATTCTTGATTCCTTTCCCCACCAGCCCTGTTTTGTAGACATTAACTCCTCCCTCCCTCTTGGTTGCAGAGTGTGGTGACCAGGGTGGCCAACCTCCCCTTGGTGAGCTCCACGTATGATCTGGTCTCCTCGGCTTACATCAGTACAAAGGATCAGTATCCTTACTTGAAGTCTCTATGTGAGATGGCAGAGAAGGGCATGAAGACCATCACTTCTGTGGCTGTGACCAGCGCGCTGCCAATCATCCAAAAGTTAGAGCCACAAAGTGAGTTTTCATTTTGGCCTCAAAATTTAGTCCCATATAGTCATTGAGAGTGAGCGCAAAGCTGGTTTGAATAATGAAGGCTAGCCTTACGGCCTGAGCTTTCATCAGTCAGGGAATCCTCAGCCTTTCCTGAGACACATAACTGCCTTTTCTGAGAACTGCCAGGTGATGCTCATTGTTATAGAAGGCCTGCTTCAGAGCAATGGCAAATATGATATTAAAAGAAATTCCCCAGAGATGTTTCTCTGTTGGCAAGTGAGATCAAACAGGGAATCAGTGAGTAAACTGAAATAACTGACTTCCTTGGGACTACACAGTATACATGAACTGCTTTAAAAAGAAATCACTATACAAATTGCCCACTTAAAGTGTACCATTCAGTGGCTTTTAGTATATTCACCGTGTTGTTCACGCATCACCGTGATCAATCTTAGAACACTGTCATCTCTCCAGAAAGAAACTTCATACCACTTTCTGTTTGGGATGAGGAAGAAGTCCTGGAAATGAGAGCGGTAATGGTTGCACAATATTATGAATGAACAATATTGTGAGTCCCAGTGAATTGTACACCTAAAAATAGTTAAAATGGTGAAGTTTGTTTTGTATATTTTACCATATTTTTTAAAAAAAGAAACCTTATACTCATTCTCAATCACTCCACCACCCCCGCCCCTTTCCCCAACCTTAGGCAACTACTAATCTATTTTCTCTATAGATTTGCATATCCTGGACATGTAATATAAATGGAATCATAAAACACGTGGTCTTTTGTGACTGGCTAGTTTTCACTTAGCATAATGTTTCCAAATTTCATTCAAATTGTAGCATCATCTCAGTATTTCATTTCTTTTTAATATGGAATAATTTAATATTCTGTTGTGTGGATATATCATTTTCATGTATCAGTTGATGTTCGGGTTGCTTCTAACTTTTGCCTATCATGAGCAATGAATGCTAATGCGAACACTTGTACACAGGTTTTTGTGTGGACATATGTTCTTTCATATATATACTTAGGAGTGGAATTTTCAGTTTCTCAACATTTATTATCTGCTTTGGAATAAGGGATTAAATCATTCTGTCAAATTTTTACATCATGGACTTTTAGGATCATGGGGAGCCTTTTAGTAGCTTTCCAACTCTGCTACTCCCCAAATGTTGGGAGTTGGTGGGGGAGCTTGGACTAAAATCTGGGTCTTGTTAGGGAGATCCAGGGTGCTGTTAGCACAGTTTCCTGGTGATAACCCCAAATATACTGCCACTTACTGAATTAAGTGTAGGTAGAGATTAGACTAGCATGGAAATGCTAATTCTGAGGGTTTTTAGATACCTCATTCCCTGAATGAGGATTCGGGCGAAGCCTGGCTTCTCTTAACCTTAGGGGACAACTGATGAGGAAGAGGCTTCCTGGCCACCTACCTTCTTGGCTTGTCACTGCCTCAGCTTGCTGCTCCCCCACCCCCACCACACACACACATCCTTATTTCCCTGTCAGTAGAAGGAAGCTGCTGGAAACCTGGCAAGGATCTCTTTTCTGAACTTGAGAAACCAGACAAAGCATTGTGTGGTAAACTAAAATAAATATTTTTTGCTGTTTTTCCACAGTAAGAATAAAGGTTCAAGTTATGTGTTCACTCTTACCAGACTGTTAACATTTTCACCACTTGTGATTCTTCTAGTTGCTGTTGCCAATACCTATGCCTGTAAGGGGCTAGACAGGATTGAGGAGAAGCTGCCTATTCTGAATCAGCCAACAAACCAGGTGAGCTTGGGACAAGAGTGCTGAGGCTTGCCACCTCACATTTTTTAAGTTTTATCTGTTTAATACAGATTGTTGCAGGCCACAAACAGGCAGTACTTATTTGTTCCAACCTTGAGTAATGACCACTCTCGTACTTCCTGAACTGTTGTTAGGTTGTCTTAAGAAGCAGAGATGAGCTATCCACCTTTGGGCCAGACTTTAGTCTAATCTCTGTTAAATTTGTGGCTTCATCTCTGCAGGTGAAATTGCTTCCTTAAATCACTGAGTCCTGTGTGGTATTGGATAAATGCAGAGGTGGTGAATAGAAGCTTTTCTTACTTGGTATCTGAGAGCACAGCCAGTAGAATGGAGAACTGGTACTTCTGTGTGTCGGCCTGGGGTAGTGTGCCTGGTACCTCTGTCTCTGCTTACAGGCATGTATGAGGGGCTCAGTAGAAGCATCTCAGTGGAAAATGCCATTTTTCTCTAGAGTTCCACTTGTGCCTCACTACAGGTTCATCTAGTTTAAAACAAAGAAAAAACCTCGACAAGTTTTTTATCCAGTTCCCGCTTTTGGTCTCCCGACAACCTTTGAGTGGTGGCAGGTAGGGCATTTATACCTGTTAAGGGAATTGAGGCTCATCCACTCTCAGTTACTTGTCCAAGACCCACAACTAGAAAGTAAAAGGGCCAGATTCATCCTTTAACTCTTCAGCTGTGCTGCCTTAGTGAAGACCTTTCTATAGGTATCTGTGCCCATGTTTCTCACCAGCCAGATGGCCTGCTTTTTTTCCCCATAGGTTGTGGCCAATGCCAAAGGGGCTATGACTGGGGCAAAAGATGCTGTGACGACTACTGTGACCGGGGCCAAGGATTCTGTGGCCAGCACAATCACGGGGGTGGTGGACAGGACCAAGGGAGCTGTGACTGGTAGTGTGGAGAAGACCAAGTCCGTGGTCAGTGGCAGCATTAACACAGTCCTACGAAGTCGGGTGATGCAGCTGATGAGCAGTGGAGTAGAAAATGCACTCACCAAATCAGAGCTGCTGGTAGACCAGTACCTCCCTCTTACCAAGGATGAACTAGGTAACTGGATTTTTGCCTTGAAATAATGTGTTGTTTCTTTCCTTTTTTGCCACGCCATGCTGCTTATGGGATTTCAGTTCCCTGACCAAGAATTGAACCCGGGCCATGGCAGTGTAAGTCCAGAACCCTGACTACTAGGCCACCAAGGAGCTTCTTCCAGTTTTTATATCTTAAAGCAATTTTTCTAAATAGCTTCATTGAGATATACTTTATATACCAAAAAAATTCAACCTGTTTTCCTCCTACATGTTTGGTTGCATGAGCCTCACCACAATCCAGTTGTAGAATATTTTTATCACCCCCAAAGGTAAAAGTTCTGTCACCCCCAAAGAGTAAAGCTCATGATCTTTCATGCCTGTTGACAGTCAGTCTCCATTCCCCCATCCCACACCCGCTGTCCGCATGTGTGGGTTCTCAGTTACTCAGTTGTGTCCAATGCTTTGTGACCCCATGGGCTGTAGCCCATTAGGCTCCTTTGTCGATGGGATTCTCCAGGCAAGAATACTGGAGTGGGTTGCCCTTCCCTTCTCCAGGGGATCTTCCCAACCCAGGGATCAAACCCGGGTCTCTTGCATTGCAGGCGGATTCTTTTGTACATAGTAATTTTTGAAACTTCCAGAGAAATTAACCTAAGGAAATACTTTCTACAAATGAATTGCCCTTTGTGGGCTACTATATGGGATTATTAAATATTCAGTGCTTACTGTGTGCCAGGGAAGACACTCTGGTGGGAAGAGACCTGTGTCAATGACGTGTCACAGTGATGTGTTCTGGGTTGCTAAGCCCAATAGCAGATAGGAGCCATCTTGGGCAAAGGGGTGCATAATTACCAGATGGGTGGGTGGAATCAACAAAGACAAGATCCAAGTTAAGAGTTTAAGCCTTGTTACTTAGAGCACTTAGAGCTGTGATCCCTAAGGCTTCCTTTTTTCCCCCCCTTTTTTATAACTTCAGAAAAAGAAGCCAAAAAAGTGGAAGGATTCGATATGGTTCAGAAGCCGAGTTACTATGTTAGACTGGGATCTCTGTCCACCAAGCTGCGCTCACGGGCCTACCAGCAGGCCCTTTGTAGGGTTGAAGAAGCTAAGCGAAAAGGCCAGGAGACCATTTCTCAGCTCCATTCCGCCTTCAACCTGGTGAGTACAACTTCATTCAAAGGTAGCGGAAGTGAGTTCATTTATCTCCAGGGTTAGGATAAACGTAATCATAAAATCCAAGAATTTTAATCTTACATTATGAACAATCCAGTAGAAAAATGGGCCAAGAGCACATAGAAAACTCACAGAAAAGGAAGTATATAATTAGCTGAATACATGAAGCGGTGTTAATCTTACGCTGAGTGGTCAGATTACTGATTTCCTTTCCTGTCTGGTGGCGTTTGCAAAGCTAGATTCTGTGGGTGATGGTGTAGAGGAGAGGTATACTTGTGTTTTTTTACTTCTGGAGGATTTAAGGGAAAGAGGAAAGTTAGAGACACACCTGTGCCTGGAGCAGCTTTTCTCCTAGAAATGTATATTCATTCAGAGTTGCAAAAGAGTATAAATAATGCACATTAACTAATAGACTGATTACATTGACACATCACAAAAGACTACTGAGTAGCCTTGAAGGATTGCCAAGTTACAGAACAGTATGCATTGTTCAGCCATTAGAAACCAGTTTACTCTTGGAAGGGGAAGTAGGTGGCTGGCAACAGGGAAGAGGAAGTTTAAGTTCCTTTCTCTTTCATAATTGTATATTACACACATGTTAAATTTCAGTTGCCGTACCTGTGTTAAACCGGAGGGAAATTGGAGATTGTGGTTTAATAAATAAGAGGCAGTTAAGTCCTATGGCTGCTTGGCTGACTTATACATATTGATAACAAGTAACAATGCTCTTGGGCTTCTCTGGTGGCTCAGATGGAAAAAAATCTGTTTGTAATGCAGGAGACCCAGGTTCAATCCCTGGTTTGGGAGTATCCCCCAGAGTAGGGAATGGCAACCCACTCTAGTATTCTTGCCTGAAGAATCCCATGGACAGAGGAACCTAGCAGGCTACAGTCCACCGGGTCCAAATAATCCGACATGATTGAGCAACTTAGACAGGGCAGAACAGAACAGTGCTATCTCTGATACGCTATCAGAGATAGCCACAATGCTATCAGAGATATCTCCTTAAATACCAAGAACTTCTGTAAGTATTGATGATGGCTGGTTTACATCATAGACCTGAGAACAGGCTAATATGAATATCTATTAATAGTTGGTTCTTTGTCTTCTTCCAACATGTTCTAGATTGAACTTGCCAGGAAGAATGTGCATAATGCCAACCAGAAAATTCAGGATGCTCAGGATAAGCTCTATCTGTCCTGGCTGGAGTGGAAGAGAAGCATCGGCTACGATGATACAGATGAATCCCACTGTGCTGAGGTGAGACATGTGGGACAGGGTCATCCACTACAGAGTGTGTCGAAATTCTTACCAGGCACCTCAGCGTTCTTATTATTCTTCTTAGAATATTCTTCTCTAGCAAAAGTTGAACAATACAGGATACACACGTTGCTTGTTATGTGATAGAAGCAAAACTGTGCAGTAACTTTAACAACTTACAGATAGGTATATTGCCCCAATCAGGACACAACTACCTGAGAAACAGGCATTTCCCTCATAAAAGGTACAAGCTAAGTGAATACAGGTATCTTTACTGCATAGTGGGTTTTTTGATAGTATAAATAGAGTTGCTATGAGAATGCTTTGTAGGAAGGGTACTGACTCAACCTTGGAGTGAGGATGGGTGAATCAGATGGTTTGCTGGAAGAGATGAGTGGTCAGTTGAGACCTAAGGGGTGAATAAACTAGGTGAAAGGGCATTAAAGGGGTGAATGTTCCAGACAGAAGAAATACCATATTGTAGTCCTAGAAAGTGGTTCTTTATCTTCCAAAAGCTAATACACACTTGCCCTTGAAAGTAACATTAATCATTTGTTTACATCATATCTCACTTGAAGAAAGAACATTCCAGTTGTCCTACTAATGTGGAGGGTATTTTCCTTCTGTCTGGTCTCCCCTGTTACGTTTCTTCTGCTTAAGACCATGAACTTCGAAGCCTCAGGCAGTAGTTCAAATCCCAACTCAGCCATTTTCCAGCTGTTATCTGGGGCATAGCTTATGTTCTACCTGTGGTGTACCTAGTCACTCAGTCGTGTCCAACTCTGCGACCCCATGGACTGTAGCCCACCAGGCTCCTCTGTCCATGGGCATTCTCCAGGCAAGAATACTGGAGTTGCCATGCCCTCCTCCAGAGGATCTTTCCAACCCAGGGATTGAACCCAGGTCTCCTGCATTGCTGGCGGATTCTTTACCGTCTGAACCACAAGGGAAGCCCAAGAATACTAGAGTGGGTAGCCTATCCCTTCTCCAGGGGATCTTCCCCACCCAGGAACTGAACCAGAGTCTCCTGCATTGCAGGCAGATTCTTTACCAGAGCTACCTGGGAAGCTCTATGTTCTGCCTATGAAATGTGAAAGAATACTGCCACGCTCAGGGATGTTGTGAGAATTTTAAAAAGCTAAAGAATCCACATGTGTGGTGGACATATCCCAGCTGAATGTATGTGAACTAAGTCACACATACCACTGTTGAATCCACTGCTCATTCTTAAACTTGTCTTACTTTCAGCACATTGAGTCACGTACTCTTGCTATTGCCCGGAACCTGACTCAGCAGCTCCAGACCACGTGCCACACCCTCCTGTCCAACATCCAGGGGTTACCACAGAACATTCAAGATCGGGCCAACCACTTGGGGGTGATGGCTGGTGACATCTACTCTGTGTTTCGCAATGCTGCCTCCTTTAAAGAACTGTCTGATGGCCTCCTCGCTTCCAGCAAGGGGCAGCTGCAGAAAATGAAGGAGTCTTTAGATGATGTGATGGATTATCTTGTTAACAACACACCCCTCAACTGGCTGGTAGGTCCCTTTTATCCCCAGGTGACCGAGTCTGAGAGTGCTCAGGCCCCAGGTACAACCAGGAGGCCTGGCAGGTGGAGTAGAAAACACCCTAAACCCGTCCCTGTCAGCAATGCAGAGGGCAGCCAGCCAGATGACAGCTCCTCTTGAGCTGACACCTGCTAGACAGGTCTGAAGTAGGCAGGCAGCTAATGAGGCAAAAAAGTCTCCACTTCAGTCATTTCCAACTGGCATAAGAGCTATAAAGTTTCTGCATTAGTGCATAAGTTCTGTTACTTACCTGGCTGGAAAAAAAAGAATAATAGAGTGGTCAGAGCCTGTCCAGAACTCGCACATGTTTCAGGGTGTTTATGGCCTCATGCTTTTGCTACTTACTGTTGCTGTCTGTCTGTACTGAATAAAAACACCTTCATGTAGGCTGTTGTATGAATTGGGGTCTGCTCTGAGCAGGCCTCAACTCTGGTTTGTCTCACAATGCATGCTTGTGTACCCTGTGTTTTTTATCTTTTCATAAAGAAGTGCCTCCTTTGAATTCAATAAAATTCACTGCAGAATAGATCGGTTTTATGCTGTGTGTTACATGTGCTTTTTGTGTGGCTTTCTTGGAACTGCTTCGCCTCCTTGACAGGGTTTTTAATACATATGAATTCAAATGGCCTGGGGGCAGGGGCCAGTTGGTATAAACATTGGAAAACTGATGTTAAAAATGGAATGTTTGATAACAAAAGCTAATGTTCCTTTAAGAATGGTATTAGGGGGTGGTGGTGGTTCCTTTCATTTAATGACTGTTTACTGGACCCCTGAAAGCATGTTTTTAAACCAGTAGAAGGAGGTACATAAGTACATAAGTACTTGACTGCTTTGCTGAAAAGAAATCAGCCGAGAGGAAGCACATGAGTGACTGTTTGCATCAGTCTCATGTAAAAGTAGCGTCATTTCTTGCTAAGGGGCCATCTCACATGTATGGAATGAGATTGTTCAGTGTCCAGTCCTAGCTGGACTTAATGTACCATGTTGTCACTTTGGTAGAAAGGCACTAACCTTGGTGGGTGAGGTACCTTTAGAAGACCACATGAAGATAATTAGAAAAAGGAAGACTTTGAACCCCCTGTAGAAAGGAGTTCCTATTACCTCCTGCCTAGGGTGTTCAGGCTTCTAATCCCCTTAGTGTGGGTTGATTATGTAGGAAATATAGACCTCCTCATAACAAAGCTGCAGTATGCCAAACCTTTTCAAAAAAAGCCAATCTTAGAACTTGTGAAATAGAGCTAAATACTGAAGGCCTGCCCTGCCCTTCAGTAGAACTGAAGTCTAAGTCAAAATTTGTCTCCTTTTTTTACCCTGCTTCACCCTTGTCTCCCCATGAAGACAAGGAAGCAGCATACAGCTTTACATGCACTTACGTGAATGAGCTATCAAATCTTACTAAGTTAGAGAACTAATTTTTTTCCCCTGAGGTAACTCCAGGAGTCAGTAAACGTGAGCTCAGTTGGAAGGACTCCCTGAGATACTTGAAGTGAAGGAGCTTCTGGTTTCTGGAAAAGTGGACTGTCATGATTGATGGGCTTCCAGGGTGGAGCCTATCCATGCTCTCACCTTCCTGTCCCTAGTGAGTGGCTTTTCTAGAGACTCTTCCTCTTAAAATTTTTTTTTCTTTTTTAGTCCAAATTGTACAGGACCCTGCTATCATTTGCCTGGGAACTTCAAGGGTGGTATTTTATGGCTCATTGTGATTGGTCGGAAAGTTCATATATTGGAAAGTTCATATACTACAGCTGTACACAGGCTTCCTTATACTGAACTATACTTTCTGGTTCCCCCCTTTGTAAGAGTAATAGCACCTACTGAATTGCCTATGAAAAGGAGACAGATCTCAAAGCTGTTCTAAGTGAGCAAGACAGAATATAAAGCAGACTTCTCTTAGCTCCTGGAAGAACACCACTGACTTTGCTTTTACCACGAGCACACTGTCATGGTTTTGTCTGTCTGACTTTGTGTCTCAAGTTTGTGCCTACATGCGTGTCATTTTGTTGTCTACATGTCTCAAAATGCATGGTGTCCTTGCTTTATTGTTAGATAAACTAGCAGTTTTAGTTTAACAGACTTTCCCCCAAGGAGGACAATTATTTTGAGGGGAAAAAAACTGTCTAAGCCTAGATGGTAAAGAAAAACCCGAATGAACGTTTTGGCCAACCCAGTATCTTCTCCCATTCAACAGGTTGCTTTTTAATTTTGTTGAAAGTTTCCTTCACTATGCAAAAGCTTTTTAGTTTGATTTGGTCCCATTTGTTTACTTTTGCTTTTGTTGTCATTGCCTAAGGAGACAGATCAAAGAAAGTAATACTAAGACTGATGTCAAGGAAACACAGGCGTGTGTGTTAGTCACGCAGTCATGTCTGACTCCTTGTGACCCACGGAGGCTCCTCCATCCATGGAATTCTCCAGACAAGAATACTGGAGTGGGTTGCCATTTCCTTCTTCAGGGGACCTTCCCTACCCAGGGGTCAAACCTGGGTCTCCTGCATTGCAGGCAGACTCTTTACATCTGAGCCACAATTATTTTCTATTTTAAAATCAGTCTGTTTTCCTGACTCTGTGTCATGTTTATGAGCACTGCATGTACATACACGTTTACCGGCAAGTAAAACTCCTCCAGATGCTGTTTTTATTTCTGTAGTAGCCCCACCTACAGTGCCACCTTCTGGAAAATTATCTTAGTAAATATAGAAATCAAGGAGGTTTATAAGTGAGTGGTGCCCTCTTATGGTTGTATGGTGAACAACCTGCAAAAATGATGTAACTCCCTGGAACCCTGGCACAGGCACTTGGTTTTCTTGAATGTCTTTGCAGGGAGGGACTGTTATTATCTCATTTGTTTTATAGTAAGCATATTATTCTGAGTTTGGCCTCTGAATGCCAGATGGGCAAGAGTCTCCTCATACTCCTTCCAAACTATAGTTTTTTATGTCGGTGAAAAGAAATTTATTTTTTAAGTCTGCAAAGTGATTTCTCTTGTGCCACATTTCTGAAAACCCTATGAAGGTGGTCAAGCACAATCACTACATTCTTTTTTTTTAATTAAAAAAAAAATGGGGGGCGCTCCATGTGTCATGTGGGATCTTAGTTCCCTGACCAGGAATCAAACCTGAGCCCCCTGCATTGGAAGCACAGTGTCTTGGCCACTGGACCACCAGGGCAGTCCCAACCACCACATTTTCAATTAAACTCACCAAATAAACTTGATAGATTATGGCTACCTCTTTACTGCCCCACCCTTTTCTTTCCCAAGCCCACCAAATAGGTTTTGGTGATGGTCAAAAATAATGAAAATTAGATACTCTGACTCATTCTAGATATATGGACGGTGAATTATTCATATGGTTCTCCCAAAACATCTCATGGACTAGAGCCCCTGTTCTTGGTGGTGGTGGAGGCTTTTTTCCTAACCCACAAGTGTGAAATCTCCAATCTTCTGCAAAGAACTCTACCTTAGGCCAGTAGTTCCTGATCTGTAGGTGACTTTGGAGGTTTATGTGTGTGACAGGGTGGTATTTAAGAAACTAAAGAGAATTAAAGCTATTCTTTATTGAGTACCTTTTACAAGCTAGGCCCATACAATCTTTACTTACTCCTCACTTGGCAACACAATCAATTAGGAATTTTCCTCACTTGACTGGTGAGAAAACTGAGGTTGAAAAGAGACAAGTGGCAGAGTAGGGATTTAGTCCAATGTGTTACTGATGTCAAAGTGCTTGTTTTTTCTATTCTAGCAATCTAGCCTCTGATAGGAGAAAACTGCTTGCTTAGGACTCAAAAAATCCCTCTCTATTTTCTTGTGTTGTAGCTTCCTGTTCTATTCTACATTTATTAAAACTACTGATAGTGGAAATTAAAATATACATTTAATAGGAATAGATTGGAAGAGAGAGGTGAGCAAGGTACATCTTTTAACCTAAAAAGAATAAAATTGCAATTGTTGACTTGCCTGGCTGCTGCCCTGCATCAATTTATCAGTGTTGTCATCGGTGTATCAGTGTTGTTGGCTTTTGTGGGTGTCAGGTTGGGTATAATCTTTGCGAAGTGAAAATTCATGAAGATCTGGAGTGTAGTTTGATCTCCCCAGACAGCCTCAGGAATAAATAGTGGAAGTCTTTATACCTCAGTCTGGACTGTCCTCTGAGCACCTGGGTTTTTAGGGAAAAGTGCAGTAGGGGCCACAGTCAGGCAGGTAAGAGACCCAATAAAAAAAAAGATTCTCTCTTCATGTATTTTTAAAAACTATTTTAAAAAATATTGTGGCAAAATATACATAACATAGGCCTTCCCAGGTGGTGCTAGTGGTAAAGAACCTGCCCGCCAATACACAAGACATAAGAGACTTGAGTTCAATTGCTGGGTCCGGAAGATCCCCTGGAAGAGGGCACAACAACCCACTCCAGTATTCTTGCCTGCAGAATTCCATGGACAGAGGACCCTGGTGGGCTAAAGGGTCTATTGGGTTGCACAGAGTCAGACACAACTGAAGTGACTTAGCACACATGCATACGTACCATCAAGTTAGATGGTCATCTTAGTTATTCTAAAGTATACAGTTCATTGGTATTGAGTACATTTGCAGTGTTCTGCAGCCATCACCACTACCCATTTCTAGAGCTATATCATTATCCCAAGCATAAAGGTTGTACCTATTAGGTGCTAACTCCTCATTCTCCCTTCCATCTGTTTTTTGGTGGTTGTTGTTGTTAGTTATTTTGTCTCCATTAGGTAATCAGCTAGTTTTTTTTCTTCTGCTATCAAGATTTAGCCTTTAGTAACTTATTATACACCCACTCCAGTGTTCTTGCCTGGAGAATCCCAGGGACAGGGGAGCCTGGTGGGCTGCCGTCTATGGGGTCGGACACGACTGAAGTGACTTAGCAGCAGCAGCAGCAGCAACTTATTATACCTTTTCTGCTTCTAGTCATCTGTTAGTTAAGAAATACTACTTTGCTTATCATAATTGTATGTAAAGTAAGAGTTAATCAAACTTCTTATCCCTAAAAGGCTTCTCTAGACAAGAGCTAGGGCTTTGTGATGGCTGTTTCAACTATTCAAAACCTTTTGCTTCTTCAGTTCCTAGACATTTTCCAAACTGTTTATAGTATTGGAAATCAGAACATGGAAAAGTGGAGTATTATTGTTCTTAAGAGAATAATAGATGAATAAACAGAAATGCTTCATAGCTTGTAATTTCAAAAGCTTTCATTTCATATGTTCTACCACTAGTTGGTTGCCTCTTAAAGAGACGTTTCTTAGTTATAATATGAATGAATTGTGGGGATAAGACTATAAACATCTTCAAGAAAGCATAGCCACCGAGAAAGTAAAAGTTCATGTATTAATTTGTGTTTCTAAGAGCTCAGCTGGAATTGACCGCTCATTTCTTTAGTGTTTGGTTTAATATCCAAGATTTTTTTTTTTTACAGGCACTTGATTTCAGTATCACAGACTTCACATCTGAGACTGATGAAATTCCAGATATTATAGCTTTGGAAGAGGAGGATGGACCAAATCATTCTCATGCTAATGGCCCTGAGCCTTCTCAGGGCAAAATGTTGAATAACTAACAAGAAAAATCTCCATTTGCTGAATACGCAGTTTGTGTCACATTAAACTTCATGTTTGCTTGTGTTCATTCCTGTGGCTTTAGGGATTAATTGTTAGGGGTTAATCTCTTTTTTTGACTACTTGGTCTTAATTGTAATGAAACCCTGATTGACCCAATCTTTTGTAACAGATTCTAGTTCTGCATTATATATTATTTTATATAATTCTTCAAAGTTTAATCATAAAAATGCCTATAATAAAAAATGGGCTCTTGAATCAGTGTTGTTTTTTTTTTTCCAAACTGATATATTGAGCTGTTTTCTTTTCCTTCTCGGATTCATTCCTGTTGCATCTGGTAACAGCATCTTTATGTCTTTTGGTAGGGGGAGAAGGGGTTGTCTCAGTGTGTCTGTTAGTCAAGGATTTTTTTGTTTCCCCCTGGCCTGGGGGTAGGCATATGACTAAAAACAGGTCAAATGAGAGGAAGCATATCATGATGGGTAAAGGCTCAGACTCTGGGTTCTAATCTTGGCCCTGTCACTTATTAGCTATATGACCTTAAACTTAGTTTTTCTGTACCTCAAGTTCCTCATCTATAAGGATAATAGTAAGGATAATTGTAGGTTTATTATGAAGCATAAACATTTGGAAAATCTTAGAGCAATGCCTGGCACAGAACAGCATTACATAAGTATTAGTTAAGAAAATTGTACAAACAATGGTTAGCCCATTGAGGAACATCCCTACTGTCTAGATTGTAATTCTGAAATACCTTTTCCCATTAAGAGAAAGCAGTGTGTCTTGGAGAAATGGCTGATTCCAGGTCTGGGGCAGGAAATGCACAAAATGAGCCTTGAACTTCTTGCTATTTCAGGTAGAAAAGAAGCTGATTTGAAGAAGTTCCCATTGACTAAAGATGGAACAATCTGAACTTCAATAAGAATAATTGCAGTAGATTAAATATTTGATGGTGTTCACATTTGATGGGATTCAAAGATATCATTATATACACACACACACAAAACCTAATAACCTAATTGGTCACTTTTGGGGGATGATAGCAAACCAACTCATTATCTTGGAAACTGGTAAATAAAATGAAAGAATCAAGAATTTATCCTTCTTTATGTCTTCGCTCCTAGGTAAACAAATAGTAAATGAGGGGAAAAGTCTCTCATAAAAGTATTCCTATTCCCAGCAACCAAAGATGGAGAAGCTCTATACAGTCAGCAAAAACAAGACCAGGAGCTGACTGTGGCTCAGACCATGAACTCCTTAATGCCAAATTCAGACTTAAATTGAAGAAAGTAGGGAAAACCACTAGACCAGTCAGGTATGACCTAAATCAAATCCTTTATGATTATACAGTGGAAGTGAGAAATAGATTTAAGGGACTAGATCTGATAGATAGAGTGCCTGATGAACTATGGAATGAGGTTCGTGACATTGTACAGGAGACAGGGATCAAGACCATCCCCATGGAAAAGAAATGCAAAAAAGCAAAATGGCTGTCTGGGGAGGCCTTACAAATAGCTGTGAAAAGAAGAGAAGCGAAAAGCAAAGGAGAAAAGGAAAGATAAGCATCTGAATGCAGAGTTTCAAAGAATAGCAAGGAGAGATAAGAAAGCCTTTCTCAGTGATCAGTGCAAAGAAATAGAGGAAAACAACAGAATGGGAAAGACTAGGGATCTCTTCAAGAAAATCAGAGATACCAAGGGAACATTTCATGCAAAGATGGGCTCGATAAAGGACAGAAACGGTATGGACCTAACAGAAGCAGAAGATATTAAGAAGAGATGGCAAGAATACATAGAAGAACTGTACAAAAAAGATCTTCAATACCCAGATAATCACGATGGTGTGATCACTCACCTAGAGCCAGACATCCTGAAATGTGAAGTCAAGTGGGCCTTAGAAAGCATCACTACGAACAAAGCTAGTGGAGGTGATGGAATTCCAGTTGAGCTATTTCAAATCCTGAAAGATGATGCTGTGAAAGTGCTGCACTCAATATGCCAGCAAATTTGGAAAACTCAGCAGTGGCCACAGGACTGGAAAAGGTCAGTTTTCATTCCAATCTCAAAGAAAGGCAATGCCAAAGAATGCTCAAACTACTGCACAATTGCACTCATCTCACACGCTAGTAAAGTAATGCTCAAAATTCTCCAAGCCAGGCCTCAGCAATATGTGAACTGTGAACTTGCAGATGTTCAAGCTGGTTTTAGAAAAGGCAGAGGAACCAGAGATCAAATTGCCAACATCCACTGGATCATCGAAAAAGCAAGAGAGTTCCAGAAAAGCATCTATTTCTGCTTTATTGACTATGCCAAAGCCTTGGACTGTGTGGATCACAATAAACTGTGGAAAATTCTGAAAGAGATGGGAATACCAGACCACCTGACCTGCCTCTTGAGAAATTTGTATGCAGGTCAGGAAGCAACAGTTAGAACTGGACATGGAACAACAGACTGGTTCCAAATAGGAAAAGGAGTACGTCAAGGCTGTATATTGTCACCCTGTTTATTTAACTTATATGCAGAGTACATCATGAGAAACGCTGGACTGGAAGAAACACAAGCTGGAATCAAGATTGCCGGGAGAAATATCAATAACCTCAGATATGCAGATGACACCACCCTTATGGCAGAAAGTGAAGAGGAACTCAAAAGCCTCTTGATGAAAGTGAAAGTGGAGAGTGAAAAAGTTGGCTTAAAGCTCAACATTCAGAAAACTAAGATCATGGCATCTGGTCCCATCATTTCATGGCAGATAGACGGGGAAACAGTGGAAACAGTGTCAGACTTTATTTTTCTGGGCTCCAAAATCACTACAGATGGTGACTGCAGCCATGAAAGTAAAAGACACTTACTCCTTGGAAGGAAAGTTATGACCAACCTAGATAGCATATTGAAAAGCAGAGACATTACTTTGCCAACAAAGGTTCGTCTAGTCAAGGCTCTGGTTTTTCCTGTGGTCATGTATGGATGTGAGAGTTGGACTGTGAAGAAGTCCAACTATGGTGTTGGAGAAGACTCTTGAGAGTCCCTTGGACTGCAAGGAGATCCAACCAGTCCATTCTGAAGGAGATCAGCCCTGGGATTTCTTTGGAAGGAATGATGCTAAAGCTGAAACTCCAGTACTTTGGCCACCTCATGTGAAGAGTTGACTCATTGGAAAAGACTCTGATGCTGGGAGGGATTGGGGGCAGGAGGAGAAGGGGACGACAGAGGATGAGATGGCTGGATGGCATCACTGACTCGATGGACGTGAGTCTGAGTGAACTCTGGGAGTTGGTGATGGACAGGGAGGCCTGGCGTGCTACGGTTCATGGGGTTGCAAAGAGTCGGACACGACTGAGCAATTGATCTGATCTGATCTGATTCCCTCTGACAAATGAAAAAGAAATTAGTATCTTAGTTGGGAGTGTTATTACCAATTACCTTAGACTGAGTGGTTGAAACAACAAACATTTTATTTCCCACAGTTCTGGAGGCTGGAAGTCTGAGATCAGGGTGCAGCAGAGTCAGGTTTTGGTGAAGGCCCTTCTGGGTTGCAGAAAGTTGGCTTCTCGGTGTATCATCATGTAGTGGGAAGAGCAGAGACAGGAAGCAAACCCTCTTGTAGTTCCATTCATGAGGGCTTTACCCTTAAGACTGCATCTAATCCTAATTACATCCCAAAGACCCAACCTTCTAATACTATCACATTGAGCAACAGGGTTTCAACATACAAATTTTTGGCAGGGGGACACAAACATTCAGCCCATAACTGTAAATTAGAAATTTAACATTTTGCAATCATCTGTGAATTATGGATCTAGGCACTTAGCATTAATGCCTGTCAATGGTATAAACAGATGTTGCATACTTCCTGATGAAGAAGCCTACTCCAACCATCATCTAGTCTTACCAAAGGCATCATACATGAGTCTGGTCAATCCTCTGGAGCCAGGTGTCAATTTGAAGGAAATACAGAGGACAGGGACAGTGGGACATGCTGAACTGTATCATGAGGATGCAATCAGTGAAATCCAGACCAGGAAAAGTTATTCAGGTCAAGTAGCCCTGGTTCTTCAACAGATTACTTGTAAGAAAAAGGGGAGCGGAAATAAAAAAACCTGCAATTATATTATTAAAAACAGGGATTTTCCTGGGTGTTCAGTGGCTAGGACTCCATGCTTCCCAATGCAGGGAGCCTGGGTTCTATTCCTGGTCAGGGAACTAGATCTCACATGCTGCAACTGAGACCAGGTGCAGCCAAAGAATTAAAAGGACTTGCAAAATTAAAAAAATTGTATTATTAAAAACAAACCAAAAGATACATGCATCCCAACTTTCAGTAGCCAGAACATGGAGGCAACCTAAAAGTCCATTTACAGGGGAATGGATAAAGAAGATGTAGTACATATATACAATGGAATATTACTCAGCCATAAAAAAGAACAATATAATGCCATTTGCAGCAACATGGATGGATCTAGAGATCATCATATTAAATAAGTCAGATGCAGACAAATACCATATGATATCACTTATATATGGAGTCTAAAAAAAAGAGAGTACAAGAGTACAAATGACCTTATTTACAGAACAGAAGTAGACTCACAGATGTAGAAAACAAACATAGTTACCAGGGGATAAGGGAGGGGAGGAATAAACTGGGAGATTGGGATTGAAATATAGACACTATTATATATAAAATTAAGTGAAGACTGACAGTGAAAGTTTGTCACTAAGTCGTGTCCAACTCTTTGTGACCTCATAGTCTGTAGCCCACTAGGCTCCTCTGTCCATGGGATATCCTAGGCAAGAAAACTGGAGTGGGTTGCCATTTCCTTCTCCAGGGGATCTTCTGGACCCATGGATCAAACCTGCATCTCCTGCTTGAGCCACAGGGAAGCCCTTATATATAAAATAGGTAGCTAATAAAAACCTGTTGTATAGCAGAGGGAACTCTATTCAATACTCTGTAATGGCCTATGAGAAAAGAATCTAAGAAAAACAATGGATATATGTATATGTATAACTGAATCACTTAGCTGAATATCTGAAACTAACACAACAATGTGAATCAACTATAATCCAATAAAAATTTAAAACAAACAAATCCCGGAAAAAAGGCAAGACAAATTTAAAAAAGCAAGACTAAATTATAGTGTCTAGGGAAGGATGCACGGTCAAACTATAAGAAAATGCTGCTGCTGCTGCTAAGTTGCGTCAGTCATGTCCAACTCTCTGCGACCCCGTAGACGGCAGCCCACCAGGCTCCACCGTCCCTGGAATTCTCCAGGCAAGAACATTGGAGTGGGTTGCCAGTGCCTTCTCCATAAGAAATTGCTAGGAAGTTATTATTTAAAAAATGAGGATAGTGGTTACTTTTTAGGAAAGGAGAAGTTTCTGGAATAGATGGAAAACTTTTATTTCTCATTTGATTTATGAGGAAGTTCACCTATAAAAACACATTAAACTATTTTTAAAAAGTAAATTGGACTGCCTGGAATATAAATCTTGAGTGAAGTGGCACATGGGCCTGCCATTTCCTGAGCCGTATTAATATTTGGCCTTTCCATTCTTTATATATGCTATTCAATATCCTCCCAACAAAATCCCTTCAGAGTCATTTTCGCTGCCTGCAACAAAAGAACACTAATTGATTCAAGTGGCTTTGTCAAGTTACCACTAGTAGTGAGGTGCATATAGGTAACTTTTTGGAGAAATTTCACTGATAAGAAATGGGCTGGCAGCTTGAAAGCCACTGAGGTCAAAGGAATTTTTTTTTTTTTTTTAGTGATGGAAGATATTAACAGCATGTTTATATACTGAGGGGAGAACTGATGATGCAGGAGAGAGTAGAGGACAAATAAATACTGGAGCAAATTCCTGGAGTGTGAGAAAAGGAATATAGCATATCAAATGAGTGAGAGGCTTGGTCTTAGGTAGCTACGCCCTGAATCACCCAGATTAACAAGGAAGACTATATGGGCATAGATATAGGCTGACTGGTAAACTGTTGATGGAGGTTCTTTTTGGGAAACACCTATCAACTAAGAACAAAGTTCATCATTGAGAGTGAGGAGGAAGAAGGTACTGGAAGATTTAGAGAGGGAAGAATATATGTATAATTGTATGGAGAGTGAGATTTGGGGAAAATAGTAGGGTGGAGAGGGCAGGCCTAAGAGTCTACTTTAGTTGTCATGAATTTTGGATGACACCAGGCATCATGATTGCATTTAACTGCTAAACTTCAGGTATGGAGTAGGCAGAGAACTGATTCAAGAGCGATTTGTTTTCTGCCAGATAAATCTGGCAAAGAGAAGGGGGCTAGGGTGCTGAGAAGAGGTCAAGAAATTGAGAGGCCAGGGCATTGGAAAGGTCATGGACACTGAAATCATCAAAAATTATTACAGGAGTAACGTTGGAGAGACAGAGAATTAAATGCGAAATTTCAGAACGAGGTCCAGCAACCTGGAGATCTTATACTTGACCTCCACAAGGAAGAGTTGTGGGTGACAGCATACATTTCAAATATGCTGGTGGTTTTAGTGAGGCAATAATGCCTAAACTGGTGATGAGAAATAAGTTAGGATACCCATCCCATTTCCAGGTCTGGTTGTATTGATATACGACATGTAGAGGAGAAAGCAATCATCAATTGACAGGGGTGCAGGGGAAAGGTATATGCGTAGATTTCTCAGAGCAAGGAGCTGAAAGGGACATTCAGCACTTCAGGGCATAGACGATTTTATTAATAATAGACCCGACGCTCAGAAATGAGGCGACATGTTCAGGGTTACACATACACTGAGAATAGCTGAGAATGCCTTTTGTACTACACTGAATAACGGCCTGTGGTTTTTGTCTGACGTAGTAGGCATATACGAGCGAAAGGAAACAGATCAGACAAAAAGAGTCAGAAAGCGCGAAGCCAAAGAATGCCGTGCTAAAGCCTGCAAGCGCGAAAAACTTCCTCAGTCCCGCAAAGCCTTGTGGGTCTTGTTGTTCCCCACCGGTCTTGCGCGGAAAAGACCGAGGGGAGGGCGCATTGCATGGCGGGAGATATAATCCTCCCAGGAAGGCTGTCTTCCCTCGGCACCCGGGCGGCGTCTTCCGGAAGCGCGGGACGCTCGGTTTGTGGTGTCTTCGCTCTGGCCGCTGTGCGGTACTACAGTTAGAGGTTCTATTTTCCTGAAACTTTAGAATTTCAGGCTACTTGAGGCCATTTGAGGCGAAATGGCTCCGAACGAGAGAGGATTAAGTGGTGGCAGTTGAGGGGCCGCCGCCACTTTAGGCTGCCCGTAGGGAAGAAGTCTGAGGGGCCCTCTCAGACCTTGGAGCCTGTGCTTCCTTCATTTGCCGGGCCCTGCCTACCGCGAAGATGAGCTCGGCCTGGGTCACTTCTTTCGAAAAGGCTCGTCTGTGGATGTACCTGCAGGCGCTCGGCTTCGAGCCTTGTCTGGCGACCATAGCCTGTGGAAATACCGTGTCACACACGCAGTTCGGAGTGTAAGGAGGATTGGGCTGGCGGCGGGGGTGTCTGAGACTAGTTACGTTGGTGCAGCCCGCCCTGTTGCGGACCGGCGGGTTGATAAGTAGTCGGTTACTGTGGTCCGGCGCTGGCTACAAAGCCTTGGCTCCTAGCGGCAGCTGACCTGGTGGCAGACACTGTCCGTTATGGAACCTAGCCGGGAGCGCTTTGTAGGGAATAGAGTCTGCAGTTGGGGCGAAACTGAAGGCGGGGTTTTAGTCCTGGTTTGGTCGTGAAGCTGGTTGGTCTGTGAAGTCGAGGGAGGTGGCGATTTGGTAACGGAGAGCCACCGCCTTCCATTGTATAGAATCGCCGTTATGACTCAAGGGGGCCTTTTAAAATAGTTGCTCTTTAGTTTATACTTTTTACTTCTTGGATTAGACTGAAGCATGCCACAGAATGATGCTAAAGCTGAAATTCCAGTACTTTGACCACCTCATGCGAAGAGTTGACTCACTGGAAAAGACTGTTGCTGGGAGGGATTGGGGGCGGGAGGAGAAGGGGACGACGGAGGATGAGATGGCTGGATGGCATCACCGACTCGATGGACGTGAGTTTGAGTGAACTCTGGGAGTTGGTGATGGACAGGGAGGCCTGGTGTGCTGCGATTCATGGGGTCGCAGAGTCGGACACGACTGAGCGACTGAACTGAACTGAACTGATGCCACAGTTAGCAAAAAAACCAGTGGAGAGTGGTACTAAGATGAAAAGTAAAAGCTCCTTCCTACTGTCCTACAAATGTTACAGTCTCATTATAAAAAGAAACTTTGTTTATATTTTTGTATCTTAGCAGCTTTACACAGTATTATCTTTCCCACTGAAGGCCAAGGAAAATTTGGGATACTAGGCTATTTCCTGTTCTCAATCTTCTTGACTTTTGTAATTACGTTATTTCCATCCTTCTTGTGACAGTATTTAAATTATGTGCTTAGTCTTCTATTTCTTGATGTATTAATTTTAAAAGTATCTCTTGATTTCCCGCTAAGTAATTTCACGATGAAGGTAGCTTTTTCTTTATAGGTGAAATTAGTTCTTTATAGGTGAAAATTAGTTCACCTACACTTACCTACCCTCTTTTGCCTTCTCCCTTTTCTTGACTTTTTCAGCTGTATTAAAATTGTTTTACTGCCAAGGTTTAGAGACTAACGCAATGGCACCCCACTCCAGTACTCTTGCCTGGAAAATCCCATGGACGGAGGAGCCAGGAAGGCTGCAGTCCATGGGGTGGCTGAGTTAGACACAATTGAGCGACTTCACTTTCACTTTTCACTTTCATGCATTGGAGAGGGAAATGGCAACCCACTCTAGTGTTCTTGCCTAGAGAATCCCAGGGACAGGGGAGCCTGGTGGGCTGCCGTCTATGGGGTTGCACGGAGTCGGACACGACTGAAGTGACTTAGTGGCAGCAGTAGCAACCTCTCTGTGCCTTAGTTTCCTCATCAGTAAAATGGGTGTAGGGCTTCCCTGGTGGCTCAGTGGTAAAGAATCTGCCTGCCAATGTAAGAGACACTGGTTGGAACCCTGGGTGGGAAAGATCCCCTGGAGAAGGAAATGGCAACCTACTCCAGCCTTCTTGCCTGGAGAATCCCATGGATAGAGGAGCCTCGCAGGGCTCCAGTTGGTGGGACACAAGTGAGCACCTGCTGTCAAGGGTTAGAGCTGTAATTATAAGTTTTGCTTAGGAACTATTTGTTTAGCAGTTACTGCTATTTATATATAGAAATGCTTTGTCTAGCCTAAAAATTGACAACCAATGGGTAGCATTTATCAAGTTATGATTCTGTATTAATAAATGTTCCATTTATCTCACATGATTTGATGCCCCAAAGTATGGCAGAGAAGTTTACATCTTCTTGAGGCCTCCACTGAGAATGATTCCCATTGTCAGTATATTCTCTCTATTGTTTTGGCAATCTTAGTTTTTTCTCTGCTCTGGTTTATGCAATTGCAGTATGTTTTCTGCCTTTGAAAATTAACTAAAATCAGTCAAGTTTTCGTTCAGTGATCTTTTTTTTTTTTTTTACAACATTGTCGTAGATTTCCACCCCCCACCTCCCCCACCATGTCTTTAGAGTCATCTCAGTTGGTTAGTGGAAGGGATCTACTCTTTTGAAACAGACATCTCCTTTAATATTCTTTAAGTATGAATATGGCATCAAATTTGCTTTAAAATTAAAAAAAAATTGATTCACTTATTTGATTCTCACACACACACGCACACATCAGTTCAGTCTAGTCACTCAGTCGTGTTCAACTCTTTGTGACCCCATGGACTGTAGCATGCGAGGCTTCCCTATCCGTCACCAACTCCTGGAGCTTGCTCAAACTCATGTCCATTGAGTCGGTGATGCCATCCAGCCATCTCATCCACTGTCGTTCCCTTCTCGTCCTGCCTTCAATCTTTCCCAGCGTCAGGGTCAGGGTCAGGTCTTTGCATCAGGTGGCCAGAGTACTGGAGTTTCAGCTTTAGCATCAGTCCTTTCAATGAATATTCAGGACTGATTTCCTTTAGGATTGACTGGTTTGATCTCCATGCCATCCAAGGGACTCTCAAGAGTCTTCTCCAACACCACAGTTCAAAAGCATCAATTCTTTGGCACTCAGCTTTCTTTATAGTCCAACTCTCACATTCATACATGACTACTGGAAAAACCCATAGCTTTGACTAGACAGAACTTTGTTGGCAAAATAATGTATTTGCTTTTTAATATGCATGTGTGCACATACACACACACACATATATAGAGGCTGTGCTGTGTGTATCATGCAGCATGCAGGGATCTTAGTTTCCTGGCCAGGGATTGAACTCAAACCCTGTGCAGTGGTGTAGAGTCATAACCACTGGACCATCAGGGAAGTCCCAGATTCACTTATATATGTTGGTGCAAAATTTTATATGTTTCTAGTTTCTGTGAGCATGTAATTTCATAGTCACTTTGCTTGTAAAGTTAAATGTACACTTAACATATGATCAAGTAATTTCATTCCTAGATATTTGCCCCAGAGATTTGCATTTTGGAAAAATCATGCTGGTTGCATTACAGAGAATGGATTAGAGGGAGAATCAAGGCTTTGCAGTTAGGTGGACCTAAACTACAGAAGGCAGTGGGAATGGAAAGAAAAGGTGATTCATTCACTTGTTTACTCAACAGATATTAATTGAACACAGTCTTGGACCTGGGTATACAGTGGTGAACAGAGCAAACATAAACTTTTCCCTTATAAAATTTTAGTCTAGTGGGTGAACAAACCTTTCTTTAAAAGTTATCTTTTTAAAAATGAGAAGTGTTGAAGAGAACAGGGTATTATGTGGAAAAAAAAATAACAGATTTGAGAGATGATGAGGTAGGAACTTTATTTGTATTTTTTTTGAGGAATAGAAACATTCCAAGGATAAGAGTTGTTTGACAAAAAGTTAAGCGTGTGAATTTTAATGTTAGTGTTTTTGCAACTCAAAAAGTTTATTTCAGGAAAATAGCTTTATGTGTTCACAGAGGTACTTAGATCTATTTGTCATGTGTATTATGAGGAAAATCAAACTAGTTTCTAATGTTGAGATTAAATAAAATACTTCATGTTAAAGTTGCAACTTTACTAACTTCATTTGACTGGTGGAGATCAGCTGAGTTACTGCTTGTAAAGCTAAGTTAAAATAATACCTGACTAATAAAGTCAATAAATTTTAAGTCTTTTATTGTCAGAAAATGTTGGTTGGTATCACATTTTCACTTATCTTAGCCATGGTTTTCTCTTCGCCTAATTAGACTTTCCTTTTCTTTTTGTAGAATGTATTCATTGAAATAAAGTTCTACCAGTTTTCTTCTATTTGGTCTATATTTTCAGAACCAAAATATAAAAACTTGGATGTGTTTCTTAATTGGTTATAAATGTATACATGAAATAGAAAATTTGTTTCGACCTCTTGAACAGAATGAAAACTACTAATTTGTGTCAAACTCTTACACCGCTTTTTGTGATACTGTTTTATTAACCTTTTCTTTTTTCCTGTGTTTATTTCCTTTTAAACCATAGGAACATGTTTGACAAGCTGAACCGTGATGCCTTTCACATAGTTTCTTATTTTTTGTTTCAAACACTTGACAAG
Organism: Bos mutus; assembly: GCF_027580195.1. NCBI lineage: Eukaryota > Metazoa > Chordata > Mammalia > Artiodactyla > Bovidae > Bos > Bos mutus. The sequence continues at coordinate 87,158,576 of NC_091624.1, read as the reverse complement.
TCTCTCACCAAAGAAGTTTTCAAGTGAGTAAAAGTTATTTTATTTTTGTAAGGGACTTAAAAAAGGGATTGTGACTTGATATAGTGAGAATTTCAACTTTGGCTTTCAACTATTATTTTGAATGTATTTTATAAAAATTAGGTTTGGGTCTTACAGATTTAGTACCTAACCTTTATTAATCTGAGTCCTTTTTTTCAGTACTTGAATTCATGGTAGATTTCATAAGTAATATGGATTTTATTTTATACATATGTAATTCCTAACTTCTTCATAGTCTTATTTATTAGAATAATTAATTGATACTAATCTAGCCATGCACTTAATTTTGTTTTGATTTTTGTTGTTAATTTCCCCTTTACTCCTTTTTCTTATAGGCAATATTGTTTGTTTTGTCTGTTATTTCCTAAAATTTCTGTAAATCATTATTTTTGTCATAATATATAGAAGTGTCAAGTGCTATAGACAAAGATCATTCCTATTAAGTTTAGCCTATTGTCTTATACTGTTGTATATTAAATAGTATAAGAAGAGATAAAAATGTGAATAATCACTAACCTTGATTCCAAGTTATTTTGTAGGTGATTTGGGTTTCATCTGTCATAAAAAAATGTTCAAATTTGTTTTAATATTTATGTTGTGTCATCATTCTCTTAAATAGTAAGTCCATTGTTTTTATTTATGATAATTTAATAGTCTTGCCTTCAGTTAAAGTTTTGAGTGACCAAGAGAACAAGTATATTTGAAGCATATTTTGGAAATCCCTATCACTGTATTATGGGGTTCCCTAGTGGTTCAACAGTAAAGAATCTGACTGCAATACAGGAGACGGGGATTCAATCCCTGGGTTGAGAAGATCCCCTGGAAGAGGGCATGGCAGCCCACTCCCGTATTCTTGCCTGGAGAATCCATGGATAGAGGAGCCTGGCGGGCTATAGTCCACAGGGTTGTAAAGAGTCAGACACAACTGAAGCAACTTAGCAGGCATTCAGACATCACTAAGTTATAGGGCTTCCCTTGCTCGGATAAAAATAGATTTTTGGATTTTTTTTCCTCATTATAAACAAAATAGAGTTTATTTAAAGCAATTCAGCAAATGCAGAAAAAGCTAAAGAAGTAAAAATCATTCTTAAACCCAACTAGAAAATATCACTGTTGTTATTCCAGCCTTTTAAACTTTTTTTATGCATACTTAATTTTTTTTCTGTGAATACACAAGGTATGTTATGCTATAGAAATATGAAAAATAACGGGCCCTCAATAAATAATTATGCCTCAATAAAAATTTAGATAAAACTGATTATCAGTGGGAAGCAATAGGCAAATTTTAAAATCCATTATTTACTAAAACTGAATTTTTAGTAATTTTATATCTTGTTTGTCCACAGAACAGTAGCACCTACTGACTGTGATATGGATTATCCCTAGGGGTCATGATCTCTTAGGCCATTCTTCTTGTGCTTTTCATGTGTAAACATTTATGTTTCTCTCTTTTGCCCCAGACTTAACATACTAATTTATTTACACCATCTTTATGTGTTAGCTTAGAAATTCATTGAGCATGTTGTCTTCTTTAACCGATTTTCAGTAATTTTAATAGTGATTCATTCCTATATTTATCACTGTATTCATTGATTACTCACACTAAACAGAGTTTAACCCTATAGATGTTTATAAAGAAAAATACCTAATTTCTTACAGGTTGGTCTCTCTTTAGTTGAAATTTATGAATGTTAGCCTTCAGTTCAATTCAGTCACGCAGTTGTGTCTGACTCTTTATGACCCCATGGACTACAGCATGCCAGGCTACCCTGTCCATCACCAACTCCCGGAGCCTGCTCAAACTCATGTCCATCGAGTCAGTGATGCCATCCAACCATCTTGTCCTCTGTCGTCCCCTTCTCCTCTTGGCTTCAGTCTTTCCCAGCATCAGGGTCTTTTCCAATGAGTCAGTTCTTTGCATCAGGTGGCCAAAGTATAGGAGTTTCAGCTTCAGCATCAGTCCTCCCAGTGAATATTCAGGACTGATTTCCTTTAGGATTGACTGGTTTGATCTCCTTGCAGTCCAAGGGACGGACTCTGAAGAGGCTTCTCCAACACCACAGTTCAAAAGCATCAATTCTTTGGTACTCAACTTTCTTTATAGTCCAGCTCTCACATCCATACATGACTACTGGAAAAACCATAGCTTTGACTGGATGGCTGTTTGTTGGCAAAGTAGTCTCTGCTTTTTAATATGCTGTCTAGGTTGGTCGTAGCTTTTCTTTCAAGGAGCAGTATCTTTTAATTTCACGGCTGTAGTAACTATCTGCAGTGATTTTGGAGCCCAAGAAAATAAAGTCTGTCACTGTTTCCATTGTTTACCCATCTATTTGCCATGAAGTGAGGGGACCGGATGCCATGATCTTTGTTTTCTGAATGTTGAGTTTTTGCCAACAATGTTAGCCTCGATTTAGCAATAATGTTTCTAGTGAGTGAAAGTCACTCAGTCCTGTCTGACTCTTTGTAACCCATGGACTGTAGTCCATGGAATTCTCCAGGCAAGAATACTGAAATGGGTAGCCATTCCCTTCTCCAGGGGATCTTCCCAATCCAGGGATCAAACCCAGGTCTCCCACTTTGCAGGTGGATTCTTTACCTGCTGAGCCACCAAGGAAGCCCAAGAATACTGGAGTGGATAGCCTATCCCTTTTTCAGCAGATCTTCCTGAGCCAGGAATCAAATCAGGGTCTCCTGCATTGCAGGCAGATTCCTTATCAGCTGAGCTAGGAGATAAATTTGATATTTTAAAGTTTTGCTGAGTTTGTTTTTTTGTTCATAATTCTGATTTTTATTTTTGTCTTAAAGACATTGTTGGCCTCCATTTGATCAAAAACGTGATGTTGAATTCCGAAAACTTTTCTGTGAATGGTTAAAAAAGATTTCTGTAAGTATTCTCTTTCTAAAAGATGCAAATTTTGAGCAGTTGAAAACTGCAGTTTTTTTGTCTGGCTTTATTGAGGTACATTAATTTTTTTAAAGGTGAAATCTTCTTAATGCTTTTATGCTAACAGTATAAATAAGAAATATCAGAATAATACTTTCTGGTGGTTTTGATTGGGACTCTGTTTCTGGGAAACCAGTTTTTTTACTAAGTGCCTTGGAAATAGGTTTTTGAGTTCCTAGGAATTTATATAACAGTTTTTGTTTAAGGAAATAATTTTGACTATAGATTATTTTAGCTTTTGTCCCCAAATTATATCAATAATTGTGACTTTAAATTTTAATTACTTTTTGTGACTGAGTCTACCAAGAGCTTAGAAAGTTTCAAAAATTTAACTTGTGGTTCAAATGGAATAATTCTGATAAATCCTGTTGTGCTTTAAAAACAGTATGATGTAAATATAAAGGTTATCATTGATAATGTCTTCAAATTGTCTTATTTCTTTTTATCATAGGCCGAATGTGGAAGTAGCTTTCCTCAAGTTGTTGGTTCACTATTTCTATTTCCAGTTGGTCCTAAGTTTATTCATATAATGTATCACTTTGCAAGATTTGTTGCAGTAAAATATATAAAAACCCATTCTAAAAGTAAGTTAAGCTTATGGTAAGATTTTTTTTTTCAGCTTTGATTCTTGGTTTTTATTATTTCTTATAATTTGTAAATCATCAAGAGAGTTTAATAAAATAAGGTAAGATAAAGATATTACTTTATCTCAAAAGGCAAATAGTTAATATTTTATTGGAACTGCAGTTTGAAATCCTGTCATAATGAACATAGGTAGCAATGTGGGTTATTATGTTCTAATACAGGGTTGGGGAACATTTTCTATGTGAGATCTGACAGTGAATATTTTACGCTTTGTGGACCACATGAGTCTTTGTCACATACACCTTTCTGTGAATTAAAAAAAAATCTTTTTGTAATACAACTCCTTAAAAATGTAGAAAGCAGGCCTAGTTTGCTGACCTCACAAAAATGGGCCAGGTTAGACCTACAGGTTCGAAGGCAATGGCACCCCACTCCAGTATTCTTGCCTGGAAAATCCCATGGACAGAGGAGCCTGGAAGGCTGCAGTCCATGGGGTCTCAAAGAGTCGGACATGACTGAAGTGACTTAGCGGCGGCGGCAGCAGCAGCAGACCTACAGGTTATAGTTTGCCTATAATACATTGTATTAAATGTTGTATTGAGTTTGTTAGAGATTTAGTTTGGCTACTGGCAATGTGTTGGAATATTTTGGTTGAAATTGTGTTTTAAAGGGATTTGATCTAATTGCTAAATCTTAGCAACAAAATAATGGGTTTTTACGCTGACTTAATGCCATTTGTAGCTTATTAAATATGCTGCTCTGTTTAATTGAGTTATGCTGAGTTATGCTCATAAAACACAGGAAGAAAAAGATGAAAACGTTGGTTCAGTACAATCCCATCTTCCAGTTTCTAGAGATAACCACTGCTGACATTTTGATTTCTTGTAGGTGTTTTGTTGTTGTTGTTTTTTGTTTTTTTAGTGTCATATTGTACATTTTAATTATTTTGAGTAATACATTCTTATGATTCAAAATTTAGAAAGTGAAAAGTGTCTTCCACTTCTGACTGTCGAGTGATATCTATAGAGGTGCTATCTATAATCTAGGTTACCTGGATTCCCTTTTCAGAAGCAGCCATTGGAATCAGTAATTCTGGCAAATATGTATATATTCTTTTTAAACCCTAAATGGTGACGATTTTCAGTCTCGTGTTTTTTATGTAACAGTGTATATTGGAGATCATTACATATCAGTTCATAGATCTTATTCTTTTTCTGTCTTTGGAATTGGGTATTTGAATGGGTGTGTCATAGTGTATTGAATCACACATTTGTTCTGACAGACATTGGCTTTTTTTTTCCCCTAATATTTTGCTATAAAAAGAATGGTACAATGACAAACTTTATTGTGTGTTCAAAGTATATATTGTGTTTGTGCGTATATGTATTTGTGTATATATGTATATGTACAGTACCTTTTTTCTAGTTTATCTTCTCTGCGTGGTTTTTTAAAACATGTACATGTGATCTTATTTTATAAGTATTTGCATATTTTAAATTTAATGTGGCATGAGCACTTTACCAGTTTTTCTATTAGATGATCCATTTTAGTTACATGTAACCCAAACTGTTTTATATAAATCATGTGTATTTGGATTTGGCAAGAGTTTATTGTACATAAAGCTTTTAGGCATGGCTTATCCGATTTCTTATTTAAAGCCGTTTCATTTACCATATTCAGTTTATGGATGATTTCTATATCCAATAAACTCATCTCCTGTTAAATATTTAGAATTTTTGATTTTTTTTTTTGTGGGTGATCTAGCACCTGTTTTTGTCATGTTAAGTATAGTGTGAGGCCATTGTTTTCCAGCATATCTATCTTTATTGTATTAGCCATCTTAAAGTAGGATTTATTACATGTTATTGCATGTGAAAACCCGAACTCTAAAATCATTGGATGGATTTTTCTCAGGGTCTGCTTTGATCATTAGTAACATAGCCAAGAATTACTTGAGAAATGGAGATTGGTTTTATTTGGTTGTCTTACCCTGTTGGTCTTACGGGGAAGAAAAGTAGGCTGATGGCAGCAATGAAGGTGATGTGATCTCACCTCATCCCTTTTAATTTTCTTCCTTTGTTGTTAAAAGGTGTGTTAAGAAGTTGCGTATGTGTAACAGCGTATTTGTTTATGGATGTTTTGTGCTGTGATAATAAGAATTATTTTGGGCAGATGGATTCTAAAAATTTTTAGTTACGTAAAATAACTCAACTTCAGATAATCCTTTTTTGTGTATGTTCAGTTGTTTAGTTATGTCACACTCTTTGCGACCCCATGGACCATAGTCTGCTAGGCTCTTTCTCTCCATGGAATTTTCCAGGCAAGAATACTGGAGTGGGTTGCCATTTCCTATACCAGGTGATCTTCCTGACCCAGAGATCGAATCCTTCTCTCTTTTATCTTGTGCATTGGCAGGCGGATTCTTTACCACTGTACCATCTGGGAAGTCCCCAATCCTTTTTTAGTTGCCTTCTTTAAAAAACAGGTCATCCTTGCTTTTATTGAAATGAGTTGTATATTTGTGTGTATTGTCATACCAGCTTTTAAGGAGTTGTTAGTTAAGTGAGGTTGTTAATTTCTCAACAGTCTCACATTTTTTATATTTATTAGCTTGTAAATCTAAGTTTGGGCTTTCCTTGTGGTTCAGAAGGTGAAGAATCTGCCTGTAATGTTGGAGACCTGGGTTCGATCCTTGGGTTGGGAAGATCCCCTGGAGGAAGGCACGGCAACCCACTTGAGTATTCTTGCATGGAGAATCCCCATGGACAGAGGAGCTACAGTCCATGGGTTACAGAGTCGGACATGACTGAGCAACTAAGCACAGCACAGCACAAGTCTAAGTTTTCTATATTTTATCTTCCATGTAGATTCTTCTATACGTTTTACAGAGACATTTAATGTTAAACCACAAGATTTGCACATATGCCTTGCCAGATGCCTTGTAGCACGTAATAGATTTTTACAAGTTTTGCAAAAAGAAGATTGTGTTACCCGAAAATATCAAGAAAATGCACAGTAAGTAATACTTCGATGGTTAGAAAATGAAAATTCCTTTCTTTATGAACAAATGTCATCAGTATCCCTTCGGTGGCAGTAATTCATGAATACCTCAAAACCCCTTGGCAATTGTCTTTTATCTTTCCATTTTAAAGCCTGATCACTTCTGAATAAAGTACTTTAAAACTTTAGGCATGCTGTAAATGAAAGTTTAGAGAAAAGGAGGATATCATTTTGTTCAAAAATTCAGTTTCTTCAGGTATTTTTTCTTTTAAAGATGAAAATAAAATTTTAAGCTGTAATTATAGTGCTCATTCTATTTTGTATCCTTTTTTCTCTTGATATTTTATTCTATAAGTTTTTCCATATTGCTTTAATGTATTACTTTTAATGTCTACTTAGCATCTGTTGAGAAGGTATACTGGTTTCTTCAGCCATTTTATATTGCCTTATATTTATTTACGTTCATCTATTCAGCACATTTTTTTTATTTGTACCTCTGTGTGCCAGATATTGGTTACACACTGGTCCTACAGCATTAAACAAAGAGGCAAGGTTCTTACTCCCAAGACATAGAATATGTCCAATTTTTAATAATTATAAACAACTATAGTAAGATAGCTTTTTACATGCTGTCTTATCTATTATGAAAGCTACAAAATCCTTTGAAATCTCCTTAAAACTGCAATGTTGCCTGCCTCAGGTAACATTTGAATTTATCCCCTAAGAATGTGAGGTAAGGATAAGAGAGCAGGGTAGTCTGACCTCCAGCATTTTTACCTGAAGTCAGAGTTTATGAACCAAGAAGTTCTGGTTTATCTCAATAGTCCTGCCTATATGTTACATCACTCTTGTAATTCTTAAAGGGAGTCTAGAGCCCCTTTAAGACTAGCTACTGGTATATTTGGAAGAGTAGCCCTTAGAGGCCTTGAGTAAAGATATGAAATGGGGGGAAATATCAAAGTGGCCTATACTGTTGTAGTAGAATTATAGCTGTCATTTTGTATGTTTTTGTTGCAGATTGTCAGTTAAACAGGTACGAAATTTGAGATCAGAATGTATGGGACTGGAAAACCAAATAAAAAAGTAAGTGACTTCTAGAGCTGAAAGTTGCCTGAAGTATTAGTTTAACCTCCTGCATGTTATAGGTTAAAAAACAAACAAACAATGAGATTAGTTAAAATAACATTTCAATACCTAGTTGATAATATGACAAAAACATAGATTCCTAGTCCAGTTCTTCTAATAAATTATGATAGGTTTGAGGTTGAGTTTTATTTTTGCTTTTAATAGGAATGGTTGTTAGTGGGTGGGTTTACAGATTAATTAGCTCTTTGGATGGTAAGTTACCAGTTTTTTTTAATTGACTAATGAGATTATTTAATTTTTAACTAGAATGGAACCCTGTGATGACCAAAGTAATATACAAGAGAAAATTCAAAAGGTGAGACAACTTTTGAAGGGAAAAATTTAATCTTTGTTTTGTGATATGCAGTGTTTACTTACTTAACTGAACTCATGTATGTCTCTTTTTATAACAGTGTTATACATTTTTTTAACTCATAAGTTGTATGGACATAAAAGTATCAACAGGTGCCTTTCAGACAGTTGAATATAATGGAAAAAATTAGCTTATAATCAGACTAAATGTATACAACACAGTTTTAAATTTGGTTAATTTAAAATCTTTCACTCTAGCAAGGAAAGTTCAGTTTGATTGTAGCTTAATCAGTAATATTTATCTAAGCAAAAAAATACATGATTTGAAGGAGGATAGTGGTAAGTTTGGAAGAAAAATGAGAAGTCACATTGAGACTGGCATGAGGAATCTGGCAGTTATAGATGATCTGAGGCTTTCAGAGGTTGGCTTTAACAAATGTGGGGTAGGAGAGTTTTCTTAGGTCTTTGTATTTGGATGAAATCTCTCTCAGACTCTGTATTCTTATTCTATGGTCACCAGGCTGCTTTGGAGTATTGATTTGACTTTTTAGGCAGTTTGTCTTTGGGAAAGGTGAGTGCCCTCCTCAGGATCATGAATCTGGCCCCATCACTTCATGGCAAATAGAAGGGGGAAAAGTGGAAGCAGTGTCAGATTTTATTTTCTTGGGCTCCAAAGTCACTGCAGATGGTGACTGCAGCCATGAAATTAAAAGACACTTGCTCCTTGGAAGAAAAGCTATGATAAACCTAGACAGTGTATTAAAAAGCAGAGACTTTGCCAACACAGGTGTGGATAGTCAAAGCTATGGTTTTTCCAGTAGTCATGTATGGATGTGAGAGTTGGAGTATAAAGAAGGCTGAGTGCTGAAGAATTGATGCTTTTGAACTGTGGTGTTGGAGAAGACAGTTGAGAGTCCCTTGGACTGCAAGGAGATCAAGTTAGTCAATCCTAAGGGAAATCAACTCTGAATATTCATTCGAAGGACTGAAGCTGAAGCTCCAGTAATTTGACCCCCTAATGCAAAGAGCCGACTCATTGGAAAAGACCCTGATGCTGGGAAAGATTGATGGCAAAAGGAGAATGGGGTGGCATCTCTGACTCAATGGACATGAATCCGAGGAAACTCCAGGTGATAGTGAAAGACAGGGAAGCCCGGCGTGCTGCAGTCCATGGAACTGCAGAGTCAGACACAACTTAGTGACTAAACAAGAGCAGGAAATAATTATTCATTAATTCAGTGACTGTTTGTTGATCATTTGCTAGACATTCTTCTAGATAGTGTGGGCTAGAGCACTGAAGAAAACAAGCAGAGTCACTTCCTTTATGGAGCTTCTAGTTCAGCGAATATGAATATTCCTGTTGTTGAATATAGTATCTTTGATTGTAAGCTTAATACGTTAGGTTGGTATGAAATCCAATAAGAGTTTTCATAGCAAAAAAATTTATATATTTATTTGTCTTAGTTGTGGAATGTAAAATCTTTAGTTGTGGCTTATGATATCTAGCTCCCTGACCAGGGATCGAACCTGGGCCTCCTGTGTTGAGAGTGCAGAGTCTTAGCCACGGGACCACAAGAGAAGTTCATAGCTATCTCTCTCCCTGCTACTGCTAAGTCGCTTCAGTCATGTCCGACTCTGTGTGACCCCATAGACAGCAGCCCACCAGGCTCCCCGTCCCTGGGATTCTCCAGGCAAGAACACTGGAGTGGGTTGCCATTTCCTTCTCCAGTGCACGAAAGTGAAAAGTGAAAGTGAAGTCGCTCAGTCGTGTCCGAGTCTTCGTGACCCCATGGACTGCAGCCTACCAGGCTCCTCCGTCCATGGGATTTTCCAGGCAAGAGTATTGGAGTGGGGTGCCATTGCCTTCTCCGTATCTCTCTTGAGTTTAGGTAATATTTAGTTTCCCTGAGTCAACTTTGCGCCATTGACAAGATAAAATTTCTAGACTTGAAAAATCTGAGACCCAGATCCTGGATCTTTGTACATTCACCAAGGAGATGTCATCCTGTGAGATCTCTAGATGGCCAGCCAGTGAGACTTCCTTTGTGGAACAACTTTTCTTTGTGCTGTGAGAAGACACAGACATTAACACAAATATAATTATTATATTTTCCCTCCTCCTCTCTACTTTTGTAAATTCTTTTGAGGCATAATAACATACGTGCAAAAACGTGCAAAAATCGTATGTAGCTTGACAAAATTTCACAAAGTGAACACATCCATGTAACCAGCATTTAACTTAAGGAACAGAATGTTACCATCACCCCAAGAGCATTGAACCCCCTTTCATTCACGGCTGTTTCCTTCCAAGAATAAACACTATCCTCACTTCTTACACTAAAGATTAGTTTTGCCTGTTTGACCCATAAATGGGCATGTATAAAATATATTCTTTTGTATTCAGCTTCTTTCACTTAATGCTGTTTTATCCTTGCTGTTGTATGTGTTCATTCTCATTGCTGTCTAATATTCTATTTTATGAGTATAGCAAAATATACTCTTTTTACTCAAGGTAATTCTTTGGATTCATTACAGTTTTTGACTATTACAAATGAGTGCTATGAACATTCTTATAATTAATTTAATAAACATAGATTAATACATAGTTTTTGACATTTTAACTCTTTGAAACTTGAATGACTCTTAAAAGTTGATATATGGTTTTTTCTTTTTTCTCCTGAAAAGCTTTTATTCTTCTTGAAAAACCTCCTTTAGATTGATGGCATATCAGAATATAGGAAATGCTAATTGCATCTTGATAATGTAAGGTTTCTTAGGTATGTTTTGCAAATCATAATGGTCTAGATTCTCCTGAGAAATTCTTTAAAGTGCTGTTGAAAGTAGTATCAGTGCTTTTAGACTGTTAAAATAGTTAATTTTGTTATCGAAGCCATTCCAGGAATATTTCATTTGTTCCTGGGAAAGAGCATATATTTGTGTTTTACATTTTTTTAATGTATATATAGACTGATTATATGTAGACTTTAATATTTGTTTGTGTTTTCAAAGGTTCGGTCTTTGTGGACTAACGTGAATGAAACACTTATGTTTTTGGAAAAAGAGAGAGAAGTTGTTAGTTCAGTCCTTAGTCTTGATAACAATTATACTTTAGATGGAACTGACATTGCTATCAATATTCCAAGCCTCTTACTTGATAAAATTGAGAAACAAATGTGTCAGGTAAGTATTTGATAATTAAGGAAGCTTTTGAGAAAACTCCTTTCACTTAATTATTTTATGTATTATATATTGTTTTTCTTACAATCTTTTTCTACTGTTTTCAGAATTTACTTTTGTGCATGTATCTGGTGAATCTTTCATAACGAGGGGTACTGTTAAGGGTGTGTATATTTATATCTATCAACTTTTATTAATTGTTCATACCTTTTATGGTGCTACATCATATAGTGTAGAGAGTAGGAGGTACTTAATAGGAAGATGATATGGTACCTAATTCTTTATAAATTCTCAAAGAGAACAATAATGATCTCTGATAGCTAAATTTCTTTTTAAAAACTCTCCATTTTCTTATTTTCCTTTGATCTTGATTCGATTAAAGTCTTTTCTTTTAGCTTTTGTGACCTCAGTGTCTTTGCCCTCCTGTGGCGTTTCAGACTACTGTTTCCATTTTTCCATTGGTTCCTTTTTCTCTGACTTTTAAGTGAATGTGTTCCCTATTATTCCTTTAATGCTCTCGTTTCTTCCTCATGTTATAAATTCATATGTAAATTCTTATCCAGTTCCATGGTCTCATCAGCCTCCTGTACAATAATATTACCAAATTTTTATTTCCAGTCTCTCCCCTTCAATGCAAACTGTATCAAATTTTTCCACTTGCTTATAGGACATTTACATCTGAATCACTACTTTTTTTTTTTCTTAGTAAATTAAAATTTATTAAGCATTGACTTTATTGTCATGTAGGGGATATAAAGGCTTCCCAGGTGACTCAGTGGTAAAGAACTCTCCTGCCAATGCAGAAGACTTGGGTTCGATCCCTGGATTGGGAAGATCCCCTGGAAAAGGAAATGGCAACCCACTCCAATATTCTTGCCTGGGAAATCCCCTCGACAGAGGAGCCTGGCAGGCTACAGTCCATGGGGTTGCAAAGAGTCGGGCATAACTTAGCGATTAAACAACAACAACAAGGGGATATAAAGATAAAATATTGTGACCCTGAAGAACTTTAATGGGTAACATGTCAGGCACTTCAAATTCAGAGTACATAAAAAATTAGGATCTGTAAACACAGATTCCTATAGGAGCTAGGCAGGTAATATCATATAAATTAAGTATACTAATTGTGTGTAACAATAGGGATAAAGTAAAAAATGTTGTATAGTTGCTAAATCATGTCTGGCTCTTTTGCAACTCCATGGACTGTAGCCCACCAGGCAACTCTGTCCATCAGGGTTCTCCAGGCAATTATACCAGAGTGGGTTGCCATTTCCTTCTCCAGGGGATCTTTCTGACCCAGGGATCAAACCTGTGTCTCTTGCATTGGCAAGCGGATTTTTAACCACTGAGCCACCAGGGAAGCACCAGGAAATGATGAAATCTTTTTAAAAAATATTGGTAACTAATTCAAATGATTTTAAAACTTTGGAACTGTACAGGCCAAATAAAAATGTCTAAGTTTGGAATCAGTCTTTAGGGGCCCTTCAATTGGCAACTTTTGTTAAAACATGAACTCATGATCTTTATCTAAGCCTAATCTTTCTCCTCAGTCTTTATTTTGCTTTCCATTTCTTTTATTCTAGTTTTCAACTTTTTTTGCATGATACAAAAATGTAGCATGGTGTGTTAATTCTTCCACAGTAGTCTTCTTCGGATCAGAATTCTTTACATAATTTTATTTTTGTGTAGCTTTTTTTTTTTCACTCTTGTAGCCTTTTTATATATTGGTGACAGACGTAAATATGTTCTTATAGCATTTTATTATCTTAAGAATCTATAGTTCACTTTTTTTCCTTTCTGAATCCTTAGTTGCACACAGGAAATATTTATGAGGCTGGAAAATTGAACATCTTAACAGTTTTTTGGTTATTAAATGAAGTCTTGAAAGTAATGAAATGTGAATGTTGTCAAACTGACCAAGCAAGACTGACAATAGACCTTCACTTCCTTGAAAAAGAGACCAGATTTCAGAAAGAAAGACTGTCAGATCTGAAGCATATGAGGTACACTATAAAGATCCTCTGTTATTTCATTTGGGGAAGAGTAGGGTGGGCTGCCGTCTATGGGGTCTCACAGAGTTGGACACGACTGAAGCGACTTAGCAGCAGCAGCAGGGTGGTTTTGATAATTTCTCAGCACAACTCTAGTTAACACCTCTGTAGCTTTGGCAAACAAATGTGAAAATTTTACTGGTACTCAAAAACCATATGTCATCAACTTCTAGAGAGACACATGAAATAGAAAGGAAAATTAACATAGTTTTCTTTTGTCTGGTGTATATTACTTGCCCTGAGTGATAATTCTTAATGAAATAATTTAAGCTTTTCTCTAGCTTTCTTTTGTGGTGGTGGTGTGGTATTTAGTCACTAAGTTGTGTCCAACTCTTTTGCCATCCCATGGACTGTAGCCCGCCAGGCTCCTCTGTCCTTGGGATTTCCCAGACAAGATTAGTGGAGCAGGTTGCCATTTCTTACTCCCTGGGATCATCCCGACCCAGGGATCAAACCTGCGTCTCTTGTGCCTCTTGCATTATCAGGTGGATTCTTTATCACTGTGTCATCTGGAATGCCCCATTGTATTCTTTTTTATTTTTGTTCATTTTTTTCGATTTTTTTAATTGGCTGTTAAATTTTTTAAATTGAGGTTTTTAAAGAAGAATTTAAGGTTCACAGCAAAACTGAGAAGTTACAGAGGTTTCCCACATATACCACAAATTCTTATTTCAGTACTTTTTCTTAGTCCTTTTTATATATTCATGTTTTGAATGAAGTTATTTTTTATTCCATCACAGGTATAAAATAACAGAAGCTCTCAAAACTATAAGACATTCTATTGTTGAAAAGCAAGAAGAATGGCATAAAAAGTGGAAAGAGTTTCTTGGCTTGTCTCCTTTCAGTATAATTAAGGGTTCTACTCCAGTAAGTAATATTGACTTGCCTTTTGGAGAATAGTTTAATCTCTTGTAATCTCTTGATTTATCATGTAACAAGTGACTTAGAAGTGCTATATGTGTATATGCTTGTCATCTTTGCATCTGAGCCTACATTTCAAATATTTTGGTTTCTGTGATTTTCCTAAATACACATTAGAATGTTCATCAAGGTCTTATGATATGGTTAATATTTTTAGATTCAATGGATTGTGTTAAAAGGAAAATGAGACATTTCTCTTTATGTTAGGTTCTGTTACATTTGAGGCATAATTGGAGGACAAAGTAGTCTTCTTACTCCAAATATTGTATTCTTTAGTTTAAAACAGTTATATAATTTGTATGTTTGGCAATTCTATCTTTATTATGGAAAAAAGAAATCATCCTTTCATAGGTTAATTTAGTATTGTTATTATGGTACTGAGTAAAGTGTGTATATTTCAAAATAATAAATTCTTTGTTTGAGGCTGTGGATCTTTTACCGCCTATGTCTCCACTTTCGTTTGATCCTGCCTCAGAAGAAGCATATGCGAGGAGCATTCTTTTACAGTATCCTGCTTCACTTCCAGGTTGGTTTTTTACTTTTTTTCTCTTTTAAACTTGCCTCTCATTAATATCTCTCACTATAATAATAGTTCTTACATATTCTTTCATGTTTTTTTCCCAGTTATATTTTGTGGTGAAATGTATATAGCATTTTGGTCATTGCAAAGTGTCCAACTCAGTGGCATTTAGTAAATTTGCAAAGGTGTGCAACCATTACCACTAGCTAATTCTGCGTATTTTTATTACCTCAAAAGAAAACTTGGTACCTATTGGCAATTACTTCTCATTTCCCCTTCTCCCAGACCCTGACAATGACTAACATTCTCCCAGTCTCTGTGAATTTGCCTATTCTGGATATTTCATGTAAAGAACATCATATAATAGGCTTATTGTGTCTCCTTTCCTTACTTGCACAGTTTTTTACTTTGCACAATCTTTGTATTGTTTCCACCATTTGGCTACTATGAGTAATGCTGCTATTAATATTCATTTGTAAGTTTTTGTGTAGAAGCCCACAATTTTTTAACATGAAAGAAGGATACCTAATCATTGCCTGTTTCTGCAGTTGAGATTTTTGCTTTAAATGTGTAGTTTTATTTGCTAAACCATTTGAAATGTTAACACTTTACTCTTAAGTGTTTCAGCATGCACTCCCATGAAAATAAGGACTTTTTCCTGTTTAATTGCCATTAATTTTATACTTAAAATTAATAATAGTTCTATAATATCTCATCCAGTTTCCTCAAACATCATACCATTGTCACACCTCAAAGTTAATTTCTCTGCAGTATCTAATAGCCATTTCATACTTAGTCTCCCCAATTGTCTGCTGCTTGTGTACAAGAAATTGTTACTGGGTTCAGTAAATGTAAGGTAGATAGGTAGAGGAATAAGTGAATAAAAAATGTTGGAATATGTAACCAGTGAGGAGTTGGTCACAGTGGAGTTCAGGCAGGTATTCGATCATGGCAGCAGTCAGCACAGGACTTAGGAAGAAAAGGATAACCACAACTAGCATAGGTGATTTGTTTTGAGAGTCAGGTGTATGTGAGGAGGACACTAACTGGGAAACATCATAGACCAGAGAGCACAGGTCAAGGATAGGAGCCAGCAGAAGTGTAGACAGAAAAGACTGCATCGTTTGTTGAATGAAGACTTTCAGATTCAGAGCATTATTTACGATGACAGAATTACTTTGATAGTTCTTGACATATTTGGTTGGCATTATGTTCTCACTTCAGCTTGGAAGGGGCCTTTTTACTCTTGGCATATTTAGTTTGAGTGAAAGTTGCACAGTCGTGTCCAACTTTTTGCGACCCCATGAACTACAACATGCCAGGCTTCCCTGTCCATCACCAACTCCCAGAGCTTGCTCAAACTCATATCCATTGAGTCTGTGATGCCATCCAACCATCTCATCCTCTGTCGTCCCCTTTCCTGCCTTCAATCTTTCCCAGCATCAGGGTCTTTTCCAGTGAGTCAGGTCTTTGCATCAGGTGGGCACAGTATTGGAGCTTCAGCTTCAGCTTCAGTCCTTCCAATGAATATTCAGGACACATTTCCTTTAGGATTGGTGGTTTAATCTCCTTGCAGTCCGAGGGACACTCAAGAGTCTTCTCCAGCACCACAGTTCAAAATAATTAATTCTTAGGCACTTGGCTTTCTTTATGGTCCAGCTCTCACATCCATACTTGACTACTGGAAAAACCATAGCTTTGACAAGACAGACCTTTGTTAGCAAAGTAATGTCTCTGCTTTTTAATACGTTGTCTAGGAGGGTCATAGCTTTTCTTACAAGGAGCAAGCGTCTTTTAATTTCATGGCTGTAGTTACCATCTGCAGAGATTTTGGAACCCAAGAAAATAAAGTCTGTCACTGTTTCATTGTTACCCTATCTATTTGCCATGCAGTGATGGGACTGGATGCCATGATCTTTGTTTTTTGAATGTTGAATTTTAAGCCAGCTTTTTCACTCTCCTCTTTCACTTTCATCAAGAGGCTCTTTAGTTCTTTGCTTTCTGCCGTAAGGGTGGTATCATCTGCATATCTGAGGTTATTGGTATTTCTCCCAGCAATCTTGATTCCAGCTTGTGTTTCATCCACACCGACTTTTCACATGGTGTACTCTACATATAAATTACATAAGCAGGGTGAAAATATACAGCCTTGACATACTTCTTTTGCAATTTTGAACCAGTCTGTTGTTTCATGTCCTGTTCTAACTTTTGCTTCTTGACCTGCATACAGATTTCTCAGGAGGCAGGTCAGGTGGTCTGATATTCCCATCTCTTCAAGAATTTTCTACAGTTTGTTGTGATCCACACAGTCAAAGCCTTTGGTGTAGTCAATAAAGCAGAAATAGATGTTTTTCTGGAACTCTCTTGCTTTTTCTGTGATTCATTGAATGTTGGCAATTTTATCTCTGGTTCCCCTGCCTTTTCTTTTTTCTTTTTTTTTTGTTCCCCTGCCTTTTCTAAGTCCAGCTTGAACATCTGGAAATTCACGGTTCACGTATTGCTGAAGCCTGGCTTGGAGAATTTTGAGCATTACTTTACTAGTGTGTGAGATGAGTGCAATTGTGCAGTAGTTTGAGCATTCTTTGGCATTGCCTTTCTTTGGGATTATAATGAAAACTGACCTTTTCCAGTCCTGTGGCCACTGCTGAGTTTACCAACTTTGCTGGCATATTGAATGCATCACTTTAACAGCATCATGTTTCAGGATTTGAAATAGCTCAACTGGAATTCCATCACCTCCACAAGCTTTGTTCGTAGTGTTGTTTCCTAAGGCCCACTTGACTTCGCATTCCAGGATGTCTGGCTCTAGGTGAGTGATCACACCATCGTGGTTATCTGGGTCATGAAGATCTTTTTTGTACAGTTCTTCTGTGTATTCTTGTCACTTCTTAATATCTTCTGCTTCTGTTAGGTCCATTCCATTTTTGTCCTTTATTGAGCCCATCTTTGCATGAAATGTTCCCTTGGTATCTCTAATTTTCTTGACGAAATGTCTAGTCTTTGCCATTCTATTGTTTTCCTCTATTTCTTTGCATTGATCCCTGAGGAGGACTTTCTTATCTCTCCTTGCTATTCTTTGGAACTCTGCATTCAGATGGGTATACTTTACTTTTCTCCTTTGCCTTTAGCTTTTCTTCTTTTCTTAGCTATTTGTAAGGCCTCCTCAGACAACCATTTTTCCTTATTGCATTTCTTTTTCTTGGGAATGGTCTTTATCACTGCCTCCTGTACAATGTCACAAACATCTATCCTTAGTTCTTCAGATACTCTATCAGATCTAATCTCTTGAATCTATTTGTCATTTCCACTGTATAATCGTAAGGGATTTGATTTAGGTCATACCTGAATGGTCTAGTGGTTTTCCCTACTTTGTTCAATTTCAGTCTGAATTTGGCAATAAGGAGCTCATGATATGAGCTACAGTCAGCTCCCAGTCTTGTTTTTGCTGACTGTATAGAGTTTCTTCATCTTTGGCTGCAAAGCATATAATGAATCTGATTTTGGTATTGACCATCTGCATCTGGTGATGTTCATGTGTAGAGTCATCTCTTGTGTTGGTGGAAGAGGGTGTTTGCTGTAACTAGTGCATTCTCTTGGCAAATCTCTGTTAGCCTTTGCCCTGCTTCGTTTTGTACTCTAAGGCCAAATTTGCCTGTTACTCCAGGTATCTCTTGACTTACTAATTTTGCATTCCAGTCCCTATAATGAAAAGAACATCTGTTTTGGGTGTTAGTTCTAGAAGGTCTTGTAGGTCTTCATAAAACTGTTCAACTTCAGCTTCTTCAGCATTACTGGTTGGGGCATAGACTTGGATTAATGTGACATTGAATGGTTTGCCTTGGAAATGAACAGAGATCATTCTGTGGTTTTTGAGAGTGCACCCAAGGACTGCATTTTGGACACTTTTATTGACTATGATGGCTACTCCATTTCTTCTAAGGGATTCTTGCCCACAGTAATAGATATAATGGTCATCTAAGTTAAATTCGTCCATTCCAGTCCATTTTAGTTCTCTGATTTCTAAAATGTTGATGTTTACTCTTGCCATCTACTGTTTGACCACTTCCAATTTACCTTGATTCATGGACCTAACGTTCCAGGTTCCTATGCAATATTGTTTTTTACAGCATTGGACTTTTCTTCCATCACCAGTCACATCCACAACTGGGCGTTGTTTTTGCTTTGGCTCCGTCTCTTCATTCTTTCTGGTGTTATTCTCCACTCTTCTGTGGGCGCCTACTGATCTGCAGAGTTCATCCTTCAGTGTCGTATCTTTTTGCCTTTTCATACTATTCATGAGGTTCTCAAGGCAAGAGTACTGAAGTGATTTGCATTCTCTTCTCCAGTGGACCACGTTTTGTCAGAACTCTCCACCATGAGCCATCTGTCTTGGGTGGCCCTACACGGCATGGCTCATAGTTTCATTGAGTTAGACAAAATTTCCATTACTTTTTAGAAATCACATATAAGTGAACCATATAGTATTTGTCTGTCTCTGACTAATTTCACTAAACCTAATATTCTTTAGTCCATGCATGTTGTGGAAATGGCAATGTTTTACTCTTTTATGGCTCAGAAATATTCATATAAATATCCATTATGTCTGCATGGGTGCTATGTTGCTTCAGTTGTGCCCGACTCTTTGCGATGCTATGGATTGTAGCCTGCCAGGCTCCTCTGTCCATGGGATTCTCCAGGCAAGAATATTGGAGTGGGTTGCCACACCCTCCTCCAGGGGATCTTCCCCACCCAGGGTGTGAACCTGAGTCTCCTGCAGCTCTTGCATTGCAGGCGGATCCTTTACTGCTGAGCCACTGGGGAAGCCCAAAATACCCTTTATATATATATATGTATATATATATGCACACACACACACACACACACACACACATACATATATATGCACATTTATACCACTTCTTCAGCCAGTAATCTGTTGATGGAGACTTGGTTTGCTTCCATATCTTAACTATTATAAATAGTGCTGCTATGAACATTGAGGTGCATGTGTTTTTTCAAATTAGAGTTTTTGTTTTTTCTGCATATATATCCAGGAATGGAGTTGCTGGGTCAAATGGTAGTTTTGCTTTTAGATTTGTAAGGAATCTCCATATGTTTTCTATAGTCGCTGCACCAGTTTACAGTCCCCTGTGTAGGAGAGTTCCCTTGTGTCCACATCCTCTCCAGCATTTATTATTTATAGATTTTTTTATGGTAGCCATTCTAACCATTGTGAGGTTGATATTGTGGTGTTGATTTGCATTTCTCTAATAATTAGCAATGTTGAGCATCTTTTCGTGTGTCTGTTGACTATCTGTATGTCTTCTTTGGAGAAATGTCTTCTTTACTTAATGAATGATAGATTGGTTATAGGATTCAAGATCAAGACTAAATTTTTCCTTGAGACTTTGATAATACGCCGTGATTACTTTCTGCCTTCTTTTTGAAACATTTGCTGTCAGTCTAATTGTCATTCCTTTGTAGGTAATTTTTGATCTCTGGTTGCTTTTAAGACTTCCATTTATTTATTTTTTAAAAGAGTTTTCTATCTATCTATTTATTTATTTATGGCTGTGTTTGGTCTTTGTTGCTTTGTTGGCTTTCTCCAGTTGGAGTGAACAGGGGCTACTCTTTGTTGCGTAGCACAGGCCGTAGGGCACGTGGGTTTCAGTGGCTGTAGCACATTGTCTCAGCAGTTGTGGCTCACGGGCTCTAGAGGGTGGGCTTAGTAGATGTGGCACACAGGCTTAGTTACCTCACGACATGTGGGATCTTCCTGGACCAGGGATCAAACCAATGTCCCCTGCATTGGAAGGCAGATTGTTAACCGCTGAACCACTAGGGAAGCCCTGGAATGTTTTATAAATAACAGAAACTACATCATCATTAGTAGGTTATTGAAAATGTTAAAAGGTGGCATTATAATGAATTAAAAGAAAACTTTACAATACCCATTGGTTTCTTATATAGTAACACTTTGGACAGAATAATCTTTCAGAATCAAACATGTTGAAAGAAGAGGAGCTCCTGGAATATCCTCTGAAATGCAGCCATGAGTTCCTTCAATTTTATTTCCTGTTATGCTGCTTCACTAGATATATGCTATGCCCTGGCACACCAAATGTGCACCTTATTCTCCTAGTACTTGGCTTCTTCATGTTCCCTACTCTGGACCAGGTGCCTTTCTGCCTTCTTGCATTCTGTGTGTACTTGTATTATAATACTGTAACAATATGTCATAATGCTTTTCTTATCAATAGTCTCTCCTATACTGATTTCTTGAAGGCAGGTCTCCATTTTAAATTTTTTCCCCATTGTTAGTACTGCAGTGACATAATTATTAAATGGTATGTTGAAGAATAAATACATAGCAGTTGATGTTGTAGATGCTGGGTTAAAATACGCTAAGTACTATAACTTTTTGGCTGGTTTATTTGGTAAGTGCATTGTCTATGTACTTAAACATGAAACATGGCTATATATAATACTAGGGAATTGTGGATTGTCCCTTTTGGGGAAACTTTGTGTGAGTTGTCTTTTTAGAAGAGCCTATTGTACAGATTCTCCATCACTGTCATGTGTATTACTTTATAGTTAATAATTGAATAATTATCTTTTCCTATTAGCATTTATATTATTTTTTATTCTGTTGAGAACTTCAAGAAAGCTCTAAATATTAGAATGTACAAGCATAATTAAAGAGTAATTAATTTTTCTATTCCTTTAGTTACACCTAAGCAACATATCCAGGAAAATAATTGCAGAAGAGCAAGTGATACACTGGAAACTAAATCTGATCCACCCAACAGGTAAAACGGATTTGATTTTCGTATTGATTATTTTTCCTCTTCATTAATTTTAGTTCCATCTTCAGTCAGTTTTCAAGCTTCTCTAGTATGGGATAGCTTATAACTTTTTTCTCTTAATCAGATGGTGTTTTTCCACTGTGGATCCCCCTTTTCTGGAAAGATTCAACATTTCTGATGCATGGGCATTTTTTCCTCTTCATTCTTATCTAAATGTTAAGACTCAGGGGGACTACCTAATTTTTGAAGAGAAAGATATATATGAGAATTATCTAATACAAGTTTGGGAATTTTTGCATTTTTGTGTCTGTGAACTTTGAAATCACTTGTTGACTGTTGACTAAATCCAAGTGTTTAGGGACTTCTGAAATTACCTAGATGGTGGTTTTCAGTCTGTGTTCTGCAGCTCCCTCTGATGCTGTGGATGAGTCAGACTTAGTCTGTGGCTGTTCCATCCTTTGCCATTTCAACCTGAGCAGCTTACTTTTATCTATATTGTATATTGGGGTTTTATATGCCATTTGATAAAAAGAGTTCTACGCTTAAAAATTTTTTTGGAGTGAAGACTTCTGATTCAATCTAATCCCCAAGTTTAGCATGATTAAGCTGAACCTAGTTAGTTTATTGTAACTAACTAGTAGTAGTCTTATTTTATTTATTGCCTTTTTTTCTGTATTATTCTATTTTGGCCCTTAAATAAACTGACGTCAGATTATAAAAGCAAAAATCTCTAAATGTGTATATGTTTCTCCTTCAATAAACATTATTAACTAGCAGTCAAACACAGACATGCTAGACAGATTCCTTTTTATTATTTTTTTGATTACCATTTGATTTAAATAGGTGTCTTTTAGTTCACTTTCCCCATGTTAATGAGGCACAGGTACGGAAACAAAATACTTAGAATAATTCTAAAACTAAGATTCTAAATTTTAAGTGACTTCAAGCCTTCTGCATTTTGTATGCTCTTCAGTTCAGTTCAGTCGCTCAGTCGTGTCTGACTCTTTGCGACCCCATGAATTGCAGCATGCCAGGCCTCCCTGTCCATCACCATCTCCTGGAGTTCACTCAAACTCACGTCCATTGAGTTGGTGATGCCATCCAGCCATCTCATCCTCTGTCATCCCCTTTTCCTCCTGCGCCCAATCCCTCCCAGCATCAGAGTCTTTTCCAGTGAGTCAACTCTTTTCATGAGGTGGCCAAGAGTTTCAGCTTTAGCATCATTTCTTCCAAAGAACACCCAGGGCTTATCTCCTTTAAAATGGACTGGTTGGATCTCCTTGCAGTTCAAGGGATTCTCAAGAGTCTTCTCCAACACCATAGTTCAAAAGCATCAATTCTTCGGCACTCAGCTTTCTTCACAGTCCAACTCTCGCATCCATACATGACCACTGGAAAAACCATAGCCTTGACTAGACAGACCTTTGTTGGCAAAGTAATGGCTCTGCTTTTCAATATGCTATCTAGGTTGGTCATAACTTTTCACCAAGGAGTAGCGTCTTTTAATTTCATGGCTGCAGTCACCATCTGCAGTGATTTTTGAGCCCAAAAAATAAAGTCTGACACTGTTTCCACTGTTTCCCCATCTATTTCCCATGAAGTGATGGGACCAGATGCCATGATCTTCATTTTCTGAATGTTGAGCTTTAAGCCAACTTTTTCACTCTCCTCTTTTACTTTCATCAAGAGGCCTTTTAGTTCCTCTTCACTTTCTGCCATAAGGGTGGTGTCATCTGCATATCTGAGGTTATTGATATTTCTCCCGGCAATCTTGATTCCAGCTTGTGCTTCTTCCAGCCCAGTGTTTCTCATGATGTATTCTGCATATAAGTTAAATAAGCAGGGTGACAATATACAGCCTTGACGTACTCCTTTTCCTATTTGGAACCAGTCCGTTGTTCCATGTCCAGTTCCATGTTGCTTCCTGACCTGCATATAGGTTTCTCAAGAGGTAGGTCAGGTGGTCTGGTATGCCCATCTCTTTGAGAATTTTCCACAGTTTATTGTGATCCACACAGTCAAAGGCTTTGGCGTAGTCAATAAAGCAGAAATAGATGTTTTTCTGGAACTCTTTTGCTTTTTCCATGATCCAGCGGATGTTGGCAATTTGATCTCTGGTTTCTCTGCCTTTTCTAAAACCAGCTTGAATATCTGGAAGTTCTTGGTTCACCTATTGCTGAAGCCTGGCTTGGAGAATTTTGAGCATTACTTTACTAGCGTGGGAAATGAGTGCAATTGTGCGGTAGTTTGAGCATTCTTTGGCATTGCCTTTCTTTGGGGTTGGAATGAAAACTGACCTTTTCCAGTCCTGTGGCCACTGCTCTTAGTAAGTTATAATAAACTAAAACACCATTGAGTTCAGTTCAGTCGTGCCGTCGTGTCTGACTCTTTGTGACCCCATGGACTGCAGCATGCCAGGTTTCCCTGTCCATCACCAACCCCCGGAACTTGCTCAAACTCGTGTCCATCGAATTGGTGATGCCATCCAGCCATCTCATCCTCTGTCGTCCCCTTCTCCTCCTGCCTTCAATCTTTCCAAGCATCAGGGTCTTTTCAGTTCTTTGCATCAGGTGGCCAAAGTACTGGAGTTTCAGCTTCCGCATCAGTCCTTCCAGTGAATATTCAGGACTGATTTCCTTTAGGATTGACTGGTTTGATCTCCTTGCCATGCAAGGGACTCTCAAGAGTCTTCTCCACCACCACAGATCAAAAAACACCATAACCAGAGTCAAAACTTAAATGCGAAATTATGCTATTGGCAGTTTGCTCTGCAGTAATTTTCTGTTCATAGACGGTCTGGACTACTTGTGAAAGAATTTTATTTTTGTTTTTAGATATGGATGTGATGTTGATTTTCTAAGTACCTAAAGAAATATAATGAAATATTCAGTGAGGACCTGGTATTGAAGAAACTAAAGTTATTGGGCTTGCTAATTTTACCCTCTTATCACAGTTGTTCTTAAAGCATGCCTCTTAGAGGGAAATAGTTGGTGTTCCCAGTCTCAGTTATTTTTTCATGTCTTTTCTTGAGAGAACAAATTAATTTTGATTAACATCTCTTGCTGGACTAAAAATTAATGGAGTTAGTAGATTAATTCACAAATCTGATTTTATTTTTGAACAACATGAACCTTAAGATTCTTTCTTGAGGTAGAATTTTGTACTAAGATACACTATCAGAATTCTACAGGAGCCAGACACTTAGCCCTTAAAAATTTAATTCAAATAGAATTCTCTTAAAATTGGAAAAATTTGTTTTAAATAATTTCAGTTCCTCATTTATCCTCTTTCAAGCTCCTGGAGCTTTTAACTGTCTTTTGATGCTTAATTTTACTTATAGGTTGGGATATTAAAAGAAGGTAGAGGAAGGCTTTTGGTGATGAAGGATAAATGCTTAATGGGAAATGAAAATTTATTACTGCTTAATAGAAGAGTAGAAGAGAGGTGAAGAGTTGAATTACTGAGATGTAGAAGTAAAATTTCTTCTCAGAATTGTTTATTAAAAAAGTATTTTGTAATACAATGTTTCATGTGTAATGTGGGTAGATTGCACTTAAAGAAATACCCCTTTTTGGCATATAGTACAGCTGTTACACTAAATATTTATAGAGGCATCATCTTACATCAGTGTCACTGTAGTTAATTGGGAAATTCATATGTGAAAATGGTTAAGCTATTCAGTTAAAAAACATGAAATGAATGTAGTTTTTAGAGTAAGTGTGTTGTTTGACTTTTCACAAGTACTAAAATATAAGGAGTCTTCTCCATAAATCTCCTGGCTTGGTTTTGATCAGAGTGATGGAGGCTTCACTATACCTACAATCAATTCAATTGGTGATGCCTTTGCTGCACACTGTGCATAGTACCTTTCTTTGCAGTGGTTTCTGGAAAGGAGGGTTCCATGATATTTCTAGTGGTGGTGATGCAGTTCTTCTAGACCTTTACACTCTAGAGTTTCTCCTTTATTGCATTTCAAAGATAGGGCAGTGTGATATTGCATGCATTCCAAATAAACATCCTTAGACTTAGAAATTGAATTCTAATCTCATTTTATTATTTCCTTCTTCTTTAATTATTTCTGTGTTAGTTGTAGACATATTGTAATAACAACAACAAATGAAAAATTTAAAAAACTAGCTAAAATTTCTAACAAATCACTTTTCAGATTCTTTCCCAAGTACTTTTTAGACTTTACTTATAATTTTAGTTCTAATCAAAGCATGAATATAGTCTTGTATTCTAAACTACAAAATTTTCTCAGCATTATCATAGCATAAATACATTTTTTTAAGTTTGTGTATGTGTTTAACATTATAGAACCACTTAAAATAGCTGTGTAATATTTTATTTTTAGACTTTAGGTTTTCCTTAAAATTTTACTATAGAAAGCATGTCTTTTTTCTTTTGGAAATGTTTTTAGGGTAAATTTCCACAATAGGATCAGTACCCTTTTTATCTGGATTTCTTGGGCCTCAGTTTTGGCATGGCAAGTGGGTAGAGAGTAAGGACTGAGCCAGGGCTCGCTCAATTCAGTTTAAAGTTGAATCAAGATATTAGCAAGACTAACAGCATGTTGCCACTTCCGAAATGAGAGAGAAGAGGTATAGAATGTGGTTTCATTTTTCTCTCTTATGAGACTCTGCAAGAATGATTCAAATAGAAAAATTTGGTGGCATCTATTAGAACCTCATCTTCAAGTGGCATTTATTCATTGATCAATCCATCCATTAATCAGTTACATATATGTGTGGTACTACCAAGTGCCAGGCACTGTTAGGACTTGGGAATAGCCTTTGGTAAGACATAGTCTTCGTCCTTAAGGAGCTCACTAGTCTTTTGGTGGCATCTTAGTGGTGTTTGTCCATAACTTGCTGGCCCTGCTTTAAAGGGCTTTCTGATCATTTTCATGTCAAGTTTGGTGAAGAATTTGGATGAAGTCACGCTAAATAGTAATTATTCATCTTTTGCTCTAGATATCTAGATCATATCCTGTCAAGACAAAAGTTGAGGCTTGAGCAATTTCAGTGATTTTTGAATTATGTTTGGAAGGTAGATTTCAAGAAGAGCACATTTGAAAAAGTTTGAAAAGAATATTTGCTATTATGTAAAATATTTGCAAAGCTGTTTGTACTTTTCTATGAACAGAAAGGAAAAAATCGGTATGCTTGATGTTGAAAGTGGTAATCTTACCTTTCACTTTACCTGTGAGGCTTTTGGTCAGTGAGCAGACCCAATCCGTGATTGAATTTGAAAGCACTTTCAAGATGAAGATAAATGATTAAAGTTATCATTACTTTGAAGGCTTAAAAAATATTTAATACCCTCTTTTGTAATTATAGTGAAAAGATGTGTAAGGTTTTCATGTTTACCAAAAGGGGCAAGAGAATCTAAGAGATTAAGGAACACTATGTGTAGAATGCGTGTTTGAATGCTTAGTCGCTTCAGTCGTGTCCGACTCTGCAACCCTATGAGCCATGACCTGTCAGGTTCCTCCGTCCATGGGATTCTCCAGGCAAGAATACAGGAGTGGTTTGCCACTTCCTTCTCCAAATCTGACCTGAGACAAGCCAAAACGTGTAGAATAGGACTTCCCAAGTGGCTCGGTGGTAAAGAACTCACCTGCCAATGCAGGAGACAAGAGATGCTGGTTCAATCCCTGGGTTGGTAAGATCCCCTGGAGGAGGGCATGGCAACCCACTCCAGTATTCTTGCCTGGAGAATCCCGTGGATAGAGGAGCCTGGCGGGCTACAGTCCACGGGGTCACAGAGTTGGATCCAGTTGAAGTAACTTAGCATGCGCACAGTGTAGAATGTCACAAATTAAAGTTTTATGACTTTACTATAATATATTGGCCATAAAAAATTCAGCATAAGAGAAATTGCTTTTGGACCTGAAATATCCAAAGAAGCTTACAGTTGCTGCTACAATGCTTCTGTTATCTGAAGCCTGAAAGAAAGTGAAAGTGAAGTCGCTCAGTCGTGTCTGATTCTTTGCGACCCCATGAACTGTAGCCTATTAGGCTGCTCAGTCCATGGAATTTTCCAGGCAAGAGTATTGGAGTGGGTTGCCGTTTCCTTCACGGAATCTTCTGGCAATAATGTGATTATTATTAGTTAACTGAATTTGTTTTTACCCTGTACTCAAGTTTCTGAGTGTTCATCAAGTCATCTAACCTGTGTAAAAAATGCTGTTGACTTAAAATACATAGTGGGTAAGGAAAATATTCAAATTTGGGAGGCTGATACACAAATTGGGCTGAAGTACTGCTCTAATTGTCACTATACCTCCCTAGAATAATACACTGCCTTTTGATGACCGGGACGAATTGAGAGAAATCGTAACGGACAGATACGGGGCAGACAGTTTCTTTACAATATTTAGATATATCAAGTGAATGGAATTCTTTCTTATTCATAACTTGGATTTAATAATATTTTTCCTTTTAGCCCTGCTTCTTTCCCGTTACAGCCAGTTCCACCATTAGGTGGAGACATTGTTACATTACTTGAAAAGGTACGTTTTAAAACAATTTAAAATTAATTCTGACCATAATTATTTATGATAAAATATTCTTTACTTTTGTTGATATCTCAAATTAAATTTGTTTTCACACTTCCCTGTTTGTGAACATTATGTACCACTCCTATTTATACATTT
This sequence comes from Bos mutus, assembly GCF_027580195.1. Taxonomy (NCBI): domain Eukaryota; kingdom Metazoa; phylum Chordata; class Mammalia; order Artiodactyla; family Bovidae; genus Bos; species Bos mutus. Next base: position 87,130,438 of record NC_091624.1, on the reverse strand, counting down.
TTTACTACTTCTAAATGGGAATATTGGAATTTTTAAATTGTGTCAGTGAACATAGTTTTTATAGTAATGTTAACAACTTTTTATAGGTTCATGATAACTCTAGAACCTCTAATAAAGATCAGGTACCATTATTAAGTTTTTAACATTATACATCTATCTTTTTCAGGACACGAAGTTGGTAACTCTTAGAGAGAAAAATGAAACAGTTCCTAAGAAAACACCAGAATTTAATGTAGAAGACTCTTCATCATCAAATATTGTAAAGAATACAGATAGTAGTGCGTGTGGAGGGTCTCTGCCAGCTAAAAAAAGCAATCCATTCCAGAAGGAGCAAGATCATCTGGTAGAAGAGGTTAGAAAAATATTGTAATAAGTATACTGAAATATGTTATTTTCTTGATGGTTTGGGGTTATAAGTGAAGTATAGTTAATTATTGATTAACTAGGGTATTTTTGGAAAGGAGGTCACAGATAATAAAAAAAGCAAAGTTTATCCTCCCCTAAAGTAGGAAAGATATAATGAAGTAAACTTACTTAAGATTACATCCATGGTTTAGAACCCATGTCCCATTCTATAACTATCCAAGAGTGTAAAAATAATACATGTATAATATTTTTTGAATTAATCATTATATAAATTGTTGGATAGATAACACCCAATCATTATACTTTATTAAAATACTCTGTTATCTATTTCTTAGCTGAGCTTCCTCTGTTTTTGAATTTTAGAACAAAGGCTATATAATATATATTATCACTAAGCAAAAGTTTTGTCCTGCTTTTTAAATATTTCAGAAGTGAATAAATGCATGATTGTTTATGATCTTGGTTTTCTTAACCAGCTCTGTTCCTAATACTTTTCTACTTTTCACTGGTAAGTGACCGTATACTACTACTAATGCTGAGTATTAGAACTCAGTTTACATAAATTAAATGGCTAGGCTATTCTTTCATGTTATTTTTATTACATATTTCCCATTGTTTGAATTTGGATAAACAGCCAGAAAGTATATCAGCTGTTTTACATTCCTGAGCAACTGAAAGAAAATTTTGGTTTAGTGCATATTGATTCATTCATTGTTTCGTGGTCTCTTAAGTATTTTTAAATCTCTAAAATTTTTTGTTTCTCTGTATTAGCTGATTGACTCTGTACTAAAGAAAAGATGGTTAGTCATTCTTTTTTTCTTTCCTGATATGGGAGGAAAGGCACATTTTTTGGCTAAAAGAATTGATAGTAGCAGTGGTATGAGAAGGGATGGAAGAGGAGAGTCCTAACATCTCATAAAGGTCTGAAAAGTGAAATTAATTCTAATAGTGTTTATGACAGGGCTTCCCTGGTGTCTCAGTGGTAAAGAATCTGCCTCCTGATGCAGGAGACTTGGGTTCAATCTCTGGATTGGGAAGATCCTCTGAAGAAGAAAATGACAACCCACTCCAGTATTCTTGCTCGGGAAATCCCACGGATAGAAGAGCCTGGTGGGCTACAGTCCGTGGGGTTGCAAATGAATCAGACACAACTTAGTGACTAAACAACAACAATAGTGGTGTTTATGACAAGGAATATTTAGTGTTAGAATTCTGAGAAGCCATCTCTTTTCATGGAGGAGGGTGAACTGGAGTCAGTTTGATTATGGTTGTAGGCAGTTTCTTTTTTAGGAATCTCAGGGCACAGAGATTTTAATTTACTTATTTTTGTTTCCTGGTTTTATTAAAATTTAGTATAGAATGCTATTTTCATATCGTATGCTTTTCTCTATTTTAAAAATATATTCCTATGTTTTGTTCACTAATTTATGAGAAAGAAGTATGTTGTCACCATAATGTACTCTATTAATAGAGGTGCTACTGTTCAGTGGACTTTAAGAAGAACCTGTATGCTTTAGAACTGGTCATTTTAGCAGATATGGAATTGTGAAGCTCATAAGTGTGGCATATAGCTCAGATCACTGTAGTCAGAACTATCTATGTCTAAATCTTTCCAGGTATAAAGATTTATCTTTTTCTCTATGTAACAGGATATTCATTTAAGATAAGAAGGGAGGAAATGGGTTTGGGGTTTGATTTCACCTTATAGGATTGTGCCTCTATAGTCTGTATGAAGTGTCTGGGAGCTACATTATTGAGCTTATTTTTGTGCATGTTGCTGTTATTATGGCTTTTGTTGTAGTCTACCAGTGGGCTTTATATTTTTGATTTTCTTTTCTGTTTTAGGTCGCAAGGGCAGTTTTATCTAATTCACCACAGCTCTCTGAAGAAAAAGAAGTAAAATTAGAGGAACTAATTGACTCTCTAATTTCTAACCCATTCTTAACAAGGAGTCAAATTCCCCGAACTCCAGAAAACTTGAGTAAGTTAATAATGCTTTTGGTCACTTTTCTTTCTTAGACATACTACTGTTAGAACCATGGTCTGACAGATCTTCTGAAATTCATTTTAAAATTGTTTTCTGTATCTTTCAGTTTAGTGGCATTGGCTCTATTTGTTTTGATGTGGGGGACTTTTACTGAAATACTGTGAGCACTGTCACTCATATGGCAGTCCTTCAGCAGTATTATTTTGCCCTGATGACTATACAGTTTTGTGTTTGTTGTTTTACTTGGCTTTTTCCTGGAAAATATTTTAGTTGATTACTTAATAAAATCCTCTGCCTCCACATCTGATTTGTGATCAACATTTATAGAGTTGTTGTTTAGTTGCTAAGTGGTGTCTGACTCTTTTGTGTGACCCCATGGACTGTTGCCTGCTAGGCTCCTCTGTCTATGGGATCTCCCAGGCAAGGATACTGTAGTAGGTTGCCATTTCCTTCTCCAGGAGATCTCCTTGACCTGGGATCAAACCCATGTCTCCTGCATTGGCAGGAAGATTCTTTACCACTGAGCCACCTGGGAAGCCCACTTATAGAGTATGGAGGCCATATTCTTCTAGTCAACAACCAGCAGCATCAGCCAAAAACTGTGTGTACAGAGATCTCATCTATTGCTCCCAAGCTTGTCAGACTCTCCAGTAGTTTCTCCTTACAACCTGTATCACATAGGCAAAGTTCTGATATTCTTGTCCTCATGTAGGCACATCATCCTGGGTGAGTGAGTAAGTGTAATTTCCATTATACTACTAGAAATGACATATTGAAAGTTAAATGGATTCAGTTCAGGTTGAACCTAGCCACTGTATAGGTTGGTGTTTGGCAAACTACATCTTGTGAACCACATCCGCCCACTGTATGTTTTTTTTTTTTGTTTTTTTTTTTTTTTTTATTCTTCCAATTTTATTTTATTTTTAAACTTTACATAATTGTATTAGTTTTGCCAAATATCAAAATGAATCCGCCACAGGTATACATGTGTTCCCCACTGTATGTTTTTATAAATAAAGTTGTTTTGAACACAACCTTGTTCATTTGTAGGGCTTCCCTGGTGGCTCAGAGGTTAACGCGTCTGCCTGCAATGCGGGAGACCTGGGTTGGGAAGATCCCTTGGAGAAGGAAATGGCAACCCACTCCAGTATTCTTGCCTGGAGAATCCCATGGACTACATGGGATTCTGTAGCCTGGTGGGCTACAGTCCATGGGGTTGCAAAAAGTCAGACATGACTGAACGGCTTCACTTTCTTTCTTTGTTCATTTGTCAGCATATCTTTTATGGCTGCTTTCGCACAACAGTGACAGAACTGAACAGTTGCCACAGACAAGATGGTGTGCAAAACCTGATGTATTACTATTTGGCCCTTTATAGAAAAAGTTTGCTGAACCCTGGCCTAGATGGACAAGAAAATATCTTTTAAACACATGTAATTTGTATGTGCTGTGTGAAAGTATATGCATATTTCAGGAACAGCTTTTGTTTGTTGTGTGATCATTTGGAGATGTGGTTCTTTGATGTTGTTGGACTTTGGTATATTGTGGAGCCTTGTCATTCAGCTGGCATACCTATGAACATATACTGAGTCAGCAGCTTTATCTTGAGCACGAGAAATGAAATGTTTAATTGCATGTTCTGTTTGGGAATTTATTAGCAACTTGTGTTATTTCCCTCTTCATTTAATTAGTAAGTGAAATTCGGAGCTCATGGAGAAAAGCTGTTGATACAGAAGATAACAGAAGTACAGAACCAATTCAAGTGGATACTGAACGTAGAGAAGAATTGCCAGAATCCTTACCTGTGGTGCATAATCAAAAAGAGTTTAGCATGGCCAGTTTCTTGTCAGCAGCCACTGTGTCCAGTTCTAGTCATTCTCATCTGCCTGAAGAGAAAGTTGTTTCAGATTGCCTCGAGTGTGTGCCTCAGAAACCCGTGGTGACCACTTGCATAGGTGAACCAACAACACAAAATCCATCAGATTTGTTAAATAAGGACATAATTTGTATGCAAGATTTGGACTGTACAACTTTACAGAACAAACTTTTAGAAACTAGCCAAATAGAGACATTTTCCCCTGCTGTAGGCAATAGAAGAAATGTGTTAGGTAGCAGTGAAGAAGATAATATTAAAATATCAGACCAATCAAAAGCTTCTTACAAAGACTTTTCCATGTATAACAGTATGTTATGGAACTGTTTTCAGGTATCAAGTGAAATTAGTTCCAGTTTTAAAGATGGTGATTTTGGCATATTACATGAAACTCTTCCAGAAGTTGGTCACGTAAGTCTTATTAGCCCCAGTAGTACAGAGGCCACTTTTAACCTGGAACCAAATAGTCCTATGCACAGTGGCATTTTCACAGAAGATGTTGTGGGAGAAAAACAGACTACTCCAGAATCAGACTTCAATTTACAGGCTACTTGCAGTGGATATGAGGCTCTGAAGAAATCTCCATCCAAGCAAAGGGAAGAAATTTACCTCTCTAATCCTGAAATACTTGAAAGACACAAACCAGAATTGAGCCTTACTCCACAAAAGATGCAGACTGATGATATGCTTAATTTTTTGGGCATTCATGATTTGCATATTGACTATACAAAACCATCTTCACGCATGTCCCTTGGTGAAAGAAAACGGTCTCTTTCACCACTAATTAAGTTTTCTCCAGTGGAACAAAGATTGAAGACCACAATACCATGTAGCCTTGGAGAACTTCTATCTAATTTAACAGGTAAGATTTAACTAGACGTGGGCATATTGACCTGTTGAAAGTTTTCTCTCAACTTCTCGTAAAAATAGTATTCAGTGACTGTTACATGATCTTGTTAATGAGACAGAATATATTCCTTATTCCTTCAGTCAGGATGAGAAAAGTGAATCCATCATTTTTATGGGTACTTTCAGAATCTCTTGTGATGAGATGATGTATATAACTTACAACTGGTATGGGACAGGGGTGGAAAACAAAATCAAAATCCTGGAACCTGTTGCTTTTGTAATACAAACTACTGAAAACAGATCTTGTCAAAATCTTCACTAATGGAAGATGGTTCTAAAAACGTTAAGAAATATCTCAAAACTTATAGTATCTATGATTTGCTTTGAAGTAATTTGATGGGGGTGTGGTGACAAGATGGGTCAGTGTACTACTTTCCTAGGGCTGCCATAACAAAGTACCACAAACTTGGTGGCTTAAGACAACAGAAATTTTTTTGTTTCTGGAGGAAACAAGTTTTGGAGGGTAGTACTCAGGCTCACAGTGTTGGCATGACCATGTTCCCTCTGAAATCACAGAGGATGATCCTTGACTTTTCTAGCTTCTCATACTCCCAGGTGTTCTTTAGCTTGTGGCAGCGTAGTTCATCTCTGCCTCCACCTGCACATGGCATTCTCCCCTTGTGTTCTATGTACCTTCCTATAAGGATACTCGTCGTATAGACTGACAGCCCATTGTGCTCCCATCCTACTCTTAACTGAATATGTCTGCAGTGACCCTATTTCCAAATAAAGCCATATTCTGAAGTACAGGGGTTAGAACTTTAACATCAGGTACAGAACATGTACTTTAACATGAGGTACAGAAGTTAGAACTTCTTTTGGAAGGGACACAGTTCAACTTGTAACAATTAGTATTAATAATTATTGAAGCTGAATGGCAGATAAGTTTGGCTCATCATAAAGAGTTAAAAACAATTGCTCTTGGAACTGTATTCAATATCTTATAATAACCTATAATGGAAAATAATGGAAAAATATGTAATATAGTATAAAATATGTATATGTATATGTTAAAAAATATAAAATCAATATAATATAGGTAGTAAGAAATATATAAATCACTTTGTCCATCTAAATCTAATACAACTTCAACAAAACAAACACTGCTTTTAAAGCATGCTAGAACAGATATAGATCTGGTAATACAGATTATAAATCATTCTGATTTGCCCATGATAATTAAACACTGGTGTGTTAAAAAGTATTCTAGGACAGATGTACCTCTGGCAAAGAGGTACCTCAGTGAGAATAATGGTAATTTTATCACATTTACGTATTTGCCTGTGAACTTTTTCTGAAGACTGAAGTTTGCTATTACATGGAATTTGACATACTTTTTCTTTATAATGTTTATCCTTTTTTTTCTCTTTTTAAAATCAATTTTGCAGAAGAAGAAATCTTGAATAAGAGCCTTGATGCAGAAGTATCTCCATCTGACTCAACAAGATGAAGCAGTAGCCCAGTCAGTTTAACTGTGATGCACTTAATTTGAAGCAATGACATAAAATAAAAACTAATTTGCAGTTTAAATACACATGGGAAGTGTAACTGTTTTTCAAAGTCTAAAAAAGTCTTAAATAATGCCTGTTAGCCTTTTCTACTGTTTTTAGGTAAGGAGAATATGTTTGGATTTTCTTGCTTTGTATGGATAGGGGGTTGAACTGTGAAGTATTGGAAAGCAACTGTGAAGCCATTTTGGTTTCTTTCTTGAGATTCTTTATCATTTGAGCTACCCAGGAAGCCAGAGTAATATTGTAAGCATGAAGTAAATGACAAGGTAGTAGGCTAATTTATTATGTCCTAATTCAGTTAATTAACATAAAGATGAGTAGTTTTTGATGTAATTTTATCAAGTGGTTTACTTAATAGCTATTAGATATATGATTTTTCTTTTTAGGGAAATAACTTCTATTAAGTGAGGAGAGTAATGTATAGTAAAAATGACAAAGTTTAAGTTTGGGAAAGCTCTAAAGAGGCTTAATGATTATTCAAGTAGGTTGGTCCTGAAAAATGATGTTTGATAGAATAAAGTGCCTGTGATGATAGTGAAGACTGGGGTAGAAAGAAAAAAGTGGAAGATGACTAGATATTTTTGAGGGACAATAACTATAAATCCATTCAGTGGATTGTATAGCAGTTTTATGTTTAGACTAATTTAGACTTTGAGAATTTAACTCTAGTGTTTTATTTGAACAGAAAAAAATAAAGTAGTCTGTATTTTTTGTTGGAGGGGCACTACTTTTGGGGGAGCTAATTTGTATTGCTACTTTCCTCCTCAGAAACCATCAGTTCCCCAACTGCCTATAGAACAGCTTCAAATTAACTTGAAAAAACTGAATTTGGGGTTAAATAACTTGTTCAGTGTTACACAGCTAAGTCGGTGATGAAGCTAGGGTTTAATGCTATTTTCCTTCCTTAATAAACCAACAAGACCTCAGAACTAAAAGGCCAAGGTGTAGGATATGGCTGCAGGAGTGGGCTTTCTGGACTCTAAATGGGAGTCAGATGTGAGGTCTCTTGTATAGTGTCCTGCCTGATTTAGTCAGGCCTCCCAGCCAAGAGAAAGGCTTGTCTTTAGCATTCAGGTGAATACATGCCATTACCCTCTGTGAACCAGGAGGTTAAGTACATGCTGGAAGGGTTATAGCACCTACAGCACCCCTGTGTCTAATGCCAGCTCTTAACCATCGCAGCTTTGTCCATTTGCCAAGAAACTGGCCAGAAGAGGAGAAAAGTTGAAGGAGAGAGTTCTGGAAGTAGATGGGCTTAATAGTTCATCTTTCATGACTCATTTTGGCTTATTTTCTTTTGTGTTGCTTGTTTGATCCAAGTTTGAAGGCCAGGCATGTGTGTGTGGGTGTGTGTGAGAAAAGACATAAGAAAAACACATATAATTACTCTATTAGCAGTGGAAAAGAAAGTGGAAGAGAAAAGCTTCTCCTCAGGTGGCATATTCTTTTATTAGTTAATAGAACAAATAGGGATTCTGCAGGTCTACAGGGAAACTGTTCTTTAGTCTTAAGAAACCCAGTACTGGTAAGCTCAAAATTAATATGTTAAGGAGAAGGTGCAGCTCTCATACTAGCATCTACAAATTGCCAGGGCCATTCCTAGATACTTAATATGTGTGCATGTTAAGTTGCTTCAGTCATATCCAACTCCTGGTGACCCCATGGACTGTAGCCCACCAGGCTTCTCTGTCCATGGGATTCTCCAGGCAGGAATACTGGAGTGGATTGCCATTCCCTCCTCCAGGGGATCTTCCCCACCCAGGGATTGAACCCGAGTCTCTCACGTCTCCTGGATTGGCAAGTGGGTTCTTTACCACTAGCACCACTTGGGAAACCCATATACTTAATAATATGTATTAGATACTTAATAATACAAATTTTATCAATTAATTCTTAAACCTCTGTAAGATAGTGATATTGTACCTATTTTATAGATAATGATACCAAAGCTAGGGACCTTCTTTAAATGACTTGTCTAAGATGGACTCAAGAAATTACCTGGGATACATCTTAAAAAATGTGGATTCTGTAGGTCTAAAATGAGGATTAGAAATTTCCACTTTTAAATATGCTTCCCTGGTAATTGTTAGGCTTAATAAGAAACTTGAGAGTCAGTGCCAGGGGATATAATTTGCCTTTAGTCCTGGGGTTTCTTAAAGAAGCTAGGTACACTATTCACACCATACTGCTTTATAGATCTTAGCTGTTTGATAAGGAAACTGTTTGGCAGAAAGTGAAGAACTAAAGAGCCTCTTGATGAAAGTGAAAGAGGAGAGTGAAAAAGTTGGCTTAAAACTCAACATTCAGAAAACTAAGATCATGGCATCTGGTCCCATCACTTCATGGCAAATAAATGGGGAAACAATGGAAACAGTGACCGACTTTATTTTTTTGGGCTCCAGAATCACTGCAGATGGTGACTGCAGCCATGAAATTAAAAGATGCTTGCTCCTTGGAAGAAAAGTTATGACCAACCTAGATAGCATATTAAAAAGCATACTACTTTGCCAACAAAGGTCTGTCTAGTCAAAGCTATGGTTTTTCCAGTGGTCATGGATGGATGTGAGAGTTGGACTGTGAAGAAAGCTGAGTGCCGAAGAATTGATGCTTTTGAACTGTGGTGTTGGAGAAGACTCTTGAGAGTGCCTTGGACTGCAAGGAGATCCAGCCAGTCCATCCTAAAAGATCAGTCCTGAATATTCATTGGAAGGACTTGATGCTAAGCTGAAACTCCAGTACTTTGGCCGCCTGATGTGAAGAGCTGACTCATTGGAACAGATCCTGATTCTGGGAAAGATTGAAGGTGGGAGGAGATGGGGATGACAGAGGATGAGGTGGTTGGATGGCATCACCGACTCAATGAACATGAGTTTGAGTAGGCTCCTAGAGCTGGTGATGGACAGGGAAGCCTGGCGTGCTGCATGCAGTCTTTGAGATTGCAAAGGCTCGGACACGACTGCGTGACTGAATTGAACTGAACTGAATGGAAGCTGAAGCTTACAGTAAGTGTAGGCCCTCAATTGCTGAGAATCTGAAGATCAAAATATCTCTAGATATTAATGGATTTACAAAAACCACATTGTTAAATGAGTCATACCTGGGATAGGCTGAGAGTTTTTGGCATTCTTCCCTGTCCTTTGTATGCTAGTTGTATAAACAAAAGTATATTAAATCTGTCACTTTCTTGTAAACCATTTTGATTATGACTTATTGCTTTTAGTCTCTTCCTTGTTTGTTATTGCCTGCATACATGCCTTTTGTCCTTAAGGGACTGCTTTGATCATACCATTTTGTTTAAAATGGAAAAACCACTGGAAAAACCATTAAAATGGTAATTCTAGAATTGGGTTAAAATTTAAAGGCATACAAGGTTCCCTCCATAGATTCATCTATTCCCCCTTCCACCATGGTCTCCCCTCTTTTTTTTTTTTTTTTTAACTAAAGTGCTTTGGTCAGCATGTGTCTTTAAAAATCTTAATTCACAATTTTGAACCTGGAACATCCTAGTTTCATCTCCCAGCTTATCACAATTATATTTGTCCTTTAGAAAGTGAAAGTCTCTTAGTCTTGTCTGACTCTGTGTGACCCCATGGACTATACAGTCCATGGAATTCTCCAGGCCAGTATACCGAAGTAGGTAGCTGTCCTTCTCCAGGGGATCTTCCCAACCCAGGGATTGGACCCAGGTCTCCCTCACTGCAGGCGGATTCTTTACCAGCTGAGCCACCAGGGAAGCCCTTTGTCCTTTAAGGTTCAGAACAAATCTCACATTCACCTTAAAGTCTCTTTCCTTATCCATTTTCCTGTCCCTTCTCTAAAATTCCCTATGCTGCTGCTGCTGCCGCCAAGTCGCTTCAGTCGTGTCCGACTCTGTGCGACCCCATAGACGGCAGCCCACCAGGCTCCCCCATCCCTGGGATTCTCCAGGCAAGAACACTGGAGTGGGTTGCCATTTCCGTCTCCAATGCATGAAAGTGAAAAGTGAAGTCGCTCAGTCGTGTCCGGCTCTCAGCGACCCCATGGACTGCAGCCCACCAGGCTCCTCTGTCCATGGGATTTTCCAGGCAAGAGTCCTGGAGTGGGGTGCCATTGCCTTCTCCAAAATCCCCTATAGCTTATGCTAATCTTTGTTCACTTAGTATTTTTCATTTATTGCTTTTATCATGTTTTTTCATGGTTGTGATTTCTCCAGTTGTATTGATTAAATACACATATACCTATGTAGATGTGTGTGTGGGGTGTGACCATACATCTTTCTTAGCTGATACATAAGTATTGGAATTGTTTCCTTTGCCTTCTGTATGATGGAATTAAAGTAATGGTAAAGAGGGAGGGCTACTTTATTGCTATAAGAGTACTTTTTCTCATTACAACAGAATGTACTTTTATTCACTATTCATAAGATGAAGGTGTATAAACTGACTTTTGTATTAGTATGAAACTTCAGATAATGCCTGTTGCTGCTAAGTCACTTCAGTCGTGTCCAACTCTGTGCAACCCCATAGATGGCAGCCCACCAGGCTCCTCCGTCCCTGGGATTCTCCAGGCAAGAACACTGGAGTGGGTTGCCATTTCCTTCTTCAATGCACACATGCATGCTAAGTCACTTCAGTCGTGTCCAACTCTGTGCGACCCCATAGACAGCACCCCACCAGGCTCCTCCGTCCCTGGGATTCTCCAGGTAAGAATACTGGAGTGGGTTGCCATTTCCTTCTCCAGTGCACACATGCATGCTAAGTCATTTCAGTTGTGTCTGACTCTGTGCAACCCCATAGACAGCACCCCACCAGGCTCCTCCACCCACAGGATTCTCCAGGCAAGAATACTGCCTATATGTCCTAATTGTTTTAAATGCTTAAAGAGGACAAGCAAAAAATATTGCTCAACGTGAAAACTGTTATCAAGTGGAATAAAAACTATATCATGTTAAAGAAAATCAATTTGGGGGAATTTAATTGAAAACAAAAATACAAGTATTTTGAAACCATTCTTTACCATGTATTTTGTAACCATGATCTTTGGAGTAAATTTTAATCCTTGAGAACTATATAAAAGGAATCACTATTTTTTCCCCTAAGTATACTAAAATAAAATTTAAGGACATTTTCCTTAATGTAAAAGTATTTGCTAAAGTAAAATTCTCTTTCACATTAAGTTGCCAATATATAGTTGATACACCTTTTTTCTTATGCACTGTCAATGTCAAAGCCACATCCTAAATTTAAAATATCTGTGAGTCCTCCATGGGACTATTTGTAAATGTTTTACATACTACAGTTTTGAATAAACATAGCACCTAGCTCTAGAGTATTAAATGTGGAATTTAAAATGACTTTTAAAAGTAAATCTATACTATTAGTTTAATAATGTCTGAATAGCTTCTTGCCCTTCATAGGTAGGGACCCTGTTATCCACAGTTGCTGCTATAAAGGATTTAATAAATGTTAAATAACTTTATAAAGGTTTGGAAATTCCCTATCACTTACATTACATGTCTGTATATAGAGATAATGCCTCATTTGTAAAATGAGAGGTGAGAAGAGGTTTTGTCTCTAAGATATTTAGATTTCATTTAAAACAATATATGAGGCAGCTGAAACAGGGCATTTTAGGTCTTTTTTATTTCTCTATATCACATTGCTAACTCAAAACAGGAACCTTAGAATTCTTCCCTGAAAGTATGTAATCAAAGAATCGGATTGAAAATTATTCAATTTCCAGATAAATACAGATGGGAAAGTGATCTTGCCCAAGGCGAAACACTATTCTTCAAGAGAAGTCACTTAACTTACTAGGCTTCAGTTTACACAATCTATGAAATTTGGGAAATTATATGAAGGAATAATGTATGGCTAAAATGCTAGGATTTTTATGATTAACTTTTTTGTCAATGGAGGAAGTAGTGGCATGTAAGGGGCGAGGATCTGCAATTTCACTGCCTAAGTTGCAGCTGTATGACCTTAATAAGGTCATGGCCGTTTTCTCATCTTTTAACAGAGATAAAAGTAATCTGCCTTACAAATTATGGTTAGATAAGAAAATGCACATTAAGTCTTTAAGAATACCTGGGATTTAGTAGGTAGCTCCTATTTTGCCAGGCTTCACACATCCAGTAATTTGGCAGGGGGGGAAAAATGGTTCAGTAGGTAGTATTGGCAACTGACACATTAGTATGTGCCAGGCCCTATTCCAAATGCTTTCCATATTGTTTTAATCCAATGAAGCAGTGCTATTCTTATCCACATTTTACCAATGAGGGAACAAACAGTAAAGTACTTTGCTCAGTTCATGGAGATAGTAAGTGAAGGCACTAGAATACTAGTGCTAGAATACTAACTCAGCTCAGGTGATAAAGCTCCAGAGACCATTCTCTTAACCACACTGCTGCAGTTGCTAAGTAACATCCTTAAGGCGATGGGGGAGCCAAGATAACACAATCAAATTTACCAGTTAAGCAATACCTGTGGGCAGTCAGAATCTACAGCTTTAATATTAACCACCTTCAAATTATTTCAAGTAAGACCATATTTTAAACTAACAGCAAATGTTTATTCATGATTGAAGCCAGAAGAATTTATAAACGCATTTTAATACCTTGCTGATAAAATAACATTACATCTTTGCAACCTTGTAAGGAATACAGAAGATATTGTAAAGGCTTTGTGTATCTACTATAACCAGGTAATCAGAACACACATACACACATACACCACCACCCACTTTAGTGTTACCCCATACCAACTTTTCAGAAAGGCCATCTTTAAAGCTCTACTGGATAACTGAGTAAATAGAGTCCGAAAGACTGGGGAGAAGGGAAGAAAGAGATGAAAATGATAAGCAGCACACATTTCAAAGCCCACTTATAAGCACACGACATTATGAATATTGAAAAAAAAGGGGTGGGGGGAAGGCAATTAAGCATTTTCAGAGAGCGTATTTTGGCAATATTCAACGCATAAGGAGGCTGTGCTTGGGACCATCCACTCTCTCCAGCTTCTCAAAGTGTTTCCTGGCATTGCGAATGTTGATCAGAGTAGCCGCAGAAGGGATCGACGGATCCGACATAACCACCATCACGTACGTGTTTGATGTGAAGATGTCGATGAAAGCAGCGAAGTTAGAATTCCTGACTTCCATGCTCTGGAAAGAAGCGGCCAATTTACTGCAGCTCAGCTTGAACTGCTTAATTATGTTGCTGATCTTCTCGAATCGGTGGACATCACGCTGCTCTTTGCACTGGTAATGGGAGATGACCAAGAACGTGGCTCTCTCGAACAGCAGAACTTCATCGGCCTCAATAATCTGGGCAAAATTCCTGAGATTCATCTCCAGCTGCTGGACATTTGGAATCAGCTGATAGACAATACTGGACCAGGCTTTGTAGAGCGTTTCATCCCAGATGGATGTTCGAAAACAAGCACACTCCAGCGGGCGAGACAAACGCCTCAGGTCTTCCTCTCGCTCTTTAAAAATCAGGTCACGCTGATCTTCCTGAACCAGATCCATCTTGTGCACCAAGCAGAAGATTTTGGCATCAGGAGAGTTCTGGAGGATGGCCTCCAGACACGACTGGTAATAATGCATGTCCTTTTCCAGTTCACGGCTCTCCACGTCGAACACATAAATCAGAACCTCGACATTACGGAAGATGTTGTCTCGCTGGCTGGTGAAGTAATTTTCCATGAAGGTGTCCTGACCGCCACAGTCCCACAGATTCAGCACTAGGTTGCCCAGGAATCGGACGTGGGAGTGCTCCACATCAATGGTGGCACCCAGGCGCCGGGTGTCGCGAGCGATGTAATTGGCAAAGATAATCGACCTCATGCTGGTCTTCCCCGACCCGCTCTTCCCCATTAACAGCACCTTTTTCTTCATGGCTGTATTTGGCATCACCCGCCGGAGCTGCCGCGGACTGGGCCTCTGGGCGCGGCCTAACTGCAGCGCAGACGGAGGGAGGGAGAAGCCGGGGATTTCCGGGGCTCAGCCGGCTGGCCCGCGCCTCTGTACAGCTGGGGAAGCCGAAGGGCCGAGCTCGGCTCTGGGAAGGGCCGCGTCCGGTGAGCTCTTTCCCTGGGGAGAGCGCCACGGGGCGGACGGCTGCAGCAGCTCCGCAGAAACGAGCGCCTTCCGGGGAGAGAAGACTCTGAGCCTCGGCAGCCACCCACTTCCGGCGGCGATCTCGCGAGAACCCGCGCTCTCGAGCGTCGCTGCCGGAAGAGCTTTGAAAAACCGCTCTATTAATGAGACCCAGTACAAACCACCCGAAGGAGAGATTGGAAGGGGAACACAGGACTCGGGTGTTCTGTTCTCCTATTTAAACTGAGCTTACGGTCGCAAAATTGTACGTGCGTGGGCAGTTGGGAGAATTGCTGCCACCTCGTGGCCGGAAAAAGCACAGCACCCCACTATGGGCGGTGTACTTTTGGGTGGTTTTAACCTCCTGGCAACCCAGTCCAGTACTGTTGCCTGGAAAATCCCATGGACAGAGGAGCCTGGTAGGCTGTAGTCCATGGGGTCGCAAAGAGTCGGACACGACTGAGCAACTTGACTAACCTCCCCTGGAGTAGGAAATGGCAACCCACTCCAGTATTCTTGCCTGGAAAGTTCCATGGACAGAGGAGCCTGGAGGGCTACACAGTCCTTGGGGTCGCAGAAGAGTCGGACGCGACTAATCGACTAAACAAAAACAATGTGGTGATAGCACCTTAAACCTACTCTCTTAGTAAATTTCCAGCATTCAACACAGTGCTGTTAGTCATCGTGTTGTAGGTTAGATCTCTAGACTTATTCTTCGTGCGTAACTGCAACTTTGTATCCTTTGACTATTATCTCCCCATCACCCTCGTTTCCCCTACCTGGTAATAATTATTCTTTCTGCTGCTATGTGTTTGACTTTTTTAGATTCTAAAGATAAGTGAGATCATGCAAAGTTTTTTACTTTTTATGTCTGGGTTATTTCACTCAAGGCTGATGCCCTCCAGTTTCATCCCTGGTGTTGCAAATGACAGGATCTCCGTTTTAAAGATTGAGTAGTATTCCCGTTGTATATATGTAAATCACCATTTCTTCTTTTTTTTCAACGTAAACATTTTTCTTTTGTTTTTATGTTTAAAACAACATATCTTCATTTTCTGAACCACCAAGAGTATTTTCTAACACCATATTCTACAAGTGGATATTGACATACATTTTAGTTAAAATATATCAACAAAAGAATTCCTGCTGGAAGTTGAACATTTTGGGGTTTTCAGCTCAGTCGCTCAGTCGTGTCGGACTCTTTGTGACCCCATAAACCGTGGCATGCCAGGCCTCCCTGTCCATCACCAACTTTTGGAGTTCACCTAAACCCATGTCCATTGAGTTGGTGATGCCATCCAACCATCTCATCCTCTGTTGTCCCCTTCTCCTCCTGCCCTCAATCTTTCCCAGCATCAGGGTCTTCTCAAATGAGTCAGCTCTTCACATCAGGTGGCCAAAGTATTGGAGTTTCAGTCCCACCAATGAACACCCAAGACTGATCTCCCTTAGGATGGACTGGTTGGATCTCCTTGCAGTCCAGGGGACTCTCAAGAGTCTTCTCCAACACTACAGTTCAAAAGCATCAATTCTTCGGTGCTCAGTTTTCTTTATAGTCCAACTCTCACATCCATACATGACCACTGGAAAAACCATAGCCTTGACTAGATGGACCTTTGTTGACAAAGTAATGTCTCTGCTTTTCAATATGCTGTCTAGGTTGGTCATAACTTTCCTTCCAAGGAGTAAGCGTCTTTTAATTTCATGGCTGCAATCACCATCTGCAGTCATTTTGGAGCCCAGAAAAATAAAGTCAGCCACTTTTCCCATCTATTTGCCATAAAGTGATGGGACTGGATGTCATGATTTTAGTTTTCTGAATGTTGAGCTTAAAGCCAACTTTTTCACTCTCCTCTTTCACTTTTATCAAGAGGCTCTTTAGTTCTTCTTCACTTTCTGCCATAAGGGTGGTGCCATCTGCATATCTGAGGTTTTAGTATTCAGTTTATTTAAGTTCTTCTAGTACTTACATTGGATTATGGTGATTCCCCTCAGCCCCTTTCCACAGTGTTATTGAACTATGACATTGTATTGATATTCATTTTAGCTGTACAGCCTAATAATTTGATATATGTATATCTTACCAACTGATTACCACAGTAAGTTTAGTTAACACCCATCCCCTCACATAGTTGCAATTTTTTCTTGTAATAATAACTTTTAAGATCTATTCCTTTTAGCAAATTTCAAATATACAATATTGTTAACTATAGTCACCATGATTGACTATAACTATTTAGTTAACAATGCATTACATGCCCAGACTTATTTATGTATAACTGGGAGTTTGTACTTTTAGACCACT
This sequence comes from Bos mutus, assembly GCF_027580195.1. Taxonomy (NCBI): domain Eukaryota; kingdom Metazoa; phylum Chordata; class Mammalia; order Artiodactyla; family Bovidae; genus Bos; species Bos mutus. The sequence continues at coordinate 87,113,411 of NC_091624.1, read as the reverse complement.
TTCACCCACTTTTCCCACCTCCTAAAACCCCACCTCTGGCAACAACCAATATGTATATATGAGTTTAGATTTTTAGATTCCACATATAGATGAGATCATGTGTCTGACTTATTTAACTTAGTATAAGGCCTTTAAGGTCAATCCTTGTTATTGCAAAAGGCAGGATTTTCTTCATCTTTATGGCTGAATTTCCACTCTCCTTGATATTTATTGATATATTAATATCAATCATATTTTCTTTATTCATTCATCCTTCAATGGACACTTGGGTTGATTCCACCTCTTTTTTCCTTTTTTGACAAGTTGTGTGGCATGAGGGATCTTAGTTCTCTGACCAGGGATTGAACCTATGTCCCTGCATTGGGAGTGCAGAGTCTTAACCACTGGACTGCCAGAAAGTCCCTGATTCTCACTTCTTGGCTATTGTAAATAATCTTGCAGTGGACATGAGGGTGCGGATACCTTTTTGAGATAGTGATTTTCTTTTCTTTTACTATGTACCTAGAAGCAGAATTTCTGAATCATATGACAATTCTATTTTCAATTTTTTGAAGAACCTCGAGACTGTTTGCCACTGTGGCTGCACTGATTTGCATTTCCATCAACAGTACAAGGGTTCCTTTTCTCTGTATCCTCACCAACATTTGACATTTGTGGTTTTTCTAGTGATATCCATTGTAAGGTGATATCTCATTGTAGTTTTACTATGTATTTCACTGATGATTAACGATGTTGAGCATCTTTTCGTATGCCTGTTGGCCATCTGTATGTCTTCTTTGGGAACATGTCTATTTAGGTCTTCTGCCCCATTTAAAAAAGTAGGTTGTTTGTTTTTTTGATGTTAAGTTGTATCAGCTCAACATAAGGGGTTAGTATTTTGGGTATTAACCCCTTATCAATCATATAATTTGCAAATGATTGTCTTTTTGTTTTATTGATAGTTTCCTTTGCTCAGCTGGTAAAGAATCTGCCTGCAATGCCGGAGACCTGGGTTTTATCCCTGGGTTGGGAAGATCTCCTGGAGAAGAGAAAGGCTACCCACTCCAGTATTCTGACCTGGAGAATTCCATGGACTGTACAGACCATGGGTCCCAAAGAGTCAGACAAGTGACTAAGCAATTTTCACTTTCACTTTCTTGTACAAAAGCTTTTGAGTTTTTTTGTTTAGTTTTGCTTTTATTTCCTTTGCTTTTAGGAATTAGATCCAAAAAAATATTGCTACTATTTATGTCAAAGGGTGTTTGTTCTACTTTTATTTTCTTCTAGGAGTTTTATGGTTTCTAGTCAGTCTTACATTTAGGTCTTAATTCAGTCTGAGTTTATTTTTGTATATGGTGTTAGTTTCATATATAATGTTAATTTCATTCTTTTACAAATAGCTGTTCAGATTCTCCAGCACCCACTTATTGAGGAGGCTGATTTTTCTCCTTTTTTTATTCTTGCCTTTGTCTTAAGTGCATGGATTTATTTCTGGGCTGTCTTTTCTGTTCCGTTGATCTATGTGTCTGTGTTTGGAAGCACAACTGCTTTTTATGCATGAATTTTGAATCCTGCAACTTTACTGAATTTGTTTAATAGTCCTAAGATATGTATGTGTGTGTGTGTGTTTAGGGTTTTCTATGTATAAGATCATGTCACTGTACAGTGAGAATTTTACTTCCTCCCTTCTGATTTGGATTCCTTTTATCCTTTTTTTTGTCTGATTGATATTTACAGTATTTCTAGTACTGTGTTAAATAGAAGTGGCAAGAGTGAGCATTCTTGCCTTGTATTGAACCTTAGAAAAAAAGTTTTCTGTTTTCTCCCCCTTGTTTATAATGTTGTCTGTGACTTTTCGTAAATGGCGTTTATTATGTTGAGGAAATTTCCTTTTGCATCTACTTTGTTGAGAATTTTTATTATGAATGGAAGTTGAATGTTGTCAAATGCTTCTTCTGCACCTGTTGAGATGAACATGTGATTTTGATGTTTCATTTTAATGTGGTGTATCACACTGATTAATTTACATATGTTAAAAGAGCCTTGCATCTCAGTGGGGCAACTAAGCTATCTGTCTTACTGCTAAGCATGATGTTAGTTGTAGCTTTTTTGCAGATGTTCTTTATTAGGTTGAGGAATTGCCCTTCTTTTAAAAAGAATTTAATTCACTTATTTTTGGCTGCTCTGGGTCTTCAGTGCTGTGCATGGGCTTTTCTCTAGTCGTGGTGAGCGGGGGCTACTTTCTAGTTGCGAGGTGTGGGTGTCTCATTTTGCTGGCTTCTCTTGTTGTGGAGCACAGGCTCTAGGCATACCACCTTCAGTAGTTGTGGCTTGTGGGCTTGAGAGCATGGGCTCAGTAGTGGTACATGGGCTTAATTGCACGTTGGCATGTAGAATCTTCCTGGACCAGGGATTGAACCCGTGTCCCCTGCGTTGGCAAGTAGATTCTTAACCACTGGACCACCAGGGAAGTCCTCCAAAGAAGCTCCCTTCTTTTCCTAATTTCCTGAGGAATTTGTAAAAAAACAAAACCAAGAATGGGCATTGGATTTTGTTAATGCCTTTCCTGAATCACTGAGAGATCAAGTATTTTTGTCTTTCATTCTGTTGATGTGGTATATTACATTAATTGATTTTTCCAGTATTAAAACAGCCTTGTATTTCTGGGATAAACTCCTCTTGGTCATGGAATATAATCCTTTATATATATTGCTGGTTCAGTTTGCTGATATTTTAAAAAGAGATAGTGGTCTGTAGTTCTTGTGTGATACTTTTGCCTGGCTTTGGAATCAGAGTAATACTGGCCTTATAGAATTAATTGGGAAGTGTTTCTTTATTTTCTTTTTTAAATTTTAAAGTAATTTATTTTAATTGGAGGCTAATTACTTTATAATATTGTGGTGGTTTTTGCTATACATCGACATGAATCAGCCACTGGTGTACATGTGTCCCACATCCTGAACCCCCACCCACATCCCTCCCCACCCCATCCCTCTGGGTTGTCCCAGAGCACTGTCTTTAAGTACCCTGCTTCATGCATCAAACTTGTACTGTTCATCTATTTTACATATTGTAATATACATGTTTCAATGCTATTCTTTCATATCGTCCCCCCTCACTTTCTCCCACATAGTCCAAAAGTCTGTTCTTTATATCTGTGTCTCTTTTGCTGCCCTGCATATAGGGTCATCATTACCATCTTTCCAAATTCCATATATATGTGTTAATATACTGTATTGGTGTTTCTCTTTCTGACTTAACTTCACTCTGTATAATAGGTTCCGGTTTCATTCACCTCATTAGAATTGACTCAAATGCATTCTTTTTTCCATTGTGTGTATGTACCACAACTTCCTTAGCCATACGTCTGCCGATGGGCATCTAGGTTGCTTCCATGTTCTGGCTATTGTAAACAGTGCTGCAGTGAACATTGGGGTACATGTGTCTCTTTCAATTCTGGTTTCCTTGGTGTATATGCCCAGCAGTGGGATTTCTGGGTAGTCCTTTCTGGCAGTCCTTTTTCCAGTTTTTTTTTTTTAAGGAATCTCCATACTGTTTCTTTATTTTCTAAAAGATTATGTGTAGGATTTGTATCATTTCTTTCTCAAATATTTGATAGGATTCACTAGGTCACCCTATTTATCCTTCTTGATACTTAACACAGTCCATAATGATACTCTTGGGTAATATTTTGGTCACCTGCTTCTCCTATGTTAAATTCCGTGAGGCCTCTGTTCCTTGTCTCTGTCATTCAGTGGAGTGTCTGGTTCGTCATAAGAGATCAATAAGTGTTTGTGGAATGAATGAATGGTAGATGCCCAATTTACATGTCATAATGGGCTAGTCTTCTCCTGGTGCCAATGAAGTTAAGCAATTCCAAATGGTTAGAGATGCTAAAAAAAGAGACAATCTTGCTGAAGTACTTTGTACTCAGAGGAGTAACTGTAGATTTTTAACAATATTCCACAAAGGGTAGACTTTCAGGTGGTATATATAGCAGTACATTTGAATGGGTTATAAGGCTGGAAAAAAATTGTGTAGCTTCATTGAATGTCAATTTTACAAAAAGATTTTGGGGAAATATTAAAGATGGCCATATTGTTACTGAAACAGTGTGTGTGGGTCTGACTGCTTGCTGCCTCAAAGCCAGTAAACAGGCCAGTTTGGTGGAAAGGAAAATTTGCTTTAATTTGGTTGCTGGCAACTGTGGGGGAAGGGTGGTGGACATCTGTCCAAAGGCTGACTCGCCCCCCCACCCCCTCCCCACACCTGCCCCATCTTGCCAGCAACCAGTGGGGCAAGAGATTTTACAGGTAGAAGGAGGGGACTACATACGGAAACAGTACATGGCTCTGACAGTCATCTTCAAATTGGTCATCTGGGTAGTTTTAGGTATAGTTAATCTTCACTTCCAAGGTCTGTTTGTTCCCATTTCCTTGAGGCCAGTTCTTGGAACTGTGGCAGCTCGTGTCCTGGGTACAGTCTGGTCATTATGTAGTTAACGTCTCCACCTGGTGTTTTAGTATTTGTAAGACAGCTCACAGGATAGGGCTCAGAATATTATCTATAGTGCTGAGAAAGAACCAAAGGTCCTCAGCTATGCTTAGTGACTACATTTATTATTATTTAGTCTCTTTTGACTGTTTTCCTTTGTTTCTGCATTTCTCACTTCTCTGATTAAACTTATTCTTTGACTAAAGGTTTCCACAGACAAAAGGCAGGCAGAGGGTGTGGTGGGGGGGCAGTGGGCAAGGACCATAGATTCCTCTCTGCTTCAATATTAAGAAATGAATACAAAATTTTAAGATGAAATACCATTTTCAGTGGTCCTTAAGGTCTCCAGGTTACCCATTCATTCTTTTTCCTGGGTGGAAAAGTTTGAAAAGAATTCAAGGGCTTGCTCAACTCTAGTACTCAGTACCTGTGTTATCTTGGGTGAGTTTACCGCTTAGCTTCAGTTTTCTTATTTGTAATATGGGTATGATAGATTTATGTCAGTTTTAAACATAGACAAGAGAACTTAAGGGAAAGAACACAAAGCTGATAATGCATAGCAAATGACTGTAAATTCTTCATAGGAAGGGACATTTGGGAACCCAATTAGAGAGGTGTTTATACAGGTTAGAGCTGCATTGGCTGGAACTGATGAAACATGAGCAGTAAGTGTCACAAGGAGGCGGAGGAAAGGTAGTCTGTCCAGCACCAGCTCTACAGAAGTACTGGTGCTGAGGCCATTTTTGAGGCCAAAAATGAGGCCATTTTTATCCTTACCATCTTCATCTTTCAAGATCTCCACCCTCTCTTGAGAGCAGGGATGGGGGAAGTTGGGAGGGCCGTGGGTTAATTGACAAAGTTGCTACCTGTAAGGGTGGTCTGAATGGGGGCTGGAGGCATGAGCGTGCCATTCTTCTGGAAGAGTCATAGATAATCTTTAAGGACCAAGGGAAGGCTGGTGTTCATCACTGCAGTTCCTCTGTAAGGCCCATGTGATGTTCTCTGTTAATGACAAGGGATGGCATGCAGGCTTTTCCTTGGCTTCCAATATCTCCCACACTTTCATCTTGTCCCCTCAGGTTTCACCCTCCCCTTTCAGGCCCTGACCTCCTACTGAGAAGGCAAGGAGCAGCTTCAACTTCCCTGTTTTTAAGCATGATGGGTAAGCTTTGCTCCCCTCTGGATCTCCCGCTTTGACTTTTTAGAGCTGGGGTTGGCAAACTTTCTCTGTAAAAAGTCTTAACAGTAAATATTTTAGCTTTCATGGGCCAAGAGGCAAAATCAGGAATATTTCCACAAATTTTTGGACAAAATCCAAAACTTAATTTGTAGACGCAGAAACTCAGTTTTATAGTTTAGTGGGTCATGTTAGTTTCATGGGTCATGTAATATTTTTTCGATTTTTCTCAAACATTAAAAAATGGAGGGACTTCCCCGGTGATCCAGTGGCTAAGATTCTGCACTCCAATGCAGGGAACCTGGCTTCGACCCCTGGTCAGGGAATTAGATCCCACATGCCGCAAGTAAGAGTTCATATGCTGCAACTAAGACCCAGCACAGTGAAATGAGTATGAAAATATGTAACTATTTAAATATATATATATATATATGTATGTATAAACATTCTTTGTTTGCTGGCCATACAAAGACATGTAGCTGGCTGAATCTGGCCCGTTGGCAATAGTTTGCTGACCTCTATTCTGGAGCTTTACATGGAAGAAAAAAATCCAAACAAACTCTGAAGTCTTCTGCAGTCTAAAATGCCTCTGACTTACTAATGCAGTCTTTCACAAAAACTAATGAGGGTGACTTTCATGGTAGTCCAGTGGCTAAGACTCTGCACTCCCAATGCAGGGGGCCTGGATTCGACCCCTGGTCAAGGTATTAGATCCCATATGCTGCAACTAAGTGTTCGTAGGCCACAATTAAAAAATTGCACAAGCTGGAGTTGAAGATCCCACATGCTGAAATGAAGATGGAAGATCCCATGTGCTGCAACTAACACCCAGTGAAGCCAAACAAGTAAATAAATACATAACTATTATAAAAAACATAAAAAAGTTTCTTGGTTTGCTGGTCATACAAAGACAGGTGGCGGGCTGAATTCGGCCTGTTGGAAATAGTTTGCTGACCTCTATTCTGGAGGTTTGGGGCTTCCCAGGTAGCGTTAGTGGTAAAGAACCTGCCTGCCAATGCAAGAGACATAAGAGACGTGGGTTCGATCCCTTGGTTGGGAAAATCCCCTGGAGGAAGGCATAGCAACCCACTCTAGTATTTTTGCCCGGAGAATCCCATGGACAGAGGAGCCTGGTGGGCTACAGTCCACAGGGTCGCAAAGTGTTGGACATGACTGAAGCAACTTAGCACACACATTCTAGAGACTTACACGAAAGAAAAAAAATCCAAAAACACTCAAGTCTTCTGCAGTCTAAAATGCCTCTGACTTACTGAAGCAGTCTTTCACAAAAACTAATGGTGGTGGTGGTGGGGCCTCCCTGGTGGTCCCATGGCTAAGACTGTGCTCCTGGTGTAGGGGGCCTGAGTTCCACCCCTGGTCAGGGACTAGATCCAACATGCCACAGCTAAGAGTTCTCACCCACAACAGCGTCAAAGATGCCAAGTGCCCCCAACCGAGACCCAGTGCAGCCAAACAACCAACCAAACCAAACCCAAACATCTAATGCAAGAGTTAGGAAGTGTGGGGAAGATAAAGCATGGGATTGTCAACACTTGAAGCTCTCATGTCTCCTAACTGGAAAAGCATGTCTCTTTCCACAGCAGCTGCTAGAGCAGTGCCTCTGCAGCTTGCTTCTGATCCAAATCACTAGGCTTCTTGTTGAAACTAGGGTCCCAGATTAAAAAGTTTGATGCCAGTGGCTTCTGGGCAGGATCTGTAGTGGTTCTCAGGGTGAGAATAGCTGAAGAAACACTATACCAGGGGCTGACTGGTGATAGAGAGGGCAAAATAATCTCTCAAACTGTGCTTCTCAAAGTGTGGTCCCTGGCCTAGCAGCATCTGTGTGGCTCAGATCTTGTTAGGCCCACCCCAGACCTATTGCTAGGAGAAATATCAATAACCTCAGATATTCAGATGACACCACCCTTATGGCAGAAAGTGAAGAAGAACTAAAGGGCCTCTTGGTGAAAGTGAAAGAGGAGAGTGAAAAAGTTGGCTTAAAACTCAACATTCAGAAAACTAAGATCATGGCATCTGGTCCCATCACTTCATGGAAAATAGATGGGGAAACAATTTTTGGGGCTCCAGAATCACTGCAAATGGTGCCTGCAGCCATGAAATTAAAAGACATTGGCTCCTGAAGAAAAGTTATGACCAACCTAGACAGTATATTAAAAAGCAGAGACATTACTTTGCCAACAAAGGTCCATCTAGTCAACGCTATGTAGTCATGTATGGATGTGGGAGTTGGACTATAAAGAAAGCTGAGTGCCGAAGAATTGATGCTTTCGCACTGTGGGGTTGAAGAAGACTCTTGAGAGTCTCTTGGACTGCAAGGAGATCCAATCAGTCTATCCGAAAGGAAATCAGTCCTGAATATTCATTGGAAGGACTGATGCTGAAGCTGAAACTCCCATACTTTGGGCACCTAAAGCGAATAACTGACTCATTTGAAAAAACCCTGATGCTGGGAAAGATTAAAGGTGGGAGGAGAAGGGGATGACAGAGGATGAGATGGTTAGATGGCATCACTGACTCAATGGACATGAGTTTGAGTAAACGCCGGGAGTTGGTGATGGACAGGGAGGCCTGGCGTGCTGTAGTCCATGAGGTTGCAAAGAGTCAGACACGACTGAGCCACTCAACTGAACTGAGACCTACTGAATCAGAAACTTGGGGGTGGCTTGGGCAATCTGGCTTTCATCAAGCCAGGTGATTCTGATGCAGGCTCAAACTTGAGGACCACGGCCCAGCATCATTACTAGCACCTGGGGGAATGACTGAGCACCCAGTGAGCAGTTAAGCCCCTGGCGCCCTGTAACTGCTTTGTTCTCATAGAGCAAGGTCTATGGGGGGAGCTGCAGGCATGATTTCCACAAGAAAGATCTGGAAATGGTGTTTTAGTCCAGTCTTCTGGAAATCAGTGGGTGGGTGCCTTTCTATACCCAGGGGCACCATAGGTTCTAGAGATAAAAAATGCCACCTAGTGTGATGACAGTGGGGTTTTCAGCTTTTTTTGTCCACGTGAGCAGGCTGCTTGAGGACTTGTACACCCAGGAACTTTCCAAAGTCCTCATGTCCTTCGCTTTCCCTGGGATTTCAACAAGGCCCAGTGGGGGACCTTGGTCCTGGACCCGCCAGATAAGCCGCGGGAAGCTTCCTGACCTCACAAACGCAGGTGCTTGTGTCCTCACTGCCACCCACAGGTGTATCTCATGACCCGGGTGATGTCACAGAGGCCCCGCGGGCCGGGCTGCGGGCTTGTGCGTGGGTGGGGAGGGCAGAGGCCCGGGCTGCGCGCGCAGGGGGAGGTCGCCCGGCCCGCGCGGTCCACGCTCGGTGCTGCTCCCGTGCGAGGCCCGCTCAGGGAAGGAAACGCAAGACCGGACTTGGCAAAAGGGCCGCTTACGTTTTCTTTGGGGTCAGCATTCAGAAAATTTGCCAAGGCCCTCGAAACTTGGCGCGCTCCCCGAGGCAGTCGGGGTCTTGGCGGCGGCGGCGGCGGCGGCGGATGCTCGGCGAGGACTCCCAGGCCTCAGGATGGGCCCGACGAAGGGGAAATGCGTCTGTGAACTGTGCTCCTGCGGGTAAGGCTGCCGTGCGCCCAGGGCCCGCGAGCCTGGGTTTTCAGACTCCGAAAGTCAGTGAGACCTGACCCTGGGCTCCGGTGGCACCACGGTGGATGCGTCCTCTTGGTGTCATTTAGACTGGCGTGTTGCCAACTAGCAGTTACCGCGGCCGCGTTGAGTTAGTCCCAGCGATGGTGGCTGGGCCTTAGGGCGTCTCTGTGGTCCTTCCACGCAGAACTGCAGGGAGGCTGAAAGTGGGCACAGATACGTAGTTTGCGCGCACCCCACTGCAGCCCAGGGCGTGTTGGGCGAGGTCAGAAAACCTCTGGCCAGGTCGGGCCAAGTCTTGCATCTTTTGTTGGTTTGCTTTTGGAAGAGTGTGATGGGGAAGAGGAATCCTTTCATGTAACTGGAGTTTCTCACTCAGAGACATCGTCGCTACTTAGAAGTGTAAGGTATTTCTAAAATTCGTGTCCACAGTGGTGTAGAGTTGAACAAGAATAAGGAAAAGAAGCTATTTTTTCACTGTTCTGTCCTGGCCATTGCCTTTATTTATTTATTTTTTAAATTAAAAAAAATATCTTAATGGGAGGCTAATTACTTTACAATATTGTATTGGTTTTGCCATACATCAACATGAATCCACCACGGATGTACACGTGTTCCCAATCCTGAATCCCCCTCCCCCCTCCCTCCCCTTACCATCCCTCTGGGTCATCCCAGTGCATCAGCCCCAAGCATTCCTGTATCCTGCATCGAACCTGGACTGGCGATTTCTTATATGATATTATACATGTTTCAATACCATTCTCCCAAATCATCCCCCCTCTCCCTCTCCCAGAGTCCAAAAGACTGTTCTATACATCTGTGTCTCTTTTGCTGTCTTGCATACAGGGTTATCGTTACCATCTTTATAAATTCCATATATATGCATTAGTATACTGTATTGGTGTTTTTCTTTCTGGCTACTTCACTCTGTATAATCGGCTCCAGTTTCATCCACCTCATTAGAACTGATTCAAATGTATTCTTTTTAATGGCTGAGTAATACTCCATTGTGTATATGTACCACAGCTTATCCATTCATCTGCTGATGGACATCTAGGTTGCTTCCATGTCCTGGCTATTATAAACAGTGCTGTGATGAACATTGGGGTACACGTGTCTCTTCATACTTGGGTGAAGCTTGTGGTCTTGGAGAGATTGTGAGTTTTAGTCAGAGTTGTTGATTTCTCTCCTATATCTCACAATGCCTAAGGTGGCTTCTTTCACCTGCTTCCCAAGGACATCTTAGAAATTGTTGGGCTTGAGAACAGCAGAGGAGCAACAGAAAAGAGTGGCGGCTCTGGGGCCAGCCCTCCTGGATGGTTGCTAACTGTGGGGTCTTGGGCAGGTAATCCGTCTTCTCCAGGATTCTCTAAGGTTTCAATGAAAAAGTGTGTGTGAGACTTCTGTTAATGGATTGTGCTGGAAATGTGTTATCATGTTGGAAGCTGCAATAGGTGTTTGCCAGCTATGTTACATGAATATTGAAAATGGCATCCGGAGTGGGGAGATTTAAAGGGGACTCTAGAAACTGGGTGAGCAGCCTTACACATCTCGGGCGTCGGTGGGTGGTTCTCAACCTGGGCTGCTCGCAAGAGTCACCTGGGGAGCTTAAAACAATAGTGGTTGCCCAGGCTGTTAAATCACCAGCAGTCTTTGGGCGATTTTCCCATTTGCCAGGATTGGGAACCACTGAGCTAGATCAAGTAGAAGCATGGGTCTTGTTTTTAAGCTTTGTTAGGCAGATCCAGAGCAGTGTTGTAATCTGGGGCTAAGTTTCCACACTAGTGAGGGAAAACCTCTACGACACCCTCTCCTGGGGCCCTTCACATACCCTCTCATCTTCTCTTAAGATACTGAGTTATTCAGGTAGGACTGGGGCTTAATTTGTTCTCTTGTGGCTGTTGGGATTGAAATATCTGATGCAATCTCCATCTTTGCACAGTATCCATTCCCATTAGGAAGGCAGGACTGTTCATTTAAGAGGTGCAGAGGATATGCAGAGAGAAGTCTCTGTCCTAATTCTGTAGTAGGGGATATTCCTTCTCTGTTTCTCTTCTGTCCCTGAATATAGCTTATTTCCCATCAGGATGCAGAGTCTATCTGTGGGTCTCTTCTTTCCTTCCTCCTCCTGTACCTACCCTTCCACTCGGATTTCAGTCAGGGGTCTCTGGTTTGACTCTCACATCCATCAGCCTTTCTCTTCTTTTAGTCTCATTTCAGCTCTCAAAGTGCTTATTGGGCCATCTCTTTATTTCATCAACCTCAGCTTTAACCAGTCGGCATGATCCCTCTCTCCTAGTATCTGCCCCATTAATGTTGCCTTAGATGGTCCATTTACACTGGTTTTATTTATTTGTTTAATTTAATTTTTACTGCTGTATAGTTGATTTACAGTATTGTTTCTGTTGTACAGCAGAGTTAATCAGTTATACATATATCCACTCTTTTTAGATCCTTTTCCCATATAGTGCATTACAGAGTATTAGGTAGAGTTCCCTGTGATATACAGTAGATTCTTATTATCTACTTTACGTGTAGTAGTGTGTATATGTCAACCCCAATCTCCTCTTTCCTCCTTGGGAACCATAAGTATGTTTTCTGTGTTTGTGACGCTGTTCCCATTTTGTGAATACATTCATTTGTACCACTTTTTAAAGATTCCGCATATAAGCAATATCATGATACTTGTCTCTGCTTGGCTGACTTCACTCAGTATGACAGTCTCTAGGTCCATTCATGTTGCCGCACATGTCCTTCTTTTATGGCTGAGTCGCGTTCTGTTGCATCTGTGCACCACATCTTCTTTATCCACTCCTCTGTTGACGGGCATTCAGGTTACCTCCATGTCCTGGCTATTTTAAGTAGTGCTGCAGTGAACACTGAGGTACACATATCTTTCTGAATTATGGTTTTCTTCAGACATTTGCCCAGGAGTGGGGTTGCTGGATGACAAGGTAGCTCTATTTTTAGTTTTTTAAGGCACCTCCATACTGTTCTCCATAGCAACCACACCAATGTACGTTCTCATCAATAGTGTAGGAGGTTTCCCTTTTCTCTGCACCCTCTCCAACATTTATTGTTTCTAGATTTTTTTTGATGATGGCCATTCTGACTGGTGTGAGATGATTCCTCATTGTAGTTTTGATTCGTACTTCCCTAATAATTAATGATATTGAGCATCTTTTCATGTGCTTTTTGGCCACCTGTGTGTCTTCTTTAGAGAAATGTCTGTTTAGATCTTCCTATTTTTTGATTGGATGTTTGTTTTTTTGATATTGAACTGCATAGGCTATTTGTAATTTTGGCGATTAATCCCTTGTTGGTCACTTCATTTGCAATTATTTTCTCGCCTTTTGTGGGTTGTCTTTTTTTGTATATGGTTTCCTCTGCTGTGCAAAAAGTTTTTGAGTTTAATTAAGTTCCACTTGTTTGTTTATTTATTTTAATTTTCATTACTCTAAGAGGTGGATCAAAAAAGATCTTGCTGTGATTTTTGTCAGTGTTCTGCCTATGTTTTCTTCTAGGAATCTTATGGTTTCTTGCATTTAGGTCTTTAATCCATTTTGAGTTGTGTGTGTGTATAGTGTTAGAGTGTTCTGATTTCATTCTTCTACATGTAACTGTCCAGTTTTCCTAGCATCACTTATTGAAGAAACTCTCTTTTCTCTATTGTATGTTCTTGTCTCCTCCATCATAGATTGGGGACCATAGGTGCGTGGGTTTATCACTGGACTTTCTATCCGATTCCATTGATCTATAGTTCTGTTTTTTGTGCCAGTACCATACTGTTTTGAGGCACCTTTATAGTATAGTCTGAAGTCAGGGAGCCTGATTCCTCCAGCTCCATTTTTCTTAAGTTTGCTTTGGCTATTTGGGGTCTTTTGTATTTTCATACATATTGTAAACATTTTTGTTCTAATTCTGCGGAAAATGCTATCGTTAATTTGATAGGGATTGCATTGCATCTGTGCATTACTTTGGGTGGTATTGTCATTTTGACAATATTGATTCTTTTAGTCGAAGAGCATGGTATCTCTCTCTGTTTGTGTCATCTTTGATTTCTTTCATTTTATAGTTTTCTGAGTACAAGTCTTTTGCCTCGTTAGGTAGGTTTATCCCTAGATATTTTATTCTTTCTGATGTCATGGTAAATGGGATTGTTTCCTTAATTCCTCTTTCTGATCTTTCGTTGTCAGTGTATAGGGATGCAAGAGATTTCTGTGTATTAATTTTGTATTCTGCAACATTACCAAATTCATTGATGAGCTCTAGCAATTTTCTGGTAACATCTTTAATATTTTCTATGTCTAGTGTCATGTCATCTGCAAATAATGACAGTTTTACATCTCCAATTTGGATTCCTTTTATTTTTATTTGTTTGTCTCTGATTGCCATGACTAGGATTTTCAAAACTATGTTGAATAAAAGTGATAAGAGAGGACATTCTTGTCTTGTTATCTCGGGTTTAAAAACTTGAACCATCTCTTCCACCATCCCCAGCATCTAACCATCTTTAAAGTTTTGAGCCTTCCTCCTTTACAGACTATATTGGTCCCTTCCTTTTAAATCTCATTGTTTTCCCCTTGGGTCTCTAATGTTTAAGTTTGGAAATGGGTCCTTACGTACCTTTCCAGTTCTGTCTATGATCCCCTTCCATGAAACCGCTCCTTACACTGGATTGGGCTTCCTGTCCTCCCCTAAGCAGACCCTGTGGCTTCCTGTCTCTGTTCCCTTGCCTTTGCTGCCCTCCTTTTTAAGTATCTGTGTCCCTTCTCTGCTCCACGACCTTTTAAGGCCCTGTGTCAGTTGCACGTCTTGCTAACCCAACCCTGTAGCTCCCCATCAGAGAGGGACCCCATTTTATGTTAATGGTTCTCGTTACCTGCCTGCATGCTTTCTCCCCTCTTTGTGTATTCTTGGAAAGCAGAGCCCATGTTTTCTATTTGTGTGTGTGCTGTATAATATTAACACACTATTCTCTGTTGAGCAGTCAAAACGTATCTTTTTGAATAAATAGATGGATTTTGTTTGTCAAGGTGATAGGCTGGAATGGATTAGGGAGGCGAGCTCTGCTGTCTCCTAGATTAGCTACTAGTCATGTGTGGCAACTTCATCTAAAGTATTTAAAGTTAAATGAAAGTGTCAGTTCTTCAGTCATGTACTCAGTTGTGTGTGTAGTGTCATTCGAAATACTCAGTAGCTACATGTGTGCAGTTCTATTGCACAGTACAACCAGGGAACATTTCCAGCATTGCAGGGTTATATTGGGCATCACTGACCCAGAGTCTTATTATTTGGAAGTCTTTCTCCTCACCTCCAATTAAGCCTGTTCAGAAATGGGTAGGGAAGGAATGCAAGGAATTTCATAGGTGTTCTCTAAGCTATGGAAGTCAAACATTTTTTACTTTGCCAGCCTGAGGTTATGGGAAAAAGTGATGAGAAATCTAGCGGAAAAGCATGCGTGAAGATGAACCCTATGGTCAGATGAGACAACCTTTCTGTGGGAGAGGGGGGCCTTGATTCTGAGTGAGTCCACCTGGTCTCCTATGGCTTCAGTTCCCCCATGTTTTTAAAATTAGGAGGCCTGTGGGCCTGCCAGCCAGGGAGGGAAGCCCCTATCTCTTCTTTCCTCTTCTTTCAAAGGCTTTGAGCAAATAGTTCTTTAATGTCCTTTCAACTTTGATTTTTGAACACTTTGTTGTTCTTGTTGGGGAGGCTCAGGATGTACATGGAGCCCTGAATGGGTAGACTTCCTCCCTGGATAGGTAGGCTTCTTCTGTGGGAGCCGCTGCCGCAGGCTGGAGGAATAGAACTCTTGGAGACAGTTCTTCCTTTTGGCCACAAGATGGCAGCCTTCTCCTGACCAACTCACTGCCAGATCAGCCTAAAAGGAAAACAATACCTTGTTCTGGGTTTTTCTTTTCTTTTTTTTTAAAAATAGATTTACCTTAAGTTTTCTAAAATGAGCAGTTACAGTTAGGACCCAGCAGAGCTCAGGAAGTGGTATACATTGAGGGGTAGATCACAGATGACAAAGAGAAGGTGTTCAGTTCAGTTGTTCATTCATGTCTGACTCTTTGTGGCCCCATGGACTGCAGCACACCAGGCTTTCCTGTCCATCACCAACTCCCAGAGCCTGCTCAAACTCATGTCCATCGAGTCAGTGATGCCATCCAACCATCTCATCCTCTGTCATCCCCTTCTCCTCCCATGTTCTATCTTTTCCAGCATCAGGATCTTTTCCAGTGAGTCAGTCCTTCGCATCAGGTGGCCAAAGTATTGGAGTTTCAGCTTCAGCATCAATCCTTCCAATGAATATTCAGGACTGATTTCCTTTAGAATGGACTGATTGGATCTCCTTGCAGTCCAAGGGACTCTCAAGAGTCTTCTCCAACACCACAGTTCAAAAGCATCAGTTCTTTGGCATTCAGCTTTTCTTATAGTCCAACTCTCACATCCCTACATGACTACTGAAAACCATCGCTTTGACTAAATGGACCTTTGTTGGCAAAGTAATGTCTCTGCTTTCTAATATGCTGCCTAGGCCAGTCATAACTTTCCTTCCAAGGAGCAAGCATCTTTTAATTTCATGGTTTCAGTCACCAGCGGAAGTGATTTTGGAGCCCATAAAAATAGTCTCTCAGTGTTTCCATTGTTTCCCCGTCTATTTTCCATGAAGTGATGGGACCAGATGCCATGATCTTAGTTTTCTGAATGTTGAGTTTTAAGCCAACTTTTTTATTCGCCTCTTTCTCTTTCATCAAGAGGCCCTTTAGTTTTCTTCTCTTTCTGCCATAAGGGTGGTGTCGTCTTCATATCTGAGATTATTGATATTTCTCCTGGCAATCTTGATTCCAGCTTGTGCTTCATCCAGTCCAGCATTTCTCATGATGTACTCTGCATATAAGTTAAATAGGGTGACAATATACACCCTTGTCTTATTCCTTTCCCGATTTGGAACCAGTCTGTTGTTCCATGTCCAGTTCTAACTGTTGCTCCTTGACCTGCATACAGATTTCTCAGGAGGTAGGTCAGATGGTCTGGTATTCTCATCTCTTGAAGAATTTTCCGTAGTTTGTTGTGATCCACACAGTCAAAGGCTGTGGCGTAGTCAATAAAGCAGAAGTAGATGTTTTTCTGGAACTCTCATGCTTTTTCGATGATCCAGGAGGTGTTGCAGGTATTTAAATCTGGAGACTTCAACCCCTCATGAAACTTTTTAAAGAGCTTTGCTTGTTTTAAAAAACCAGACACATTTACCTGAATTGAGCCCAAGGCTTTCTGTCCACAACAGTACCCCAAAATCTGGCAACCAAAAATCTGGCAATTGGTTTATTACCATAAAGTGTTATAATTTCTTTTTCAATACAGTCAATGCCAGATAACCAAACATATTCATGAGATGTAGAAATACAGCAAGGTAAGCATTTAAAAATTGTTTCTAACCATCTCATCACTTTTCTTGACACAACAGCTTCTTTGAAGTGTCTGAGCGTTCGAGTGTAGAGACCCTGCTTTTGTACATACTGAGATTGTCTGAATGTCCCCAGCCCTTCCTGATCCTGAAAAAAATGCCAGACTTTCATAGTCTTCAATATTAGACCACCATTTCTCTAGTGTTTTGAAAATTTAAAAATTTTAAAACCATTTTCTCATATATTATTACCTTTGTCTTGCAACACGGGGAACGTTGCTTAGTTTGGAAATTCAATTCCTTGATCTTAGCCTTCATTTTCCCTGGGGGTGTTTTCTGTTTACAGAGCTGTTCTTATCCCAGATGACTAAATTTGCAACTGGGACAGGTGGGGTGGGGGGGAAGGGCTGAGGATAAAATAAATTGTTAATCAGCCTTTTAAAGCTAGAAGGGATCTTAATGGTTCCCAGCTTTTATTTTACAGACAAGGAATTTGAAGCATTAATTTTAATATCCGAGAACATATTTTATTAAGATTAAGGGACAATTAGGTCAACAGTTAAATTTTATTCATCTTTTACTGTGTATCAGACTGCTAGATGTTACAATTCAGTCTGCCATCTGCCTTCAAGTCATACTGGGTCATTTTTGACTGTAGATGATAATGGGAGGGCTCCTGTCCAGTTGAGAAATATTACCTAATGTTAAAAAATAAAGTATAATTCTAAAAGCCTTTTAGTAAAGTAATATAAATAGCAAATCTCTCTCCTGAGATTAAGTTGTAGTAACACTATTTTTTCTGAAATTCTTGTTAAAAAAAATTGTGGTTAATCAAGGGATTGATCCAGCTTACTTTTATATCTGATTATTTTATGACTTGCAGTACACTGTTTTAAAGACTTCATGCAATCTTGCAGGAAATTCCAGGCCTGGGTAATGTATCATGAAATATTTATGTAGCATTGGTAGTATGTGCAGCATTTCATAAAAAAGGTAGTCCCATAGAGGACTTGCAAATTGCTGAAAAGGATGTGGATTTGGCCCTTGCACGGGGCTGGGGAGGAAGGTGATCTCAGGGGCAGCCATGTATCTGCAACTTAAATCAGTTATGTTAACCAGGGAGGAACTTGTTATTTTAATTTTGGAAAATATTTTCTTCACATTGGTGGAAATTTCCTTAACCTTAGATTTTATTTTCTTAGAGTCTCTGTTACAAATTAAGAGGAAGGGGAAAAAAAAAATCGAGGAGTTGGTTTGATATTACATGTTTCAAGAAGAATTCTTGTTTTTAATTTAAATAAAATTGACTTCATAAATTCTTATTAAGAAAAAAAGACAAAGAGCAGCTTTTAATAGATGCTTGCTGGTGGCTTTTTATCTTTAACAGAATCCAGATAGAGAAGCCAAGTGGGGGGGCGGGGAACCTTTCACTTTAACATTGAATTATTTTTGTTGTAAACTTACGCACTCAAATGTTATATCCTGTTTAAAAATAATGGTATTTTTGTGATATCGGAATTAGTGTTTGTTCGTAAATACCTTTAATCTTATAAAAAGAGTATAAGTCAATATATATTATTAGTCAAATTTTAGATATTAGGAAATTGCAGAGTACAACTTTGTGGTAATTCAAATTACAGTAGTTAAAATGATCTACTTAGTCTTAGAGTTTCTAAGTGGATGAGTTTAGAGAAAGTGTGCTCCAATTCCGTCCTGCCCTGGATAGTTTTAAACACTGTTCCCTCCATCGATAACAAGTATCTCAGACTGGCCTTCAGATGAGAAGGTTCATTTGAGGAAATGAAGTGTCTCATGGGGAGGGGTGGGAGTAGCTAAGCTACAAATGCACAGGATGAATGTGATGAGTGACGCGGGACTGCAGAGGTGGCACGGACCACTGGGAGGGCGTGCTCTAGGAGGGGAATTGCTTTCCTGGGGTGGTCAGGAGAGGCAGTGCCAGAGTCAGAGCGCCTAGTTTTGAACCCTGACTCTGCTGCTTTGTGGCTGTGGAAGCTTGTGCAAGTGGAATGTGCTCCGTTGTGTCCAACTCTTTGCGACCCCGTGGACTGTAGCCCACCAGGCTCCTCTGTCCATGGGATTCTCCAGGCAAGAATACTGGAGTGGGTTGCCATTTCCTCCTCCAGGGGATCTTCCTGACCCAGAGATCAAACTGGAGCCTCCTGTGTCTCCTGCGTTGCAGGCAGATTCTTTACCACTGAGCTGTCAGGGAAGCCTGTGCAAGTGGAAGACGGGGGTGAAAACTGTGCTTAACAGGCCTGGTGTGGTATGACGAGCTCTGAAGGAAAACGTTATGGTGGTGGGGGCATGTCCACACCAGGAGCCTAGACAGAGATGTGGAGACATCACACCCACACGGAGCGCTCAGGGGCCTGTCAGGGCCTCAGAACGGGAGCTCTCAGGGCAGAGAGAGCCGTTGATGGATTGGAACAGGCAAATAACAGATAAAACACTCTTCTCCCCCAAAGAAGTACTTAAAGGAGCAGCATTTTCCTCTTTTTTCTGTTAAAATAAATATCCAGTATCTGAATCAGGCCTAACTTAAACCTGTTATTCAGTTAGATCTGAATGGATTTATAGTTCTTAATATATATTTTTAAAGTATATAGTCTCCATTTCATTCTTGGCATTTTTTGAAATTCAACAGATAACTTACTGATGATTTACTATGAGAGCCAGCTGGGTGCAGGACTTGGCAGAGATTGTGAAGCCAGACCCCGTGGGTTCAATTCCGAGCCTTTCTGCTCACCCGCGGTGTCTTGTCGAACCATCTGACAGCATAGTCTCCTCCTGTGTGCTAGTGTCCGCATCTGTAAAATGCAGGTGACGATAGGGTAAGACTCTGCTCTCCCAACGCAGGGGACATGGGTTGCTGCATGGTTTGGCCAGAAAAAAAAATGCAGATGTCAACAGAGCCTACCTCAGAGGGTTTTTGTGAGGATTGTGCCTTTATTAAGCAAATAAAAAAGGCCTGGCATATATTGCAAAGAGCGCAGATAAGTGTTATTCTATAAATATAAAGAAGATGTAGGTCTGTGTGCTAGGTTGTGAAGCTCTGAGAAGTGTGAACAAGATCTCCTCTCTCATGGAGAGCTTGCACTCTAGGAGAGAGAGTTAATTTTGTTTATTAACTGGTTGTTGTTAAGTTGCTCAGTCGTGTCTGACTCTTTGCAACTCCATGGACTGTAGCCCACTAGGCTCCTGGGTCCATAGGATTTGTCAGGCAAGAATACTGGAGCGGGTTGCTATTTCCTTCTCCAGGGGATCTTCTCGACCTGGGGATTGAACCTATGTCTCCTGCATTGGCAAGCAGGTTCTTTACCACTGAGCCACTTGGGAAGCCCTTAGTAACTGGTAGGTAGTTAAATGCTCTGCAGAGAATGAAAGCAGAGTGATGTGCTAAAGTGCTTGGGGAACTCAATTAAATGTGGAGGATAGGGATCGTCTGCAAAGATCGAAACTACCCTTGACACAGCTGGGAGGCTCTCAGTCCTTGCAAGACTGTCTATCTACACTGAGTCCAGCAATGACTGTATTTCTCAAGTTCTGACTGACAGTAACAGACTTTAAGTTTCTGTTCGGTTTAGGGCTTTCCAAGCCTTAAGTTCAGTGACCAGGGCATTAAAGGCATCCTTATCATATAACATTCTTTTCCATTCTATTCTGGAGTTTTCTTTATGGGCTGGTTCAGAATAACTTTGAAGCATCTGTAATTGTGTCTCTAAAAGGAAATGGCAGTGTTTCTAAATGGCTGTCAAGTTAACCACGTAGCCAAATCTATCCACGTAGTTTAGACATCCAGGTATCCAAAAATCCGTCATTCTTTTCTTTATTTACTGGCTGTGCTGGGCCTGATGCCGTGCGCCAGCTTTCTCCAGTTGCAGTGAGGGGGCCGCTCCTCCTCGTGGTGCACAGGCCGGGACTTCAGCCTCTGGCAGAAGCCGTTGCAGTGGTTCTCTTATTGCAGAGCATGGGCCCTAGGCACCTGGGCTCAGGAGTTGCAGCACACAGGCTTAGTTGCTCCACGGCCCATGGGATCTTCCCAGACCAGGGATCAAACCCATGTCCCTAGGATTGGTGGATTCCCAACCACTGGATCACCAGCAAAGTTCCAAGTCCCTCATGCTCAATCAAATTAAGTTGTAAGATACCTTAAATTTCTGCTTGTACTGGTCAGTTAATTTAAAAAATAGTATCATTTTTTAAAAAAACAAAATTTTTCCGCTTCAATTGTCCATTTTCTCCTTCAAGTATACTTTAACTGTGTTTTCCAAATAAAGCCTATAATATCTGAGAACAAGAACTCAAGATGAAAAGCAGAGAACTGATCAAATCCCTTGTTTGTTGTGTATCCTGCTTCAAATGGGAGGGCAGTGGATGGCGACAGGGAAAGAATTAGAGACAGTGAGTCAGTATGTTTGGATTCTAGTCCTGGTTTTGATTAATGATGAGGTTTGTGAAGTCGTTCAGGTCCGTTAACATCTTTGGACTTCTCCAAGTCAGTGATCATCAGTTTTGTTTGTTGATAACAGTGTGAAGGGGGTATCTCGTTGTAGCTTTGAGCATTTCCCTGATGATTTTGTAGTGGACATTTTTTCCATAAGCCTATGTCAGTTCAAGTCCTAGGCCCATTTTAAAATCAAATTTTTCTTTTTGCTATTGAGTTATATGAGTTCCTTTAGATGTTTTGGAATTTAACATTGGACATATGTTATCCTATTCTGTAGGCTGCCTTTGCATGTTGTTGGTGGGAATGCAAGATGGTGCAGCCATCATGGAAACAGTATGGTGGGTTCCCAAAAAAGCAAAAGTAGAGCTACTTGTATGATCCATCAATCCCAGTTCTAGGTTTTAATCCGAAAGAGTAGATATCAGGCTCTCGAAGAGCTCTCAGCACCCTCTTGTTTGTTGCAGCATTATTCACAATAGCCAAGGTGTGGAAGCAACCTAAATGTCACTGATGGATGAGTGGATAAAGAATATGTTGCATATACACACAGTAAAATATTATTTAGTTTAAAAAAATGAGGAAATGCTGTAATATGTGACAACACGGATGAACTTCAAGGATGTTATGCTAAGTAAAATAAGGTAGTCATAAAAGACAAATGTGATTGTACTCATCCTTCTGTCTAAAATAGTTGAATTCATAGAATCAGGGTGGAATGATGGTTGCCAGGGGGTGAGGGAAGGGGGGGTGGGGAGTTCACTATCAGCACACACAGTTCAGTTGTGTAAGATGAAGAACGTGGAGAGATTTGCTGTACAGCATGGTACCTGGAGTCACCAATACTGTATTGTGCACTGAAAATTAGAGGGATAGTGCTCATGTTAAGTGTTCTTACCACAATAAAACTAAAATAAAAAAAGTTAGCGATCATCAGACAATGAAGGTAGCCCCTATTGTCCATAATAGCTTTTTTTTCCTAGGCCCAGAGACTTTACGTCTCGGGGTTCTGAAGGTGTGTGCAGAGGTCTCCTGGTGCCTCTGTTGGTGATCTTGGAGAAGTGAGGGGAAAGTGGAGATGTGTCACAAAGCTGAGGGTGGACAGCTGTCCTCTAGACTTTGCCAGCACTTCCTGAGGAGCCGCTTAGAATGAGTGAGTGTCCTTCTCAGGCCTCATGATGTTTGATCTTGGTGGTATGTTTGATGCGTGTGTAGGTGCCTAGCCCTAACTTTGCATTGCTTACCATTTTTGTTAACCAAAGAAGCTACCAAGAGTTCAGTGGAGTTCAGTTTCCACGTTTCAAGGGGAAGAGGGCCTGGTTGGATCAGCCTATGACCGGGTTCCTCTGGCATCCAGGGTCAGTTGAGTTTGGTCCTTGGTCCAATCAGTTGAGTTGTGGGAGTTACATGATCTAAACTGAGCAGTTAGAGAAAGGGGCTATTTTGTGTAAGAGGGGAGGGGAAGGAAAAAAATGATTAGAGAAAGGATTGGCCTCTTGTCAAATTATCCTTGTAGGTAAAGTTAGTGAAAGATGGATTAGATGATAGTATAATGAGGTGGATTCCTAGCTCATTGAACAAGCAGGCCCATTAGAGTGTTGACTGATGGCTTTTTGCCTGCTTGGAACAGTATCACTAGCACCATGCCACAGGACTCTGTCATCAGCTCTGTCCAACATTTTTATCAAAACTTGGATGAAGACATAGAAGTCATCCTTATCACATGTACTGAAAACACAAAATGAGAAGAAGAGAGCAAGTGATAGACGACAGAATCAAGATTCAAACTTATCTTGACAGGCTGGAATGCAGGGCCCAAAACCAAGCTGAGACTTAACAAGAGTAAACATGAAGGTCTACAGTTGGGATGAAAAATCAGTTCTAAGTATTCATCATGGGAGACATTTATCTTGGCCATAGTCTGTGAAAAGGTCTTGGGGGTTTTGCTTAACCACAATTTAATATGATCCTTTAAAAAATATTTATTTGTTTGGCTATGCTGGGTCTTAATCACAGCACGCGGGATCTTCGATCTTCATTGCGGCATTGGGGATCTCTAGTTGTGGCACGGGGACTCTTAGTTGTGACATGTGGGATCTAGTTCCCTGACGAGGGATGAAACCAGGGCCTCCTGCACTGGGAGCACAGAGTCTTAGCCACTGGACCGCCAGGGAAGTTCCACATTTAGTATGATCTTAATGGTGTGATGTGACTGATAAGAAACATTAATTTTGTTTCAAATCAAATGGCAGTAGGGTGTGCAGGTCAGCAGATATAATTATGTCCTTGGACTTGGGCTTGATCAGATCTCAGCAGAAGGCTGCTTGTCCATTTGGGCACTGTATTTTTTAAATAATACCAATAAGTAATCACGAAGGTCAGGTTATGGGGAGTGTATTCTGGAAGTGAGAGAACTTGAACTTGACAAGATCAGTGGATGGATAGATAGTCATTTAGGCTTGTTCTGGGTTGTTAGGAGGGCAGACCTAAGATCACTGAGTGGTCACTCCAGGAAAGCTGAACTGGGGCCAATACAAAGAAAGAAGAATTTTGCAGCACTGAGAACTATAGGGACTGGAAGGGGCCAGTCTTTGGCCTCTGAGCTGGGTGTGTACCCGTTGGGGTCCTGTGGCAAGGGTTCAGGAGCTTTGACGAAAGGATCTATAGGGTTCCCTTCAGCACGGAAAACCCAGATTTCTGGAAGGGGAGAATAGCATTTATTCTAATATGATGATTAAACTTGAAAGACTACTGCGGAGGAAAGAACAATGGGTGCATGTGATATGAAGAATAAGCTGAGATCCGTATGTGCCTGGCAAACCAAGGAAGTTAAGACAGTTAAGGCGTTTCTATTTAACGCTTAAAGCATCGGTGCAGCATGCTTGCGCCTCGTGGCCTCATCCACTGCTCCTGCTGAACCTGCCTCTGTGCTTGGTACCCCTGGTTTTCTGAGAGCCCTCTGATAACCTTCAGGTAATTTATAAAGAAGCTTTGTCTTCACTTCCATAACTTTCCCTGGTTATGTCCACATATAGGAGTTCATGTATAGGAGGCTTATGTGGGCTAGTCTGGGACTCTAGCCACCATGTGAAGCAATATTTCTGTGGAAAATGTATTCAAGTCTAACAGCCAGTATATGGAATTAAAAAAAAAAAATATTTTGGACTGGCTGGGTCTTTGTTGCTGTGTGCAGGCTTTCTCTGGTCGCAGCGGGTGGGGCTGCTCTATGGTGCGAGGTCTTTTCGTTACAGTGGCTCCCCTTGTTGAAGAGCACAGGCTCCGTAGTTGTGGCCCAGGTGCTTAGTTGCCCCATGGCATATCTTCCTGAGCCAGGGATCGAACCTGAGTCCCCTGCATTGGCAAGTGGATTCTTCACCGCTGGACCACCAGAGAAGTCCCAGCAGATGGACTTTTGAGATGTGTTTCGTTCTTGCGCTAGGGTGATCCATGCGTCTCTTGCCTTGTGACGTGCCACTGCACACCACCTCGAAGCCTTTTCTAAGCCGGGCTGTGGGCTTGGAAGCTCTCCTTGCTCTTTGCTGCCAATGATGGCAGTTCCTGAAATTCTGACACTTGCATGACTCAAGCCTTCCTGTTTCGCTTCCACTGCTCAGTCTAGAAATAGATTTTATTAAGGTGCTTTCTTCTCCAAAAGGAACGTGAGGAATCTTAAATAAGCTCACATAATACGGTACCATAAAGCAAGCCTCAGTGACTAGGTCCAGGTCTTCCATCCTTGTGGTGCAGTTGGGTGTCTGCTCGGAGTCATCACCGTGTGTGGATTGAGGCTTTCTGTTCTGCTGCCCTTTGCTTCTGAAGCTTCTAGTCCCTGCCTGAGGTGTAGGAACTTGGTGTGGTTCCATCCTCTTTTAATGATGCTGCTGGTACCAACAAGAGCTTTTAGAATGGTTTTAGTATACAGAATTCCTGGCTGAAGCAATGGAAATGGGCATTGGCTGGTTTAAGCAGGTTTAAACAAATGAAAAGCTGTAGTGCAGTGAAACGGAATAACTGGGAAGAGTGAAGAGCCTTGGATGGCAGATGGGAGGGTAGGGAAAGAGGCCAGAGGGTCAGAGCCACAGCCCAAGTCCCTCTCCAGCAGCCACCCGGTGAGGACGCTGCTGGTGCAGCTGCTGCCCCGGACACAGTCCTGTCCTGCCACCGCCCCTCCTTGGCGACAGGTTCTGCACTCTAACCCCGCTTTGTATTTATTTTTGCATCACTTGTTCTACATTAACATTTCCAGATTGAAGTTTCTTTCCTTTTAAAAACATCTATTTATTCGTTTTGCTGTGTCTGGCCTTAGTCGTGGGATCTTTCGTGGTCAGGCGCAGACTCCCTGGTTGTGGCGCGTGGGCTCTGGAGCCAGTGGTCTCAGCAGCTGCAGCACCGTTGCCTCGTGTCACGTGGGATCTTAGTTCCCTGACCAGGGACTGAACCTGCATCCCCTGCCTTGTAAGGTGGATTCTCAACTACTGGACCCCCGGCAAGTCCCCAGACGGGAGTTTCTGATGTGCTGTGCTGTGGTCACGTGCTCGGGCCTCTCTGTGGAGTTGGGGGCTGGGAAGGATGTTTTACTCTTTGGTTTCTGGAGGTGGGAAACACCTCTCATGAGGTAAACATCATTGGGAATCCCTCAAAGGAAGGGTGTCAGATGTTAGGCAGTTAAAAAAAAAAAAAGAAATTGCTGCAAATTAGTTTGTTTACATTTCTGTACCAACATAGGAAAATAAAATTAGAGCAGGGATTCCCTGGTGGCTCAGACAGTTAAGAATTTGCCTGCAATGCACGAGACGTGGGTTCGATCCCTGAATTGGGAAAATCCCCTGGAGAAGGGAATGACTACCCACTCCAGTATTCTTGCCTGAAGAATCCCACGGACAGAGGAGCCTGGCGGGCTACAGTCTGTGGGATTGCAAACAGTCGGACATGACCGAGCTACTAACACTTTCCCTTTTCTCAGCTGTGGCCCATTTTGGCATTTTCGATGTGGAGAAGACCTGTCCTGTGCATGGTTGGATGTTTAGCTGGAATCCTGGCCTCTAACCACTAGATACCAGTGGTACCAACCCACTGGGGACAGTAAAAATTGTTTCCAGATATTTCTACATGTTCCCTGGGCGGGGTGAGTGGTAAAATCGCCCCGGTTGAGAATCACTTGGCTAGAGGCATTCTCAAACCACGGATTATGATTTGATAGTCTTGCAGTGATGGCTGCATTGCAGGAATGAATCTTATACTATTGTCCTTGGAGAGACACACAGCTTTCCCCACTGCATGCAAAGGTTTGAAATTTCAGTGTTCTCCAGCTTAAGTGTGCTTAAGAATCTGCTGGAAGGCTCTTTGAAAGACATGAATTCCTGGGCCCTGCCTCCATATAGTTTGACTCTGTGGGTCTGAGGTCCAGGAATCTGCAAGTTTTAACACTAAACCCTCATGATTCTGATGCAGGTGGGCTGCAGAGCGCACGTTAAGTAACACACAGCTCCTTCGTGGAGAATTGATCTCAAAAACAAAAGGCATGTGTTTCTTTAAGGAGAAGAAACATGGTTTTGAGCCTTTCAGATCTTTCCAGTCATTGATTAAAAAGAAGCAAGGTAAAGATGTGGTCTGTTCTTCCAGGAGTTTTTTGGCAAGGGTTGTTTGGACCTAGCCTTGACACGTGATGCCGGCACTCATCAGCCTTCATCACCATCAGCAAGAAGTGTCTTCTGTTTGGAGCTCTGCCTTGCCTCTCAGTCCCCCTTGGGACAGGACCTCTCACTTCAGCCCCTCTTCCCTGCCTGCCTCCTGGCCCCCCTTAAGTGTGAGTCAAATCTTGCAGGGAGGTTTTAATGCTTTCCAGGTCTCCCTGGCCTGTCTCGTGGTCTTGTTCACGGAGGCCCTCACCTCCACAGGAGCACAGTCAGCACCACTGGCTTCACTTCCCCTGTGGAGCCTCCATGGTGGGAGGTCTCATATTCTGATTGTGGGCAGAGGAGACATCTGGTAATACCTGAGACAGAGCTGTGGCCGTCCTGATACTCTGTGCTCTTCTCTCAGGAACCCTTCAATCTGAGCAAGCCGATTTCACCCACGGATACAGCATCCTGCTGTGTGTGGGGTGGAGGTGGGGAGATGGTGCTTACTTGAGCTCCTTGGTTCTGTCTTTATTTCTGCTGTAGCTAGGACTAGTCACAGTGCTATTTCCAACAGCAGTTTTTCTAAAACTTGGATCAGGCTGTGGCTTTCGTTCAGACTTTGATAGCTGTCCATCAGTAGAGGACAGACTATCACTCAAGAGCCCACCTGCCTTTCTAGCTGTTCCCTACTTGGACCCTGAGTTCCAAGCTCCCCACGCTGTGCTGACACCGGTATACTAACTATCCTTGGTGTGCTAATGATTCTACCAGCCTGTATTCCAGGCTCACCAGACTATTCTACAAACGACTGTGCAATACCTGGTTCACAAATGGGGAGCTTGCCAAATATTTCCCTCGAAAAAGGAACTGGTTGGGACTTCGCTGGCAGCCCAGTGGTTAAGACTTCGCCTCGCAATGCAGGGGTTGCGGATTTGATCCCTGGTTGGGGAGCTAAGATCTCACGTGCCTTGGGACCAAAAAACCAAAACATAAATCAGGAGCAATATTGTAGCAAATTCAAGAAAGACTTAAAAATGATCCACATTATAAAAGAAATCTAAAAAGGAATTGATTGCTAGCATGTGATATTTCCTGATTTTTAAGAAGTCTGCACCTTGTTTCTGTAGAAAAATGAAAAGGTGTGACAGTTAGTTGCCCACATTGGAGTGGTGACCTTCTGCTCTTGCCCCAAGCAGGGGCTTGTTCTTTCCGTGGTATCCCTGGATAAAGGAAACTTCGTGAAACTTTACCTTCCCATTTCCCACAAGAGGGCAATATAATCTCTCAAAAAGTGAAAGGGACTAAAGCTGCAAAATCTACTAGCCTGGCCGTTACTGTTGTACGGTTATTTGGGTGCCCACCTGCATTTGGCATGCTGAATGGGCTGTGTGCACCTCACACTTTCACAAACACTGTTGTCTCCAGATCGTAGCTCATCTGAAAGCCAGTTTGAGCTAAACCGTGTGCAAGCAGGACCTACAGTTAGCTTCTGCAGCCACCCTTCAGTCTAGGTGGAGGGCGTTGGAAGTCTGATGCGGGCTGATGGAACAGGATTGTTTCTGGGAAAATGTCTGATTCGTAGAGACAGCATTGCTTTCTGTGGCAGTGCTTCTTGCTGGCAGAGGATCTTTTCAGCACCCCAAGAGTAGAGCCGTCACCCCTGGGTGTGCCTTAGCACTAACCAGGCCAAGGGAGACTGGTGTGCTAACCAAAATGCCTATTTCTCAGTTTAGAATGAGACACATCTGCTGAGGAGGCCTAGAAAATCGCTTTTGCTGGCCAGAGTGTACTTTCCTTATAGAAAAATTAAGAGTAGGAGCCAAAATATAGTTGCCAGGTTGCTTGTATGAGTTCTGAGCAAGGAGAGTGCAATGAATCGTGGGTTTGGAGATCCCGTTGTGATGTTCGGACGCCCCGCCTGCAGTGCGGGGCTGGCTGGGTGGAGAAACTCTGCCCACCTTCCTAATGGGAGCAATGTGGCGGGCGCCTTGCTGGCTTGCCTTTGACTCGGTCTGTGCCCTGCTCCCTATTGTCCATGCCAGACTCACAAGTCAACGGATAATGCCATAAATCACTAGATTACATTCACATGTTCCATTTTTCACTTTAGGTCCTGTTTACATTTTATCTATTACAGATGATTTTAATAACTTTAGGCCTAAGTATGTAGGGGGGATGTTAGAGATGAGGCCCCTTAGCACTTTTGAATGTGCCTGAAGACATCAAAAAGGTTTAAGAAAATAAAGCTGGCTCTTAACTGCACATGGTGACTAAGTACAGATAAGTGGAAACAAAGGTTCCGAATCTCTCTCTCTCTATTGGCTTTCTTCTCTTTGCTTGCCTTTGGTTAGAACAACAAGGTGGCTCGTCTTTGCCTCATTTTCCCTTCTCATTTCTTTTTTATCCATCCTTAATACTGGTAAGATTTGAAATTGTTCAATAAGAATGTGAAACTATGGAAAGTTGGGGGAAGAGAGCATACATGGAATAATTAGGTATTGGGTTTATGCGGGAGACCTGGGTTCAATCCCTGGATTGGGAAGATCCCCTGGAAAAGGAAATGGCAATCCATTCCAGTACTATTGCCTGGAAAATCCCATGGACAGAGGAGCCTGGTAGGCTACAGTCCACGGGGTCACAAAGAGTTGGACACGACTGAGCGACTTCACTTCACTTGGATTGGTTGTTAAATTTGTAAATTTTTTTTCTGTGTCAGTTTGGGTTGAATAAATAGTCACATGACATTAGATAAAGTTAATACTGAATTAAAGATACATACACACTAGCCTATGAATCCTGTTTTTGACTTTAGTTTCCACTACTTTGTCTTCAGTCAGAAAGGATGTTGACCAAGCCTCAGGTCTTACAATCTAAGACTTAATTCTGTACACATGACAGATGCGAATGCTTTCCCGGAAACATTTTTGTTTTCATTCCTGTGTTCAGTTGAGGGGGCATCTCCACAGGCTCCAGGGTTTGTCTTCTTCAGTTCATTTGTTGTTAGAATTTTTCATGGTCCTTGGGTTCTGGTGCAAAGGGAGGAAGAGACACATGTGTGGTCGTACCCAACCCTACCTCCCTCTTCAGAAAACAGTGGCCATGGGCTCAAATTGCCAACATCCGCTGGATCATAGAAAAAGCAAGAGGGTTCCAGAAAAACGTCTATTTCTGCTTTATTTACTATGCCAAAGCCTTTGACTGTGTGGATCATAATAAACTGTGGAAAATTCTGAAAGAGATGGGAATACCAGACCACCTGATCTGCCTCTTGAGAAATTTGTATGCAGGTCAGGAAGCAACAGTTAGAACTGGACATGGAACAACAGACTGGTTCCAAATAGGAAAAGGAGTACGTCAAGGCTGTATATTGTCACCCTGCTTATTTAACTTATATGCAGAGTACATCATGAGAAATGCTGGACTGGAAGAAGCACAAGCTGGAATCAAGATTGCCAGGAGAAATATCAATAACCTCAGATATGCAGATGACACCACCTTTATGGCAGAAAGTGAAGAGGAACTAAAAAGCCTCTTGATGAAAGTGAAAGAGGAGAGTGAAAAAGTTGGCTTAAAGCTCAACATTCAGAAAACAAAGATCATGGCATCCGGTCCCATCACTTCATGGGAAATAGATGGGGAAACAGTGGAAACAGTGTCAGATTTTATTTTTCTGGGCTCCAAAATCACTACAGATGGTGACTGCAGCCATGAAAGTAAAAGACGCTTACTCCTTGGAAGGAAAGTTATGACCAACCTAGATAGCATATTCAAAAGCAGAGACATTACTTTGCCAACAAAGGTTCGTCTAGTCAAGGCTCTGGTTTTTCCTGTGGTCATGGATGGATGTGAGAGTTGGACTGTGAAGAAGGCTGAGCGCCAAAGAATTGATGCTTTTGAACTGTGGTGTTGGAGAAGACTCTTGAGAGTCCCTTGGACTGCAAGGAGATCCAACCAGTCCATTCTGAAGGAGATCAACCCTGGGATTTCTTTGGAAGGAATGATGCTAAAGCTGAAACTCCAGTACTTTGGCCACCTCATGCGAAGAGTTGACTCATTGGAAAAGACCCTGATGCTGGGAGGGATTGGGGGCAGGAGGAGAAGGGGACAACAGAGGATGAGATGGCTGGATGGCATCGCTGACTCGATGGATGTGAGTCTGAGTGAACTCCGGGAGTTGGTGATGGACAGGGAGGCCTGGTGTGCTGCGATTCATGGGGTCACAAAGAGTTGGACACGACTGAGTGACTGATCTGATCTGATCTGATGGGCTCAAATGCCTCCTTAAGAAGTTCTATAGAATTTGATGAGATAGGGCTGTTAAACAATGAATTATTTGGTACTGAAGTTCAGTCAGCATGTATTTAAATGCTTTTTAATGCTCTGACCATTGCTTGAGTTTCATGGTACTGTGTAGATAAGTGGAAAACCTAATTCCTATTTTGACAGAGTTTAAAATGGATGCAATTGGGCATGTACATAAAACAATGAGACAGCAATGCAGGACGACTGGGGTAGACAGACCTGCATTTATTTTTATCCTTTCTAAGCCTTAGTTCCTTGATATGGTAAAGATTATATGGAAAAAAAGATTATATGAGATTATGTAGAGTATTTAGCCTAGAGCCTGCATATGGTTAAAGGTTCAGTATTTGGTAGATAATCATAGTAATTGGGTCTAGTAAAATGTTCTTTTATACAGTTTTATTGATAAAAGAAGGGTTTTCCATATTTCCATATTACTGCTCAGGTAAATTACTCAGAAAATTCCTTAAAATACTATTATATACTGTTTCTTTAATAAAAACTTTTTTCTGGTGGAAATATGAATCCATTGGTCTTTTCTTAAAAAGTTTGTTGCTTGCAGTCAGTGTGTCTGCCTATAATGGCTTTTTTTTTAAATTATTTATTTGGCTGCATTGGGTCTTAGTCGTGGCACACCCACTTAGATGTCCTGTGGCATGTTGGATCTTCCTAGACCAGGGATTGAACCTGAGTCCCCTGCATTGGAAGGCAGACTCTTAACCACTGGACCACCAGGTAAAGTCCCTTTAAAAAAAAAATTTTTTTTTTTTTTAATAAACTGCTTGTATTCTGAAGAATGAGCTAAGCAAACGATGTATACAAAGGAGTCAAGGAGAGGGCCTGCAGGGGG
Organism: Bos mutus; assembly: GCF_027580195.1. Lineage (NCBI taxonomy): Eukaryota > Metazoa > Chordata > Mammalia > Artiodactyla > Bovidae > Bos > Bos mutus. The sequence continues at coordinate 87,081,492 of NC_091624.1, read as the reverse complement.
CCTCATAAGCCAACTCTGGGACTTCTCCAGGATTGGGGGTACTCCCTTTGTCTCCACCTTCTTGGCCATGCTCTTTAGGGTTTCCAGAAGTGTGGAATCTGGCCGCGTGGAGTGTTTGTTTAGTAGGACCAGGAATGCAAAGAAACAGTGAGTTGCTCCTGGATCATCCTTATTTTCCATGTGACATGAGTGTGAAGGAAAACCTGATTCATATCAGGGAGTATAGGGGTTCCAGGCCTCATGCTGTCGGGGGCATCTCTGCAGGAATTCAGTTTCTGCTGCCCAAGGTGGTCTTAGAACTACCAAAGCACTCCAGACCCTGCTGGGAAGAGTAAGGTGCAGAGTGAGTGAAAAGCAACTTACCAGGTCTCAACCTCATATAAGATTTTTTTGTTTAGGTTAATAATGTTTATAAGGAAACACTGCCCCTCCAACCCCCCAGCCTCAACCCCAACAAGCTTTAATGGACTTTGCTTCTTGAAAGAGTGAATTTTCTCTTTTGAAGGTGACAGAAATTGCACGAGTAAAGGAAAATCTGACCTGCTTTGGTAATGAAAGAGTGTAAGAAAGTCCGGGTTTCTCACAGCTGTTTTAGTAGGCAGAGTGCTTGCATTTGGGGAATAACACTGCAAGAAATCTTGATTTTTTCCCTGATATTTGTTCCATTTTATTCTGTGTACTCCTCTCCTCACAGATTTAAATACCAAACTGCTTCTCTGACTTCACAGTTTCCACCTGGGGTCTCAGGAGTTTGCACAGAGCCAAAATAGCATCTGCCGTTTCCCCTCTTCTGCCACATCTTAGAACTGGGGACTTCTTTGTGAGCTGTTTATGTCATCATTGAGTTTTTAGTTTCAACTGAAGCTGGAATCTCAGAAGTGGTGGGTCTCCCCGTGCTTAAAAACCAACATCTTGGAAAGTTTTCAACTGTGACTGGTTTGGGGTGACTTATGCCTTTTGACCTTTCTGATCTCTGCTGGTTTTTTTTTTTTTTTTCCTTTTTAGTAAATTTGGAAGATGTTAAAAATATAAAGATTATTTTTTCCTCTGAAGATACAGAAAACAGCCTTAGTGTAGCCGTGTCAGCTTCAGTCTTTTATTCTCTAAAGACAGGAAAAGGACAGGCAGAGAAAGTAGATTCAGTTCCCTATGCCAGAGCTGTGTGGTACTGATGAAAATGAAGCATTTTTGTTTATCTGAAGGTAAAATATGGATTTTTGTGTGAAGCTAAGTTTGCATGTATGAAATTTGGCCATTTTGACTACACTGATCTATCAATCAGCTGGTTGATGAATTGCTTTTGATTTTGGGATTAATGAATTTTTGGTCTTGCCATCAGTGTTCATCTGGCTGAGGGGCTAAGTTGCACATGTGCTCAAAAGTTCTTCCAGAGAGCTGGTCTGTTCTTGAAAAAGTCTCTGCAGTGGCTGGGGTGCCATGTCCTGTCCCCAACACTCCCCCATCTTTTTCTAACCTTATTGTAAAGATGTTTTTCTTTTTATAGTTTTTTTCCCCCCAACTTTATTGAAGTATAATTGACAAAACTGAGATATTTGAAGTATATATACATCATGATGGTTTGATAACACATTGTGAAAGGATTCCTCCCATCTAATTAATTAATGTAGCCATCATCTCACATATTTATTTTTTTTTGTAAAAGATTGCATTCCACTTTTAGCAAATTTCAATTTTACAATGCAGTGTTATCAACTATAGTCATAATGTTATACTTGAGCTCCTCAAACCTTATTCGTCCCATAGCTGGAGGTTTGGACCTTTTTTTTTTTTTAACCTTTCCCTATTTTTCCCACCTCCCATCCCTGGCAACCACTTCTTTATTCTGTTTCTATGAGTTTGACGTTTGACTTTGTTGTTCCACGTGTTATCAGTGTTATTTCTTATTCTCTACCTGGCTTCCTTCCCTGAACATAACACCAGGGTCCATCCGCATTGTCTTGAATGGCAGGGTTTCCCTTTTTCTCATGGCTGCGCAATAGTCTACTGTGTGTTGGTACTACATTTTCTTTGTCCACTTATTTTCTGATGGACACAGGTTGTTTCGATGCCTTGGATATTGTGAATAATGCTGTAGTGAATCTTGCTGTGTGGATATCTTCGATATCCTGTTTTCATTTTCTTCGGATGTAGTGAAATCGCTGGCTCATATGGTAGGTCTTTTTTAACTTTTTGAGGAACCTCCATGCAGGATTCCATTTAAATCCCCCTCTCACGCCGCATTTGTCCCATTCTTCACCCCGTGACACCACAGATGGTCTGACTGTCACTGGATTGACAGATTGACAGGAGGTGAGAGGTTGGACATGAGACCTGAGAACACTTCTTGAAGCCCCTGAGGTCCTTCCATCACATCTGCCTCCTAACTGTCTGCTTCCCTCCCCCTCAGGAGTTGAGGTTCTGTGTCCTGTGGCTGCGCAGAGGCCCGCCTGAGACCCAGCCTGCCTTCCCCTCTGTCCTTGGTGCTGCCATTACGTCTCCTTTCTTTCCTGACTTCGAAACTTCCTTCTCTTATTTGCAACTTGTATTTTAATTGTTTGATGATTGATTTATTGTTATATATCCTAGGACAGTGGCACATAATAGCCTTTTAATAAGTATTTGCATGAATAAATGAATAATTATTTTAGTCTGTTGATGGAAAGCAATCTGACTAAACTAATCTGACTAAACTAAATGACTGCCCCAAATCTTTTGTCATTATCATTTCAACCATTTTAGGGAACTGAGGCTTGAGTTTGCAGCATTTGTGCTATTAATGTTTTATTTTTCAAAAATTTAAGATTTAAGAAAAAAAACTTAAAGGAAATACAAGTTCATGGTTAAAAACTTTAAATAGTCCCCCAGTTCCCTTTATTTAAGGCCCCACTGTTTTTGGTTTCTTATATATCTTTTCTGAGAGTTTCTATAAATATACAAGGATATGTATAGATTGAAGCCTACTTTATTTTTTTTATTTAATTTTATTTTTTAACATTACAATATTGTATTTGTTTTGCCATATATCCACATGAATCTGCCACAGGTATACATGTGTTCCCCATCCTGAACCCTCCTCCCTCCCTGTACCATCCCTCTGGGTCATCCCAGTGCACCAGCCCCAAGCATCCAGTATCGTGCATCGAACCTGGACTGGCCACTCATTTCATATATGATATTATACATATTTCAATGCCATTCTCCCAAATCATCCCACCCTCTCCCTCTCCCACAGAGTCCAAAAGACTATTCTATACATCAGTGTCTCTTTTGACTTCAGGCTCTATTACAAAGCCACAGTCATCAAGACAGTATGGTACTGGCACAAAGACAGAAATATAGATCAATGGAACAAAATAGAAAGCCCAGAGATAAATCCACGCACATATGGACACCTTATCTTTGACAAAGGAGGCAAGAATATACAATGGATTAAAGACAATCTCTTTAACAAGTGGTGCTGGGAAAACTGGTCAACCACTTGTAAAAGAATGAAACTAGAACACTTTCTAACACCATACACAAAAATAAACTCAAAATGGATTAAAGATCTCAATGTAAGACCAGAAACTATAAAACTCCTAGAGGAGAACATAGGCAAAACACTCTCCGACATACATCACAGCAGGATCCTCTATGACCCACCTCCCAGAATATTGGAAATAAAAGCAAAAATAAACAAATGGGACCTAATTAAACTTAAAACCTTCTGCACAACAAAGGAAACTATAAGCAAGGTGAAAAGACAGCCTGCAGAATGGGAGAAATAATAGCAAATGAAGCTACTGACAAACAACTAATCTCAAAAATATACAAGCAACTCCTGCAGCTCAATTCCAGAAAAATAAACGACCCAATCAAAAAATGGGCCAAAGAACTAAATAGACATTTCTCCAAAGAAGACATACAGACGGCTAACAAACACATGAAAAGATGCTCAACATCACTCATTATCAGAGAAATGCAAATCAAAACCACTGTGAGGTACCATTTCACGCCAGTCAGAATGGCTGCGATCCAAAAGTCTACAAGCAATAAATGCTGGAGAGGGTGTGGAGAAAAGGGAACCCTCTTACACTGTTGGTGGGAATGCAAACTAGTACAGCCACTATGGAGAACAGTGTGGAGATTCCTTAAAAAACTGGAAATAGAACTGCCTTATGATCCAGCAATCCCAGTGCTGGGCATACACACTGAGGAAACCAGAATTGAAAGAGACATGTGTACCCCAATGTTCATCGCAGCACTGTTTATAATAGCCAGGACATGGAAGCAACCTAGATGTCCATCAGCAGATGAATGGTTAAGAAAGCAGTGGTACATATACACAATGGAGTATTACTCAGCCATTAAAAAGAACACATTTGAATCAGTTCTAATGAGGTGGATGAAACTGGCTTACTTACAGAGTGAAGTAAGCCAGAAAGAAAAACACCAATACAGTATAAATATGGAATTTAGAAAGATGGTAACAATAACCCTATATACGAGACAGCAAAAGAGACACTGATGTATAGAACAGTCTTTTGAAGCCTACTTTAAAATAAATTATTTTAATTGGAGGATAATTACTTTACAATGTTGTGGTGGCAAACCATACATCGATATGAATCAGCTGTGTATGCACATGTGTCCCTGCATCCTGAACCTCCTCCCACCTCCCTCCCCACCCCATCCCTCTGGGTTGTCCCAGAGCACTGGCTTTGAGTGCCCTGATTCATGCATCAAACTTGCATTGGTCATCCATTTTACATATGGTAATATACATGTTTCAAGGGTATTTTCTCAAATCATCCCACCCTTGCCTTCTCCCAGAGTCCAAAAGTCTGCTCTTTACATTTGTATCTCTTTTGTGCAGCCTACTTTTTAAAATGCTATGACAGATAATGTGGCTATTTTTTTACCCTCTGTTAATGTAAAGTGAAAGAGTTAGTCACTCAGTCATGTCCGATTCTTGTGATCCCATGGACTGTAGCCCGCTAGGCTCTGTCCATGGAATTTTCCAGGCAAGAATACTGAAGTGAAGTGAAATGGAAGTTGCTCAGTTGTGTCCAACTCTGCGACCCCATGGACTATACAGTCCATGGAATTCTCCAGGCCAGAATACTGGAGTGTGTAGCCTTCTCCTTCTCCAGGGGATCTTCCCAGCCCAGGGATTGAACCCATGTCTCCCACATTGTAGGCAGATTCTTTACCAGCTGAGCCACAAAGGAGCTGGGTCACTCTCTCCTTCTCCAGGGGATCTTCCTGACCCAGGGATGAAACCCAGGTCTCCTGCATTGCAGGCAGATTCTTTATCATCTGAACCACCAGGGAAGCCCATGGGCCACCTGACTACTCCCTCTTAGCCATCCCCTAATATATGTGTACTTAAAATTTATCTCATTCAGAATTGTGCTCTAGGGTTAACTTTACCATTATTTCTTTTATACCACTGTGGTATTTAGGATAAAGTTTGACTACATGTGTTAGAAAATGTGTTTCTCCTAAGAGAAGTCCAGAGCTGATAGGGCAGCTCACAATGTCAGGGACCCAGGTACTTTCTGGCTTGATGACTAACCCTTTTGTGCTTTGCCTGATAATCCAGTATGGCTGCTTAACCTCCAGCCATTGCATCCATATTCTAGGAAGCAATAAAGAGTAGTCTCTCCTAACCCCCAAATCATGTACACCTCACAGAAGTGTCACTCAAGAGTGGTGCGGCTAAAAATGGGGGTTCTGTTACCACAGAAGAAGGGAAATATAGGTAACAAGGTAGGTAGCTAGCATTTTCTGCCACGTTCAACTCTTGAAATATAGTGACCCTCTCCCCGCACCAGTATCTTCTTCACCATAGTTTTCAAAATAACTTCTGTGCTTCTTTCAGAAATCTTCGATTTGTGAAAGTAAAGATCAGTTCAGCCATGTCAGATCTATTAAAAAAAATGACCAAGTTCTGTATTACCTCAGTGGAAAATTCAGTGTGGTTAGATGTAGCCATTTGGCCTTTTTTGAATTGATCATTTAGATCAGGTATTGGCAAGGTTTTCCTGTAAAGGACCAGATGGTAAATATTTGGGGCTTCGCCGAACATATCTTCTGTGTTGTAACTATTCAACTCCGCCTTTGTAGTATGAAAGCAGCTGTGGACAGTACACAGAAGAATGAGCTTGGCTGTATTCCATCGAAACTTTATCATCACACTGAAATTTAAATAATATATTTTTCATGTGTCGTGAAATATTTGTCTTAATTTTCTCAACTATTTTAAAATGTAAAAATCATTTTTAGCTCACATGCTGTACAGAAACAGGTGGTGAGCCCAATTTGACTTCAAGGCTATAGTGTGCTGATTCCTAACTTAGATGATGATTGTTATAAATAAGCTCTAAGAAAAGAAAGCAATATTTTGCTGTTTGAGATAGAAGTTGGTCAACTATGGTGAGATTTAAGAATGGGGTAGGGGGATGGGGAATATAAAAATACTTAGAAAAATTGACAAAGTTTTGAGGCCATATATTTTAAAATGCTTAAAAATAGATTGCTAGATTAGGAAAATAACCATATTTTAAAGACATGCATTGTTTTTTAGTATGATAAAATATAACATAAAGTTTATCATTTTAGCCAATTTTTAATGCTTCAGTGACATAAAGTGCATTCAAACATTATCACTGTCCATGTCTATAACATTTTCATCATCCCAAACAGAAACTCTGAACCTGTTAAATTATAACTCCCCACTATCCAAATTCCTTAGTGCCTCATAACTTCTATTTTCTGTCTCTGAGAATTTGCCTATTTTCGGTCTCACATAAGTGGAATCATACAATATTTGTCCTTTTACATCTGGCTTATTTCACTTAGCGTAATATCCTCAGGATTTATCTATGTCGTAGCATGCCTCAGAATTTCATTCCTTTTTAAGGTTCTCTGTTGTCCATCTGTTGATGGATATTGGGTTGTTTCCACTTTTTGGCTATTGTGAATAATGCTGCTTTGAACATGGGCGTGCAAGTATTATTTGATTTCCTGCTTCAGTTCTTTAGTGCACATGCCTGAAAGTACAATTGCTAGATTGAATGATAATTCTATGTTTAGCTTTTTAAGGAACCTCCATACTATTTTCCACAGAGGCTGTAGTTCTTTTTATAATCCCATTCAGTTCAGTTCAGTTCAGTCTCAATCATGTCTGACTCTTTGCAACCCCATGGACTGGAGTACTCCAGCCTTCCCTGTCCATCACCAGCTCCCAGAGCTCGCTCAAACTCATGTTCATTGAGTTGGTCATGCCATCCAACCATCTTATCCTCTGTTGTCCCCTTTTCCTCCCGTCTTCAATCTTTCCCAGCATCAGGATCTTTTCCAAATGAGTCAGTTCTTCACGTCAGGTGGCCAAAGTATTGGAGTCTCAGCTTCAGCATCAGTCCTTCCAATGACTATTCAGGACTGATTTCCTTTAGGATTGACTGGTTGGATCTCCTTGCTGTCCAAGAGACTCCTCCAACACCATAGTTCAAAAGCATCAATTCTTCAGTGCTCAGCTTTCTTGATAGTCCAACTTTTACATCCATACCTGACTACTGGGAAAACCATAGCTTTGTCTAGATGGACCTTAGTTGACAAAGTAATGTCTCTGCTTTTTAAATATGCTGCCTAGGTTTGTCATAGCTTTTCTTCCAAGGAGCAAGTGTCTTTTGATTTCATGGCTGCTGTCACCATCTGCAGTGATTCCCATTGATGATACACAAAGGTTCCAATTTGTCCACATCTTCACCAATATTTGTCATTAAAATGTTTTTTTATATAATAACCATCTTATTGGGCATGAAGTAGTATCTTATTGTGGTTTAAATTTGCATTTTCTAATGACTAATGATATTGAGCATCTTTTCATTTGCTTATTGATCATTTTATATAAATCTTTTGCAAGATACCTACTCAAGTCCTATGCCAATTTTATAATTGTGTTTTTCTTTGTTGTTGTAGTTGAGTTGTAGAAGTTCTTTTATATATTTTGGATTTTAATTCCTTATCAGATTTTTGATTTTCAAATGTTTTGCCTCATCTTGTGAGCTCTCTCTTCACCTTCTTGACAGTGTATTTTGATGACAAAAGTTTCTAATTTTGATAAAGTCTAATTTAACTCAGATGACCATTATATCTACTACTGTGAGCAGGAATCCCTTAGAAGAAATGGAGTAGCCATCATAGTCAACAAAAAGAGTCCAAAATGCAGTACTTGATGCAATCTCAAAGATGACAGAATGATCTCTGTTCATTTCCAAAGCAAACCATTCAGTATCACAGTGATCCAAGTCTATGCCCCAACCAGTAACACTGAGGAAGCTGAAGTTGAACAGTTCTATGAAGACCTGCAAGACCTTCTAGAACTGTCACCCCCAAAAGATGTCCTTTTCATTATAGGGGACTGGAATGCAAAAGTAGGAAGTCAAGAAACACTTGGAGTAACAGGCAAATTTGGCCTTGGAGTACAGAATGAAACAGGGCAAAGAATAACAGAGTTCTGCCAAGAGAACGCACTGGTAATAGCAAACACCCTCTTCCAACAACACAAGAGAAGGCTCTAAACACGGACATCACCAGATGGTCAACACCAAAATCAGATTGATTATATTCTTTGCAGCCAAAGATGGAGAAGCTCTATACAGTAGCAAAAACAAGACCCCAGGAGGGACTGTGGCTCAGATTATGAACTCTTTATTGCCAAATTCAGACTTAAATTGAAGAAAGTGGGGAAAACCACTAGACCATTCAGGTATGACCTAAGTAAAATCCCTTATGACTATACAGTGGAAGTGAGAAATAGATTTAAGGGACTAGATCTTAGAGACTGCCTGATAAACTATGGACAGAGGTTCGTGACATTGTACAGGAGACAGGAATAAGACCATCCCCAAGAAAAAGAAATGCAAAAAAGCAAAATGGCTGTCTGAGGAGGACTTACAAATAGCTGTGAAAAGAAGAGAAACAAAAAGCAAAGGAGAAAAGGAAAGATATACCCATTTCAATGCAGAGTTCCAAAGAATAGCAGGGAGAGATAAAAAAGCCTTCCTCAGTGGTCAGTGCAAAGAAATAGAGGAAAACAATAGAATGGGAAAGACTAGAGATCTCTTCAAGAAAATTAGAGACACCAAGGGAACATTTCATGCAAAGATGGGCTCAATAAAGGACACAAATTGTATGGACCTAACAGAAGCAGAAGATATTAAGAAGAGGTGGCAAGAATACACAGAAGAACTGTACAAAAAAGATCTTCATGACCCAGATAATCATGATGGTGTGATCACTCACACTCACCTAGAGCCAGACATCCTGGAATGTGAAGTCAAGTGGGCCTTAGGAAGCATTACTACACACAAAGCTAGTGGAGGTGATGGAATTCCAGTTGAGCTATTTCAAATCTTAAAAGATGCTGCTGTGAAAGTGCTGCACTCAGTATGTCAGCAAATTTGGAAAACTCAGCAATGGCCACAGGACTGGAAAAGGTCAGTTTTCATTCCATTCCCAAAGAAAGGCAATGCCAAAGAATGCTCAAACTACTGCACAATTGCAGTCATCTCACATGCTAGTAAAGTAATGCTCAAAATTCTGCAAGCCAGGCTTCAGCAATACATGAACCGTAAACTTCCAGATGTTCAAGCTGGTTTTAGAAAAGGCAGAGGAACCAGAAATCAAATTGCTGACATCTACTGGATCATGGAAAAAGCAAGAGAGTTCCAGAAAAACATCTATTTCTGCTTTATTGACTATGCCAAAGCCTTTGACTGTGTGGATCACAATAAACTGTGGAAAATTCTGAAAGAGATGGGAATACCAGACCACCTGACCTGCCTCTTGAGAAATCTGTATGCAGATCAGGAAGCAACAGTTAGAACTGGACGTGGAACAACAGACTGGTTCCAAATAGGAAAAGGAGTATGTCAAGGCTGTATATTGTCACCCTGCTTATTTAACTTATATGCAGAGTACATCATGAGAAATGTTGGACTGGATGAAGCACAAGCTGGAATCAAGATTGCCAGGAGAAATATCAATAACCTCAGATATGCAGATGATACCACCCTATGGTAGAAAGTGAAGAAGAACTAAAGAACCTCTTGATGAAAGTGAAAGAGGAGAGTAAAAAAGTTGGCTTAAAGCTCAACATCCAGAAAACTAAGATCATGGCATCCGGTCCCATTACTTCATGGCAGATAGATGGGAAACAGTGGAAACAGTGGCTGACTTTATTTTTTTGGGATCCAAAATCACTGCAGATGGTGATTGCAGCAATGAAATTAAAGACGCTTACTCCTTGGAAGGAAAGTTATGACCAACCTAGACAGCATATTCAAAAGCAGAGACATTACTTTGTCCACAAAGGTACATCTAGTCAGGGCTATGGTTTTCCCAGTAGTCATGTGAGCACCGAATAATTGATGCTTTTGAACTGTGGTGTTGGAGAAGACTCTTGAGAGTTCCTTGGACTGCAAGAAGGTCCAACCAGTCCATACTAAATGAAATCAGTCTTGAGTATTCATTGGAAGTACTGATGCTGAAGCTGAAACTCCAATACTTTGGCCATCTGATGTGAAGAGCTGACTCATTTGCAAAGACCCTGATGCTGGGAAAGATTGAAGGCAGGAGAAGAAGCGGACAACAGAGGATGAGGTGGTTTGATGGCATCACTGACTCAGTGGACATGAGTTTGGGTAAACTCTGGGAGTTGGTGATGGACAGGGAGGCCTGGCATGCTGCTGTCCATGGGGTTGCAAAGAGTTGGACATGACTGAGCGACTGAACTGAACTAAGTTTTATATATGATGTAATTGTCTAATTTATTTCTTTTGCATATGGATGTCCAGTTTGCCTAATGACATTTTTTTTGAAGACTATCAATAGCCCTGATACCCTTTGAAAATAATTTGGTTGTGTATATGATGGTCTATTTCTGAGTGCTCTATTCTGTTCCACTGGTTTATATGTGTGTTCTTATTGCAGGTACCACACTCTTTTGATTACTGTTGTATAAAGTTTAAAAATCAGGAAATGTGAATATTTCAATTTTATTCTTGTTTATTGAGATTATTTTGGCTGTTTAGAGTCCCTTGAGATTACATATTAATTTCAGGAGGAGTTTTTCTATTTCTGTAAAAAATGCCAGTAATTTTGATAGGGATTGCCTTGAATTTGTGGATGGCTTTGTATGCTATTTAAATCTTAGTAGTATTAGCATCTTTCAATTAATGAATGTAGAAATGGAAGTATCTTTCTATTTGTTTGTGTTGTCTTTAATTTCTTTCCAGGCAGTTTAGTTTTTAGTGTACAAGTCTTTTGCCACCTTTGTTAATTCCTAAATATTTTTCTCATTTTGATGATATTCTAAATGGGATCATTTTCCCATTTAAGATGAAAAGTGAAAGTGAGAGTCACTCAGTCGTGTCTGACTCTTTGTGACCCCGTGGATATACAGTCCATGGAATTCTCTAGGCCAGAATACTGGAGTGGGTAGCCTTTCCCTTCTATAGGGGATCTTCCCAATCCAGAAATCAAACCGGGGTCTCCTGCATTGCAGGCGGATTCTTTACCAATTTGCATTTCCTTTTTTGGATTGTTTATAGTTAGTGTACAGAAATTCAATTGATTTTTGTTTTTATCTTTTTACCCTGCAATTTTGCTGAGTTTATTAGATCTAACAGAGAACACAATTGTTTTTTAGTGGTACACATATGAGATATCACCTGTGAACAGAAGTAATTTTACTTCTTTTAGATTTGGGTACATTTCTTTTTCTTGACTAATTCTCTGGCTAGGATTTCTAATACTGTATTGAATAAAAGTGGTGGAAGTAGACATCTTTGTCTTTTCCCTAATCTTAGGGCAAAAGCCTTTAGTCTTTCATTGCTGAGTATCATGTTAGCTATGAGTTTTTCATATATGGCCTTTATCATGTTGTAGAAGTTTCCTTCTGTCTTTAGTTTTTTTTTTAAATCAAGAAGGGATGTTGAATTTTATGAAAAACCTTTTCTGGAGGCATGCATATTGAAGTATACAAGAGTAATGTCTGACATTTACTTTAAAATATTTAAGCAAAGAAACGAGATTTGAAGTGTGGCAAAATCTGGATAGTTGTGGAGAATGGATGATGCTTTGCGAATTTATTAAATGATTATTTCTACTTTTGTGTAGACACTTGCTCCTTGGAAGAAAAGCTATGACCAACCTAGACAGCATATTAAAAAGCAGAGACGTTACTTTATTGACAAAGGTCCGTCTAGTCAGTGCTATGGTTTTTCCAGTAGTCATGTATGGATCTGAGAGTTGGACCATGAAGAAAGCTGAGCGCTGAAGAATTGATGCTTTTGGACTGTGGTTCTGGAGAAGACTCTTGAGTCCCTTTGACAGCAAGGAGATCAAACTAGTAAATCTTAAAGGACTGTTTTAAATTACTTAATTTTAAAGTATTTAATGACCTCATTTACTAAAATTTCTACTTAAAGTCATTATTGTTTTGAACTTTCATGTTCCCCTTTAAAAATTTTTTTTTAATTTAATTTTATTTTTAAACTTTACAATATTGTATTGGTTCTGCCATATATCGAAATGAATCTGCCACAGGCATACATGTGTTCCCCATCCTGAACCCTCCTCCCTCCTCCCTCCCCATACCATCCCTCTGGGTCGTCGCAGTGCACCAGCCCCAAGCATCCAGTATCGTGCATCGAACCTGGACTGGCGACTTGTTTCATATATGATATTTCCCCTTGTTTTTAGGGTATACTCTGTGTTTTTGCAACATCTAGCTATATTATGCTTTTGCCTTTTCCCAAGATAGAAGAAGAATCTGTTAACATTTTTTCTGTTTGTAAGAATCTCACTCTTGCCTAAAGTGCTCTTCTTTCCTCTAGAAGTCAGTAAAGGTGATTCTTTTTTTTTTTAATTTATTTTAATTGGAGGCTTATTATTTTACAATATTGTGGTTTTTGCCATACATTCACGTGAATCAGCCATGGGTGTACATGTGTTCCCCATCCTGAACTTCCCTCCCACCTCCTTCCCCATCCCATCTTAGGGTCATCCCCATACACCAGCCCTGAGCACTCTGTCTCATGCATCAAACCTGGACTGGCGATCTAGTTCACATATGATAATATACATGTTTCAGTGCTGTTCTTTCAAATCATCCCCGTCTCGCCTTCTTCCACAGAGTCCAAAAGTCTGTTCTTTACATGTGTCTCTTTTGCTGTCTCGCATATAGTATCATCATTACCAGTTTTCAAAATTCCATATATATGCATTAATATACTGTATTGGTGTTTTTCTTTCTGACTTCCTTCTCTCTGTATAATAGGCTCCAGTTTCATCCACCTCATTAGAACTGATTCAAATGCATTCTTTTTAATAGCTGAGTAATATTCCATGATTCTTGTGAACTCTTGGGACTTAGTCCCCAGAAATGATTTCTGTGGAGCCAGGTTTGGGAATCATTAAATGTGAGCAAGACTTCAGAACAGGCATGGGAGCCCTCCAGCCTAGAGGATATTTTGCTTTAATAGGAAGAGAACAGGGCTTAGAATTAGAAGTTCCAGTTCAGTTCTTAGCTGTAGATGACTTTGGTTGAACTTCACTCTTGGAAAAAAATAGGAAGACTGAACTATACCAGTGATGAGCTCCCAGAATGCGTTATTCCATGATGAAACTTTGGCTGATGTGAGCTTCAGCCTGAGAGAGAGAGAGTGACCACTTAAAGTGAGGGGATTAATTCCTTGTACTGAAGAAGATATTTGTGTATTTGGTTGATTAAATTTTAGACAAATAGCTCAAAAGAAAAACTACAAGTTACCAAAGGATTGTTTTTTTGGGTGGGGTGGGGGTTTGGGGAGAGATGCTTGCTTTATTCATTTATTTTTCTATTTACTAATTCACTATAAGTGGGAGAAACAGTTACTTCCTATATTAGAAAGAAAAAACTCGATCTCTTCTTGGTCTAGTGGAACCACATCTTGACATATTTAATATGTCCCAATTAAGCATTAAACAAAGAGCTTTTCTTTTGAGACCTTGAAGAATGTTCAGATATGCCTTGTTAGCTTACTCAAGCCAAAGTGGGAGGTCAGAAGGGTGGAGGGGGAAGCCTGTTGGATCCTGAGGCCCAGGCACTGAGATTAGCCCCAGATCACACCCCAGGGTTAGCAAGCAACTGCTCACAGGTTCATCTTCTTAAAATCCAGGGTTCAGAGGGGAAGTGAACCGAGAGACTTCTGGTGCAGCCCTTCCTTTTGTTTCTTTTTTATTTATTTTTACGTGTTGTTCTTCATTTTATTTAAAAACATTTTTCCCCCCAAACTTTAAGCTTTTAATTTTGTATTGGGATTAACAATGTTGTGGTAGTTTCAGGCAAACAGTGAAGCAGCCCTTCGTTTTACAGATGACAGAACTGAGGCCTCTGAAGGGCTGGCTTAGCCCGAGCCCTTTCATGCTGAGCCCGGCGTTCTCCATTGACTCAGTCTCTTAGCATGGCAGCACCTTCAAAACATAGAACCTACTTCCCTGCCGGAAGCCACATCTTTCAGCGGTGACACCCAGAGGTGGCCCCTGTGGTCTCTTGCTTGTTTTGGAGAGACACAGCGTGACTGCCTTTGTTGTTACAGCACTGGGTGGTCTGCTAGTGAGCACGTAGTATAAATAACAACTAATAAATAATTTTACAGCAGAGGTCCTAAATCTTTCCAGATAGTGCACCAGTGCGTGGCTGTGAAACTCCAGACAGATCCTAAGAAAACAGTAACTTTAACCCATCCATCTTTCACGTACACGGCACATTGTTGTCATAAAATTTTCCAAAGTTCTAATGGCTTAAAGGAAAAAAATGTACACTTAAAAACACATACACAAACACACCCGCATAAGCATGTAGCGGCCCTAGCTGGCTATATGATCACTTCTGTTATTAGAAATCACCAGTTTTATAACTTTCTGAATTTTTTTTCTACCTTTGCTACAGGAAATAATCTTATTTTATACTGTAGTGAATTTGAGCAGACTTGGTGTTCTTGAAATAGAATCCTTCTGATTTTTGCATGCTGGACCGTACGTTTGCTTTTGTTTTGGTATCAGAAAGAAGATGATGAATTGGCTTTACTCATTTTAAAAAATAATTTATTTTGGCTGTGCTGGGTCTTTGTTGCTGCCCAGGGTTTTCTCCAGCTGTGGCTAAGTGGGGGCTACTCTAGTTGTGGTGAGTGGGCTTATAATTGCAGTGACTGCTGTTTGCTGTGGAGCACGGGCTCTAGGGCATACAGTTGTAGCATGTAGGCTCAGCAGTTGTGGTGCATGGGCTTAGTTGCTCCGAAGCATGTGGGATCTTCCTGGACCAGAGAATGAACCCATGTCTCCTTCCTGGTTGACCACTGAGCCGCCAGGGAAGCCTCGCTTTACTCATTCTTTAGTTTTATAGCTCTTAAGAGCCAGCTGAGTCCTGTGCTAAGATCTTTGGGTTTCCAGATACGTTGGAGGTTAGGATCCTGGTCTTATTCCCCTCTCTGAAATCTGCAGGCTTCCGCTTCTTCACCTGTAAACTGGGGAGAATACCTGTTGCCTAGGCTATTGTAAAGATTGAGGGTGCCAGCCCCAGCATAGGCCTTCCATCTAAACTCTCAGCAGGTGTTGGCTCTGTTTGCTTTCTACATGTCTTCTTATCTTCTCGTTGAAACTGGCCCATAGCAAAGCCTGTCTTCTCATGGAGCCATCCCCAGTTGGAATGAAGTCTCACTGCTCTGTTTCCATAATGCACTGTACCTTCTGCCCCTCCCACGTGGTCTTGGGCGTGATGTCTCAGTGCGGTGATTACAGGGGAGCTGTCTGTGTATGTCCCCACTTCCACTGCTCCTGCTGAGTCACTGGATGAAGACTGTCTGAGGACAGAGGCTGAGACCTCACCGAGCCCTGCATTTCCTATAGGACATTACCGCACACTGCACACACAGCAGGTGGGATCTTGGATAAGCTTTTAATGGATGTGTAGGGAGTTCCAGAGTGGTCCCTGTCTTCCTCATCCTTGCTGCTTCCTGCCGCCCATCTCTCTCTGCAACCCTCTTACTTGGAAGGCTCTGCTCTGTCACCTGAGCAGACTTGGCTCCTCAAGGAGGAGTTCTAGATGGTGGTTAAAGGGAGCCAGCCTCACTGCCTAATAGCTGTGTGTTATGAGTGGGATTGTGTCCCCCCGCCCCAAAGATGTCAGAGTCCTAACCCCTGTGATAATCAGAATGTGCCCTTATTTGAAATAGGGTCTTTAAGGAGGAAATCAAGGTCACATGAAGTCATTAGGGTGGGCCCTAATCCAGCACGACTGGTGTCCTTATTAAAAGGGGAGATGTGGAGAGAGGCAGGAACATGCAGAGGGAAGATGGTGTGACAGCAGAGAGAGAACATCTAGAGCCAAGGAATGCTTGAGGCTGCCCGCAACCAGGAGAGGGGCCTGCAGCAAAGAGGCTCTGTCTCACAGCCGTAAGAAGGAACCTACCCTGCCACCACCTTGATGTTGGACCTCTGAACTGTGAGACAGTTTCTGTTGCTTAAGCTACCCAGTGTGTGGTACTTTGTTGTGGAGAAAACAAATATATTATGTGAAGCAGTCAAGTTTGCTAAACTTTTCAGCCTTACTTCCTTATCTGTAGAACAGGATGCTGTGGCAAGTCATACCTACCTTATAGGATTCTTCTGAGGGTTAAATAGCATCTGTGTGCGTGCTGCAAGCTAAGTTGCTTCAGTCATGTCTGTCTCTCTGCTTCTCCGTGCACTGCAGCCCACCAGTCTTCTCTGTCCATGGGATTCTCCAGGTATGAATACTGGCATGGGCTGCCATACCCTCCTTCAGGTGATCTTCCTGAGCCTCTGGCATTCTGAAAAGATCTTTATTGACGGTATCCCTTTGCTGTTTTTCATCGATTTCCAGACTTCCTCAGCCTTGGGCCACTTTTAAATTTGCATTTTTTCACAAACTGTTGAGCTGGGTTCTAGTTTTTGTGGACAGAATATCTAGAAACCTTAATGTTAAGCAAATCATTTTTTTTCCCTGTGGGAATCTAGTTTAATTAGGGGTTTTATTTCCTGACAGTATGCTCAGCTACAAACATAATCTGCAAAACTATCCCATCCTAATAGGTTAGTATGTGTTAGCAGGCTGCGGCCCTTCCCCGGTAACCATTTTATCTGAGAGTCTTTGTTATATTATATGATAACCTTTTAGTCTCTTCAGTCATGTCCAACTCTTTGTGAGCCTGTGGACTGCAGCACACCAGGCTTCCTTGTCCATCATCTCCTGGAACTTGCTCAAACTCATGTCCATTGAGTCGGTGATGCCATCCAACCATCTCATCCTCTGTCGTCCCCTTCTCCTCCTGCCTTCAGTCTTTCCCAGCATCAGGGTCTTTTCCAATGAGTCAGTTCTTCACATCAGGTGGCCAAAGTATTGGAGCTTCAGCATCAGTCCTTCCAGTGAATATTCAGGAATGATTTCCTTTAGAACCTATAACCTTTACGTACCTATTGATTGTCTTACTTTTGAATCCTGGTCTTTATAGGGCTTCCCTGGTGGCACAGAGGTAGAGAATCCACCTACCAATACAGAAAATGCAGGAGATGCAGGTTCAATCCCTGGGTCAGAAAGATCCCCTGGAGAAGGAAATGGTAACCTACTCCAGTATTCTTGCCTGGGAATCCCATGGACAGAGAAGACTGGCGGGCTACTGTCCATGGGGTCACAAAAGAGTCAGGCACGGCTTAGCCACAAAACAACATTGTAGGTCCTAGGAAGTAAGGCCTGGATTATGTGGTGATATTTAGAAGAAAAACATTAAAATCTGTGAATTAAAATCCTCAGTGTGTGGTTGGCTGGCATCTGAAATCAGATGTGGGCTTCAGTCTGATGCTTGTACCTGTGTTGTGGCCTTGGGCCAGTTAATCTTTCTGGGCATCCGCTGATGCTACCTGTCAGGTGGCTGTTTTAAGGTTTAAGGAAGATAATGTAGGTAAAGAAACGCCTCTTCTATGTGGTACATACTACTCCCAAAGTTGCTTTCTTTGCCTAAGCATTCCTCAACTGTCAATGGCTCACCTGTTGGTGGCTCCAGGCATGATGTGGAGGTTGCTTTGGGATAGAACTCATTGTGTTTCTTCAGTTATATTCTGCAGAAAGCTACCCACCACCTCCATGCTGAGAAACTTGGAGTGACATATTTCAGATATAAAACTTTATTTCAGCATGGTACAAAGTGAATTTGATATTCTTCTTATGGTTCTTTTGGTGACATAACTTTTGAGTTGCTTATATTTTAAAAAAGTCAGAAAGTACTAAACATTTGAGGAATGAGGTATCATAAGACAGGGGTGTGTGTGTGTGTGCATGATGGCTAAAAAAGTACATTTTCCTGTAGCCAATATTCTTTAATTATGAATTGGTTGTCTCTAGAAATTAAATGTTTATTTTTGAAGTCCTCTAAGATAAATCTGCATTATTAACTATGGCTATTTGAGCACTTAGGGTTCAGATAACATCAATAACCTAAAAAGCTTTTTATAAACATCAATGCAGACTGTATTAATATCCATATAAAACAGAACTTCAGTTTAAGCTTAATTGAATTAGTCCTCTGGTATCAGATGAAGAGTCTCCTCTCTAGTTTCACTTAAAAAGCAATGGGGTAGGGAAAGAGAGAGGCATAGAGGTTAGGTTTTGGAATCGCTTTATTTGTTTTATTAATTTTCTAGTCTCAAGGCCATTCGCAGATGATTTCATTATAAAGATGTGGGTTCTTTGCCATTTTCCAGCGAAGTAATGATAGATGATGGGAGAGAGATTATTTATGTTCTACTATAATCAATATAACTTCATTCTGTAACTACTTTTTGTACATTTGAAATCACATGATCTTACCTCCTTTTAAAAATAAAAATACTAACAAATTCCACAGGGGAAAATACAAAACACGGAGGAAATTTCCAGAGGTTTTAATACCCTCTTTTGCTAATTATTTTCACAAACTATGTTCAGGTAGGACCTTGGTTTGAGTAGTTATATGATCTGGAAATCAATGTGAAATGAATCATCATAAAGCAATTCATGTTTTCCCACAGGAGTCTAGTTTTAATTAGGGGTTTTATTCCTCACAAAGTGCTCAGCATGGTATAAATCATACATATCACCACTAATATGTTGTAAAAGTTAAGATACAACAATATACATTGTGTAATAGTTTAAATAATATTATACTCCTAGTTACATACAACAGGCATGCGTATAGTATATTCACTGATTATCCAAAGGCCCAAGTGCTTTATAAAACATGCATTCAGCATATAAAATGCACAGCTCTGCCATGATTTCATGTATATGAAAGAACTTAATAAACTATAGAGTGCTATACAGATGTAAGCTGAAATTTTATTAGCCTTGTGCATATAGCCTAACATCATACATGTGCAATAAGACATTCCTCAGTGTCTAGTTAGGAATATTTTTGTTCTCCTTAGAATTTGGAAGGACATTTGGGGGTTTAAGTGACTCTTGAGCTAGGTTATAGGGAAGTTTGAATGCATGCTTTTTCCCTCTTTTGTTAATATTTCTTGTGCTTGTATGCTTGTTTCAAGTGTTCTTTTTACATGAGTTTGGTGTCCTCATTTTCACCTTTTAAGAGAGGATTCCATTAGCTCCATTTTGAAGAGGTGATGATCAGGGATCAGTGGTACTTTTAGAGTCAGTGTTGCTAGGAAATTGTAAAACCCACACTAACATCCGTTCTTTCGAATTCCTCTTTCTGCACTCTTTCAAATACATCACGAGGCCCTGACACTTTTCCTTGGGATAAGCAGATGGTATCAAGATTATTTCAGGGATCCCAGAGCAATGTTTAAATTTGGGTTCACTCTCAAAGGGAACTGTTAGTGTCTGAAAGCATGGAGGCTTCAGAGGAGATTTCAGCTGTGAGGGTTCGGAGGGGAAGAGACTCTTCAGTCTTTGCCCTCCTTGCTCCCTCCCCATCTCCCATAGCGTTGCTGAACACAGGTGTTCACAGCAGGCTGGGCAGGGGGACCGCCTGAGGGAAGCACATGGAAATGGGAAGCAGGGTCCCATGTCTTTCCCTTAGTGTATTAGTCAAGTAATACAGCCAGTGCTGCAGAAACAAACTCTGCGATCTCATTAGTTATGACAAGAGTTTATCAAAGTCGGAGGCTCTTTTTTGTGTAGTGACTTAGAGGTTCAGGACTGCTGCCATGCTGTAGCTCTGCCATCTTGGAGTTCCTCGTTTCCAGGTTTGAGGAAGAGGAGGAGGAAACGTGGCTGCTCCTGGGTTAAGATGTGGAGGGGGGGGAAAAAAAAAGGTGTGGAGAGCAGTCTCAAGCTCACCACAGGAAGAGCGGTTCTCTGTGCTGAGATGACAGCTTCTACAGCAGCTGAATCATGACACTGTCTTTGTGTCAACATCCTGGTCAATCACCCGAGCTGAGCATACCTGCCAATCATGCTGATGGCTTATTTAGTAAACATTTATGGAGTGCTGTGTGCAAGGCACTGGGTTGGAAAGTTGACTCAAAGCAGCGGTTCATTCCAAAGAATCACTTGAATTGTGTCATCTACAAATCATAACTTCACCACCAGAGCCACTGTTATCCATATGAAGCCTTTGTGCAAATTACAAACAGGCATGGCTTCCTCAGTGTGTTTTACTTGCACTTGTCAGAATATTGTCATGCTGGTTTCAGAGCAATACCATCCATTACTATCTCCTGAAAAACTTTGGACAGTGTCTCTGAAGTGACAGTGCCCTTAGATGTCCCCCTTGTGCGGTACACAAACTGTGTAACTGTGTATAGCTGTCTTTGTTCCCCTTGCCTCTTACTAATGACTCTTATTGAAATCCCACAGATATTTCTAGGTAAGAAGCTTTAAAATCTTTGTAAACCTGGTAGGATATTCTTTTTTGGAAGAAGACGATGTCAGTTCTGTTAGGCCACAGGAAAAAAAAAAAAAAAAAACTGTCACTTCTTTGTTTTGCTTAAGGTTCTTTTTTAAAATTTTCTTTTGAACTTTTACTTTTGTATGGGGGTATAGCCAGTGAGCAATATTTGTGCTAGTTTCAGGCGAACAGCGAAGGGATGCAGTCATACATACACATGTCTTAAGCCCCCTCCTGCATCCAGGCTGCCACATAGCATTGAGCGGAGTTCCATGTGCTACACAGGAGGTCCCCGTTGGTTATTCATTTTAAATATAGCAGTGTGTACATGTTCATCCCAAACTCCCTAACTATCCCTTCTCTCCTGGCAACCATAATTTCGTTTCCTAAGTCTATGAGTCTAAAAGTGTCACTTCTATTCATGAGGCCAAGTCTCTGTGCCATTTTCTGAGACATATATCAACTGTTTTTAGTCTGATTTGTTTAAAAACTATATTTCCTTTCCTCCATTGATGGTTTCTTTGTTCTTTGACCACTTGCCGCATTTTGAAAATACGGAGTCACTCTGGTACAATAGTCTCTTTTATTCAAATAATTTAGGACTTTAATGAAATATCCTCAGAGTGATAAAATTCCTGCCCAGGGGCTAAAAATTATAGCCATTATTAGGAAAATATATTTTCTGTTTTCCAGGATTTGAAATAGACCAACCCAACAGGCAATGCTATTATTTGTTAAATGAACAAATAAATGGATACATTGTGGAGGACATTTAGTCTTAACTGTAAACCAATTGCTTTTGTAAAAAATAACAACAGAAAACTAGTTTTATGACTGCATATTATCACAGAAGGACCCAAACCTAGAAAAGCCCATTTCTCTGAGTTAAGTACCCTTGCTACAAATGCAGGAGCAACCATGTGTGAAGAAAGGATGGTATGTTTAAAAAAAATTCCGGGACTGGTCTAATTGTGCTTTGATTACTCTCTCTAGAGAGTAATTTTTAGAGCTCGGTAGGAAACCACGAGCAAGTCTGACCATTTGGTTTTGTGAAAATAAACTTCGTTTAATTTATTGACACATTACACGTACCTGCCAAATTTTCTCTTGCTTTTCCCCCTGACATGTGTCTTGCCTGATGGAGTCACTGTAAGGCAGTCGATATGTTTTGAAAGAAATTAGGTTTTGCTAAGGAATGTATCAGAGCTGTTAAACCGAGCTGCAGCTTGTTCTCATTAGTCTTTGGAAGGCAGCTGCCGGAACAGAAGGGGCAGGGGAGGCAGAGAGGGAGCGGTGGCCACGGATACTCTCAGCGCTCCTGGCAGGAGACCTCAAGGCTCCATTCTGAGCTGCAGGAGCCCGGCTCTTCCCTGGGCAGCTGTGCCAGAAGGTGTGGTCAGGGAGCCCTGCCCTGTGTTGCTGACAAATCAAATAACAAAACGAATCTCACCTCTCTGCAATCCAGCTACTGTCGTCACACTGTGTGTAATTAAACATCCAGCATTGGGGTTTCTACCGCTAGGCTGAGGCCTGCCTGGGTTCATTAACAGCTGGAGCACTGAAGAGTGTCCCCACATTCCAAGTCCTGACAATTTTACTTGCTAACGTTTCTGTTCTGTGCTGGCGAGATCCCTGCCTGCCTCAGCATCCCATGAATCCTGCTTGAAACCTGTGCAGGACCCTCTGGGTAGGCCTCCCTGGGCTTGCCAGTGTGCCCTAACCGGAGAGATCTTTTAAAGACCCGTGAGCTTCTCTTCCCTGCTCAGGGCTCATTTGGGGTCTCCGTCACCTCCAGCATATGATAACTCCTCTCCATGTTGTTGAAGACCCTTTGAGGCGTGGCCTCTGTCGCCTTGTCCAGCTTGATCTCCCAACCTTTCTCACCTGTCATTTTATGCTCCAGGAATGTAGGACTGATGATGATTTTGGAAATATACCTGTTGTTTTTTTTTTAGCATATTTTATTTTTTTTAACTTTTAACTTTATATTGGGGGTAGAGCTGATTAACAATAGTTTCAAGTGAAAAATGAAGGGACTAGCCATATACAGACAAGTATCCATTCTTCCCCAAACTCCCCTCCCATCCAGGCTGCCACATAACATTGAGCAGAGTTCCATGTGCTGTACAGTAGGTCCTTGTTGGTTATCCATTTTAAATATAACACTGGATACATGTCCATCCCAAACTCCCTAACAATCCCTTCCCCTCATGCTTCCCCTTGTCCACCATTAAGCTCATTCTCTAAGTCTGTGGGGTTCTTCGGTAGCTGAGATGGTAAAGAATCTGCCTGCTATGAAGGAGACCCAGGTTTAACTCCTGGATCAGGAGATCCCTAGAGAAGGGAATGGCAACCCACTCCGGTATTCTTGCCTGGAGAATTCCATGGAGGAGCCTGGTGGGTTCCAGTCCTTGCGGTCACACAGAGTTGGACACGACTGAGCGACTTTCACTTTTTCTAAGTCTGTGAGTCTGTTTCTGTTTTGTAAGTTCCTTTGTTTTATTTATTTTTAGATTCCACATATAAGGGATGTGGCTTTCCCCCAGTGGCTCAGTGGTAAAGAATCTGCCTGCAATGCCGGAGACATGGTTCAGGAAGATCATGTGGGTTGGGAAGATCCCCTGGAAAAGGGAATGACTACCCAGCATTCTTTTCTGGAGAATCCCATGGACAGAGGAGCCTGGCAGGCTACAGTCCATGGGGTTGCAAAGAATCAGACATGACTGAAGTGACTGAGCCTGCACACATAAGGGATGTCATACGATATTTATCCTTCTCTGTCTGACTTACTTCACTCTGTGTGACACTCTCTAGGTGCATCCATGTTTTTGCAAATGGCATTATTTCATTCATTTTAATGGCTGAGTAATAGTCCATTGTATATATGTACCACATCTTCTTTATCCATTCCTCTGTTGATGGACATTTAGGTTGCATCCATGTCTTGGCTATTGTAAACAGTGCTGCTATGAACATTGGGGTGCATGTGGCCCTTTGGATCATGTTTTTCTCTGGATTTATGCCTCAGAGTGGGAATGCAGGGTCATATGGTAGCTCTATTTTTAGTTTTTTAAGGAACCTCTATACTGTTCTCCATAGCGGCTGTACCAATTTACATTCCCACCAACAGTGTAGGAGGATTCCCTTCTCTACACTCCTCAAGCATTTATCGTTTGTGGATTTTTTGATGGTAGCCGTTCTGACTGGTGGGAGGTGATAATCTCATTATAGTTTTGATTTGTATTTCTCTAATAATTACTGATGTTGAACATCTTTTCATGTGCCATCTGTGTGTCTTCTTTGGAGAAATGTCTAGGTCTTCTGCCCTTTTTTTTGAGTGGGTTCTTTGTTTTGATGATGTTAAGCGTCATGAGCTGTTTGTAAAGTTTGGAGACTAATCCCTAATCAGTTACACCATTTTCAAATATGTTCTCCCAATCTCCCACCTCTAGCATATAATGAAAACTCCTTTGCCTGTTGTTGAAGGCCCTTCAAGGTGTGGCCTCTGCTGCCTTGTCCAGCCTGATCTCCCAACCTTTCTCACCTGTCATTTTTTGCTCTAGGAATATAGGACTGATTTTAATTTTGGAAAGACCTTTTTTGCTTTTTCAATGCCAAAAAAAAAAAAAAATAGTTGTTGGTGGCTTTCTTCTTGGGCTTTTATTATTCTCCACTTTCTTACATGTGTAATTGGATTATATATAAATATTTTTATATTTTGTTTTTGTTTATAATAAGCATTTGCTATTGTAAACATTTTAATGGTTGCATTATTATCTGTCTTATGGATAAATGATACTTTATGGAACTATTTCTGAACTGACAAAACAACAAAAGCAGAATCAGCAGAAGTAAAATTACTGTGCTGTATACATGTTGTTTAGTCACTAAGTTGTGTCCAGCTCTTTTGCGACCCCATAGACTGTAGCCCACCAGGCTCCTCTGTCCATGGGATTCCCAGGCAAGAATGCTGGAGTGGGTTGCCATGGAAAATGCCTTTTAAAAGTATGTATTTATTTTTGGCTACATCAGGTCTTAGTTGTGGTGTGTGGACTTCTCATCTAGTTGTGGCATGTGGACTAAGTTGCTCCGAGGCAGTATTGCCCACTAGGATCAGTGGGATCCTAGTTCCCTGACCAGGGATCAATCCCGCTTCTCCTGCTTTGGAAGCTGGATTCTTAACCACTGGACCATCAGGGAAGTCCCTGGAAATATACCTTGCTCCCTCGCTCTCCTCATACCTTTGCTCTTTCTTCCTTGGATGTCCTCCCTGTGAACGGTTGGTCTGGCTGACTCTCTTTAGCCCCATGCCACCTCATTTTGGAAGCCCTCCCTGATTTCCTCTCCTGATTCAGGTGTTCAGCATTCTGTCTCCCTTTGAGCTTTATGTAAATACAGCCATCAAAGCAGTTGCCTCAAAGCATAAATACTTATTGGACTTGACTGGACTTGGAGCTGCTTGAGGTTGAGGATCACAGCTTTTAATTCGTATCTCCCTAAACTGTCACAGGCTGGGTAGATAGAAGCTCTGTGAATGAAGGAAGGAAAGATTACCAAGGTCACTCTCCAATGGTGTTCTTTTCAAAGGCAAACATCTCTAAATCCAGCAAGAGTGGAATGGCTTTGGTAACAAAGTTCAGATCTCTTGGTGAAGAATCAGCCAAACTGCCTTTTTACCTCTGTGCTTGTTGCTTTCTCTCCTGTGTTGTGTTGTTTAGAAAGTCACCTGGAGGAAGGCTCGATCAGGGTGACCCCCACCTCAGTGGTGATGCTTCTGATGCCCACTGATGACTTGGGGTGATGCTTAACATCTCAGTTCATCAAGCTGCATTTTGCAGTGAAATGTTTTCTTGGCATCTCCCACTGCACTTCTTAGCTTTTCTCCAAATTCAGGGAGAGCTGTATCTTCACTGCTTGGGCATCTTAGTATTATGGCCTGTGGCCAGTTTTGGCTGAGCGAGGTGGCAAGGGCTCTGTGTCTCCATCTGGCAGGCCTCCCTTGGGAATGAGGGTCTTCAGTCCTCAGAAGGAAGCCCTGTCTGGCCACAGTGGGGACATGGGGTGATGCCTGAGAGGAGGCTGTCCCGGTGCTGGCCCCAGTGAGATCTGAGAGGCCTGTGGACCAGGGAACCCCTGTTGGGATGGGGTTTTCCTCTTCCCCTGGTGACCTGGTCCAGCTCACCCAGTCTTTGGGAGCCGAATGCCTCAAAACTTCCAGAGTGTGGCAAAATGCAGAGCTGTGCAGAGCTGCACTAAGAATCCTCTTTCTGGAACTTACTCCAGGACTTTGGATAAGTTGCCCTCGTGTTGGGTTTTTAATACTTATAAAACAGGGCTCAGGCTCCTTGTGGGTTCTTGTGAGAGGAAATGTGATACCTGTCAGGAGCTCACAGATTATTACTCTGGATTGTGAGTGTCTGCTCTTGCAGTACATTTGAGAAGTCCGTGGTGGTGAAGAAAGGGAGAGTGACTGGGTTCTGCACACCGGAGTAGTGAGCTGACTGCAGTGACTAGTAACACACTGGCTCAGGGAGGCTCCTGGCTGCATGAGGAGCTTCCCTCTGCTCCCTTCTCCACAGGATCTGCCCAGGGGCTCCTCTGGAAAGGGTGGAGGGGGCACATTGCCTGAGTTCTACTCAGGCTTTGCCCTTAACCACCTGTATGACCTCTGGTCAGCCACTTGCCCTTCATTTGCCTCAATTTCCAGACTCTTTTGGAAACTGGTGAGGACCAGCCTTGCTCACCTCCCACGATGTTTGTAGACATAATAACGAATAATATAGATGTACAAGTTTCGTTACAAGAACACCATGGGGTATCTTATGACTGAGAATGAGAGTGAGCGGGGCCAGTCTTGTCCGCTCTCTCTCCCTTCCTTCCATTAGCAAGCTGTTGAATTATTACAGCCACAAAGAAATAACCTAGAAGCATGGGGGAGAAGCATTTCTGTTAAAGCAGTTGTCCGTCGATGTCGTCATATCTGTTTCCAGAGGTTCTTAGGAGAGACTTTGAAGTTGGTTTAGCACTTGACCCCTGCCCTGCTGTCAGGTGTTGGACTGGGCGCTGGTCAGATGTGAATTTCACGTCTGTGAATCAGTTTATTTCTCAGCTCTTAGATGATGCTCTGCAGGGGTAACACATTTTGTAAGGTGAAAATCTCTTTGCTGTGTTAAAAATGCAGGTGGAACAGACTGGAAGGTAATGTATCAAAATGTTGACTGATGGCTCATAGTAGAGTTCTCAGTGAGTTTCCCCCGCCGCCCCCCCCTTGTTTCTATCCTTCTGTACTTGGCAACCGTCCAAGAATGAGTTTTGTTTTGGGAATTCAAAAAACATATGCATCTTCTCACACAAATTGAATATAGTGCTATTTAAGATTAGAAAGATAGGGATTTGGAACGTTAGTGATTCACCATTATATGTCAGCTTCCCTGATGGCTCAGATGGAAAAGAATCTGCTTGCAGTGTAGGAGACCTGGGTTCAATCCCTGGGTTGGGAAGATCTTCTGGAGAAGGGAATGGCAACCTATTCCAGTATTCTTGCTTGGAGGATCCCATGGATGGAGGAGTCTGTTTGGCCACAGTCCATGGGGTCACAAAGAGCTGGACAGAACTGAGCGACTTACAAGCACACACACACATGCGACTGAAGAGGACCAGAGGACCCCCAGAGGCAAGCTGGGCCCAGCCAGTTGGAGACTTCCCTTAAGACCCAGCACAGGGCTCCTTCCATCATCAGCAGCTGCTCTGAACCCGGGCAGAGGCCACCAGGCTCCTCCCAGGCCACACCGTCCTTACGCGAGCAGGGTGTTTGGTGAGCCTCGCATGCCAGTTTCAGTGTGTCTGGAGGATTAACGAGCTGCTAAAATTCTCTGTCTTCCTCTCCTGAAGCCTCCTTTCAAGTGACAGGTCCCAAATCCGGCCTACCACAGCCGTATGTGCCACCCCCACTGGACTCTAAGTCCGTTTGCTTAAACACACACTCCCAGGCAGCACCTGTGTTCCTGCTGTTGGCTTAGAGAATCTGAGCCCAAAGGTGCCAGGAAACAGCTCTGTGAAAGAGCTCAGCAACCTCAGAGCGTGAAAGTGACCCAAGAATAACCCTGTTTTCAGGCCTCTGCACAAATTAAACTTTGAAATTATTCTAAATGCTTAATCCTAAAGTGCAAATACTTGAAACAATCAGAATCAGGCTGTTAAAAACCAGAAATTCTTCCTTTCTCAGGCAAGACTTCCTTTCTAAGCACCCCATCTCAGACTGTTTCTCTGGTGGGGCATTTCCTTGCATTCCTTCAGCAGAGCTGCCACTTAAGTCCTTGCTTCCTCTCTTCCACATCCTAGTTTAGGCCTCCTCATCTCATCACCAGACGGCTGTAGTTGGTCTCCTTGCTTCTAATCTCTTTTCACTCTGTACACTTGGGCCACATCAGTCTTTTATGGAAAATAGAGCCGATTGGATCACGCCCAATCCAGAACCTTCATTGAGCTCCATTGCCATCTCTGAATGTAGCAGGTAGGTGAGACCTTCCCAGTGCAGTTCCCAGCCTCCTGGCCACCTCCAGGCCAGGGACTTCCGGCAGAGGGTGGCTGTGGATAGTCCTGCCAAGGGCCTTGTGCTTTCTGCCTGAGCCTTTGTTCACACACCCGCCTTCACATTAGTCCACTCATCCCTCACATGCCAGAGCCTGCTGCTTCTCAGCGTGGACGCTGTCTCCTTGTGAATTCTGTACCTATCACATACCTTTCTTTCCTCAGCCCGCCCCTAGGATGACAAATGCATCCTTATTTCCTTCTGTTAAGGTCTTATTAGCTTGCCAGGAAATTGTTGTTCTCTTGCTTTAGTAATATATTAAACAATATGGGGAGTAGTCTGCTCACTTGATTGGAAGATCCACAGAGGGGCCAAGACTCCCTTCCTTACTCTTTGGGGTTTCTTCACACTCTTTAGCTGGGTGCGTTGAACCTCCTCTGTTTGTTGAATGTATTATAGTTGAATCATTGGATAACTGAATAACGAGATTCAAAGATGACTTTTAATGAGGCATCTACAATACACTTAAGAAATATGCTAAATATACTTCTACTCCTGAAGTGTGGGAAACATTCTATGCTAACCCATTTTCGTATGGTGCTGTGAAATGATAGTTCTGTAGCTGCTGGAGATATTGAGGCCTGGATGTCTATGCTACTTCCCAACTTGAGTGAACTTTATTTAAAAAAAAAAAAAGTAATATTGGTTCCATGAGAAGACAGGACCATGAAGGGATAGGGGTGTGTAAGGGTTTTGGCGTTGGCTCAACATGGGGTCAGATATTGGCTCTTGAGAAGTTATTGAACCTTTCTGATAGAACTTCAGGTTCTCCATCTGCAAAATATTGATACTGTCTACCTAAGCTATTGTGAAGATGGCAGGATGATGGATGGAAGCATCTAGAAGAGAGCCTGGCACACAGGCATGCCCAAAGTGCAGTGATGGGTCATCATTTTCCTGGACGTTACACACAGTTCAGTTGTAAATTGGGGCATCTGTTAAGTGCAGCTGCAGACTGCAAACCAACTTTATGTATTTCAAGAGCTCACCATGCACAGTGGCTTTTATTAAAATGTGAGATTGTTTATAAAGCAGAGGATTACTTGACAGCTGACCCTGCAAATGAGGCTGGTGCTCACACAGAAGGGCCAGGTGTGCTGCTCTGCAGAGCTGGGCATCTCCTCCTCTGCAGGTGTGCCCTCCAGGCTGGAGCAAGCAGATGTCTGGTTTTCTGGGATGAGAAGGCAGAATGGGGGTCCTGTGTGCTCTGAAAGAGCACAAGGCTGTGAAGGGCAATAGTGTGACAGCCTGGGCCCTGGAACTGTGCTAATGGAGCTCTCACATGTGCGTGGCTTAAAAACAGAACTGTCAAAACAAAACAAAACAAAAATCATCACTCTGATTGCATCTCCGTGGGGGGAAAGACCGGGAAAGGACCAGAGAAGAGAGCAGGGTCAGTTGGATAGCCTGTCACGCACTAGGCGCTGTTTTTGGGTGCTGAGGGCAGTGAGAGGAATGATGGTCAGAATAGAAAGATGGTAAGATGTAGTTCCACCTGAGTCCGGGCTGTTTAAAAAAATATTTTTAGAGTCTTGGACTCTTGGAAATATGGTAAAAGTTTTGAACTTTCTCAGAGGAAAATGCATGCCTACACATACCATTTTACATACAGTTCCAGGGGGCTGGCTCATGGGTCCCTTGAAGTTCATTTAAGGAACCTAAGTTAAGAACCCTTTATTTAGTAATTACAGTCTTGTGAAAAACATTAGCATGGACAGCTGGGTCCAGAAACACCTGGTTTGAGTTTGGTTCCACCCCTTTGCCAGCTATGTGTCTCACTGAAGAATGATCTTGAATAGCTCAACCTTTCTAAGCCTCAGACATCTCACATAGATGAAAATAACAGCAGCATCTCATGGGGTTACAGTGAAGATGAAATAATAAACAAAACGATCAATACAATGCCTAGCATGTGGCAAATGCTCTATAAGTGTTAACACATAATTATTACTAGTGAGCCTGTTATTGATAGAAGGGAGTCATGAAAATACAGCAGGAGATTAATTCGTGTAGCGTCTGTGAGGAAAATATGAACCATAGTTTTCAGTTGAGGTCTTTATATATAAAAGAATGTGAAAAACATCATGGTGGGTTTTGTCTTCTGTATAAACAACACGTTTATGGTAACTGTCTTCTGTCCATTAGTAAAAGAAGGCAACCACAGCAGCATTCCACAGGGGTGTTTCTGTGGCTATATACTCCATGAGGATGACCTCATTGTAGGGAATAAATCTCTCAATGACTGCTAAATACTTAGTGTTATAATCCATCAGCAATAATGAAGGAAAAGAAGGATACATGATAACAGTTAGGAGCTGTAGAGGGGTTGCCATGTACCTCACATTTGTGTGGGTTGTGGTGTCTTTCTGATAAAGTTTGATCACTTAGAAGAGCAGAAGTCAAAGATAAAGCACTTCCACTGGGTGTAGCTGGAGGTCAGCAGGCTGTGTGTGTGCATGCATGTGGGCACATATGTGTGCAGGCTATCAAAAACAGAGCTTCTTTTTATCAGCCTTCACTCATTTGATTGCTTTCTAAGCCACGAGTTTGAACATTTTGGAATGTGCCTGTTGAAAATGAAGATTTATCATACAGAGTGTAAGATTACAACCACAAGATTCAGAAAGGGGTTTCTGAGCTTGGGGGAGAGTTACAATTAACCTCGTAAAGAGCACAGATGAAAGCCTTTCCCACAGTTACAATCAAAGACACTTTAGGCCACTCTTTCCCCAGAGGAATAGTTGCCTTTTACGGCATGTTTTAAAGTTTTATTTCAAAAACAGTCAGCATCTTAAAGCAGCATGTAGTGTGCTCCCCAGGCTTTCACTTGCAACGTGTTTCCAGTTTTCTCAGTCATATTACTGGGTTTCTGGATGTGGTATGAGTTGCCACCTTCACCAGATTCGCACTCAGGGGGATTTAGCCCGACATGCTTGTGCTTGTCTCAAGAAGACTCTCCCAAACTTCCTTGCTCTTCTCATTCTGAGAGGAGAGTTCAGAGTCAGCATTATTATGTGTGAAGAGATTATACTTCTATCCTCTGCTTTGTCAGTCAGGGAAACCGAGGTCCTAAGAGGAGATGAAACGCAGGTCTACCCAGTGCTCCACTGCTTCTCAGACTCAAGAAACCAGATTCTCACCACATCCTGTGTTGAAATGCTTCCTCGTTGTATTCTAGGTCTCTGTGCACACCGGGCTTTATCTGTGTATGTGTGTGTTTTAAGTGCTTAAGTATCATGTTTTTTCCCCTCAAGAAACAGAAAGTGTGATTGTCTTTCAATAGACATGAATTTGAGCGAACTCTAGGAGATAGTGAAGGACAAGGGAGCCTGGTGTGCTGCAGTCCCTGGGGTTGCAGAGTTGGACACGACTTAGCGACAACAAACATCCTTTCATTGAGCACCTCGGTGTTGCAGGGAATAACTAGTAGTCCAGTAGTGCCGGTATCAGAGTCCATGGGGTCGCTGCGAGTTGGACAGACTGAGCGACTTCACTTTCTCTTTTCACTTTCATGCATTGGAGAAGGAAATGGCAACCCACTCCAGTGTTCTTGCCTGGAGAATCCCAGGGACGGGGGAGCCTGGTGGGCTGCCGTCTGTGGGGTCACACAGAGTCGGACACGACTGCAGTGACTTAGCAGCAGCAGCAAACGCTATCAGATAGGTGTTGCATACTGCTGTGGCCGCTTTGCAACCATTATGTGGAATGTCAAGGGTAGTGAAACTTTCATCTCTCTCGGTCTGCCTGCTTCCAATCCTACTGTAGTCTGTTTCCTGAGTCTCACTGTCTCCTGAGCACAACTTCCAACTTGCCCTGGATTTTGGCGAGCACTTTGCATGCTTCCTCCACCATAATATGCTTGCCTGGATGAAAGCCTGGAGTGTGACCCACTCCTGACTTCGCTTGGATGTGCACCTTTCCTTTGTACATCGCACAGGACTGTGGTAGCAGCCTTCTCACGGGTCATGAAGTCTGCAGTCTCGTTCTTGACCAGTCCTCGCTGCTGTGCTGGTTGTACTCTGTTAACAACAGAGCCAATCTTACCAGCTACCTGTTAAAACCCTTGTACGCCTGCCCATTGCCTACAGCAGGAGGGTGCCAATTCCAGTTTGGTAGTGGCTGTCTGAAGTGCAGGCTGTCTGAAGTGTCATAAAGTGCTGTGATTTGTAATGTCTCCCAAATGTGGGGAGAGGCATCGGGAGCAGATGTGCCACGTCCTCTCTAGCCAGGAGAACAACGTGTCAGCTTCCTTCGTAAAAATTAATTCATTATTTTTGGCTGCACTGGGTCGTCATTGCTGCGTGTGGGCTTTCTCTAGTGGTGGTATGCAGGTTTCTCCCTGTGGTGGCTTCTCTTGTGGCAGAGCACAGGCTCTAGGGCACACAGGCTTCAGTATTGTTGCACAGGGGCTCAGTAGCCACGGCTCCTGGGCTCTAGAGCACGGGCTCAATGGTTGTGGCACATGAGTTTAGTTACTCTGCAGCATGTGGCATCTTCATCTTCCTGGACCAGGGATTGAACTGGTATCCTCTGCACTGGCGGGTGGATTCCTATCCACTGGACAGCCAGGGAAGTCCTATGTCAACTTCTACACAGGACACGTCAGACTTTTCCTGATCTGGTTTCTGCCCACCTATCACTGACCCCTTCCCAAGCTGCCTCCTCCCTCCACATGCTGCTTCCCCAGCACCCCTGCTCACACACCAGCATGGCTTTGCATCTGCCGAACTTCTGCCTGAGATCCCTTACCTCTTGTTTCTCCATTGCCTCCTCATTCTTTAGCACTCAGTTCAACTATTACTGCCTTAGAAGCCTCCTCTCCTTTTTGCCTCATAGCCAGATTGCACAAGATCACTTTGTTCATTCTTTAGTTATTCACCGCATTCAGCATTAACACTTTATAGTATAATCATTTAGTCATCTATCTGCTCTTCTACTAGGTGGTTGGTGGGGAAATGAATATTGATTGAGCTCCTTCAGTGTCCTAAAGACACTGGGAAGAAGAGCTGCCTGTCTGAAAAGCCCAATGGAGCAGAATGAGGGTGGGCTTTTGAAGCTGGTTTCCTGGCTTGAGCCCTCCTTTTTTACATGCCATTTCTCTGAGTCTTAGGTTATTCATGTTGTAGACTGGGAATCATAATACTATGCCAGGTTGTTGAGTGGTTTAGAAATAGTATTTCTAAAATGTGAGCATACAGTAGTAAGTCAGTCCTCAGTAAATGGTGACTATAATTGGTTATCTACTTTAATTTTAATTTTGTGAGGCACAGTAGGAATTAATTTTACATGCTGTAACCGAACTTCAAATTATTTCCTTAGAGTCATAAATCAAATATATTACTGAGTTAGAATTTAAACTCAGATCCTAGTGGTATCAGGACCAGTGTCCACTGTCTTATATCATCTGATTTTATAAGAAAATTGGCAGTGGACCCAAACATACAAAAAATGTAAAAACAGTCCAACAGTTTCCATATCCCCTCCATCTCACCTAGATTTTAATATTTCACCTCAATTTTTGGTCACACTCTCTTGGTTTCTACACATGCACATGGCCACATGACATGCATCTTTTTTTCTCACATGCTGATCACCACTAATGTTTCCTTAAACAAGGACCTTTCCTCCTGCCTTCTCCTGTACAAGCATCCCAATCAGTAGATTAGCATCAATACCACAATATACACTATACAGTCTTAATGACCCAGATAACCACAATGGTGTGGTCACTCACCTAGAGCCAGACATCCTGGAATGTGATGTCAAGTGGGTCTTAAAAGCATTACTATGAGCAAAGATAGTGGAGGTGATGGAACTCTAGCTGAGCTATTTCAAATTCTAAAAGATTATGCTGTCTAAGTGCTGCATTCAATATGCCAGCAAATTTGGAAAACTCACCAGTGGCCACAGGACTGGAAAAGGTCAGTTTTCATTCCAATCCCAAAGAAGGGCAATGCCAAAGAATGTTAAAACTACTGCACAGTTGCACTCATTTCACATATGAGCAAAGTCACACTCAAAATCCTTCAAGCGAGGCTTCAATAGTACATGAACCGAGAACTTTCAGATGTTCAAGCTGGATTTACAAAAGGCAGAGGAATCAGAGATCAAATTGTCAACATCTGTTGGATCACAGAAAAAGCAAGGGAATTCCAGAAGAAGCATCTACTTCTGCTTCATTGATTACACTAAAGCCTTTGTGTGGATCACAACAAAGTGTGGAAAATTCTTAAAAGAGATGGGAATACCAGACCACCTTACTTGCCTCCTGAGAAACCTGTATGCAGGTTAAGAAGCAACAGTTAGAACCAGACGTGGAACAATGGACTGGTTCAAAACTGGGAAAGAAGTGCGTCAAGGCTGTATATTGACACCCTGCTTATTTAACTTATATGCAGACTACATCATGTGAAATGCCAGGCTGGATGAAGCACAAGCTGGTATCAAGATTGCCAGGAGAAATAACGATAACCTGAGATAATGCAGATGACCCCACTCTAATGGCAGAACGTGAAGAGGAACTAAAGAGCCTGTTGATGAAGGTGAAAGAGGAGAGTGAGAAAGCTGGCTTAAAACTCAACATTCAAAAAACTAAGATTATGGCCTCCGGTCCCACCACTTTTATTTTCTTGGGCTCCAAAATCACTGAAGATGGTGACTGCAGCCATGAAATTAAAAGATGCCTGCTGCTTGGAAGAAAAGCTATGATCAAGCATATTAAAAAGCAGAGATATTACTTTGCTGACAAAGGTCTGTCTAGTCAAAGCTTTGGTTTTTCTGATAGTCATGTATGGATGTGAGAGTTGGACCACAAAGAAGGCTGAGTGCCAAAGAATTGATGCTTTTGAACTGTGCTGTTGGAGATGACTCTTAAGAGTTCCTTGGACAGTGAGAAGATCCAACCAGTCAATCCTAAAGGAAATCAGTCCTGAGTATTCATTGGAAGGACTAAAGCCAAAGCTCCAATCCTTTGGCCCTGATGCAAAGATCATTGGAAAAGACCCTGATGCTGGGAAAGACTGAAGGCAGGAGGAGAAGGGGACAACAGAGGATGAGATGGTTGGATGACATCATTGACTTGATGGACATGAGTTTGAGCAAACTCCTGGAGATGGTGAAGGACAGGGCAGCCTGGCATGCTGCAGTCCATGGGGTTGCAAGGAGTCGGACATGGCTTAGTGACAGAACAGCAACAACAACATGGTCCACAGACTCCATTCAGACTTATCCAAGCATTCTAAAAATGTCCTTTCTCTTTTCTAGTCCAGGATCCTATCTAGGAACATGCATTTTATTTAGTTATCTTTATGCATCAGGATCCTTTACCCTGGAAACATTTCTCAGTCTTTTCCTGTGACTCATGCACTTGATAGGCCTTTCATTCTATAGGACAGCCTTTCACTCGGATCTGTCCAGTGCTTCCTCCATGATTAGACTCAGGCCATGATCTGAGCTCTTCTGGGAGTATCCCGTCAAGAGACACATGATGATGACCCATCTTATCCGTGGTGATGTTTACCTTGATCATGATGGGGTTGGCCAGGTGTCTCTACTGTAAAGTTGTCATATCCCTTTGTATTTGATCACTGTGGTATGTAGTGTTATACTAATATCCTGTTCCTCAAAATATCACCCATGAACCTTAACTTTATGGTTGAGTCACACCTGCATTCACCCTTACCATGGATGCTGAATAGCAGTGATCTGTTTCCACCGTTTCTACATTTATTTATTACTTGGCTTTCTCCTGTAAGAGAGTTCCCTTCTCCTTTGTTTATATATGTACAGTATGGACTTATGGTTCTGTTTTAACCAATGGGTTATAATCTGTTAACTAGAATTTTAATCCTCAAATTGTTCATGATTATTTTCAAGGTGCTTCTATGTCCTCTTCACAGATGCCCATCATCTGTTAAGCATTTCCTTATGTTCTGACACAAGATGTTCCAGAATCATCTTGTGTTTTCTCTTCTCCAGCGCTGAAATAAACTTTTCTTTAAAGTGTTCTGATTCATTTTAGTGGAGGATGATATTTGCAAACCAAATTTTGATTATTCACTGTGCTCATAGCTTCTGTATGTACACACACAGCCATACATATAAATATGACACACTCACAAATACAGAGAAAATAAATATTTTATCCAATTCTTATTTAAAAACCCATCACTTCATACCAATACTCCTAAATCTGGTCCAACATCTCAGAGGTCTTTCCAGCCTTCTTTCCATATTGAGAAATCTCACCTCTTTTATTTTCACTATATTTACTTATTCAGTGTCACCAGCCTTCCTGGCTACTCTGGCTGCCTCTTTTGTCTGCCACCTCTGTCTCCAACCTCTTACTGCCTGCTTCCTTGACCCTTGGGAGGATGTTGCCACCAATGTCCTCATAAGGCATAAAGGTTTCTTTTGTCTCCCCACATTTTTGAATCTGAGCACCAATGTCAAGAAGTGGAGATAAGTAATGGGTATGTGCTTTTAGGTGGGAGATATGTGCCTTCTCGTTTCACCATCCAATATGGTACATGACAT
Source organism: Bos mutus (assembly GCF_027580195.1). Taxonomy (NCBI): domain Eukaryota; kingdom Metazoa; phylum Chordata; class Mammalia; order Artiodactyla; family Bovidae; genus Bos; species Bos mutus. The sequence continues at coordinate 87,044,433 of NC_091624.1, read as the reverse complement.
AATAGGAGATTTATGAATGCTGTATGAAGGAATAGATAAATGAACCAATGAACAAGTGAGAGAGTAAACAGTTTTCCTCTGCAATCGTTCATTGTTTAACTTGTGAATGTTGTGTTGGGATTATCAGGATGAGAATAGGATAGGTAAAACCAAAGCATCTTCTCTAACTAGGAACATTTTTGTCTCTTCACCTTTGCAGGGAGCTTTGGAAGGCTAAGGCAGGGGTGAGGGAGGGGGAAAGGGGCAGATTTGGGAATACCTGCTCAAGGAGCCAGAGAAGCTGAATGAACTCTGGATCAGTTGACAGATGAGGCCACCAGCTTATCTTTGTATCCAGCACAGCTCCAGGGGCCCCTTTAACCAGGAAGTATAGTTATGGGAACAAACGCAAGAAACAGTCTAAACTTCGGCTGCTTCATTTTATTTGAGAGTCGTGTGTGTGTGTGTGATTGTGTGTTAGAGCTAATACAAGGCAGCACCTAGAGTAAATATTCCTGCTCATTTACGTGTTTTCTGAAATTCCATTGAGCTTGCAGTGTTTTATGTCATTTTTGTCCAACTCTATTGGGATGTGCAGGCTTCCCAGGTAGCTCAGCAGTAAAGAATATATCTGCCAAGGTAGGAGACATGGCTTTGATCCCTGGATCGGGAAGGTCCCCTGGAGGAGGAAATGGCAACCCACTCCAGTATTCTTGTTTAGAGAATCCCATGGACAGAGGAGCCTTGCAGGCTGTAATCCATGGAGGGTAGTAAAGAGACATGACTGAGTATGCATTGGGACATTTGCTAGCCAATTGCTGGTGTAAAGGTGCTAATACTTTAGAATCCTCTGTAATAGTCTGCAACTGTAAATAAACGTGCATAATACTAGTTTTGTGAATACTTAAAACTCATTACCATTCTATTAGTTTTCACTAGCCCTTACATGGTACCTGCATGTACCACGGAGAAGGCAATGGCACCCCACTCCAGTACTCTTGCCTGGAAAATCCCATGGACAGAGGAGCCTGGTAGGCTGCAGTCCATGGGGTTGCTAAGGGTCGGACACGACTGAGCGACTTCACTTTCACTTTTCACTTTCATGCATTGGAGAAGGAAATGGCAACCCACTCCAGTGTTCTTGTCTGGAGGATCCCAGGGACAGGGGAGCCTGGTGGGCTGCCATCTATGGGGTCGCACAGAGTCGGACACGACTGAAGTGACTTAGCAGCAGCAGCATGTACCACGTGACAATTTGTGAAAATGCCTTATTTTGTTAGAAGCACTTTGACAGCAGATTCTGTTGGGTGACCACTCGAAGTTATCCCTCTCTCTCTCGTTTGTTGCCCACTGCAGCAGTGGTGACTAAAGAAGCCTGACCCTTGACTTGGCGGCTCCCCTTGCCACTGGGTATGGTTTATGACCTGATTCCAGTCAGTGAAAGTTTTATAGGAAGTGTCTTTCACTTGTCCTTTATCTGGTTAGAGAGGGCTGGATTCCTAAGTACCTAGGGCTGCTGACACTGTGATTTCTCAATGGTCTTTGCCTGCCAGAGGGTCCTCTGGGTTGGGAATGGTCTCTGGCTTTTTGAGCCTGAAGGATTCAAGGTTTAGAGTACTGTGTGGGCACCAAGAGGGGAAGAGCATAGGGGAGAGAATGAGGAAAGGGATGGGGTCTCATGGAAACTGGAAGAGGCCTGCTCTTAGCTCCTAGGCTTCTTGGAGTTTCAGAGATGGACACTCAGGTCCACTTCCTCGTTCATGCCTTTGTGTGCTTTTGGTGTGGAGCTGGTCCCTTTTGCAGCCCAGGGCTCTCAGTCTAAGGATCTGAGTCTTCTGTAAGCCTTTCTGTCTAAGGACTAATGTGAAGTTTGAGATAATACAGATAAAGAGTTAAGAGCTGTGCCTTGTACACAGTCAGTGCTCCCTCAATTGAGTATTCATATTGTTACCTTTGAGGGTATACAAATCTACCAATGGACTGATTTTCTACCTTCATGAAACACTGAGGGCCCCATGGAGAAGAGATTTCATCTGGGTAATGGAAACGTATGGTGTTTATTTCTTCAGTGATTTGAGAAGAGAAAGAGATGGTCACTTTGCAGAGATGATAGAGAGCCAAGAATTTTATTTTTGTGAATCTCTCTCTCTCTCTTTTTTTTGGTGAAGGACTGTGTTCTACCAGAAATCAAGAATGGAATTAACACCCATTGTGTGTGTATATCTGCCTGTTCTCTCCTAACACCTCCTCATTCCCTAGGACCTTGCCAGCATCTGGGAGGTCCAGTAAGAAATGCTGTTTAAATCCTCTGCATTCTTCCAGAAGCCCAAGGGGTTTAACAAGTTCTGATTTTAGCTAAAACATATAAACCAAAAAAGAAAAAAAAAATACAATTTCTCTAACTCGGTTCTTTATGCCAGAAATCTTTTGTGTGTTTGTCAAGTAAAAGTATAATAAAACCTTGATCTTTTGTTATTGGCTATTGGGCAGTTGATATAAAGCAGGATATTTGTTCAGAGATAAGAGTGGGTCGCCTTTAACATTTATAAGGTCATATTTTTTTTTTTTAGGGGGTGGGTTTCACACCATTGGTATAAAGTTAATATCAGTAAACTTGAATTTCCAGAGAGACAAGTATATTGAAAAAGTTCAGTTGGAAAGAGGTAATTTAAAAAACTTTCCTTCAAGCTAAACATCTGAGTAGAAATAGATAAAAATCATTAATGAAGTCAGAGACCACTTGGACATGATGAATTATGAACACACAGCACAGTGAAGTAATTTCATTGCAGCTGCTCAGCTGTGGTCATAATTAAACTAGAAATTCAGCCTTCTGCTTTTTTGGGGTAGGGGGGCTGTCTTGTAACGGTGACTTCAGTCCCTAAGAATCAAATGCTTGTTTAAAAATATTTATGGTACTCAAAGGAATAAATATAATGCAATAAGGCTATTTTTTTAAAATTATTCCACTCATTGCTTAAATTATTTTTCTTTCACTTTAATGACATTATAGGAGATCTGGCTCAAATTTTGAAAAGCTCCTTAGAGGCAGAGGGAAAAAAGCATAGATTAGCATTGGTAAATCTTTTTTGATGGAGGATATAACAGTTGTTGAAATTTCAGTATCAGTTGAAATTCCAAAGGTTTCCAGCACTGAAGCAAGCAGCAGTGGGGTTTGGGAAATGCTCAGTTTATGAGGGTCAAGTCAGTAGCTTATGAATAAGCAGTGGAGAAAATTCTCACTGTTGAAATCAGGCATTGGCCACTAGATTCAAATCTGCTCTGTCTGCATGTGCTTGGCCACTTGCTGCTGTGAAGGACAAAAGTGCTCTTTTCTGTGGCTGCTCAGGTGGGAAATAGTATTGAGGTGGGCAGTGGGTGCTCAGTTGTTCAGTTGTGTCAGACTCTTTGTGACCCCCTGGACTATAGCCTGCCAGGCACTTCTGTCCATGGTATTTCCCAAGCAAGAATACTGGAGTAGGTAGCAATTTCCTCCTCCAGGGCATCTTCCCAACCCAAAGATCGAACTCCTATCTCCTGCAGCTCCTGCGTTGTCAGGCATATTCTTTTTACCACTGAGCCACTCGGGAAGCCCCAACTGGGGAGGAGGGCCGGTGCTGGCAAGAGGTGGTGGAAGCCATTTCCTCCTCATTACCCACAACATGAGACAGGTTCGCATTTAGAGAAGGGAAGGTTTCTAGTAATCTTGACCCAGCAAGACCTTGACATTGAAAGTCACGTGGAGGCTGATTCTTCAGCACCATGTTTTGGAGCCCAAGGCAATGGGACATTGATAAATACAGTGAAGTGCTTGGTAATTCCGCAGTAATTCACAAGGGCCTTGACAGTTCCCAGGCCTGTTGGTAACTCTGTTTAGTTCAATTCAGTTGCTCAGTTGTGTCCGACTCTCCGAGACCCCATGGATTGCAGCATGCCAGGCCTCCCTGTCCATCACCGACTCCCAGAGCCTATTCAACTCATGTCCATCACGTTGGTGATGCCATCCAACCATCTCATCCTTTGTCATCCCCTTCTTCTCCCACCTTCAATCTTTCTCAGCATCAGGGTCTTTTCCAATGAGTGTGTTCTTCTCATCAGGTAGAGTTTCAGTCAGTTCAGTTCAGTTGCTCAGTAATGTCCGAGTCTTTGCGACCCCATGAACTGCAGCAGGCCAGGCCTCCCTGTCCATCACCAACTCCTGGAGTCCACCCAAACCCAGTCCATTGAGCCATCCAACCATCTCATCCTCTGTGGTCCCCTTCTCTTCCTGCTCTCAATCTTTCCAAGCATCAGGGTCTTTTCAAATGAGTCAGCTCTTCACATCAGGTGGCCAAAGTATTGGAGTTTCAGCTTTAACATCAGTCCTTTCAGTGAACACCCAGGACTGATCTCCTTTAGGATGGACTGGTTGGCTCTCCTTGCAGTCCAAGGGACTCTCAAGAGTCTTCTCCAACACCACAGTTCAAAAGCATCAATTCTTTGGCACTCAGCTTTCTTTATAGTCCAACTCTCACATCCGTACATGACTACTGGAAAAACCATAGCCTTGACCAGATGGACCTTTGTTGGCAAAGTCATGTCTCTGCTTTTTAATATGCTGTCTAGGTTGGTCATAAATTTTCTTTCAAGGATTAAGCGTTTTTTAATTTCATTGCTGCAGTCACCATCTGCAGTGATTTTGGAGCCCAGAAAAATAAAGTCAGCTACTGTTTCCATGTTTCCCCATCTATTTGCCATGAAGTGATGGGACTGGATGCCATGATCTTCGTTTTCTGAATGTTGAGCTTTAAGCCAACTTTTTCACTCTCCTCTTTCACTTTCATCAAGAGGCTCTTTAGTTCTTCACTTTCTGCCATAAGGGTGATGTCATCTGCATGTCTGAGGTTATTGATATTTCTCCTGGCAATCTTGATTCCAGCTTGTGCTTCCTCCAGCCCAGCGTTTCTTATGATGTACTCTGCATATAAGTTAAATAATCAGGGTGACAATATACAGCCTTGACTTACTCCTTTTCCTTCAACATCAATCCTTCCAGTGAATATTCAGGACTGATTTCCTTTAGGATGGACTGGTTTGATCTCCTTGAGGTCCAAGGGACTCTCAAGAGTCTTCTCCAACATCACAGTTCAAAAGCATCAATTCTTTGCATTCAGCTTTCTTTAGAGTCCAACTCTCACATCCATACATGACTACTGGAAAAACCATAGCTTTGATAGACAGACTTTTGTTGGTTAAGTAATGTGTCTGCTTTTTAATATGCTGTCTAGGTTGGCCATAACTTTTCTTCCAAGGAGCAAGTGTCTTTTAGTTTCATGGCTGTAGGCTTTAATTTCATGCCTGATGAATTTAATTTCATCATCTGCAGTGATTTTGGAGCTCCCCAAAATAAAGTCTTTCACTGTTTCCATTGTTTCCTCATCTATTTGCCATGAAGTGATGGGACTGGATCCCATGATCTTAGTTTTCTGTATGTTGAGCTTTAAGTCAGCTTTTTCACTCTCCTCTTTCACTTTCATCAAGAAGCTCTTTAGTTCCTCTTCACTTTCTGCCATAAGGGTGGTGTCATCTGCATATCTGAGGTTATTGATATTTCTCCCAGCAATCTTGATTCCAGCTTGTGCTTCATCCAGCCCGGCATTTCTCATGATGTACTCTGCATATAAGTTAAATAGATAGGGTGACAATATACAGCCTTGATGTACTCCTTTCCCGATTTGTAACCAGTCTGTTGTTTCATAGGGCATATATATATAGGGCATAAAGAGCATGCTTGTGTCCTGGTGACGGGATGTTGGGCTGCTTTTCTGAAGGAGAGGGAGCGAGGCTGTGCCTAGAGACCTGCCCTTTGGACCTTTGGCCCTGTGCAAGTTGTTGCCAGTTCACCTGCTGAAACTCAAAGCAAAAATCCTGGGCTGCAGTGGATGTGTGCACAGATGGGTTTGCGAAGGGCGTGCTGAGGTGGATGGCCAGCTTTATTTATAGACCCACCAGAACTTCCAGTTCTTTCCCTCAACTTGAAGTTAAGAGAGGAGGACAAGTCTTGTATGAACTAACAATGCTTGGGGGTAGTTTGATCTCAAAGGTGACAGCTCAGGGTAATCTTAGCCAGCTCCTGATCTTTCCAAAGGGGCTGTGAAAACAGTACTTCATTGTTATTTATGCAAAATGAGGGAAGGGGCATGTTTGGTGGGAGAAATTATACAACAAATTAATGCATGTTGAGCAGTTGATGTCATCTGGCTGGTGGAAATTAACATGGTGGATAGCGTCACTGTTGTCCTTTTACCTTAATTAATTATATGAGACATTTAACATGTTGAAACATCAAGCCAAATGTCTGGATTTTTATGGGTAGTGGCGTTTATCCAGCTATTTATTCTTCCTGCTTTCTGAGGAAGAGCCATGCCCATTGGGTCCTGTCTACACGATCCCTAACTCTGAGCTCTTTGATGGTGGGTAGAGAAGTGTCTGGTCTTCTGAGTGATCCACTTGCTTTTTCCTCAGAAAGGAATCTGATACGATGGAGACAGCATCTTGGGCAGTTAGCGGAACCAGCCCTGGTCCTGCTTTTACCACTGGTTGTTCTGTGAGATTGAAGCACATCTTGAGCACCCTCTTGGCCTTGCTCCTTTATCTGCGAGGATATTTCGAGAGAGGGATCATTTCTGCTCTCCTTAGCTTTTAGGTTTGCAGGAGGAAGACCAAATGGAGAGGCTCTGTAAACTCTGTGTGTTTTACAACTGCTCACCCAGCTGCCCAAAACTGTTTTAGGAAGCATGTAGGTGTTCCGGGCATAGCTTAGCTGGTTATATAATAGTGAACAAGATACCCTCCCTGTCCCCACACCAAGAAGCCTAGTCTGGGCAAAAACAAGCATTTAAAAAAAATATCATTGATTAAATGCTGTGATAAGAATAATTACCCAGTGCTCTGACAGCATTGCAATCTTGGGTTAGGGGTGAGATGGTGGGTCAGAGACAGTTATTGTTTTAAAATAGGGATTAAAGAGCCTCCCCCTTCCCCCCCCCCTCCTTTTTTTTTGCAATGCCTGGATGAGTGCCTTGGGAAGATTTGTTGAGCACAGCTGTCGGATCTCATCTGAAATCCACGGGATGCTCACTTGATTTCTTGAGAAGAGAATGAAACTCTGGTTAGGTATGTGCTCACTGCTTTTTGGCTGGAGGACACTAAAAGGCTGTGTGGGAACAAGCCCGGTGCAGCTGACACAAACTTCAGAGTGTGAAAAGGCCATGTGGGAACAAGCCTGGTGCAGCTGACACAAACTTCAGAGTGTGAGAAGGGAAGCTGCCTTTGGTTGCTGGCTCTGCACTTATCATCAGCCTAAATCAAGGTCCTGTTTTGTCCCAGGTGGTTGGACTAAAGCCGTGTTGGCCTCGGGGGAAGTCTTGCTGAAGCAGATACATGCTTGTTTCATGCAGGCCCTGCCTCTTAGGGATGTGTTCTAATATTTCTTTAATTAGAAAAAAAATTATAACTGCAAAAAAGAGAACAGTGATGAGCCCCTCTCTGTCAATAATTATTTCCTAGCATCAATAATTGTCAAGGTTTTGTCATGTTTGGTTCATCCATCAACTCCAGGCGTCTTGTCATTTTACCCCTGCGTACTTCACTATGCTTCTCTAACTTTGTGGACACTTTTTTTTATGTTACCATAATGCTCTAATTGCATCTGAAAGCAGAGGATTTTTAGGAACTTTTTCTTGCTCTTTCACTTTCCAACGTTTTTTGATGAAAAATTTTGAGCATATGACAAAGTTGAGAATTTAATATGCACATCTATATATCTGCTGCCTAGGTGCTCTCATCCACATTGACACATCTCTCCATCTGGTCTTCCTGTTATCCCTCTGACCATCTGTCCATCTGACTTTTTAATGTATTTCAAAGTAACTCACAGACATGAGTAAACCTCTCCCCTAAATAGTTAATGATTCATGTCACTAAGAGTTCAACATTGATTAACTTTTTCTTTTGAGGTAAATTTATAATGAGATGCACACATCTTGAGATGTTGGCTTAAATTTTGACAAATTTGTGTGTGTAACTCCAGGGCTTCCCTGGTGTGGCTCAGATGGTAAAGAATCTGCCTGCAATGCAAGAGACCTGGGTTCGATCCCTGGGTCAGAAAGATCCCCTGGAGAAGGGAATGGACGACCCACTCCAGTATTCCTGCCTGGAGAATTCCGTGGACACAGGAACCTGGTGGGTTCAATCACTAATCCTCTGGGATCCCCTCCATGGCTCCGAATGTATTCTCTGTCACTCTCTCCAGGCTCTTGATTTCCCCATGGACCACTGGTTTTCACAGACTGCCTTCCTGCCCACTCAGCCTGGTGGCTGCACATCCCAGCAGAGCTCCTCTTGTTGGTGCCTGTCACCCTACAAACCCTCTGCCTCACACTCTGCTGAAGCAGAGTATCTTCCGCCAGAGCTTCTGAGCCTTGCTACACCATGTCCTGGTTGGGCCCGTCTCCCTCAGCATCGCTAGTCCTTGGAATCAAGTCTGCCTTCTTTCTGGTTGCTGCTTCAGCACTCTCCCTAGGCTGCCCAATGGATGCTTTGAGCCTTCCGCCGCCTGTTTGCTTTGTCTCGATGCCTTTGTCCCTTGCATCAAGGCCTCCAGACTGGTGCTGCTCAGATTCACATCTCTCCTTTCAAATTGTCCTTTGCCTTGAACCCCACCAACCTCCCCGCTGGGCACCCCCTAACCTTAATCATATCTGCCGTAATCATCTCTCTCCCTGCCATGCCGCCCCACCCCCCGCTTAATCATATCTCCTTAATTATATCCAGGCTCTGGCTCCTTCAGTTGTTTTTGCTCATCAAAGAATCCCTGACTGATACTCTGCTCCTCTACCTACAGAGAAGACCTGCTTTGACTTCTGTTACCCAGTACCCCATGATGATAATCACAGCTTACAATTCTTGTGCCTGTCTTGAGTAATTTCTAGAGCTCCTAATGGACTTTTTTGTTGGTTTTGTCACCAGATTTTTCAATATGGCCTCTCTGCCCTCCTCCACTTTGTCAGCAGCATCCATCCCTGGGTTCCTGCCCAGCTGCTCGACTAAAGCTGCTTTCTAGTCACCGTACGAGATTTTTCTTTGGTATTTAACTGCTAAACATTTAAAATCCTTTATTTGACCTGTCCCTGAATTGTCTTCTTTTTGTCAGTTTTTTCCTCCTGAACTTTATTTTGCATCCTAAATTTAGTGTTCTTCAAAATGTTGGCCTTGTTTTTAGTCCTCTTTTTTTGTCTTGGCAGCTTCTTTCATATTTGTATGGCTTTGTTGTTTCTAGATGTCTTCCAAAGTTTGATTCCTATATGTCACCATTTTCAACAGTTGGTGGACATTTCCACCAGAATTCTTTCGCTCTTTCCTTCCTTTTCGTTGATAGGTTCATTCATACATTTATCCCCTACCCCCACTTCCCTAACCCAGCAACCTTGACAGACATGGCTGTCTGTCAAGATGGTCATTCTCATTCAATTGGTTGAGATGTATAGTTTTTTAGTGTGGCTCCCAGGTAGCCACTGCCAGTTGATGCATCAGTTGTATCTATTCATCGTATTTCTACCAGATGGCCCTGCTTTCTCTTACCAAGAATCTGGTCCCCTGAAGGATGCAGTTCAGTCGCTCAGTCTTGTCTGACTCTTTGTGACCCCATGGACTGCAGCATGCCAGGCCTCCCTGTCCATCACCAACTCCCAGAGTTTACTCAAACTTATGTCTATTGAGTCAGTGATGTCCTCCAACCATCTCATCTTCGGTCATCCCCTTCTCCTCCTGCCTTTAATCTTTCCCAGCATCAGACTCTTCAAATGAGTCAGTTGTTCACATCAGGTGGCCAAAGTATTGGAGTTTCAGCTTCAGCATCAGTCCTTCTAATGAACATTCAGGACTTATTTCCTTTTGCATGGACTGGTTGGATCTCCTTGCAGTCCAAGGGACTCTCAAGAGTCTTCCCCAACACCACAGTTCAAAAGCATCAATTCTTCGGTGCTCAGCGTTCTTCACAGTCCAACTCTCACATCCATACATGACCACAGGAAAAACTATAGCCTTGACTAGACGGACCTTTGTTGGCAGAGTAATGTCTCTGCTTTTGAATATGCTATCTAGGTTGGTCATAACTTTCCTTCCAAGGAGTAAGCGTATTTTAATTTCATGGCTGCAGTCACCATCTGCAGTGATTTTGGAGCCCTAACACCATAGGCAGGATAAAAGCTCAAGTAATTTAGATTTCTCCCACTGCTATGTTTCTTTAAAGATCTATGTAGATGAGGAAATGTGAGTCATCTTAAGATTGGTATGAAATATATGTATCTTCAACAGTGGTTTATTTTTCAGTTCATAAAAGCATTTTCATTTCTCCCTTTGCCTCTGGGTATTTTATAGATATGAGAGAACAAATTTTAGAAAATATTTTAAAAGTTTATAAACCATTGCAAGTAGATACAGATGTACTTTGGTAAAAGCACTGGCTTTGTCCATGCTTGGAGGCTAATTGGGTTGGCTTTGTGAACTGTCCAGGAGAAGATCATTCAAAGATGTAGGTCCTACTCTGAGAGGACCCTGCCTCTAGGGTCTCAGATACCTAGATATCTTGTTGTTCAGTCGCTAAGTCATGTCTGACTCTTTGTCACCGCATGGACTGCAGCACACCAGGCTTCCCTGTCCTTCACCATCTCCTGGAGTTTGCTCTACCTTGCAATCATTCTAAACCATCGGTATAGAATGAGGATTTTTTGACTTGAGATTTGGTGATGGTTGGCACCTTCCCCTCTCCTAAAACAAGAATGCATCTTCTGCTTGAAGCATTTCCTCCCTTGCACAGCAGCTGTGACAAGTCACAGGCTCCCAACTACTGGGCAAAGGGGAAAATATGCTGCAAATCCTCTAAGAGCCTGCACTTTGAGTTTTAAATGGGGTTGTAAATGGAAGTCAGTGATGTGGGAGTTGATATGTGACCTGGGGTGAATATTGCTGCTGACCAGCTGTGTGACCTTGGGCAGAAGCTTGGTGTGTCTTGGTCTCAGTGGCCACATCTGACTGATGAAGCCAAAGGTGTTGGCTGATCTCAAGCATCCTTCTAGACCCAGAGTTCTATGGTCTTTGTTTTCCTGGCTGTTACTATTACTTTATGTAATGAGACTGTTTTTTTAGACAGTAAAAAAAGAAAAAAGTTCTGTGGAGAGACCAGAGTCTTAAAAAGCACTTGGAATTGCATCTATTTTTGGTTTGTATTTGAAAGGTTTTGGGATCCTCAGGAAAGGGGAGTGCATTCTTTCTTGGAAGGCTGAGTGTTCCTAAGACAACAGGGAAGGGCAGAGCAGCCAGGAAACAGAGGTGTTTGGTACAGGCTGGCATCCCATTAAGCCACACAATAGATATGGCTGTGGTTAAGAGTACAGGCTTTGGAACCAGGGAGAAGGCTTGAGGTTCTAGTCCTGACTTTGTTACCTTCTGGCTATGTGACTTTGAGTGAGATAAACCTCAATTTTCATGTTTGTAAAATGGGGAACATAAGAGAGCTTCCATTATGGCACTGCTGTGAGGATTAGACAGGATGAGATGTAGAACTCTTAGCTCAAGTGATGTGTAATAATTGCTTAATTAACATAGCCTATTAATCACATAGTGCTTGCCTTAGGCTGGGCTAGACATTTTCCCTCCAGGTATCGGCTTTAATCCACACAATCACAGTAAGTAGAAGTTGTTATTCTCACACCATAGGGGAGGAAATCAAGGTTTAGAAGAGTTAAGTAATTTTCTCAACATTATAGAGGCAGTCAGTGACAGAGCTAGGCTGGAAAACAATCTTCCTTCTTCCAAAGTCCCTTTCTGCCACGTTGTCTGCACCTTGGAATAGAGAGTCCTCCTCACTGCCCACAGGGTTTAGCGAGAGATTCTAAAAGACCACGGTAGAGGCCAGATGAGTCACTGGTACCCACCAAATGCTGTCCTGCTTACAAATAGATTGGGTTCTAAAGAACTATTAGAAGTTCATTTGTTTGGAAAGTCTAAAGTTACAGCAGCTACTATTCATGCTGCCTCTCTTTCTTTTTTCAAACTTGAAACTTTTTATTTTGTATTGAGGTATAGCGGATTAACAATGTTGTGATAGTTTCAAGTGGACAAAGAAGGGACTCAGCCATGCATATCCATGTATCCATTCTCCCCCCAACCCCGCTCCCATCCAGGCTGTGACATAACATTGAGTAGAGTCCCCTGTGCCATACAGTAGGTTCTTGATGGTTATCCACTTTGAATATCATGCTGCCTCTTGGTGGCAAGAAGAATTACCATACTTTCTCCCTGATGAACAGCTTTGTTTGCAAACATGAAAATTCTTAATGTCAAAATTTTTAAGTAGAGAAACATGGAAGGCAGAGCAGACAGTAATGGGGTCCTCAAAGAGGTAGGGACACAACACCAGGCACAGAGATCGAAAGTGGCAGCCAGCAACAGAGTGCAGTGGGATCATTAGTAGCTCCCTGTGGTGGTGGCGGTGGTGGTGATGATGGTGGTAGACTGGCCTTGAAGGAAGGGGAACATTTTGAAAAAGTGGAGGTGGCAGGAAAGAGGTTAGCTTAGGGTGCCTAAAACTGAAGATAGCTTTGTGGAGTGAGGAGATAATGAAAAAATCCGCCTATTAATTTTTCATGTCTTTTAATAAATGCCTTGGATTGTGTTACATGAAGGCAGGCCAGAGAGTCTAAGAGGCAAATACCCTATTTGTCAACAAAAGTATTTCTTTTTTTTTGAAATTTTTTAAAATTTTATTTTATTTTTAAACTTTACATAATTGTATTAGTTTTCCCAAATATCAAAGTGAACAAAAGTATTTCTAAGCATTTGTCAGGAGAGCTTCCAGCACCCAAGTGCTTGCAGTTCTTTTGTCTGTACCTTCAGATTCTAGACCTGCCCTTCTCAGCAGGGAAGCCACCACCACATGTGGCTTGAGCCCTGGAAATGTGATGGTCCTGATATGTGCTGTCAATGTGAGACACACATTAGATTTTGAGAATGTAGTAAGAAAGTTCAGTTCAGTTCAGTCACTCAGTCATGTCAACTCTTTGTGACCCATGGACTGCAGCAATGCCAGGCCTCCCTGTCCATCACCAACTCCCGGAGCTTGCTCAAACTCATGTCCATCGAGTCAGTGATGCCATCCAACCATCTCGTCCTCTGTCATCCCCTTCTCCTCCCACCTTCAATTTTTCCCAGCATCAGGGTCTTTTCTAGTGAGTTTGCATCAGGTGGCCAAAGTATCGGAGTTTCAGCTTCAACATCAGTCCTTCCAATGAACACCCAGGACTGATCACCTTTAGAATGGATTGGTTGGATCTCCTTGCAGTCCAAGGGACTCTCAAGAGTCTTCTCCAACACCACAGTTCAAAAGCATCAATTCTTGGCGCTCAGCTTTCTTCACAGTGCAACTCTCACATCCATACATGACCACTGGAAAAACCATAGCTTTGACTAGCTGGACCTTTGTTGGCAAAGTAATGTCTCTGCTTTTTAATATGTTGTCTATGTTTGGTCTGTGGCTAGGTTACATGCATGGTTCTCTGAGCTTCAGATTTTTCATCTGCATAGTGGGGATATTGGATCAGATGTTTTCCCTTTAAAAATTTAAAAATTCTATAATTCTAATTTGGAATCAACTGTTGTTAACAACTTTTTTCTGGGTTCTGCTGAAAGGTCTCTATTGTCCCTTTACCAATGCAGAAAATGTTAGGATTATTTCCTTTTATTGCTGGTCCTTTAGTAATTCTTGGAGTGGAAAAACTTCAGGGTTCTGATAGATTAAGGAGATCTTACTCTCCTCTCTCTTTTCTTGGTCTGCTGGCCCATCTAGGCTTGTTTGAATGTGCTCCTGAGCTGGGCGACTTAGGTAACTGGTACAGGTATCAGAGTTAGAATGGAGAGTTGTTTCTTTGGTTCATGACTGTTAAGACCACTTTCAAATACACGATGCATAGTGATCCCACACTCTGTATTTAGACACTAGGTCCGTCAAAACAGAATCTGCTCTGCCTTTTCCCTTTTGGCTCTACTAATATTAGCACAAATCAGTCATGTCTTAGTCCATATCTTTCTCCAGTAGTTTATCCTCGTATACATTGTCCATCCAGCTATTAAAATATATGAAATATCAGGCTAGCTAGTTTCCAGAACACACATGTGTAAGACTTGGTTTTTATCCCTGAGGGACTCCTGATAAAGACCTATAAGGTGAAGACACAGTACTTGGGGTCTTGAGAGGGACTTTCAGTTTGGGGTGGGTACAGATGAGGAAAGAAGGTCGCTCCATGACCACACTCAGGTGATGAAACGTTGCGTTTCTGAGAGTCTTGGATATTTCAAAGTGAAACAAGGTCTTAGTTAACTAAAGAAAGTGAAAGTGAAGTTGCTCAGTCGTGTCTGACTCTTTGCGACCCCGTGAACTGTAGCCTACTATGCTCCTCTGTCCATGGGATTTTCCAGGCAAGAGTACTGGAGTGCGTTGCCATTTCCTTTTCCAAAGGATCTTCCTGACCCAGGGATTGAACCCTGGTCTCCTGCATTGTAGGCAGACGCTTTATTGTCTAAGCCACCAGGGAAGTCCTAGTTAACTAGCAACATCTCAAATAAACAAAATCCTCCCTGTAAATATATATATAAAGTCCATTTAATGGAACATCAATGCCTGGAGGCAAGTGTATTGCTGTACCAAAATCCTCTCTCATGATGCCAGTTATGTATTTTTTGCCATTAAATTTATTTTTCTGTAGTAATGAACCTTTACAACATGTTACAATTTGAAAAAGTAACAATATGGAAAGGAGGTTATATAAAAGCAAAGTTTTACTGGTTTAAAAAGCAAGAGCACTAGAGAGGGAAAATCCTTTGAAGTCTGGAGTTAACTTAGATTCAGGCACTTGCAATAAACTAACCCTTAATAAAATCTTGATTTTTCTCTCCAAAGTGTGGGTGAATAAAATATATCTGCAGAGATATTTTTGGGTAGCCAACACTTCTTGGCTTTTGATTTGAGGTTTGTTAGGAATCCCAAAATGATAGGGTACTAATTGGCTCAAATTGAAATTTCAGATAATTGGACTGATTCTGAGCCTAGCAATGCTAACAATATCTAACATATACTGTGGGAAATGTGTTACATAGTAATCAAAACAAAATAGAGCACTCATTTCTGTGCCTATACTTAGGAGATACTTGCAGATTCTTTACCATCTGAGCTGTCAGGAAGCCCTATTACATATATATAAAATACAGATATGCATCTTCATACGTTAAACACCAGTAATGCACATTTTTAAAAGAGGAAACTTTTGGGACTTCCCAGGTGGCGCAGTGGGTAAGAATCTGCCTGCCAATGCTGTAGACACAAGTTCGAACCCTGATTTTGGGAAGATTCCACACGCTGCAGAGCAGCTAAGCCCATGTGCCACAACTACTGAGTCTGCGAGTTGCAGCTACTGATGCCTGCCTGCCTCAAGCTCGTGCTCCACAAGAAGAGCAGCCACAGCAATGAGAAGCCCTCGAACTACGATGAAGAATAGCCCTGCTCTCCGCAACTAGGAAAAGCCAGTACAAAGCAACAAGGACCCAGTGCAGCCAAATAAATAAATTAATTAAAAAAGAGAAACTTTTGAATGTATTTAACACTGAAGTTCAGATATTCATACTATCAGTTCAGTTCAGTCTCACTCAGTCATGTCTGACTCTTTGTGATCCCATGGACTGCAGCACGCCAGGCTTTCTTGTCCATCACCAGCTCCCAGAGCTTACTCAAACTCCTGTCCATTGAGTCAGTGATGTCATCCACCAAACCATCTCATCCTCTGTCATCACCTTCTCCTGCCTTCAGTCTTTCCCAGCATCAGGGTCTCTTCCAATGAGTCAGTTCTTCACATCAGGTGGCCAAAGTATTGGAGTTTCAGCTTCAGCACCAGTCCTTCCAATGAATATTCAGGACTAATTTTCTTTAGGATGGACTGGTTTGATGTCCTTGCAGTTCAAGGGACTCTCAAGAGTCTTCTCCAACACTGCAGTTCAAAAGCATCAATTCTTCAGCACTCAGCTGTCTTTAAGTTCAACTCTCACATCCATACATGACTACTGGAAAAGCCATAGCTTTGACTATACAGACCTTTGTCAGAAAAGTAATGTTTCTGCTTTTTAATATGCTGTCTAGGTTGGTCATAGTTTTTCCTTCCAAGGAACAAGCATCTTTTAGAACCAATAGTACTTTTAGGGCTGCCGTCTATGGGGTCGCACAGAGTCAGACACAACTGAAGTGACTTAACAGCAGCAGTACTTTTATAACAGAAGTGAAAAGTAAATATGGTAAGTTTGTACCCTCTCAAGTTACCCTTAGTAACTTGATTTTTTCCTCCTCAGAGTGTAGGTAAATAAAATATATCTGCAGAAGTATTTTTGAGTAACTAGTACTTCTTGGCTTTTGATTTCAGGTTTGAGGGAATCCTAATCTGATAGACAGATCTACATGTGAAATGAAAATAGGGATATTTCTAGGGACACTTGTCCATGTGCAGTTCTAGCCATATAAACAGTACAGGTGTTGATCATTTTCTCTTGGGGTTGAAAGTTGAAGAGAGGCACACAGTAGCTGTAGTGATGGCAGCAATGAGGGTTGAACTTATTAACAACAGGAGCAGCATGCTAACTGTTGCCTGGAAACCAGCTTTTGGTTGGAGCAGTGATGAGTTCTCTTTATGTCTGTTTCTTTTTTCTCTGATGTGATGCCCCAGAGTACTGTGTATTTTAGTTTCTGTAATTAGAATTCAGTTCAGTTCAGTCGTGTCCAACTCTGCCACCCCATGGACTGCAGCATGCCAAGCTTCCCTGTCCATCACCAATTCCCAGAGTTTACTTAACTCATGTCCATTGAGTCGGTGATGCCATCCAACCATCTCATCCTCTGTCATCTCCTTCTCCTCCTGCCCTCAATCTTTCCCAACATCAGGGTCTTTTCAAATGAGTCAGCTCTTTGCATCATGTGGCCAAATTATTGGAGTTTTAGCTTCAACATCAATCCTTCCAATGAATATTCAGAACTGATTTCCTTTAGGATGGACTGGTTGGATCTCCTTGCAGTGCAAGGGACTCTCAAGATTCTTCATCAATACCACAGTTAAAAAGCATCAATTCTTCAGTACTCAGCTTTCTTTATAGTCCGGCTGTCACATCCATACATGGCTACTGGAAAAACCATAGCCTTGACTAGACAGACCTTTGTTGTCAAAGTAATGTCTCTGCTTTTTAATATGCTGTCTAGGTTTGTCACAACTTTTCTTCTAAGAAGTAAGCGTCTTTTAATTTCATGGCTGCAGTCACCATCTGCAGCGATTTTGGAGCCCAAAAAATAGTCTGACACTGTTTGCACTGTTTCCCCGTCTATTTGCTATGAAGTGATGGGACCAGATGCCATGATCTTAGAATTGGTTTAGTATAAAAAAATTATTAAAAAAATTCAATGTCATTTCTGGATATACATTCTGGATGTCATTTCTGATCTCTAAGTTGGAGATCACTAATGCAGAGCTTTATTGATGTGCTGGTGTCCGATGATAGAGATACCCAGCTGACTTGTAAGGATTGTGTGTGGGTGTACAAATAATTGGTATACTACTTAGCTTTGACAGCTCAAATAGCTGCCCTTTATTCACCTGTAAGTAGAATAATAAGGTTATTACTGTGCTTATGGTAATAGATGGAGAAGGCAATGGCACCCCACTCCAGTACTGTTGCCTGGAAAATCCCATGGACGGAGGAGCCTGGTAGGCTGCAGTCCATGGGGTCGCTAAGAATCGGACACGACTGAGCGACTTCAGTTTCACTTTTCACTTCATGCATTGGAGAAGGAAATGGCAACCCACTCCAGTGTTCTTGCCTGGAGAACCCCAGGGACGAGGGAGCCTGGTGGGCTACTGTCTATGGGGTCACACAGAGTCGGACATGACTGAAGTGACTTAGCATAGCATAGCATAGCATGGTAATAGAATAACTCACTATAAACTATAAATGGAAATAATAATAAATGGAACAACTCACTATACACTATAAATTCAAGTTATTATCTATTAGTCATCAACCTGGATAATGAGGCATAACGTTTATTTAATAATTCATATGTTCAATATTTGTGTTTCAATTTTATTTATTTATTTATTATTTTTGACTGTGCTGGGTCTTCATTGCTGTGCGGGCTTTTCTCTAGTTGGGGAGAGCGAGGGCTACTCTCTGGTTGTGGCGCATGGGCTTTTTATTGCAGTGGCTTCTCCTGTTGCAGCTCCTGGGCTCTAGAGCATAGGCCCAATTGTTGTGGTGCATGGGCTTAGTTACTCCACAGCATGTATCTTCCCGGACCAGGGATTGAACCCTTGTCTCCTGCATTGGCAGGTGATTCTTTACCACTGAGCCACCATGGAAGCCCCAGTATTTGCTTAATAAATGTTTTTCTGAGTGCCTGCTATATGGCAGGCAGGATATGAGAGGTACTAGAGATGTAGCAGTGAACAAGACAGAAAATGGGGCTGAGCTTGTTAGATAATAAACTCATCAACAAAAGTGCAAGTTACAGATAATAGTAAGTGATGGGAAAGTCATACATGTGATGAGAGAAACTCTGTGAGTGATGGGAAGGGCTGGTGGGGTGTTTTTTAGACTAAGATGATCAGCGGAAGTCTAAGGGGGCAACACTTGAAATGAGACCGGAAAGAATAAAGGAGCCAGACTTTCAATGCAAAAATGATTTCACGTAGTCAGTGGTGTATACTCAGACCTGACGTGGTTCTGCTCTGTGTGATGCCACTTGTCTGCGAGGGTGATATTCTCAACTGACCCAGGAACCAATGAAGAAAGATAGTAACCTGGCCCTTGAACATAGCCTTGGAGCCCCCTGTTAGGTCAGATATTTAGCCCTTAATTGCTGGGCGAACTGGGAGGTGCAGCAGGGTCTTGGGAGGGACTGGGTTGGCACTCAGATGCCTCGGGGGCCACACCCATTTCTCTAAAGTATGGGACTGTTTCAGTATTTAAATGAGAAGCATGACGCATGCGAGGGCTGGTCATCAGCTATGCTTTTGTAACTTTATGATCCAAGGAATTTTGACAATTAACCAATTGCAGTTATAGATCATTTAAAAAATTCTGGCCACTCCATATAGTTCAGTAGAGAAAAAGAAGGGTTAAATTCCTGCTTTCAATGTTGGCTGTCATGATTCTATACTCTGGGTCACATTTTGAGTAGGTAGCAGCCTGAATGTATTCTTCGCAAGAAGGTAACCAACCTCCTGTTCCATTTTTCTTTTTTAACTAGGCGGCATCATTGTCCACACCTCCCTACCAAGATTTATGATAAAACAGAGAAACCATGTCTTCTCTCCGAATATACCGAGAACTACCCTGTCTATCACTCTTACCTGCCCAGAGAGTCCTTCAAGCCCAAGATGGATTACCAGAGAGCATGCACGCCGATGGAAGGCCTGACCACATCGAGGTGAGGGCATGCTGTGAATGTATGAGTGCACACTGATGGAGTAACGTACATTAACCTAATGTTCAATACTGCATTACTGTGCACTATCAATACATGCTATGAATGCCTTAATGTTAACTTACTCAGAGAATCTCTGAAAGAAAACCCTGCATTTATTAGCCAGTTTAGTTTTCCCCAGCCCTCTTTTATCGAGCAAGGATTCTTGCTTGGGCCTGGGGCAGGGGTGGGGCCATGGGGCAGAAATTGCAAATTGATCTACATGGAAAGGCTTAAAGTATTAAAGGGAAATAATAACTTGAAAGGGGTGAGGGCTGCTGCAGAAAAAGGAGTTTGGGGCTTTTGCACATAAGCTCCAGTTCAGCTTGGGTGGTGGTAGTGATGTTGGTAGTGGTGAAAGAGAACTGGAGCGTTTTTGAAGTTATGCTATAGATTTTGAATTGAGGTCCCCTTGAACATACATCAAGAATATAAACAAAGAATATTTCCTTTTAAATTACTCTTGACTTAGAAACTCTGATTCTTGAGGTCCAGCTCTGTACAGAGCCTGAGCCCCGTGGCTCAATGTATCAGGGCCGCAGGGTTATCTGTATTGAGGGGGTGGGGACACATGGTCAATCTCAGGATTGTTCTACACGTTGCGTTGCAAGGCTCTCACAGAATCGGGCTGTTAACAACTCATTGAGTGACCTCTGACCTGTGACCCAGAGGAGTACCAACACCTTGGAGTTACTTGAGTGGTGTTTCAGGTTATATAGCTTAGTCCCCAGATAAGACCTGAGAGCTGGATGCCTTCTCTGCCTCTGATGATCCTCATCCCTAAGGGGCAGCACTGCTGTGCAGTGGAGATGAAATAGGCCTAGTATGATGCCCACACATTATAGGTTTTCAAGATCTGGTAAATTTTCTTCCTATTGCATGCTGCCCCCACCTTTGCAATTTTGTGCTTTTCTGATAAAGGTCCCAGATGGGAGACTAAGCAGAACACCATTCCTTCTGCCTCCGGGTTTCCTCCAGGATAGGCCTGGAAACATCCTCTGTTGAAAACATGGGTTGGAGGCATGTACTAAATGCTGCTTATCTTGTATATCCAAAGGAAGAAGTCCATGTCTGGGTGATGGGATAGAAAAGACCCACAAGGCAAGGTCAAAGCCAAGTGATCCCTGGACTTAGTGGGAACTGGTGGACAGAGGCAGTTTGAGAATGGGAGGGAGTCAAGGGTCCTATCTGATTCTTGAATCAGGCCACCTTTATGCTGAGTAGTTATATTAAATGATTTCATTTAAGCACAGGGTTTCTGGATCCTGATTCATGGAAAAAAATGTAATCTGTGCAACCGACTTTTCAACCTATGACTTACTAAACAACATAAACCTTAAGGTTTGGGCTTCATTTTACCAAGAAAACAGCATCCTTTGTTTCTAAGAATCTAAAGACCTCAACACCCTCTTCCAACAACACAAGAGAAGACTCTATACATGGACATCACCAGATGGTCAACACCGAAATCAGATTGATTATATTCTTTGCAGCCAAAGATGGAGAAGCTCTATACAGTCAACAAAAACAAGACCAGGACCTGACTGTGGCTCAGACCATGAACTCCTTATTGCCAAATTCAGACGTAAATTGAAGAAGGTAGGGAAAACCACTAGACCATTCAGATATGACCTAAATCAAATCCCTTATGATTATACAGTGGAAGTGAGGAATAGACTTAAGGGAATAGATCTGATAGAGTGCCTGATGAACTATGGACTGAGGTTCATGACATTGTACAGGAGACAGGGATCAAGACCATCCCCATGGAAAAGAAATGCAAAAAAGCAAAATGGCTGTCTGAGGAGGCCTTACAAATAGCTGTGAAAAGAAGAGAAGTGAAAAGCAAAGGAGAAAAGGAAAGATATAAACATCTGAATGCAGAGTTCCAAAGAATACCAAGAAGAGATAAGAAAGCCTTCTTCAGTGATCAATGCAAAGAAATAGAGGAAAACAACAGAATGGGAAAGACTAGAGATCTCTTCAAGAAAATTAGAGATACCACAGGAATATTTCATGCAAAGATGGACTCTATAAAGGACAGAAACAGTATGGACCTAACAGAAGCAGAAGGTATTAAGAGGTGGCAAGAATACACAGAAGAACTGTACAAAAAAGATCTTCATGACCAAGATAATCTTGATGGTGTGATCACTCACCTAGAGCTAGACATCCTGGAATGTGAAGTCAAGTGGGCCTTAGAAAGCATCACTACGAACAAAGCTAGTGGAGGTGATGGAATTCCAGTTGAGCTATTTCAAATCCTGAAAGATGATGCTGTGAAAGTGCTGCATGCAATATGCCAGCAAATTTGGAAAACTCAGCAGTGGCCACAGGACTGGAAAAGGTAAGTTTTTATTCCAATCCCAAAGAAAGGCAATGCCAAAGAATGCTCAAACTACCGCACAATTGCACTCATCTCACACGCTAGTAAAGTAATGCTCAAAATTCTCCAAGCCAGGCTTCAGCAATATGTGAACCATGAACTTCCAGATGTTCAACCTGGTTTTAGAAAAAGCAGAGGAACCAGAGATCAAATTGCCAACATCACTGGATCATGGAAAAAGCAAGAGAGTTCCAGAAAAACATCTATTTCTGCTTTATTGACTATGCCAGAGCTCTTGACTGTGTGGGTCACAATAAACTGTGAAAAATTCTGAAAGAGATGAGAATACCAGACCACCTGACCTGCCTCTTGAGAAACCTGTATGCAGGTCAGGAAGCAACAGTTAGAACTGGACATGGAACAACAGACTGGTTCCAAATGGGAAAAGGAGTACATCAAGGCTGTGTATTGTCACCCTGCTTATTTAACTTCTATGCAGAGCACATCATGAGAAACGCTGGGCTGGAAGAAGCACAAGCTGGAATCAAGATTGCCAGGAGAAATATCAATAACCTCAGATATGCAGATGACACCACCCTTATGGCAGAAAGTGAAGAGGAACTAAAAAGCCTCTTGATGAAAGTGAAAGAGGAGAGTGAAAAAGTTGGCTTAAAGCTCAACGTTCAAAAAACAAAGATCATGGCCTCATGGGAAATAGATGGGGAAACAGTGGAAACAGTGTCAGACTTTATTTTTTGGGCTCCAAAATCACTGCAGATGGTGACTGCAGCCATGAAATTAAAAGACACTTACTCCTTGGAAGGAAAGTTATGACCAACCTAGATAGCATATTGAAAGCAGAGACATTACTTTGCCAACAAAGGTCCATCTAGTCAAGGCTATGGTTTTTCCTGTGGTCATGTATGGATGTGAGAGTTGGACTGTGAAGAAAGCTGAGTGCCGAAGAAGTGATGGCTTTGAACTGTGGTGTTGGAGAAGACGCTTGAGAGTCCCTTGGACTGCAAGGAGATCCAACCAGTCCATCCTAAGGAGATCAGCCCTGGGATTTCTTTGGAAGGAATGATGCTAAAGCTGAAACTCCAGTACTTTGGCCACCTCATGCGAAGAGTTGACTCATTGAAAAAGACTCTGATCCTGGGAGGGATTGGGGGCAGGAGGAGAAGGGGACGACAGAGGATGAGATGGCTGGATGGCATCCCTGACTCGATGGACGTGAGTCTGAGTGAACTCCGGGAGTTGGTGATAGACAGGGAGGCCTGGTGTGCTGCGATTCATGGGGTCACAAAGAGTTGGACATGACTGAGCAACTGAACTGACTTAACTGAAAGACCTCAACAAGAGAGAGAAGTGGAACATTCTCGAATGTTGCTTTTCATTTGAAGAATCTATGGTCGCTACTCATGAAAAGAACTAGGCTTGTATATAACAGACATGTAGTTGGTAGGAAATGATAAGAGCAGTATTCACAGTTGGTAGGAAAGGATAAGAGCAGTATTCACAATGGCTTGTGAATATTACATATGGTTTTAAGAGGTTAGTCTTCATTTCTCTTTATACCAAGTATAAAGAGTGCCTCATGGAATGTAGAGTACAGAGAGGCTTCATATATTGTCCTGGAAATATTTGAATCCTTGGAGGGCTGGATGTTGAAGGATGCTTTTTGTTTGTTACCCTCAAGCTCAGGAGAATGAGAACAAGCCTTTTCTCTGGATCAGTAGTCCTGCCCCATCCCTGAGCTATGAGCCCCCAATGGAGCCCCACATTCCCTTTCTCCTCCTCATCATGCCCCCTCCCCCATATGCTCTCCTTCCTTGCAAAACAAAAACTAGCCCTTTGACCTGTTTTAAATTATCCTTGCCTTGTGTCACTTGCAACAATAAACATATCATCCAGAAATCCTCTCTGTCCCTGCCAAGGCCAGAATAATAAAATCTTTCATGTTAAGATGTGGCCAAAGTGGAGGAATGCAGATAGTAAAAGAATTTCCAAAACAACTTATTATGATCATAAAGACCTTGAAAACAAGAAGTGGCAGGATCATGGTTACCCATGGGAAGGAAAAAGAACAGAAATACCTTTCTCCTCTCCTTTATTTTCTTCCCTAGAAAGAGGACTAAGGGGGAGATGAGCAGAAGGCATCTGTTCTCTCCCCCATCCCTCAGTTTCATCATTTCTCAGTCCCATGCCTGCCCTGGTGGGTACATTTTTGTAGAATGAAAAAAACAAACAAAACAACCATGCCACTATCAGGATGCCTTTTTTTTTTTATAGCTTTGGTGGAATTTTACTGACATAAATCAACAAAAATCAAGATTTTACTAACCATCTTTTCTGAACCTTGTAAACTCAGCAGAGACTCTGGTCCATATCTGTGAATACATAAAACCATTCCCCACAGGGAAATGTGGAGATGTTGTCATCTAGGTGCTCCATCAGAGGTCGGTGAGGAAGGGGTGGGTCGGCCTTGTGTCTGACACCTCTGTGTCTGCAGGTTGTCATCCTTCTGCCCTTGGAATATGGTGGTCAGAATGTCTGACCCACTTTGCTATGTAAAGGCAGACCTGGCTTAGTTTCTGAAGTTGGACGTGGGACTGCGTGACATGCCACCTGCTGCATGATAAAGTCAGATGGCCCGAGGCTTGTCTGGGTCTGGTGATGAAGCCCAGACACAAAAACCAGCTGGTTTCTAGAACAGTTATCATCCCAGCATGAGGCATGATTGCAGCTGCACACCACTCTTACTGACTGTAAATCTTGGGGATTTACAGCAGGTGCCATGAGGCGAATATTTGTTTTTGCTTTTCATCCCTTCTTGATATTGAGTCATTTCTTGCAGCCCTTTGGTAACTCTCTCACAGAGGATCTGCCTTTAGTCTGGATAGACCTGAGATCAATTTATGAACAAAAGGTTTGTACTTCAAGCCTTGTTTCCTCTTAGGCATGTCACCACGTTAGGCACTTGGGCTGCATTTTTGGACATTGTTTTGTTAGCTAAGGGAGATCCCTGAAGATGAGCAAAGTGAATAACCCCAGAAGAAAGACGTGGGTCTTCAAGATGGTATTAGACCTTTATTCTAAAGGGAGTGGGGCTGTGGGTAGGGGGAGATAGAGGTGCAGGGGGGTGGGTGAAATTGGGTTCACATGATGAATTTGGCTGCAGGGAAAAGGGTAGGAAGTGGCACGGATTCCTGTATTTACTGACAAGACTCCTTAGTAAGTGGAGGAGTAAAGAGGAAGAGCTAAAAGGGAAAGATCTTATGTTTGCTTATTTTTGATAGCACTGGGTCATTGTTGCTGTGTGCAGGCTTTCTCTAGTTGCAGAGGCCGGGGGCTACTCTCTAGTTGCGGTGCGTGGGTTCTCATTGTGGTGCTTCTCTTGCTGTGGAGCACAGGCTCTAGGCACATAGGCTCAGTGGTTGTGGCACCTGGGCCTAGTTGTTCCACGGCATGTGGAATCTTCCTGGGCCAGGGATCGAACCCATGTCCCCTGCACTCGCAGGTAGATTCTTATCTACTGTGCCACCAGGGAAGTCCGGGGAAGGGCTTTTGGAATCTGTTCCAAAAAGCCAGGAGAGAAGCAATAAAGTTGGTAGTAGGCTTGTGTCTTTTCCTACCTATTGAATATTACACACTTCCTGTTCAAATATGTATTTCTTTACTCAGAGTTATCCCAATGGGGATATACTTTCTCACCTCTGGAGACAAAAGATATACCCATTTGAATGCAAAGTTCCAAAGAATAGCAAGGAGAGATAAGAAAGCCTTTCTCAGTGATCAGTGCAAAGAAATAGAAGAAAGCAATAGAAAGGGAAAGACTAGAGACCTCTTCAAGAAAATTAGAGATACCAAGGGAACATTTCATGAAAGACGGGCACAAAAAAGGACAGAAATGGTATGTACCTAACAGAAGCAGAAGATATTAAGAAGAGGTGGCAAGAATACACAGAAGAACTATGCAAAAAAGATCTTTATGACCCAGATAACCACAATGGTGTGATCACTCACCTAGAGCCAGATATCCTGGAATGTGAAGTCAACTGGGGCTTAGGAAGCATCACTACAAACAAAGCTAGTGGAAGTGATGGAATTCCAGTTGCACTATTTCAAATCCTGAAAAATGATGCTGTGAAAGTGCTGCACTCAGTATGTCAGCAAATTTGGAAAACTCAGCAGTGGCCACAGGACTGGAAAAGGTCAGTTTTCATTCCAATCCCAAAGAAAGGCAATGCCAAAGAATGCTCAAAGTACTGCACAATTGCACTCATTTCCCACGCTAGGAAAGTAATGCTCAAAATTCTCCAAGCCAGGCTTCAGCAATATGTGAACTGTGAATGTCCAGATGTTCAAGCTGGTTTTAGAAAAGGCAGAGGAACCAGAGATCAAATTGCCAACATCCGCTGGATCATGGAAAAAGCAAGAGAGTTCCAGAAAAACATCTGTTTCTGCTTTATTGACTATGCCAAAGCCTTTGACTATCTGTGTCACAATAAACTGTGGAAAATTCTGAAAGAGATGGGCATACCAGACCACCTGACCTGCCTCTTGAGAAACCTGTATGCAGGTCAGGAAGCGACAGTTAGAACTGGACATGGAACAACAGACTGGTTCCAAATGGGAAAAGGAGTACATCAAGGCTGTGTATTGTCACCCTGCTTATTTAACTTCTATGCAGAGCACATCATGAGAAACGCTGGGCTGGAAGAAGCACAAGCTGGAATCAAGATTGCCGGGAGAAATATCAATAACCTCAGATATGCAGATGACACCACCCTTATGGCAGAAAGTGAAGAGGAACTAAAAAGCCTCTTGATGAAAGTGAAAGAGGAGAGTGAAAAAGTTGGCTTAAAGCTCAACATTCAGCAAACGAAGATCATGGCATCCGGTCCCATCACTTCATGGGAAATAGATGGGGAAACAGTGGAAACAGTGGCTGACTTTATTTTTCTGGGCTCCAGAATCACTGCAGATGTTGATTGTAGCCATGAAATTAAAAGATGCTTACTCCTTGGAAGGAAAGTTATGACCGATCTAGACAGCATATTAAAAAAGCAGAGACATGACTTTGCCAAAAAAGGTCCATCTAGTCAAGGCTATGGTTTTTCCAGTAGTTATGTATGGATGTGAGAGTTGGACTGTAAAGAAAGCTGAGTGCTGAAGAATTGATGCTTTTGAACTGTGGTGTTGGAGAAGATGCTTGAGAGTCCCTTGGACTGCAAGGAGATGCAACCAGTCCATTCTGAAGGAGATCAGCCCTGGGATTTCTTTGGAAGGACTGATGTTGAAGCTGAAACTCCAATACTTTGGCCACCTGATATGAAGAGCTGACTCATTTGAAAAGACCCTGATGCTGGGAAAGATTGAGGGCAGGAGGAGAAGGGGACGACAGAGGATGAGATGGTTGGATGGCATCACCGACTCGATGTACCTGGGTTTGGGTGAACTCCTGGAGTTGGTGATGGACAGGGAGCCTTGGCGTGTTGCTGTTCATGGGGTCGCAAAGAGTCGAACACAACTGAGCGACTGAACTGAACTGAACTGTCAGCAAGTCTGGACAACCCAGGAGTGGCCACAGGACCAGAAAAGGTCAATCCTCATTCCACTTCCCTAGAAAGGTAGTACCAAAGAATGTGCTAACCATTGGACAGTTGCACTCATTTCCCAGGCTAGTAAGGTCATGCTTAATACCTTGCATACTAGGCTTCAGCATGATGTGAACCAAGAGCTTCCTGATGTCCAAGATGGGTTTAGAAAAGGAAGAGGAACTGGAGATCAAATTGCTAGCATTTGCTGCATTATAGAAAAAGCAAGGAAATTTCAGAAAAACATCTATCTCTGTTTCATCGACTACACTAAAGCCTTTGACTGTGTGTATCATGGCAAACTGTGGAAAGCTCCTAAAGACATGGGAATTCCAGACCATCTTATCTGTCTCCTGAGAAACTTGTATGTGGGTCAAGAAGCAACACTTAGAACTTGGTATGGAACAGTTGATTGATTCAAGATCAAGAAAGGAGTACGAAAAGGCTGTCTGCTGTTACTCTGTTTAACCTATATGCTGAGCACATTATGAGAAATGCCGGGCAGGATGAGTTACAAGCTGGAATCACGATAGGCAGGAGAAACATCAACAACCTCAGGTATGTGGATGATACCACTCTAATGGCAGAAAACAGAGGAACTAACGAGCCTCTTGATGAGGGTGAAGGAGGAGGGTGAAAGAGCCAACTTAAGACTAAGACTTAAAAAATCTAAGATCATGGCATCCGACCCCATTACCGGATGGCAAATTGAAGGGGAAAAGGTAGAAGTAGTGACCGATTTCCTATTCTTGGGCTCCAAAATCCCTGCAGATGGTGTCTGTAGCCATGACATCGGAAGACGATTGCTTCTTGGTAGAAAAGTGATGACAAACCTGGACAGTGTGTTGAAAAGCAGAGACATTACGCTGCTGACAAAGATCCGTATAGTCAAGGGCTATAGTCTTCCTCTAAAAGAAATAGAGGAAAACAACAGAATGGGAAAGACTAGAGATCTCTTCAAGACAATCAGAGATACCAAGGGAACATTTCATGCAAAGATGGACTCGATAAAGGACAGAAATGGTATGGACCTAACAGAAGCAGAAGATATTAAGAAGAGGTGGCAAGAATACACAGAAGAACTGTACAAAAAGATCTTCACAACCCATATAATCACGATGGTGTTATCACTCACCTAGAGCCAGATATCCTGGAATGTGAAGTCAAGTGGGCCTTAGAAAGCATCACTATGAACAAAGCTAGTGGAGGTGATGGAATTCCAGTTGAGCTATTCCAAATCCTGAAAGATGATGCTGTGAAAGTGCTGCACTGAATATGCCAGCAAATTTGGAAGACTCAGCAGTGGCCACAGGACTGGAAAAGGTCAGTTGTCATTCCCAGAAAACATCTATTTCTGCTTTATTGACTATGCCAAAGCCTTTGACTGTGTGGATCACAATAAACTGTGGAAAATTCTGAAAGAGATGGGAATACCAGACCACCTGATCTGCCTCTTGAGAAATTTGTATGCAGGTCAGGAAGCAACAGTTAGAACTGGACATGGAACAACAGACTGGTTCCAAATGGGAAAAGGAGTACATCAAGGCTGTGTATTGTCACCCTGCTTATTTAACTTCTATGCAGAGCACATCATGAGAAACGCTGGGCTGGAAGAAGCACAAGCTGGAATCAAGATTGCCAGGAGAAATATCAATAACCTCAGATATGCAGATGACACCACCCTTATGGCAGAAAGTGAAGAGGAACTAAAAAGCCTCTTGATGAAAGTGAAAGAGGAGAGTGAAAAAGTTGGCTTAAAGCTCAACATTCAGCAAACGAAGATCATGGCATCCGGTCCCATCACTTCATGGGAAATAGATGGGGAAACAGTGGAAACAGTGGCTGACTTTATTTTTCTGGGCTCCAGAATCACTGCAGATGTTGATTGTAGCCATGAAATTAAAAGATGCTTACTCCTTGGAAGGAAAGTTATGACCGATCTAGACAGCATATTAAAAAGCAGAGACATGACTTTGCCAACAAAGGTCCATCTAGTCAAGGCTATGGTTTTTCCAGTAGTTATGTATGGATGTGAGAGTTGGACTGTAAAGAAAGCTGAGTGCTGAAGAATTGATGCTTTTGAACTGTGGTGTTGGAGAAGATGCTTGAGAGTCCCTTGGACTGCAAGGAGATGCAACCAGTCCATTCTGAAGGAGATCAGCCCTGGGATTTCTTTGGAAGGACTGATGTTGAAGCTGAAACTCCAATACTTTGGCCACCTGATATGAAGAGCTGACTCATTTGAAAAGACCCTGATGCTGGGAAAGATTGAGGGCAGGAGGAGAAGGGGACGACAGAGGATGAAATGGTTGGATGGCATCACCGACTCGATGTACCTGGGTTTGGGTGAACTCCTGGAGTTGGTGATGGACAGGGAGCCTTGGCGTGTTGCTGTTCATGGGGTTGCAAAGAGTCGGACACAAACTGAGCGACTGAACTGAACTGAACTGAACTGTCAGCAAGTCTGGACAACCCAGGAGTAGCCACAGGACCAGAAAAGGTCAATCCTCATTCCACTTCCCTAGAAAGGTAGTACCAAATAATGTGCTAACCATTGGACAGTTGCACTCATTTCCCAGGCTAGTAAGGTCATGCTTAATACCTTGCATACTAGGCTTCAGCATGATGTGAACCAAGAGCTTCCTGATGTCCAAGATGGGTTTAGAAAAGGAAGAGGAACTGGAGATCAAATTGCTAGCATTTGCTGCATTATAGAAAAAGCAAAAATTTCAGAAAACATCTATCTCTGTTTCATCGACTACACTAAAGCCTTTGACTGTGTGTATCATGGCAAACTGTGGAAAGCTCCTAAAGACATGGGAATTCTTTCACTTATCTGTCTCCTGAGAAACTTGTATGTGGGTCAAAGAAGGACACAGTTAGAACTTGGTATGGAACAGTTGATTGATTCAAGATCAAGAAAGGACTGCATGAAAAGGCTGTCTGCTGTTACTCTGTTTAACCTATATGCTGAGCACATTATGAGAAATGCCGGGCAGGATGAGTTACAAGCTGGAATCACGATAGGCAGGAGAAACATCAACAACCTCAGGTATGTGGATGATAC
Organism: Bos mutus; assembly: GCF_027580195.1. NCBI lineage: Eukaryota > Metazoa > Chordata > Mammalia > Artiodactyla > Bovidae > Bos > Bos mutus. The sequence goes on along the minus strand of NC_091624.1, from coordinate 87,013,873 downwards.
CACTCTAATGGCAGAAAACAGAGGAACTAACGAGCCTCTTGATGAGGGTGAAGGAGGAGGGTGAAAGAGCCAACTTAAGACTAAGACTTAAAAAATCTAAGATCATGGCATCCGACCCCATTACCGGATGGCAAATTGAAGGGGAAAAGGTAGAAGTAGTGACCGATTTCCTATTCTTGGGCTCCAAAATCCCTGCAGATGGTGTCTGTAGCCATGACATCGGAAGACTATTGCTTCTTGGTAGAAAAGTGATGACAAACCTGGACAGTGTGTTGAAAAGCAGAGACATTAGGCTGCTGACAAAGATCCCCTGATAGTCAAGGGCTATAGTCTTCCTCTAAAAGAAATAGAGGAAAACAACAGAATGGGAAAGACTAGAGATCTCTTCAAGACAATCAGAGATACCAAGGGAACATTTCATGCAAAGATGGACTCGATAAAGGACAGAAATGGTATGGACCTAACAGAAGCAGAAGATATTAAGAAGAGGTGGCAAGAATACACAGAAGAACTGTACAAAAAGATCTTCACAACCCATATAATCACGATGGTGTTATCACTCACCTAGAGCCAGATATCCTGGAATGTGAAGTCAAGTGGGCCTTAGAAAGCATCACTATGAACAAAGCTAGTGGAGGTGATGGAATTCCAGTTGAGCTATTCCAAATCCTGAAAGATGATGCTGTGAAAGTGCTGCACTGAATATGCCAGCAAATTTGGAAGACTCAGCAGTGGCCACAGGACTGGAAAAGGTCAGTTGTCATTCCAATCCCAAAGAAAGGCAATGCCAAAGAATGCTCAAACTACCGCACAATTGCACTCATCTCACATGCTAGTAAAGTAATGCTCAAAATTCTCCAAGCCAGGCTTCAGCAATACGTGAACCGTGAACGTCCAGATGTTCAAGCTGGTTTTAGAAAAGGCAGAGGAACCAGAGATCAAATTGCCAACATCCGCTGGATCATGGAAAAAGCAAGAGAGTTCCAGAAAAACATCTATTTCTGCTTTATCGACTATGCCAAAGCCTTTGACTGTGTGGATCACAATAAACTGTGGAAAATTCTGAAAGAGATGGGAATACCAGACCACTTGATCTGCCTCTTGAGAAATTTGTATGCAGGTCAGGAAGCAACAGTTAGAACTGGACATGGAACAACGGACTGGTTCCAAATAGGAAAAGGAGTACGTCAAGGCTGTATATTGTCACCCTGCTTATTTAACTTCTATGCAGAGTAAGTACATGATGAGAAACGCTGGGCTGGAAGAAGCACAAGCTGGAATCAAGATTGCCAGGAGAAATATCAATAACCTCAGATATGCAGATGACACCACTCTTATGGCAGAAAGTGAAGAGGAACTAAAAAGGCTCTTGATGAAGGTGAAAGTGGAGAGTGAAAAAGTTGGCTTAAAACTCAACGTTCAGAAAACGAAGATCATGGCATCTGGTCCCATCACGTCATGGGAAATAGATGGGGAAGCAGTGGAAACTGTGTCAGACTTTATATTTTTGGGCTCCAAAATTACTGCAGATGGTGACTGCAGCCATGAAATTAAAAGACGCTTACTCCTTGGAAGACAAGTTATGACCGACCTAGATAGCATATTGAAAAGCAGAGACATTACTTTGCCAACAAAGGTCTGTCTAGTCAAGGCTATGGTTTTTCCTGTGGTCATGTATGGATTTGAGAGTTGGACTGTGAAGAAAGCTGAGCACCGAAGAATTGATGCTTTTGAACTGTGGTGTTGGAGAAGATGCTTGAGAGTCCCTTGGACTGCAAGGAGATCCAACCAGTCCATTCTGAAGGAGATCAGCCCTGGGATTTCTTTGGAAGGAATGATGCTAAAGCTGAAACTCTAGTACTTTGGCCACCTCATGCGAAGAGTTGACTCATTGGAAAAGATTCTGATGCTGGGAGGGATTGGGGGCAGGAAGAGAATGGGACGACAGAGGATGAAATGACTGGATGGCATCACTGACTCGATGGACGTGAGTCTGAGTGAACTCCGGGAGTTTGTGATGGACAGGCAGGCTTGGCGTGCTGTGATTCATGGGGTCGCAAAGAGTTGGACATGACTGAGCGACTGAACTGAGCTGAACTGGTGGTCTTCCCAGTAGTCACACATGGTTGTGTGAGGCAATAAAGAATCTGCCTGCTAATGCAGGAGACATGGATTTGATCCCTGATTGGAGGAAACCTCACATGCCTCGAAACATAACCTGCAGTTATGTTGTGGTTAGTGATAGGTTTCAGTAAATGTTCTGAACATAAAAACATAATGAGGAAACATATAATTTTAATTCAATTCACTCTAAAGCCACAGTAAATATTTTTGGTTGGAGGATAAATGAATTAAACTTTAAGCTTCTTTCCTCTCTTCAGAGGTAGATCACTGCCCCCCTCCCCAAGATCACTTGTCTTGGTTACAACTAATCAGTAAATTCAATCCATAGATATTCTTTCACAAACTAACTTGAATTTTGTGTTGGGGTTGCTAAAGATTGGACAGGATTTAGCAACTAACCAACAATGATAACTTTCTAGAGGAGAGATGTGGAGTGGACTGCAGTGAGGGTTGTTTATGGTTTTTCTTTGAAAATGGGGGAGACTGAAGCATGTTTAAATACTGACACAAAGCAGCCAGTAAGAGGAAAAGGTGGAACCACTGATCCTTGAGAAAGAGGGAGGAGATTTAGGGGGGGAGGTGAAAGGATTGCCTTTGGGCTAAGAGGAGGAGCTTTGTTTTTTTCCCTGAATTGAAGTGTAGTTGATGTATACTATTATATAGGTTAAAAGTGTACAATGTAGTGATCACAACTTTTTAAAAACATTCTCTGTTTGGCTGCACTCTGTTTTCATTCCTGGCATGGGCGTTTCTGTAGTTGTGGTGAGCGGGGTCTGCTCTCTGGGTGTGGTGTGCGGCCCTCTTGTTGCAGTGGCTCCTCTTGTTGCAGAGCACAGGCTCTAGAGTGCGGGCCCGGCAGCTGTGGCACACAGGCTTAGTTGCTCTGAGGCATGTGAGATCCTCCAGGACCAGGGACAGAACCTGTGTCCCCTGCATCGCAAGGCAGATTCTTAACCACTGGACCACCAGGGAAGCGTGATTCACAACTTTTAAAGGTTATAGTTCATTATAGCTATTGTAAAATATTAGCTTTACTGTATTGTACAGTATATCCTTGTAGATTTCTATGCATAATAGTTTACGCCTCTTAATCCCCTACTTTTTATTTATAATGTCATCCTCTTTTTATTTATATTGCCCCTCCCTCTTTCTCGCCACTGGTAACCACTGGTTTGAGTCTGCTTCTTTTTTGTTATGTTCACTAGTTTGTTATATTTTTTAGATTCTACATGTAAGTGATATCACACAGTATTTCTCTTTTTCTGTTTTATTTCTTTTAGAATAATAGCCTCCAAGTCTGTCCATGTTATTGCAAATGGCAAAACTTTATTCTTTTTTATGTCTGAGTAGTATTCCATTGTGTGTGTATGTATGTATCAGAAAAGGTGTGGTATACACCCACCACACAATTTCTGTTCATTAGTTAATTAACACTCGGTTGCTTCCATATCTTGCCAGTTGTTTAAGTAGTGCTGCAATGAACCTAGAAGTGCATGTATCATTTTGAATTAGGGTTTTTGTTTCTTTCAGATATATACCCAGGAGTGGAATTTCTGGGTCATATGGTAGTTCTGTTTTTAGCTTTTTGAGAAGCCTACATACTGTTTTCCACAGTGGCTGCACCAATTTACATTCCTACCAACAGTGTACGAGAGCTCGCTTTATTCTACTTCCTCTCTGACATTTGTTATTTGCGTTCATTTTGATAATAGTCATTCTGGCAGGTCTGCCATGATATCTCATTGTGGTTTTTATTTGTGTTTTCCTGATCATTAGCAATGTTGAGCATATTTCTCTGTGCCTGTTGGCCATCTGCATGTCTTCTTTGGGAAAATGTTGACTGTTCAGCTCTTCTGTTTTATAATCAATTTTTTGTTCTGTTGTATGAGCTGTTTATATATGTTGGATATTAACCCCTTACTGCTCATATCATTTGCAAATATTTTCCCCCATATTGTAAGTTGTCTTTTCATTTCATTGAACTGTATAAAAGCTTTCAACTTTAATCAGGTCCCATTTATTTATTTCTGTTTTTATTTCCTTTGCTTTAGGAGAGATTGAAAACAGATTGAAAAAACTATTGGTATGATTTATGTCAGAGTATTGTTTTCTTCTAGGATGTTACGGTTTCTGGTCTTACATTTAGGTCTTTAATCCACTTTGAGTTTATTTTTGTATGTATTGTTAGAGAATGTTCCAACTTCATTCTTTTACATGTGTGTGTCCAGTTTTCCCAGTACCACTTACTGAAGAGACTGTCTTTTCTTCATTGTATATATCCTGGGTTCCTTTGTTGTAGATTAATTGATCATAAGTGCATGGGTTAATTTCTGGGCAGGAGCTCTTAAAATTATTTCTGCTTATTAATATGATCAACTGTTTGGGTATATTAACAAATTCTGAAGTTTGCACGGCTAAACATTAAAAATAGGGACTTCCTGGTGGTCCAGTGGTTAAGACTTCACTTTTCCAATGTGGGGGCTATAGGTTTGATCCCTGGTTGGGATCCCATGTGAAAATTGGGATGGCCAGATTAAAAAAAAATTCTCTAGCATGCCAGGATTATACAAATATTAAGCATTTTTTAAAAATTAAAAAGAGATTGAACAAAGTATTGTGTAGCCCCTTTATCATAATGAAAATATCCTTTTCCCTCTTCCAGGCTCATGACCCTGGTTAGCTGTTATGTTATGTTCTTCCTCTTGCCAGACTCTTGTCAAATGCCTTCCTTTAACTTTGCCTAATGATGGGAAGTCAAATCGTTTTGGCTTCCCAGCAGGTTCTCTTTAACCTTTACTTAACTCAGAGTTTAACTCAGGGCTTTCCATACTAGATAACTTTTATGACTGTGCACCTAAAAGAAACTTAACATCTTTGACCATTTTTTTTCTTGGTTCAGAGTCAAAATGGGCACAGGAGCTAGGAAATGTACCCCAGGAAGAGAAGGGAGTATTATTTAAAAAAAAAAACACACAACCTACTAAATTTGAGCAATTTCTGGGAAGGATAAAATATTTTTCTTTTACATGAACTTAAAGGCTGTAAGATTATGAGAGGTTGGGGACCTGCAGTTATGTTGTGGTTAATGATAGATTTCAGTAAATGTTCTGAACATAAAAACATAATGAGGAAACATAAATTCTGATTCAATTCATTCTTAAGCCATGATAAATAATTTTGGGTGGAGGATAAATGAATTAAAGTTTAAACTACTTTCCTCTCTTCAGAGGTAGATCACTGCTCCCCTCCCCAAGATCATATGTCTTGGTTATAACTGATCAGTAAATTCAATCCATTGATGATGTTTCATAAACTGTCTTGAATTTTGTGTTGGAGAGGAAGATTCAGTTAACAATTTCGTTCCTCGAACATGGTAAATGAGGATTTTGCTACATCACCTTTTGCTATTGAGAAACCAACTTCAGGAAAAGTCCATGAATTGGTGAGGTTAGTTGTAGGCAGTCACCTGTGCTTTTCTGTTTAAAAATTTATTTTTGGCTGTGTTGGGTCTTCATTGCCATGCACAGGGCTTTCTCTTGTTGCAGAGCACGGGCTCTAGCAAGCAAGGCTTCAGTTAGTCGTGGTGTATGGGCTTAGCTGCTGAGGCGTGTGGAATCTCCCTGGACCAGGGGTTGAACTGTACTCTCTGTGTTGTCAGGTGGATTCTTATCCACTGCGCCACCAGGGAAGTCCTGTTTTTTTTTTTTTTTTTGTAGCAGCAGGAGATGGGGGCATTAAGTACATTTTAGTTATCATAGAGCCTGGCAGCCCTTGTAGGAAGGTTTTCACAGCAGAAGTAATAGCAGAAGAGAATGTCTCGTGTTCGGTGTGCAGGTTCCAAGGTGTGACGGGCTCATGTCAGGAAGGCACCCCTGGCTGCTCTGGGCTTGGGAGGGCTCTGTGGGGCAGCATGGGCATTCAGCTTTGTTCCTCATCACCTGCCACCTGGTATCTTCTGATACACGTTCTTGGAAGCGAACAGGGCTGAACTCTTGGGTAGCCATCAGTGAACACAGGTTTGTATGGAGCTGTAAGGTCTCAGGCTGCCTCCAACCCCACTCCAGCTCTCTGGGGAATGAGGAGAGCCACCTCCCCTTGGGAGCCCTCCTCGAGAACACAAACTTTCTGATGAAATCCACTTTATAGTTAACTGGTTATCAGCCAGTGTTTTCTGGGCCTTCCCATTTCTCTTGGCAGCCTAGGGGCCTGACTGTCCTAGTTCCCTGCTGCAGCTGGTTTAGCTTTGAACAGATATCAGTGTGAGGCACTTGCACGCTTAGAAAGGTAGGAGCGGGGAGCTGATCCCTGGGTTCTTATTCAGCCCATTCCCTCCATAAACCCTGACTTACACTGTCAGCTGTCAGCTGCCTCAGGTCTTTGCGCTTCCTCTTGCTATTTGCCAACACGGAGCCCCTGGGGACAGAGCCCAGGCTGCAGGCCCGGTAACTGCTGCTGAGATGTATTTTTAAACCTACCCAGAGGGTGTTACAGGGAGTTCAACTGAAGCATCTCCTGTTTCCCCTTTGGAGCCCTAGGGAAACTAATTCTCCGGCTTCCTAACTCCTTCCTCCCCTCCCACCAAGCACTTTCAGTCCCTGGTTTGGGTTTATTGACAACCATATGTATAATTCATGCAAGACAGGTTACAGTGGAGCGTGTTGCCTCTGCTAGTCAAGCATGGCTCAGTAACACTGCTCCAGATTTCGGCGGGGAAGTAGGTTTTTACTGGTGTTTGGGCCCAATGTCTTCCTGTCCGGAAGCCTTCCCCTTCCCTTGGTGAGGTCGTTTTGGAAGTGCCATTAGGGAAAAGCCACCTTCCCCCTGTCCAGTTGGATAAATGAGTTTCAGGCAAGAACAGCCTGTTGTGTGAAGCAGAAGTTCTCAGAGAAAGAGGGGAATGTATGCTGAAGAGTTTGCCCTGGGCAGCTGGTGGGCAGTGGGCGCCCAGGCTGAGCCAGGGTACTTCGTGCTGGTGGTGGTGCTGCAGTGTCTTGGTCTTTGTAGAACGGTGGGGTGCTTTGGGAAGAGAGTGTATAGTAGAGTGTCATGCTTTTTCTTTTCTCTTTTTTAAGTTGGGAGTATAAATTGCTTTACAGTGTTGTATTTAGTTTCAACTGTACAACAGAGTGAATCAACTGTACGTGTACATTTATTGCCTCCTTCTCGAGCTTCTGTTCCCACCCCTCTACATCATCACAGAGCATCGAGCTGAGCTCATTGTGGTTACACACCCAGCTTCTCACTAGCTATCTGTTTTACACGTGGACTCCCCTGGTGGCTCAAAAGATAAAGAATCTGCCTGCAATGTAGGAGACCCAGGTTCAGTCCCTGGGTTGGGAAGATCCCCTGGAGAAGGGAATGGCACCCACTTCAGTATTCTTGCCTGGGAAATTCCACAGACAGAGGAGCCTGGCGGGCTATAGTTCATGGGATCAAAAAGAGTTGAACATGACTGAGAGACTTACACACACACACACACACACAATATATGTATAGGTCAGTGGCATTCTCCCAGTTCTTGCCCGCCTCCACTTCCCTCTCTGCCCTGTGTCTGTTTTCTAAGTTGGCGACTTTATTCCTGCCCTGCAAATAGGTTCATCTGTACCATTTTTCTAGATTCCATATATATACGTTTGTATATGATACTTGTTTTTCATAGAATGTCTTGATTTTTCTATTCCATTGTTTCCATATACTCTGAAATAATGGGAGTGCTGATGCTAGAGAGCTGAGAAGTGAAAGGTTCATTGTCTGCATTTATTGGTCTTTTCTTCTTGGTTTTCTATGAGGTTAAGTAGAGGAAGAAGATAAATATTAGCATGAGCTATTGGGAGCATAGAGAAGGAGGTGGGGGGACCTGAAAAATAGAAGTCAGCTCCACAATGAACAGGTTGGGGGAGGAAGGTGGAGACAGCAGGCACAGGAGAGACCTTCTCAGTGGTCCTGGGTGGCTGCAGTGGGATGGGGGTGGGGAATGAGGGGGAAGGGGAGGGGGGTGCAGCCAGGGAGGAAGGCCGAGGCAGGTCCAGGAAGGTTTGCATCCTGTGCTAGAAAGTTGGGCTTTATCTGGAAGATTTTTAAACAAGGGAGTGAAAGGGTAAGATTTTGGGTTTAGACAAGTTGATTTTGGCTCTCTAGGATAGAAGAGTGGCAGGTGGTGGGAATAATGCAGGAAGCCCAGGTTATAGGTTATAACATGACCCATGGGAAATGGTCAGGGTCTGAACTGAGGAGGAAAGAGGAACCGATGAGCTGCAGGGTGGAGGTAAGGAGCACGCACTTGGTGAATGGCTGGCCCTTGACGGTGTGTAACCTGAATGAGAAGTGAATGGCAATGTCTTTGTCAAAAGTGGGAAACAGGAGGCAGAGCAGTGACGGTAGAGAGGAGAGGATGGCTTCTCAGCAAGCGCCTGTAGAATTGGGTTGAATGGAAACCATGAGCCTTATTCTGAGGCAAGGGCTCCCAAGGCATGTGCTTATTTTCCTACAGGAGAGACTTTGGGCCTCACAAAGTGTTACCAGTGAAGATCCACCAGCCCAACCCGTTCGTCCCAAGTGAAGAGAACATGGATCTGCAGACCACATATAAACAAGATTACAACCCTTACCCCCTCTGTCGAGTTGATCCCTTCAAACCTCGGGACAGTAAATACCCTTGTGGGGACAAGATGGAGAGTCTGCCTACTTACAAAGGTGGGAGAGGCTGGAGGGGCGGGGTTGGGGAGGATGGGCCGAGCCTGGGTGCTGACTGGGAAATGGGTTTTATGCACACATGCCCTCAGTACACGGGCTGGGAAGTCTTTTCTGTGGTCAAATCTGGCCTTCAGCCTGTTTCTGTGCAGCTGGAGAGGTAAGGATGGTTTTTAAATTTTTGAATGATTAAAAAAGAGAAAGACTCTTACTTTAGGGCATGTGAATATTAAATGAAATTCAGAGTTCAGCATCATAAGTATGTTTTGTTGGAACACAGCCACTCCCATTGGGTTTCTATATTATCTATGGCTAAGTTTGTGCTTCGGCAGCAAAGTTGAATAGCTGTGGTAGAAATCATATGGCATGCAAGGCCTAAGACACTTAATATCTGGCCTCCTACAGAAAATATGTACCAGTGCCTGCCTCAGCTTGCCATTCCCATCCTGTATTGGACAAGCAGTTCAAGTTTAAGCCAAGTTGGGTTTCACCACTGATTGATTCATTCACTTGTTAAAAAATTATGGAAATGTAACATGCAGAAAAATGTGCAAATATAGAGACTACTGAATTTGTAAAATTGTATTATTTTTAATGGGCTGAGTACCTCCTCCTGAATAATACATCAATCCTTTTAATCTTTAAAAAATTTTTTATTTTATATTGGAGTGCAGTTGATTAACAATGTTGTGTTAGTTTCAGGTGTACAGAAAAGTGATTCAGTTATATGTATACTTATATCTATTCTTTTTCAATTTTTTTCCCATTTAGGTATTATAAAATATTGAGTAGAGTTCCTTGTGCTGTATTTGCTATAGGTAAAATAGATAGCCAGCAAGGACCTGTTCATCTTTAATTCCTATTGGACTGCAAAAGTTTTAGGAAAGTTCTAGAGGAAAGTGAGAATCCCTTGGTGAGTTGCCAGATAGCTGACAGTACAAAGGCAAATTAGACCAATGAATTTTGAGTGAATACGCATGGAAACAGGATGCAGATTGAAATGTATAGCATCGATACTCCCTTCTAGTTACCGTCCCTACCCAGAAGAGGACCACTGTGCTGACTCTGAACTTCGTAAATTAGTTTTGCTAATTTCCTCCTTTATTGGGCATTTTCTGCATTCCAGGCATGGTATTAGGACCCGTGAGGGAAGCATAATGACCTGACCTTGACCTTGTAGTCTGGTAGGAGAGACAGGGTATCGAGTGGTGTGTGCAGCAGGTAGCAGTCATTCACTCTATGGAGCACGAGCCACAGGACTGATGCCATGGGGATGGGTGGAGGCCAGGTTTGTGATCAGTAACTGTGCTGCTTATGATGTACATGGTCACCCTAAGAATACGCGCAAAACTGTCCCTGTCACATGTCTGTGATGTCTGCGTGCCTGTGGTGATAGTGGTATTTTAAAAATTTGGCTGCATCATGCAGCACATGGGATCTTAGTTCCCTGTGAAAGTGAAAGTTGCTCAGTCGTGTCTGACTCTGCAACCCCATGGACTATACAGTCCATGGAATTCTCCAGGCCAGAATACTGGAGTTGGGTAACCTTTCCCTTCTCCAGGGGATCGTCCCTGGAGATCAAACCCTGGTCTCCCACATTGCAGGCAGGTTATCTACCAGCTGATCCACAAGACAAGCCTAAGAATACTGGAGTGGGTAGCCTATCCCTTCTCCAGTGAATCTTCCCAACCCAGGAATCAAACTGGGGTCTCCTGCATCGCAGGTGGATTCTTTACCAACTGAGCTATCAGGGAAGCCCCTTAGTTCCCTAACCAGTGATCTAACCCGCAACTCTGCATTGGAAGCGTGGAGTCTTAACCATTGGACCACCAGGGAAGCCCCCAGTAGTGGCTTAGTCAAGCTTAACACTTGGCCATGGGGAGGTGGAGAGGCTGGAGGGGATGTTAGAATCTTCCTGAAGCCCTTCCAGGAGCTGTTAATCTGTCATTCTGGAAGATTCTAAATGTGGCTGAGTATCTCTGCTTTTGCTTTTCTTTTGTCCTTTTACTTTCTTTAGTGTCATCTATTATCTTTTACTCTTCCATAGCCACTTTCTGCCAAGCCACATTCTGGACATTGTCAAATCCCCAAACAGCTCCACCTTCGTGCCCTCCACCATCTGGTCCTTTTGGCTCTTGTATTTACTCCCCCTGTGACAGTCCTTGGCCTCACTGGGACCTCCAGCCCACTGATGCCTCAACCTTCCTTATCATCATCAGCCCCTCCTGTGTCTGTTCCCATGCAGCTTATTCCATGTTTTATCACTGCAGCCCCTCTCTTCTTCTGTCCTTCTGTTGCATCCTCCTGGTAACAACCAAACCCTGCCTTCTCCATGTGTACTGCTGGACGCCTAGCTGCGCGTCTCTCCAACCTTATCAGCTCATCTCTGTTGGCCACAGAAAGCAAGCAGAGAGATCTTTTGAATATAGAAATCTCACCTGACCTCTTCTCTACCTAAAACTCTTCAAATAATCACTCCAGTTCTTAGGATAAACTCCCCCACCTTTGCCCACTCCTCTGCTGCCTTAAAGATTTGCTCCTCCTCCCTGAGCCCCTCTACTCTGGCCACAGGAGCTGCTTTCAGTTGCTTTGCTCCACTTCTTTTCTGTCTCAGGGCATGTTGCACTGCCCTTCCCTCTTTAGAGAGCCACCCTCCCGTCCCCTCTCCAGTGCTCATCCTTCTGCAAAGGGCAGAAGCATCACACCTTCCGAAGGTGCCCCAGACCTTCCCCCATGCCAGACCAGACACATCCTGTAAGGTGCTTGAAGGCTGACTTATCCTACCTTGTTTCGTAATTCATTTTGTAATTTAGTTTAACGTTTGTCTCTTTGGCTAGATTGCAGGCTCTAAGAGAGCAGGGGTCTGCCTTTTTCTTTGTCTGTTACCCTCAACAAGGCAGGCACCATGGCAGATGTTGTATTAAGGAGTCAGCCCAATGAGGCACGTTGTGGGGTGGCACTTTGGCCTCTGCAGGGCTCCTCTGTTTCGCTTTTCATCCCAGTGTTTATAGGAGGGCAAAAAATGGACACTGAGCAGGCAGGAAAAAAACAGAGCCCAAGTGAGCACTTCCCTTTGATGGGTGAGGAGGCAGGGCTTCTGGTAGGGCTCATCTGACCGCATCCTCTCCTCTCTACATCCTCCCTGTGGGCTTCCTGGATTTACAAGTCTTGACAGAATCAGAGGCTCCTCAGAACAGCTGTCTGCTCAGCTCAGCTTCCCCTCTCCACCTTGCCCTGGGTACAAGGAGAGATTTAGGGCTGAGAAATACTCCCCGCTTTCCTTAGTCGTTGACAAGGATGGAGTATCCCAGTGGTATTATTTAAAAGGATATCTCCCTCCTCTCCTCCCGCAAAATAATCCCCCCTCAAAATCAACACACAGAAAAAAATATCTAATCTGCCATATTCTTCCCCTTCTCCAAACATTTACATCTCAAATTACCCTCTGCAAACCAGAGAATAGTATTCTACTGGTAAAACTGAGTCATGGCTGACTTTGCCTTACTGAAAAAGTTAGTATTGAGAAAACCCTATTTTCTTTTTTTTAAAGCAGTTAATAGGTACCAGAAATTTGTCTGCTGGCACAGACTTACATTTTTTTTTTAAATTGAAGTACGGTTGATTTACACTGTAGTATTAGTTTCTTCTGTACAGCAAAGTGAATCAGTTATATATCGACTCCGCTCTTTTTTAGATTCTTTTCCCATATGAGCCATTACAGAGTATTGAGTAGAGTTCCCTGTGCTATAGAGTAGGTCCTTCTTTGTTATCTATTTTATATATAATAGTGTGTATATGTCAATCCCAGTATTCCAGTTTATTCCTTCCCTCTGTCCCCCTGGTAACAGTTTATTTTCTACATTTGTAATTCTATTTCTATTTTATAGATAAGTTTATTTGTATGCTTTTATTTAGATTCCACATATGAGTGATACCATATTGTATTTGTCTGACTTGCTTCGCTTAGTGTGATAATCTCTAGGTCCGTCCATGTTGCTGCAATTGGCATGATTTTGGTTTTTTTTTTTTTTATGGCTGAGTAATACTCCATTGTATACATGTACCACATCTTCTTTATCCACTCCTCTGTTGGTGGACGTTTAGGTTGCTTCCATGACCTGGTTGTTGTAAATAGTGTTGCAGTGAACATTGAGGGTGCATGTATCTTTTCAAATTGTTGTTGTTTTTTTTTTTTCCCAGATATATGCCCGGTAGTGGGATTGCTGGATCAAATGGCAGCTCTGTTTTTCATTTTTTCCCCCAAAAAAGATACGTTCTCACTCTTTTTTAAAAAATACTTTTATTTATTTATTTATGACTGTTCTGGGTCTTCACTGCTGTGCAGGCTTTTCTCTAGTTTCAGCAAGCAGGGGCTGCTCTCCGGTTGAGTGTGTGGCTTCTAACTGCAGTGGCTTCTCTTGTTGTGGGGCATGGGCTCTAGGGCACGTGGGCTTCAGTGGTTGCGGCTCTTGGGCTCTAGAGCACAGGCTCAGTAATTTTGGCACACACTCTTAATTGCTCAGATGGATGTGGGATCTTCCCAGATGAGGGATCGAACCCATGTCTCTTGCATTGGCTGGTGGATTCTTTACCACTGAGCCACCAGGGAAGCCCTGTTTTTAGTTTTTTAAGGAACCTCCATACTGTTCTTAGTGGCTGCACCAACTTACATTCCTACCAAAAGTGTACTTACACAGACTGAAGGAAGTGGCAACAGGACTGTTCTGAACCAGGCATGCTTAGACCTTTTGGGTTTATTCTGGCTACATATGTACCTGAGGGTAGGTTTCATAGTTCTCTGAAATTCAGGTTTAAAATCAATTCAGTTTGTAGTCAAAGAAAACATCTGTCATTCGGTGTCAGTTGTAACCTATGTGTAACCTAGTTTTTTGAATAATACTTACCATATCATATAATCTCAGTGGTTAATTTTTTCCATTACTCCTCTAGGATATAGTGGCTTCCAAAACTTGGCCTTAAATGCCAAACATTTATTTTCCACTTTTAGCACAGGGGATGCTGCGGTGAAGATGTGTTTAGTGAGGTAATAAATGAATGAATACTTCTAGGTCTCTATTTACAAGGGCTCCCGGTGACATAGTTTGGCATTACAGTTGCACATATCCCCACCAGGTCTGTTACTCGGCGGGTGCCGGCCGAGGGCAGGAGTGAAGCTTGGGGAAGGCCCAGGACGTTTGCTCTTCGCCTCCTGCACAACCTCGTGCACGTTTGAGGGGCCACATCCTTGCCTTATCTGTTGGCTTATTGCTCATGTGATGACTTGTTTCTCTTATGGAAATAGTATTGCTTTAATAAGTCTTCTGTAGCAGTCTTTATGGTTTTGTGTCTATACATTGGTTCTCCTTCCAAAGGGAAGGTGGGGTAGAAACCAAAGATCAAGGTCATTAAATAGATGTATTTCAATGGGTGCATCTATGTTATGTCTATATGCTCTGCTTGCTATTGTTGCATAGGAAAAATATGCAAAGTTTTCTCTTACTACTCTTATGGCCAGTGCCTTTACTGGCCTCCAGAAAACCACTAGTAAAATTTGCTCCAGCAGCATTTGGTTGTAATTTTGACATTTTCAAAACACTGTGCAATTGGAAAGATTGAGAGTGTAATTACTTGATGCTCAGCTTTAGGTTTAGCTATTTTTTTTTTTTTTTAGACACATTATTGAATGGAATCCCTTTTAAAGAGGTTCTTGCCAATTACGCACATGACACCCTGGCCCTGAAGGGCTTTTACTGATGGCTTTTCAGGCATGTGAATGGTTTGTCATGTGGAATTCTGAGGTTTTTTTGTTATATACGCTGGGTGGAGGAAGTTGGGAGGTTGGATAATAATGTGGTTTCCACTGTATTGTTGGGTATCAGAAATCATATGAGGCAACTCTCAGTTTAGGAACCTGTTTTCTTAACACTTCATCCATCACGGGAGAGGGCCAGAAAACCCTGTCCTACCCACCCCCCATGTACCTTGAGGCAGTGTGTAGGCATCTACAGGTAGATACCCTCATTTCAGTGAGGCTTGAAGTCTGAGGGGGAAACATGTGGTTTATATTCAGCAAGATGGTTCCCTCTAAGGCCCCCTAATGCTTTCAAGATGCTGATAGAGCCATTAATAGCTCTTGGAGAAAGATTAGATTTTCAATTAAAATGAAACCAATTTAAAATAAATAGTTGGTAGTATTATTAGCCTGAAATAAGCTTAAGAGTGTGCCTAGGGGTGGGGATGTCAGGACTTACAGCGTGGCAGAGTGAGGAACTTGACAAATTCTCTCCCCAAAAAGCAACAATAAAACTGGACAAAACAGTAAAAACCAACCATTTTAGGACTCTGGAACTCAACCAAAGGGGTACAACAAGTTGAGAACCATTTATTCAAGAAAAACTACTAAAAATGTTATGAACAGTGGGAATGTGTGGTGTTTTATCCTGGAGCTGCTTCCATCACCCCTCCCTCAAGTTCCATCTGTGTGGTAGTTCTGCTTGGGCAGGCTAGGCTGCGAAAACCAGCAACTTTGCTGCCAGTGAGGGCTGATTGGAGAAAAGTGCGTACTCAGGCAATTCAGTAAAAACAATAGTGACATTAATGGCAAAAAAATTAGGGAAGACAGCCTCTGCGGTTAGTTTGAGGTTGCAGTACTACTTGAAACAAGCAACAGACCAGTAGATCAGTCAGAAATTTACCAAAGAGACTCAGAGAATGAGACAGACTCAGAGGTGGGCCTTGAGAAGCTCATACATATTCCTGATGGTCTGGAAGACTGTGCATATGGGCAAGGCAGTGTGCAGGCTCAAGAGATCAGAGAAAGGGTCTAGTTATTTACTCATCTTTTGTGGCTGAATATGATGCCTGGTGCATATGCAGAGGAGATACGAGACCGCATGGCAGAAAACAAAAGCTGGGAAAAAGTTGCAAACTGTACAATCTTTGACTGTATTCTCCAACTCACACACAGATTCATTAGCAAATGGTGAAAACCTTAGTGGCTTAAGGTGCCTAAGTATGTGTGCTTAGTCACTCATTCGTGTCCAAGTCTGTGATCTCATGGACTGCAGCCCACCAGGATCCTCTGTCCATGGGAATTCTCTAGGCAAGAATACCAGAGTGGTTTGCCATGCCCACCTCCAGGGGATCTTTCCAACCTAGGGATTGAACTCAGGTCTCCCACATTGGAGGTGGATTCTTTACCGTCTGAGCCAGTAGGAAGAGGGTGCTTATGTATAACTTCTGGTTAATCAGAGGCTGATTACGAAACTATGCTGTGATAGAGGGTAGCTCTTAGGAATCTAGGCCTAAAAGTAAGATCAATTAAAAAGAAAAAACTGCCAGTACCATACTATACTGATTACTGTAGCTTTGTAGTATAGTCTGCAGGCTTCCTAGGTGGCTCTATTGGTAAAGAACCCTCCTGCCAATGCAGGAGATATAAGAGACGTGAGTTTGATCCCTGGGTTGGGAAGATCCCCTGGAGGAGGGCATGGCAACCCACTCTAGTATTCTTGCCTGGAAAATCCCATGGACAGAAAAGCCTGCAGTCCATGGCATCACAAAGATTTGGATATGACTTAGAAACTAAGCAATGACCACAGTCTGAAGTCAGGGAGCCTGATTCCTCCAGCTCCATTTTTCCTTCTCAAGATTACTTTGGCTGTTTGGGGTCTTTTGTGTTTCCATGCAAATTATAAAATTTTTTGTTCCAGCTCTGTGAAAAATACCACTGGTAATTTTGATAGGGATTGCATTGAATCTGTAAACTGCTTTGGGTAGTATAGTCACTTTCACAGTATTGATTTTTCCAGTCTAAGAACATGGTATATCTCTCCACCGTTTGTGTCATCTTTGATTTCTCTCATCAGTGTCTTATAGTTTTCTGTATACAGCTCTTTTGTCTTAGGTAGGTTTATTCCTAGGTATTTTACTCTTTTTGTTGCAATGATAAATGTGATTGTTTCCTTCTCTTTCTGATATTTTTGTTGTTAGTGTATAAGTATGCAAGAGATTTCTGTGTATTAATTTTGTGTTTTGTGACTTTACTAAATTCTTCATTGAAATAGATCTAGTAGTTTTCTGGTGGCATCTTTAGGATTTTCTATGTATAATATCATGTCATCTGCAAACAGTGAGAGTTTTACCTCTTCTTTTCCAGTTTGGATTCCTTTTATTTCTTTTTCTTTGATTGTTGTGGATAGAATTTCCAAAACTATGTTGAATAATAGTGGTGAGAGTGGGCACCCTCATCTTGTTCCTGATGTTAAAGAAATGCTTTCAGTTTTTCAAAAATTGAAAATAATGTTTGCTGTGGGTTTGTTGTATCTGGCTTTTATTATATTGAGAATAGGTTCCCCCATGCCTACTCTTTGGAAAGTTTTTTTTTTTTTTAATCATAAACTGGTTTAATTTTGTTGAATTTTTTTTCTACATCAATTGAGATTATCATATGGTTTTTATCCTTTAGTTTGTTAATGTGGTGTATCACATTGATTGGTTTTCATATACTGAAGTATCAGTATATGCATTGCATCCCTGGGATAAACCTCACTTGATCATGGTATATGATCCTTTTAATGTGTTGTTGGATTCTGTTTGCTAGTATTTTGTTGAGGATTTTAGCATCTACGTTTATCAGTGATATTGGCCTGTAATTTCCTTTTTTGGTAATAACTTTGTCTGGTTTTGGTTATCTGGTTATCAGGGTAATGGTAGCCTTGTAGAATGAGAAATAATATCAAAATAGGTAGTGAGAATCCATGTTTGTAGATTGAAGATTCAATGCAGTTTAAGGTGCAGTTCACCCAAATTTATTTATAGATTCAGTGCTGTTCCTATCAAAATTTCAGCAGGTTTTTTGTTGTTGAAGAAATTGGCATGGTATGATTCTAAATTTTATTTATGAAAATCAAACCAAAGTAGCTGAAAATTTGTCTTTTTCACAAATGGTGCTGAGATAATTGGATATCCACTTGCAGAAACATGAACTTAGACCTTACTTCACACCATACTAAAAATTTAACTCAAAAAGGATCAGAGATCTAAATGTAAGAGCTAAAAATTTAAATCTTTTAGACTAAGACATAGGGGGAAAAAGTAAATTTTATAAAAATTAAAAACCTCTGTGTGTTTTAAAAGATACTAGCAAGAACTAGGACTGGAAAAGGTCAGTTTTCATTCCAATCCCAAAGAAAGGCAATGCCAAAGAATGCTCAAACTACTGCACAATTGCACTCATCTCACATGCTAGAAAATTAATGCTCAAAATTCTCCAAGCCAGGCTTCAGCAATACGTGAACCGTGAACTTCCTGATGTTCAAGCTGGTTTTACAAAAGGCAAAGGAACCAGAGATCAAATTGCCAACATCCGCTGGATCACGGAAAAAGCAAGAGAGTTCCAGAAAAACATCTATTTCTGCTTTATTGACTATGCCAAAGCCTTTGACTATGTGGGTCACAATAAACTGTGAAAAATTCTGAAAGAGATGGGCATACCAGACCACCTGACCTGCCTCTTGAGAAACCTGTATGCAGGTCAGGAAGCAACAGTTAGAACTGGACATGGAACAACAGACTGGTTCCAAATAGGAAAAGGAGTATGTTAAGGCCGTATATTGTCACCTTGCTTATTTAACTTATATGCAGAGTACATCATGAGAAACACTGGACTGGAAGAAACACAAGCTGGAATAAAGATTGCCAGGAGAAATATCAATAACCTCAGATATGCAGATGATACGACCCTTATGGCAGAAAGTGAAAAGGAACTAAAAAGCCTCTTGAAAGTGAAAGTGGAGAGTGAAAAAGTTGGCTTAAAGCTCAACATTCAGAAAACAAAGATCATGGCATCCGGTCCCATCACTTCATGGGAAATAGGTGGGGAAACAGTGGAAACAGTGTCAGACTTTATTTTTCTGGGCTCCAAAATCACTACAGATGGTGACTGCAGCCATGAAATTAAAAGACACTTACTCCTTGGAAGGAAAGTTATGACCAACCTAGATAGCATATTAAAAAGCAGAGATATTACTTTGCCAACAAAGATCCGTCTAATTAAGGCTATGGTTTTTCCTGTGGTCATGTATGGATGTGAGAGTTGGACTGTGAAGAAGACTGAGCGCTGAAGAACTGTGGTGTTGGAGAAGACTCTTGAGAGTCCCTTGGACTGCAAGGAGATGCAACCAGTCCATTCTGAAGGAGATCAGCCCTGGGATTTCTTTGGAGGGAATGATGCTGAAGCTGAAACTCCAGTACTTTGGCCACCTCATGCGAAGAGCTGACTCATTGGAAAAGACTCTGGTGCTGGGGGTGATTGGGGGCAGGAGGAGAGGGGGACGACAGAGGATGAGATGGCTGGATGGCATCACCAACTCAATGGATCTGAGTTTGAGTGAACTCCAGGAGTTGGTGATGGACAGGGAAGCCTGGCGTGCTGCGATTCATGGGGTTGGGAAGAGTTGGACACAACTGAGCAACTGAACTGAATTGAACTGAGCGAGAAAATGAAAAGGTAAGTGACAGATTGGGAAAAAATATTTACAAATTGCATATCTGGCATTGGACTTGTAGTCTTGAATACAAAAATAACTCACAACTCAAAAATAAAACAAACAACTGTGTTAGAAAATGGGCAAAAGATTTAGGTAGATATTTTACCAAAGACAAATGAATGGCTAACAAGCACATACACAGACACTCAAAAATTTTAATCATTAGGGCAATGTAAATTAAAATACAATGAGATACCGCTAAACACCCACTATAGAATGCCTATAATTAAAAAACAAATCGTAATAACAAGTGTTGAAGATGTGGAGAAATGAGAACTTTCATACATTGCTTGGTAGGAATGTGAAGTGGCACACCCGCTTTGGAGAAGTTGGCCATATGTTGAAAAGTTAAACATAAATTAAACATATAGCCTAGCAATTTCGCTTCTTGGTATCGACCTAAGGAAAATGAAAAGATATATCCTCACAAACACTTGTCTATAAATGTTCCAGCAGAAATTTTCATAATAACGAAATGATGAAAACAATCCAAATGCCCATCAAATGATGAATGGATAAACAAAATTTATTCCAGTACTATTCAACAATAAAAGGGAGTCAGCTGATGCATGCTGTTACAGGGATGAACCTCCTTTACATTATGCTTCGTGGATGAAGCCAATACAAAACACGATATATTGTGCAATTCCATTTATAGAAAATATCCAGAAAAGGCACATTTATAGTGACCAAGAAATGATTAATTATTGCCCAGGGATGAGAATGAAGATTGCAAATTGGCTTGATTGGATTTTTAGGGTGGTGATGGAAATGTTCTATAACTAGATTAAAAAAAAATTTTTTTATTGAAGTATAGTTGATTTACAATGTTTTGTTAATTTATGTGGTACAGCAAGGGATTCGGCATAACTAGATTTTGATTATAAGTTGTTGCACAACTGTGTAGAAATTATTAAATTATGTGTGTGAGATGGTGCATTTTATATTTATATAAGTATAAATGGTGCATTTATATTTATACAAATTATACCTCAAGAAAGCTGTTTAAAAAACGTGTGCCTGTGGACTCCACTGGTATTAGCTATATACCTCAAAGACTGCTTTTGTTCTCTTTGTAAAGTTGTAGGCAAGAGAATTCCCTGTGGATTCAGAGTTGGTTAGCCAACATAGTCCCCCTTATTCCCCTGGAGTGCCGTATTTGATGTATGTGGAGTGTATGTGTGATGATAGGAACATAATGGTGATTGCCCCATGGATGACCAGAAGGCCTAGCAGGTCTGGCTGGTGGCCCAGCAGGGCTGGGTTGTGAATCCTTGGTCTCACTGCTCTGCATGTAGTTTCCCAGTCACTCTTTGCTGATTCACAGAGGGCACCTTCCCTTAGAGGAATGGAACTGTTCTCGGATGAGGGAAAACCAGCAGTTGGACTCTGTTGGAATCCGTTCCATGGGTCCACTCGTGGCTGTGGACCCTCTACAGTCCCTCCATGCAGCATTGTGGGTGTGATGAGACTCCTATAAAGTAGTCTTTTCTGCATCTGTGTGCGTGCTAAGTCACGTCAGTCATGTCCGACTCTTTGTGACCCCATGGACTGTAGCCCTCCAGGCTCCTCTGTCCGTGGGGATTCTCCAGGCATGAATACTGGAGTGGGCTGCCATGCCGTCCTCCAGGAGATCTTCCTGACCCAGGGATCGAACCTGCATCTCTTACATCTTCTGCATTGGCAGGCGGGTTCTTCACCACTAGCACCACCTGAGAAGCCTTCTGCTGCACGATAATCTGCAAATACCACCAAGTTGAAACATCAAGCCCTTGGTTGAGGTGGTGGCAGGGATCTAGTCTGGTTTTCCTCTGTTTCCTGTAACATCTCCCTGAAGACTGGCTTGTGGCTTTGGGGCTTCTGGGAATACATGCAGGTTGAGTGATTGGATTTATGAATAATCAACACTTCTGCTTTATTTTCAGCCGACTATTTACCCTGGAACCAACCAAGACGCGAGCTGCTTCGTCCACCTCACCACTACCGGCCAGCATCAACCAAGTTTGATAGTCGCACCACACAGCAGGACGACTATTCCATGAAGGGCCTGGTGAACACCAGGAGCTGTAAGCCTCCAGCTGTGCCCAAGCTCTGTAACGTCCCCCTGGAGGATCTGACAAACTACAAGATGAGCTACGTGGCCCACCCCTTGGAGAAGCGCTTTGTGCATGAGTCAGAGAAGTTCAGACCCTGTGAAATCCCCTTTGAAAGCCTCACGACCCACAAAGAGTCATACCGGGGTCTGATGGGGGAGCCAGCCAAGAGCTTGAAACCTCCTGCCAGGCCTTATGGGCTCGACACGCCCTTCTCCAACACCACTGAATTTCGAGATAAGTACCAAGCCTGGCCAACGCCCCAGGTGTTCTCCAAACCTCCCTCCATGTATGTCCCTCCTGAAGAGAAGATGGACCTTTTGACAACAGTGCAGACCCACTACACGTACCCTAAGGGTGCCCCAGCTGAGTCCTGCCGGCCTGCGCTCTCGGTCAAGAAGGGTGGCCGCTTTGAAGGCTCCACCACGACCAAAGAGGACTACAAGCAGTGGGCCAGCACGCGGACAGAGCCAGCCAAGCCCATCCCCCAGTTGAACCTTCCCACTGAGCCCTTGGACTGCCTGACCACCACACGAGCCCACTACGTGCCCCACCTGCCCATGATGACCAAAAGCTGCAAGCCCGTCTGGTCTGGGCCCCAAGGAAATATCCCTGTGGAGGGCCAGACCACATACACCATCAGCTTTACTCCTAAGGAAATGAGCAGGTGCCTGGCTTCATACCCTGAGCCTCCTGGCTACATCTTTGAGGAAATAGATGCTTTGGGGCACAGAATATACAGGCCCGTTTCTCAGACAGGCTCTCGGCGGATCAGCCGTTTTTCTGTAGGTGATTCAGAAAATCCAAACCAGCAGGAGTTGACAGTGTCAGCCTGATTTTTAAAGGTTGTAATTTAGAAATTGCACAATACTTATAAAATCATATGGTTGAGCTATTCATTGGACCAAAAAAGAAAAAAAAAAAAGAATTCCCCAAAAATGAAAAAAAAAAATTCATCGTCGTTTCCTGGACACTTGAATAAAATGAGAATCACTTGACTCAAGGAAAATGACATTTAATCACTGGCTAATTAAGTCCCCTAACCCTCCCTCTGCTGTCTCCCCATCTTGGGCCCTTTACCTTGTGCTCATGGAATCAAAGCTGGTCTCTGAGGTTTCCTTCCCATCCAGATGTATTTTACTAGTTTAATCATTGTATAAATTGACATTATGATCGTCCCTTGCCAAGTATGAAGTGCCAAAGAATAAACTTCATTTTGGGGGGATTGAATCTGCAGATCTGTGTGTTCATGCCACGTGCTGTCTACTCAGAGCAGGCCATGTCTCTTGCGACCTCTGGGGATATTTCAGCCTAACTCTCTTGTTGCCTCCTCATCCTGGTAGGGGTGCCTCAGGCCTGATCTGGAGTCTTGTTTTTGGGCCTCTCTGCCCAGGGCTGCTTCACAGGGCATCTTTCTACCTCTTTACATCATGACATACCAGTAACAACAGTGTTGTCTGATGGTCGAGTCTTGTCATGAGTCTTGCCCATGAACCAGGCACTGAACTGAAGTTTCCTTTCCCCAGCATGCTGTTCCCCAGTTCTCTGGTACCATGGAGTATATTCTAGGGTTCTACAGACTCAAAAGAGAGACAAATGGAAGGAAAGGACAAGGTTCTATGGCAGTCCTAGGAAAGCATGGACTGCCAGACCTCTCTCATTCCCAAGCTAGTGCAGGCTCTGAATCCAGGGAGGGGGCGGGGGTGGGGAGAAAGGGAGCCCTTGGCAACCAGGCAGTTGCCAGCTGGCCCTTAAGTTAGAGCTCTTCTAAATGCTCCGAACCTGGAAAAAATGGTGCACATTGGGCTGATTCCTGGGAAGCCTGGACCCACTTGTCCTAAAATGACAGCTATGACCAGGCCTCTCACAAAGTGTGACATAGTGATAATGGAGAAAGGGTTGGAGGTTCCTGTTTGGGGCCTAAGGTTTGATCCTAAGGTTAAGGAATTTGGAGAAATTTTTTTTTTTTTTTAAATTAGAAGGAGTCAAGGAGGGACTTTGTTCAAGATGGCCCAGGCAGAGATCAGATGGGTTCAAGGTCTGTGTAAGCCTCATCCAGGGGGATGCAGATTGACGCTTGGGTTATCTGCCTCTCTTTTGAGTCTGTAGAACCCTAAAATATACTCCATGGTATCAGAGAACTGGGAAACAGCATGGAGGGGAAAGGAAATTTCAGTTCAGTGCCTGGTTCATGGGCAAGAAGCCTGTATGTCTTATTCAAGTCTATCTTTCCATGGCTCTCACCTCCCTGGCCCAGACTTTCAGGTCCCCACTCATTGTCTTCTTACCGTGAGGTTAGTTTGTGTCACTGGATTGGGATTTATGGCATTTAATCCTCTTGGTTGTATCAGGTGTGGATGACTGCCCTTATGGGATAAAGAAGCTCGGAGAGATGATGCACCTTGTCTAAGGCCACAGAGCTTGGAGCACCAAGGCCAAGACTGGAACCCAGGTCTTCTGTTTCAAGATCCAGGGCTCTGGACTCAACACCAGGCACCTGCCATCTGCAGTGACTCAGATCTCATGGCTCCACCAACCATATCAAATTGTACTGTCTCTGTTTGAACTCCTTTCTGGAGGCCATTAAGCTAAAGGAGGCCACTTAGGAGGGTAGGTTTTATTATTTTTGTTTCATCATTTTTCACAGATCAAAGGAATATTGGCACTTGATTTGAAAAACTAAATGGTATTAAAATGCTTATAAAACGGCAGAGTCTCTTAAGCAGCCACCCCTTAGTCTCTATTATAACTTCCCCAGAGAACAATTGTAAATAATTGGATCTGTTTCTACTAATATTTTCCCTCAAATTCCTTAATAATGTTGTTTTAGTTGCTAAGTTGTGTCTGACTCTCTTGTGACCCCATGGGCTGTAGCCCACCAGGCTCTTCTGTCTGTGGGATTTCCCAGACAAAAATACTGGAGTGAATTTCCATTTCGTCCTCTAGAGGATCTTCCCAACCCAGGAACTGAACTTGCATCTCCTCCTTGGCAGACATATTCTTTACCATTGAGCCACCAGGGAAGTCCATAGTATATATACTAATATATTAGTATGAAAGTGAAAATCGCTCAGTCATGTCTCTTTGAGACCCCGTGGACTGTAGCCTGCCAGACTCCTCTGTCCATGGAATTCTCCAGGAAAGAATACTGGAGAGGGTAGCCATTCCCTTTTCCAGGGGATCTTCCCAACCCAGGGATCAAACCCATGTCTCCTGCATTGCAGGTGGATTCTTCACCTTCTGAGGCACCAGGAAATCCCCCCTATAATAGTGTGTGTGTGTGTGTGTGAGATATATATACTGGTGTCTGTTGACTCATTGATTTTAGACCTAGTCTGTTTTGGTAGATTAGGTATTTTTAGTTCTTTTACACCCCTTCCTTCTCTCCCCCTTCTTAATATAGTTATATAAGATTGTGTGGTAATGTCAAAACTAATAAGCTTTTCTGATGAGTAGGAAGGGAAGAAATTGGAGAAAGATCGATAGATCGGACTGTTTTAGGAGCACTCAGTCCCCTTGGGGTCTTTGTGACATTTAGGATCATCTCCATGGTGACTCCAGGCTAGATGACCCACCCAGGGCATCTCTGCCTTATCTGTCTCTCTAGGACTTGAGGAATTGGCTCTCTCCTACTCTCAGTCCTTCTTATGACAGTAGTTAATACAAAAAAATTCATAAAATACATAAAGAAGGACACAAGTGGCTTTTATGGGTACTAGTGGAACACAGTGGCTAAGAGCATATGAGGGGAGTCCAGCAGACCTGGGTTTGCATCTTGGTCCTTGTCACCCACTAGCTATGGGCTTTGGTCAAATTCTTTACAATGTGGATAATACTGGTCTCATGGTTTTGTGGTTTGGATTGAATGATAGAGTATATATCAATCACTTAGGCATGGCTTATCTTTAACTTATTAAATGTAGATGAGGATGCCGACAATGGTGGTGGTGATGATGAAGACTGCTGAATTCTGCCTGCTGCGACTACCTGTGATTTTATTGTTCAGTGTTTACAAGTGTGCAGGTAAGGACAACTGCTCACGTTTTATTTACTTATTTTAAAGTATTTGTTTGTTTTTGGCTGCATTGGATCTTCACTGCTGCACACAGGCTTTCTCTGGTTGCAGCGAGCAGGCTCTATCCTCAGTTGCGGTGCTCGGGCTTCTCGTTGCTGCAGTTTCTCTTTTGTGGGGTTTGGCCTCTAGAGTGCAGACTCAGTAGTTGTGGCTCGGGCTCAGCTGCTCTGCAGCATGTGGGATCTTCCCAGATCGGGGATAGAACCTGTGTCCCCTGCACTGGCAGGTGGATTCCTAACTCCTGGACCACCAGGAAAGTCCCACTGCTCATATTTTAAATTTTGTATATTTTATATAGTTTTAAATACCTCCTTTTTTCTTATAGTTCATTTACTTTTAGTTGTTCTGAGTTGAGGTTGGTAACTGTGCTGCCTGGAGATGTCATTTAAGAACATTACTAGGGCCACAAGAAAGGAAAAGACAGTGATCTGAGCTGATGGGGTCTTGATTTCCATCCCAGGATCTCCCATGGCAGCTTCTTGTAATCAGTTCTATGTATTGGGCTCCCATATAAGAGACTGTTGGAAAAAGATTCTTTTACAGTTATGAAAACCCACGCACATGTGTGCACACACTGCTCAAAGACTCCATAGCATCCTATTCAACAAACTCTGATGATGGAAGACTTCAAACACATTGTCTTCTCTTGAAATACACACACATAATTTATTTCATGCCTTTCTCACTTGTGGGAATGAAGTCGGAGCTTAATCACCTACCACATTCCAGGGTTTCCAAGGCTTTCAGCATGTTATAAAAGAAAAATTATTAGAGACCAGAAATCAAATGCAAACAGAAAAGTATGGCCAAGCAGGGAACCTGCTCCAGGGCAGAATCCAGTATGCTCTGGGCTGAGACTCTGGAGAAGCAAACAGGCGGGGCTTTTACAGTTCAAAGATGGGAAAGATCTATTCTGCTCGAAGAAAGTGGGATCTCAGGGTGAGGCAGATGGGCTGGAGGTGGTGCGGTTAGTTGGTGTGGAGACTCTGGTGGAGTGAGTGTGGCCTACTGGTTTGTGATATGGTGACTGGGGGCATCTACTGGGATATGCCACTGCCAGTGATGGTGTCTTCCTGCCTGTGCTTTGCTCAGGGCAGCCTCGTGTCAGCAGCCTAGGTGGCCAGGGCACCTCTCATTCCCTCGTTCACCTTACAATGAGGACTGCCTGTCTGGTTAAAGACTCTCACACATCATTTGGATTTTTTGAAGATCAGCCCCCCCACTTTCCAGTTGGCCTCCCGATTATGATAGAAACATAGCACCAATCTCCAATCTACTGCTTGTTGCATTTTTGCAGGAGTCAATGTCTTTGAAGATGGGCCCCCTTTTTTGGCCTTGGCTCCAAGATCTTAGGCCAGACAGTGGCTAGAAGCTGGGGAAGGCAGGGCCCGTTGTCAGTGATTCTTTCAGCAGGCTCCACTTTTAGCACCATTTGTCCGTCTGCTCTCTGTGGTACCTGCTATTTCAGATCCTGAGCTCCTGCCAGATTCTGCCTGTCAGACCCACTCCTTATCAGCCCCAGCATTCCTGTGGTATTTTTATTCTGGGCTTGTCTGCTCCGCGCTTGTCAGTCATTGTTTTTCAGTCTCTCTCCTGCCTTCTTCCATTTTCTTGAAAACCCTTGGTCACTGATGACCCTCCTCCCATCTTCTTCACTATGGTATTTTATAATTTCATTATTGCTTAAAAGAGTTGAATGGTGTATGTGAGGGGGTATGCTGGAGATGAGCTCGAGTTGGCAGCCACCCTTGCCTGGGCAGAGAGCCCACTGAAGGTGGAGCAAGACTAATGGACTTTCTTGGGGTCTTCTCCACTGGTAAGTGCACCTGGAGGGTGAGTTTTTCCCCTGAAGGGACTGAAAGGTGAACGTGGGCAGTCAGCATAGAATACGTACCAGGTCAGCTATTGTTTGCCCTGAAGAGAGTCCTGGATCTTGGGCCACTACCTTCTAAACCCCAGGCTGTTCCCCAAGGCTGTGCATATGGCTTTGGACAGCATTCTCCCACTCCATCCTCGGCCCCAGCTGCTGTCCTCCTTACCCGTTTCAGACATCACCGGCGGTTTCATGGAGGAGGGTCTGGGGGCTCAGAGAGAGCCTTCTACTGAAGCAGAAACCACAGCCCAGTTCTGACACCAGGGGCATCAGTCCTGGCCAGGGCCTTGCTTGGGGGTGACGAGGGAGCCAGCACTCCCTGCTCTGTCTCCAAATACCTTTTCATTTGTAGTCACACTGCCCTAAAAGTATTTGCAGTAATGTTACCAGAGCAGCTGTCCTCCCCACCCTCTTCCACACTTCTACCTGTAACGCAGAAGGGAAGCAGATTGCTCAAAGGCAATAGGATCAGCACAGCAGACCCTTCCCAGAGGGGTGCTCTCTTTTGGCGATCTGGTCATTTAGGGCTTGAAGATGCACTGAGTGATCCATAATCTCCAAAAGAGCTTTTCAGCTGTGCAGCTGTTGTGAGGAAGTAGCTGGGCTGGTGGGATGTGTACGGGTCCTAATTGAGGATTAAATGGCCCCCTGGCTCCTCAGACCTGCCAGGCCATCACCCAGGCGCACATCTGGTCCTCAGACCTTGAAGCAGAGGACAGAGGCCCTTCTGAGCATATGTGCTGGGGGTGGGGGCCGGCAGAGGCATTTTCTTTGGCTGGACAAGCTCAGAGTTTCCACATGGCTGGCTGAGCAGGTGCTTGTCCGCTCCGCACTTTGAGGGTGCCCTGGGGGAGCCTAGGAGACTGTGAACCTTTCAGAACATGTGCTCTGGATTCTGGAAAAGGCATCAGGGTAGTGCTAAGCTGGGCTCCTCTTTAAGTCCTACTTCTGGGCCACAGGTGCCTGGGTCCCTGCCTCTGGGCCCTAGGGTGCTAATATGAGACGTACTGATGGCTTTTCCTTGTCAGGTCTTGAGGAGTGGCAGCAAACACAGCTTGATGCTAACTGAAAGGATTCAGGAACTTTCCACTCCTGTGGCTGAATCTAAAACACTGATTTTCTTGGGCTTTTGCTGCCCAAACCAGACAGCCTGTCTGTATACCTGTGACCTGCCTACCTCATCAGGACCAAGGTTGTTCTTTCAATGATGGGGTGAAGCTTGGTTTCTTCTATGTGACCCCAATGCATGCATGTTACATCACTTCAATCATGTCCAACTCTGCGACCCCATGGACTGTACCCACCAGGCTCCTCTGTCCATGGGATTCTCCAGGCAAGAACATGGGAGTGGGTCGCCATGCACTCCTCCAGGGATCTTCCCGACTGGGGATCGAACTGCCATCTCTTGCGTCTCCCACATTAGCAGGCAGGTTCTTTACCACTGGTGCCACCTGGGAAGGCATTTCATGTTATAGGAGCAGAAAACAGAGGAGCCTGCAAACACCCTTTAAACAGGCGAGTAGCTGCTTAAGGCAGACAAAATGCCTGTAAAATGACTGCAGTTTGACACATCTATGCCAGTGAATGACTTATAAACTAAGAAATGGAATTTTTTGGGCAATAGGCTCTCTTGGGCTTAAAAAAACAACAAAACTTTTCACTTGAGTTTCTAAGCAGGGCACAGTGCTTACTGTTGACTTGGAGAGACTCAATTCTTGGCTAAGCATTGTAACACCTCTTACACTCAGAGGTCAGTTATTTGGAAACTTCAGCTGTCCAAAACTGAGGCAAGACCTGGAAATAAGCATCTTGTAAGCTGCCAAAGTCATTGACATGCATTTCATGTGTGGAAACTCAGGTACTTTACACAGCGTGCACTCTCAGCATATTGGCCCCTCTCCTCCACTTTAAAAAAAAAAAAAAAAACACACACACACACGGACTTCCAATGAGTTTTTTCCCTGTTTACTAGCCCACAGAAGAGTGAGAAAGACTGCTGCTAGTATGACACATTTAGAACAGAAAGCACAGACAACTAATAGCTTGGCACTGGGACTAGAGGCCAAAAAAAAAAAAAAAGACTATTAAAAAATGCAGTATTCAAAAGCATGGCAGCTCATGAATCATCCCAGTATAACACACACACACACACGTATGTGCATACATATTTTATTGAGTCTGGAAAATACACCACAGTTTGTGCATATGACCCCAATTTAGTAAAAAGAAGAAAAAATCATACACATTTTAAAAGTCTGGGTAAATGCATCAACAGTGTTAGAAAAATAAATTCCCATTTGTCTCAGAATAAAAGGGAATGGGGATTTGGAGTATTTTAATATAAGGTTAACCTACAGGTAATGTGTATCAGCCCAATGTCTTTTCTGTGGAATACCAGCCCTGGGATATGGTCTTCAAATATGTTCATTGGACATGTAGATCAGGGAGAGGCTGCCTATTATATCCTCCTGTTGGAGATGCATGATGCGTTTTGATCCTTTGAAGTCTCTGTGAAGCCCTATAAATGGCAACCCACTCCAGTACTCTTGCCTGGAAAATCCTATGGACGGAGAAGCCTGCAGGCTATAGTCCATGGGGTCGCAAAGAGTCGGACACGACTGAGTGACTTCACTTTCACTTTCTTTCACTTTCTATAGTAAAGGCACCTTGTTTAACTTTGTATATTCCAGGCCGTGAATTAGCATTCTTGTAATTACAAGTACTCAAACTAAAAAAGAGTATTTGTTGGTTCAGGCGGTTGAGCGGTCTAGAGCTTTGTCTGTGGCCTTCAGGCATAGCTGGAACCAGGGGCTTGAATGCTGTCATAGGAGCGTTCTTTCCCTCTGCATTGCCTTCTCAGGCCCTTTCTACATGCCTTCTCAGGCCCTTTCTACATGGTAGTTTCCAGCAATTGTGAGTTTACAGCATCCTTTTAGCTAAAGTGCTTCTCCTTTCCAGTGGTTCTAGTAAACTTCCCTGAATTGAGTCTCTCTTGCTTGGCTGAGTCTCATGCTGTTCCCTGAACTGATGGCCCTGGCCAGGAAATGGAAAATACTCATTCCCTGGGCCAGGATCACCCAGACACCCCTGGACTGAGCAGTGTATACACATGTGGGGTCAATCCCATGAAAACTACATGAACTGTAGGAGAGCTGGGGTGAGGGGGCTGCCCCAGAGAAAACTGGGATGTGGTTTCCAGGGAAGCAAGGGATGGATGTTGAGCAGGAAACAACAGTTTCCAACTCTGACAACAGAGTCCTTTTGTTGTGCAAGACCCATTGGAGCATACATGGAGAAACACTGCCAAGAGATCATTGCACTTTTTTTTTCAAAGAAGTTTAGAATGTAGTACAACACACGCTTGCAAACATGTGGTTGGACCTTTTTTTGATGATGCAGAAACCCAGTGGATTCTGCCGGGCCTCGGGGTCAGCTCTGAGTGCTGAAACATCCTGCTCACCAGCCACTGAGGTTGTTTGGCTTCTTGATAAATGGGAGGTTATGGCACAGCCAAGTACAAGGCCCAGGGAACCTGGGAATGTTCACGCATGGGACAGGGGATGTAAGTGCGAACTCCTGTGTCGATTTCCCACAGCACCAGCACACACCACCTCATTTTACCCACACACAGCCCTGCTGTGTTTGTTATTCTCCTGTCCAGGCAGGGAGTTGAGGCTCAGAGAGGTTAAGTAACTTGGCCAATTACTCACAGCCTTGCTCAGGACATTGGAGGAAATGACATTTGTAAAACAAACCTTGTGAACAGCAAAGATGTTTTTGAATGATGCCTTGGATGCAGATGACACCACCCTTATGGCAGAAAGTGAAGGGGAACTAAAAAGCCTCTTGATGAAAGTGAAAGTGGAGAGTGAAAAGGTTGGCTTAAAGCTCAACATTCAGAAAACGAAGATCATGGCATCCGGTCCCACCACTTCATGGGAAATAGATGGGGAAACAGTGGAAACAGTGTCAGACTTCATTTTTCTGGGCTCCAAAATTACTACAGATGGTGACTGCAGCCATGAAATTAAAAGACGCTTACTCCTTGGAAGGAAAGTTATGACCAACCTAGATAGCATATTCAAAGGCAGAGACATTACTTTGCCAACAAAGGTCCATCTAGTCAAGGCTATGGTTTTTCCAGTGGTCATGTATGGATTTGAGAGTTGGACTGTGAAGAAAGCTGAGCACCGAAGAATTGATGCTTTTGAACTGTGGTGTTGGAGAAGATGCTTGAGAGTCCCTTGGACTGCAAGGAGATCCAACCAGTCCATTCTGAAGGAGATCAGCCCTGGGATTTCTTTGGAGGGAATGATGCTAAAGCTGAAACTCCAGTACTTTGGCCACCTCATGCGAAGAGCTGACTCATTGGAAAAGACTCTGATGCTGGGAGGGATTGGGGGCAAGAGGAGAAGGGGACGACAGAGGATGAGATGGTTGGATGGCATCACCGACTACATGGACCCTTTTGGGTAGACTGGCAGTTGGTGATGGACAGGGAGGCCTGGCGTGCTGCGATTCATGGGGTCGCAAAGAGTCGGACACGACTGAGCGACTGATCTGATCTTGGATTTGGAGGAAGGAGGATGCTAGTTAGATAGAAGCAAGAGACACTGGAGGTTGAGAGAAAAGAACACGATTTGGAATGCTTTATGTAAAAAAAGTTTTTATTTGCCCACACTGTGTAGCGAGTGGGACCTTAGTTCCCTCACCAGAGATCAAATTCATGCTCCCCTGTGTTGGAAGTGAGGAAGCACAGCCGCTGGACTGCCAGGGAGGCCCCTGGAGTGTTCAAGGGGCCATTCAGTTTGCAGGTGTGTGGCCTCTGAAAGAATAAGATGGAAAGAACTATGTCTGTATGAGTGATTCTTCACTGTACCTAGTACTGAGTTAGCATTCAGACTTACGAATTACTTCTGGACACACCCCACACACTCACACACAGATATAAAAATATGGATTAAGTTGTAATAGGACTTCTTTATATGATGCTCACTTGCTTTACAAGTCAAATATATAAAAAGGAATGATTACATCCAGAGATAAAGGTTATTTGCAGAGATTTTTTGTATTTTAAGCTTTTGGTCTAAAATAATCACTTTAGACTCTAGAAAAAGATCCCTTGGGATTTTCCAAGGAAAAATATTTTCATCTTGTGATCTGCTAACATATGGTCCATCTACTGTGTTGGTTTTGTTATGAGCTCTCAAAGGGAGGCAGCGTCCTGGGCTCTGGTGATGGCTGTACGTCCTACCTCTGCGTGCCCGGCTGCCCCGGGGGTCCAGCTGACTTGAGGTTATGACAGTGTTTGTGCAGCCCTTTCCCCAGACTCCTGGGTCAGCTACAGTTCTCACCACCCTCCTGCCCTGGGGGCACCCCCGGGGGACCCATCCAGACAGCCTGTAGGCGTTCTCCAGTTTCCCAGCGAGCTTGTGTCCAGTGAGTCCCTGGTCTGGTGGGTGGTCGCTCAGGAACCTTGCCTTCTCCCTCCACACGTCGCGTCATATGTGCCCCCTCTCCCTGGATACGCCTCCCTCTCCCCTCTGCCCCACAACTGCTGTCTTAGCTCCAGCACTAGGAGGGACAGGATGCCCCATCTGTCACAGCATTGGGCACACTTCTCCTTTTCCTGCCATCTGTATATATGTGCATACATAGATTTAGTCATCTCTTCAGAAAATATTTATTAGATGCTTTGGGCTAATCAGTAAACAGAGAAGATGCAGATCCTACCCTTCGTGGGGCTTATTGTCTAGTCGGGGAGAGACAAACAAAAATATACTGTAAAACTAACATGCACTTCTGTGGTGGCTCACTGGTAAAGAATCTGCCAGCCAATGTAGGTGATGTGGGTTTAACCTCTGGGTTGGGAAGATTCCCTGGAGAAGAAAATGGCAACCCACTCCAGAATTCTTGCCTGGGAAATCCCATGGACATAGGAGTCTGGCAGGCTATAGTCCACGGAGGTTGCAAAAGAGTTGGACACGACTTAGTGACTAAACAACAACAAATATGTATATCTAATAATGTATAATATATAATACAAATGCAATAATAAACACATGATAAAAAGTATCATGTGTATGGTAACTTAGAAGGTGATAAGAGCCATGGTAAAAGGAAAAGGTCATGAGGATTAAGAGGACCTGGGAGTTCTGGGAGGCCCAGGGTGTCTTGAACGGAGTAGTCAGGGTGGGCCTCACTGAGAAAGGGAGACTTGAGAGTTTCAAAGGAAGGGAGAAGGCTGCTTAGGAATAGCTAGAGCACAGGCCCTGACATGAGCATATTTCAGTCCAGGTGTGTCCAGGGAGTGGTCCCGAGGCCAGGGCCAGGCCAGTGCAGAGACCACCGCCGGGAATCTGGCTTTTACTCCAAGGCGAGCCAATGTTAAACTTGCAACTGGGAAGTGCCCGGATCAGGTTTCTATTAGTTGTCACTGTGGTCACCCTGTCGCATGCTTTGAGGGGCAGCAGTGGGCCAGGGTAACAGCAGGGCTTGGTAGGGGGCTTCTTACCTAGAGAAAGATACCTGGCTGGTGGAGTTGGGGGCAGTGAGAATAGTGGCCCATCCTGGCACGTTCTGAAGGTAGACCACATGGAGTGGCTGACTGAAGGTAGAGTGAGATGAAGAGGGAATCAAGCATGACTCCAAAACCTTCGATCTGAGTAACTGGAAGGATAGAGCTGCCATCCACTGAGGTCGAGGAGGCTGGGCTGGGGTGTCTGAGTGCGGGACCATCATTCATATGGGCAGTGAGGTGTAGGAGGGCCCTTGCAGCCAGGAGGGCCTGGCACTTCCACTCGCCACTGTGGATCCAGTAGCCCAGGGGTGACTGGAGCATCCTAGGGTTTTCTAGAAATGTGTCCTCTTTCTGCCCTCCTTCCTCCCCTACAACTTTTATAGGGATATTGGGTTCTTTCCTGAAGTACAGAAAGAAAGATCTTCTGAGTTCCCAGAAGATCACCAGGATTGGACAGGTAATTATAATTGTGTTGGGTGCTGTGAGGGAGGAGGAGAGGATGGGAGTCAGCTTGGAGAATGGTGATGGCTCCCTGGAGCTTGTGACTATCCTGATGATGTGGGACTCCCCTCACCTTCCCACTTTGCTCCGCTGTCTCCTCTTCCCCAGCCCCTCCAGCCACAGTCACCCAGATCTTGTCTTTCAGGATTTCTTCATCCTTTTATAGGGTTACACAGTGTCATCTTCTCTTGGTTGCAGTCTTCTTTATTTTCACCCATCATCATCTTTTCAGTGAAACAAGAAGCATTTGTGGGTAGCCACTCTATTTAGAAGAGGGGGTATGGTAAATAATCGTCATTTTATTTTTTTTCAGCCACAAGTCCAAACTTGGCCCTGAAATAAGTGGATGTGTGTGACGAGGGAAGAGAAGGGGGGCAGAGGGGGGAGAGATGCTTTGTGAACACAGGGTTTCCTACCTTTGGCCCTGATTTTGTGTCTCTGTGGGCTGACAAAGTACTGAGAGCCTCACCTTTCTACCTTGGCTGTAAGGCAGTGGGGGAAAGTACTGTAAAATTAGGAAATCTTTAAGAAGCAAACATCTTAAAGCCTCCATATTTTCCCTGCCCTGGGTGCTAAGACAACTCACAAGTGAAGAGTAAGTGGTGGTGGCTGTGGTGGTTGGCATTCCATGGCTCATGGAAGATGAGAAGGGGAAGGAAGATGGAACATGGAGTCTCCAGGGAGCTGAGGTTAGTCACGTAGAGATGAGGCTGGGCTGCTGCAGGGTGCCTCGGGGCATTTCACTGAGTCTGTTCCTTATCCTGACAACAGTAGGAAGGTGTAGAAGGCTTTAGAACAGAGGACTGGTGTAACCCAAATCGTCTTTTGAGATTTCTTGGTGAATGAATTTAAGCCATTTGGCTGACCAATAATTTCTAGTTTATCTTGGGAAAATAGGAGCTCCATCAGGAAAGGCTAGAGGGCTTCCCTAGTGGCTCAGTGGTAAAGAATCCACCTGCCAATGCAGGAGACACGGGTTCGATCCCTGATTTGGGAAGATGCCACATGCCGCGGAGCACCACAACTGTTGAGCCTGTGCTCTAGAGCCTGGGAGCTGCAGCTACTGAGCCCATGTGTCCTAGAGCCAGTTCTCCACAACAAGAGAAGCCACTGCAACGAGAAGCTCGAGCACCGCAACTAGAGAAAAGCCCGTGAAGTAACAAAGACCCAGCACTGCTAAAAATAAAATTATTAAAAAAAAAAAAAGGCTGGAGCTCTCAGTTTCCACTTACACCGCCTCATTCCTTAAGGTGGTATGTTTCAGTGGAAACCATCTCACACCAAATTCTGATATTAGGCTTGTGTGTTAGTCTCTCAGTTAGTCTCTCAGTGTCTGACTCTGTGACCCCATGGACTGTAGCCCGCCTGGCTCCTCTGTCCATGGGATTTCCCAGGCAAGAATACTGGAGTGGGTAGCCACTCCCTTTTCCAGGGGATCTTCCTGACCCAGGAGTTGAACCCAGGTCTCTTGAATTGCAGGCAGATTCTTTACCATCTGAGCCACCAGGGAAGCATATCAGGTACGAGCATAAAGTGCCCACAAGCTTGCCCAGTGCTCTGTGAACTTGAATAAGTCCTATTGTTCCAGCCCTAGGCACTCTGACAGTTATTCCAAGGTGGATGTTCTTATGATAAAATCAGCCCAAACCTTCTCTGGTTAGATCAAGCAAGAGTTGGGGGGTAGACTTGGAGCTCCAGGCTGTTGGGTTTACTGGATACTTAGACTGTTTATAAGGGCTGTGGTGCTTGTGTGCCCTTTCCAATCTGCCAATACAACGAATTCACTGATGTGTAATTAATGAACTTTGGGTAATTAACAGACCCTCTGGTGCAGATGAAGATAACAATATTTGAAATGCTTGCAGGAGAGTAGATTTATGATTAGACAATTAAACATGAGCTAGCTGGCCCTAGGGTGTGGTTTAAGTCTCTTCTGCAGACAGCCATCAGTTTATGTTGATGTGTTTGCAGGCAATATTACATTAGTTCTGGCTGCTATATGGGTAGTGAATTGGAGGAGACAGAACAAATGTAAGGAGTCCAGTCAGGATACCTTTGCAAAAGCCCCAGTGGGAGAGAGTCAGGAATAAAAGCAACCCCTGCCTGCTGACTGTGGAAAGAACCAAATGAAGAAGAAAACTGGGCTGGAGAATTCCCCAAATGTGGAGGAGCAGGATGCACTGGCATCTGTGGTGGGATGTATCTGCTTTCCTGGTTGGACTCTGAGCTCCTTTGGGCTCATGACAGGGAGGAGGCTTTCACCCCTGTGTTTTCAGGGCTTGGCCTGGGCCTGGCACAGAGCTGGTACAGATAGAGTTGGTCAGACTCTGAGGGAGAGGAAAGGTATGTAATGGGAAAAGAGATGAGGGAGACGGAGATGAGATGAGATGAGACGGACGACTGCCTGGCGGGGCCAGCAGAGTGAGGCCCGCTAGGCCTGGATGGACAGCTCGATGGTTTTCCATCCCAGCTGGGCCAGGAACTTCACCGTGCAGAAGGGTCCAGGTCGAGGGGCTGTGCTCTCAGCTGGTGGTCTTGCCTGTTTTCGTGCCGGTAGAGAGGGCCAGTGCAGGCAAAGAAAGGCAGCTCAGGAGTGACTGGCCCACGAGCCTGGCACCTGCTTTGTGTCTGGCACGGTGATGTGCTGAGCTCCAGCTGTGGGGCCAGGCCACCTGGATGACTGACGACCAACTTCACCATCCTTCACCATCCTTCGCCTGACCTCAGCTAAGTCATCTCCTGGCCCTTTCATTGTTATTTGAAAAATGGTGGTGGGGATTGAGGGAAGAAAACCAAGCTCATGACTCACTTCGCCTCCCTGCCTTGACCATTCAGGCTTTCATAGAGTTGCTCACCTGGCAACTAAGTTGTTCACAGCTTGTCTACTCTCCTTTGTGGGGTTTGGAGCGAGGTCAGCCCTGGCCATCACAGAGGCCTGGAGGAGGGCTGTTTATGTCATCTTGGAGAGGCGGGCAGGTTTCCCAGGCATGCTTTCTGGTCTGGACGCTGACCGTGCGATCTCTCAGGCCCTCCTCAACGTTGTGCTTAAGCAAACATTATTTATGTTCGGCAGGAGAACCATTCCCCACTGTCTGCTTTCTCTTCACTTACATAAAAACTGCACATTTGATTTCTGTTTATACATATATAAACCACATCTGTAGGAGCAGCCTGGGAAATGGTCGGTTGAAGATGGATTTTGCCTTTGGAAAACGCAGAGGTGAGTGACATCTGTATATTGTGTTATCAGAAGCGTGACACACGTGGTTGATGGGGACCAGGTGCTTCACAGAATCCATCTGATTGAAGCTGTAAACTTCTTGCTGATGGAGGAGGTGGTGGCTCAGTTCTTAGCAGAGGCTTGGTTACAAATACCTGCCTTCCAGTTTTTAGGGTGGCAACAAACAGTTGAAAACCTTGGGGTGCTATGAGGAAGAAGCTAAGGTTTGGCTCATCGGCTCACACAAATGTGACCTGTGAAAGCATCTTCAGGTGGACAGGAGGGATATGTGAGGGGCAGACAACAATTTTAGATTAACCTTAGAGGGTTGGTAGAACTCATTGGGTATTCAACTGTTCACTATTTACTTCAAGGCTTGCATCAACACCGACGTTTTCCATTGGCAGTATAGGACATGGATACGTAACCTTCCCTGATTTCACTTGCATTTAATGCATTCTGACTCTGAATCTTGAAGTCCTTAAATCATAGCTCATTCATGGAACAAAATGAGCATAGACAGAAAACACCAAGG
Organism: Bos mutus; assembly: GCF_027580195.1. Taxonomy (NCBI): domain Eukaryota; kingdom Metazoa; phylum Chordata; class Mammalia; order Artiodactyla; family Bovidae; genus Bos; species Bos mutus. The sequence continues at coordinate 86,975,692 of NC_091624.1, read as the reverse complement.
GAGTCACCTTGCTTTGTTTCCTCATTTATTCTTCTGCGGTTATTTTGCCAAACAGATCAAGCTTTTCGTTGGCTTATTTCCCCAAAGCTTCATCCTTCTCTCTGCCTCAGTCTTCCCTTACCCTTTGTAGGTGAATTTGCCTGTTTGGGGGAGTCTCACAGATAGGTTATTGAGGTCTGCTTGTCTCATTTTAGCTGAGAAACATGACTAAAATTGGATTATTTCCTTTGATCTTATTTGTAGGATGAAGTGAGAGGATACCACCATGCTGTCTATGGCCCTCAACTTGGTAAGATATCCTTAATTTTAGTTTTTACAACTTGTATATTTGTTCATAAATGACTGTCTCTCCATTTTTTTTAAACTGAAGGAAATGGCAATTATGTGCACATTTGAGTATTTTGAATTGAGACTAGGTTGTCCATTGGGATTATAAAATCGTATCTGTCTTGGGAAGTTTTTCTGGAAGTTTGTCAGTATTTTGGTGAATCATTGAGTTTGCTACATGGAGGGATCAAATTTTCTTTCATGATATAGAGCTTGGTTCCCTAATACCTCTCTTGTTTACACTATTGTCTGGTATTGAACTTTGAAGGAATGGCTGATGTCTTTCTCAGTTGAAAATGAAAACATAGGCGAGAGTCTTTGAAAGCTGACAGTGGGAAGTAATGTGAAATAAACCTTCTGCCAGCCCTGCCCTTCATCTCCACATCTCTCTAAGGTAGCTTGGATGATGTTAATAGCAGTTAACATTCAATGAATGTGTCAGTGATAGGCTAGGCACTCTTTTGTTTCCTCAACAGGAATTAACCTGTTCCTTACAACAACCTGTCACGTGAGGTATCTTCTCTTTGAAGGTGAGGAAGCTGGGATGCAAGAGAGTGCTGATGATTGTTGATCATTCTGGTCTTGATGGGTCCACAGATTTTCTGAGCTCATGCTGTCAAAGATGGAAACTTCTGAGGCCAAGCAGGGGACCCTTGCATGAGGAGTTACAATCCCAGGACTGGGTCGTGGTTAAGATTCTAAACTTTTACACTGTGGTTGGTGGCATCTCGGTCAGGATCTCTTTTTTCCCCCTGCTGAGCTTTGTGATTTTGGCAGGAAAGTTTTCCATACATTCTGTCTGAGCCCTCCCCACTCTTTGAGCCGTCTTAGGTTTTCCCTCTGGCGACTCTCCTTCCCGCCCGCTCCATGGGCCCTCTGGGGGACATTTGGTTTGGTTGCTGGTATGTGATATTTATTGTGCTAGCACTGGTCTTCTCTTGAAAGCGAAACCCACGACTCCTTAGAAAATAATTGGAATTTCAAAAAGAGCTTGCTGGCATACATTTATGCTGCAGAACAGATTGGCACATGCTGGGTTGAGTGGCTGAAACAGGCTGGAGCTGGGCTTTCAGGCTGGGGTCCCCTGGAGTGTCTCTCACAAAGGTCCCTGTGTGGGCATCGTCTGGGCCTGGGGACATGCTGCCCTTTCACCAGAGCCTGTTTATAGAGAACTCTACAAGCAGGCTTTTGTTTTCTTTTGCACTTTCTCTAGTAGCTTTATTAAAATGCTTTAAAAAGAGGGGGAGCTAGGAGCCCTCGAATGCCAGGAGCATTGGTTTTAGAGGATGCAAAGGCAACGTCTCTATTAACACCATTGGCTTCTGCCAACCTCCAGGCAGCAGGAGAGAATGATGCCCGCACCAGGGTGGCCACGTGTGTTGGCTCTCGCGCAGAGGAGCTGGGGCTGGCCTCATGGGGAAGGGCAGGGCTCTGGCTAAAAACCAAACTGCTCAGGTTTGAATCCTGGGTGACCTTGGGCTTCTCTGGGCCTCTGTCTACCCATAAGTCAGTGGAGATAATCATAGGGTTCATGTGAGGATTGAAATGTGGTAGTGATCTTTAGATGGGGGCCCTGATGAGGGTGTACACCCAGGATTTCGGCATGTAGTCACTATGCACTGTGCACGCCCCTGGGGGCAGGAAGCCTGACCCGGAGTGAGGCTCCTGCTCCTGAGTCTGCATACACCCCAGAGACGCCTGTGCTTGCTCTTCTTCCTGAAGGTGCTGCGGCTCCCGTCTTCCCTCTGCAGGCATACCATGCTTTATTGTGCTTTGCTCTGTTGTGGTTTGCAGATACTCTGTTTTAGGAATTGAAGGTCTGTGGCAAGCCCACCCTGAGCAGGCCTCTTGGCACCAGTTTTCAAACATTTGCTCACTTTGTGTCTTTGTGTTACATTTTGGTAGTTCTCACACTGTTTCAGAATTTTCATCATTGTTACGGTGCTCTGTGATCAGGGATCTTTGTTCCTACTATGACTCGTTGAAGGCTCACCTGATCTTTAGCATTTTCTAGCAAAAAGGGATTTATCATTAAGGTTGTGTACATTGTTTTTAAAGATATAATGCTATTATAACACTTCATAGACTACAGGATAGCATAAATACAACTTTTATATGCACTGGGAAACCAAAAACTTCATGTGAATTCCTTTTTTTGTGTGTGATATTTGCTTTATTGCAGTGGTCTGGAACAAAATCCTAAATCTCTCTGAGGTATACCTATCCACAGGGCTGTAAATGAGCTGATTGTGAAGGGCAGCACTCGTCTCAATTTGTGGATATTTAGCTCCTCTGGGTTCACTTACAGGACTAATTCTTCCAGGCACGGGCCCCCCAGCTTTCTAGGCAAAGCCGAAAACTGCAATTCTTCCATTTTGGCTAAACTCACAGTAGTGGCTGGGAACCAGCCTCACCCCCTCCGCTCCTGCCCACAACAAGATAGGAAGGCTGAGCTTAATAGAGACTCGGACGACAAGATTTAAATAAATAAGCTGTATTATCTGTACAAAAAAAAATATATAAATACAGTTTTGTGTTTTAGAGGAGGAGATGCCTCCTCCCACATTCTTCAGCAGCCCTAATGACCTTGTGGTGCTGCTGAGTCACGATTCACAGAACAGACAGTAAATGTACATTCATCTCATGCAAGGAGGATGCTGTTTCCCACCCCACACCTCTGTCCACTGGGCTTGCTCTGAAGGCCGTCTTCACCTGCTACAGCCTGACACGTGGCCAGGCTAGAGGACCTCCGCTGCTCAGGAAGTGTAAATACTGGCCACCGGGTTTCCAGAGCTGTTGAACTAGAAAGAACCAACCGCATTAGTACCAGTATGGAATCTGTCTTCCGCATTCCGTGCATGACTGTTGTGTCACAAACGAATCCCCTCTTATTGCCCCATCATCCCGTGCCGACTATTACAATGTATTCTGTACACAGTGGGTGGATCCAGAGTTAAACATCAGCTTCTTCTAAAAATAGGAACAATACAATAATCGCCACTGAGTTTACAGGAACACAGCTGCAGGAAGTTAATAAAAAGTCCCCCAAATATTTTATTTTTTTTTTCTGGAAGACAATGTACAATTATTAATATTGCACTTTTTTATACAAGAAATCCTAATAAATATTCACAAAAGATATACAGACATAGAAGACATTCTCTTTTATTTTAAATAAAAATTACACTGATTTTTAGTAACATGATTTCTCAGAGCCCATTATTATGGTGAGGAAACCACCTTAACTGTCCACAGCTCACCTGGGGAGGACACAAGCATAATGTCTTCCCCCGACCCCAACTTTTGTTTCCAGGCTGGCTGGAAAACACAGCCCTGATGTCAGTGGTGGCCTCTGAGGTGAGTGGCATTTTGCGAGTCTGTATATGTGGCGCGGGGCAGTCTGTGTGAGGGGTGAGTGACTCTGGCCACCCTGCTCTGCTCTAGCTGCTACTAAATGGTGGCCATTGTGGTGGGGGGCAGACCAAAATCACTCGCCCCAAACCACTCTGCTGAACGAACAATTTGCCAAAATGTCCCAGATTTTCAGTTTTGCCACTTGACTTGCTACTGCAGCCTCTCTACCATAGCTGACGGCATGACTAGGGTGTGGGGTGCGTATGCTGCTTTGCCCACACCGAATTAGCAAAACCGAGGTATATTAATTCTGGTGGAGTATATCATATTTCACTGTATGGAGGGTATGGCTGAAAAGCCTTCAAGGACCTTCTGGGCAGCTTTAGTTACTGCTCGGCTTTGCTGCTGTGCCCCTTGGCCCCACCCACACCTCTTGTCTGAATACAGGGGCAGCTGTCATGGGGCTGTGGTCCCACCCATTACCTGGTCAGCTCTGGAAGGAAGTGGTTGCTCTGACCTAATGGATGCTCTGACAAGTTGATTAATGGCTTGGTTTTTGACAAGTTGACCCTAGTCCCTGGCCCTTCAGTGAAGCATTAAAAACCTTATAGGTAGGAAACCCAGTCTATTCATGATCAAAACACCTTGGCCTATGTCAGCAGTTAGTTCCGGGCTGGGGGACTCTTGATTTAGAGACGCCAGGGGTGGCATGACTGCACAGCTAGGCCCTGCTGTCTCACCAGCTTTGCCCTGGGGGTGTGGTCAGAAAGTTCAGTGAGCCTCCTCGGGGACTCCTCTCCACCCTAGAGAGGGCATGGCTCCTGCATGCAGCCTGGGCCCAAGGGCAGAAGAGCTCTGAGCCCCATAGCCTCCCCTGACCCCGCAGAGGTCCACCAGGCATGTGGGCTTGGGGTTCAGAACCTCACCAGCTGCCTGCTTATTCCCTGCTGTCCCCTTCCCTCAGGAGCACACACCGCTCTCTTTGTGCTTCTGTCCCTGCCCTCCCTACTTCATTTTCTGCATCACCGTGCACTTCAGCTACTTGGATTGGCTTCCCTTCACCCCCTACAGTGTTTTGAGTTCTTGTTGCTCTGACCCCTCGCCACCACCCCGAAGAGCTGAGTTCTGGGCTGGGTCTTTAGCATGGCTGGTGTTGCCCCTCCCTGGTCTTGACCATCCCTGGCCAGGAGAGACACCTTGGTTGTCCAGAGTCAACACCAATGCTTTACAAACTCTCAGGCGCCTACCCTTCTGCCCCTCTCTCTCGTCTGCTGTTGGCTCTGGCTCCCTGCTGTCCTGAGGGCTACGCTGGCCTCTTCCTGGGTCTCTCTGGGACCCAGGTTGGGAGGGAGCCAGCTGGCCAGGGGGCTCTGCTGGCTGGCCCGTTCTGCTCTGCAGCCTCCTCAGACCTCCATCCTTGTCCTGTCCCCTCATTCTGTCCCCCAGCCAACTGAGAGCAGACATGCTGGGGGCATCACATCTGGGGAGGGGGCAAGGAAGGAGGTCGAAGAGGGTTGTGTGTATAGGGGTGGGGAGGGGCAAATAAATAAATAAAATGAAGAAAGCTTAAGTTCTGTCCAAGGTGGTTGCATAAGTCCTCTGTGCGGCCAGGGTAGTGTTCTCGCCTCGCCCTGTCTTCATGCTTTGGCACAGGTTCCACAGCAGCGAGATTGGAACTGGTTGAGTTGGCAGAGTTTCAGCTGTTTCACCTTCTCACAGTACCTGGTGGTGTCTCTGCATTCCGCTGGGAAAGGGGACAGAAAGGAGATGTGAAACACAGACTCGTCATATCCGTGGCCACCAGGTGCCTTCTGGGGACAGACTCTTGTGCTAGAAGGGCCACTGCTGTCCAGCACCTCTGAACTGGCCTTGCTCTGGCGGAACTTGGCCATCTGCTCCCCAGGCTGCAGCTGGGCGCCGAATGCTGGGGCTCTGGGCCTTTCTGACGGCCCCCTTCCTTCCTGAGGGTGGTAGGGACTGCCTCACCTCCTAGGCAAGGTGCCCTTTTCCCATGGCATTTGGGTACCTGAAGCTCTTCCTCCTCGAGATGGTTCCCGGAAGGACTAAGTTCTGCTCCACTTCGGGGTGGGGGGGGGCGTGCAGGTGAGGCCTGCCTGTGGTGGCCTCATCCCCTGAACTGTGACTCTTCCCTTCCCTGTGAAGCTTTGGTTGCTGTACTCTCCCGCCAGCCTCTCTACTCTTTACCTACACTGGCGTCCTAGTTCAGTACCGGCACAGGCTACATGGTTCTTCAGTACTGATGTGGACTGGGGCTGCACACATCAGTGGTTAACGCAGTAGGTCTCAACTATTTTCATGGAAAACAGTGGTTCTGAGTGTGGGAGCTGGCAAAGATGGGTCAGGCAATACCTGCTTGTGTAGAAGAAGCAGCGGGACTGTCTGTCTAGAGGATATCTCTTCAGCATGGGGAATCTGAGACTCAGTGAGGCCCTGACTGAGGAGAAACTGCACAGCAAGACTTCAAATTTTCCTATTCTTTGCCTCATGCTTTGTCTCTGTCCCTGGGAGGAAGCATCTCCAATGTATTTTGGGTCCAAAGGAAGAAAAAATAGGTCCCCACCCAACTGGGATACAAATGTGGTGCTGGGCCGAGGAGGAGGTTCTAGACTTGAGGGAAGGAATGAGTATCAGACCCTGGGTATGGCCCCTGCATACCCAGGGCGGGGAAGAAGGGCGCGGTCATCAGGTCCTTGTTCTGTGGGCAGCAGACCGCAAGGGCTGCAGTGTCGGCTGAGTGGGAGCAGCTCTGTTTGCTACTCAGGTATAAACAGTGCTTGCTCCCCAAGAGCCACTGTTTAGCTGTCCTCTCTGAGTGTGTGTGTGTGTGTTAGTCACTCAGTCGTGTCCAGCTCTTTGTGACCCCATGGACTATAGCCTGCCAGACCCCAGGCTCCTCTGTCCATGGAACTTTCCAGGCAACAAGACTGGATGGGTTGTCGTCTGCTTCTTCAGGGGATCTTTGTGACCCAGGGATGGAACTCGGGTCTCCTGCACTGCAGGCAGACTCTTTACTGTCTAAGCCACCAGGGGAGTACCGCGGCCAAACTACTGTAGGTGAGCCGGAGGATGATTTCATCCAGCGCTTAGCCAAATGCACCTGGCTCTCTCAGGGGCCAGTATGGAGCCCTTGGGCCACACCCAGCCATTCTCTGTGGCCTAGACACATGTATACACATCCTTGCACACATCTTTGTTTGCCTGCGTGCACCCCTCTGAAAATACCTGACTCCGGCCCTGGCTCAGGATCCCTGGGAAGGTGGGACTACGGCCCTGTGTTCAGGCTCCGTCCCTGGGACTGCCCGCTGCACCCGAAGCCTGGTGGGGAGTTTGCAGACGGCTCTGTGGGGTTGGAACATACTGTTTTCGCAGGGGGTGATGTTGCAGCGCTGCCAGTTGGCTGGCCGAGGTCCCCAGGAGCACAGGTGGTCGGGCACTGCCTTGTTGGTGCGGGCGTGCACGCACTCCACGCGCCGGGACTGGAAACCGTAGTTGCCGCAGGTCGCCGTGCACAGGGTCCACAGGCTGACCCTCCAGTGCACGTTGCAGGCTTCTGACCAGCAGTTCTGGGTGCTCACGGGCCTGTGCCAGGGGAGTGGGAGTGGCAGGGTTAGGGTCTGCGCCTCTGGGGGCCGGATCAGGGGAGACAGCTGTGAACACACGGCTGTAAATCCGAGACTGTCAGGCGTCTATCAAGAACTCCCAGTGCTGCCAGCCCTGGCTTCTGATCTCTTTTCCTGAACGGCTGCAGGGTCTCAGAAGACTCCTTCCTCTAACTGGGCCTCTGTCTGCTCATCTCTACAGCGTCTCTGTCACTGCATGATCTGAGAATGAGCTCCACCAGGCTGGGGGCCGGCAGAGTTGTACTCAGGGCCTGGGACCTTAGGGGCGGGGGTGATGAGCCCTCACCCCCAGGGAAGGAAGGAGGAGAAGGGCTGGGGGCTGGGTAGGAATGGTAGGCGGAGACCTGGAGACAAGGGGCTCAGTGTAACTTCTAAAGGGAAGTGGACAAGAGGGAGAGGCTGGTGGAGCCCTTGGGCTCTGGTGCCCCCTTTGTGGACCTGACCTCCTGTCCACCCTGGGGCCAGAGCCAGTCTCTTGTGCCAGCTATTCTCCTCGGAAGAACAGCACCCTCTGTGCTCTCATCTCCGAACAAGGAAAGCCCAGCCTGGCCCATTCAATAAGCATGAGGCCACCCCGAGCTGTCTCCCTTTAGGAGTCCAGTGGTCTGGAGAGGGTGGAGGTAAAAGGGAAGAGTGTCTGACCGCTGTGGGAGGTTGGAGGAGACACGTCCACTCACCGTCGTCTTTCTGCGCTGTTGACACAAGGGCTGGGGAAGGGGTGGTCTGTGGCTTTCTCTTACCTTGGAAGGGCGCTGCACTGCTCTGATGATAAGGTGATGCCATCCAGCGTCTGGCAGAAGACTTGTCTGTGCTGCACAGCAAGGCGAGGCCCGATGCAAGGCCCATTGCACTGGGAAGCAGAAAAAGGTGACATACGTGTTAGCCAGCCATGGGACAGGCTGCCATGCCCAGGCTGCGTGGGGCAAGAGACCCCTGTGCAGGGGCTTGTTCGAGGTGGTCAGATCACTGATTTTGCCTCTCTCTAGGCCAATTTAAAGGTTATCCATCACATTTCCTTTTCCTAGTGCCACAGTGGGATGGTTAGCTCTGCTGAATTCTGTGAGCATTCTCGCACTGTTGTTGCTGTTTAGTTGCTAAGTCACGTCTGCCTCTTTTGTGACCCCACAGACTGTAGCCCACCAAGATCCTCTGTCCATTGGATTTCCCAAGCCAGAATTCTGGATTGGGTTGCCATTTCCTCCTCCAGGGAATCTTCCCAACCTAGGGACTGAACCTTTGTCTCCTGCATTGGCAGATGGATTCTTTACCACTGAGCAGATGGCTAATGGTGGTGTGGAGGTGGTCAGAGATGTCAGCTGCCTCCCAGGAGAACCATGTGCAAGCTGACTTGACACAGTGTGCTAGGGGTGTGGCGGTAAACTTGAGAGCTGAAGACCTCTAGACAAGATCCCCTTCCCTCCTCCAGTCCAGAGGGTGATCTGGTTTATTCTTGCTGAATTCATTAAAGTAATGATCATTTCTTTCCTTTCTCTGGTTTCATTTCCTCCAGGATAAACCAAAGGTGGCTGAACAAGATGGAGATGGTTAAGCTTTTCCCAGGGTTGGCAGAGCCAGCCTATCATGGTAAATATTCCCACCAACAGTGATGTCTGTACAATGAGAAAGCAGCAGGCCCTTAGCCAACATCTGCTATTTGAATAGGGTAAGGGGACAGATACCCCTTGGCTCTTAACTTGAAAGTATCTGGACTCCTAGGGATTCACAGGGAAGCTGTTAACCCTTAAAATTACAAGCGGAAATCCTGTTTTATTTTAAATTTTATTTTTCCTTTTTAGTCTTTGACCTCCTCACCTGTTATTTCCACACTCCACACCCTGCCTCTGGCAACCACCAATCTGTTCTCATCTGTGAGCTTTTTTTAAAAAACTATATGCCACATATAAGAGCGATCATATGGTATTTATCTTTCTGTGTGTGCGTGCGCCATCATGTAATTTTTGTGACTGCATGGACTGTAGCCCACCAGGCTCCTCTGTCCATGGGATCTTCCAGGCAAGAATACAAGAGTGGGGTGCCATTTCCTACTCCAATCTTTCTCTGTGTAACTTAGTTAACTTAGCATGCCCTTGAGGTCCATCCATATTGTTGCAAATGGCAAGATTTTAGTCTTTTTTATAGCTGAATAAAATTCCATTGTGTGTGTGTGTACACACACACACACATATATATATACACACACACACTATGTTGTCTTTATCCATTCAGCCAACAATGGATGTGTAGGTTGTTTCTATATGTTGGCTGTTGTAAATTATGCTGCAGTAAAACATGAAGGTGGAGATACATTTTCAACTTAGCATTTTCATTTTCTTTAGGTAAATACCCAGGAGTGGAATTGCCGAATCACATGGTAGTTTGAATCTTTTGAGGAATCTTGATATTGTTGTTCATAGTGGCTGCCCCAGTCTACATTATCACCAACAGTGTAGGAGCCTCCCTTTTTCCCACATCCTCACCAACACTTGTTACTTCTTGGCTTTTCAATAATAACCATTTTGACAGGTATGAAGCTGTATCTCAGTGTGTTTCTGATTAGTATTTCTCTGATAATTGATGTTGAGCACCTTTTAATGTACCTTTTGGCCATGTGTATGTCTTTGAAAAAGTATATATTCAAATCTTCTGCTTATTTAAAATGGAAAAAAAATTTGCTATTGAATTATATCAGTTCTTTATATATTTTGGATATTAAACCTTATTGGATATATGATGTGCAACCATTTTCTCATTTAGTAGCTACCTTCTCATTTCATCGATATTTCCTTTCAAGTATGATGTAGTTTCACTTTTGCTTTTGTTACTTTTGATTTTGGTGTCAGATTTTAAAAAATCAACACCAACACTGATGTCAAGAACCGTACCACCTATGTTTTCTTCTAGGAACTTTATGGTTTCAGGCCTTACATTCAAGTCTTTGCTCCATTTTTAGTTAATTTTTGTACATGGTGTAAGGTAGTGGTCCAGTTTTCCAAACTACATTTATCGCAGAGGCTGTCCTTTCCCCATTGGATGTTCTTGGCTCTGTTGTTGTAAATTAATTGGCCATATATTTGTGGAACTAGTTCTGATTGCTTTGCCTTCATTTTACTTAGAACCCCGTGGGTTTCCTGACCTGGATGTCTGTTTCTTTCCCCAGGTTTAGAAATTTTTCAGTATTATATCTTAAAACAGGGTTTCTGCTCCTTTTTTTCTGGGACCTATATAATGCTGCAAGCCCTTTAATCTAGCTTAACTTACTTTCTTTCCTTCTCTGATTGGATGAGTTCTACTGCCCTGACTTCACATTTACTGATCCTTTCTTCGCTTCGTCTAGTCTGCATTAGAGGTGTAGTTAATGTGTTCTTCAGCTCTGTGACTTCTGTTTGGTACCTTCTTGTATTTTCTGTCGTTGTGTTGAATTCCTCATCTGTTCCCACACCTTTTCATTCCCCCATGCTGAACTTCTAAAAGCTCTCGGGTGACGCCAGTATCATTGGCCCATGAACCTCATGTTAAACAGTAACAAGGCTACGGCGTTACAAAAAGAACAGGGAACTGCTTGATCTCAAAAATCTTGTTAGTAATTTTGCATTGGTGATATTGTTTGGATTGGCTTCAAACCATAGATTCCCACCAAACCTCCATATTCCTCTCCTGTAAGAATGAAAATGGTAAGTTTTTGACAAGAAAATTCTTTTGAAATAGTGTCACGCAAAGATCTATTCCTTCATTTTCCTATCTCTTTGAAGTCTGTGAAAACCATGCTGGTTTTAGTCGAAGTAGAACTAAGACCACCTTCTCAGTTCTAACAACCTGGCTTCATGTATAATTCAACTTTACTCTTTTTATCCAACACATTTATGAGGCACCTGTCGTGGGTAGGGAATGTGTTCCATAAAAGCATGTGTGAAGGAATGATGGCAAAAACAGCCCTGGAATGTTTACAGGAGAATTATATGAGAGGTAGAAGTATATACGTGGCTGTAAAACACGTGCCACATCATGAGAAGTACTGTGCGCTGGCTGAGGAGTTTGGGTTTCCTATGAATGCTGCTTTGTTGGGGGGGGGAAGGGAGGCACCTAAAATGGTTTTAAGTGGGAGTGTCATGATCGGAGTTACTCTTTAAAAAGATCATTCTGTCAGCAGTGTAGTAATTGAGTTGAAAATTCTGGAGAGAAATCTAGGTAACGAATTGTGCTGAGCAAAATGAAGGCAATGGAAATGGAGAGGTGATTCTATGGAAGTATGATTCACATGGCTTCAGTGGTGCCTTGACTCTCAGGAGTAACAGGGAGCCAGCTGTCTCAGGTTTAAGGACTGAAAAACTAGGTAAGCATTTGTTTTGAAGATGTTTGTGACATATGCAAATATGTATGTTCATTAAGCAGGGGGGTATATAGATCTGTGACTGAAAAGTTGAGCTGCGCTGAACACGATCCATTTGAAAGTCGTCAGTACACGAGTGGTGGCTAGGAGTCACAAGCAGTATAACCCAAGGGGAGGGAAAGCATGAGATGGAGACAAGGCTTAGGCAGAACCTCAAGGGACACTAATTAAACTGCGGGAAGAGGAGAAAGAGAGAAAATGTATTCACAGAGACCAATAAAGGAGTTTCCAGAAAGGAAAGGGGGTCAGTGGTATCAAAATCAAAATGCATCAAAAAGAACAAAGAAGTGGCCAGGATCCAGGGGAACTTATAGGCTGCACTGGTGATCCTGGAAAGGGCTGTTTCAATGTGGCAGTTGGCACTGAAGTCAAACCAGCAATGAACAGAGATACAAACGAGAGAGGAGGAAATAGGGCTCTTAGACGCACTCCTTCAAGAATTCCTGATTGTGAGGATGTCAGCAAAATGGCAGGGTAGGTAGCTCTAAGTCCTTATTTGCACACAAACATCAAAAAGCTGCCAGAAACTGGCTAAACTAATCTTACAGGAATTCTGAAAAAGTTAAAGGCCTACAGCAACTTAGAAATACCCAATAAAGAAAAATCCGTCTTCAAAACACTAGGAAAAATTGTAGAGTTTTGAGAGAACACCCAGTGAAATCAGTGAAGGTGTGCATGCTGCTGTTGCTGCTAAGTCGTGTCAGTCGTGTCCGACTCTGTGCGACCCCATAGACGGCAGCCCACCAGGCTCCCCCGTCCCTGGGATTCTCCAGGCAAGAACACTGGAGTGGGTTGCCATTTCCTTCTCCAATGCATGAAAGTGAAAGCGAAGTCGCTCAGTTGTGTCTGACTCTTAGTGGCCCCATGGACTGTAGCCTACCAGGCTCCTCCGTCCATGGGATTTCCCAGGCAAGAGTACTGGAATGGGGTGCCATTGCCTTCTCCAGAAGGTGTGCATAGGCACAGAGAAAGTGTATTCAAAGACTGGGAAGGATGTCTGTTTTTTCTAGTGCCCAAACCCCAGCAAGGCAGTTTTGGTCTAGACGTAGTAGCAGCAGCCCATTTTTCTTCCACCATCTGTAGGGAGCAGAGAAGATCCTATTTGCAGTGTGCAGTGTTCTAACCTATCAGAGGGCTACCTGAAGGACTGGTCTCTGTCTCTTCTAACTCAGGTGTCAAGTGCCATCCCCTACGTGTGAAAGTTGCAAGGGGACTATGGACACTTGGGGCAAGAGATCACAGATGGAGACATGCAACAGACTACCTAAGACCCTGAGGACAACCTGAGGTGAGACCAACTTGGAAATTAAGACGTTCAAGAGCAGCTGTATAAAGAGGAATTATGAAAGTCAGAAGCAGGCCCAGGTAAGACATGCTCAGAAAAGACCTCAGAAGACCTTAAGGTTTCATCTCAGGCTGATCCCTAGGTTCAGAGAACACCCAGCTAATCAGTGAAGGTATACACAGGCACAGAGAAAATGTATTCAAAGACTGGGAGGGATGTCTGTTTTTCTCAATGCCCAGTTTCCTGTAATAAGTCATAAGCACATCAAAGAAATAGGAAATCATGGCCCATTCAAGGAAGAAAGTAAAGTGGCAGAGCCAGCCCTAAAGAAACACAGCATCACATGTATTAAAGACTTCTTTAACACAGCTGTCACAAACATGTTCAGAGATCTAAAGCAAAAAATGAATAAAGAAAGGAAATCAGAAAAATGTTATGTGAACAAAATGATATTGACAAAGTCAGAAATTATAAAAATAGATATGGAGCCAAAAAATACTTATCTGAATTGAAAATTTCACGAGAAGAGTTCTACAGCAGGTTTGAGGAGACTGAAAAAGCGATTAGCAAGCCTGAAAACAGTTCAATTGATGTTATTGAGTCTTAGGAGCTCAAAGAAAGAAAATGAAGAAAATGGGACCAACATACGGATTTTATCTCTATGAATCCTAGGAGGAGAGAGGAAGAGGCAGGGAAGTCATTTGAAGGAATAATTGCTGAAAAATCCCCAAATTTGATGAAAACTACAGACCTGAGACATTATAATCAAATTGTCTTACAAAGAATTTTGAAATTGACAAGATAGACTCATCAGGTATAAGAGATCCTCTCAACAAGCTTAGCAGATGATTTCTCAGCAGAAACCCTACAGGCTGAAGGTAATAGAGTTATATCTTTAAAGTGCTGGGAAAAAAAAAAAAAAAAAAAAAACAAACAACTATGTACTTAGAATTCTATATCCAGTGCAACTGTCATTCAAAAATGAGGGTAAACGTAAGATTTTTCCCAAATAAGATCAGCGGGAGTTCATTAACCACTATACTTGACAGTAAGATACATGAGAGACCCTTAGGTTAAAATGAAAAGATGTGAGACAGTAACTCTAAACCATATGACATGGCCAGAAAATATAAATACATGTTGAAATATAAAAATTGGTATTATACTTTTGTTGTGTACACTTTTTATTTTCTGTAGGATTTAAATGACAAAATGCATTAAAAATGATTATAAATCTGTTAGTTGATATACAGTGTATAAAGATGTAACCCTTATATTATTAACATAAAGGGGAAAAAGGTTCTATAGGAATAGTTTGTGTGTGCTTGAAGTTGCTATAAATCAAAATTAGACTGTTATAACTTTAGAATGTTATATGTAAGTCCAAGAGCAACCACAAATTAAATATTTGTAGACTGTATTCCAACAACAACAACAAAAAAGGAATAAAAAACATCACCTAAACACAAAAAAAGGCAGTAATGAAAGTAATGAGCAGGAGAAGCTGTAAGACACCTAAAACAAATAACAGTGGCAAGAGTAAGTTCCTCCTTATCAGTAATTATTTTAAATGGAGAAAAAAACCTCTCCAATCAAAAGGCACAGATTGGCAATCTATCTACAAGTGACTCACTTTTTAATATAATTTTAAAAATTACAGTGTTGTGCTTCTGGTATATAGCAAAACGATTCATATATGTGTTGTATATATATCTTTCATATTTTCATCATAGGTCGTTACAAGATATTGAATATAGCTCCCTGTACTGTACTATAGGTCCTTCTTGTTTATCTATTTTTAAAATTAATTAAAATTTTTATTTATATTGGATATGAGCTTCCCTGGTGGCTCAGATGGTAAAGAATCTGCCTGCAATGTAGGAGACCCAGGTTCAATCCCTGGAGAAAGGAGTGACTACCCACTCGAGTATTCTTGCCTGGAGAATTCCACGGACAGAGAAACCTGGTGGGCTACAGTCCATGGTCTCAAAGAGTCGGACACGACTGAGTGACTAACACTTTCATTTTCATTCATTTTCAGAAGGAGAAGAGAGAGGAAAGGATTACAAATATATTTGGTGAAATTATGGCTGAAAACTTCCTGAAATTGAAGAAATTCCCACACAAAATGAACCCAAAGAGATCCACATCAAGACACATGATTTCAAGCAATAAAACAAGAGAGATGGACTTGGAGGTATTATGCTAAGTGAAATAAGTCAGAGAAAGACGAATAGTGTATGATATCACTCATATGTGGAATCTGAAAAATATAAGAAACTAGTGAATGTAACAAAAAAGAAACAGACTCACAGATTTACAGAGTAAAGTACTGATTACCAGTCAGATGAGTGAAGGGGAAGGGACAAAATGGTAGGGAATTTAGAGATAGCAACTATTATGCGAAATAAGCTATGAGAATATATTATATAACGCAGGGAATATAGCCTGTGTTTTGTGATAAATATCAATGGAGTATAGCCTTTGGAAGTTGTGAATCATTCTTATACGTCTGTAACTTTATATAATATTGTACAGCAACTATATATTTCACATTCACATGATTGATTAACAATGTTGTGTTAGTTTCAGGTATACAGCAAAGTGATTCAGTGATACATATACATTTATCTATCCTTTTTCAAATCCTCTTCCCATTTAGGTTATTACAGAGCACTGAACAGAGTTCCCTGTGCTATACAGTGGGTCCTGTTGGTTATCTATTTATTACTTTTCACAACCGGAGTATAATCGCTTTACAATGTCATGTTAGTTTCTGCAATACAACAGTGTGAATCAGATACACACCCCCACACATCCCCTTCTAGGTCGTCAGAGCCCTGAGCTGAGCTCCCCGGTTATACAGTAGCTTCTCACTAGCTATTTGTTTTACACATGGTAGTGTTTATATGTCAGTCCTACTCTCCCAGTTCATCTCACCATCGCCTTCCCTTTCTGTGTCCAAAGTGTCCGTTTCTCTATTCCTGCCCTGCAAATAGATTCATCAGTACCATTTGTCTAAATTCCATATATACGTTGCTGCTGCTAAGTCACCTCAGTCGTGTCCGACTCTGTGCGACCCCATAGATGGCAGCCCACCAGGCTCCCCTATCCCTGGGATTCTCCAGGCAAGAACACTGGAGTGGGGTGCCATTGACTTCTCTGATATATGCGTTAATATATGATATTTGTTTTTCTCTTTCTGACTTACTCTAGGTCCATCCACATCACTACGAATGACCCAGTTTTGTTCTAGAGTAATATTGTGTACTCAGAATATTAATGGCTGAGTAATATTCCATTGTGTATATGTAGCACATCTTCTTTAGCCATTCCTCTACTGATGGTCATTTGGGTTGCTTCCATGTCCTGGCTATTGTAAATAGTGCTGCAGTGAACACTGAGGTGTATGTATCTTCAAAGTATGGTTTTCTTGGAGTGTATGTCCAGTAGTGCAATTGCTGGGTCATATGGTTTTATTTTTAGTTTTTCAAGGAACATGCTGTTCTCCATAGAGGTTGTATCAATGTACATTCCCAGCAAGAGGGTTCCCTTTTTGCCACACCTTCTCCAGCATTTATTGTTCATAGATTTTTTTGATGATGGCCATTCTGACCGGTGTGAGGTGAGATCTCGTTGTTTTGATTTGCATTTCTCTAATAGCTAGCAGTGTTGGTCATCTTTTCTTGTGTTTGTTGGCCATCTGTATGTCTTCTTTGGAGAAATGTCTATTCAGGTCTTCTGTCCATTTTTTGATCAGGTTGTTTGTTTTTGTGATACTGAGCTGCTTGTATATTTTGGAGATTAATCCTTTATCAGTTGCTTCATTTGCAAGTATTTTCTCCCATTCTGAGGGTTGTTTTTTTGTCTTGTTTAATTAGGTCTCATTTGTTTATTTTCATTACTCTAGAAGGTGGTCAAAAAGAATCTTGCTATTATTTATGTCAGAAACTATTCTAGCTATGTTTTCCTTTAAGAGTTTTATAGTTTCTGGCCTACATTTAGGTCTATAGGCCATTTTGAGTTTACTTTTGTGTATGGTGTTAGGAAGTGTTCTAATTTTATTTTTCACATGTAGCTGTCTGGTTTTCCCAGCACCACTTATTGAAGAATCTGTCTTGTCCCCACTGTATATTCTTGCCTCCTTTGTCAAAGGTAAGGTGCCCTTGGGTGCTTGGGTTTATCTTTGGGCTTTCTATCGTGTTCCATTGATCTACACTTCTGTTTTTGTGCCAGTACCATGCTATCTTAATTACTGTAGCTTTGTAGTGTAGTGTGAAGTCAGGGAGCTTGATTCCTCCAGCTCTGTTTTTATTTTTAAGACCGCTTTGACTATTCAAGGTCTTTTGTGTTTCCATATACACTGTAAAAATTTTTTTGTTCTAGTTCTGTGAAAAATGCCATTGGTAATTTGATAGGGGTTACATTGACTCTGTAGATTGCTTTGGGTAGTATAGTCATTTTCACAATATTGATTTTTCCATCTAAGAACATGCTGTCTCTCTCAATTTGTGTCATTTTTCTTATGGTTTTCATCTTTTTTTTTTATAGTTTTCTGCATACAAGTCTTTTGTCTCTGTAGGTAGGTTTATTACTAAGTATTTTATTCTTTGAGTTGCAGTAGTGAATAGGATTGTTTCCTTAATTACTCTGATTTTTTTTGTAGTTAGTATATAGGAATTTTGTATTCCGCAGCTTTACTAAATTCATTGATTAGCTCTAGTACTTTTCTGGTGACATCTTTAGGATTTTCTATGTATAGTATGTTACCTGCAAACAGTGACAGTTTCAAAAAACTGAAAACATTTCCTCTAAGATCACAAAGAAGGCAAGGATGTCCACTCTTGCCACTTTTATTCAACATGGTTTTTGAAGTCTAGTCATGGCAATTAGAGAAGAAAAAGAAATGAATTCAAATAGGAAAAGAAGACTGTCAGTCACTGTTTGCAGATCTACAAGGCAACCCGCTAAGATTGAATGCAGTCCCTATCAAATTATATTGCAATGGCATTTTTCACAAAACTAGAACAAAAAATCTTAAAATTTGCATGAAGACACAAAAGACCCTGAATAGCTGAAGCAGTCTTAAGAAAGAAAAAATAGTTGGAGGAATCAGGCTTCCTGTCTTAAGATTATACTATTAATACAAAGGTACAGAGTACAAAAGAATATGGTACTGGTACAAAAACAAATGTAGATCAATGGAATAGGATAGAAAGCCCAGAAATAAACCCATGCACCTTTGGTTGATTAGTCAGTGACAAAGGAGGCAAGATTATACAATGGAGAAGCGGCAGCCTCTTCTATAAATGGTACTGGACAGTTACATGTAAAAAAAACAAAAGCTTGGATACTATAAAACTCTTAGAGGAAAACACAGGCAGAATCCTCTAACATAAATTGCAGCAATATCTTTTTGGATCTACCTTCAATGAAAATAAAAATGTGCTGTGCTTAGTTGCTCAGTCAGGTCCGACTCTTTGCAACCCCACTGTAGCCCACTCTGTCCATTGGGATTCTCCAGGCAAGAATACTGGAGTGGGTAGCCATTCTCTTCTCCAGGGGATCTTCCCAACCCAGGGATCAAACCCAGGTCTCCCACATTGTGGGCAGATTCTTTACCATCAAACCCACCAGGGAAGCCCAATGAATGGGAACTAATTAAAAGCTTTTGTGCAACAAAGAAAACCATAGCCAAAATGAAAATGCAACCCATAGAATGGGAAGAAATCTTTGTAAACAATGCATCCAACAAGGGAGTCATCTCCAAAACACACAAAAATAACAACTCAATCAAAAAACTGGCAGCTCGAATTAGACATTTCTCCATAGAAGAAATACAGCTGGCCAAAAATCACATGAAAAGATGCTCAACACTGCTAATTATTACAGAAGTGCAAATCTACAAAAAATAAATGCTGGAGAAGGTGTGGAGAAAAGGAAGCCTCCTCTACTGTTGGTGGGAATGTAAATTGGTACAAGCACTATATAGTATGGGGATTTCTTAAAAAACTAGAAGTAGAACCACCTTAATCCCATGCCTGGGCATATATTTGTAGAAAACCATAACTCAAAAAGATACATATATCCCATTGTTCATTGTAGCAGTACTTACAGTCGCCAAGACAAAGAAACATCATGACTGTCCACTGACAGAGGAATGGATTAAAAAGAAGGAAATAATATTATTTGTGGCCACATGAACGGACCTAGAGATTATCATAATAAATGAAGCAAGTCAGAGAGAGAAATACAAATATTATATGATATTGCTTGCTGTGGAATCTAAAAAAGATACAAAATGAACTTATTTTCAAAACAGCCTCATAGACTACAAAGACAAACTTATGTGTATCAAAGGGGAAAGGTGGGGGACATAAATTAGGAGACTGGGATTAACATATAAACTAGATAATCAACAAGGACCTATTGTATAGCACAGGGAGCTCTACTTGATATTCTATAATAACCTATATGGGAAAAGAATGTGAAAGAGAGTGGATGTGTGTGTGCTTGTGTGTGTGTATATATAACTGAATCACTTTCTGTACACCTGACCTAACATAACATTGTAAATCAACTATTCTCCAATATAAAATAAAAAGGAAGATTTCAAAGAACCTAACCTTAGGCCTTAAGGAACTGAAATAAGGGCAAACTAAATCCAAAGCTAGCAGAAGGAAGGAATAGAGAAAATTAGTGAAGTCAAATGTTTGCTCTCTCTAAAGATCTACAAAATAGACAACTTTTAGCTACACTGACTACAAAAGAGAGGACTCATTATTAAAATCTGAAATGAAAGTGGTAACAACATTACTGATTTTATAGAAATAAAGATGAAAAGAGTACTATGAACAATTGTACACCAACAAAGTGGGTAACCTAGGGGTAGTGGACAATTTTCTAGAAGCATACAACCCACCAAGAGTGAAAAGTATGACTAGATCTATGACTAGTAAAGAGATTGAACCAGTAATTAAAGACCTCCCAACAAAGAAAAGCCCTGTACCAGAAAGCTTCACTGGTAATTCTTCCTGGTATTAAAAAAATAATTCATACCAATTCTTGTGAGACTCTTCAAGAAAACTGAAGGGGAGGGAACACGAACACTGCCTAATTCATTCTATGAGGCCAGCATACCAAAACACTATAATAAAACTAAAGAACAATTTCCCTTCTGACTATTGATGATGAAATCCTGAACAAAATACTAGCTAACCAAATTTAGCATAATAAAATGATTATATGCCACGAAGTCATAGGATTTATTTTTGGAATGAAAGGATGATTCAACATATGAAAATCAGTCACTGTTCTATAATACCATATTAGCATAATGAGAAAAAGCACATGATCATCTCAACTGATGCAAAAAAAGGACATGACAAAATCCAACAGCTTTTCATAATAAAACATAAAAAACTAGGAGTAGAAGAAAACGACCTTAAAATAATAAAGACCATACACGAAAAACCCACAAACATCATCCTCAATAGTAAAGACTAAAAACTTTTCCCCTAAGATGAACAAGAATGCAATATTCAGCATTCTTGTACATATTATTGGAAGTTCAGAGCAATTAGGCAAGAAAAAAGAAAACCATGCAAGTTGGAAAGGTGAAGAAGCAAAATGACCTCTGTTCAGTTTACAAAGATACATAAAAACTCTTAAAATCCCAATAAATGAATTCATAGTTGAATACAAAAATCAACATTTAAAAACCAGGTGTATTTCTATACATGATTGATGAACACTCTGAAAAGGAAATTAAGAGAACAATCCCATTTATAATAGCACTAAGAAGAATAAAATACCCAAGAATAAATCAAGAAGTGAAAGACTTATACATGGAAAACTACAAAAAGAAAGTAGTCACATAGCTGGAACAATCTGAGAAAAAAACAACAAAGTTGGAGGTTTTGTACTCCATGATTTCAAAACTTACTATAAATTTGGAGTAATCAAAACAGTGTAGTTCTAGCTTGCAGAAAGATATATAGACCAATGGAATGGAATAGAGAGCCTAGAAACAAATTCTTGCATGTATGGTCAGATGAAGTATGCCAAGAGCTTTCAATGGGGAAAGGACAGTCTTTTTGACAAATGGTTCTGACAAAACTGAATATCCACATAAAAAAGAATGAAGTTGGAGCCTTACTTTACACTATATAAAAATGAACTCAAAATGAATCACAGACTGAAATGTAAGAGTTAAGTGTAAAACTGAAGAAAACAGAGGAGGAAGAGCTTCAAGTTACTGGATTTGGCGATCATTTCTTGAATATGACACTGAAAGCATAGAAAACAACAAAAATTAGATAAACTGGATATCATCAAAACTAAAAGCTCTTCTTTATCAAAGGACACTATCAACAGAGTAAAAAGGCAACCTACACAATAGGAGAAAAATCTGATAAAGGATTAATATTCAGAAAATATCAAGAAGTACAGTTTAACAAAACACAAAGCCTTAAACAGACATTTCTCTAAAGAAGATCTGTAAATGGCCAACATACACATGAAACTATATTCTACATCCCTAGAAATTAGGGAAATGCAAATCAAAACCACAATGAGCTACTACTTCACATCCATTAGGATGTCTATTATTAAAAACCCAGAAAATAACAATCATTGAAAATGTGGAAAAACTGAAACTTTTGTGCACTGTTGGTGAGAATGTAAAATGATATAGCTGCTATAGAATACAGTACGGCGGTTCCTCAAACATTAAACACAGAATTACCATATGATTTAACAATTCCACTTCTGGGTATATACTCAAAAGAATGAAAGAAGACACTTGAATACATATTTATACATGCATATTCAAACTAGTGTTATTCATAATAGCCAAAAGATGGAACCAAACCCATACATCCAATGAGAGATGTATGCATAAACAAAATGTGCTATATACTTAACACTGAACTATTATTTAGCCTTAAAAAGGAATGAAATTCTGATACATGCTGCAGCATAGACGAATCTTGAAAACATTAGTAAAAATGACACAAGGCAGATACAAAGGGACAGATATTGTATGATTTGACAAGTATGAATGTATAGTCAAATTCATAGAAATAAAGTAGAATAGTGGCCACCAGGGACTGGGAGAAAGGGATAATGGGGAATTATTGTTTGATGGGTACAGAGTTTAGCTTGGGATGATGAAACAGTTTTTGAAGAAGCATAGAGCTGATAGTTGAACAACCATACAAATGTACTTAATGTCACTGAATTGAAACTATTGTTATGTATACGCTACGCTACGCTAAGTCACTTCAGTCGTGTCTGACTCTGTGAGACCCCATAGACAGTATACTCACACATACTCACACAATACCAGGTTCCCCCATCCCTGGGATTCTCCAGGCAAGAACACTGGAGTGGGTTGCCATTTCCTTCTCCAATGCAGGAAAGTGAAAAGTGAAAGTGAAGTCGCTCAGTCGTGTCCGACTCTTAGCGACCCCATGGACTGCAGCCTACCAGGCTCCTCCATCCATGGGATTTTCCAGGCAAGAGTACTGGAGTGGGGTGCCATTGCCTTCTCCAATTGTTATGTATATTTTATCACAATAATTAAAAAAAGGATTTTCAGTTGTCAAGGGGCTATTTTTATATTTTCCCTACCCCTGTGTGTTTGTGAATAGTAGTGTTGCACTGGATCCTCAAAGCCTTACTCTTTATCTTCTGAGTTCACGCTTTCTAGCATCACCTGCTCAAACAGACGTGGTTGGCGAGACTGGTATATTTGGCCATAGCAGGAGCAACAGTACCTGGCTGTGGACATAGTTACCTGACCTAAGAGGACTGCTTTTACCTAATATCCTTTTCCTTCACTGGTTCATATCCTTCAAAGCTCTCTAAACATCTGATGAAACCTGGAGCCTCTTGGTAAAAAGTGTCAATAACCACAAGCTTTAGGGTTCCAGTTAAAAATGGTGATATAGGAAAATCCTGAACTCACCTCCTTCCACAGATGTATCCAGTCTACAGCTACATATGGAAAAATTACTTCTAAAACAATCCTAAAGGCTGCCTGAGTGACAACCACACATCAGGCAAATGAGAAAACTACATCAAAGCAGGTAGGAGGAACTGAGACATAATCTTGCCATAAACCCGGATAAAACTCAATACTTAGAGTCTCTCCCCAAGGAGCGAAGGGTTCAGACTCCACACTGGATACCTTAACTTTTGGAACCTGTATCTGAGAGACGAGCCCCCCAAACATTCTAACTCGAAACACTAATGGGGCTCACGGCTTTCATCCCAGAACTCTGAGACAGCTGGTCATACTCAAAGAAAAGGAAGGTCACCTGCTTATATTAAAGCATCGGCCTGAAAGCAGACATCTCACTTAAAACACAAATCTAGAAGCCTGCTGGAGCATTCTCTAGGTCTGAGACTCACGGGCACCATTGTCACACAGTCCTTTTGCCATCCTCCAGAGCACCAGTGTCTCCTAGAAGGGAGTTTTCACATGCATTTGGTGCCTTAGTCTTTGTGGCTGCTGCCCAGAGGAGGCCTCTTGACTGCTTGGTCTGGATGCTAGGGGAGTTTGAATTCTTGGTCTCAAGGGAGTGTAATAATCAGCAAGGAGCCCACAGCCCTCTCTGTGGTCCTGATTTTTTTCAGTTGCTGCTAGGAGACATCACTACATAGGCAACTCTGGAAGCCAGTGGAGCCTTATGCTTCAGATTCTTAAACAGCTATCACACCCTCCTAGGGCTCAGGAGGAGGTAAAAAACACAGAAGCTTGGTATTTCTGTGAAGGAGGCCTCTTAGCTAATCATCATGACTATAGCCTGACTGGTGGACTTCTAATTAAACTTGCATCTAAAGACTGACTGTTGTCAATGTATGGCAAAACCAATACAATATTGTAAAGTAATTAGCCTCCAATTAAAATAAATAAATTTATATTAAAAAAAATAAAGACAGACTGTAATTTCCTAGAGACTTTCCAGAGACTTCAGAGGGTAGGCACTAAACTTGCACCCTCCCTCTGCTGTGCTCCAGAGCACATATTTTCTGGAGTGGAACTTTCCATGCAGCTGGCACCCTGATTTTTATGTCTAGCATCCTGGTTTTTGCAGTGGCCACTCCAGGGATGCCCCTTGATTGCCTGACTTGTGTGGTCAGGGGAGCCTGCATTCCTGTGTCCCATGCGACTGTGGCAATCAGATACCTAGTTCTTGGCAGGCTACCACCCCTAGGGCACTGTGCAGACAGTAAGCCGTGGCACATCCCTTTGGCTTTCTGTTTGTACCGGAACTCTGGCTTGAGGGGCAGGCTCCAGGTTTGGCACACATCTAGTGGACTACAAGACTTTCTCAAGGAACGTAGGGTGTGGATGTGGTCTTTGGACAGTCCCTCTGCATTGCTCCAGCATCTCCCAGGAACGAGCTTATACTCTCATCTAGAGCTTCAATAGGACCTCCCGGCTGGCTCAGACAGTATAGTGTCTGCCTACAATGCGAGAGACCTGGGTTCGCTCCCTGGGGCAACTGCCGTTCAAGGAATACTACCCCATCACTGGCCAGTGGAGCTTACACTTTCAGTCCCATAAGACTATATATATCTGTGTACCTTGGAAGTCAAGTTCTCCTGCAGCAGCTTTTAACACATGTATACCCATGGCTGATTCATGTCAATGTATGGCAAAGACCACTACAATATTGTAATTAGCCTCCAATTAAAATAAATTAATTTAAAAAAGATAAAACAAAATGAACCTTGATGCTGAGATCCTCTCCTTAGGGACACTGACAGGTCTTGGTGTATCCTCAACCACTGGGAGCTTTTAAAAATATAATAGGCTGCTTGGACAAGCACAAAGGTTTGGGTGATAGCAGAACTGAGACAGGGTTGAAATACAAGGTTCATTTCTACATGAGCCACTCTTTCAAGACTGGGGGAGATGGTTGTTTCATCTAAAGTATGGAAACCAACAGAGTTATGGAAAATGAAGAAATGTGTTCCAGATTAAAGACATAAACTCTTCGGAGTACAGTGGGGTGGGAGGAAAACCTCAATGAAATAGTGCTGTTATTTACCTGAAAAACAGTTCAAAATAGTAGTCATAAAGATTCTCACAAAACTAGGGAGAAAAATGAGTAAATACAGTGAGAACTTCAACAAAGAGTTTGAAAATATTAAAAAAGTACCATAGAAGTCACAGAGCTGAAGAAAACAAGTGTTGAACTGAAAAATACCCTAGTGGGGTTCAACAGCAGACTAGATGAAGCAGAAGAAAGCGTCAGTCAACTCAAAGACAAGGCAGTGGAACTCACCCAACTCATCCAATTAGAGCAGCCCTGCTCCCATCCCCCCCACCCCCTCCCACAAGAAGAAAAACAAGTGAAGTCGGCCTAAGGGGCCTGTGGGACAACATCACACACACTAACATTCAGGTCACAGGGACCACAGGAAAGGAGGCAGAAAGGAGCAGAAAACTTATCTGAAGAAACAATGGCTAAAAAGCTTCCTAACCTGTGAAAGGAAATGGAAATCTAATTCCAGAAAGCCCAGAGTGTAAAATAAGCCCTAAGGAGACATTGTAGTTAAACACATATTACAATTAAAATGCCAAAAGTTGAAGACAAGCAGAGAATTTCAAAACCAACATGAGAAAAACAACTTGTTAGGTACAAGGGAACCCCCAAAAGACTATAAGCAAATTTTTTCAGCAGAATTGGTAGGCTAGAAGAGAGCAAGCAGCACAGTATATTTGAAATGCTGAAAGAAAAAAAACTTTCAACCAAAAGCTATTCTACCCAGCAAAGTTATCATTCAGAATTGAGGGAGAGATAGAGAGAAAGAGTTTTCCAGATAAGCAAAAGTCAAAGGAGTTCATCACTACTAAACTGGCCTTAGAAGAAATGTTAAAGGGACTTTTTTACAGCTGAAGAGGAAGAGCACTAATTAGTAACAAGAAGACATCAACCTCAATGGAAAGGTAAACATACAGAATATGTAGTGGATTAATCATTTATCACGGTAGTATGAAGGTAAGAATACAAATGTGGTAAAACTTAACTATGATTACAATAATTAAGGATACACAGATAGAAAGATATAAAATGTGACATTAAAATCATAAAACATGGGGAAAGGGGTAAGACTAAATATTTTGAGCTTTAGAATAGCTCAAGTTTAGAACAAGTTTTTATCAATGTAAAATAGACTGTTAGGGATATACTCTATAATATGTTAGCCTCATAGTAACCAGAAAGCAAAAGTATAGTCACAAAAAATAAAAGAATATATGTATACCATTTAAGAAAGTCATCAAATCACAAAGGAAGAGAGCAGGAGCAGAAAAAAGGAACAGAGGAACTACAAAAGTCAGAAAGCATTAGCAAATGGCAATAGGTACATACCTACCAGTATATCTTTAAATGTAAATAGACTAAATTCGCAATTCAAAAGACAAAATAGTTGAATGGAATAGTTGAATAATGAATGAAAAAAAAACACAACATGTATACATTGCCTACAAGAGACTCCCTTCTAGATGGAAGAATACACAAACTGAAAACGAAAAGATGGAAAAAGATGTTTCATGCAAGTGGATCCCAGAAGAAACTGGAGGTAGCTATACTTATATGACAGTCTTTGTTAAAAAGGTGTAATTTATCTGGTAGAAGAGACTAAGAAGTAATGATAAATGGTTCAGGCCACAAGAGGGTATAATGTTTATAAATATTTATGCTCCCCTATAGGAGCACTTAAATATATAAAGTCAACTATTAACACAACTAACAGGAGAAATAGACAGCAATACAAAAATAGCAGGGGGCTTTAACATCCTACTTATATCAATGGATAGATCATCCACACAGAGAATCAATAAAGAAACATCGGGCTTAAACTGTATGTAAGACCCAATGAAGTTGACATTCCATCCAATAGCAACAGAACACACATTCTTCTTAGGTGAACAGGGAACGCCTCCTAGGACAGATCAGTGATACGCCACAAAACAAATCTTAAGATTTAGGGACATTGACAGGTCTTGGCCCATCCTTATAGACTGAAATCATATCAAGCATCATCTCTGACCACAAGAGTATAAAGTTAGAAATCAAATTCAAGAAGAAAACTGGAGAATTTGCAAACATGTATAGATTATACATTATACCAAACAATCAATGGGTCAAAGGAGAAATATCTTGAAACAAATGAAAATGGGAATATTACATACCAAAACTTGTGGGGTACAGCAAAAACACTTCTAAGAGGGAAGCTCATAGTGATAAATGACTACCTCAAGAAACAAGAAAAGTCTCAAATAATCTAACTTTGTATTTCTTGAAAGAAATATAAGAAGAAGGATAAATGAAGGTCAAAATTAGTAGGAGCTAGAAAAATTACAAAAATTAGTGTGAAAATAGAGATTAAAAATCCATAGAAAAGACAGCCTTCAGAATGGGAGAAAATAATAGCAAATGAAGCAACTGAAAAAGAACTAATCTCAAAAATATACAAACAGCTCATGCAGCTCAATTCCAGAAAATAAATGACTCAATCAAAAAATGGGCCAAAGAACTAAACAGACATTTATCCAAAGAAGACATATAGATGGCTAACAAACACATGAAAAGATGCTCAACATCACTCATTATCAGAGAAATGCAAAACAAAACCACAATGAGGTACCATCTCACGCCGGTCAGAATGGCTGCTGTATTTGGCAAAACTAATACAATTATGTAAAGTTTAAAAATAAAATAAAATAAAATAAAAAAGTCTACAAACAATAAATGCTGGAGAGGGTGTGGAGAAAAGGGAACTCTCTTACACTATTGGTGGGAATGCAAACTAGTACAGCCACTATGGAGAACAGTGTGGAGATTCCTTAAAAAACTGGAAATAGAACTGCCAGCAATACAACCCAGCAATCCCACTGCTGGGCATACACACCGAGGAAACCAGAATTGAAAGAGACACATGTACCCCAATGTTCATCGCAGCACTGTTTACAATAGCTAGGACATGGAAGCAACCTAGATGTCCATTGGCAGATGAATGGATAAGAAAGCTGTGGTATATATACACAATGGAATATTACTCAGCTATTAAAAATGATGGATTTGAACCAGTTCTAATGAGGTGGATGAAACTGGAGCCTATTATACTGAGTGAAGTAAGTCAGAAAGAAAAATACCAACACAGCATATTAATGCATATATATGGAATTTAGAAAGATGGTAACAATGACCCTATATGCGATACAGCAAAAGAGACACAGATGTAAAGAACAGACTTTTGGACTCTGTGGGAGAAGGTGAAAGTGGGATGATTTGAGAGAAGAGCATTGAAACATGTATATTACCATATGTGAAATAGATCATCAGTCCAGGTTCTATGCATGAGACAGGGTGCTCAGGACCGGTGCACTGGGATGACCCTGAGGGATGGGATGGGGAGGGAGGTGAGAGGGGGTTTCAGGATGGGGAACACATGTATACCCATGGCTGATTCATGTCAATGTATGGCAAAAACCACTACAATACTGTAAAATAATTAGCCTCCAATTAAAACAAATAAATTAATTTTTTCAAAAAGCCATAGAATAGATCAATGAAACCAACAGTTGCTTCTTTGAAATTATGAACAAAATTGACAAGCTTTCGCCAAAGAATCATAGAGACTACTCTGAACAATTATGCTGCCAAGCCACTTCGGTCGTGTCCGACTCTGTGCGACCCCACAGACGGCAGCCCACCAGGCTCCCCCGTCCCCAGGATTCTCCAGGCAAGAACACTGGAGTGGGTTGCCATTTCCTTCTCCAATGCATGAAAGTGAAAAGTGAAAGGGAAGTTGCTCAGTCGTGTCCGACTCTTAGCGAACCCATGGACTGCAGCCTACCAGGCTCCTCTGTCCATGGGATTTCCCAGGCAAGAGTACTGGAGTGGGGTGCCATTGCCTTCTCCGCTGAACAATTATACACCAATAAATTAGACAACCTAGAAGAAATGGATAAATTCCTAGAAATATACAACCTATCCAAACTGAATCATGATGAAATAGAAAATCTGAACAGACCAATAAAAATTAGAAGATTGAGTCAGTAATCAAAAATCACCCTACAAGCAAAAATCCAGGACCAGACAGCTTCACTTATGAATTCTTTAAAGCATTCAAAGAAGAATTAATATCAATCCATCTCAAACTCCTCCAAAAAATACAAGAGGAGGGGACTTCTACAAACTCATTTAATGAGGCCAGCATTGCCCTGAAACTAAAAACCAGACCCTCATCAGCACTCCATGAACAGTATGAAAAGGTAAAAAGATATGACACTGAAAGATGAACTCCCCAGGTTGGTAGGTATCCAATATGCTACTGGAGAAGAGTGGAGAAATAGCTCCAGAAGGAAAGAAGAGACTGAGCTGGAGTGGAAACAACGTACAGTTGTGGATGTATCTGGTGGTGAAAGTAAAGTCCAATGCAGTAAAGAACAATATGGCATAGGAACCTGGAATGCTAGGTCCATGAATCAAGGTAAATTGGAAGCAGTCAAACACGAGATGGCAAGAGTGAACATCGGCATTTTAGTAATCAGTGAACTAAAATGGATGGGAATGGGTGAATTTAATTCAGATAACCACTGCATCACTACTGTGGGCAAGAATTGCTTAGAAGAAATGGAGTAGCCCGCATAGTCAACAGAAGAGTCTGAAATGTAGTACTTGCGGACAATCTCTAAAACAACAGAATGATCTCGGTTTGTTTCCAAGGCAAACCATTCAACATCACAGTAATCCAAGTCTATGTTCCAACCACTAATGACAAAGAAGGAAAGTTATGACCAACCTAGATAGCATATTCAAAAGCAGAGACATTACTTTGCCAACAAAGGTCCGTCTAGTCAAGGCTATGGTTTTTCCAGTGGTCATGTATGGATGTGAGAGTTGGACTGTGAAGAAAGCTGAGTGCCGAAGAATTGATGCTTTTGAACTGTGGTGTTGGAGAAGACTCTTGAGAGTCCTTTGGACTGCAAGGAGATCCAACCAGTCCATTCTGAAGGAGATCAGCCCTGGGATTTCTTTGGAAGGAATGATGCTAAAGCTGAAACTCCAGTACTTTGGCCGCCTCATGCGAAGAGTTGACTCATTGGAAAAGACTCTGATGCTGGGAGGGATTGGGGGCAGGATGAGAAGGGGATGAAAGAGGATGAGATGGCTGGATGGTATCACTGACTCAATGGACGTGAGTCTGAGTGAACTCCGGGAGTTGGTGATGGACAGGGAGGCCTGGCGTGCTGCGATTCATGGGGTCACAAAGAGTCGGATACGACTGAGCAACTGAACTGAACTGAACTGAATGACGAAGAAGCTGAAGTTGAACGGTTTTATGACAACCTACAAGATCTTCTAGAACTAACACCAAAAAAAAAAAAAAAAAATGTCCTTTTCATCATAGGGGACTGGAATCCAAAAGTAGGAAGTCAAGAGATACCTGGAGTAACAGGCAGGTTGGGCCTTGATGTACAAAATGAAGCATGGCAAAGACTAATAGGTTTTGCCAAGAGAATGCACTGGTCATAGCAAACACCCTCTTCCAGCAACACAAGAGATGACTCTACACATGGGCATCACCAGATGGTCAATACCAAAATCAGATTGATTATATTCTTTGCAGCTGAAAATGGAGAAGCTCTATACAGTGAACGAATAGAAGACCAGGAGCTGACTGTGGCTCACATCATGACTCCTTATTGCCAAATTCAGACTTAATTGAATAAAGCAGGAAAAACCATTAGGCCGTTTAGGTATGACCTAAATCAAATCACTTACGATTATAAGGGAGTGACAAATAGATTCAAGGGATTAGACTGATAGAGTGCCTGAAGAACTAAGGACAGAAGTTTGTAACATTGTACAGGAGGTGGTGGTCAAAACCATCCCCAAGAAAAAGAATTGCAAAAAGGCAAAATGGGTTGTCTGAGGAGGCCTTACAAATAGCTCAGAAAAGAAAAGAAGCAAAAGGCAAAGGAGAAAAGGAAATATATATCCATCTGAATGCAGAGTTTGAAGAATGGCAAGGAGAGATAAGAAAGCCTTCCTCAGTGATCAATGCAAAGAGATAGAGGAAACAATAGAATGGGAAAGACTAGAGATCTCTTCAAGACAATTAGAGATACGAAGGGAACATTTCATGCAAAGATGGGCTCAATAAAGGACAGAAACAGTATGGACCTAACAGAAGCAGATGATACTAAGAAGAGGTGGTAAGAATACACAGAACAATTATACAAAAAAGATCTTAATGATCTGAATAACCTTGATGGTGTGATCACTCACCTAGAGCCAGACATCCTGGAGTGCGAAGTCAAGTGGGCCTTAGGAAGCATCACTATGAACAAAGCTAGTGGAGGTGATGGAATTCCAGTTGAGCTATTTCAAATCCTGAAAGGTGATGCTGTGAAAGTGCTGCACTCGATATGCCAGCACATTTAGAAAACTCAGTAGTGGCCACAGGACTGGAAAAGGCCAGTTTTCATTCCAATCCCAAAGAAGGGCAATGCCAAAGAATGTTCAAAGTACCACACAATTGCACTCATTTCACATGCTAGCAAGATTATGCTCAAAATTCTTCAAGCTAGGCTTCAACGTGAACTGGACACTTTCATATGTACAAGCTAGATTTGGAAAAGGCAGAGGAACCAGAGATCAAATTGTCAACATCCTTTGGATCATAGAAAATCATGAGAATTCCAGAAATTCCAGAAAACTTCTGCTTCATTGACTACACTAAAGCCTTTGTGTGGACCACAACAAACTGTAGAAAATTCTTAAAGAGATGGAATACCTCTTAAAGAGATGGTCTGGAATACCTGACCACCTGACCTGCCTCCTGTGAAACCTGTATGCAGGTCCAGAAGCAACAGTTAGAATCGGACAGGGAACAACGGACTAGTTCAAAATTGGGAAAGGAGTATGTAAAGGCTGTATGTTGTCACCCTGCTTATTTAACTTATATGCTGAGTACATTATGCAAAATGCCAGGCTGGATGAAGCACAAGCTGGAATCAAGATTGCCGGGAGAAATATCAATAACCTCAGATATGCAGATGACACCACTCTTATGGCAGAAAGTGAAGAGGAACTAAAGAGTTTCTTGATGAAAGTGAAAGAGGAGAGTGAAAAAGCTGACTTAAAACTCAACACTCAAAAAACAAAGATCATGGCATCCAGCCCCATCACTTTGGCAAAATAGATGGGAAACAATGGAAACAGTGATATTCTTTATTTTCTTGGGCTCTAAAATCAATGTGGATGGTGACTGCATCCACAAAATTAAGATGCTTGATCCTTGGAAGAAAAGCTGACGAACCTAGAAAGTCTGTTAAATAGCAGAAACATTACTTTGCTGACAAAGGTTTGTCTACTCAAAACTATGGTTTTTCCAGTAGTCATGTACAGATCTGAGAACTGGACCATAAGGAAGGGTGAGCACTGAAGAACTGATGCGTTTGAGCTATGGTGTTGGAAAAGATTCCTGAGAGTCCCTTGGACTGTAAGGAGATCAAACCAGTCAATCCTAAAGAGAATCAACCCTCAATATTCATTGGAAGGACTGATGCTAAAGCTGAAACTCCAATACTTTGGCCACATGATGCAAAGAGGCGACTCATTGGAAAAGACCTTGGTGCTGGGAAAGATTGAAGGCAGGAGGAGAAGGGGATGACAGAGGACCAGATGGTTGGCTGGTATCACGGACTCAATGGACATGAATTTGAACAAACTCCGGGAGATAGTGAAGGACAGGGAAACATGGCGTGTTGCAGTTCATAGGGTTGCAGAGACTCAGACACAACTGAGCGACTGAACAATAGCAACAAAAAAAAACAGACAAGGATGACACAAAAAAGAAAATTACAGACCCGTATTCTTGATGAACATGGAAGCAAAAATCCTCAAAAAAACTATTAGTAAACCAAATTCAATGGTATTACAGTAAAAGGATCAAATGAGATTTAGTACAGAGATGCAATGATGGTTCAATATCCACAAAGCAATCAATGTAATACATTAAAAGGAAGGATACGTACCATGATCATCTTAATAGAGAAAAAGCATTTTGCAAAATTCAACATCTGTTTGTGATAAAAATTCTCAACTAAGTATGTGTAGATGGAAACTACCTTCACGTAATAAAGGTCACAGATGACAAGTCCACAACTAACATTATACTCTGAAAAAGCCGAAAGCTTTTCCCCTAACATCAAGATCAAGACAAGGATGCTCACTCTTGCCATTCTTATTCAACATCGTATTATAAGTCTTTGCAGGAATGATTAGGCAAGAAGAAAAAGGCATCCAGATTGGAAGGAAAGAAGTAAAATTGTCAGTTTTTGCAGATGACATACTATTTGTAGAAAATCCTAAAGACTCCACCAAAAAAATCCATTAGAACTAATAAATTCATCAAATTTGCAGAATACAAAATCAACATACTTTGTATTTCTATAGATTAATAACAAACTATCAGAAAGGGAAATTAAGAAAACAGTTGCACCAAAAGGAATAAAATACCGCAAAGTAAATTTAATGAAGGAGATGAAAGACCTATACACTGAAAATTGTAAGACATTGATGAAAGAACTGAAGATGACAAAAGTAAATTGAAAGATAACCCGTGCTCATAGATTGAAAGAATCAGTATTGTTAAAATGTCCATATTATTTAAAGAAATCTATAGATTCACCAGCAACTCTATCAGAATTCCAATGGCATTTTTCACAGAAACAGAATAAATAATTCTAAAATGTGTATGAAATCACAAAAGACTCCAAATAGCCAAGGCACACTTTAGAACTAAAAACCTGGAGGCGTCACTGATTTTAAATTATATTACAAAATTATAGCAGCCAACACTGAGTAGTTTTCCATAAAAAAAGACACACAGGTCTTTACATCCAGGCATATATGGTCAATTAGTTTACAACAAAGGAGCCAGGAATATACAGTGAGGAAAAGATAGTCTCTTCAATTAATGCTGGAAAAATGTGACAGTCACATGCAAAAGAATGAAACTGGACCACTACTTTATTCCATACACAAAAATTAACTCAAAATGGATTAAAGACTTGACAGAAGGCCTGAAACCAGAAAACTCCTAGAAGAAAACCTAGGTGGTAAGTTCCTTGTCATTGATTTTGGGATGATTATTTTTAAAACAAAGAAGTGGGACTACATTAAATCCAGACACTTCTGCACAGCAAAGAAGTCCTTCAATTAAATGAGAAGGCAACTTGCTGAATGGGAGAAAATATTTGCAAATCATATTTCTGATAAAGGTTTAATATCCAAAACATATAAGGAACTCATATAACTCAATAGAAAAAAAAAAAAGCAATTTAAAAAGGGGCAGAGGATCTTAATAGACAGTTTTTTTTTGAAGAAGAAGACATATAAATGGCAAACAGGTACATGATAAAAAAAGAAAACATACTAATCATCAGAGAAATGCATCAAAGCTAATCATCAGAGAGGATGGCTACTATCAAAAGACAAGAAGTAACATGGAGACAACCTTTGTGAACTACTGTGTCCAATCAAAGGCCACTTTAAAAAACAGTGGAGGGGGTCTGATAAAAATAGAAGATTTATCTAAAGAAAATGAAAGCATTAATTTGAAATGATAT
This sequence comes from Bos mutus, assembly GCF_027580195.1. Taxonomy (NCBI): domain Eukaryota; kingdom Metazoa; phylum Chordata; class Mammalia; order Artiodactyla; family Bovidae; genus Bos; species Bos mutus. The sequence goes on along the minus strand of NC_091624.1, from coordinate 86,941,034 downwards.
ATGCACTATGCATTATTTATAATAGCACACCTATCACTATAAAGGGTGATAAAGATGTGCATATGCTGCACACATGCACACCTATCACTATAAGTGGCAGATGTGCATATGTACACATGCACACACACGTATATACACATACACATACACAGAAGAATATCAGTAAAAAAGGAGAAAGTGTTGCCATTTGTGGCAACACTTAAGGACCTTCAGACATCATGCTAAGTAAGTAAAATATGTCAGACAGAAGACAAATACCATACAGTCTCACTGACATGTGGAATTGAAACAAAACCAAAATAGATACAGGGAACAGATTGGTGGTTGCCATAGTTAAGGGGTGGGTGAAATAGTGAAGGGAATCAAAAGGTATAAGCTTCAAGTTATAAAATTAGTAAGTCATGGAGATTATAAAATATAGTTAATACTGTCATGGAAAAGTTGAATTTTAATATACAGCATGATGACTGAATTTTGAAATGTATAAAATATAAATTATGGACCTAAAACTAAAATTTTTAAATTATTTTTAAACAGCAAATGGAGGAATTAAGCATAAACAAAATGAAATAAAAAAAAATATAGAAATGGGGAAAAAGCCTCCAATAAATCTGGTCAAATGATGACAAAGGATGTAAACTATATAATGGAGAAAAGGTGGTTAATATCCAAAATATACAAAAAGCTACTACAGAACTCAAAACTCAAAAAAAGAATTTGCAACCACCTGGGTTCAAAAAAGATCCCCTGGAAGGGAACAGCTAGCTTCTGGCCTGAAATAGATATTTCTCCAATGAAGACATACAGAATGGCTGACTGTCTATCACTGTCTAGAGTAAAGCAAATAAAAATAAATGAAAATTAAACTTAAAATCTTTTTGAGCAACATCACTAAACAAAATGAAATAACAACCTACAGAATGGGGGAAAATATCTGCAAATGATGCAATTGACAGGTGGTTAATATCCAAAATATACAAACAACTCAATCAAAAAACTGACAGGAAGACATACAGAATGGCTGAAAGCACATGAAAGGATGAGCAACATCACTAATTATTAGAGAAATGGAAATCAAAACTACAATGAGGGGGCTTCCCTAGTGGCACAGTGGATAAGAATCTTCCTGCCAATGCAGGAGACACAAATTCAATCCCTGATCCAAGAAGCTCCCAGATGCCACAGAGCAACAAGCCCGTGCACCACAACTGTTGAGCCTGTGCCCCACAGCCCGCAAGCCGCAACTACAGAGGCTGTGTGCCACAGCTGCTGAAGCCTGCAAGCCCTACAGCCCGTGCTCCACCACAAGAGGAGCCACTGCAATGAGAAGCCTGCACACGACAGCTAGAGAGTAGCCCCTGCTTGCCGCAACTAGAGAAAAGCCCACTCAGCAGCGAAGACCCAGCACAACCAAAAAAAAACTACAATGAGGTATCACATCACAGTGGTCAGAATGGCCATCATCAAAAAGTCTACAGATAAATGCTGGAGAAGGAGAAAAATGAAGCCTCCTACTCTGTTGGTGGGAATGTGAATTGATGCAGCCACTATGAAGAACAGTATGGAGGTTCCTTAAAAAATTAAAAACAGAGCTTCCATATGATTCTGCAATCCCACTCTTGGGCATATATCTGCAGAAAACCATAGGTGGAAAAGACATGCCTCTCAATGTCCATTGAAGCACTATTTACAATAGCCAAGATCTGGAAGCCTAAATGTCTAAACCTAAATGTCTATTGACAGAGGATGTGGTGTATTTATATAGTGGAATACTACTCAGCCATAAAAAGAATGAAATAATGCCATTTGTAGCGACGTAGATGGACTTGAAGTGTATCATACTAAATGAAGTATGCCAGACAGAGAGTGGCAAATGTATGATATTGCTTATATGTGAAATATAAAAAAAAACGGTACAGGGGAACTTATATGCAACACAGAAATAGACCCACAGACATAGAAAACAAACTTATGGTTACCAAAGGGGAAAGGAGCAGGAGGGAAGGATACATTAGAAATTTGACATCAACATAAACAAACTATATATAACATAGATAACCAACAACAACCTACTGTATAGCACAGGGAACTATACTCAGTGTTTTGTAATACCTATAAAGGAAAATAATCTGAAAAAACGTATACCTGGATCACTTTGCTGTACATCTGAAACTAACACAACATTGTAAATCAACTCTACATGCATTAAAAAAATTCAGCATCCAAAACTCCACTCTGGACATGCTAGATGAGTATTTGCATTTTTTTTCTTTTTTTAAAATTTATTTATTTATTATTGAAGGATAATTGCTTTACAGAATTTTGTTGTTTTCTGTCAAACCTCAACGAGCATTTGCATTTTTAATAAGACTCACAAGTGATTCACATTAAAGCTAGAGACATTTTGCCTAGAGGGGTTTAGAAGAAAGAAGGGGGTGAGAGTATTTGAGAGGAAGGAATGGGGCAAGGACCTATTTTTCTTTTAGGAAAAATAATCACTGAGCATGATCAATGTGCATGTATATATCCTTGAGTGACCTCTGTGATACAGTGCAGAAACATCTCCCATGTGTAGCCAGATCTGCTCCCAATTGTAGTTTCACAAACTGCGGATAAGCCTTGAGGGCCTACAAGCAGAGCTGCCTTGCGTGGAATGAGAGCTATCAGAAGGGGCTTTTCCAGGTAAGAGAAAGATAATATCCCCCAGCTGTGGGAGCAAGGGGGCGCTCATGCCTCTTTGATTATGAACTACATGTATTAGATCACTGAAAATAAGGGGGGCTGGTAGAGGCCCCAGAAAGGAGCCTCTGGCTGAATGTGTTGATTTGCTAGCATGGAGCATTATCCCTGGCCTCACCTGGGACACAAATAGCTTTTCAGTTGCAAAGAAATTCTGTGGCCACATTTCCTCCAAATAACATTTCATCTTCATTAGAGATGGCCACAGTGCATTAACTTAATAGGAAGTTCCAAGTGACTGTTTTCCAAAGAACACATCTAAGGACGGGGATGAAGGAAAACAAATGCACTGACATGTAGATACCAGTTCCAATGAGTTCAAGTTGTTAACTGCCCCCAAACATTTGATCATGCTTGTTCATACAGTTACACAAAGAATTAAGAGCCATGTGGTTGCTTTGGGATGTCCTTGCAGGCCAAGTGTAATGGTATGTTTCAGATACTGACCATTCAGAAACTATACCTGACCAATCAGAATGGTCATCCTACCAGTTAGCACTGGCCTTTGACAAACCACAACAGTTGTTCCTGCATAGTTGGTAGGTACTAGCTGATTATCTGTCTTTGCAGGCAGCTCTTAGAGGCTCAGTAGGTCTCCAGTGCTTCCCTGGTGGCTCAGAGGTAAGGAATCCGTCTGCTAATGCAGGAGACATGGGTTGAATCCCTAGGTCAGGAAGTCCTCCTGGTGAATGAAATGGCAATCCGCTCCAGAATTCTTGCCTGGGAAATCCCATGAACAGAGGAGCCCAGCCGGCTACAATCCATGAGGTCACAAAAGAATTGGACGTGACTGAGTGACCAAACGAGAGCAATGTCTCCAGGAGGAGACATTTTGAACACAGACTTGAGGAGAAACAGCGCATATACAATTATATCATTTCCTTCCAGTGGCACACCAGACTTTTGTTGGGGGAGAGGGTGGGGCTGCTAACAACATTCTAAAACATAGAAGGGGTCAGATGAGTAGGACAACTACACTTTGTCTAAACAGAGGCCCTATCTACCTGCTCTGGGGAAAACCTAGGCTCTAATTACAAATGGGAGTTCCTGACTTGTCCTCTGGCTCACCTGCCCTGAAATGCTGACAGTGGTGAAGCCACCGTCAGCACCCACAGCCCTGGGCTGCATCTCTCATGGCCTGGTGCGTGTCACTATTGTGTGGGTCTTTCTTTCTAAGCTATAATTAAACATAAAATTTCCTCTTCAAGTGGAGAGTCAATGTGACTTCTCCCTCAACCAGCTGAGCCCCCATTCCTGCTCTGCTGAGCTAACCTGGGACTTTTTTGGTTAACCTCCAGCAAAGAATTAAGAAAGGAGTTGCTGGTACCAGCGAGACTTCAACTCTTACTGGTTTGGAACAATGGACTTCACAGCAGAATCACTTCGGTGGCTTCTAAAATATGTCCATGCTTAGATCCCATTCCTGAACAACTGACTTAGAATCACTGGAGAAATTTCTTTAAGACCAGTGTCCAGCAAAGACACCACCAAAAAAGAAAATTACAGGCCAATATCTGATGAATATAGATGCAAAAATTCTCAACAAAATATTAGCAAACTGAATCCAACAACACATAAAAAATATCATGCACCATGGCCAAGTGGGATTCATCCCAAGTTCACAGGATAGTTCAGCATACACAAACCAGTGTGATACACAACGCAAGCAAAAGACAACAGACACGCGTATCATCTCAGTAGGTGCAGAAAAGGCATCTGACAAAATTCAACATCCGTTCATGATAAATCTCACCACAGTTGAGTACAGACGGAACATATCTCAAGATAATACAAGCTATTCATGACAGATCTACAGCCAATATAACAGTGGTAAAAAGTTGAAAGACTAAAATCTGGAACAAGGATGCCCACTCACCTCTTCTATTCAACATAGTACTAGAAGTCCTAACCACAGCCGTCAGATGAGAAAGAGAAATAAAAAGTATCCAGATTGGAAGAGAAGAAGTAAAATTGTCTTTATATGCACATGATATGATACTGTATACAGAAAAGTATCTACACAAATTATCTACAAACGACTCTACACAAAAGCTATTAGAACTGATAAATAAATTCAGCAAGGTAGCAGGATACAAGATTAACATACAGAAAATGTTGTATTTCTTTATACCAACAACAAAATATCAGAAAGGGAATGTAAAACAGTACCTTTTAAAATCACAACCTCCAAATAAAGTATTTAGGAATAAACTTCACCAAGGATGTGAAAGACTTATATCCTGAGACCTATAAAACATTAATAAAGTAAACTGAAGATGATTCAAAGAAATGGAAAGATAACCCATGCTCTTGGATTGGAAGAATTAATATTGTTAAAATGGCATACTACCCAAAGCAATCTACAGATTTAATGAGATCTATATCAAATAACTCATAGTATTTTTCACAGAACTAGAACAGATAATCCTAAAATTTATATGGGACTGTCAAAGACCTAGAATTGCCAAAGCAATCCTGAAGAAAAAGTACAAAGCAGGAGGCATAACCCTTCCAGACTTCAGAGAATATTACAAAGCTACAGTAATCAAAACAGCCTGGTATTGGCATTAAAATAGACATATAGATCAATGGAATAGAATAGAGAGCCCAGAAATAAACCCACACACCTATGGTCAATTAATCTTCAACAAAGAATCCAAGAATATACAATGAGAAAAAGATAGTCTCTTCAGCAATTGGTATTGGGAAAGTTGGACAGCTACATGTAAATCAGTGAAGTTAGAACACACGCCCTCATTATACAAAAAATAAATTCAAAATGGCTTGTGAAGTCACTCAGTTGTGTCTGACTCTTTGTGACTCCATGGACTGTAGCCTACCAGGCTCCTCTGTCCATGGGATTTTTCCAGGCAAGAGTACTGGAGTGAGTTGCCATTTCCTTCTCCAGAGGATCTTCCTGACCCAGGGGTTGAGCCCAGATCTCCTACATTGCATGCAGATGCTTTACTGTCTGAGCTACCAGTTCAGTGGCTCAGTCATGTCCAACTCTTTGCAACCCCACAGACTACAGCACTCCAGGCTTCCCTGTCCATCACCAACTCCCAGAACTTACTCACACTCATGTCCATCACATTGGTGATGCCATCCAACTGTCTCATCCTCTGTCATCCCCTTCTCCTCCTGCCTTCAATCTTTCGCAGCATCAGGGTCTTTTCCAATGAGTCAGTTCTTCACATCAGGTGGCCAAAGTATTGGAGTTTCTGCTTTAGCATCAGTCCTTCCAATGAATATTCAGGACTGATTTCCTTTAGGATTGACTGGTTGGATCTCCTTGCAGTTCAAGTGACTCTCCACCAAGAGTCTTCTCCAACACCACAGTTCAAAAGCATCAATTCTTTGGCACTCAGCTTTCTTTATAGTCCAACTCTCACATCCATACATGACTACTGGAAAAACCATAGCTTTGACTAGATGGACCTTTGTTGGCAAAGTAATGTCTCTGCTTTTTAATACACTTTCTAGGTTGGTCATAGCTTTTCTTCCAAGGAGCAAGCATGGCTGAGCCACCAGGGAAGCCCTGAAGACTTATAAGACATGAAACCATAAAACTCCTAGAAGAGAATGCAGGCAAAACATTCTCTGATATAAATTGTACAAATGTTTTCTTACTCTCAAGGCACTAGAAATAGAAAGAAAAATAAACAAATGGGACCTAATCAGACTTACAAGCTTTTACACAGCAAAAGAAATGATAAACAAAATGAAAAGATACCTACAGAATGGGAGAAAATATTTGCAAATAATGCAACCGATAAGGTATTAATCTCCAAAATATACAAACAGCTCATACAATAACAAAACACAAACAACTCAATCCAAAGATTGGCAGAAGACCTAAATAGACATTTCTCTAAAGAAACATAGATTGCCAATGAAAATACATGAAAAGATGCTCAATATCACTAAATATAAGAGAAATGCAAATCAAAACTACAATGAGGTTACCACCTCACACTAGTCAGAATGGCCACCATGAAAAAATCTACAAGTAAGAAATGCTGGAGAGGGTGTGGAGAAAAGGGAACCGTCCTTGCAGTCACTATGGAAAGTAGTACAGAGGTTCTTCAGAAAACTAAAAATAGGATTACTATATGATCTAGAAATCCCATTCCTAGGTACATATCTGGAGAAAACCATAATTCAGAAAGACACAGGCACCCCAATGTTCAGTGCAACACTGTTTACAATAACCAGGACATGGAAGCAACCTAAATGTCCATCAGCAGATGAATGGACGAAGAAGATGTTGCACATATATACAGTGGAATAGTGCTCAGCTATAAAGAAGAATGAAATAGTGCCATTTGAATGACATGGATGGATCTAGAGATTTTCATACTGAGTGAAGTAAGTCAGACAGAAAAAGACATATATTATATTGCTTATTTGTGGAATTTTAAAGAATGGTACAGATAAACTTGTTTGTAGACCAGAAATGGAGTCACAGATGTAGAGAACAAACTTGTGGCAACCAAGGGGAAAAGGGGGAGAAGGATAGATAGCGAGTTGGGATTGACATATATACACTCCTATATATAAAACACCAACAGATAACTAATAGGAATGTACTTATGGCATAGGGACTCTACTCAAAATCATGTAATGGCCTATAAGGGAAAAGACTAAGAAAGAAAGGGTGTATGTATATGTGTAGCTGATTCGCTTTCCTGTATAGCAGAAAGCGGCACAACACTGTAAATCTAATATACTCCAACAAAAGTTAATTAAAAAGACCCGCAAAGTACATGCACCCCTAGGTTTATAGCAGCACTCTTTAGAATAGCCACGCATGGAGATAATCTAAATATCCATTATAGATGAATGGGTAGAGGAGGTGTGGTATGTATATGCAAAGGAATACTACTCAGCCATAAAAAGAACAAAATAATGCCATTTGCAGCAACATGAATGCAACTAGAGATTATCATACTTAGTGAAGTCAAAAAGAGAAAGACAAATGTCATATGATATCACTTATATGTGGAATCTAAAAAATGATGCAAATGAACTTATTTACAAAACAGAAACAGACTCATAAGACCTGAAAAATAAACTTATGGTTACCAAAGAGGGATTTTTGAGCATTACTTTACTAGCATGCAAGGAGATCCAACCACTCCATTCTAAAGGAGATCAGCCCTGGGATTTCTTTGGAAGGAATGATGCTAAAGCTGAAACTCCAGTACTTTGGCCACCTCATGCGAAGAGTTGACTCATTGGAAAAGACTCTGGGAGGGATTGGGGGCAGAAGGAGAAGGGGACGACAGAGGATGAGATGGCTGGATGGCATCACTGACTCGATGGACGTGAGTCTGAGTGAACTCCGGGAGTTGATGATGGACAGGGAGGCCTGGCGTGCTGTGATTCATGGGGTCGCAAAGAGTGGGACACTACTGAGTGACTGAACTGAACTGAACTGAACCAAAGGGGAAAGAGGGGGTCGGGATATAGTTGGAATCAAAAGATACAGATTAGTGTATATATAATAGATAATCAAGGACCTATTGTATAGCACAGGGTAATCTACTCAATATTTTGCAATAACCCATAATAGAAAAGAGTCGGAAAAAGAATATATAGGCACAACTGAATCACTCTGCTATATACTAGAAACTCCGCAAATCAACTAAGAAAACAAAGCTGTCTTACCTGGCTCCAGCTGGAGAAGGCCCACTCCACACACAACTGCTGGTTACAGGCCTGGGTGTCGACTGGCCGCTTGGCAAGCTGCGTGCACACGTCACTGGGCACAGGAGTGGAGATCCCTGAGGCTTTCAGCTTCTGGCAGGTCACCCGGCGGGTCTGGACGCCTCCCCCACAGCTCCGGGTACAGGCAGACCAGGAGGTCACCATCCACCTGGGAAGAGGAAGAAGGATTAATGCAAAGGATCAAGCCTTGAGCAGAGGAACAATGCCATATACTCTCAGAAAAGGAGCCCCACAGCATCCTCCTGTTCTTACCACACAGCAGCTAATTGCGGGGCCACGTCTCTTTTCACAGAATATACCTGGGGTGGTAAGCTAAAAATGCCACCCCCACCCCTCCCAGATATCTACATGAAATCATCCCTGGAACCTGTGAATGTTACCTTATTTGGACAAAGAGTGTTTACAGATATAAAGATCTTGAGATGAGCTTGTCCTGCATTATCTGGTTAGGCATTAAATACCATCACGTGTTCTTGTAAGAGAAAGGCAGAGGGAGATGTGACATGGAAGAGGAGGGGACAGTGTGACCACAAAGGCAGAGGTTGGAGTGCTGTGACCACAAGGGACGCCTGGAGCCTCCAGAAGCTACAGGACCCAGGAACTGATTCTCTCCTGGAGTCTTTGGAGGGGGTGTGCAGCCCTGCCGACATCTTGATTCTGGACTTCTGGCCTCCATAATTAGAAGAGAATAAAACTCTATCATTTTAAGCCACTGTGTTTGTGTGTAATTTGCTACAGGAAATAAATACCCTTTGGAAATTGATTAAAAAGGCACACTGTGAAAGATCAGTCGCTTTATCTTAATATTGGCCCCCAAAGCTGTGCGCTTGCAGATAAAACCCTCAGGGGAGGCAGTCCTTTAACCAGTTATACCAGTTCTGATTCTTCCTAAAGGCATTCAATGCGGGGCAGAGAAGGGCCTGTCTCCCAGGGAAGATCAGATCCAAACCTGGGTTACCTTCTGACCCCAGAGGCAGTCTGGGTCTCAGTTAAGCCAAGTTTTGTCTGCTCGTACTCACTGTTTTTCCTACCTCGCCTTAACCCACGTCTCATTTGATTTGTTTAATCCCCCAGAAGCCTACGAAGTTCCTTCCAGCTTTCTGGAGCAATTTCCCACCTCCATGAGTCACAGTCCATAGGTCTTACGCCTCTCAGAGGGTGGTTTATGTGGTGACAGTAGTTATTCTCAGGATGTTAGGTTCCAGCTGCAATTTGGATCCTCAGAAGTGAGACTGACCAGGACTGTGACAAATAGCTTTCCTCATAAAGCCAAGCTATAAGTTGGGAAACACTCTGAAATCCTTGGACTGTATACAGATATGGAGGGGTTCTTTTTGGATGTTACCCTGTGCTAATTCTCAAAGAGGAGGGGAAGGAGGTGTAGTTTGTGGAAAAGATTTGGTTCTTTCCAGCCATTTCATTCAACCTAGAAAAAACATTTTTTGACTTTATTGCTTTGGGCGGCAGGCGGAGGGGAATGATCTAAATGAAGTGGCTGACACAGCTACCTGGGTCAAAGCGTGACTTCACAGTGCGATTCAAAAAGACAACTGGGGCCACACCTGTTTGTGTGCAGAGGAGGGGGCTGACATGCCCAGGAAGCTTGGTGGGAAAACCAGTCAGAGATGAGCCTGTGGCCACTTTCTAGTCCGATGGTGCCACATCTGGCTCTCAGGAGAGGTAAGTAGTAGGAACAGGGAGCACATTGCTCCTGAACCTGGATCTGTGACTTATTTAGTTTGGTGGAACTTCCCTGCTCTGTTCATCTTGCAGAGACATGACTGTGTGCAGATTTCTAACCCACAGGAGCAGAGCCACTTAGGAAGCAGGCCGAAGGCGTGTTAAAGCCCCTGAGGGTGCTGAAACCCAAGCAGACCCGGCCATTATTTCATCTGCAGAAGTAAATGAGGCTGATTGACTCTATCGCCACAGCAAATCAAAATGTCCCTGGCATGTCCATGACCTCTTCTTCATTTCACACAGCTTGGCAAAGGCAGTCTTCCAGCCTCTCGTATCCCTGGTGAATGTCAGGCCTGCCTTTCAATCAACTTTTATTTCCAAATATACATTTCAGCAATTTTTCAGGAGCTGGGGTGGGGGCTTTAAGAAAGGAGAGGTACAGGCTATGTTACAGTTCAGGAAGGGTATAAAAGGACATTAATCATTCCCGTGGAAACCTTCCCGTCAGCAAGTCAAACTGCTGATATTAATGAGTGTGTTTCATATTTCACTGAGGCTCTCCTGGTTTCAGCTGCTCCTTATGACTCAGCTGGCAGAACACAAAGTGGTTGCCTAAGGAGTGGGTGAACGTCCCACAGACAGGCAGTAAAGGGGTGTTTCAGGGCTCTGCCAAGTCTCCCCAGGCTCAGGGCACCATGTGGATGCCAACTCCAAGCCCATCCATTATTCCTTTAGCTGCTGCCTGACATGGTGAGGGGGAAGGGCACTGCTCAGTGGGACTCATGGCTGCTCTAAGCTCAAGGAAGATGGAAGAGGCAGAGACTGTGGCTATTGTTCTGGGTTATATAAGGAACCCAAGTGCAGAGAATGTACAGTTGGCCCCCGAACAACACCAGGTATGAACCACACGGGTCCACTTGTACTCAGATTTCTTTCACTAAATATCTATTAGAGTACTACACCATCTACAGTTGGAGCAGCAACTATACAGTTATGCATGGATTTTTGACTGCTCAAGGTCATTGTCCCTAACCTTTGTTTAGCTCAAGGGTCAACTGTAAACCCAAAGTTGAAGCAACTATGGGAAATGAAAATTTATTTCAACTTTAACAAGAGGCAAGCCTTTGTAGAAGAGAGGATATTTCCTCAGCTAAAATGGAGTACTGATGAGCAAAGGCATATAGTTATAAGAAAGGGGAGGGGTTGTTGGGGTATAGACTGGTGATCACTATCCCCTAAGCACTTCAACCACAACGTGTTTTTTTTCCCTCTTAAAACCAGCCTTCTTGCTGCAGGATGAGAACTCTCTTTTGCCAGGGCCTGGGATATTCCCAGCCCCTAAACCGACCTTTTCAGGCCCTTGGGAAGCCCAGGCAGCTTTAGCTGACTGAGTGGTGAGGGGACAAACAACTGAGAAAGGAAGCTTGTCCTGGGGGATGTCTTCTGTGCAGTGGGGAGTCTGGTGGGCCGGGCCGACAGACAGCGTGGCTCCTTGGCCATCAGGCTCCCTCGCTGGCACTCAGTGTCTCTTGCTCTCATAGGACTTAACAAGGGCTGGCCATGAGCCTGGCTGCAAGTCCAGGCCCATCCTGGGGAGGGGCTGGTGGACTCACCGGGAAGGGCAGTCTCTCCGGTTGCAGGGGATAGGCTGCACAGCAGGGCGCACCTTCCCCGCGCAGTGAGTGGGGTCCACCTCCATGTTGTTTAGGAGACACCGCAGGCGGGGCTGCTGAACACCCCTGTTGCCACAGGAGGCCGAGCAGGTCACCGGTCTGTCCACAGACCACCAGTAATCTGTCACAGGAGGAGAATCAGAGGTGAAAAGAAGGTGGCATCAATGCTTATGCTCATCAATGTTCCTTCTGAGCTGGGCGGAGCAGGGAGGGCATGAGGTGCTGTTATGAATGAGGCTGTGCCCCGTGATGCTTCCTGTGGTGCAGTGGTAAAGAATCCACCTGCCAGTGTATGAGATGCAGGTGTGATCCCTGGGTCAGGAAGATCTCCTGAAGAAGGAAATGGCAACCCACTCTAAGATTCTTGCCTGGGAAATCCCATGGAGAGAGGAGCCTGATGGGCTACATCCATGGGGTTGCAAAGAGTTGGATACATCACTTAGTGACTAAAAAAAAGTGCCCCTCAGTGGGCTCCATTCCCAACAGATCTGGGCAAGTCACATGGTCTCCAAGGGCCTGAGCTGGCTCATCCATAAAGTGAGTACCGTTCCCTTATCTCATCATGCTACTGGAGAACAGGATATAAAGAAAGTACAGGGCCTAGCCCTGGGCTTCCCAGATGGTGCCAATGGTAAAAACCCGCCTGCCAATGCAGGAGACATAAGGGATGTGAGTTCAGATCCTCTGAAGGAGGGCATGGCAACCCACTCCGTTCTTGCTTGGAGAATCCCATGGACAGAGGAATCTGGTGGGCTACAGTCCATGGGGTCGCAAAGTGTTGGACACGACTGAAGCAACTGAGCATGCGTGAAGTGCTGGGTCTAGCCCGGGACCTGGCACCTAGAACTTCATCAGTGGCTGTAGCTCTCCTATTTTAAAACCTACTTCCTAAAGTACTTTTATTCCCCCTGTTGATTTACCAGAAGGTGACTTTATTTTTCAACAAAGAGATATAAAAATACAAGAGGTACTCAACAATGATATTTAAAAGTCCATATTGGAGCTGGACTTTGTATATGTTACAGAAAAACAGCCTATTAAAAGAATATTCACTTATGGAGACTATGACATCAGTCAGAAAGGCCATTTCTTTGGATTTTCTATTGGGGGGTCTGGGACTCACTGGTAGGAGAACTGTTAAAAATAACTGTGGGCTGGTAAATTTTGAGTGCTTATTTGTACAGTTGTGTTTTACAAAACTTGCAGATGGACACTGCCTTCTGGTTTTCAGCAGAGACTGGCTGGCTGACAAGAAAACGCAACACTGACTTTCCTATCTGGAAGGCCACATGGTGGTGGAGGGTGTTTCAGGGGAAAACCTACGGACTCAGAAAAATCTCCATCCTTATGTGCTATTCTGGAACGAACTCTGTCCCTTCCCACGGAAGCCTCCATTTTAGGATACGTGCAGTAGAATTTTGCTTTCCTTATAAGAGTAGAACCAGCCTATGGAAAACTCAAAGGCCTCACTTAGTTTCTATAACAAGGCCAGTTTGGGCTCCTTTCCCACTCTGCTGGGCTCATTTGCTACCTTTCTTGGGGCAGCGAAAGCAGGCCCCATCCAAAGGCTCTCAGACCCACCCGTGTGCCTGGCAGGTGAACATGTGAGCCACACAGACTCCTCAGTCTGCTCACGGACAGACCACAGGGCAGGGGCCAGGCAAGCACTCGACATGTGACTGTAGCTGAAGACTTCTGCATGACTCACCAGTCCTGGTGCCAGCCCCGACTCTCCAAGGCAGGGGACAGCAACCACATGGTTCACATCAAGAGGAAATTTTAAACCAACCCAACAGAGAAAACTTGTATTTCCCTAACAGGCAAGTGTGTGTGTTCTTTAGTGGTTAGGCCAGCATAAAGGAGACATCTGCTCTCCTATGTGGATCTCCTTGGTCCTGAGCAGCAGTGACATGATGAGCAGAAGGGCACATCTATGAAAGTAGCACTGACTTTTCCAGGTTCTGCTGAGATGCAGACAAGTGGCTTTTCTGAAAAGAGCCTCATGGTATGGCAACATGGTTGGGTTTCCATTTCACACTCTAAAGAACCACTGGGGATCAGAAATCACTTTGTTCTGCTAGAGAATTAGATTCCCAAGTAGACTCTCTTTTTCAAGAAGCAAGCCTGGCACCCAGGTCCTGAAGGGTTTCTTACCTTGGATCACTAAAAAGGCCTTCTGCACGAGCATTCCTGCCTCATTCTGAGCAAGGCAGCTGAAGTCCCCGTGAGATCCACCGCTAAGATTTGCAACCTGGAGAATCTGTCCAGCTGCCAAGATATGATACATCAGTCCTGTGACATTGGCCACTGGCTGGTCACCGTGGAACCAGGTAATATTGGGAGTAGGGTCGCCTTTGACAGGGCAGCCTAGAAGGAGAGGAGAAGAGAGGTAAGCCATGGATACAGCCAAAAAGGACACATTCCTGATGAGCTGCTTGACTATGTCCATGGATTTTGAGGCCATACATTCAGTGTTGCTTCCTTATGACATTCCCAAGCAAATAGGAGATATTTCTGTTCTCTGGGATACTGGGAAAGTGACTATTCATTCAACTCAAGGAAAAAATCCTAGGGAACATGAAGTACCTATTTTAAGCTATGTCCCTGTCATAATTAAAAAAAAATGAAGCAATTAAGATTTGCTCATTGAATGTGATTTCACAGATTAATTAGTTCCTATGCCATTTTTAAAAATTGTATGATTGCTTTACAATATTGTGTTGGCCTCTGCCATAAATCAGCCACAGGTATGCATATGTCCCCTCTCTCCTGAGCCCACCTCCCATCTCCCACCCCTTTAGGTTGTCACAGAGCACTGGGTTGAGCTCCCTGTGTCACAGAGCAAATGTTTTACACATGGTAATATGTTTCAATGCTCCTCTCTCCATTCATCCCACCCTCTCCTTCCCTCACTGTGTCCACAAGTCTGTTTTCTATGTCTGCATCTCCATTGCTGCCCTGCAAAAAGGTTCATGAGCACCATCTTTCTAGATTCTGTACATGTGTTAATATACAATATTTGTCTTTCTCTTTTTCACTTATTTCACTTTGTATAACAGGCTCTTATACTGAAAGAAGTCACTTCTTCAAATGTAATGTTTTTGGGAAAAAAACCCATGTATTAAATAGTGATAATTAAGAATCAAACTTTAATTGGTAACTGTCCAGTGTCTGCCTCCATTTTATGCTTTATGTGATTTTCATGCCCCAAATTTTCAACAGAGACTAGAAAAACAATTTTAAACACTGATCTCATTTCTCTGTAAGTCAAGAACTTTGGTCTTTTGACAGCTCTTCTGACAGCTAAGCCTGCACTGGACATGTACATTGTCATACTTATTACATAGTCATTTAACTTATTTTGTTACATTAAAATTCTGAAATATTAAACTGAGATATGCTGTCTATTTAGCAGCATAAAATTAGTAAAATAAACTGCAACTGTGAGAGAAACTCATTACCTCTAAATTTGTACTTGCTGAATTTGCTGTTGTGACTCCAGAAATTTAGCTTCCAGAGAAAAATTATTTGAAAATTTCAGAATGCAAGATAAATCATTCAAAATAAAGATACTAGAGGTTTTTTACTCAGTTCAGTTCAATCGCTCAGTTGTGTCCGGCTCTTTGCGACCCTATGGACTGCACAGTTCACTTCAAAAATATGTATTTGGTGCATAGTGTTCTGGGGACAGTTAAGTAAGTAATGACTATCTTCTCTTTTTCAAGGAGCTCTCAACTGGTATGGGATGCAAAAAAGCACACCAATAAAGCTGAGATGTAGGCAGAAGATGGGATCAGTGAGACATACAGATGGTCACCTGCATGGATGTGTGTGCTTATGGATCTGTATGGAGAATGGATCTCCTAACGTTGACTTGTGCTGTGTTCTGGGGGCAGCACTGTTAGGATTTTTATAAGATGGCAGCGTTATCACAGAAACGGTCTTTAAAGAGATGATCTAGCTTACTGCCAGAGGCCCAGAGATGTTAAGTAATGTTAAGAGACCATTCCAAGATCAAAGCCAGACCTTCTCTCTGACTCATTGCCTTCTGTTCTTTCCTCTATACCTACTACTTGTCTGGCGGGGCACCAACAATTTATTTGGTTGGCCAAAAAGTTTGTCTGAGTGTTTGGCCAACTCAGTACTTAGGCACTTTGATACCTCCTTTCCTTGTCTGCTTACTCCCTTTATTCCCTTGCCTTTTTACATTTTCACTGTGGTTGTGTAGGTTGAAGTAGCAGCAACAGACTGCTTCTGCAGAAGGGCCCTGGAAAAACAATGCTAAAATTGACCCTCAGAAGTTCAGCCTGGAATATCATTGCAGGACCGTTTTCCACTCCTCCCTATGTGGACTCACTCTGCAGTGTAATTTTGCAGGGCCCTCCCATGATGGGTGGACTATACTTCCCTTCTTTCTGACTTTAGTTTTGGCCATGTGACTACCCTGGCTGATAAAATGGCTACTAACAAACACTAGAAATGAAAAATCTGAAAAGGAAATTAAGACAGTTCCAGGATTTCCCTGGTGGTTCAGTGGTTAAGAATATGCCTGCCAATGCAGGGGACACAGGTTTAATCCCTGGTCTGAGAGGATTCCATGGGCTGCAGGGCAACTAATACCCTGCAACACAACTAAACTGAGCCCATGCTCCTAGAGCACATGCTCTGCAACAAGAGAAACCACAATGAGGAGCCTGCACGCTGCAACTAGAGAGTAGAGAGCAGCTAGAGAGTACTAGAGTACTCTAGAGAGTAGCTCCTGCTTGCCATAACCTAGAGAAAGCCCACGTGCAGCTACAAAGATGCAGAGCAGCCAAAATAATAAATAGCATTTAAAAAGAAAACAATTCCATTTATATGACTATCAAAAACAATAAAATACTTAAGAATAAACTAAACCAAGTAGGCAAAAGACCTGTACACTGAAAATTACAAAACATTGCTAAAATAAAGAAAAACATAAATGAAGGGATACAAGAGAGTGAAAACGTGACTCACACAAATGGAGAAAATACTTACAAATCAGATCTGATAAGAGATTAATATATAAAGATACAGAAAGAATTCCTACAACTCAACAAAAACCACTAACCAAATTTAAAAATAAGCAAAACACTTGAATAGACATTTTTCAAAGATAGGCAAATGTTAATAAGTATGTGAAAAGATGCTCAGCATCATTAATTGCTATAGAAACACAAATCAAAACCACAATGAGATACCAGTTTATGACCATTGCTGCTAAGTCGCTTCAGTCGTGTCCGACTCTGTGCAACCCCATAGATGGAAGCCCACCTGTCCCTGGGGATTCTCCAGGCAAGAACACTGGAGTGGGTTGCCATTTCCTTCTCCAATGCATGAAAGTGAAATGTGAAAGTGAAGTCGCTCAGTCGTGTCCGACTCTTAGCGACCCCATGGACTACAGCCTACCAGGCTCCTCCATCCATGGGATTTTCCAGGCAAGAGTACTGGAGTAGGGTGCCATTGCCTTCTCTGTTACGACCATTAGGATGGCTATTATTTAAAAATGAGAAAAAAAAACATTAACTAGAATTGATGAAGATGTGGGAAAATTATAATGCTTATGTTTTGCTGGTGGAAATGTAAAATGGTGCAGCCACTGTGGAAGACAGTATCAAAACTCCTAAAAAAAAATTAGAATTACTCAGCAGTTATTCTACTTCTCTACTCATCTCACACGCTAGTAAAGTAATGTTCAAAATTCTCCAAGCCAGGCTTTGGCAATACATGAACCATGAACTTCCAGCTGTTCAAACTGGTTTTAGAAAAGGCAGAGGAACCAGAGATCAAATTGCCAACATCTTCTGGATCATGGAAAAAGCAAGAGAGTTCCAGAAAAATATCTATTTCTGCTTTATTGAGTATGCCAAAGCCTTTGACTGTGTGGATCGCAATAAACTGTGGAAAATTCTGAAAGAGAAGGGAATACCAGACCACCTGACCTGCCTCTTGAGAAACCTGTATGCACGTCAGGAAGCAACAGTTAGAACTGGACATGGAACAACGGACTGGTTCCCAATAGGAAAAGGAGTACGTCAAGGCTGTATATTGTTACCCTGCTTATTTAACTTCTCTGCAGAGTTCATCATGAGAAACGCTGGGCTGGAAGAAACACAAGCTGGAATCAAGATTGCCAGGAGAAATATCAATAACCTCAGATAGGCAGATGACACCACCCTTATGGCAGAAAGTAAAGAAGAACTAAAGAGGCTCTTGATGTAAGTGAAAGAGGAGAATGAAAAAGTTGGCTTAAAGCTCACCATGCACTGGGATGACCCAAAGGGATGGTATGAGGAAGGAGGTAGGAGTGGGGTTCAAGATGGGGAACACGTGTACAACCATGGCAAATTCATGTTGATGTATGGAAAAATCAATACAATATTGTAAAGTAATTAACCTCCAATTAAAATAAATAAATTTATATTAAACAAAAAAAAGCTCAACATTCAGAAAACTAAGATCACAGCATCTGGTCCCATCACTTCATGGCAAATAGATGGGGAAACAGTGGAAACAGTGACTGACTTTATTTTTTTGGGCTCCAAAATCACTGCAGATGATGACTGCAGCCATGAAATTAAAAGACATTTACTCCTTGGAGGGAAAGTTATGACCAACCTAGATAGTGTATTAAAAAGCAGAGACATTACTTTGTCAACAAAGGTCCGTCTAGTCAAGGCTATGGTTTTTCCAGTGGTCATGTATGGATGTGAGAGTTGGACTATAAAGAAAGCTGAGTGCCGAAGAATTGATGCTTTTGAACTGTGGTGTTGGAGAAGACTCTTGAGAGTCCCTTGGAGTGCAAGGACATCCAACTAGTCCATCCTAAAGGAGATCAGCCCTGGGTGTTCATTGGAAGGACTGATGTTGAGGCTGAAACTCCAATACTTTGGCCACCTGATGTGGAGAGTTGACTCATTTGAAAAGACTCTGATGCTGGGAGGGATTGGGGGCAGGAGGAGAAGGGGACGACAGAGGATGAGATGGTTGGATGGCATCACCGACTCAATGGACCCTTTTGGGTAGACTGGCAGTTGGTGATGGACAGGGAGGCCTGGCGTGCTGCGGTTCATGGGGTTGCAAAGAGTCAGACACGACTGAGCAACTGAACTGAACTATTCTACTTCTGGCTATATATCCAAAAGATTTGAAAGCAGGACTTGAATAGATATTTGTACACCAATGTCCACGGCAGCATTGTTCATGATAGCCAAATGGTGAAAACGACTCAGAGGGCCATCAACAGATGGTTGGATAGGCAAATGTGATAAATATATATGATGAATATTATTCAGCCTTAAAAGGGAATAAAATTCTGATACATGTGACAACATGGATTAAACTTGAAAACATTAAGTACAGGAAGTCAGACAACATAGGATAAATATTGTATGACTCCCCTTATATGAGATACCTAGAGTAGCCAAATTTGTAGAAACAGAAAGTGAATAGTAATTACCAGGGGCTGGAGGAAGGAGGCAATGGAGTATTATTATTTGATGGTTTGGATTTCCGTTTAAGATGATGAATAAGTTCTGGAGATGGATAGTGTGAGGTTGTGCAACAGTAGGAATGTAATTAATGCCACTGAATTGTACACTTAAAAATGGTTAAAATTGTAAATTGTATGTTATGTGTATTTTCCCATAATAAAATAACTGAGGTGGCAGATGTGCTGGGTTTCAATGTGCCAGTTTCAACCCTAGACCTTGAGAAACCTGGTGAGTTTTTGCTTGTGTTCTTGTGCCTTTGCCGTCACTGTAGAAGAACATGCCTGGACGAGCCTGATGGTCCCAAGGGCAAGATGAGAAAAATGTGGAGAAGAGCCAAGTCAGTCCAGCCAAACCCAGTTAGATCAGCTGAACTAAGGAAGATCAGTAAGAATAAGTGACTATTATTTTAAGCCATTGTATCTTGGGGGTTTATATAATGCATCTTCAGGGGTGGGGTGAGGTAACTGATACATTTAGGGAATAGGGGCTTCCAGATCACCTGTGGATCCAAGGCATCCAGAAGGATGGAGTTGCTACCTGTGTGCTGACCCAGCTCTCACCTGACCTGGATCACATCTCAGAGGAGCAGGCTCCCCACATGCTTCTGAGGGCATCTAGGCTTCTATATGCCATGAGGTTCATGGTGGTATCACTGTACTGTTACGATATGAGGGTGCGAATGGCCTTGGGGAGAGGTGCATAGAGATCAAGCCATTGGGGACCTCTAGGGACCCAGCAGCACCCACTCCCTCCAGTCCCAAATGTCGTCTGGAGTCAGACGTTGGTTTAATTTTCTAATAAAAGGCAGGGAAGCTGTATGTTTGTTTAGGCATATAGCATGATTTCAAAACTGAAGTTTGAAACAAGTACAGCTTCTTTGACTTTCAGATCTACAGATCTATGTCTTCCTATCCCATTTGCTTTAAAAAAGAAAAGGTGCCATATGCTGCTGAGATGCTGGCTGCAATAATTGTTTTATTTGGTTGTTGTGGACAGAGTACCATGAGGCTGACTAGATTCCAAATCGAAAAATAAGAACCTTGTTCTTCCCAAGGAAACAGGAGATATTTGGCCAGGGAATCTCTCAATTTAGCTTTAATCTTCATTTTTCCAACTCCATTAGGATTAGTTTTCTGAGAGACCATTTAGGCAGGGAAAGGAGTGATAGCAGCCACAGGCTGTTTTCTATGGCTGATAAAGTTACTTATCCAGGAGCCAGAAATCTTAGTCAGCTAAGTGGTACATTTCATACCATTCATACTGTTCATGGGATTCTCACGGCAAGAATACTGAAGTGGTTTGCCATTCCCTTCTCCAGTGGACCACATTCTGTCATTCCACATTTTGAACAGTATGAAAAGGCAAAATGATAGGATACTGAAAGGGGAACTCCCCGGGTTGGTAGGTGCCCAATATGCTACTGGAGATCAGTGGAGAAATAATGCCAGAAAGAATGAAGGGATGGAGCCAAAGCAAAAACAATACCCAGTTGTGGGTGTGACTGGTGATAGAAGCAAGGTCCAATGCTGTAAAGAGCAATATTGCATAGGAACCTGGAATGTCAGGTCCATGAATCAAGGCAAATTGGAAGTGGTCAAACAGGAGATGGCAAGAGTGAATGTTGACATTCTAGGAATCAGCAAACTAAAATGGACTGGAATGGGTGAATTTAACTCAGATGACCATCATATCTACTACTGTGGGCAGGAATCCCTTAGAAGAAATGAAGTAGCCATCATGGTCAACAAAAGAGTCTGAAATGCAGTACTTGTATGCAATCTCAAAAACAACAGAATGATCTCTGTTTGTTTCCAAGGCAAACCATTCAACATCACAGTAATCCAAGCCTATGCCCCAACCAGTAAAGCTGAAGTAGCTGAAGTTGAACGGTTCTATGAAGACCTACAAGACCTTTTAGAACTAACACCCCAAAAAGAAGTCCTTTTCATTACAGGGGACTGGAATTCAAAAGTAGGAAGTCAAGAAACACCTGGCTGCTGCTGTTGCTGCTAAGTTGCTTTAGTCGTGTCCGACTCTGTGCGACCCCACAGACAGCAGCCCACCAGGCTCCGCCATCCCTGGGATTCTCCAGGCAAGGACACTGGAGTGGGTTGCCATTTCCTTCTCCAATGCATGAAAGTGAAAAGTGAAAGTGAAGTCGCTCAGTTGTGTCCGACTCTAGCGACCCCATGGACTGCAGCCTACCAGGCTCCTCTGTCCATGGGATTTTCCAGGCAAAAGTACTGGAGTGGGGTGCCATTGCCTCCTCTGGAAACACCTGGAGTAACAGGCAAATTTGGCCTTGGAGTACAGAATGAAGCAGGGCAAAGGCTAATAGAGTTTTGCCAAGAGAACGCACTGGTCATAGCAAACACTCTCTTCCAACAACACAAGAGAAGACTCTACACATGGACATCATCAGATGGTCAACACCAAAATCAGATTGATTATATTCTTTGCAGCCAAAGATGGAGAAGCTCAGGACTCTCTCTCCCGCGTGCGTGTGCTCTTCTCTCTCTCTCTCTTACTCTCCTGCTATCTTCTAAATAAAATAGAGCTGTAACACTGATTTGCCTAAGAGCTGTAGCACGGTTTGTCCAAGACCTGAGAGCTGTGACGTGCTGAGGGCTTTAATGTCCGTTGCTCCAAATCTTTGTTGTGATGAGACAAAGAACCGAGGAACATACACTCGCGTGACATTTATGGTGCCGTGGCTCGGGTTTAACCTGGCTGAAACAACCTCTATGTGGAAGAGGCCAAGCACAATAGGAGCCCAACTCAGCGAAGCTCCCGTGCTAGAAGTGGAAGGTGAAGAAACCCAGCGCGGGGGAAGGCCCATCGTGCTGGAAACTGGGACAACGAAAACCGAACTCAGCAGAAAGCTCACGTGGCCCAGTCTCAGATTCCAGAAGACCTCCAGTTAAGGTCAACCAGCTACAACATGCAGTGCCAGTTCAACAAAGATATAAAACTACAGCTGACCACAAAAAATATCACATACCCTTGGACACCGCTATAAGGACTCTGAGGACTGAGACAAACAAGAGGGGGAGGCCCAATACCCCTTGCCACCCCAGTTCAGCAGGAAGTAGCCAGAAAGACCTTGACACCCCTATTCCCAAAGAATTGGGCCTCCCATCTCTTGAGGGGGGAATGTTAGGTAGGTAGAATAGGGAAAAGGAGTCCAAAATGGCAGTGGCTAAAAGACAAGGAAGGTCCGAGGACCAGAGTGAAGACTTCAGGCAGAACAAACAGAACAAACAGCACTCCTGGCTAAGCCCAATTTGCATAGGGCAGGCCCAGGTGGAGGAAAAAACATAAAAGGAGGAGCCAAAGCGCTTTCTCTCGGACTCTCTCTCCCGCATGCGTGCGCTCTTTTCTCTCTCTCTCTTTCTCTCTCTCTCTCTCTCTCTCTCTCTCTCCTGCTATCTTCTAAATAAAATAGAGCTGTAACACTGAAAAAAAAGAAAAAAAAAAAAGATGGAGAAGCTCTATACAGTCAACAAAAACAAGACCAGGAGCTGACTGTGGCTCAGATCATGAACTCCTTATTGCCAAATTCAGACTTAAATTGAAGAAAGTAGGGAAAACCACTAGACCATTCAGGTATGACCTAAATAAAATCCCTTATGATTATACAGTGGAAGTAAGAAATAGATTTAAGGGACTAGATCTGATAGACAGAGTGCCTGATGAACTATGGAGGAGGTTTGTGACATTGTACAGGAGACAGGGATCAAGACCATCCTCATGGAAAAGAAATGCAAAAAAGAAAAATGGCTGGCTGAGGAGGCCTTGTAAATAGCTCTGAAAAGAGGAGAAGGGAAAAGCAAAGGAGAAAAGGAAATATATTTCCATTTGAATGCAGAGTTCCAAAGAATAGCAAGGAGAGATAACAAAGCCTTCCTCAGCGATCAATGCAAAGAAATAGAGGAAAACAACAGAATGGGAAAGACTAGAGATCTCTTCAAGAAAATTAGAGATACCAAGGGAACATTTCATGCAAAGATGGGCTCAATAAAGGACAGAAATGGTATGGACCTAACAGAAGCAGAAGATATTAAGAAGAGGTGCCAAGAATACACAGAAGAACTGTACAAAAAAGATCTTCACGACCCAGATAATCATGATGGTGTGATCACTGACCTAGAGCCAGACATCCTGGAACGTGAAATCAAGTGGGACTTAGGAAGCACCACTATGAACAAAGCTAGTCGAGGTGATGGAATTCCAGTTGAGCTATTTCAAATCCTGGAAGATGATGCTGTGAAAGTGCTGCACTCAATATGCCAGCAAATTTGGAAAACTCAGCAGTGGCCACAGGACTGGAAAAGGTCAGTTTTCATTCCAATCCCAAAGAAAGGCAATGCCAAAGAATGCTTAAACGACTGCACAATTGCACTCATCTCACACACTAGTAAAGTAATGCTCAAAATTCTCCAAGCCAGGCTTCAGCAGTATGTGAACCGTGAACTTCCTGATGTTCAAGCTGGTTTTAGAAAAGGCAGAAGAACCAGAGATCAAATTGCCAATATCCGTTGGGTCAATGAAAAAGCAAAAGAGTTCCAGAAAAACATCTATTTCTGCTTTATTGAGTATGCCAAAGCCTTTGACTGTGTGGATCACAATAAACTGTGGAAAATTCTGAAAGAGATGGGCATACCAGACCACCTGACCTGCCTCTTGAGAAATCTATATGCAGGTCAGGAAGCAACAGTTAGAACTGGACATGGAACAACAGACTGGTTCCAAATAGGAAAAGGAGTACGTTAAGACTGTATATGGTCACCCTGCTTATTTAACTTCTGTGCAGAGTACATCATGAGAAACGCTGGGCTGGAAGAAACACAAGCTGGAATCAATATTGCTGGGAGAAATATCAATCACCTCAGATATGCAGATGACACCACCCTTATGGCAGAAAGTGAAGAGGAACTAAAAATCCTCTTGATGAAAGTGAAAGTGGAGAGTGAAAAAGTTGGCTTAAAGCTCAACATTCAGAAAACTAAGATCACGGCACCTGGTCCCATCACTTCATGGGAAATAGATGGGGAAACAGTGTCACACTTTACTTTGGGGCTCCAAAATTACTGCAGATGGTGACTGCAGCCATGAAATTAAAAGACGCTTACTCCTTGGAAGGAAAGGACCAACCTAGATAGCATATTGAAAAGCAGAGATATTACTTTGCCAACAAAGGTCCGTCTACTCAAGGCTATGGTTTTTCCAGTGGTCATGTATGGATGTGAGAGTTGGACTGTCAAGAAAGCTGAGTGCCGAAGAAGTGATGGCTTTGAACTGTGGTGTTGGAGAAGACGCTTGAGAGTCCCTTGGACTGCAAGGAGATCCAACCATTCCATCCTAAAGGAGATCAGTCCTGGGTTTCATTGGAAGGACTGATGCTAAAGCTGAAAGTCCAGTACTTTGTCTACCTCATGCGAAGAGCTGACTCACTGGAAAAGACCCCGATGGTGGGAGGGATTGGGGGCAGGAGGAGAAGGGGACGACAGAGGATGAGATGGCTGGATGGGATCACCGACTCGATGAACATGAGTTTGAGTGAACTCCGGGAGTTGGTGATGGACAGGGAGGCCTGGCGTGATGCAATTCATGGGGTCACAAAGAGTGGGTCACGACTGAGAGACTGAACTGAAGTGGTACATTTGCATAACAATTACATTTAAAATCATTTTTGTTTCCTGGAATCAGAGGTTAGACTGTACAGCCAGGCTATCTCTCTTAACCCATCAGGGTCCTGCATGTTGGACCCATTTCTAGGGCCTTCAGCTTGGTACTCCTAGTGAGCATGAGGGCTGCCATGGATGTGGAGTTTTTGAAACTGAACGTGAGAAAGATTCTTGAGGAGCAGTGACTAAGACATTCAGTATTTGAGAAGCTACATTCACAGTAATGCCTCTCACTCTGAAATCTATCAGGGTGAAGATCTGTTTTGTAGGAAGTTTTGAAAGCATAGATATATGACTCTCAAAAGAGAACTCTAGATTTTGGTAAGGTTCTCTGGTTTCTGTTTTCCAATCTATAAATGAGAGCTTTTGATTTAATCCATACTTTTCAAATTGATGTTCCTTGGGGCCCTAAGGTTTTGCAGAGGTACTGGGGAGGGGGAGAGGGTTGGGGAAATTTGATAGGTAATCTGGATTCTCTAGATGGGGTTTTGGGGCCTTTATCCTCATTTCAATTACAGCAGAATTAATATATTGGACTTCTGCATAAGAAGATTCTTTTATTGGTAACCAGTGAGTTAGAGAATTTTAAGGTGCTTTTAGGTTCTCAACATCATCTCAAACTCATTGTTCTCACTCCTCTTCTCAGATATACCAGTGTAAAGGGCAAAGAATTGTTTAGATCAATATGTAGTAAAATTGAACTATGCTGATGAAAGGCTCCTGGAAGGGAAGTTATACATGGAGATTATTGAGGATTAAGAAAAATGGAGATCATGGATACTAGAAGAGGAGTGCAGTCTAGAAGATACAGTATGAGCAAGGGTACAAAGATGAAAGAACTGGCGATATGTCTTAGAGAAAAAACTAAGTTGACTTGATTGGAACATGGCGGGCAAAGCTGATGCTGGCATGGTGGTAACAGTTGCAATAGAGAGGATCTTAAAGGACAACATATGGCCTTTTGGGAACCCCTGCAGGTTTCTGAAGAGAGGGGTGATCTAGGCTGGCTTTAGAGGAATCACTAAGGTGGCTGTTTCTAAGATGTACTGGCTTGAGAGAAAGAATACAGGATATGAGACATACAAGAAATGAGACATATCTGCAAACGTAGCTCTGACAGGATGTGGGTAGAAGTGGGTGGAGACAAAGAAGAGAAGCAGAAGAGACTGTAACACTAGTGGCATTGTTAACAGAAGCAAGTAAATCAGGAAAAGAAGCTATTCCTTATTTCCCCCCCAGTGATGCATACATTCAGTTTTAAGCATATTGACTTTAAAGGTTGTGACAGAATCAAAGGATGGAAAAATCCATTGATATGATTAAAATGGAAGTTAGCAGTAAAAGCTGAAGACATATTTTGGGAACCATTCTCATAGATGTGTGGAAGAAGTCTTCAGTGAAAAGAGGCCAGGTCTCAGGGGAAGACAGGGGAAGAGCTCTAATGTTCATCGATTGAAGAAGGGAGAGGAGGCATTAAAGGGGTCTATGAGATAGGAGAAAAATTGAGACCATGTGATGTCATGGGAATCCAGAAAGGAAAGGGATTAAAGAAACAAATTACTAGCAAATAACTGAGTTATACAAGAGTTTGTGGAATGAATGAGTGATTTCATTTATTCTAAAATGAAAATGACAAACGAAACATATTCTTTCCACAACCAGTCTCTGAGTCCAGGTAACAAAAAGATAAACTTCATTCCAACTCATGTTTTAATAATGATCAGGAATTCCAAGTTAGTGCAATTGGAAACAAAAGTGCTCTGCAAAGTCAAAACATACCATTCATTACTAAGTACACATATTTTTTAAAGACAGAATTTACCTCTGGGCCTTGAATCTTTAGAAGTATACCATATATGGAATTTAGAAAGATGGTAACAATAACCCTGTATATGAGACAGCAAAAGAGACATTGATGTACAGAACAGTCTTTTGGACTCTGTGGGAGAGGGAGAGGGTGGGATGATTTGGGAGAATGGCATTGAAATATGTATAATATCATATATGAAACGAGTCGCCAATCCAGGTTTGACGCACGATACTGGATGCTTGGGGCTGGTGCACTGGGATGACCCAGAGGGATGGTATGGGGAGGGAGGAGGGAGGAGGGTTCAGGATGGGGAACACATGTATACCTGTGGCAGATTCATTTTGATATATGGCAAAACCAATACAATATTGTAAAGTTAAATAAAATAAAATAAAAAAAGAAGTATACCAACAACTGTGTTATTAGGAAGATAAAGGATTAAAGAAGAGGGTGAATGAGAATGCTTAAAATGTTGCAAAACAGGAATGGGATAGATCTTGGCCAGAAAACTCTCAAAACAAGGGACTGACTAGGGATTGTAGCATCCAAAAAATGGTGAATAACATGGTTGGACTATCTTAAAACTTAAACAACAATAAAATACGAAAAACAACAACTCTTGTAAAGCACTGAAGAGTAATCAAAAGCAGTGGCAGAAACAGAAGAGGAGTCTGTCCTAGAAACCCAGGAACTGCAACAGGAGTGATTTGCTATCTAATGGCTTTTTTGCTGAGGAAATTCCTCAAACCCCATAAGACTGAGGTTGCTGGAAAATGTATAGCTTTATTGTCTTGAGATGTCAGAGGATAGTGTCTGGGGGCTGTTAGAATAGCTGGAAAGTTAAGCAGTAAAATCCTTCAAGATAAACCTTAAAATTTGCATAAATCCTGTCCAAATTCTTTTTAGCAGACCCCAGAGGATCCCAGCAAGAGGGCAGCAGCTATAAGCTGACATCAGAGAGGAGAATTCAGTTCCCACTGCAGGGAAGACAGAGGTTGAGTCCAGCCAATTTAACTGCCTTTTAGAACAAAACCAAACACTCTTCAGAAGAATATAACAGAATCCAAAGTCTTTCTGGTATATCATCTATAATTTTCATTTTACAACTAAAAACCACTAGGTGAGATAAAAATGTAACCCATACTCAAGAAAAATAGCAGTCAAGAGAAACCAATCCTGAGATGATGCAAGCATTGAAATGAGTGGAGAGTGACTTTAAAGCCACAATTATAAATACGCTTAAGGACTTAGAGGAAAGTCTGCTCATAATAATGAAAAGATGGAATAACTCAGTAAAGAAGTAGACACTATGAAAACTAATTCTAGAGCTGAAACAGAAAAATGAAATGATATTTCATCTGATGGGCCTAACAGGAAATTGGAGATGGCAGGAGAAAGTGTCAATGAACATGAAGGTAGTTCAGCTGAAATTATCCAACATGAAGAACAGAGGGAAAAAAGATAGAAGGGAAAAAAAAAAACAAAAACAGAGCTCCACTGACCTGTGGGAAAAGAAGTCTAGTATATGTGTAACTGAAGCCCAATAAAGAAAGAAAAAAATGAGACAAATGTATTAGAGGAAAGAATAACAAACCTCCCAAACTTAGAGACCCATAAAGTTTCAATAAGGTTAACAAACCACCTAGAAACATAATACTCAAAGTGATGAAATTAGTATATTAAAAAAAATCTTGAAAGCATGATGGAATAATAAGAACTGGGTTTATTCTCTTGCCATAAACACCTAGAAAACTGACAAAAATGTGTATGAAGCTACTTTTTTGGACATTAGGTAACAGATAGTAGTTGGCTGTAATTCCTGAAAGAAAAGAAATAGATTAGTGAACCCGATGAATTCCCTGCCTTCCTGCTTGGAGGGACATGCTGAGCTGCAGGGTAGGGAGGAGGTAATCATTTCCTAGGGTTGCCAGAACAAAGTATCACAGACTAGTAGACTTAAATGACACAATTTTATTGTCTCACAGTTCTGGAGTCTAGAAGTTTGAGATCAAAATGTCAGCAGTGTCAGTTCCTTCTGAGGGCTGTGAGGGGGTAGTCTGTTCTGTCTCTTTTAGCTTCTGGTGGTTTCCTGGCAATCTTTGGTCTCCCTTGGCTTGTAGATACGTCACTCCAATCTCTTCATTCATGTGTGCATGGATTTCTCCCTTGAGTGCATGCCTGTCTCTGTGTACAATTTTTCTCCTCTTTATAATGACACCAGTCAAATTAGATTAGGGCCTATCCTAATGACAACATTTTAACTTGATCATCTGCCCAGACTCTATTTCCAAATAAGGTCACATTCATAGGTACTGAGGATTAGAGATTTCAGCAACTTTTGAGGGGCTACAATTCAACCCATATCGAAGGACTATCCCAGGTAGAGCATGACAATCTGGACTAAGGAATGAGACAAAAAACAGAGTTCAGTGAGGTTGAGGCATCTGGAAGTTGAGCAGAATTCTGGAAATAAGAGTGTTACGTAGAAAAAGAGCTCCAGAAATATACATAAATTCCTTTTGAGTCTTTGCCCAAATAAAGATGTATGCACCTATAGAGTGAAACTCTACACTGACCAAAGATCAACCAGGGAGCTGTGAATTTACCATTTCCCAAAGCTCCAGAAGGGCTAGACGGGCTTTAAGTTCTGACCAGCCAGAGTGCAATCCTTATTCACCATGAGAGAACTCAATAGAGACCCTAGAAGAGCCCCAGGGTAAAGCCTACTATTGACTAGCTCTTAATCAAACTTCAGAACAAACTTCAAAAAGATCAGATTAAACTTTGAATAACTTAACTGCTTGAGAGAAGAAAATCCAACAATTGCTAGAATACAACAAAATCTAAACACTTGGTATAAAATTTACATTGTGTAGCTTTCAATCAAATATTACTTGATAAGTCAAGAAGCAGGAAAATGTGACCCATAATCAAGATAAAAATCATTCAGTGGGAACAGATCTAGAAACAACAGGGATGATGAAATTAGTAGACAAAGATATTAAAGCAGGGTATTAAAAATAAATATTTAAAGGAAAATATATACATAGTAAGAAAATGGACGTTTTAGAAAGAATCAAATATACTTCTAGAAATGAAGCATATTTTATAAAATGAAAAATTCACTAGTCAGGATTAGAAGATTAAATATTATGGAAGAAAGATTTGTGATAATTGAAGATGTAGTAATAGAAATTAGCCAGAATGAAGCAAAGAGAGAAAAAAGACTGAAAAAAAATCAAGTGGTCAAACATATATTAGTCAAGGATGTGGTTATACAGGTATATCTGCTAAAATTGTATGGCTAAAATTTGTGCATTTTAATAAATGTAAATTTTGCCTAAAAGAAAATGAGTACATATGGGGGTGGTGCAAAGTTCATGGAAGTAAAAACAAAACAGGAATGGCAGGATATTGTTTGTTGGAGCTGGGTGATAAGTGTGTGGGGTTCATTATGCTGCTCTGTTTACTTTGTATATATATGAAATTACCCATAAAAAAGAGAAAAAAACATGAAATTATTGATCATCAGAAATGGCTCAGTGTTCAAAAATATTGCTTTTCATATATTCACACCTACAGTCAATTAATCTTCGACGAAGGAGGCAAGAATATATAATGGAGGAAAGACAGTCTCTTGATGAAGTGGTGTTGGGAAAGCAGGACAGCCACATGTAGATCAGTGAAGTCAGAACACCCCCACACCCTACACAAAAATAAACTCAAAATGGCTTCAAGACTCAAACATTAGATGTGATCGCATAAAACTCCTGGAAGAGAAAATAGGCAAAACATTCTCTGACATAAATCACACAAATGTTTTCTTACATCAGTCTCCCAAGGCAACAGAAATAAAAACAAAAATAAACAAATGAGACCTAGTAAACTTAGAAGCTCTTGCACAGCAAAGGAAATGATAAAAGATAATGAAAAGCCAAGCTACAGGAGAAAATATTTGCAAATGATGTAACTGACATAGGTTTAATTTCTAAAATACATAAATAGCTCATACAACTCAACAACAAAAACCAAAAACCTAATCCAAAAATGGGCAGAAGCCCTAAATAGACATTTCTCCAAAGAAGACATATAGATGGCCAATAGGCACTTGAAAAGATGCTCAACATCGCTAAATATTAGAGAAATGCAAATCAAAACTACAATGAGGTTTTACACTAGTCAGAATGACCATCATTAAAAAGTCTACAAAAAGTTACAAATGCTGGAGAGAAGGGAACCCTCCTATTCTGTTGGTGTGCAGCCACTGTGGAAAACAGTATGGAGGTTCCTCAGAAAACTAAAAATAGAATTACCATATGATCTAGCAATCCCACTCCTGGGCCTATATCTGGACAAAACTATAATTCAAATAGATACATGCACCCCAATGTTCATAGAAACACTATTCCTGATAGATAAGACATGGAAAAAACCTAAATGTCCATTGACAGATGAATGGATAAAGAATACGTGGTACATATATACAATGGACTCAGCCATAAAAATGAATGAAATGATGTCATTTGAAACAACATGGATGGACCTAGAGATTATCATACCAAGTGAAGTAAGTCAGAAGGAGAAAGAATTTCTATAGGATGTCGCTTATATGTGGAATCTAAAATCAATATAAATGAACCTATCTATGAAACAGAAACGTGGACAGAGAACACACTGGTGGTTGCTATGAGGAACAGATGGAGGGGGAGGTTGGGGTTAGCCGACATCAGCTTATAGGATGGATAAATAACAAGATCCTACTGTACAGGACAAGAACTAAATTCAACATCCTATGATAAACCATAGTGAAAAAGAATGTGTGTGTGTGTGTGTGTGTGTATAATTGAATCACTTTGCTGTACAGCATTAACACACACTATAAGTCAACTATACTTATGTACAAAAGAAAACCTTCCTGCTAGTAGTTTCATTCATTCCTTCATTCATTTACCTCCCTTGAAGTCAGAGATCACTTTCCCCGTGCTTGTGTCACACTTGACTGCAACAACTTCAGTGTGGTTGCCTTCTATGGCAGAAATGGCTAGTTATCCCCTCATATCTGCCCTTTCCTCCTTTGTAAATGAACCCCTGGTTTCTAGGTAGGGCCATAGCTGCATGGAAGAAAGACATTTCCCACCACCCCTGAATTAAAATGTGGGCCATGTGATTCCATTCAGTGACATGAGAAGGAAAGTGATATGCACACCTTCTGGAACATGGCTGTCAAAGAAAAGACCTGCCTTTCTTACCCCTTCCTCCATCCTGCTGTTGACAGCATGTACGTGGAGTGAACTGGCTGGCTTAGGTCAGTGAAGGCAACATTCCAGGATGGTAGAGCAACAGGATTTAAAATGATTTTTATTTTGGCCTGGGTCGCTAGGTGACATGGTAACTTACCACACAATGCCTGGGAACTTCTATGTGAGATAGGATTCTATTCCTCTCTTGTTCTCTTTGTACTGTATCAGCTGGATCTTTGCTGTAGGTTGCTAAATGTATATCCTAATTACGACAGTCCTAAATATTCTTCCCTTGTTGAGGCAGTCTCCATCTGCTAGATAGGGTGCTCTATTTCCCTTCACATCTGGACACTGACCACAGAGACTGTGTGTAACTACTCCTCTTGGATTGAAAATGCTCTTAGGAAAGTCTACTTTCATTAGGAAAGGGAAAGTAAAGACCAAAATAAACTAATTATAACTAAAGTGAATGACTCATATTGCAGGTCACCTGTCTTTTCCATCACATATCTGTCTTTCAATGCTTTTAACCAAACACATAACTCCTTAAAAACTTCCTTTGTACTCAGGGTCGGTATCCCCTCAGCACACATGGAGTGCAGGCCCCTGTGCTTTTATGTACACATTTATGTGCTTGTCTCTGTGTGTACACAGTGGTCTCTGAGGTTTGCCAGCAGCAAGAGTCAAAGGAAGGAATCTCACATGAATTCCCACTGTGTATGTTCCCAGTGAGTAATTATCCATGTTTCACGGCTAATGAGAAAACCTGGCTTGTCACAGGGGTTCCTTTCTGTCACGGACATTTCTCATTTGTTAAAGTAAGAGGAGTATCCATCATTCTGTGAAAGTGAGCAATCTCTCTGGGTGACATCTGCAAGGACACCGAAGATGGTGTACAACTGCACTCCCCACCTCCAGAGAGGCTCGATCAGGAGCCCTGCCTCCTCCCCTTTGGCTGTCATGGGCACATTAACAGCATCTTCCACAGGGGCTGGCATCTCTTCTTCTGTTTCCCTCCCAGCTACATGAACACTGACCATTTCCATCCTCCCAACCTCAGTGTCCAGCCCAGGAAATGGTCCATCCCCAGGGAAGGACAGTGCTCGCTCTCTGCAGACCTCAGTTCATACAGGTCTTGGGTTGGGTAGGTGGCTGAGGAGGAAGCAGTGCTTGGGAATGCTGCCTGGATCCTGAGAGTTCTGGCAACAGGAATCCCCTATCAATCCTTCTTAACCAGTGAAAGAGAATACCGTGTTCAGGCCTCCATTCCTGAGCCTGCTGCGGGTCCATGCTGAGCCAGAGCCCGGTGGGATTCACATATGTGTGAGGGTTTTCCTCCTAGCTTCACCTACTTTTCTTTTTTTTCCCCAACCACATTAATAGGAGAGGGATAAAAGTTTAGAATGGGGGAGATGTGTGCAATAAGAAATCAAATTATATATGAAATTGTATCAGCTGGGAGTCAGTGTAGCTGTCAGCTGCCATGCATTGATATCCCCGATTAAGTCAAATTGACCTCACTGACTTTCCTCACCATTGTCTCCTATTTCACAAGAGTTTCTGGAACTAAAATAGCCTCGCTCAGGAAAACAGCTTGAGTTCAACAGGTGAGGGAAACAGCGGGGATGGAAAACCAGGAGGCCTGGTGGCCCCTGACCTCAGCCTCCTTGCACCCTCTGTGAAAGAGGCTGGCTCACCTTACAGGAGGTGGGACAGGGCTGCCTTTGAGTCTCCTGTCTAGAAAGAAGCTCTGAACTCATGATGGTCATCACTCACTGGACCTTTCTGTGGAAGGGCTGAAAATCAACAGGATTTCTGGTCTGCAAGCAGCTTGATTTGTGGACCTCCGTGTAGGATAGCTCAAGCCGACCCAGGCCTTCATTAGCTGCCTGTCACTTATGTGAGTTACACATCCGGAGTTTATTTTCATGAGTTCTTAGCCCTAATGAGCAGAAGGCAAGAGTTCAGGCTTGCATATTCTCCCGCCTCTTCTCCCCGCACAGCCAAACAGCTCAGAAAAAGGCAGCTGAGCTTGACGCACTGATTATACAGAAGATGTAAATGGACTGAGAGAGGTTTCCAAGGAAGAATGGCTGGAAAATGGGGCTATACCACCTAAAGGAGGAGGAGAGGGAAGCAGTGCTCTAGGAATTTTCATTTACTGGATTGCCATCTAAAGGAGAAGAAAGCTGTGGCAGATTAGGACATGCTGTGTAAAAATATTAGAGACGTGGCATTACGACTTCACAGGCTGGCTCCGCCTGTCAGCATTTCCATAATAATCCTGTAGTTTTTCACCGAGTTAAAACTTTAACTATAGAAATGATGTGTGCTGGGATGAAACTTGGCACGTGGTGGAGCCAGTCTGGGAGTCCTTTCCTTAATCTAATTTTGCACTACTGGAAAACGCTCACTCAGCCATTTACCACCGATGGCGGATCTCCATTCTGTGCGTGGTATGGGGGGGGTGGGGTGGGCCTCACTGCATTTCCTGGCTCTCTCTCCTTTCAGGTGTGGTATCCCCACTGGGTGACAGAGCTGGTCTCTGAAGCAGCTCCCACTGAATGAATGGGAGTGGGCAGCAGGCTGAGACATAATTAATTCACATTGCAAAAAAGCTCCCTTCCTTACTCCCCATTTGTCAGCTGGACCCCAGAAGGCTGTAGGAGAAGACAAGCGACTTCAATTTTCATTCTGATTTCTAGGACCTCCCATTAAGCTGGTCAAGTAACCAGGCCAAGACTGTTCCCATGTACATTTGCCCAAAGAAAACGAACATTAAAACATTCCTGGAAAAAAGGAAAAATACAAGCCCATTTTCCATTCCCCAAATATCTTTTTTACCCTTAGGGCAAGCTTTGGGTTTCCATTGGCAGGGGGCATGCTAATGTCTACATGGTCCCTGGGCATCTGGTAGAAGAACCTATTATATGTCTCAGCGTGAAAAGCAGCACCATCCAGATTAATGACTTGAGGAAGGCCCTGCCTTCTCCAAAACGATTTGCTTATTGCTTGGTCACTGCCCTCATCCATACCTGAGGACCTGGTCATTCTCTTAGAGGTAAGGAAGCCAAGGTGCCTCTTAGGATGTGCATGTACATACAGTCTTGGCTGAGAAAGTATGACTGCGTGGTCTGAGTCTGGCAGTGCTGAGCCACGTGCTTCTCCAGGGCTGCCTGGGCCACCGTCGGGGCAGGCACCAGGGGGCTCTGGGAAACTGGCCCAGTTTCTTTTAAATTTTCAGTAGGGTTCACTGGGATTGAGGCTATCTCAAGTGCATAATACATGAGTTCCCAGGTGTCCTCCTCTGCCAGCAGGCTCTTGGCATAAAAAACACCTTTAAAAATACAGCAGCATTTTTTTTTTTTAAGTTGCAGATTTCTGGGTTTATAAGTCCCTGGTTGTATCTACCCTCAGGCTGCTGGCAGGTGCTACCTGGCCTGCAGGAAGGAAGACTGGGATGACCCCAGAGGAGGCCTGACTGCAGGCTGCCTGGGGTTAAGGAAGGAGTTTCAATCTACTGATATGATGACCGTTGAATGAACCCTAGAACGTGGATCATACTTGGGTCATACCATACTTCTGAGGATGGTTCTAAGACAACTCCCCTCTCTGTGTATGTTTATTGATGACACCCACTGAGTCTAGATTCTGTAAATAAGGAGACTGATGGTTCACATTTGGTCCAAAATGGGACAATATTTCAGGACTTTGAAGAATTGCTCTGTGTTATCAAGGCGCTACTGTTGTGAGAAGGACAGTTTCAGAGTAAAAGTTGTGGACTCTATGAATATTTATTCTCTTCCCTGAAGTAATATAACCGACTCACCCCCTCACTCCAGCCAATGGCAGGCAAGCTAGAAAATATCCAGATTAGGCTGGGGGAAAAAAAAACAAAGCCAGCGGCAGCTCAGAGCCAACATGCCTTCATGAACTCAGCCTAGGTTTGGCTCTGTTTATGGGCCAGAGCCTTTGAAAAGAAATAAAACCCCACACACCAAAAAAAAAAAAAAAAAAGAGCCTTCGCTCATGGCCTTGTACACACCCCATTTCAGCTCTC
The DNA here is from genome assembly GCF_027580195.1 of Bos mutus. NCBI lineage: Eukaryota > Metazoa > Chordata > Mammalia > Artiodactyla > Bovidae > Bos > Bos mutus. The sequence goes on along the minus strand of NC_091624.1, from coordinate 86,904,901 downwards.
TTCTGTTGAAACAAAGCCACAGAACAGCAGTGGAGATGAAGAATGGCTAATATTCATAGCAGGTATCCTGAGAGGCCTCACTGGGGCACGCCGCAGAGTTCAGCGGCAAGTCATAGGAAGGAGCAACTGCTGACGAGGAATTCCAGGGCCAGCGGCAGGGATGGGGTGGCTGGGTGAGCACAGAGACCTCTCCTGAATTTATTATCCCCATATATGTCTCCTGGGTGTCAAGGCTCCAGAAACTTCTCAGCTTAGCAAAGAAAATAATAAACAGTGTGAGTGAAGTGAATAAGGTGGGGGGTGAAACAGGCAAGCTGAAGTAGGGACTTGAGCCACGGACAGGAAGAGTGAGGCGAGGTGTTGTTGCTGAGTGTCGGTGAGGATGCTGCTGGCTGGGGTAATCGTAGGTTCTAGCGGGTGATGTCTGGCCTTTGGCAGGCGAGCCTGAAGAGTGTGTGGTTTGTCAAGGGCCCATAAACAAAGGTGTACTCTGAAGGAGAGATCAGAAACCTACTATCCTAACAGGAAAAGCCAACACAGCAATGTCACTTGCATCTAAAGAGAGAGTAGCTATCCGGATGCTTCCTCTTTGCTTTGGAACATTCCTATATTGACTTGCTTTGGATCCTAATCCTCTCTGCATCTGGTTCCCAGTGGTTCGGTTCTGTGTATATCTGGAGACTCCCTTTGGAACATTTAGTGGGCTCCATAAAGGTGTAAGGGAGAAGGAGTATGGTTCAGACCTCTGGGGCCAATTTGGATCTTTGGAAGAATCATCTGGTTTTTGAAACCCCCCAAAACCAATGCAATTTCCTTAGGAAACCCGGGATTCAGGGCCAATCTAGGCCTGAACGGGTGAGGCAGAACACATGGTGTTCTGTTGGGAACAGATCACTTCTTGCTCAAATTTATTCTTTTTGGGGGGCTTCCCTATTCTCCAGAACACTCACACTGGGGGAAGGTAGAGGATCTAGAAAGGAAAATGCATTTTGAAACAGGGTCATTTACCTAACCTCGTGACAACTGATGGAAGCGAGAGCTGATGTTCCCACTAAACTTCTCCAAGGCATCCCAGGGTCATCAGAGATGAAAGCCTTGATGTCCAGGCTTGGGCAGAGCAAGGGTGCTCAGTGGTGGGGTGGGTGATGTACCACATGCAGTAACCTGTACTCTGTTTTACAACATGCAATTAGCATTGCACAAGAGGTTTGCTCCTAGAGCTTTTTGGAAAACTAAAACTGGGAACCCCAGAAAATAGACAAGGAAGGACAACTTTTTCCTAAAGTAAGGAGGTTTCTTCCCCCTAAAATGCATTTCTGACTTTGGAAGGGTAGCAGGAAATAAGAGTGCTTACAGTAAGGTGCTCACACACTGCTGTCTAACTCCTTGACAAAAAATTTCTTAAAAATGAAGCCGTAGAAGGGCTTCCCTGGCGGTTCAGTGGTAAAGAATCAGCCTGCCAATGCAGGAGACATGGGTTGGACTCCTGGTCCCGAAAGACCCCATATGCCATGGGGCAACTAAGCCCACGCACCACAACCACTGAGCCCAGTGCTGCGACCACTGAGGTCCAAACGCTCTGTGCCCCACAGCAGGAGAAGCCGCTGGAGTGAGAAGCCTGTGCAGCACACCCAGAGAGGGGCCCCTGCCTGCCACAACCACAGAAAAGCCTGTGCAGCAGCAAAGACCCAGCACAGCCAAATAAATAAATAAACACAAATTTGTTTAAAAATGAAGCAGTAGAAAGACTTTTACCATTGCTATCAGTAAGGAAGCCTAGAGCAGGAGTCAGCAAACTTTTTTAGTGAAATGTCACAGAGTAAATATTTTAGGCATTGTGGGCCATATGGTCTCTGTCACAAACTCAACTCTGCCATTGTAACTTGAAAGCAGTCAGAGACAATATATCCATGAAATGGGTATAGCTGTGCACAGATGAAGCTTTATAGACAAGTGGTGACTAGACTAGACCCAAGGGCCAACCCCTGGTCTAGGGTAAGAGATCGTTACAGTTTCTGTACACTGAGAACACAAAGTCTAATAAAATCACTAAATGCCGGTGCAAGATGTGTTTTTACCTCCAAAGACAAATGCCATTTTCATAAGAGAAGGGAAATAAATCCAGCACCTTTTTGCCTTTTAATAGGCTCAACTTGTCTTAAAAAAATACCAATGTTCATTATAGATTAAAAGCTAAGAAAAGTATAAATATTAAAAAATCTTAACCATTATGAATGTTGCTTCTGAATTACATGCACATATCACTGGATAGACTGATAAATTTTGGCTAGTGTCATTAATGAATGGAAATATATTATCCTTTTAAATTGCTGCTTAAGATTCTATACATGAATGTATCAGAACTTTTATTTAATTCTCTATTTATAAATGATTGCATTGTTTCAGTTTTTCATCGTTATAAATTATGGTATGGTGACTTTTTTTAGTATATACATCTCTGTATCCAAAAATCTCCTTAGGTTACATTACTGAAGTGGTATCACTGGGCTAATGAGTATCATTTAAAAATATTGGTACAAATAGCCAAGACATGGAAACAACCTAAATATCTATCAAGAGAGGAATGCGTAAAGCAGATGTGGTACGTACAGACAATGGAATATTACTCAGCCATGAGAAAGAATGAAACAGTGCCCCTGGCAGCAACGTGGATAGACCTGGAAACTCATACTAAATGAAGGAAGTCAGACAGAGAAAGACAATATCATATGATAGCACTTATACATGGAAACTGAAAGGACAGGGAATTTAGCTGTCAAGCCTTTTTAAAAAAAAAAAAAAACTGATAAAATTAACTTATTTACAAAACAGAAACAGACTGACAGAAAACAATGGTTACCAGAGGGGAAATGCGAGGGCGAGGGATGAATCAGGAGCTTGAGATGAACGTACGTGCACACTACATACAAGCTAGATAACTAACAAGGATGTACTATATAGCACAAGGAACTCCACTCAGTATTCGGTGACAATCTATGTATAGAGAGACAGATAGATATGCTGTCACTGAGACCCTTTTCTCTCCTGTTCTGAATAATTCTGTATACCTGAAACTGACACAGCATTGTAAATCAACTATACTTCAATAAAATTAAAAAAAATACTAATATATATTGCCAAGTTGCCCTCCAGAAATGTTATACAAATTCATGTTTTAGGTAAAAATGCATGATAGTACATGTCAACCAATTCTTGGCTATTGTGGTTGGTAGGAAGAATAATGAATAATAGCCTCTTAAAGACGTCCACATCGTAATCTCTGAAACCTATGAATCTGTTACCTTACATGGCAAAAGAGACTTTGCAGATGTGATAAGAAAGGATGGTGAGATGGGAGACTGTCCTTGATTGTCAAATAAAGGTAGGCCCAATGTAATCACAAGGGTCCTAACAATTGGGAGAATAGAGGATCAGAATCAGAGAGAGATGTGAAGAGAGCAGTTGTTGGTCTTGAAGACGGAAGAAGGGGCAAAGGATGCGGGTGGCTCTGGAAGCTGCAAAAGGCAAGAAAATGGCTTTCCCCCTAGAGTCTCCAGAAGAAACTCACTTGACTGACCTTGACTCCTTTAGACTTCTGACTTTCTTAACTGTAAGAATAAATTTGTGGTGTTGTAAGCCACTCAATTTGTGGTACTTTGTTATAGCAATAATAAAAAACTAATACAGATTTCATCTTTACCAATTTCCTATCAACAAATCTTTTTTATTTGCTTTGATTATTAGTAAGATGGAATCTGCTTTGAACCTTTGGATGTACAGCAAATAGTTAATGTTCCTGGGTCACAGATCTCTCTAAGAATCTCAAGAAAGCTGTGATCTGTCACCAGGGAGAAGCACATTTTGCACATATACTAGGGGCTTATAGAGTCCCCAGAGTACATGGACCCCAGGTTATGAACTTGTGAGCTAGAGAACAGGAGGGAGAAGGGTCTCAGTGATAGCATTCTCTCATTCAAAGTCAGAAACATGAAACATAATAGCATTCTCTGGGCAAATGATATTTGATGCTTGGCTTAGACCCATGAGCAGTAATCAGATTGATTATATTCTTTGCAGCCAAAGATGGAGAAGCTCTATACAGTCAGCAAAAACAAGACTGAGAGCTGACTGTGGCTCAGATCATGAACTCCTTATTGACAAATTCAGACTGAAATTGAAGAAAATAGGGAAAATCACTAGACCATTCAGGTATGACCTAAATCAAATCCCTTACGATTATACAGTGGAAGTGAGAAATAGATTTAAGGGACTATATCTGATAGAGTGCCTGATGAACTATGGATGGAGGTTTATGACACTGTATAGGAGACAGGGAGCAAGACCATCCCCAACAAAAAGAAATGCAAAAAAGCAAAATGGCTGTCTGGGGAGGCCTTAAAAATAGCCGTGAAAAGAAGAAAAGCGAAGAACAAAGGAGAAAAGGAAAAATATACCCATTTGAATGCAGAGTTCCAAAGAATAGCAAGGAGAGATAAGAAAGCATTCCTCAGTGATCAGTGCAAAGAAATAGAGGAAAATAATAGAATGGGACAGACTAGAGATCTCTTCAAGAAAATTAGAGATACCAAGGGAACATTTCATGCAAAGATGGGCTCAATAAAGGACAGAAATGTTATGGACCTAAAAGAAGCAGAAGATATTAAGAAGAGATGGCAAGAATACATAGAAGAACTGTACAAAAAAGATCTTCACGACCCAGATAATCACGATGGTGTGATCACTCACCTAGAGCAAGACATCCTGAAATGTGAAGTCAAGTGCGCCTTAGGAAGCATCACTACGAACAAAGCTAGTGGAGGTGATGGAATTCCAGTTGAGCTATTTGAAATCCTGGAAGATGATGCTGTGAAAGTGCTGCACTCAATATGCCAGCAAATTTGGAAAACACAGCAGTGGCCACAGGACTGGAAAAGATCAGTTTTCATTCCAGTCCTAAAGAAAGGCAATGCCAAAGAATGCTCAAACTACCACACAATTGCACTCATCTCACACGCTAGTAAAGTAATGCTTAAAATTCTCCAAGCCAGGCTTCAGCGATACGTGAACCGTGAACTTCCAGATGTGCAAGCTGGATTTAGAAAAGGCAGAGGAACCAGAGATCAAATTGCCAACATCCACTGGATTGTCAAAAAACCAAGGGAGTTCCAGAAAAACATCTACTTCTGCTTTATTGACTACACCAAAGCTTTGACTGTGTGGATCACAACAAACTGTGGAAAATTCTGAAAGAGATGGGAATACCAGACCACCTGACCTGCCTCTTGAGAAACCTGTATGCAGGTCAGGAAGCAACAGTTAGAACTGGACATGGAACAACAGACTGGTTCCAAATAGGAAAAGGAGAACGTCAAGGCTGTATATTGTCATCCTGCTTATTTAACTTATATAGAGAGTATATCATGAGAAATGCTGGGCTGGAGGAAGCACAAGCTGGGATTAAGATTGCTGGGAGAAATATCAATAACCACAGATATGCAGATGACACCACCTTTATGGCAGAAAGTGAGAAGAACTAAACAGCCTCTTGATGAAAGTGAAAGAGGAGAGTGAAAAAGTTGGCTTAAAGCTCAACATTCAGAAGACGAAGATCATGGCATCCGGTCCCATCACTTCATGGCAAATAGATGGGAAAACAGTGGAAACAGTGTCAGACTTTATTTTTGGGGGCTCCAAAATCACTGCATATAGTGACTACAGCTGTGAAATTAAAAGACACTTACTCCTTGGAAGGAAAGTTATGACCAATCTCAGATCAGATCAGATCAGTTGCTCAGTCGTGTCTGACTCTTTGTGACTCCATGAATCGCAGCACACCAGGCCTCCCTGTCCATCACCAACTCCCGGAGTTCACTCAGACTCACGTCCATCGAGTCAGCGATACCATCCAGCCATCTCATCCTCTGTTGTCCCCTTCTCCTCCTGCCCCCAATCCCTCCCAGCATCAGAGTCTTTTCCAATGAGTCAACTCTTTGCATGAGGTGGCCAAAGTACTGGAGTTTCAGCTTCAGCATTATTCCTTCCAAAGAAATCCCAGGGCTGATCTCCTTCAGAATGGACTGGTTGGATCTCCTTGCAGTCCAAGGGACTCTCAAGAGTCTTCTCCAACACCACAGTTCAAAAGCATCAATTCTTCGGTGCTTAGCCTTCTTCACAGTCCAACTCTCACATCCATACATGACCACAGGAAAAACCATAGCCTTGACTAGACGAGCTCAATAAAGGACAGAAATGGTATGGACCTAACAGAAGCAGAAGATATTAAGAAGAGATGGCAAGAATACACAGAAGAACTGTACAAAAAAGATTTTCATGACCCAGATAATCACAATGGTGTGATCACTGACCTAGAGCCAGACATCCTGGAGTGTGAAGTCAAGTGGGCCTTAGAAAGCATCACTAAGAACAAAGCTAGTGGAGGTGATGGAATTCCAGTTGAACTATTCCAAATCCTGAAAGATGATGGTGTGAAAGTGCTGCACTCAATATGCCAGAAAATTTGGAAAACTCAGCAGTGGCCACAGGACTGGAAAAGGTCAGTTTTCATTCCAATCCCAAAGAAAGGCAATTCCAAAGAATGCTCAAACTACCACACAATTGCACTCATCTCACATGCTAGTAAAGTAATGCTTAAAATTCTCCATGACCAACCTAGACAGCATATTAAAAAGCAGAAACATTACTTTGCCAACAAAGGTCTGTCTAGTGAAAGCTATGGTTTTTCCAGCGGTCATGTATGGATGTGAGAGTTGGACTGTAAAGAAAGCTGAACGCTAAAGAATTGATGCCTTTGAACTAAAGAAAGCTGAGCACCGAAGAATTGATGCTTTTGAACTGTGGTGTTGGAGAAGACTCTTGAGAGTCCCTTGGACTACAAGGAGATCTAACCAGTCCATCCTAAAGGAGATCAGTCCTGGATATTCATTGGAAGGACTGATGTTGAGGCTGATACTCCAATACTTTGGCCACCTGATGCAAAGAGCTGACTCATTTGCAAAGACCCTGATGTTGGGAAAGATTGAGGGCAGGAGGAGAAGGGGACGACAGAGGATGAGATGGTTGATGGCATCACCGACTCAATGGACATGAGTTTGGGTAAACTCCTGGAGTTGGTGATGGACAGGTAGGCCTGGTGTGCTGCAGTCCATGGGATCGCAAACAGTTGGACATGACTAAGCGACTAAACTGAAATTAGAGGGTAGACAGGCTTCCCTGGTGGCACAGTATTAAAGAATCTGCCTATCAATGCAGGAGACGTGGGTTCGATCCCTGGGTTGGGAAGATCCCCTGGAGGAGGAAATGGTATTTACTCCAGTATTCTTGCCTGGAAATTCCATGGACAGAGGAGCCTGTCAGGCTACAGTCCATGCAGCTGCAAAGAGTCCGACTGGACTGAGCACAAGTGGCCTTTTAGAGGGTAGCCCAGGAACCTAGTCAAGCTGAGCCTTCATGTAGCACGAAGTATAAAGGCTCTTGCTTTCCACCTATTTCATTTTTTAGCTTCTAAGTCTGAAAGCAATTTGGTTGCTCTTTAGAAATTCTCACAATAGCACTGTGTGGAGTTCAAGTCAGTGGTGATAGGAGACTGGTTATATAGAAAGGGCTTGATTAATAAGTAAACACATTAAGAGCCAGAGATTTACAAATATGGAAAGGGTAAAAGCCAGAATAAACGTGTGGTGTCAGAAAAGAATTGGCGATACAAGAAAGGACTCATGGGTCCAATGTATAGATAAATACAGAAATATAGGGTGAGCATGTGTGTATGCAAATCCATACTAAAATATTCTTTACTTCTGTGTACTGAGAGGGCTTGAGTGTAGTGAAGCTCCAAAAACAATAAATAGATCTGACCTTGAAATCTTCGTTCCTAAATACTATTCTCTAAGACTGGGGCAGGGAAAGTTCAAGGTGAGTCTGGAACATATTATTAGGCCAGAAAGCAATGAAGTTCTCAAAAGAATGATATGGACATGCCAACGGGCATAGGAGTCATCTTAAAGGACCTAATCTGAAAAAAAATTTTTTTTTACATCGAAATAGTAAAAGGATATCAATATAGCCCACTGGATATGATAGCAATCCATGAATGCATGTAGATAAACAAATAAGTGAATACACTGTAAGTTCAGTGAGAAATAAAGTATTCACTGTAGTCTCCAAGCACGCTTTCACAAAATACTCATTACAAGGGAAAAGAGTAACTTTATGATGGAAAAGCTTGGCAGATACCACCTTAATCAAGCAACTGGAACTAATATCAGCTGTAATGGTACAGCAGGAATCATGGTCATGTGACTGGGGCAGCAAGAGATCAGCATCACTTCTGTGCTGCTCCTGCCAAAGACGCCCAACTTGAAGATAGTTGTTAAGGGAACATGAGACAAATGCCAATTGAGGACCATATTTTATTTTATTTTTTAAATTTTATTTTATTTTAAAACTTTACATAATTGTATTATTTTTGCCAAATATCAAAATGAATCCGCCGTATTTTAAAACAACAGGCCCATAATCTTCAGAATGGTTAAGGTCATGAGAGTCAAGGGTAGCTTGAGGAACTTTTTCAGACTGAAAAAGACTTAAGAGACATGACAGCTAAAGGCAGTGTGTAATTAGGGACTGGATGCTTTCACTATTAGAGACGTTATCGGGACAACTGGCAAAACTTGAAGGAAATATACACTGGTGATGGGTATCATGTCATCAACTCACTCCTAGATGGATCAGGTAGAAAGAGTTCTTTGTATTGCACTTCCAACTTTTTTCATAAAGTTGAGATTATTTCAAAATAAAAGTACGGTAATGAAAAAAGATAGAGAAGGAAATGGCAACCCACTCCAGTATTCTCGCCTGGGAAATCCCATGGACAGAAAAGCCTGGCGGGCTACAGTCTATGGGGCTGCAAAAAAGTTGGACGTGACTTAGGGACTAAACAACAATGACAAAAGAAATTGTTATACCAAATCAAGAAATAAAACACCATGGAGAGGAGAGAGAAAAACCGCTTTATCCACCAAGACCTTAGGGTTTAGAGCATTGGGAACTGATAAATGTGAGCATTCAAAGCAGCAAAATTATTGGTAACTCAGAAAATGAGCTTGTTAGAGTTTCATTTTATACATGTTTAATCAGATTTTAATTTTTTTAAGACTTGAGAAGAAATCATCAGCATTTGAATAAAACAAAGATACTATGTTGCAGTCTTTGAGTTGTCTTTGCTATTTAATGGTGAGAGAGGACCCATTTTCAGAAGAGAAACTAGGTGGAGAAAGGAGGGAAAATCTTTCACAAGTCACGGAAGGGGGGCTGGTGGTGGGAGGAACGGGAAGATTGGGATCAACACGTATACACTATTGATACTATACATGAAAAAGATAACTAACGAGAACCTACTATATAGCACAGGGAACTCGACTCAATGCTCTGTGGTGACCTGAATGAGAAGGAAGCCCAGAAGGCAGAGGACATGTGAAAAAGTATGTGCATGGCCGATTCACTGAGCTGTACAGTGGAAACTAACACAACATTGTAAACAACTATAATTGAATAAAAATCAATTAAAAAAAACCCTCACACAGGAGAAAGAAGTCATGGAATAGGATGTATTTGTTGGTAGTTTTAAGATATAAAAAGTTCATACTTAAAGCTCTGTAAAGCTTAGCACACTTTGTTTCACTTTGAAAGTGAAGTGAAAGTGTTGTCACTCAGTCATGTCCGCCTCTTTGTGAACCCATGTGACCACCAGGCTTCTCTGTCCATGGCATTCTCCAGGCAAGCATATTGGGGTGAGTTGCCATCCCATCTCCAGGGCATTTTCACTACCCAGGGATGAAACCCGGGTCTCCTGCATTGCAGGCAGATTCTTTAGCCTCTGAGCCACCAGAAAAACCCTTCGTTTTATTTTACCTCTAATTTAACTTTGTGTAATATTTTTTCTCACTGCAATCACACCATTTTAGGAATGTTTTTAGTGTGCTTAACAGACAAATATTCATCCTGTAAATATGTTATAATACTTTCATAATTAAAAAAAAGAGAGAGATAAATATTCAGCAAAGTCTCCAGGCATTCTGTATCTCACTGTTAGGCATTTCTAAACTCCTAATGATGAGTCAGTCTGAACTGTGGCTTTCAGCAAGGATCGGAGATACTGCAAAAATTCATTAAAGTCGAAAACAGCAGGATTACAAGGAGAAGAATTAAGAGGAGGTGCAGTGTTCACTGTGCTCATAGGAACACTGTAGTCATTTTCTTCTGCGCCTAATTCTTTTTCTGGGCTCAGGAAGCTGGCAGGACAACAGACACAGTCTTGTGCTGGCTTATCGCTCTTGATTCCATTTCAAAGCATCACACATTAGATACAAGAGTCCCTGCCATGCTCCAGAAGGGGCTTTGAATGAATTCTTGGTCTTACCTCCTTGGCAACAAAAGTTATAGGGAGCTCATTATTTCTGAGCAGACACTGCCACCAGAGAAATGGAGAACTCCATAATCATAATGGATTTTCACATAAAAAGGTGCTTGACAGAATGATGGTTTTGGAATAAAACTTGTCTTTACCTCTCAGAGATAATGTGTTAGAGGTGAAGGATAAAAGAGAGCTTGAACTTTCAAACAGATACAGACATATGACTAGGTTATGTTTCTAGAATAAGAGTACAATTTTTGTTATCATCATTTTTTCCTTTGGCCTAACCTAGCCCCGGCCTGATCCACTTTCTAAAATGTGCTTTCATAGGCTCAGGTGGGTAGGGAACAGCAGATGGTAGACAAAATCCTTTTTAAACTGTATATGTTTTCAAAGACAGTGCAGATTTTTCTCTGTTTTCAGGAATGTTACCTGTATTCCTAGCATGGGAGGTGTCCTGGCAAAGTCTGTCTCAGGATGCTCATGAAAACACTGAAAGGAAAATAAAACTCAGCTCTACCAATGTGATCCTTATTATTGGGATTTTAAGGGTGCTGAAATACAATTCTGGCTCCCTCCCCTGCTCTCCTTTCTGCCAGCAAAGGGAGGGAGGTTTCCCAAGTGGCTAGCCCTATATTTGCCTCAGATGGGAGACCCAGTCCATAAGCTCTGTGATGGTTAAGAAATCATGAAGTTCTTGGCACATAGTGGAATTAAGCCAGTCTCCAATCCTGATTTTATTAATTTATTCTTGAACAGTTAATACATGATTCAAAATTTAAAAGTAACAAAAAGGACACCTACCCCTTTTTTGTCTCTCTTTTGGGGTAGGTGTCTGGAAAAGGTCAGTTTTCATTCCAATCTCAAAGGAAGGCAATGATAAAGAATGTTCAAACCACGTACAATTGCACTCATTTCACATGCTAGTAAGATTATGTTCAAAATCCTTCAAGCTAGGCTTCAACAATACATGAACTGAGAACTTCCAGGTGTACAAGCTGGATTTAGAAAAGGCAGAGGAACCAGAGATCAAATTACCAATGTATGCTGGATCATAGAAAAAGCAAAGGAATTCCAAAAAAATCTACTTTCGCTTCACTGACTATGCTAAAGCATTTGACTGTGTGGATCACAGGAAACTGTGAAATGGGAATACCAGATCACATTACCTGCCTCCTGAGAAACCTGTATGCAGGACAAGAAGCAACAGTTAGAAATGGACTGGTTCAAAATTGGGAAAGGAGTATGTCAAGGATGTTCTTTCAGAGCTGTTCTTTCTCCTCATCTACTTCATACTGCTATCTCACCAATCTTTCTATGTCAATGTTTTGTTTGTTTGTTTTGTTTTTAAACTAGGTAAGAAGTTCCTGAATGTCAGGGGTCACCCCTCTATGCTTCTTTGCTCCTACCTAGAACCTGGTACAGGCTGAACCCTTCAACAGGGCACCTGTCTCCTGCATGATTCTCACCAGTAATTTACACTTGCAACAGCAAAAAGTTCTGATCCTATAAGGAAGAACTTGTGGCAGTTCATAGCGAAGAAGAGAATGGACTTCTTGGTTCACAGATTCAACAGGGATGTAAGCGACAGAGGCAAGGAGTGAATAAATAGTAGGATCCACTTTAGACCAAGCACTAAACTGGGCATGTTGCATATGGGATCTCATTAATTAATTTGGTGACATGGGCATTATTGCTATGATCTGGATTTAGAAAAGGCAGAGGAACCAGAGATCAAAGTACCATATAATTGCTGGATCATCGAAAAAACAAGAGAGTTCCAGAAAAACATCTACTTTTGCTTTACTGACTACGCCAAAGCCTTTGACTGTGCAGATCACAACAAACTGTGGAAAACTCTTAAAGAGATGGGAATATCAGACCACCTGACCTGCATCCTGAGAAATCTATATGCAGATCAAGAAGTAACAGAACTGGACATGGAACAACAGACTGGTTCCAAATCAGGAAAGGAGTACGTCAAGGCTGTATATAGTCACCTTGCTTATTTAACTTATATTCAGAGTACATCATGAGAAACGCTGGGCAAGAAGAAGCACAAGCTGGAATCAAGGTTGCTGGGAGAAATATCAATAACCTCAGATATGCAGATGACACCACCCTTATGGCAGAAAGTGAAGAAGAACTAAAGAGCCTCTTGATGAAAGTGAAAGAGGAGAAAGAAAAAGTTGGCTTAAATTCAACATTCAGAAAACTAAGATCATGGCATCTGGTCCCATCACTTCATGGCAAATAGATGGGGAAACAATGGAAACAGTGGCTGACTTTATATTTTGGGGCTCCAAAATCACTGCAGATGGTGACTGCAGCCATGAAATTAAAAGACGCTTGCTCCTTGGAAGAAAAGCTATCACCAACCTAGACAGCATATTAAAAAGCAGAGACATTACTTTGCTGACAAAGGTCCATCTAGTCAAGGCTATGGTTTTTCCAGTAGTCATGTATGGATGTGAGAGTTGTACTATAAAGAAAGCTGAGCGCTGAAGAATTTGCTGCTTTTGAACTGTTGGGTTGGAGATGACTCTTGAGATACCCGTGGCAGCTTCATGTTGATGTATGGCAAAACCAATACAATATTGTAAAGTTATTAACCTCCAATTAAAATAAATAAATTTATATTAAAAAAAAAAAGAGAGAGAGTCCCTTGGACTGCAAGGAGATCCAACCAGTCAATCCTAAAGGAAATCAGTCTTGAATATTCACTGGAAGGACTGATGCTGAAGCTGAAACTCCAATACTTTGGCTACTTGATGTGAAGAACCAACTCATTGGAAAAGACCCTGATGCTGGGAAAGATTGAAGGTAGGAGGAGAAGGGGACAACAGAGGATGAGATTGTTGGATGGCATCACTGATGCGATGGACATGAGTTTGAGTAGGCTCTGTGAGTTGGTGATGGGCAGGGACGCCTGGCATGCTGCAGTCCATGAGGTCTCAGAGAGTCAAACACAACTGAGTGACTGAACTGAACTGACCATTAGGGTCTCCCCAAATTCATGTGTTGAAATCTTAATGCCCAACGTGATGGTATTAGGAAGTCGGACCTTTGCTTAGGGTCATATGGGTGGCACCCTCATGAACAGGCTAGAGTTTTTATGAGAGACTCCACAGAGATCCCTGTGAGGATGCAACCAGAAGGTGTGGGCTATGAACCAGAGAGGGGATCTTCACCGGAACTCGACCATGCAGGCGCCACCATCCTGAACTTTCAGACTCCAGAAATGTGAGAAATAAATTTCTGCTGTTTATAAGCTACCCCTCTGTGGCATTTGTTACAGCAGCCCAAACAGACTGAGACAGTTATTTATAAAGGAGGAAGCAGATGCTAAGGATTTGAAAATGGGTCTTGCGGTTGAGGCACCCTCTCCTTTGCTCTACAAAGTGTTCTGGGAACCAGGGTAGGGGGTCTTCGGTCCTGATGCTGCCTGCCTTTGTGCCATGTTCCCCTGGGTCCTGAGACTGCTGTAAAACTGCCTCCAGACACAAGGTGGCACAGAACCAGCATGGATATTTTCAAGAGCCGGTTCAGGGTTGAGGAAGAATTTATTAGCGAAAGTGTAGAGTTCCTCATTTTCCCACTGATGGACTTTCAATACCTGTCTATTTCAGGGGCATCCAGCTCATTCAAGCGATTCTTGTTAAACATGGTGAGGAGGGCAGATGGGCCTGGGAATGGTGTGCTGGTGCCAGGAAAGGGCAGGGGCGAGGGTGAGGGAGTATTTCAAGGTCCCCATTTCCTGACTATTTGGAGTCTTAAACTAAGACCATGCCTGAATGCTTGCTGTGGCTTGGAACAGTGGCTAGGCAGGGGGATTTACTGCCTTGCTTCTTGTGTCCAACTATTTTAAGGGTCACTTATGCTCTGGTGTCTTTTTAAATTTATGGATGTTCACTCCAGTCCAAAGAACTGCTCCACTCCTTCCTGCGGCTTCCTCATAAATGCCCTCTGAAATACTGATTTAGTTTTACACTATATGTGCTATAGCACTTCCTGCACTTCCTATGGGGCCCTGTTTTCCTCTTTGGGTTTTATTAAAGAGAAAAAACACAAGAGTACATAAACATGTGCCATAAACAAGCACAAAATGCTGACCCTTTTTCTTAATAGCAAAGCATATTCTCTTTGTGGGCAAAGCTATAGGAATTGAAAAGCATTTTCCGTGTGACATAAAACCTCAGGCTTCCAGTACAAATGAGGAAACAGATGCCAACTTACGTCTCTTTGAAAAAGGTCAGGGTAAGTTCTTTTTTCCCTTTCCTCATCAAGTATGCTAGCCTTCTCCTCCATGTTTTTCTTTTTTCTTGGTCTTTCCTCTACATCACTTTCCTTGCCACACCTGCAATTTATGCTGGGGTGTGGCCCCCCACTGTGGATTAATTTTTACCTAACCTTTGACCATCAGAATTTGCTGTTCCCACAACTATCTATAGAGAGGAAGTAGTGATGATCTTAGTCTTCCAAACTATCACATGGAAAGTGCTTTCCCAACAGATGTGGCCTAGGGTACTTGCTGACTCTTGCCATGTGAATTTCCTCATAACTGGGTTCAGGAAGTGCCCAATCCAGTCTCTACCAGAAGAATCAGGAAGTGCACAGGGTGGGGTGAGGGTGGAAGTCTGTGGAACAGATAATAAAGCTATGGTTATAATAGAAATGAGAGATGGAAATGACTCAAGAGGACATCAAGCCAAGGCTCTGCTACCTTAGCCCTGTTTAAAATCGCCTGAGAATATCTATGCAGCTCTTTCTTCTCCCCCAGACCTAGAATCTAACTGGTAGACATGACACGGGTGAGAAATACCTTTAATAATTCAAGGTATGGGACTTCCCTGGTGGTCCAGTGGTTGAGAATCCGCCTGCCAATGCAGGGGACTTGGGTTTGATCCCTGGTCTGGGAAGATTCCACATGCCTTGGAACAACTAAGCCTGTGCGCCACAACCGCTGAGTCCGGATGCCCTAGAGCCTGTGCTCTGCAGCGAGAAGCCACCACAATGAGAAGCCCGTGCACACAACTAGAGGGTAACCCCTGCTTGCAGCGACTAGAGAAAAGTCCATGCAGAGTAACAGAGACCCAGCACAGCCATACGTAAGTGAATAAGCAATTCTTTAGAAAAAAATCCAGTGTATAGTAGGTTAAGATTCTCATCAGTGACCCCACTCCAGTACTCTTGCCTGGAAAATCCCATGGATGGAGGGGCCTGGTGGGCTGCAGTCCATGGGGTCGCTGAGAGTCAGACACGACTGAGTGATTTCCCTTTCACTTTTCACTTCCACGCATTGGAGAAGGAAATGGCAACCCACTCCAGTGTCCTTGCCTGGAGAATCCCAGGGACGGGGGAACCTGGTGGGCTGCCATCTATGGGGTTGCACAGAGTCGGACACGACTGTAGTGACTTAGCAGTAGCAGCAGTGATCTATAGCAGGTGTCAACAAACCCTAGCCTGAATGCCAAGTCCAGCCCTGTTTCTGTAAATAAAGTTTTACTAGTCCACGGCACATCTATTTGTTTCCTTACTGTCTATGGTGCTGTACTCTTCAAGGGCAGACTTGAGTTCTCTGCAACACACACGGCCCTCAACACATAAAGAGTTTCTTATCTGGCCCTTTACCAGAAGAATCTGCCCAACCTTGCTCTAGAGCAGGTGCCTCAGGAGGCAGGCAGGGAGAGGTCACACAGGCTGGTTTGCTACAGAGAGGCTGCACAGAAGGGCTTGACTGTTCCTTGAAGTCTTCTAGGATTTAGCTAGAGAAGAAAGGGCACAGGAGATAGTATTCCAGGCCAGGAAGGCTCAAGACCACAGCAATTACTAGGGAAAAGTTTTCCTGGAATAGAGGGACTCTCGTCAGCTCTCTGTATCCACAGTGGAATGGTTGCAGGATCCCCCTAAACCACCGTCCACAAGGCTCTAGTTCCTTAGATACAATGGAATAGTACAGTCAGCCATCCGTGTCTTGGATTCCCCATCTAGGGAGTCAACCAACTGCAGATGGGAATTTTGATCTGTGGTTGGTTGAATCTGTGGGTGTGAAACCAGCGAATAGGACCAATGATATATTTATCAAAAGAAAAAGTGGATCCAGTGAAGTTCAAACCTGTGTTGTTCAAAGGTCAACTATATTTGAGATAGGAATAAGATGGAAGGATGGATATAGAGGCTAAGTCTGAATAGCACAATGCCTTGAATGCTAGGATAAAATATTCTAATTGATGAAACATACCATTTCCCCATACCAGCCTCTTCCATGGGTGAAAGAGGGTCAAGAAGTGACTTTTAAATTCCATTCACGCTCTGAGAATCCATTTTTAAAAGCACTGATGCCTAACTCCACCCCCAGAAATTTTGTCAAAATTGGTCTCAGGTGGAACTTTACTTTTATACTTCCCAGGTGTCTCTATTGTGTGGTTGAGAACCCCTCCCTCGATGGAGGAAATGGCCAGGCACGTGCCTGCAGAAGCCCAGCTCAGGGCCAGGTAGATGGAGCAGGTGGACAACACATGTATGTCAAATTAAGCCAGTAATAACGGCTTGTAGCAGGGCCAGCCTGATAAGCCCAGGTTTTACTAGAGTCAGTGCTATAACATTCAGTTGGCCACATGGTTGCCAATAAAATAAAACACTTCTGCCCGCCCTTGCCTAATCCTGGAAAAGCCTATGGTGCTTGATGCAATATTGAGTCTGTTTATAAATTTGGGCATTTATAGATGTTTCTCTCTCTGTTACTTTAATGTGAATATTTACAAGGCCTTACACAATTTTCCCTTGACCTTGGTGCCTCTGATCTCTCTCTACCCACAACCCTGATGACTGTGCTCCTGCCACCTCTCGCCAGCCTCCTCGTTGCTCCTGAGCACATGCGCCTGTCTCAAGGACCCCAAGCTCGCTCTTTCCCTGTGTGGTACGCTCTTGTCTTCTTTTCCTCCAGACATACACAAGGCTCATAGTTCATATTCAAGTCTCTGCTCAAGGATAACTGTTTCAGTGAGTCCTCTCCCAACCACCTATTTTAATACTGTATCCTCTTCCCCATACAGGCACTATCCATCCTTCCTCCCCTGCTTTTATTTTTTCCTTATGGCACTTACCACCTTCTAACATACTATGCCATTCACTTCGTTCTGTTTATTTTCTGTTTCCCCTACCGTAATGTAAGAAGTATGAGAGAAAGGATTTTTATCAATTTTGTTCTCTGCTGCGTCCCCAGAGTGTCTTCAACAGTGCCCGGAACACAGAAGGAACTCAGTAAGTACGTGTTCATTACAACGGTGCTTGGAATGCTCATTCTTCAGGGCTGAGTTTATAAAGTTCTCTGTTAAGCCTTTTCAATTTCCCCTTTCCCAAATTAGACCTCCCTTCTCACTTCCCTCGGATTTCTTCTGCAACTCTTGAAAGTTTTTCTATCTTGCCTCCTACTTCTGAGCTCCTCCAAGGCTGGGAGGAGGCAGAGGACCTAGCATCGATGGAGGCTGGACTGATAACTGTTAAGGAAATGAATTAGGATTGAGCAACAGAAGCTTTGGACCATCCACTTTCTGCAGCTCTACGCCTATGTAGTTCGCCATTTCATTCGAACATTTTGACTTGAATGGTTTGAAAGGAGTCATCACCACATAGGAGTTACATGAGTTGCAGTGAGAAAAGCCTAAAGAATCAGATGCTTGAGAATCTATTGGTTGTATGGATTATCTTTCCTTTCCCTCGATAATCTATTGACCAAGTCCTGTCCATGTTACTTCCTACACATCCTTGAATTCACTTACTCTTCCTGTTCTCTTCAGCTCTCTAGTCTCAGTCATGGCAATCTCTTACTTAAAAAACTGTAACCACTTCTTAAGTGGTATGGTGTACTCCATCTAGTGTCTTCTCCCAGAATTCACCCTCCACACAGCGGCCAGAACAAGCTTTCAGAAACACAAATCAGAGGATGTCTCTCTCTAGCTTTTAAACCATTCAGAGACTTCCCATCACATTTGGAGCAAAGTGTGAACGTTTTGCTGAGACAGGCTGGGATCTGGGAGTCTTTGCTGCAGGGCTCTAATGCTTGCACCTGGACAAACCTCTCCTTCAGCAGCAAAATATAAAGAAACTGTATGGGACTAAAAATAACTACATACATGCAGCAGTTAGAGCAAATTCTCAACAAAAGATACAAAGAGACCACAAAACCCATATCTGCCACTTCTAAAGAGCCTGGAGCAAAAACACGGTGTTGGGAGCAAAAGCAGGGTACTGAGCGTGCCCTCTGCACTCACCACCACCAGAGGGATAGGCAAAACACGAAAGCTACCTCTCCAGCCCAACACCTGGACATACTCCTACCTTCCCCCCATGCAAGGAACCAGCTCACTCCCCCTCAGCAAGTGAGCAAACAAGGGAACCTGTTGTTCTTGCTCCCTCCTGTGGCAGCAGGGGTCCCAATAAAGCCCTGCCCGAATTTCTTCTCTGGCCTCTAGTCAATTTCTATTGATCGGGGAAGGCCAGGAACCCTGGTTGGTATCATTACCGTGGCTTAGAGCATCTTCTTCAGACTCATCTCAGGCCACTCTCTGCTTAGTTATTCCTGTGCATGCTAAGTCACTCTAGTCGTGTCAGACTCTTTGTGACCCCATGGACTACAGCCCACCAGACTCCTCTGTCCATGGGATTCTCCAGGCAAGAATACTGGAGTGGGTTATCATGCCCTCCTCCAGGGGATCGTCCCAACCCAGGGACTAAACCGTGTCTCTTACATGTCCTGCATTGGCAGGTGAGTTCTTTACCACTAGTGCCACCTAGGAAAGTGAAAGTGAAAGTCGCTCAGTCATGTCTGACTCTTTGCGACCCCATGGACTATACAGTCCGTGGAATTCTCCAGGCCAGAATATTGGAGTGGGTAGCCTTTCCCTTCTCCAGGGGATCTTCCCAGCCCAGGGATCAAACTCAGGTCTCCTGCATTGCAGGCGGATTCTTTACCGGCTGAGCCACAAGGGAAGCCCAAGAATACTGGAGTGGGTAGCCTATCCCTTCTCCAGCAGATCTTCCTGACCCAGGAATCGAACCGGGGTCTACTGCATTGCAGGCAGATTCTTTTCCAACTGAGATATCAGGGAAGAACCTAGTTATTCCTGTAACAGTTCCTCAAATGCTTTTGGTTTTATTGCTTCAAAACCTCTGCTGGTTACTCTGCCTGGAATGCTCTGGAATTCCTTTGTCTGAAATGCCCTTTCTTCACTTGGACAACTTCCACCAACTCTCCCAAACTCAGCCCAAATATCCCCTCCTCAGAGAAACCTTGTCTACAGCTCAGACCAGGGGTGCTATCCTATCACAAGCCCCGCAAAGCACCCAGTTCTTCCCTCTTTTATCATAGTTTTCTTAACTTGAATTACTGTCTTCATCATTAGAATTCAAACTAACACATAAATGCTCTCAACAAATACTGAATAAATGAGTTAAGTACATCTATCTGTGAAATACTGTCTTCTTTAGGCCCTGAATTACTTTCTTCTTGGTAAATCACAAGACATGAGAAAAGGCTTGTGTAGAGTGGCTCTCTGTGGGGCTGGCATGACATGACTTCCAGCAGAGATGCCATAGGAGTCTCTCTGACTGGGCATTGGAGCTTACTCGTTCACAAAGGACCAAACCTTATGTATAAGAAATTCTAACAGGTTCCCAGGACCTAAAGAAGGTATGAGCAAAGGTATGAACCGCTGTTCTTAAGCCACGTAAAACATATGTTGTTATTGTGTCACTGGAGGCATCTAATTCAGACAAAAATCCCGGGACTTTATAATAAAAGTCTTTCTCTTTTCAGGCCCTCCTGTAAGTTATGTTTCTTTTCTGTAAAACTATAAAATCAAACTTTTAGAAGAAAATACCTTGAGACCTTGGAGTAGGTAAATATTTTTAAATATAACACCAAAAGAACCATCTATAAAAGAAAAATACTAAGCTGAACTTCATCAATATTTAAATCTTCTTTCCTTTGAAAGACACTAAAAGACTGAAAAGACAGCCATGGACAGAAATCATATTTCTGATAAAAGACACATATCCAATATATAAAAAGAGCTCTTAATACTCAATAATAGTTAAATAAAAAAAACTCAAAAAAAAAAAAACAGGGCAAAATTAAAGAGACATTTTACCTGAGAAGAAATCAGGATGGCAAATATGCACATTAAAAGCTCAATACTATCAGTCATTAGGAAAAGACAAATTAAAACTACAAGAAGAAACTACTATACACTTAGTAGAATGTCTAAAATTAAAATGGCCAAGTATACTGTCTGCCTGCAATGTAGGAGACCTGGGTTTGATCCCTGGGTCGGGAAGATCCCCTGGAGAAGGGAATGGCTACCCACTCCAGTATTCTTGCTTGGAGAAGTCCATGGACAGAGGAGCCTGTCAGGCTATATAGTCCATGGGGTTGTGAAGAGTCAGACAGAACTGAGTGACTCTCACATACTGTGTGTAGGTGAGGATGTGGAGAACTGGAACCATCATACACCTCTGATAGCAATGTAAAGTAGGCAACCACTCTGGAAAACAGTGTGGCTATTTCTTAAAATGTTAAACTTAACTGACTATTAAAATAACACAGCCATTTTACTCTCAAGTATTTAATCAAGAGAAATGAAAGCATGTGTCCATACAAAGACTAGCCCTTTAATACATTTAGCAGCTTCATTTGTAATACCCAGAAATGGGAAATTACCATTCTCCTCCCACAGGTGAGTGGTTGAACAAGCTGCAGTGCATTTGTACAATGGTAGCTAATCAACAATAGAAGGAAATGTGCTATTGATGTAAGTTACAATGTGGGTGAATGTCCAGATAATTTTCCTGAGTGAAAGAAGCCAAATTCCCTACAGTATGATTCCTTTTTATTTTTTTTTAAATAACAATCTAATCTATACTGATAGCAGATGAGTAGTGATTTGGGGTCAGGTAGGGGTGTGAAGGAACAGTTACAAAGGGGCACAAGGTAACTTTAGAGAATGATGAATATGATCATTATGTTGCTTTTGGTGACGGCTTCATAGGTGCATCCATATATCAAAACATCAAATTTTTGACTTTATATATGTATCACTTATTATATGTCAATGATCTCTCAAAAAGGCTATAAAGAACTTATATGTCACACCCCAATATTCATAGCATTATTATTTACAATTGACAAGACATGGAAGCAACCTAAGTGTCCCTCAACAGATGAATGGATAAAGAAAATGATGTATGTCTATACAATGGAATATTAGCCAGCCACAAAGAAGAATGCATTTTTGCCATTTGCAACAACATGTATGGGCCTGGAGGACACTATGCTTAGTGAAATGGGTCAAAGACAAATACTGTATGTTATCTCTTACAAACATGAATATAATAAAACAGACTCACAGATACAAAGAACAAACTAGTGGTTACCAATCGGGAGAGAGTGCAGGGGAGGGACAAGACAGGAGTAGGGGATTATAGGTGGCGCTAGTGGTAAAGAACCCGCCTTCCAGTGCAGGGGACAAAAGAGACCTGCGTTCATCCCTGGATTTGGAAGATCCCCTGGGGGAGGAAATAGCAACCTATTCCAGTATTCTTGCCTGGAGAAATCTTTCCAGGCAAAGATTCTTGCCTGGAAAATTCCATGGACTGAGGAACCTGGTGGGCTACAATCCACGGAGTTGCAAAGAGTCGGACACAACTGAGCAACTTCACGTACACACGTATCCCCTGGAGAAGGAAATAGCAACCCACTCCAGTATTCTTGCCTGGAGAATCCCATGGATAGAAGAGTCTGCCAGGCTACAATTCATGGGGTCTCAGGAGTCAGATACAACTTAGCGACTAAACCACCACCAGGGGATTAAGAGTTACAAATTACTATGTATAAACACCATTAAGTGAAATATGTTACGAGCAGTACTTAGAGTACAGTTTCATTTTAGATAAAACTAATGTATATATTCATGACTAGGAAAAAGATACTTGTGTTGGTTACTTCTGGGCTAGGTAATTATAGATGATGCTCATTTTCTTCTTTTTTCTTCTATTTTTTAATTGCTCTACAATGAAGATGTATCACAGTTCTAATAAAAACTCCAACAAAAGTTAGTTTTCAAAAAATATCAATGCTAATGCCCTATAAATGATACTGTGAGGAATAATTAGTCTTGGGCCTTAGTGGCCAAAAGAAATTTTAACAGAATGCTGCAAAAGGGTTTAGGTGCTGTGGGGAGGCCTGAGACGCTGTTGCTCTGAAAATGGAACCCTGTGGCCTACTGCTTGGGTCTGGACCACCTCAGGGGTGGCTGGGGTGCTGGCCTTGCCTCCCACAGCAGCTGGTGCTTTAGGCCTCCCTGCACAAAGAACAGCTGGAAAATGAGGACAAAAAAATTAGCATCTGCCTTGCCTGGGACAAGGAATTCAGTTAGACTGGGTCAACTCTGCTCGGCCGAGCCTCCGCTGGACATTTTCCACGTCTGGGTCAGACAGCAAAGAGTGTGAGGGTGGCGAGGGACCCACTCATCTGAAGACTTCATTTACAGCTATAGAAAGTGAGGCTCAAATGAGCCCACGGCCACTCAAACGACATTCCTTCTTGAAAGCTGTAACAGTGGCTTGAAGTGAAATCAATGCTGTACTATCTGAAAACCAAAACAGCCATTTCTGGAGTGGACTCACCCTCTGGGAATCTTAACACTCAAACTGTTATGGAGAAGAGTTGATGCTGACATATGGCTTTAAAACCCTCAAATCTCCCTTCTCCCCTTCCTCTCATGAAAACACAATAATCCAGCCCAAGAGTTACTGTCCCTGAGTCACAGAACCATGGAGTTCTTTGAAACTGTTGCAGCAGATTGTAGTTGGGAGAAATACATACACATGAATCTCCACATTCACTGGCTACGATGGGGTTAGCAAATGCTTTTATCCTATATATCAATCGCCACATGCTTGGTTGGAATGTTAAAACGAATTCCAAGGCAGAGCCTGAACTGAGTGAGTGTCATGATTGATTAGGGGTGTCTTGGCTGTGGAAGGGGTGATTAACAAATATCTTTACCACTTATTTCCATCCTGATCTAGAAAATTTGTTACCCTCAACCTAGTGTTTCTTCATTAAATCTCTCCCACTATTGATTACTCACTCTTACAAAATGTCAGATTAATTATTTCAAATATTACTTTAACTACATCATCTTCTTACTTAAAAAAATCTCTAAAGATCTCTCATTTCTTACATAGAAAATTTACCCCCCTATATCTGATAATTAAACTGTTAGTAGCTCAGTTGTGTCTGAATCTTTGCGACCCCATGGACTGTGGCCCACCAGGCTCCTCTGTCCATGGAATTCTCCAGGCAAGAATACTGCAGTGAGTTACCATTCCCTTCTCCAGGGGATCTTCCCAACTCAGGATCAAACCTGGGTCTCCTGCATCACAGGCAGATTCTTTACCATCTGAGCCACCAGGGAAGCCCCTAATAATTAAGGTTCTCCATAATTTGATGCAATGTATAACTCTGAGCAACCCTTCACAGAATATCCTCTCTGGCCTCTGGCTTGTTTCCTATATCCAGAATACACACTTTGGTCAGAAAGAGCCACCAACAGGAGCTAGGGATGGGAGCTAGATCAAAGGGGAACATATGGGCAAACAGATCATGCTGAGTCACTAGCCAGGGAGGCCTACGACGGACGGGAGGCTGTTAGAACGCTTGTGGTAAGGGTTGGAGTCACACCTGTATGGACAAGCTCTGGCTGAGGCTTGCTCCCTGTGAAGGCCTAGTTTCTATCCCAGTTGAGCTGCCTTAAAGCAGTGGGGTCTTAAAGCTGTTCCTGAACAGACACCTGATGCACATCCCACACACTTTAATCTCTGGGTTCATGGCATCTTCCTCACCTCAGGGCCTGTTTTCTTCCCTTTGTGTCTATTTGAATCCCCACTCCCATCCTTCAGTGCTCAGCATCAAAACAGAACAATGAGGCTCTGGCCTGTCTCCAGCGACCTGTTTCTTAGGTCCTGATACCTGACACCATTCCCTGACTCATCTCCACAATTCCACGTGGCTCTCTCCTAGTTCCATGGTATTCCCAAGTCCATATTGCTTATATGGACTTGATTGCATTCAGGGACTTTATGGATACTGCCTCTGAGATCTATTCAGGTGGAGTGGTCTGAATGTGAACGAGGAGGTATCTCTTAACCATTAGATTTAAATACCAGTCTAAGGTAACAAAGCACCATAAACTAGGAATGGAATTCAGCAGCTTAAAGCACAATAAATTCTTATTGCCCATGGCTAAAATGACACAAAATATTATTCCAGAATAAGGGAGAAAGAAAGTAAAGCTATCATGGAAAAATATGAGGTTAACTTTTCCAGCATGCTTAATGGCACCTGAGTAATCCAAGAGTTATTGAACTTGAAAATAAGCAATTGCTGCACACTCCGCTAATGACTGGGCAATGATAGTAAGTTATGACACTCTCTCATGGTGATGAACCTAAAATAAAAGTTTACAATGCACACATTTAATCTGGAATAAATTTATCATTCATAATGCCAAAATAAAAAAAAAAAGAAGCAGGTTTAAATGCCTATGAATTCTGATCAAAGTGACGTGGAAAAAACTCAATACCAAGTTTGTTATGAGAAACAGAATAGGGCTACTCATTACCATATCTATGTTTTAGTTTTATCCAGATCAGAAACAGAAAAACCAGAAGCTTTTGCCATCTGCCTGTATGCATTCTTTGCTAATTTTAGATGTTAACAAAAAACTAAAGGTAATCTTTCTGTGCTATAACCCTAAAGATACCAAGCCTTGTGGCCATGCTGATAAGTTATGATCAATATTATTGAGAAACCACTGGCTTCCTATCCCCTGTTAGCTGGCACAGAGAAGAGTAGAGGAAATTTCAACACTGAGTCAAGGGAAGAATTCTAGCTGCCATGACCAACATCTGGGGCCAAATACAGTTAGCATGAAGACTTTTTCCATTCTGTAGGCCTATTTTTCCCAGGCCTTTGAAGACAAAAGAATTCTTTTCCATCTTGACCATATCTAGGGGTCATTCTGGGGGTGGAGGTTGCTCTGGCATCCCCATGGCTCTGGAGTGAGGGGTCCAGAACGTGGATGCCCTAGAGCAAGTTTCTGCTACAAGAAGGTGTCAGCCTCATGGGCAATAACTGGGTGTAGGCTCCCAATGACAGATGACAGGGAAGGTGCCCCTGGTGGAGCTACTGAAACACTTGCCTTGAGGAGTCTTTCTGGCTTGTTTTTAGGCCCTACCTACAAAACGAGGTTTATATAGATTGCCTGGATTAAGGCAGGTACTGATACTGCCGTTTTCTCATTGAAAGCTGGTTATAGCTCTGTTGAGGTAAGAAGAGGTCATGGAGGAGCACTGGGATACAGCCGGTGATGGGGAGAAGAGATGCAGGAGCTGTTTTTCACTGCTGTGTCTGTTCTCTAAGTCCAGCACCATCAGTCTGACTGAGAGGATCTGGACTGTGGCATCAGCCCAAGAGGATTCAGAGAGGAGCCCTTTCGGACTCTGGCCAGGCTCAGGTCCAAACTAAGAACTGAATTCACCTCATATGGAAAGTCAGCCAAGTTTCCACTGGTAAATCTGGATTCTGTACACAATTTAGTGATTTCCTGTTGGCCACCCCCCACTGCTGCCTCCCTCCCACCTGCAAGCAGTCACCCATCCATAAATCCTGTCCAGCCCTGGATTTCTGCCCAGTGTTCCAGAGGGTTGGACTCACCAAGGAGAGCGGAATTCCCAGGATCCAGGACCAGCTGTGTTCCCAGTGGAGACGTCAGCACTGAAGGAAGGTTCAGTCCAGTGGCTGAGAGCAGGGCCCTGATGTCGTCCAACTGTGTGGGGACGTGGGGGGGCTCTGTGAGAAGGAGGATGGGGCATCAGGCAGGTTAAAGCGTAAAGGCTGTGCTAAGGGGACAGGGAGAGGCAGCCATGCATGGAAGTGTGTCCATGTGTAAGGCAGGTGTTACTATTTTTACCTCTAACATCACTTTGCCTAGAGAGAAGGTGTTCCCATCAAGGTGAGACTGAATTTCAAACATAATACTTGATGTCCGAAACTGTACAGTCAGTGATAAGAATCAGGCATGTTGATTTCTGGAGTTCCTTCTTTACTGTATACCACTTTCTACCACAGGTGCTCTATAAACATAGCTAATTGAAAGTATATTATAAAGACACTTTGAAAAAGCCAAAGCTTCTTCAGAACTATATGCCAAGTCCTGTGCTAAAATAATTTTCATTCCTTGTTTCATTTAACTCTTAAAACGACCTTTAGAGGGAGGAACTTTGTTATTGTCCCCACAGGCAGGGATAAGTCACAGGAATTTCTTATTTCTAAAGATCTTGTGAGTGGCTTTTTTCTGGGAAGGAAGGGGTACAGTTGTGAGGCTAGGGGTTCACTTTGTGATCTGGATTTTTTATGTCTAAGTAAGACCAGAGAAGCAGTTCAGGGATGATGTGTTAGTCAAAATCTTGTAATGAGTCAGGGCTGATGTAACCAGGAATTAGTTAACCAGAGCTAAAAGTGACAGAAAGGGAAGCACGGTGGCTTGCTTATTAATTTCCTTGAGCAAATAAAGAGGCAAGCAGCTGCTGAACGCAGTGGTAGGATGATCCCAGATTCTGCTGAGAAAGCAGCAGGACTCTGCTCCCCGCTCTTCCCGAGTCTCCTGGCGCACTGCAATTCACACTCCAACGCCAACTCCCACCTTTTTCTCTAGAGCACTTGTTGGAGTGGAAAGAGAAGCAGAAAGGTTGTCCTTGTAATTGATGGTCATTTCAGCAGCGTTCAGAGAGGGCCTGCTGTGTGCTTGTCACCGTGTTCAGTACTTGTTAGAAATGGTAAATAAGGAAGTCACAGTGGGGCCTGGATCCACTTCAGAAACACGCCTTCTGTCTACTCTGCCTTTGACTGCAAAGACCATCACGTACAGAAAGCAGTGATAAGCTTACATATTTATATATAAAAATTCAATATTATAAAGACATTATATATAGTCTATATAATTTGAAAATATTCTTTATGTAGTATAGGGTAAAAACATTGTGGTTGGATTCAGAAACTCAATTTGAGCCATGGCTGTTTCATTCACTAATTTGGGCAAGTCACAATCCCTTTAAGCTTTAGTTTCTTCATCTAAAAATGATTTTTAAAAAAGTCAACCCTCATCATTTCCAAGATCTCTTTCTACTTTGATATACCATGGTTTTAGGAATTGATACTGATATTTTTTCAAAGTTAGACTCTCTTTCTCTCATCCTTTTTAATATTCTTTCAAATATATTGAAATTGAATATTGAGGGAAATGGAGTTCCCCCAATAATACAGAAATGGAATATTCCTTCAAGAGTATTATAATTTAAGAAGGCTTTGCTTATTTATTAATAGCCAAAAGGAGAGGTTATGGCCCATCTTTATTTTTTTTAATTTTATTTTATTTTTAAACTTTACAATATTGCATTAGTTTTGCCAAATACCGAAATGAATCCGCCACAGGTATACCTGTGTTCCCCACCCTGAACCCTCCTCCCTCCTCCCTCCCCTACCATCCCTCTGGTCGTCCAAGTGCACCAGCCCCAAGCATCCAGTATCGTGCATCTTTAAACCCGTTGATCTTTCTGGGCCAAATGTCAGCCCTTCCTAATGTCCTTACAGCTTCCGTCATAGTTTACTTCTTCAGGGAATGTCCAGCTAATCTTTTGAGGGAAACTGTCAATTCCCCAAGGACAGAAGTCACCTCTTGTGTTTATCCTAAAGCTCCACATGGGACTCAGTGGAAGCACTTAATGAACAGCCATTCAGTGGCTATATGAACCCACGGATGAAAGTCGGCCTCATGACAATTCAATCCTCCACAATACAGGTTAAGTCATGGGCCTCATGAAACCTCAGCTTCACACATGAAATCCCTCATTTAAACATTACGCCACATTTGGGGCTGATTAAAAAAAAAGAGAAATACTACTCCTATGTCCATAAAGTACCAAACATAATAGGAAATACCATTCCTATGTCCATAAAAACTAACAAACTTTGATGAATAAACAGGACTTCTAATTGAGGAAATTAAGAATCTAGTGTTGTTTTTTTTCCATCCAGTTTGATTAAAATGGGAAGACTTCATGCTCTTCAAACTCCACATTCCCGGTTACACTGAATTAGCGTTGGAATGCTGCAGCTTTGGCTCCCAGAGCATACACACTTCATAGGCAGAGCTACATTAGCAGCCATGCTTCCTATACGTTCATCTCTGTTAGCAGAGGTGATCAGGAAGGTTACTAGAGAGGAAATCCCCACAGTAAGCACCATAACTCAGTGTGGGGCAACAGTCTGGGGCTCCAGGCTCCAGACGAGCAGCTCAGCCAGAAGAAACCCAACACAAAACAAATGACATCCTCCACGGAGCTGATTTTCTGCAGCTTCCTAATATGACTGGAGGTTTATGCAGCCACTGTTGAGATGAAGACCCACGTGGGTCTCTGTGAAATCTGAGTGGGCAGGGGTAGACTCTATGCTTTGCTATATCATCACTGGGGTGTGAAAATACGAGTAAAGTTTATTTACTTTCCCCTGTGGAAGGCCGTAATATACGTATGTGCGGTATGTAATTATTCATATTTCTCATCTCCCCCCCCCGCCCCAAGAATGATGGCTCTCTCTTAGTGAGATAATTAGCATACATGCTCTAATAATTGCCTTTAAAAAATTTTTTTTTTGATGTGGACCATTTTTAAAGTCTTTCTTGAATTTGTTACAATATTGCTTCTGTTTTACACCTCGGTTTTCTGACTGCAAGGCATGTGGGATCTTAGATCCCCGACCAGGGATCGAACCTGCACCCTCTGCACTGGAAGGTGAAGTCCTAAGCACTGGGCCATAAGGGAAGTCCCCTCTAATAACTGCCTCAAAAAAAAAAAAGACAAAAACAAGCTTCTTTATCCCCTTGACCAATGCCCAGACTCTGCTGGGAAGAGAAGCAGAGAGTCTGAATCTCGGTGTAGATGCAACATGACTGAGTCCAGCCCTGGGCATCAGTGAGTGCTGGATGGCGTCCTGGCAATTGCTATTATTTTTAAATACCTATTTTATGCCAGGAACTGTGTTAGACTCTTTAATCAAGGGTTCTTGTGTCTGGTGGTGCTACTGTCTGAATGTTTGTGTCCCCCAAATTCATATGTTGAAATCCTAATCCCTTCAAGGTAATGATAAGAGGAGGTGGGGCCTTTGGGAGATGATTATGTCAGGAAGGCGGAGCCCTCATGATTGACATTAGGATCCTTATAACAGAGACCCCTGAGAGCTAGCTTGTCCCTTCTGCTATACGAGGGTGCAGTAAGAAGCCACCATTCTGCTGCCATGGAGAGGGCCTTCACCAGACTCTGACCACGAAGGCACTTGGATTCTAGACTTCCAGTCTCTAGACATGTGAGGAACAAACTTCTGTTGTCTAAAAGCCACTCGCGCTCAGTTGGTCAGTCCTGTCTGACTCTTTGCGACTCCATGGACCCCTCTTTCCATACCACTCCCTTCTCCATATAAGTCGCCCAATCTGTGGCTGTTCTGCTATTGCAGCTGCACCGGACTAAGAAGGGGCCCACATGTGGACTTAGGTGGACTAGAGCATGAGCTTCCTAAAATTATATGAGAAATTTTGGACTTATGAATTTTTCCCAACAAGATAGTCTATAGTTTTTGTCTGAATCTCAAAGCAGTCCTTAATATAGAAGGAGTTGAGAAAAACTGCCTGTTACCTCTATTTGTACCTCCCCTGCCTGCCCACGATGGGCAATCTTATTTTCTACACAGAGACTAGGATCTAAGGCTTAGCAAAGTTACGTGATTCCCCAAGGTTACACAGTGAGTAAGTGGCAGACCCAGGGTTCTAGCTGACCTCTGCTTGGTTTGCTTGGCCCCTCGGTTTGTGTTCTCTCTGCTGGGAGGCCGTAAGGTGGGGAAAAGGGAAGGAATATTGATTTTACCTTCATGCATTTAATTGGATCAGGGGCAGGAAGAGGTGAGGGTGGGTCAGACAGTCACCCGAGTGGGGTCCACCAGGGTTGGTCAGCCTTATGGTGTTTACCTAGAATCAGGAGCTCGGTGCTCTCAGTTAGCTCCCCGTGCAGATTGGCCGCCCTGCAGGAGTACAGGCCCTGATCCAAGGAGGACACGGCTGTAAGCACCAAGGAGCCCTCGTGCAGAGAGGGAGGGGAGCCCAGTTTGCTTTTATTCCTGAACCAGGTGACTTCAGCTTCGGGCACACCTAGGAGGAAAAAAAAAAAAACCCATGCATCAGCCACCACATTCAGGTAACCTGGAGATATTTATAGCCTGTTGGTGGACCCGCCCCAGGGCTGCTCTGCAGGAAGCATCTGCCTGGGCGTCTTCTACGCTCCTTCGGCCAAACTAAACAGGTCTCTGACCTCTCAGCTGTCTTGAGATCTGTTGCCTTTAAAAACTTTCAGAGATAAGGCAGGAAGAGAAATACTGGTTAAAAGAAGAGGAAGAGGGCAGCTGAGAAAGGCATTTGCCAGGGTGGAAGGAGGGAACCAAAAGCCTTTGGAGAAAACACCTAAGGATGAAATCTGTATATCAGTGAAAATGATTAACTTGACAACTAAATGAAACTAACCTAATGCGGAATAAGAGAAGGCAGACTCGAAACAGCATACACTGTATGATTTCATTTCTGAACGTAGAAAAGAAAAACTGGTAACATCAGTCTCTGTTGTCAGCAGTCAGAGTGGGGGGTTCCTCTGAGGGACTGGGATGGAAGGGAGGTGCTGTCACTGAGAGTGGGGACAAGGAACCTGGCTGCTGCTGCTGCTGCTAAGTCACTTCAGTCGTGTCCGACTCTGTGTGATCCCACAGACAGCAGCCACCAGGCTCCCCCGTCCCTGGGATTCTCCAGGCAAGAACACTGGAGTGGGTTGCCATTTCCTTCTCCAATGCATGACTTGGGGGCTATGTTCGGTAGGCTTGGGATCTTTACAATATATTCACTTTTCAGTATAAACATTATATACCTCAGTAGAAAGTTAAATGGGGTCCATGGGGTCACAAAGAGTTGGGCATGACTGAGCGAATGAACAACAAGAAAGTTAAAAGCTACAGAATATTAATATATTCATGAACCAGACAAATGAAAGCTGGTAGATCCTTACCAGAGTTGGCACTCTATGTAGAAAACAAGCCTGTATTTTTTGAGGCCTAAGTATTTTCTTAGAAAAAGAGGAGATGGATCCATGGCATGAGGTTCATCACCACAGAAAAAGAGAGACCAAAAGGGAGTACTCTGCTCTGTCCTCAGTTCAAGTTTATTGTTGTGAGGGAGCTGGGGAGAGCGTGCACGTCTGACTGGGGTGGGGTTCCTGTCTTCGGAAGTCAGGCTCTGTCCTCAAGGACTGTTATGCACTCGGTGCTCGTGTCCTCTGCAAATTCGTATGTTGGAGTCCTAACCACCCTCAGTGCGCTGTGGTAGGAGATGAGGTCTTGGAGATTTTTAGGTTTACATGGAGTCTTCCTGAAGGGAGTGTCCATTGTGATGGCAGCAGTGCCCTTATAAGAAGAGGCCCTCTCTTTCTCTTTCTTTTCCCTTCCCTGTTTCTCTCTCTTTCCCTCCCTCCATCATGAGAGGACACAGCAAGAAGATAGCTGTCTGCAAGCCAGGGAGAGAGTCCGCCTCAGGGACTGAATGGCCTGGCACCTTCATTTTGGAATTCTCAGCCTCCAGAACCATTAGAAACAAACTTCTGTGGTTTGAGCTGCACAATCTGTGGTATTTTGTTAGAGCAGCCTGAGTAGACTAAGACAAGGGAATGGCTTTCATTCCTGAGGAAGCAGCCCTGTGGGTGGCATGCTGGTCAGCAGTCCTCAGTTTAGGACAAGCCTGCTGAGATGGTCTGCATGGGAGGCTCCGCGGGAAGCCCAGCTCTAGTGAGCTGAGAGACAGGAACCCTGTGGCATTAATTCACAGTCTCCAGGGATTGGACAGCTCCGGTTTTGTACCTTCTAGCTTATTGACTCAGCTCACAATGTTTGCTCATGAAACTTGTGGACATGTATCCAGGTAAGTGGGGTCAAAACCCAGAACAGGCAGAGCCGGAACTTTAGTCCTGTACTTTCTCAGAGTGGGGGATGGATTTTGCCCTTGGGGCTGGGGCAGCCTTACCCTTCGTGGGCAGCCTACAGTTGATATGCAGACACCTTCATGGCATCACCTGTGTACCCACTGCTTGTCTCTGATGAATAAAATGTCCTCAGAGTCTACTCTGTAACAGCCAGCTCTCATCATGAGCCCTGGAGCACTTGCTGCTCCCAGGATCCCAATGGCAGGAGGTGGGGCTGGGTGGGAGAGTGCTCTCCTGTTGCCTCATTAACAATGAACTATTCTGCATGAATTCACTGGTGTCCTGGCTGCCCTGCTGTTTCAGGTATGGTTTCCAGTGGTGGAATGATAGCCTATGTGGGCAGCCCAAGTGTTTGGCCAATCTGTAGAGCTTTTCTCTCCCTGTCTATAAGGAACAAGAGAGTGACTCTCTGGTCCTCTCTTTTCATCGTAGTGCAGATTACCCATAATTCAATGTGGATCCCTAGGGACTGGTGGACTGGCTGGAGGAAGGAGGCAGATCTGTTGAAAGAGGGGGAGACTTGGGTACCGCAGCCCTGATCCATCAGAGAGGGGTACACACTGTATACTTGATGCTCAGGTGCACGAGAGGGGCCAGGCTGGTATTATTCTCTAAACACACCTGGAGTAAAGATGCAGGTGAGAGGCAGAAAGGCTGATTTTTCATTGCAACACCACTAGGGAGAGCAAGAGCATCACGATGCCCGGCCATGCCAGCTTAGACTGTGGACCCTGAGCTCCGTTTTCACGTTGGGGAAAAAAAAAATTCCATAGCCTTCAGGAGAAAGCCTCTGGAAAATAAGTTGAAAAAACACCCTCCACTCACCCACCCACATCACTTCTCTCTTGAAAATGCAAGGAAAAATGAGGTTCTACAAACCAACTTCTGCAAGTATTCACCCTTTTCCCCTCACTATAAACTGCTCACACATAGTACCTGTCAGTGGCACCTGCCTTGGAGGAGGTCTGTGGGCAGCAAGCGCACAGTCCCTGATAGGAACTGAGGCTGTTCTAGAGCGAGGAGGCAGAGTAAGAGGCATGGACTAGTGCGCTGTCAGTTCCACCAGCAGATGGTGGGGGTGAATGCTGTCTCCATGACGGTGCCCACAGGCCACGACTTGTGTGTCTCCAGGGCCAACATTGTGTTTCCATGGTCAGCTGCCACAGCCAGACTTGCTGCTCCACTATGTGACCTTCTTTGGTCAGGGTAGCCGGGGGGGAGACAGGGATGGTGCGAAAGAGAAGGAGGAGGAGGGAGAGAGATGACCAAGGGACGGAGCCATTTCTCATGTTTCCAGGAAGTGGGTGTAAGCTTCTTCCGTTCTTGTCGTCACTCGTGGTCTCATGCCCTCATGAGATCAAGTCTGTTTAACAGGACAAAACAGAGTGTTTACCAATAGGGCTGAACCCCTCAACTGAGAGCAGGGGAGCTCATGGGAGAAATGGACATGTTCGGAATAATGAAGGTAGATGGAAGGGACCCCCAATCTCTGTAAAACTGGGACCACAGAGTGACAGCGGTGCGGAGGGAGCCACATGTCATAAGGATCATTCTGCGATAGGCAGATTAGCAAACCTCTCTTAGACTCATTCAAACACAGACCTGCATCAATAATTTACCAATGCTGCTGGTGTCACATTTTGAAGGATTCCTGCCTGGGATTGTGTGCCTTAAAGAGAACGACACCAAAAAGATGCTTTGGAATGACAGCCAGCCCTGCCATGACTGATTGTGATGTATTACAAAGTTGGAACAAGGGGACAGGAAAAAAAGAATTAGGCATCTTTTTTCTTTTTCTCTCAAGACATGACAATGATGCCTCAGAAAATATTACCAGCCCTCATACACGGTAGAGTCCCTTGAAAAGTTACCAGAAATACATGCCTAACCCTGATGCTTAGAGTACTGAGACATCAGGAATGCACTGAGGTCAGAAGCTATACATATCCCAAACACATTAGAGGAAGAAAGAACATTAACTGAATATTTGCTATAAGCCAGACATTTAATAAACATGTCATACATAATCACAAAGTTACCATGAAGCATTGTTATTAACCCCATTTTACTGATGAGAAAATTGGGACTCAAAAAGATTATGAAATCTGCCCAAAGAGACATTCGTTTGGATTCCTGAATGATTACATGAGGACAGAGTCCCTCTCCACTTTGCCACCAATCAGTGACCTACAGATGGAAGGCAGGGATCCAAACTCAGTACATTTGATGCCATGAAACCCCATCCTAACAAGTACATGATACTGTCTGCCCGTATAGGAGATTGCCTCCTGTGAGAAGCTCTGAATTGCTGCGTGTTATTTCTGGTGTCAATCCTTAAATGCTTTCTGCCTTTGGAATTAACCTTGCTACTGTAATTGCAACATCAAGATTATTGTTAGGAGGGAAGTTTCTAGAATCCATTGTTAGTACACTTCTTGGTGAGAAGCTTATCAGGTTGTAGAAGATGATTTTTTCCCTAACCTGTTGTGAAAAGACAGCACATTCTACAGAAAGAAATGTTTGAAAAATGACAAAAAATACACTCTACTGAAAAGCAAAGTCCAAAGCTATACTGTTGACAAGTTAGTTGGATAGGCTCCACACTCTGGACTCCCTGGTATGATCTGTGTCTAAAATAGGAAGTAAAAGGACCTGCTTTTACTTTTCCTGCTTTGCGGCATATCTTATCAACAACACAGTAGTCTCCCTGCTGCTTGAAAGGATCAATAAATGAGTGTAGTCATAATGGGCTGAAACTTGATTTGATTATGAGGATTAGTGCTTTTAATCTCCACTGAGCTGCCAGGTAGGGTAATGCTATAATAATCTTTTTTTAAAATCCCAGATAGGATATTCTTGTTAACTAGACCACTTGTTATACTTGGAAGGCTGCCTGCACCATGACACCTTGTCAACATCTTGAGGTGGGGCATCCACTGAAAGGCACACCTAGACATGATAGGTTCTAGAAGTTTCTTTAAAGGCTTGGTGCAAGACAAGGGAAGAATATAGTAACTTAAATGTCAATCTGAGCAATTATTCTAAAGAACCATGGCAGTCTGGTAAGGAGGCTTTTAGTCTTCCACATTTCTTCACACTAACTGTGGCAGATGCTGACAGATATTCCTTCTTTTTCCTGGGTACCCAGCCTGGGCTACCCTGGTAGCTCAGATGGTAAGGAATCTGCTTGCAGTGCAGGAGACCTGGGTTCAATCCTGGGTTGGGAAGATCCCCTGGGGAAGGGAATGGCAACCTACTCCAATATTCTTGCCTGGAGAATCCCACAGACAGAGGAGCCTGGCGGGCTACAGCACATGGGATCACAAAGAGTCGGACATGACTGAACGACTAATACCTCCTCCTCCTCAGCCTGGCAACATTCCCCAACAGCCTTGGTAGCTGTGAGTGGCCATGTGACTAAGAAGGGATGTGAGAAGCAGTCATGAGTGCTACTGGCTTGGCCTAAAAAGTTTGTTTCAGTTTGCCAAGTATCACCCTTGAAACCATTTCAACCATCCTCTACACTTTGTTTTCTCCTTGTCTTATTGACAGGGTAGAGAGAACCTCTGGGGAGACCTTGGAAGGCATGTACTCAGGATAACAGGACCACCAGTGTCCAGGTATGCTGAAGGACTGTGAGGGGCAGATCCCCTCCCCTCCAGCTGACCAGGACCACTTTTTGGACTCCTAGGTAGGCAAGTAATAAACTTCTATTGTGTTTGAGTCATCATTATACATTTGGGGGTCTACCTGTTACCACAGGCTAGCCTTTCCTGGCTACTACACTGCCCATCATTGACTCCTCAACTATTTATTTCTACATGACTAGTCCTGACAATTTTATATCCTAAGTAAGTCTTCAAAAGCTTCCCCCTGTTCCAAAATGTACCATAACCTAGGAAAGCATAAGGTTTAGCTCCTGCCCACTGTCCTCCCCCCCCAACCACAAGCCACCCTACTGTCTTCTAGCCTCTCCATCTTACAGTCAAGCCAGCCACATTTCACTCCTTTAAATGCAACATACTCTTTCTACCTCAGGCCCTTTGCACATCCTATTCCCAGTGACCGAAACTCGTCCTCCTCCTCTGACCTCTTATCTTGCATTCTGTTTTCTGAATTCTTCTCCAATAGAGAACAAGTATGGGAGTGGTATAAGAGACCGAATCACTTTTCAAGAAAAAGCCTCATCATACTTGTTGTTTAATGGTTTTTATGTTTAAGGATTGGGAATAATTTGTGAGTCTGCATTTTACATGTTGAAAGCATACATGTGCAAAAGGTATTTAATGAAAAACTGCAAACAACTCAAACATGTAAGGACATGAGTTATTCTATGTAAATTATGTAATATTCTTAAAATATACTATTATATAGCCATTAAAATTATGTCACAAGAGAGTCATAAAAGCCACTTGTAGCATCAAAGTAAAAATAGTTTCTTTTGCTATTTGGTATTATTAGCTGTCAGTATTTCGACTGGAGACTCAGCTCAAGAATGATTTCTTTGTCCAGTAAATTCACAGACCAACAGTTTAATCAAAAGCAGGCTCTTTCCCATCTATGTTGAATAAAAGTGAAAGTGAAAGCAAAAGTCACTCAGTCGTGTCCAACTCTTTGTGACCCCATGGACTATACATGTCCATGGAATTCTTCAGGCCAGAATACTGGAGCAGGAAGCCTTTCCCTTCTCCAGGAGATCTTCCCAACCCAGGGGTTGAACCCAGGTCTTCCACATTGTAGACAGATTCTTTACCAACTGAGCTACAAGGGAAGCCCATGTTGAATAAAAACCTTATTTAATAAAAGGCATAATGACAGAGACACATTTATTTTATTTAAGTATGATTCATACAAAGGGCCCTATGAATACAACTAAGTTTTTAGTAATGTAATGTGCATGGCCAGGCAAAAACTGGACCTTACAACCTAGGATTTCACTATCAGGTTACCAAGAGTGAATCTCTGGGTGAAGTTGGAGACATGGCGCTGGGTGGCCCAGAAGAGCTGACCAAAGCTGTTTCGACTTTTCTAGTTTTCCTGCGATAAATACTTTTCCACCTGAATTCTGGTTTTCTCAACCTCCTTCAGATGCTCAAGTCCTGATTTTGCTGCCCTTTGCTTCCCACTCTTTTAGTCCTACCAGTCCCAACACTCAAGAGGAGACCCAATATGGTCCATTATATTGGGAGACCCATCTTATCTCCAGTTGGTGTTCTGTCTTCAAGGCACATGTTCCTAGAGATCAGATGGGGAGTGATGGTCCTGCATAAAGGATCTGGCCTTCACCATCAGTCTGTGTGCAGAGGGGCAACTCATTCATGGGACACCCTGATTGAGAGTATAGAGCCTGAAGGGATTTAGTTCTATAGGCTTTCACTGAGGCGGTTGGATGCACAGGCCAAGGGAAGCTTTACCAAGAAGAAGCTAATGCATTATGACAGAGAGAGATTTATATTTTGGGCTTCCTAGAGCTACCAGAAGATTTCAGAGAAAACCAGAAGCCTGTTCTTAGGAAACAACATGCTGTAGATGAAGATCTTCCTTCTATTTCTTCTAAAATGGATTCTCTCTGGCCTTATAAATCACAGGTGGAGGTGAACTTTCCAAAGCTGGGGCTGAGATCTAAGATGAAGAAACACCCAGAACAGGGGGTGCCAATGCCTGTCCTCGTTTCAGACAGGGTATAACGTGGGAACCTCGGTTGGGGTGCCATGGGAAGGTATATCTGATGAGGACAGCAATAATCAGGGGACTGTCACTGCACCCTGGCACGGGAGTCATCTATTTCCCCTTTGTATCGTGGCAGTGAAAACCCTTAGGGCAGACAGGCTAGCAGTTCACAGGAAGGGAGGATTGGCAGCTGAGCTGTGGGTGTTTTCTATTTTTGAATTGAAGGTAAATGCCCTTATGAAGGGCATACTGCCACCTCTTCTGGTCTACTCCTCCACTTTATGACTTTCTGGTCCCTAGAGGCCTCTGAGTTTACAAGAGCTACCCAAGGGCAACATTTATATCACATGCCCAAGAGCACTGGCTGTTTTCATAAACAACTCCTACACACTTCTGAAAGGAGCTTCCCTGCTGACTCAGCAGTGAAGAATCTGCCTGCAATGTAGGAGACCTGGGTTTGATCCCTGGGTCTGATCCCTGGGTCTGGAAGATCCCTTGGAGCAGGAAATGGTAACCCACTCCAGTATTCTTGCTTTGGATAATCCCATGGACAGAGGAGCCTGGTGGGCTATAGCCCATGAGGTTACAAGAGTCAGACACTAAACCACCACCACCCTCCCACTTCGAATGTAAGCTCCAGGTTGGTCTCACCCCTGCCATCTACTCCTGAGCTTTCCACCATGACTGTCCTGAGTTTAGGCCCCCAGTACCTCTGCTGCAAACTACTGCTGTTCATCGCTAAGGCAAGAATACTGGAGTGGGTTGCCACTTCCTTCTCCAGGGGATCCTCCCCACCCTGGGGTGCAGCTCATGTCTCCTGTTGGGCAGGCAGACTCTTTACCACTGTTCCATCTAAACTACTGTGGGTTCTGTTATATATATATAAATATATATATATATTTATATATTGTATAATATATATACTATATATATATATAGTGTATATATATATATATATACATGCAGCCAAATATACATATATATATATATATATATATATATATATATATATGTCTCAGTTGTGGCATGTGGGCTCAGTTACTCCACAAAAATGTGGGGTCTTAGTTCTCTGACCAAGGATCAAACCCATGTCCCCTGCACTGCAAGGCGAATTCCCAATCAGTGGTCCATTGGGGAAGTCCCTAAACTACTATGGCTTCTTAACTGTCCCCTCTGTCTCAGTATTTTTTTTTTTCTTCAACCTATTTTATATACTGCATGACCCCTAATGCCACTTCCAACCTGCTTTGTCTGAATTCCTCATCCAAGTGTTCAGAGTCTCCCATGGCACAGTTGCAACCCACGTGACTAAAGTTTAAGCCCCCTTTCCCACCCCATCTCTGAGCTCCAGGATTCCACTAGACCAAAGCAGTCACATTTCCCTTGAAGTCCTGTAGCTTCCTTACTTACATGGTTTTTCTTATATTCTTTAGTCCATTGGAACACCTTTGTCCCCATCCTGGCATGCTCATGTTCCATCAGTATGTGGGATGGAGATAAAAACAACCTCTTCTCCCTCATCTATCCCAGTTTTCCTCTGATCAACTTCAGTAGCACTTTCCACTTTCAGAGTGACTGAGTGTGCTTGACTTTCCCTAGTAGCCCCAATTCCCTGAGAGCAGAATTTGTACTATCCTTTCAGCCCCCAACCTAGCACAGGGCTCCATTAATATCTGAGCAAACGAATTAACAAATGGATGCATTTCTTACCTGCAGCTTGGCAGTTAATAGTCACATTCACGCCTTGCACCGTTTTGACGGTGCTTCCTACATCAACTGTGATTGCAGGCTCCTCCGTGTTGATCACCATCTCTCGGGATGTTTTCACTAGTGGCTTTCCTGAGGGTGAGACGGAATGTGACATTTTATTAGATGGAGGGCTTTGGGCACTCCCTTGAAACATGATTGACAATGAACAAGGGATAGACCCATATTTTTTCACTGACCTTTGTTTTCCTTTTCTAACTGTAACTATAAAAACCATCTACCCATCTGCTTATCTAGCTACCACAGAACTGTCAGAAAAGAATAAGGATTGAAGCATCTGAGGCCAGAGCAAGGCAACAGTTGGTATGATTTGTACATCTTATCATTAAACTAACAAGGTTTAATAGATTCCATTTTAATGGAATTAAATTTTTATTTTGAGATAGTTGCAGATTCACATTCAGTTATAAGAAATAACATAGAGCAATACAGTGTACTCTTTACCCAGTTTCTGCCAATGGCAGTATCTTACTGGTATCTTACGATATCATGACTAGGACATTGACACTATATTTCCAGCACTACAAGGATCCCTCACATTGATCCTGGCCCTGCCTTAATCCTTTGGCAACCATTACCCTGTTCTCTATTTCTTATACTTTTGTCATTTCAAGAATGTTATATAAATGGAATCATACCGTATGTAACTTTTTTTGATTGGCTTTTTTTCACTCAGAGTGACTCTCTGGAGATTCTTCCAGGTCTGACATAGCATGGTGGCATGTATCAGCAGTTTGTTCCCTTATACTGCTGAGTAGTATTCCATGGTATGGATGTACCAAGTATGTTCAGCCATTTACTTACTGAAGGACACGTTGGTTGTGTCCACCTTTCTGGCTATTCCAATAAGCATATAAAAACATTCCTCTCCAAGTTTTTGTGTGAACATTTGTCTTCATTTCCTCTGGGAAAAATGCCCAGGAGAGTAAATGCTAGGTCACATGGTGGTTACATGTTTAGATTTTTAAGGAACTGCTGAACTGTTTCCCCACGTGGCTGTATCATTTCACATTTCCACCAGTAATATGTAAGTGATGTGGTTTTCTGCATTCTTGTTAGCATTTGATTTTTACCTTTAGTTTTATTTTTGAACTTTTACTTTTATGTTGGAGTATAGTCAATTAGCAATGTTGTGATAGTTTCAGGTGGACAGCAAAGGGACTCAGCCATACACATACATGCAAGGTCTGTGATATATTCTGTTAATTTTTGTATAAGGTGTGAGATTTAGGCTGAAGTTTGTTTTTTTGCCTATGGATACACAATTGTTCCACGACCATTAATTGAACAGGTTATCTTTCTTCCACTGAACTGCTTTTGCATGTTTGTCAAAATCATCTGGGTATATTTTTGTGGTTCTAGTTCTGTTCTTCATTCTCCTTCT
Organism: Bos mutus; assembly: GCF_027580195.1. Lineage (NCBI taxonomy): Eukaryota > Metazoa > Chordata > Mammalia > Artiodactyla > Bovidae > Bos > Bos mutus. Next base: position 86,863,466 of record NC_091624.1, on the reverse strand, counting down.
GTTCCAATCAATTTCAAGATACCAATACCACACAGTCTTAATTACTGTAATTATATAATTATCTTGAAATTGATTCTTGAGTCTGATTCTTCCCACTTTATTCTTCTTTGCTATTCTAGTTTCTTTGCCTTTCCACATACATCTTAGAATAATATTATCTACAACTATAAAATTTTGCTGTGATTTTGATAGGAAATATACAAACATATATCATTTTAGAGATAACTGACATCTTTACTGTGTTGAGTCTTCCAACCCATGAACATTGTGTGTCGATTTATTTATATCTCCTTTCTTTCATCAGAGTTTTGTAGTTTCTAGTATACAAGTCTTGTATTTATTAGATTTATACCCAATTATTCTTTTTTCAAGGGATGGTAAATGATATTGTATTTTTAATTTCAGTATTCACATGTTCATTGCTGGTATATAGAAACAGTTGAGTTTTATACAGCGTGTAACCTTACTAAACTCATATGTTAGTTCTATAACTTTTTCTTTTTACAATCCCTGGTATTTTCTTAGAAGGCAATCATTTCTCTGCAAACAGGTTTATTCCTTCCCTTTGATGTATATGCCTTTTATTTCCTTTTCTCAGATTATTTCATTAGATAGAACTTCTATCACTATGTTGAATAAAAAGTGTTGATAAAAGTGGGATTTCAGTATGATGAGTGATTTTTCATTTGGAATCTGGACATTTTCATATCATGCTCTGCAACTTTGGACCTTATTAAAATCTGTTTCAGCTGCTGTTCTCTGAAACCACTCAGGTCGGGGAGAGGGAGGTGCCACCTGGTTACTCTCCAGTGGGGGCAGAAGTCCACGTTCTCCTCTTGACCTCCTCTGTGACCTATGTGGGGCTCCTCTTAACTGCTGGGCCTGGGCAGAGCTTCTGGCTCCCCACCGACTCTGCTGTGGGAAGTCCTAACTCTCCAGGAGGCTTCCTCTACCACCACCCCAGAGGGAAGAGGGGCACTGCAGGGTGAGGAGAGAAGCCCCAGGTCCCCATGTGATCTCCACATTGCACCCCTGTGGGGATTAAATCCATCTTCTCTGTCCAGGGGTCTTGGGGAACCGCATTCCAGTCTGATGAGGAGTCCAATCTTTCAATTCAGGCTTTGAAACAGAGCAGCATTTTCTAAGAGTTCACTGCCCTGCTAGGCTGTCCCTTTCCTGGTCTTTTGGGTAGAGGGAGCAAGCTTTAGTGGGGACTTTTGATTCTGTTTCTATTTCCTGACAGCCACCTTCTTCAGCTCCAAGTTGGAGATTTCTGGTACAAACAAACAAGCCCCACCCCAAGCCCAGTGAAGTCACACTTGTGTCCTTCCTCAGCACCCAGAGACCCTAGCCAGGCTGCTTTCTCCTCTCCACTCTCAGTCTTCTTACATTTTATATAGAATGTCTGGATTTTACTTGCATTTACCAGGAAGAATAGGGGAAAATCTATCTATGCCATCTTCCCAGACATAGCAGTTCTGCATACATTATACTTTAATAGGCCTTTATCAGGTGGGGCTAAAAATATAGCACTTCATGTATATGACCATTAAATACAATGAAAAGATACATTTATTGAGCACCTTGGGGAAATAAGGGTCTACGTGAGATCATTTTCATATACTCAAAGTTTAACTTTTTGTAAGTCAAATGGATTTAATTTTCTTTCATCCATTTTGTAGGCGAGATGATCTACAATGGCATTCATTCCTCTGCGCCTCCATTAACTGTGAAGACAACCATCATTCTCCAATGCCCTTCAGAGTCTCACACCTGATTTTCATATGTTGTACTTTCTTCATCAGCTATTTACCTTTCCTTCCTGTGTACGCTGCCGCATGGCCTCGTATCAGAAGCCATTCCTCTTTCTTCTCCTCTTCCTTTTAATTGCCTTCTAGGCATAGACTATTAGCTTTTAGGAATTATGTCGAAAGACAGAAACTGGAGAATGTTCTGAGAAGTTCACCTCTGAATATACGCACAGGCTCTCCCTGTTCTGATTGTTTAGGCACCTTTTCCCTTATTTCACCTATATTCAATGTGTTTGAGATTATGTATGCGCTTTCCCCCTTATTTAACCGGTATTCAATATGTTTGAGATTATATATGACCTGATGTGAAGATGAGTGATTTCATACTTAATGTTGAGACTAATTAATGCACGCTGATAATGAGAGAATGCAGTGGGAATGACACTGAATTAATATGGGCCTATTGACTTTACTTCCTGACACTAAAAGGCTCCTGGCTCTAACATCAAAAATACCTTGAATCTCACCAGCCCCTTCGTTGCTATAATCTGATGTTGCCATGTTCCCTAGCTGGACCACTCTACCAGTCAGTCTGGTCAGTCAGCCGGACTGGTTTCCTTGCTCTGAGTGCCCCTTCACTAATAGTCTCTTCTGGTGACAGCCAGGGTGATCTTCAGAAAACTAACACAGAATCACAGAAAACTAACCATTCTAATCACATGGACCACAATCTTGTCTAACTCAATGAAACAGCCATGCCGTGTAGGGCCACCCAAGATGGATGGGTCATGGTGGAGAGTTTGGACAAAATGTGGTTCACTGGAGAAGGCAATGGCAAACCACTTCAGTATTCTTACCTGAGAACCCCATGAACAGTATGAAAGGCAAAAAGATAGGACACCGAAAGATGAACTCCCCAGGTCGGCAGGTGCCCGATATGCTACTAGAGATCAGTGGAGAAATAACTCCAGAAACAATGAAGAGACGGATCCAAAGCAGAAATACCACCCAGTTGTGGATGTGACTGGTGATAGAAGCAAGGTCCGATGCTGTAAAGAACAATATTGCATAGGAACCTGGAATGTTAGGTCCGTGAATCAAGGCAAATTGGAAATGGTCAAACAGGAGATGGCAAGAGTGAATGTTGACATTTTAGGAATTAGTGAACTAAAATGAACTGGAATGGGTGAATTTAATGCAGATGACCATTATAACTACTACTGTGGGCAAGAATCCCTTAGAAGAAATGGAGTAGCCACCATAGTCAACAAAACAGTCTGAAATGCAGTACTTGGACACAATCTCAAAAGCGACAGAATGATCTGTTTCCAAGGCAAACCATTCAATATCATGGTAATCCAAGTCTATGCCCCGACCAGGAACGCTGAAGAAGCTGAAGTTGAATGGTTCTATAAAGACCTACAAGACCTTTTAAAACTAACACCCAGAAAAGATGTCCTTTTCATTATAGGGGACTGGAATGCAAAAGTAGGAAGTCAAGAAACACCTGGAGTAACAGGCAAATTTGGCCTTGAAATACAGAATGAAGCAGGGCAAAGGCTGATAGAGTTTTGTGAAAAGAATGCACTGGTCATAGCAAACACCCTCTTCCAACAACACAAGAGAAGACTGTACACATTGACATCACCAGATGGCCAACACCGAAATCAGACTGATTATAGTATTTGCAGCCAAAGATGGAGAAGCTCTATACAGTCAGCAAAAACAAGACCGGGAGCTGACTGTGGCTCAGATCATGAACTCCTTATTGCCAAATTCAGGCTTAAATTGAAGAAAGTAGGGAAAACCACTAGACCATTCAGGTATGACCTAAATCAAATCCCTTATGATTATACAGTGGAAGTGAGAGTTAGATTTAAGGGACTAGACGTGATAGAGTGCCTGATGAACTATGGACAGAGGTTCATGACACTGCACAGGAGACAGGGATCAAGACCATCCCTAAGAAAAAGAAATGCAAAAAAGCAAAATGGCTGTCTGAGGAGGACTTAAAAGTAGCTGTGAAAAGAAGAGAAGTGAAAAGCAAAGGAGAAAAGGAAAGACATACCCATTTGAATACAGAGTTTCAAAGAACAGCAAGGAGAGATAAGAAAGCCTTCCGCAGCAAACAGTGCAAAGAAACAGAGGAAAACAACAGAATGGGAAAGACTACAGATCTCTTCAAGAAAATTAGAGATACCAAGGGAACATTTCATGCAAAGATGGGCTCAATAAAGGACAGAAATGGTATGGACCTAACAGAAGCAGAAGATATTAAGAGGTGCCAAGAATACACAGAAGAACTATATAAAAATGAACTTTATGACCCAATCATGATGGTGTGATCACTCACCTAGAGCCAGACATCCTGGAATATGAAGTCAAGTGGGCCTTAGAAAGCATCACTATGAACAAAGCTAGTGGAGGTGATAGAATTCCGGTTGAACTATTTCAAATCCTAAAAGATGATGGTGTGAAAGTGCTGCACTCAGTATGCCAGCAAATTTGGAAAACTCAGCAGTGGCCAGGGGACTGGAAAAGGTCAGTTTTCTTTCTAATTCCAAAGAAAGGCAATGCCAAAGAATGCTCAAACTACCGCACAATTGCACTCATCTCACACGCTAGTAAAGTAATGCTCAAAATTCTCCGGATGTTCAAGCTGGATTTAGAATAAGGCAGAGGAACCAGAGATCAAATTGCCAACATCCGCTGGATCATCGAAAAAGCAAGAGAGTTCCAGAAAAATATCTATTTCTGCTTTACTGACTATGCCAAAGCCTTTGACTGTGTGGATCACAATAAACTGTGGAAAATTCTGAAAGAGATGGGCATACCAGACCACTTGACCTGCCTCTTGAGAAATCTGTATGCAGGTCAGGAAGCAATAGTTAGAACTGGACATGGGTCAACAGACTGGTTCCAAATAGGAAAAGGAGTACGTCAAGGCTGTATATTGTCATCCTGTCTATTTAACTTATATGCAGAGAAAAAGTTGGCTTAAAGCTCAACATTCAGAAAACAAAGATCATGGCATCCGGTCCCACCACTTCATGGGAAATAGATGGGGAAACAGTGGAAACAGTGTCAGACTTTATTTTTCTGGGCTCCAAAATCACTACAGATGGTGACTGCAGCCATGAAATTAAAAGATGCTTGCTTACTCCTTAGAAGGAAAGTTATGACCAACCTGGATAGCATATTCAAAAGCAGAGACATTACTTCGCCAACAAAGGTTCGTCTAGTCAAGGCTATGGTTTTTCCTGTGGTCATGTATGGATGTGAGAGTTGGACTCTGAAGAAGGCTGAGCGCCGAAGAATTGATGCTTTTAAACTGTAGTGTTGGAGAAGACTCTTGAGAGTCCGTTGGACTGCAAGGAGATCCAACCAGTCCATCCTAAAGGAGATCAGTCCTGGGCTCATTGGAAGGACTGATGTTGAAGCTGGAACTCCAATCCTTTGGCCACCTGATGTGAAAAGCTGACTCATTTGAAAAGACTCTGATGCTGGAAAGATTGAGGGCAGGAGGAGAAGGGGATGACAGAAGACGAGATAGTTGGATGGCATCACCGACTCAATGGACATGGGTTTGGGTAAACCCTGGAAGTTGGTGATGGACAGACAGGCCTGGCGTGCTGTGGTTCATGGGGTCGCAAAGAGTCGGACACAACTAAGTGATTGAATTGAACTGAGTGTGATCTTTCTAAAACATGAATCAGATCATACAATGCCTCTGCTTAGATTATCTAGTACTTTTTCAGTGTAGTTAGAACAAAACTTCAAGCTTCATGACCAACCATCCTCTAGGTGTTCAGGCCAGCTGCCTACATCCTGGCTCCTTATCTCACTGAGGTCACACTCCCCATGGATTGCTGTGGCTCTGGCAACACTGGCCTTCCGTCCCTTCCTCCGGAACATCAGCACATTTGTCCCAGCTGTTCCCTTTCCCGGACATCCTCCACCTGAAGACTTCTGCACAGTTATCTTCTGGTCATTCATGTTTCCACACAAATGTCATCTCCTACTGGGGGCTCCAACCACGCCATCTAAAGCATGCAGCCACCACTCTCCTGCCTATCATTACATAGCTCGCTGCCAATTTTACTTTCTTCCTAAGCACTAGAACTACCCAAAATTATCTTACTTGTGTGTTCTCTGCCTCCCACTCCTCATCAGGTAACGTCCCTAAAATCAGGGATCACATCCCTCTTGTTCTCTTCTTTATTCCTACCACTTAGTCCTGGCACATAGTAGGTCCTTTATAAATATCTAGTAAATGAATATATATGTACATATAGTATACTGTGCACATTATCTGAATTTGTTTTTGTTGTCATAATAACCCTGAGAGGCAGGGAAAGGATTTCCATCTTTTATATAGATAAGGGCTTCCCAGGTGGTGCTAGTGGTAAAGAACCCGCTTGCCAACGCAGGGGACATGAAACACGAGTTCGATCCCTGGGTTGGGAAGATCCCCTGGAGGAAGGCATGGCAACCAACTCTAGTTCTCTTGCCTGGAGAATTCCATGGCTAGAGGAGCCTGGCAAGCTACAGTCCATAAGGTCTCAAAGAACTGGACACGACTGAAGCAACTTAGCACTCATGCATGCAAGGAACTTAGGCTCAGGAAAGCCCCAGGGTTTGCCCAAGGGCAGAAAGCAAGCAAAGAGTAGGGCTGAACTAGATCCCAGAACTCTGACCTCAAGTTCGGTCCTTGTAACCAGAGATCCTAAATCCTTGTCTGTGGACTGGCTGCCTCAGAACCCCCAGGACACTTGTTAAAACATAATCTGTCCTGCTATATATAAAATAGCTGCCTCACTATGTAATAAAAACAACTTTGCCAATGGGGAAAATCAGGTTAGGGACCAGAGAGTTTCAGACTCACAATTACCAAGTTATTTTTCCTACAGGAATTTTAATAATAAAAGTAGTTTTATAGCTGCAAGTGTATAGCTATAAAATTCAAATGTCACTGAATTAAATCCAGCCGTTAATTAATTACACTGAGCTTTTGCTGAAAGTAACAACTGTGCATCCTGTCACGAGAGGCACTTTTGTTAGCACAAGCTACTTAGGTGTTATTACCTTCATTATGAAGACAAAGCACAGAGTTACTGAAGCATTTACAGTTAACAGAAGTTTATATTGAACATGATTCTTCTTAATCATTGACCCTCTTACATCTATTAGAAAAAGCACAGAGTTACCAAAGCATCTACAATTAATACAAGTTTATATTGAACATGATTCTTCTTAATCATTGACCCTCTTACATCTATTAGAAAAAGCACAGAGTTACCAAAGTGTCTACAATTAATAGAAGTTTATATTGAACATGATTCTTCTTAATCAATTGACCCTCCTACATCTATTAGAAAAGCTTGTACATATTATTGAGTCATACAGTTAGATCTCCTAAACCTGACACTCAGGTGGTGGGATGGAAGCTCTAGTTTCTATTTTGAACAAATTCTGAGGCAATTCTGACATGTAGCCAGGTTTGTTCATTAATGAATTACACTGTGTTACTTTTTCTTGAATCCTGGTGAGAGCTGAGGTTTTTTTGAAAGCCCACTAGTTCAATATTAGAAAATTTCAGGTTGAAAACATGCACCCCAATGTTCACTGCAGCACTATTTACAATAGCCAAGGCATGGAAGCAACCTAAGTGTCTCTCAACACAGGCACAGAAAAAGAGGATGTGGTACATATTACAATGGAATATTACTTGGCCATGAAAAAGGAAAATGGCATTTGCAGCAACATGGGTGGGCCTAGAGATCATTATATTAAGTGGTGTAAGTCAGAGAAAGACGAACATCATATAACTTCTATGTGGAATCTAAAAAAAATGGATGTATTTACAAAATAGAAATAGACTCACAGGTCTTGTAATCAAGTTAAGGATACCAAAGGGGAGATAGGGAGGGAAATGAGTAGGTAACAGGCACACGCCCACACATACATGTAACACTGATTCACTTTGCTGTATACCTGAAACTAATACAACATTGTAAATCAACTATATTTCAATAAAAATATAAAAAAAAAACAAAGGAAAAATAATTCAAGTCCACTTTCTATCACCTAGATAGACACCTAGTGAGGTGAGTACTGCTGAGAAAGGCCATGCCTGTGTTTGTGCTTGATTACAATCCCATCAGCGAGTATTACTTTAATTATGGAAGTTAATTAGAAGAAAAAGAAGAGAGATGCAAAGAGGGAGTGACATGATAAATTATATATTTGTACTAAGACAATGTTAAAAAAGGTCTGACCAAAAAGACTTTTACAACGAGCAAAACAAAACAAAACAAAAAAGAGACTGATTCCGGGAGCTGGTATAGATATACCTGAGCAGACCCTGGGCTAGAACTCTCTGTTCCCATAGCATGGGGCACACGCCCTGACTGTCGGAGCTGATGGGGCCACCTGAGGGAGGGGGCAGCCACCAATGTCTCTGGCCAGATCCAGAGAAGTGACAGGAGGCATGGACAGGACAAGGACCAATGCTTTCCTTCCAATAAACAAAACATTAACCTAAACTAAAAAAAAAAAGGAGACTGAGCTGTAGTCATGGAACCTCTGCAGTGTGGGTGGAGCCTCACTGTCAGAACCACATTCATCTGTAGTCCGGTCATCTCTGCGGGTCAGCGTCAGCTAGCAGATTACATGTGTATTGATTTTTGGAAACTGTCAGGGTTTACAGATCACTCTTTCACTGAATCTGCAAACTGGTCATATATATAAATATAAGAAGAACAAGGAAATAGAAACAAAGGCAAGCATTTCAATTTATCACAACCGATATAAGGAAGCAAGCCTCTTCAAGAGTCAGAAATAGAAGCATTAAAAGAATCATTGCCTGTAGACCTCATGAAACCGCTTAGCTTTTGGATCATGGCTCCTGTAGAAATGAGATGGAACAGGGGGTCCAGAGCCTCAGTGGTAAGCAAGGGCAGCCCTGGCACAAGGGTGAACCTGCGTTAGCTAACACTCGCCTATCAATATCCAGTGATGTGGGGGAGTGCCACCTTGGGCCGCCTTCACAGTAGAGGCGTTTGACCAAACAGGCACTGTCCTGACCTGGGAGGACCGGCAGCTGGAGAGACAGGCAGGGATGGATGAGCAGCCCTGGGAGCAAATGCTTGGAACTGTTAATACATTCCTGTGCATAGTCTGGGCTCTGGCTCACGCCTCTTTCCCTCATGTGTGACTCTGGGTAAAATCAAAATCCAGTGGGAAAAAATCTGAATATATGTGCTTGAAAAATATCTTTGGCCCAGTGTAAAGGTGATGGAGAGAGGAGCCAGAGGAGATGAAGGTTTCTTGTTTGAGTGCAGCCAAGTACAGAGAACATTGAAAGCAACTTTTTCTCAGGTCCGAAGTCCAGGTCTCTGCTAACAGCAACTTTGTTTTCAATAGCACGATGGCAGAGACAGATCTATTATCAACCAAATCCTTTTCTTTTCCTTCCTGGGCACACAGTTAGGTCATTTGTCAGCCTCTCTGCAGTGAGATGTGGACAAGGTGCTGGTTTCTAGCAGATGAAATGTGAGCAGAAGTCAACTGTGCCATTTCTTGACCCAAACCACAAAAAGCCTCTTGTGAAATAATTTGTTTTAGATGTTAGGTGAGTGAGAAAAAAAAATCTGTTTTAGCCATCATATACTTATGGTTTGGTTTGTTAAGCAGGCAAATAGAAAAAAGTGCCCAATAAGCACACATGCTAATTATTCTGTGTTTGATCTTCTTTCCCCTCTTCTAAAGTGGTGAGTCACAAATGGCATTTGAAAATGGTTCTCTACGATCCTTAGCCACCAAAAATAACAAGGATCTACTGTTTAGTGCGGGGAACTACATTCAATATCTTGTAATAACTTATAGTGGAAAAGTCTGAAAAAGAACACACACACACACACATATATATATCTGAATCAATCTGTGGTACACCCAAAACATTGTAAGGCAATTATACTTCAATAAAAAAATAAAAATTGAAAAATGAAGAGGAAATAATGAATTGTACTTTGAACCCTTCAGATTCTCACTGTTGAGTAAGAGGCAATCTATCCCAGGAAGTGTGCCTGTGTATTCATTTGCAAGGAGAATGAGAAGACTTGTTAAAGGTGGTTGGGAACCTGGGCAATAAAAAAAACAGGACTGCAGGAGGTAGGTTTGGAGACAACACAAGAGCTCTGGGAAGGATGTAAAAATGGCAAATAGGTTTGAGGTGATGGTGCTTAGCGTATGGCAGAATCCTCCTGGAGCACTGCTCAGATAGAGATTCTGGGTTACATCCAGGAGGGCATGCATGTTTTATCACTCATGCATGGGGTTCTCTTTGGAACCCCATGGACTGTAGCCCGCCAGGCTCCTTTGTCCATGGGATTCTCCAGGCAAGAATGCTGGCTGCCGCTGCTGCTAAGTCGCTTCAGTCGTGTGAGATGTTATTTCCTCCTCCAGGGGATATTCCCAGCCCAGGGATCAAACCCCTGTCTCCTGCGGTTCCTGCATTGGCAGGTTGGTTCTTTACCACTGAGTGACCCGGGAAGACACACTCAGGAAGACTGAGCAGCAGCAAAAGAATGTGATAAATCCTGATGCCTCCAGGGGGCATGGGTGTGAGAAGTGGTGCCTACATGGCAGGTGTTCACACTCCATCTCTCAATAGCTGAGTAGCCTCGGGAGAGTTATTTAGTCTCTGTGGACCTTCGTTTTCTACTTCTATGGTTGCTGAAAGCAGTAATGCTTGCAAAGCTGTTTGTGCAACATGAGGTCTGAATACATGCTAGCTATCAACATGATCCCTGGTATGATACAGGGAGAAAACACTGAGGAGCAGCGTCTGGAACTTTTGATAAACCAAGAAAACACAAAGGACAAGTGTAAAGAAAGAAAGAAAGGAAAAAACAAGAAAGAGGAGAGGGAACAGATCTCTTAGTGAGAAGGAACTCGGGTGTCTCTATTTTGAAGAACTGTGAGGGTTTCAGGCTAACCAGAAGAAGAAATTATTTTCTCCTAGGGCTTCCCTTGTGGCTCAGCTGGTAAAGAATCCTGCAATGCAGGAGAACTGGGTTTGATCTCTGGGTTGAGAAGATCCCCTGGAGAAGGGAAATGCTACCCACTCCAGTACTCTAGCCTGGAGAATATACAGCCCATGGGGTTGCAAAGAATTGGACATGACTGAGCTGCTTTCACTTGGCTTCTCTTGAAACTAGTATTAGTCTCTGGACAGACAGAGTGTCAAGTCACATATTGGAGACCTCAGAAAGTATCTACTTCCAGAGAAATTGTGAAACAATGCATGCCAGGGTAATTTGCTGGTGCCCTCAGGACTCTGTTCAAGAAAATTGTAGTCAGATCCACAAAGGATCCAAATCTTAATTCAAGAGAAAAGTGAATAAGGCTGTGATGCCAAATAATTTAAATCTTTGCATTCACAGCAGTAAGGTGTTATAAATTTCACATGCTTTCACTATCTAACACTAAGAAAACTGCATTTTTCCAGATTTAGTCAATGTATAATGCCTTGTAATTAGTGAGAATGCTTTAAGGAATGTTAGCCTCTGCTTACACTGCAATTAGCATAGATTTCTCAGAAGGGCCACCAGAGTGAAATCTGTGAAAACTCCCTGAAATGAGAATTCTCAGCTGAAAAACTCATGAGTCAAAATTTAAGGGACCACAATCAACATGAACCTATGAAAGCTTTTCTCAAAATACCAACACCATCTTGTACATCTGAAATCAGTAATGATGTATCCTGATTGTTAATGTCCAGTTACCATCTCCTGCTGCCCAGAAACTTTTCAGGATCTGGCTACCTGGCAGTTTCAACAAGAGTTGCTTTGTGACGGATAACAGTCATATTAAAATGCATGATATTTTCTTTAGTCTGGGTCTCCTTCCAAGTGCCTTTCACGTTTTATAGCTCAGGAATCTTTAACTCCTTCCTGTCCTGCTGTCTCTCCTGCAAGGTCTCCTTCACTTCCATTTCCTGCCTCCTGAATCAGTGTTTGTCATTTCAGTCAACTCCACATCCTTTCTCTTCACCAATCCTCTGATTCTTTTTCCCTTCATCTGTAATTTCCCCTAGATTTCATTGCAAAAGCTGTCCTCCTTTGCCATCTAGTTTTCCAGTCTCCAAAAGATAAAGGAAATAAATTGGCAAATGTTAGAATTTTAAGTAAGGGGAGTTTATAGCTGGTAGTGGTGGGTGGAGACTACTGTACTTTATTTGTATATGAGAGATTCATAGGACTTTAAGGTCTAAAAAAGACCCAAGAGTGCATCTATTTAAAACCCCTCTGTTTACAATAAGGATACAGGTTTACAGTTCTAAATCTGCTCTGAGTTTTGTAATGAGACAAATACCCTAAAATCTTACCTATTCTATTGTTACAATGTTTCCCTTTTAGTAGTAGTGAAAAAAAAGAAATGTTTCTCTCCCATCCAAATCATTACATGGTTTAACTTAGTGTAATCTAATAAAATAAACTATTATACTTCAGTGACACTCTGACTATGCTGGAAAATGAGGTGTAATATTTGAGCAGAGAATATAGAAAATGGATGATTGAACCAGAGGGCACTGTAGCCTCCAGGCTATGGTTCAGTCCACTCACATGTTTGGTCTGGAAAGAATTTTTTAAAAATTTGAACTTGTTCAGTTCAGTTCAGTTGCTCAGTCATGTCTGACTCTTTGCAACCTGACCCCATGAATTGCAGCAAACCAGGCTTCCCTGTCCATCACCAACTCCTGGAGTTCACCCAAACTCATGTGCATCAAGTCGGTGATCCCATCCAGCCATCTCATCCTCTGTCGTCCCCTTCTCCTCCTGCCCCCAATCCCTCCCAGCATCAGGGTCTTTTCCAATGAGTCAACTCTTCGCATGAGGTGGCCAAAGTACTGGAGTTTCAGCTTTAGCATCAGTCCTTCCAATGAGCACCCAGGACTGGTCTCCTTTAGGATGGACTGGTTGGATCTTCTTGCAGTCAAAGGGACTCTCAAGAGTCTTCTCCAACACCACAGTTCAAAAGCATCAATTCTTCGGTGCTCAGCTTTTTTCACAGTCCAACTCTCACATCCATTCATGACCACTGGAAAAACCATAGCCTTGACTAGACGGACATTTGTTGGCAAAGTAATATCTCTGCTTTTGAATATGCTATCTAGGTTGGTCATAACTTTCCTTCCAAGGAGCAAGCATGTTTTAACTTCATGGCTGTAATCACCATCTGCAGTGATTTTGGAGCCCCCCAAAATAAAGTCTGACACTGTTTCCACTGTTTCCCCATCTATTTCCCATGAAGTGATGGGACCAGAAGCCATGATCATAGTTTTTTGAATGTTGAGCTTTAAGCCAACTTTTTCACTCTCCACTTTCACCTTCATCAAGAGGCTTTTTAGTTCCTCTTCACTTTCTGCCATAAGGGTGGTGTCATCTGCATATATGAGGTTATTGATATTTCTCCCGGCAATCTTGATTCCAGCTTGTGCTTCTTCTAGCCCAGTGTTTCTCATGATGTACTCTGCATATTATAAGTTAAATAAGCAGGGTGACAATATACAGCCTTGACATACTCCTTTTCCTGTTTGGAATCAGTCTGTTGTTCCATGTCCAGTTCTAACTGTTGCTTCCTGACCTACATATAGGTTTCTCAAGAGGCAGGTCAGGTGGTCTGGTATTCCCATCTCTTTCAGAATTTTCCACAGTTTATTGTGGACTCAGTTAAAAAAAAAAAAAGGAGAAGTTAAATAAAAAAAAAGTGTGTGTGTATGTGTGTGTGTGTTTTGGTTTGGCTTATATGGAAAAATTGGAAGGTCTACCAACATTAGATTTGTGATTTTCTTTGGCAATAGAAAGATAAAAACGAGCTGTGCCCTTCAGATAGGGTGTGGTACTGTCCATACTCTAATCCTTGGAATCTGTGACTATATTATATTACATGACAAAAGGGAATTAAAGTTGCAGTTGCAATTAAGATTGCTAATGAACTGACATTAAAATAGTGAGATTACCCTAGATTAACTAGGTCAGCCAGTCTAATCATTTGAGCTCCTAAAATTAAAAGAGGGATAGTGAAGAGCTTGTGGGAGAGAGGCAATATGAGAAAGACTCAGTCTCCAACTGTTAGCTTTGAGATGGAGGAAGAGGGCCAAAAACTAAGAAATGCAACAGCCTTTAGAGCTTGCGAATGACACTCAGTTTACAGCCAGCAAGAAATCAGGGATCTCAGTCTCAGTCACAAGGACCTAAATTCTGCCAACAATCCAAATGAACAGGAAAAGCATTTTCTCCTGGAGTTTATAGAAAGGAGTGTACCCCTTTGACACTTTGGTTTTATCCTGGTAAGACTATACTGGACTTTTGGCCTATAGAACTCTAAAACAAAATATTTGTATTTTAGGACTCTAAGTTTGTGGTAAATTGTTAGGGCAAAATAAAAGAATAATATGCAGGCCATATACACTGCCTATATCACCAAAGTTACTACTTCGACAAAGAAGATGTATAAACAAGTAATAAACACGAGAAAAGATGCTCAACACTGTTAGTCATCAGGGAAATGTAAATTAAAGTCACAATAAATGATCACTTTACATCCATGAGGATGGCTATAATTTAAAAAAATAGACAAAAACAGATGTGGTGAGGATGTAGACATTGGAATCCTAATACTGTTGATGGAAATACAAAATGGTGCAGCTACTTTGAAACACAGTTGACAGTTTTTTAAAAAGTTACACATAAATGTGCCATACAACCCAGCAGTTCTACTCTTAGGTATATACACCCAAGAGAAATGAAAAGATGTCTACACAAAAGCTTGCACATGAATGGTCACTGCAGCACTATTCATGATAGCCAAAAACTGGAAACAACCCCAATGTCCATCAATGAGTGGAAGAAAATGTGGTATATTCATACAATGGAATACTATGCTGCTGCTGCTGCTGCTAAGTCACTTCAGTCATGTCTGACTCTGTGTGACCCCATAGACGGCAGCCCACCAGGCTCCCCCGTCCCTGGGATTCTCCAGGCAAGAACACTGGAGTGGGTTGCCATTTCCTTCTCCAGTGCATGAAAATGAAAGATGAAAGTGAAGTTGCTCAGTCGTGTCTGACTCCTAGCGACCCCATGGACTGCAGCCCACCAGGCCCCTCCGTCCGTGGGATCCTCCAGACAAGAGTACTGGAGTGGGGTGCCATTGCCTTCTCCGTAGAATACTATTACTCCACCACAAAGAGGAATGCAGCATACATGTCACAACACGGGTGAATCCTGAACACGTTATGCTAAGTCACTAACAAAGGACCATGTAGGACCCCACTTACTCAAAGTATCTGGAATAGGCAGGTCTATGACAACACAGTACACCAGTAGTTTCCGAGGCCTGGAGGAAACGAGGGGGTTGGGAAGTGATGGCTAAGAGGTGTGGAATTTATTTTGGGATAATGAAAATGTTCTAAACATTTGAGTGTGGTGATGAATGTACAACTCTCAATGTACTAACAGCCACTGAATTGTATACTTTAAATAGTTGATTTGTACAGTATGTGAATTACACTTCAATAGTGTTTTTAAGAAAACAACAATCTTGGTTTGTTGTGATGATGGTTATACAACCTAAAAAGTTTGCTAAAATATCATTGAATTGAACACTTACAATGGGTGGATATTATGGGATGTAGATTATGCCTCCAGAAAATTGATAAAACAATTTAAATCTAATTTAACCTTTTCTTGAGGAGTCAGGGTCAACAGTGTGACTACTAATTATCTTGCACAAAAAATAAGAAGGACTTGGTATTTCTTTGCCTTTGTGATTCTGTTTAGTTGGTGTGCCTTTGGTATCAATATTTCAGGGCCCGTAGGGTCTAAGGGCTTCCCTGATGTCTCAGATGGTAAAGAATTTGCCTGCAATGTGGGAGACCCAGGTTCGATCCCTGGGTTGGGAAGATCCCCTGGGGTCTCAAGAGTCGGACATGATTGAGGGACTAACACTAGGAACTAAGGAAGTCTAGGGCTTAGACTATCCTTACCTACACGTCCCCAGGCTGCCTGGCTTCCTTTTCCTCCCTTGTTTCAATCACCATTCCCTAAACATATTTTTTACCAATGCCAGTATGTCAGATTTTACTACCATTACCTCTACTGATTATTCAGTTGAAGTTAACGACTCCCCAGGACTCTAAGGCAGCAACCTCTTTTGCATGTTCCGCTGCAGAGTCCTAGATGAGGGACCCCATACCCAGGACAGCTGCATGATGCTACAGCCTCTTCAAGGTACAACACTCCAAGGATATGGTACCCTCTACCTGTCTCACCACCCATCCTTCCCTCATTCCATCGAACAGATGTGGGAATTGCTTTTTCAGAATGTGAGATAGGCTAGGCTAGATCATTTCCTTGTTTGCTTCCTCTATTCTGCTGCAGAGCAGAGAAAGTTGAATTCTCCTGCTATCCTCTCATCCCTTTCATCTGAATTCTACGAAAGCTAGGCTTCCTCAGTGGGCATGCTACACATCTATACATACTGAGGAAAACTTAAGAATCTTGGTTACTCAGTATTGTAACAGATAATGAGGTCCCTTGATGGCAGCTTGAATGAGTCAATGGCCATTACCCTGATGCTCAGAGCATCACTAGGAAGACAGGTAAACTTCTGTGCTTTTCCCTCTGATCTGGTGCACTGGGGCAAATCTTTCATTGCTGGTTGTCACCACGGTGACAAAGTCCTCTCTGAGCCTAACTCTCTATGCAGCAGAATCCTCCCCTGGTGAACAGAGTTGCTGGATGAAGAATTCAGAAATGCCAATTTGAAATGACTTACATTATGAAAAGCTTACAAAACTGCTTGTCTTTATTGCAGCTACTAAATCATAATGAGGAGGGGGCTGAGAAAGGAGAATTAAAAAAAAAAAAAAAACCCAACTGCCTTTTATTTTTATTTTCCCAGTGAGGTTTCTGTGATCTCTTTATTAGACACAATATGTGTCAGCTATTCAACTCATAGAAAAGCAGAAAAACATGCCAGGAAAGGAGAAATATTTTCTGTCTCTTTCTTCCTGTGAACACTTGGGATGAGCTCATCTGTGTTCTCTCCTTTCAATGAAAGATATGCTCATCCCTTAGCCCCCATCTTCTTCTCATTTTCCATTGATGATGTCAAGCAGGCCTTACAGTATCTCTTTTGTGATCTTATAAAATCAATGACAACCAAAAACGTTTCCCTTATGGCTATGACTTCATCAGTGGGCTACACCTGGATGGGCCTCATCTGCATTGGTAAGCAGAGCTCCCCTCCACTGGTCCAGACTGAAGCAATTTACCAGGAAACTACTGCTTTCCTTCAAAATGCTGCCTACACCGTTCGGATCTGGCAGTTTTCTGAGCAATGTCGGCTGAATGCAGAATCTCACTAGTCAAGATGGCTCTCCAATCTTTGTGCCTTGTCATGCACACCAGAAATTCTCCTCTACCTATGGCTACAAATGCACACAAAGTCAACTGTCCTTTAACAGGTTAGGTATGTGACCTTTTGGTGACATTCTTAAACGCCTCCCTAGCCGCTGCTACCCTCCCCCTCCCATCTACTTTCTGAGCAGTGAAACATCCAGGGAAGCATCCGGTTGAGTCCAGTTTAGGACAGAAAGGAGTTTTGTGCCACTGGGTCTACATGGCTGTGAGTTTCTGGAACCAGGGAGGTAGGCAGGGAAACATTAGGCATCTCCATCCTGAGAGGGACTTGTGAAGTACTCTCAAAACCTTTGGGACTTAAAAGATAAAATCAACACATACTGATGAATTTAGAGAGAAGCAAAGACAATTTAGAGAAGCAAAGAAGCTTGAAAGACAATATTTTACAGGCTTAAATAAGGCAGAGTAGGAAGGTTTGGTATATCTAAAACGAAATGATGTTTCTATATTTAAACAAAAGTTGTAGAGAGTACCAATGGACCTACCATAAACCTGAGCAGCAGAACTGACAACACTCTCAGTTCAGAGGATGGGGGAACAGGAATGGTCTAATGATGGGCCAGGGGGCGTTCATCAGTTCTCCCTTCCTCTCCCATGTGAGATAGTCCTCTTGTAGCCACCTCCCTTGCTCTGAATCCAGGCACACTCCAACCACTTTTCAGATAGCTAATTCAGCTTTCCCTTTGACACTGAGACATTGAGACATTAGACAGAGGGGCTCTACAAAGGGTTTGTGAGCATTCCATTCTCTGAAAAGGAATCTCCCCTACTGTAAAAATAACCTGGCTTTTGCTTTATCTTCACAATAATAATAATAAGAGTGAACAAGTATTGAGTGCTTGCTACATGCCAGGCATACTTATAAGCATTTTACATGAATGAAGGCATTTAATCTCCACAAGAACCTTCTGAGTCAAACACTATTATTATCACCATAAGTCAGATAAAGAAACTGAGTCAGAGAGTATGAAGAAGCTGCTCAGGAATATGTAGCTTGGACATGACAGAGTCAGGATTCAAATCCAGACTGTGAGGCTCTGGAGCCTGCAGGTTTAACTGCCACACTATGCTTGCTCTCGTGAATTACTGTGAACAAATTTCTCTGCATCTGGTCAATTCAGGTGTATTAGCAAGACCCAAGCAAGACTTGGGTCTTGCTAATGTCAAGGGGACACCTGAGTGCTTTGAGCCTCAAACAAAATCCTTTTTTTTTTGGCCTACATTTATACTGAAGTCAAGATAAAAAACAAAATGCAAAAACCACAACTCTACAATGTCTTTTAAAGCATAGAGGTACTGAGGTTTACCATGAGGGTCTGATCACAAGTGAGTTGGCAGGCTATACAGTCCATGGGGTCCCAAAGAGTTGGACACGACTGAACTGAGCATGAGCACAAAGACAGAGCTGAATTAGCTCCTAGTGGGCTTCTCTGATGGCTCAGATGGTAAGGAATCTGCCTGCAATGCAGGAGACCTGTATTCAAGCCCTAGCTCAGGAAGATCCCCTGGAGGAGGGAATGGAAACCCACTCCAGTACTCTTGCCTGGAGAATCCCATGGACAGAGGAGCCTGGCAGGCTGCAGTCCATGGAGTTGCAAAGAGTTGCACACGACTTAGCGACTAACCGGAGAAGGCAATGGCACCCCACTCCAGTACTCTTGCCTGGAGAATCCCATGGACCGAGGGGCCTGGTGGGCTGCAGTCCATGGGGTCGCTAGGAGTCAGACACGACTGAACGACTTCACTTCCACCTTTCACTTTCATGCACTGGAGAAGGAAATGGCAACCCACTCCAGTGTTCTTGCCTGGAGAATCCCAGGGACCGGGGAGTCTGGTGGGCTGCTGTCTATGGGGTCGCACAGGGTCGGACACGACTGAAACGACTTAGCAGCAGCAGCAGCAGCAGAGCGACTAACACTTATAAAGTATTGGTTAAGCCAGAAAGTTCATTTGGGTTTGAGTTCTGGAAAAACCCTAACGAATTTTTTGGCCAACCCAATACTTGCAAATTTTCAGTGTGAAGATATACAGTGAAAAATGCATGGATGCAAAGTTGGGCTAATGTTTTACACATTTTAGAATTGATTTAAGGATGTGTTTCATCTTAGAAGAGCTAGAGAAAGAAAGAGAAATATTTATTAGGTGTGAACTATGTGCCTGGCTTTGGGCTCAGGGCTTTTTCACATGTGCAATCTTATTTACCCTCACAACAATCTTGTAAAATATGATTAATTTCACTCTTACAGGTGAGAAGGAAGATTCAGTGAGCTTATACCCTTTGTTCAAGGTCACACAGCTAATGAACAGTAGAACTGTATCCTTTAGAAATGCCTCACATCTCCCCCTGCTGCAAAGTGCCCCCCCACCACTTACATGGTATTTGGGTTGTATCTTATCCTATGCAGGATCTTAATGGGTACATTTGAAGGAAACTATCTCTTGATTCTAGGTGGTCACGTATACATCTATTACCTTCACTAGTCTGTAAGCATCACAGATCACAAAACTCAGGTCTAACTTACTGCTCCACACTGATAATACTTGGCAGAGGACGTGTTCAGAACAGTAGCTGGTGAGTCACTTTAAAACTGTGAGTGTAGACATTGACGTCAGGCTAGGTGATAATCCCAGGTAAAGATACAAATACAATCTTAAAGCAACATCTCCATTTTGATCCTTAACTTTCAGAGGGATTGTCTGACAGACGTGCCAGCAGACCTGAACAAACCCCACCATCGAAGACAAAGACACAGCTCCCTAAGCTCTGGGTGTGGTGTCCGTGAACTACTTCATCGCTCAGCTCCTTTCCTCCTTCTTCCCCGGTGCCTCTTTGGCTGCTCTCTCTCTTTCCTGGCTTTGAACATTTTGGCAGCCTCCAATAGCTCCTCTTCAAAGAGCTGAAGACAAGCCTGATGTTACAATTGCTTTGCTTAATTCCAGACAGGTTTCCATGAATCATATTAAATTCAGGTGAACAAAGGGTATTTAGTCTGTGACAGAGCTGAACCGTATCTGGATAAATATAAACAAGAGAGTTAATCCTGTAAGAGACACTATTTGCCAGCAGCTGGAAGGCTGTCCACACTGCCCTGGCCAAGGCAGACTGTGTTGGGGGGCGGGTAAGGCAGAAGAGAATTAACCAGATGGGTGCCAAGCATCTGGACTCCGTACAAAGAGGGGCATAAAGATTATGACTGGAATACATTAGGAGCAAAGCAAATGTTCTATTCACAAAAAAACAGGCATTAATAATAGTCTGTAATCCACCTCAGGGCCCCTCAGCTGGCCTTACTCTTTGTTGACTTTCATCTTCTCTGCAGAGCGTCTTGCTCAAGGTCCCTTCCCAGATCAGCCTTAGGTCATGGGGGTAGAAATACTGTTGCTAAACAGATATGCAAGGGAGTAGCATGTGTGACTGGAAAACAGTGTGACAACATAATCCTGGCGTGGATGGATGAGGTCAGTGTGGGGTGATGTCGGCTTTTCTAGCAACGATTGAATCATCTCATGGGAGTGGCAATTGAAAAGAATAAATACAAACACATGCAACACACCGCCACAAAGGCTGCATGGCCCAGACCCGAGGAAGGGGAGCCCAGACTGAAAGCATCAGTGGGGAGACGAGGGGACAATGATCTGGGGGTTAGGAGACCTCAGTTTCCTTCTCCCAGCCACCAGCTGAGAGGCTATGTGACCTCAGGTTGCCTGGTCGCTAAGAACTGTGGGCTCTGGTTCAGAGTTCAGATGGTCTCTAAGGTCTCTTAGTTTCAAAGGCAAGGATCCGTCCTATGTAAGGAAGGTTTTATAAAACCCACCTATGTAAGGAAGGTTTTATAAAAGTCTCTTACTCTAAGACCACAACCTTACCAGGGGGAAAGATGGGAGAATGGATAGTAAGGGAATTTGGGATCAACATATACATACTGCTAGGGAATGGCAATCCACTCCAGTGTTCTTGCCTGGAGAATTCCATGGACTGAGAAGCCTGGTAGGCTACAGTCCATGGGGTCGTAAAGCATTGGACATGACTGAGCGACTAACACGTTTAAAATGGATAACCAACAAGGACCTATTGTATAGCACAGGGAACTCTGTTCAACATTACGTGGCAGCCTGGATGGGAGGGGAGTTTGGGGGAGAATGCATATGTGCAAATGTATGGCTGAGTCCCTTTGCTATTCAGCTGAAACTATTACAACACTGTTAATTGGCTATACATCAACATAAAATGAAAAATGAAAAAAAAAAAATACCAAATTGCAACTTTGGGAGGCACTGCACTCTGAATTGCGATTTTCTGACGTGGCCACGTATAGAATGGTTTGCCTAAGCTCTATGGATAAAGGTGAAGTACTGGCAGGTGCATTAGAGAAAAAGGTTGAAATAAACAGTCAGAGAGAACACTTGTGCTCTAGCCCACAGTCACAGAATTCCAACTACCCAAGGGTCTTAGTTTCTTTTGTAATAGGTGGGACGAGAAATGAAAACATCATTTGATGACCTTAGGTCATGAGTCATGTTCCCTCATAGACTACTTCCTTGTATATATCTATGCTCATGCTCGTTCCTGCATCTCTGTTATCAAAATTCTACCCCAAGTCTAAGACCTCTCAGGTAGAATGAAACTGTACCCTCTTTAGTTATCAAAACTTATTTCACTCATTCTATCTCATATTACATGCTATCTTCATTTAATTACAATTATAGGTCACAAACTTCCAAAGGCAGGAAATGGATCTCATTTATGTCTGTCTCCCTGACCCCACTTAGCATGCTGTGGCACCTACTTAGCAGTTTCCATATTGAACAGCGGTTTTCACATTACCTGCTAATGTGACAGCAATGGAGACAGAATCATATCCCAAGGCATTTGAGGCATTACAAGTGTAGAAACCCACATCAGCTTCCACAGGTGCCAGGATCTGTAAGGAATCATCTGGCTGCAGAAGAATCCTGGAGCAACAGAAAAGAAATGTAGACCTGGTCAGGTCAGTTGACTCCTTTTTGGCACCGGACATGGGTAAAGCTGGAAGGAACCCCAGGGGACAGTAAACAGAACCCTGTTTAACAACAGGCACAAACTGGCCACAGTGACACACGGGAAACCAGCCTCTCTTGCCACTTTGTTGAGTGTGATTCTGGAAGTGAGCCCAAATAAGGCGGTTTTGGATTGCTTATGCAGTTTGTTGACTGCTTGGGCTAAATGCTAACTGTTGGAGCAGACAGCCTATGGACACTGAATACACGTAACACATACACTGGGGGTGAGAGGAGACGTTAGAATGAATGGTGCAGATGGATTTGGGGAAGGCTTCAGGAAAAGGCAAAGTTATAAAGGAAGAGTTACTAATGCTCTGGATGGTGGAGAGTAGGCAGAGCTTCCAGATACGGAGAAAGGCATCTGTTAAGGCTTGGAGGTGGGAGAGAGGAAGCCAGAAATCGACTGCTGACGAGAAGATGTTGAAGGAAGCTGTATGTGTAACTGTGTCTCAATTCTTTTGTCTTCATTAGTCTGGAAATATTACTGGGCACAAAAATTAGATCTTATTTATTGTTTCATTTCCCACAATTCTTGGCAGAGGGCCCTCTGTAGAGAAGATGCCAGAAGAATGAAGGCAAAGCCTGCCCTTCAGGGTCATGGTAGAGATAATTCTAGAATAATCACCATGGAGTTCAGATACTTTGCTTTACCTGAAAGGGATTATGAGAATCAAATGGTGAGTACATATCATGAGCTTCAAAATCCACACCTATCTCAGGCTATTTTTTTTTTTTTCCCTAGATGGATGCCATTTCTAAGAAGTACCTTCTATGGTAGTTAAGTAGATGAATGACTAATGATGACTTTAAAGCTCATGGTGAGGCTGATGATAACTTTAGTGTGTATGTGGAGGTGGAAAATCTAGAAGAGTTGGGGGAGGATTGGATGGGAACTTTAGAGATCCAGTGCTGGACCTGACCAGGCCTTAGGTCAATACATCATTCAACAGCATGGAAATGAGTTAGTGGTGGCTTTGCGGTTCCTGGAGTCAGTCACTTCCATCTTTGTGATTCTTTCCACCTCCTTATTAATTTCCAAAGCTTCCAAGAGCTTCCAACATATGTTCCCCTCATATGTTAGCATCCATCTATGGGAGTCAAGCAGGTAAGGGGTTGCTTTTCAGGTAAGGCACAAAACAATATTGAATGATAAAATTAAGACTAGGACTCAGATCTCCTGTCCCACCGGCAGTCTCCCACCACACACTTCTTTTTCTTCACTATGTCTCGGCTGGGCCTCTCCAGACTCTATTGGTACGTGTAGTCTGGCGTCACCTCTAGTCAGCTCTTAATTATTCTGAGGTGGATGACTAGTCTGGCAATGAATCAGGCCTTCTCAAATCTGTTCTCGGCCTTGGACCTACTGCACTGCTTTTTCTTACCTCCTGTTGGAGGAAAGGCAGGAGAGAGGAAAATCAGGGCTTGCATCAATCCTTCTCCGGTCTCACTATGTATGGGCAGTTCTGGTAACAGTGAGGAAGGAAACTGAAAACCTTAGCTAAAGGGAAATTTCTGGATGATTGTGTTTGATTCAGTGCCATTTTAGACCATCACCGCTATTACAGGAACAGTTTGGCTTCCGTGGCATTGAAGGAGAGCTGAAACTTTGTGAGGGATGACAGAGAGGCTATGAGACACTGTGACTGGACTCATCCACTCATTCATTCACTCATCCACCCAAGTTAGGTGTTTTCTCTCAAAATCAACAATTACACTCTAGTTGGTTAGTTTATTTCAAAGAGATAATAAGAGAAAGATGATTGTATAATTTGCTTATCTTTGCTAAGCCATACAATATTTAGATAATATCTTTTTTTTTTTTTAGTAGGAATCTTAATAGATGCAGCATGGTATTATTGCTAAATCTTTTCACGTATTCAGGCTGTTTTCAATTAAAAAAATGAAATGCTGACTTGATGATTTAAATTTTTATGATCTCTCAAGAATATGGATGCCTCCAAACCAATTTCCAAACAGGAATAATCAAAGCAGGCTTGACAGACTGATCACTTAAGATGACTGAACTTGCTATTGTTGTTCAGTTGCTATGTCAGGTCCAACTCTTCACAATCCCATGGACTGCAGCACGCCATGCTCCTCTGTCCTCTGATATCTCCTGAACTCAGTGGATCATTATTCAGTTTTACCATCCTCAAAAGGCAGGGATGAAGATTTGCTAAATTCTCAAGGCTGTTGGGATAGTTGCTTCCCTATCAGAGTTCTATCAGAAGAGGTTCTTGAAGAGAATATTTAGAAGATGAGATTAGAAGATAGGTCTTCTGAATTTGATTTTGTTTCTAAGCTTTATTTTTCTACATTTCAGCATATCAATTTCTAAAACCCAGTTGAAGTATGTTTTCCTATCCAGCAGAAGAAACTGTTAAAATGAGGTATATAAGGAAGCTGCAGACCTCCTCTTGGTATATCCAGTGACCCTTCTTTTGGTAATGCTTCACACTGTGATAGAGAATTAAAACTGAGAAACGACAGGGGATGAAAAGATTGTGAGGAAGGAAGTGAGAGGGGTTCATGATACTGGCCAATTCCCCGCTGCCACCGCCCCCCCCACCACACCAGGTAATTTATTAGCTTCTATAGTCAGATCATCTTATTTTTTCCCATAGAACTACTGTACCTGCCTGGTCTCATGCAGAGAGTGTAAACTCCACTCTTACATTGGGCCTGACCCAACTAACTCCTTTTAAGTGGAGGTAAGCTTACTGTAACAGTTCCTCCAGGCTACTGAGTGAGCCATGATGCTTCCTGACTGTATGAGCCTGGAAAAGAACTCACACGAAGTTGGTGAAGAGAAGTGGGGAGATCCATCATATTGGGTACAAAGCCGTAAGGGTCTGAACTAAGATGGGAATAATGGGAATGGAAAAAAAAAGAGAATATAGATCTGAATATTTGGCATTCATACAGTCTTCTATTCCATAGACTGCATACAAAGATAAAGAAACTAAAGTATTTGCCATCATAAAACAGTCTTAAATGTTGTCTTAAGACAAAATCTACACAGGATGAATCTGAATTTCTTATTTACTGTGTATACTTAGAAATTGCTTGTAGTCATAAAACTGAACTCTTTAGCTCAAGGATGTACATAGTTATTTGGCATCAAAGTCAAGATTTGAAATAGGGTTTCTTGGTCCAGTACTTTCTTTCAATCACATCTTTGCATGCATGCATGCTAAGTCGCTTCAGTTGTGTCCGACTCTGTGCGACCCCATGGACAGCAGCCCACCAGGCTCCTCTGTCCACGGGATTCTCCAGGCAAGAATACTGGAGTGGGATGCCATTTCCCTCTCCATTTCCCTCTCCTTCCCATAAAATTGGTAGATGGGAGTTTGGAGGCTGCCACTAGGCGGAGCAATACTTCTGGGGAGGGCGCCCACGCAGGACTCTCTAGGAAATGTGACAAGGCAAAGAAAAGGGCTTGCTGGAGACTGAGGTTTACTTTAATCTATTTAGACTGGCATCTAGAGAGAGAGAGAGAGACTCCTGGGGAAAAAAGATTTTCTTTGTATTTCAGGCATCTACTCTATTAATTTAACTTAATTTGTTGGGAGCTGATTTCTGTCAGCTTGTATTTAGGTTTCAGATTTGACAGACCTGTTTTAGAACGCACAGGCATGGAAACATAGTGCTGCTTTCCAAACAAAACCAGAAAGATTTCTCTGGGGTTGTTGTGGAATTTATGGAATTAGGGGACATGAGGGGACATGGAATAGGGCATAATTAAGACCTATATAGCAAATGGTGCTGTAGTCATATTAGGTATTACTACTCATTGCTTTTCTTCCACACCTACATTCCCTTTTGGTTTACTGGGCTAAAACTTACTGCTTAATTTCTTTGCCCATTGTTTTTAGCTAGGAAATGAAAGAGCAGTTTTGCTTTTTTTGGTGACCTTTACTTGTAAAGGTGACAGCCTGCCTTCTCAAGTCTTTTACAAATTAAAGACCACCTGAGAGAGTACAAATAATTGTCTCAGTTGCACAAGCCTTCATTGTCCAAATGAGTAGGTTATGGACAAAGTGCTCCTGGGTCAGTCCTACCAAGCACAAGCTGCTTGAGATGGAGTTCTCTCTGCATTTGCAAGGAAGTTTCTCTGGGTGTCTTGAGGAAAGGTCTAGAAATCTTGTACATGGGGTGGTATCATGATGCCTTCAAAATCCTTGGCTCAGTGGAGACACCACTGTATGTAACTGCCCACTTCTCAAAGTCATGTCCACAGCTAACCATGTGAAACTGCAGTGGGGGAAAGGATTCCCAAGTACAGTCAAGAGACGTGGACTCAGGTGGTAGTCTTGGGCAAGTGTTTCAGCTCTGTGAGCCTCTATGTTCCTTCTGCATATTGAGCAGAATATCTCAGAGAGATCTTGTGAGGATCAAATAAAGGAGTGAGCTTACAATTTCTGAAGAACTATTTCTAAGAAGTAGTTTCTCACTATTTTCTAAGTAAAAAGGCATCAGCTCAAGCAAAAGATACATCTAATAAATTAGTAATTTTTAGTGGTACAGGTAGGGGTAATCTACATTTCCATTTTGAAATTCCTCCTTGGAATTTCCAGTTGTCAGAGGAAAATTTCAAGCTCTAGACACAGAAATACTCATTTGCTACATGGACCATGATGTACCATTTCAAGACTCTCATCCTAACAAATCATTCTTAAACCCATTTTCTCAACTAGAACTTGGAAATTATAGATACATCCTTTCTCTTTAGAACAGTGTCTCCTTCATCTTTTCAAACTTATCTGCCCCACATTCTAGCACAGACTTATCTTTCCATCCAATATGGCCTCGTTGACTCTCCTTGTCATTGGTTTTGAGCAGTGTTCATTTTCTTCCTCTTCCTGCTGATTCTTTCAAATTCTCCCCATCCCTAAAGAACAAGTTCTAGTTCAACCTTCTGTGTTTCCACAGTCCACGAGAATCCCTTCTTTTCTTGACATTGCAGAGGTGTTTTACCTTGTGCTATGAAGTCCTTTCACTCTACCACATCTCTTCCCTTCAGTTAGATTGAAAACAAATACCTCAAAAGTTGTGGTACACATACATTGGAATATTATTCAGCCACAAAAACGAATGCATTTGACTCAGTTCTAGTGAGGTGGATGAACCTAGAACCTATTATACAGAATGAAGTAGGTCAGACAGAGAAAGAAAAATATCATATATTAATGCATATATATGAAATCTAGAAAGATGGTACTGATAAACCTATCTGCAGGGCAGCAATGGAGATGCAGACATAAAGAATAGCCTAGTGGACACAGGGTGAAATGGAGAGGATGGGACGAATGGAGAGAGCAGAATGGAAACACACACGCTACCATATGTAAAATTAGACAGCCGGTGGAAATGTGCTGTATGATGTAGGGGCTCTAATCTGGTGTTTCTGGGGCAGCCTAGAGGGGAATGATGGTATGGGAAGTGGGAGGGAAGTTCAAGAGGAAGGGGACGCACATATACCTATGGCTGATTCATGTTGCTATATGGTCAAAACCAACACAATACCATAAAGCAATTATCCTCCAATTAAAAATAAATTAAAAAAAGGACTCCTTTTTATAGTTGTCACTTCAGTATTCAGTGTAGTGCTGACATGCTAAATAAATGGGGATTCCCAGCTGGTAAAGAATCTGCCTGGCAACACAGGAGATGCAAGAGACCTGGGTTTGATTCCTGGTTGAGAAGATCCCTTGGAGTAGGAAACGGCAACCCACTCTGGTATTCTTGCCTAGAAAATTCAATGGACAGAAGAGCCTGACATGCTACAGTCCATGGGTTCACAAAGAGTCTAACAGGACTGAGCATGTACACACAAGGAACGGGTACTTAATAAACACATGTTTGTGCTGTGCTGAGTCGCTCAGCCATGTCTGACTCTTTGCAACCCCGTGGACTGTAGCCCGCCAGGGTCCTCTGTCTATGGGGATTCTCCAGGCAAGAATACTGTGGGTTGCCGTGCTGTCCTCCAGGGGATCTTCCCAACCCAGGGATGGAACCCAGGCGTCCCTCATGGCAGGTGGATTCTTTACTATCTGAGCCACCAGGGAAGCCACAACACTTGTTTAGTGACCTTCCAAGCAGTGGAGCTGAAAATCATCATTTTGACAACATAGCACAGTGGATAAGAGCACAGACTCCAGAGCCACAGGGACTGGGCCCCAGCCCCCAGTTGTCCCACTCAGTAGCTCTGTAACCTAGCACAAGTAATTTACTTCTGAGTGGCAAAGTTGTCTCATCCACAGAATGAGGAGCATTACTGCACCAACTGAGGGGTGTTGTGAATATTCTATGTTGAGTCCAGGTATTTCAAAAACACAGAAAAGTATGTGACAAGTAGTAAATACTAGGGAAGTGTAGGTTACTATTAATATTTAGTGGTTGTTTTTGATATCACCAAGAAAATCAAATCTGACAGACTTTATTTTCCTGGGCTCCAAACCATCACTGAGGATGGTGACCACAAGCACAAAATTCAAAGATGCTGGCCCCTTGGAATGAAAGCTATGACAAACCCAGTGTACTGAAATGCAGACACGTCACTTTGCTGACAGAGATCCATATAGTCAAAGCTATGGCTTTGCTAGTAGTCATACGGATGTTAGAACTGGACCATAAAGAAGGCTAAGTGCCAAGGAATTGATGTTTTCGCATTGTGGTGCTAGAGAAGCGTCTTGAGAGTCCCTTGGACAGCAAGAAGATAGAACCAGTCAATCTTAAAGGAAATCAACCCTGACTATTCATTAGAAAATTGACTACCTGATGTGAGTGCTGACTCATTGGAAAAGACCCTGATGCTGGGAAAGATTGTAGGCCAAAGGAGAAGGGAGTGACAGGGGATGAGATAGATGAGGTAGCGTCAGTGACTCAGTGGACATGAATCTGAGCAAACTCCAGAGGACAAGCGGAAGACAGAGGAGCTTGAGGTGCTACAGTCCCTGAAGTCACAGTTAGACGCAACTAAGCGACTGAACAACATCATTAGCATTACCGTTGCCATCATCATTCACTCTTCATATCTGAACCTAATGTAATCTGGATGTTGTGATGAGCTGCTTTGACATGGGTAAATGACTGAGAAATGAACAGTTTTCAAGAAAAAAATACATGAATCAGGGCCACGGGGGAAGAGGTGAGGGGTCTGCTGTGTGAGCGAGCAGGGTGTGGGCCACAGTGGGTGTATCTTGGTGGAAACCCTGCGGGTGGGAAAGACAAGCAGAGGGCTGAGGCCACGTGGCACACTGGGCTGGCAGCAGCCTCAATTCTATTCTTGACTCAGGAATCTCGGAATAAAGACAACTAGTCATTTCCATAATTGTTTTAACACTATTAACCAGATACTGATATTTTAGAACACTTTTAAAAATGCCAGAATTCTGCAATTGCAAAAAAAAAAAAAAGTAAAATTGGGAAAAGAGTAAGAATTGGGAAAAAGTGAGCTTAGAAGCAGTTAAAGAATATTGTGCAAAGAGTATCAGCTCACAACTCCAAGGAGGAGGTACTGAGGTCTTTGTCTTACCCTGAAATGCTGACTTTTCTTCTGCTTAGGGATTCCTAAGATTAGGATAATCAAATCTACCACAAAGGGAGAGTGGGAGCAGGTATTCAGTAGACAAGTGTCCAAGCTTCATACAATTTCGTTCATGTTACTGGTCTGACATTATCATATTTTAGAGAGGACACAAAAGCTCTGAAAAGTAACTTGCTCAGTTGGTGCAGGGAATTGGGAATGGGGAATGACCTTTGACCTTAAAAAAAATGGACTCTATTCAAACATCCACTGGGGCCTAGTAAGAAGGCATGTGGTTTGGCTTTATTTTTGGTTGAGTGTAATATATGCCAATGTTTCTCAGGGACATGGACAATCACTAATAAGAATATTCTGGATTTTAAATAGCTGGAAGGCATGCGGTTTGGCCTCATTTTTGTTGGGGGGTAATTTGTGCCAAGGTTTGTCGTTACTCAGGGAAATGGACAATTGCTAACAAGAATTTTCTAGATTTTAAGTAGCTTGAAGCTAGAGGACAGAAAGAATATTGTGAGAAGACATCTTCTGCAAGAATGTTTTTCTGAAGCCAAAAATTATAGTAGCTCAGACCCTTGCAGGGGAGAGTTTTACTTTGTACAGACATTTTGGGGAACAGACTTGAGGTTCATGAAGAGTTTTGTATCACCATTTAGCAAGGGCAACTTTTTTTTTTTAACCTTGGCTGCTTTTAATTGCCAACTAAAAGTTACTTAATGCTGGAAGCTCCATGACTGCTCCAGGTGGAAGTATAGAAAATATTTTTGGAATGGGAAAGGTCAACTGACCACACATTCTTAACTCTGTCCTAATACTTTCTGCCAAACCCTTCAGCTTCCTTCTCTTCAGAAATTCATAAAATCTTGAATTTGCTAATATGAGTAGTTCTATCTTCCTGCCAGGTAATTCATTTCAAACTGCAGACCTCTGCATGAAACGACTGACTGGATTTCCTATTTACCTTGAATAGAGATCATCAAACTGTAGCCAGCTGTCACCTGCTTTTGTAAATAAAGTTTTATTGGCATTCAGCCACAGCAGATTAAGAATCTATGGCTGCTTTTATGCTCCACTGGCAGAACTGAATAGTTGAGACAGACGGGATAGCCTGCAAAGCTAAAATGTTTGCTGTTTGGCCCTTTGCAAGAAAAGTTTGCTGACCCCAACCTAGAACATGGAAGCACTTTCACTTCTGGTTTGTTTTGGTGTCTTCCTCATTTATACTAAAATGTTAACCACTTTTTCAGAAATGCCATTTGTTAGGACCACTTTTCCAGGAAGAATAAATTAACTGTTAGGGGGATCTTTTGAGATGCTCCAGCTTTTCAGAGAGTAGACAGTGACTGGTTGTCACTAATTGTCTTGTGTTCTCTAATGTTCTCTGATTCATACCGGTCACTTCTGTGACCTTGCACTGATCTTCTATCTTTTTTTTTTTTTTTTTGGCTAAGCTTTATCTATTTACTGAGATGGCTCTTTTTTCTCTGACTTGCTTTTCTTATACTTTTCCACTGGGAAAAACATTTGTCATCTCCATTTCCTTTTCTATAAAGGAAACAAGCCAAACCAAATTGAAACTGGTTTCTTCTTCCCTCACTATCTGCCCAGCCTCCAGTTTTTATATTATCTACAAACTTAGAAACTGCATTTCATGTGCTTATGACTTTTACATATAGCATTATTCACAAGTGTGGTTCTGAAATTGACCCTGGAGGCATTTTCCATCTGATTCTCTCTTCCATTCGAAGAAGTTTCCATCTGTGGATACTCTGTGTTGCCCGAGCTAAAGCCTTCCAAATACTCCTTAATTCATCTTCTATTCAACACCACTTTG
This sequence comes from Bos mutus, assembly GCF_027580195.1. Taxonomy (NCBI): domain Eukaryota; kingdom Metazoa; phylum Chordata; class Mammalia; order Artiodactyla; family Bovidae; genus Bos; species Bos mutus. The sequence goes on along the minus strand of NC_091624.1, from coordinate 86,831,810 downwards.
GAACACTGTCCAGAGATTTCTGGGAAGTATAAACATTTAGAGCATACATATTTCTCTATCCTACCAGATCAAAAACATCAGAAAAAACTGTCCGTAGAGTATAAGCACACTCTCCTGTTGTCTGGATATAGGCTGCCAATTCTCCATCACATTGTGTTTTCCTAGACACCTTTTTAGTGCTAGTATTCCAGCAACTGCCCAGGGGTTCCTCAAAATAAGAGTAATGCTCTTGATTTTGTGACATCCTGGAAGATGGTGTGTGGTACACTGGCCTCATCTCTAATGAACAATGATTATATTATCAAATGTGTATCCACTGTGTGCCAGGCATACTACAGATAATATTTCTCTTCTTCTTCACTTTTCTGAAGGGTGGTTATGATCATTTTAACTAATGAGAAAACAAGGGTTCAGAGCTGTTAGACTCCTGTGGTTATTAAGTGGCAGAACTAAGATGCTATGATTCTAGCCTTCCTGTTCACTACCACTGTGGGCTGTCCTCAGGGTTAACTGCTGTAACCATTAGCTTGCTCCTCCTGACCAAAGGGATTGGTGGAGTGAGGTGGGTGCACCCAGAACCACAACAGAAAGAAAGCAGGGACTGGCTTAGGGATCAAAAGGCAGAAACTCTTTGGCATTAGCCTGTTCCCTAGGGCTCCATATAGATGAAATGGCACCTGTGAGCTGTTTCTCCATCCCTAAGAAGGAGAGGAGAAGGGGACAACAGAGGATGAGATGGCTGAGTGGCATCACCGACTCGATGGATGTGAGTTTGAGCAGGCTCCAGGAGTTGGTGATGGACAGGAAGCCTCGCACGCTGCAGTCCATGGGGTCGCAAAGAGTCGGACATGACCGAGCGACTGAACTGAAGAAGGAATCAGTATTTTCTCCCAAGTCTCTAGTTTCATATTTGTCTTTATGTTCATTTGCATTCCTCTGAAAAGTCGCATGACCTTTAGGAAAGTCTTGTTTAAATGCTTTAAGATTTCTATCAGCTGAGCTACGAGGAGTATGTGACTATAGGCTCACTCTTAGACCGAAGGTGTTGGGTAGAAAGTGGGGGCTTCCCTGCCAGTGTGGGACTATCAGCAGTATGTAGATCTTTCTCAGAGGAAAAGATTGATCCTCAATCAGCCTCCCTTCCCAGTTTGGTAACCCAGCTCCCTCTGGAAATTTGGGAGAATCTGAACATCCTTATAGGTATTGTTTCTGGAGTTGGATTCAGATGGAGGAATACTGGACATATATTTGTCCATAATGACATGAGCTTCCTGGTATTAGATGTGGGGCGGAGTTACAAGATTTTTCAGCTAGCATGCCTCATTTCCAAATGCAAATTCAGCTTTTGCCTGAATCTCAACTCAAATGTGGTGCAGAATAGAAAGGCCTGGGTAGTGTTCAGTATTTAGCAGAATGACTGAAAAGCAAGAAATGGTTCAGCTTCATCTTGTTTGTGGTCGAGGTACCTAAACACATACATGCACAGGCTGTCAATGCTGTAAACACACATGATTAGAGATACAAACACAGATGTGACAATAATAATGTTTACTGAGTGCCTATTATGTGCCGAGCACTGTGCATATTTACAGCTGGGTGTGTATATGTAAAGGGAGAGCGACTGAGAGAAGAAAAGTCTTTCCCTGAAACAGACATGCCACAATAAAAACAAAAGCCTCACATATTGGAAGCCAGCCGGCTAGAGGATAGAATGCTGGATTATGCTAAGTTCAGCTGACCCCAATGGCTTCTTTCTAAAACAGGGGCAAGCCCATGTATTCAACCAAGGTTAAAATCAATACAAAGAAACAGGATCCCTGGGGCCAGACTGAATCTAACAATCTCTGTGCTTCAATTTTAATATTTGTAAAACTGGAATAGTAACCTGAAAGGGTTATTCTAGGAATAAATGGGGTGAGGTGTTCCCTGGCAGCTCAGTGGTAAGGAATCCACCTGCCAATGCAAGAGATGTGGGTTCAATCCCTACGTCGGGAAGATCCCCTGGAGAAGGAAATGGTTATCCACTCCAGTATTCTTGCCTGGGTGATTCCCCTGGACAGAGGAGCCTGGTGGGCTATAGTCTATAGGGTTGCAAAGAGTTAGACACGACTTAGCAATTGAACAACAACATCAAAATAAATGGACATCTATAAAACACTGAGAACATCTTGTAGCTCAAAGCAAGTGCTCATAACTCTTAGCAATGATGCCCATGATGAGGAGGATTTCTCCACTGGCCTGGATGTGATGGGCGATTAAGGCACCACAAGATATTGACTCTTTGCTCTTACTCACTTCTAGTGGCTGGAAGTTCCCAGGCAAACTCATACACAGCAAGTAACTGGGTATCGTGGAAGGGCAGAGCTCAGCGGGGTGAAGTGAGGGGTCTGGTAAGAAATGAAGCAAGAAAGGTAGGCAGACGTCAGATGATAAAGGACACTGTATATCATGCTAGGGCATTTGGAAATCATCTTCAAATGCTGGCAGGCCAAGGGAAAAATTTTAAGCCTGGGAGCATCACGGATGACTTTGCTAGAAAGATGCTCTGGCAGTAGCATGTCAATGATCTAGGGCAGAAGTGAGAATCCGTTTACTATAAAGGGACATATAGCAAATACTTTAGGCTTTCAGGGCCACCTATGGTCTCTGTTGTATATTCCACTTTTTATTTGTCTTTAATAATCCTTTAAAAATACAAAAGTCATTCCTTTCATAATCCTTTAAGTTATCTGGGTTCAAACCCTAGCTCCACTACTTATTAAGTGAGGGATCTTAAGCAAGTTAATTAAACAGCTCTGGGCTCAATTTCAACGACTCTTTTAATAATCCTTCAAAAGCCATTCTTAATAAGCTCTTTAAAAAATGTAAAGCCACTGGCTGGAATTTGCCAATCCCTGGTCTTGAGAAGGCAAATATAGAGTTAGGAGGCTGCTGCCATCATTGAGAGCTGACACATAAGCCAAGGACAGGCAGTGGGAACGGAGGTCAGTGGAGGGTGAAAGACCCATTGAAGAACTGGAACAGTCTAGAAATACAGGCAGGCCTCATTTTATTGCACTTCACTTTCTTGTGCTTCAGAGATACTATTTTTTTTTTTTTTTAATAAATTGAAGGTTTGTGGCAACTCTGCATGGAACAAGCTTATTGGTGCTATTTTTCCTTGTTTCTTTTCCTTAGTATCTGATGGCTTCTATTGAATACTTAAAAAGCTTTTTATGTTGTTTCGGGGTATACAATGGAAGTAACAAATAGAGTCAAGGGATTAGATCTGTAGACAGAGTGCCTGAAGAACCACGGATGGAGGTTTGTAACACTGTACAGGAGGTGATGACCAAAACATCCCGAAGAAAAAGAAATGCAAACAGGCAAAATGGTTGTCTGGGGAGGCCTTACAAATAGCTGAGAAAAGAAGAGAAACAAAAGGGAAAGGAGTAAGGGAAAGATATACACAACTGAATGCAGAGTTCCAAAGAACATCAAGGAGAGATAAGAAAGCCTTCTTAAGGGAACAATGCAAAGAAATAGAGGAAAAAATAGAATGGGGAAGACTAGACATCTTTTCAAGAAAATCAGAGACACCAAGGGAACATTTCATGCAAAGATGAGCACAATAAAGGACAGAAATAGTAAGGACCTAACAGAAGCAGAAGAGATTAAGAAAAGGTGGCAAGAATACAAGGAACTATACAAAAAAGGTCTTCATGAACCAGATAACCACGATGGAGTGGTCACTCCCCTAGAGTCAGACATTCTGCTGTATAAAGTCAAGTGGGCCTTAGGAAGCATTACTATGAACAAACCAAGGGGAGGTGATGGAGTTCCAGCTGAGCTATTTCAAATCCTAAAAGATGATGCAGTGAAAGTGCTGTACTCAGTATGCCATCAAATTTGGAATACTCAGCAGTGGCCACAGGACTGAAAAAGGTCAGTGTTCATTCCAATACCGAAGAAATGGCAATGTTCACACTACCATACAATTGCCCTCATTTCACACGCTAGCAAGATAATGCTCAAAATCCTTCATGCTAGGCTTCAACAGTATGTGAACTGAGAACTTCCAGATGTATAAGCTGGATTTAGAAAAAGCAGAGGAACCAGAGATCAAACTGTCAACATCCAGAGGGATGGGATAGGGTGAGAGATGGGAGGGAGGTTCAAAAGGGAGGGGATATATGTATACTTTTGGCTGATTCATATTGAGGTTTGACAGAAAATAGCAAAATTCTGTAAAGCAATTATATTTCAATTAAAAAGTAAATTAATTAAAAAAATTTCCAACATCCACTGGATCATCAGAAAAACAACTGCTTCTACTTCATTGACTACACAAAAGCCTTTGACTGTGTGGATCATAATAAACTATGGAAAATTCTTAAAGAGATGGGAATACCAGACTACCTTACCTACCTTCTGAGAAACCTGTATGCAGGTTAAGAAGTGACAGTTAGAACTGGACATGGAACAACAGACTGGTTCAAAATAGGGAAAGGAGTATGTCAAGGTTATATATTGTCACCTTGCTTATTCAACTTATATGCAGAGTATATCATGTGAAATGCTGGGGTGGATGAATCATAAGCTGGAATCAAGACAGTCAAGAGAAGTATCAATAACCTCAGATATGCAGATGACACCACCCTAATGGCAGAAAGTGAAGAGGAACTAAAAAGCCTCTTGATGAATGTCAAAGAAGAGAGTGAAAAGTCTGGCTTAAAACTCAACATTCAAAAAATGAAGACCTTGGCATCCAGTCCTATTACTTCATGGCAAATAGATGGGGAAACAATGGAAACAATGGCATATTTTATTTTGGGGGGCACCAAAATCACTGCAGACAGTGACTACAGCCATGAAATTAAAAGACACTTGCTCCTTGGAAGAAAGGCTATGACAAACCTAGACAACGTATTACAAAACAGAGATAGTACTTTGCCAACAAAGATCAGTATAGTCAAAGAATGGATACTTTTGAACTTTCTGAAGACTTTGATGCTTTTTGAAGACTCTAGAGAATTCCTTGGACAGCAAGGAGATCAAACCAGTCAACCCTAAAGGAAATCAACCCTGAATATTCATTGGAAGGACTGACGCTGAAGCTCCAAAACATTGGCCATCTGATATAAAGAGTCGACTCACTAGAAAAGACCCAAATGCTGGGCAAGAATGAGGGCAGGAGGAGACGGGGATGACAGAGGATGAGATGGTTGGATGATATCACTGACTCAGTGAACATAAGTTTGAGCAAACTCCAGGAGATAGTGAAGGACAGGGAAGCCTGGCGTGTTGCAGTCCATGGAGTTTCAGAGTCAGACACAACTTAGTGACTGAACAACAATAGTTAGATTAAGAATGTTGTTATAGTTTCAGGTGAACAGCGAAGAGACTCAGCCAGACATATACGTGTATCCGTTCTCTACCAAACTCCCCTCATATCCAGGCCGTATTGGTACTATTTTTCTAATAGCATTTGCTCACTTTACATCTCTGTGTCATATTTTGGTGGTTTTTGCAAATATTTCAAAGTTTTTCATCATTATTATATTCGTTATGGTGATCTGTGATCTTTGATGTTACTACTGTGACTCTGTGAAGGCTCAGATGATAGCAAGAAAATATTTTTAGATTAAGGAATATAGATTGGCTTTTATGACATAATGCTATTGCACTCTACAGTGTAGTGTAAACATAACTTTTATATATTCTGGGCAACAAGAAATTATTGATTAGCTTTATTGTGATATTGGCTTTATTGTGATCTGGAGCTGAGCCTGCCCTATCTCTGAGGCATACCTATATTTTGGCTTGGAAAGCTGGATGGCTGGAGGTATTCTTTACTGAGATAAGGACTGAGGAGTTTAGTTTTAGAGATATTGTGCATGTGTGTTTAGTCACTTCAGTCTGTGTCCAGCTCTTTGTGACCCCATGGGCTATAGCCCGCCAGGCTCCTCTGTCTATGGGATTCTCCAGGGAAGAATACTGGAGTGGGTTGCCATGCCCTCCTCCAGGGGATCTTCCCAACCCAAGGATCAAATCCACATCCTGCATTGGCAGGTAGGTTCTTTTCTACTAGCACCACCTGGAAAGTCCTTAGAGATACTGAGTTGACCTTTTGTGGGGCATCTGGGTTAGTATGTCTAGCAGACAATTTTACATCTGAATCAGAAGAAAGATGTACTCTGTGCTAGATACAGGAGAATCAGCATACAGAGAAGTCCTGGAGCCAAGGGATCACTAGTGTATACAGAGTGAGACTTCTAAGTGGGTAGCTAATAGGTGGGTAGAGAAGGAAGGATCCCAAAGATGCTGAGATAGAATAACCAGAGAAGTAGGAAGTCAGCCAAGTGTGTGTGGTTTCTAAAGTAGTAAGAGAGCGTTTTTAGAAAGAAGGTTTCAGCCTGTGTAGAATGTTGTTGAGAGCTCAGATTAGATAAGGCATGTTTTGTGAGACAACTTTCTTCTTTTTGAACAAACTAGAAATAAGCTTTTTGTGGGGGAGGAGGCTTTACACAAGAGTGTATGTTCTATGTTACATGTGGCCCCAGATGCAAGGTGGGCAAATAGAAGAGAACTCCATCATGAACGGAGTGGAAATATCAGGTAAGGATTTTAAAAACGCATAATTAACAACCTTGGTGGGGGACCTATGATAGCCTTCTATATGTGAAATATTTCCAGGTTATAAATTAGCTACTTGAGAGTGATAATATTAATGTTTTCAAACCACTGGAGTGTAGTATTCTCTAGTAGCCCTCCAGTATATCTCAGTTTCTGGAGAGCAGGGACATTTCCTTATTTATGATCTCATTCTCTGGCACCTATCACTACCAAATGGCCAACAGAGATACTTGGGGAGTTGAAGGGACAACTGCAAAGGGCCCCCTGATAGCTCCCCAGCTTCTATTCATGCTTGTCTATAATCTACTTACCACAAAGTAGCCAGTGTGGGTCAATAAAAATGGAAATCATATCATTTTACTTTCCTGATTAATAGCCTCTAAAATCTCCCTGTGGTGCTCAGACCAAAACCCCAACTTCTCATCCAGGTCTCTGGTTGCCCCCATGGCATCCCATATCACCTCTACCTTCAGCCTGCCACACTCCAGCCAAATGGTCTTCTTTTTGAGTTCTTTCAACACAATAAACTCATCTTCCCTTTGGGAGTTTTGCACTGCTTCTCCCTTGCCCAGGAAGGTTCTTTCTTCTGATGTTCTATTGCTGGACCCTGGTTATCACTCAGCTCTCGGCTTTCAGGTCACCTCTTCAGAGTAACTCACCTACTGAGGTCACCAGATCATTCTTTCTCAAAGCCCTGTTTCATTTCCTGCCCAGCACTCATCACCATCTGCTATTTTTCTTGTGTCCTTTTCTGTGTTTACAGTCTTGCTTCGCACTCACTCATTAATTCACTCACTGTTTATTTAGTACCTGTTTAGTGCCAGGTACTCTTTCCAGCACTGGGGACACAGCAGTAAAGAAAATTCCTACCATTATGGACAGGAAATCAACACATCCATATGCGATATGTCAGAGGATGATAAAATTCTGTGAGTAAAATAGAGTTAAAGGGTCAGAGAATGATAAGGAGTGCTCTTTTAGACAGAATGAGCAGGGAAGTTTTCTTCCCGACGTGTGCCATTTGAGCAGATATCTAAATGTTCATGAAGTGCAAGAGAACTTGCGTTTCATTCACCACAATATTCTCAGCAAGTAGGTGTGTCTCTGGTATATGACAGATAGATTAATACTTATGAGATAAAGAAATATGCCTTCCTTTCACTTAGCATTTACACCCTGCATTTACTTCTCTGGTTTCCAAACTAGAGTTTGAGTTGCCTTTACAGGGAATGAGCCTCTTTTTCCTCCATCCCTCAATCTAACGTGCGGTCTGGTTCAGAGTAAGCGTGGGAACGTATGTGAAATAAAGGAAGAAGTAGGAATTAGGAAGAATCAGGATGTTTTAATACACTAAACGATTTGTAAACGATTGCTTAAGAAGTTGACATGTGCTTCTAAGAATGAGGTGAATTCCTTTTAACTAGTAAGTTATACACCTGATGAGATGCAGTAGTATCTGAAATGTTAGTGATTCTTTCTGAAAGCCAGCTTCTTTTAAGTCAAGCTTTGGCATATTTAAAAGCCAAGACAACAGACTTCAGTCACTTTCTTGGTGGCTCAGGCTTTCGGAGTGTACTTGAATATATCTGCAAAGTCCTTCAGACCAATAGCCGGCTGAAGTTTGCAGACTCTTTCAGAAAGATGGATTTGGGTACTAAGCAAAAACAGACTAACTGAACTATAACACCGAGCATTTCAGCACTTCTCTGTTTAAAAATAAATGAGCATTTCTGAACCGCTACCAGACACAGGAATGATGACAAGCAATGAAATCCAACACAAAAGAGGTCACCAACAGCCACAGCAGAGCAGTCCCAATGGCAGTTCTGTGGCTCCTGTGTGTTCTGTACAGATGCAACCATTTTATTTTCTCAAACAGCACTTGGAAAACTGCATAAAACACTAAGCTCCAGCCATATTTCTTACTGGCTAGCTAAGCAAAATGGAAAAATTATGATGTCAAGGATCAGAAACGGAAATCTCTTATTTTTCCCTACTGCATGCCATTAACTTGCATTAAAAAGTTCCGTTAAGGCTAGATCTGGAAAAAATATCTTGATAGTGGCAAAAACTGTAGTACTGTTTGCTCATGACCCCTATGTGGTTTTTTTCCTTCTTTTTAACGTGGACCATTTTTTAAAAGTCTTTATTGAATTTGTTACAATATTGCTTCTGTTTTATGCTTTGTTTTGTTGGCCACAAATCTTAGCTCCCCAACCAGGGATTGAACCCACACACCCTGCATTGGAAAGAGAAGTCTTAACCAGTGGAAGCTCATTAAGTCCCTGTGCTTTCCTTCTTTATGTAATCCCCTGTTCCCACTAATATCCTGGTGGCTCATGACCTACAATTTGCTCTCTTCTGTCCTAGGCCTACAACTTTTCATCTTTAGCAACTGGCTGCCAGGTTTCTTTTTTTAGCAAGATTCTGCTGACTCTTCTTCATCTTAAAGCCATTAGACTCCTAATGCCCATTAAGGTAAAAATTAAAAGGCAAAAGTAGTATTTTAAGAATTATTGATGTCCTTGAGATTATTAGACCAAAAAATTATTCATTGATCAAAGAAGTACTTGGAAAACACTGCATGCTATACATGTTGGAATGCTTATAGGAGTTTAAAACGGAAAAACCAAAGTAATTTCCCTTGAGGGTTAGTTAAATACATTCAAGACCAGTAATCAGTGGTTTAAAAAGGTGATATTGACCTCTACATACTATTCTGAAATGTCTCCTAGACATGTTGTTGAATAGAAATTAATTCAAATTTGTAAACATAACATTGCATTAAAAAACACAAATCTTATGTGTGTATGTGACATATATAATACAGTAAAATATATAAAAATTCTAAATGGATATATACTGAATTATTAAGACTGACAGCCTCTGGGGAATAGAACTGGGGGCATGAAAGAGATCTGCATTTTTACTTTATAGATTCAGGTATTATTTGAATTTTTATAGCCTTTTCATTACTTTTATAAAAAAAAAAAAAAAATCAAATACTATATTAAAAAATAGAAGTAAAGTCCAGAAGTAAATACATACGTTTAACTTTAAGCGAGCATATCCCAAACTTGTGTGATCAATGAACCTCTGTGAACCACTCGGAAGATAACTTGTAGGACAAATTTCGAAGTAACATGCTCAAGGCTCTCCCCACTCTCCATTAGCACAAGGGTTTTAACCTTCTGTGACCTTCTATCAAGGAATGAAGAGGGTAGATCAGGATGATTTGCTACAACCTCCCTCACTTTTTAAATGAAGGGACTAAGGCCATGGAAAGCAAAGGGCCTTGGCAAGACCAGCCCAAAGACCTCAGTCCTTCTAATTCCTCCCACATTTTTCCTGCAGTCACCAGTGACCAAGATGAGGCATGATCCTTGGATTTCATAAACTCCAGCACTCAAGGCAGTTGTTGGGACCCCTGAGTAAGCCATGGCCTCAATATTCTCCTTGAAGTTCCAGGCAGAACAAAGTCCTGATCATCCCCTTCCCCATCTCAGTGGCCTGTGTCATTGTAAACCCTTTAGGAGGAAGTAGGGAAGGGACCCTGGAAAAGGCTAGGAGAAAACAGCAGGCGTCTTGAGGCAACTTGGTATCCAGAATCAAATATAGGAGATGCATGAAAACATGAACTTAGTCACTCAAAACAACATGAGCTTGTATTGGGCAGAACTGGATTTGAATTTATTCTTTTGATTCTGCCATGTACTAGCTATTTAACAGGGGTCAGCTTCCTTAACTACTGTGAACCTTGGTTTCCTCATCTCTGAAATAAGGCTATCAGCTCGTATGTTACACCTGGCAGTGGACATTAAGAGATGATGGCTGTGGAAGTTGCTGGCATGGGGATACAGTGGCTGGAGTTAGTCAAGAAATGTTAATTCCCATCTTTCCCCTCATACAGCCAACTGCTATTCCCTTTGATCTCAATAACACCAGTTCAGGGCAACAGGCCCAGAAGATATGAGTAAAATAGGAACTGGCTGATGGCAGGCATGGCACAGTTTGGGCATAATAGGTGTGACCGGTGCAATGGCAGAGGCAGTTCCAGTGCACCACTCACCTGAGCACCACGGGACAACTTTCAATCAGTCCCGTCCTTCTGGGGGTCTGATGTTGGAGCTGCCCCCTGAGACCCAGTGACCTCAATGTGATTTACTGCAACTTTAGCCTAACCCACAGACTCCTTACAAAGATTTCTCGAAAGAACTGCAGGGATCATAGCAGAGAAGCTGGTCAAGGAAAATCTATGCTGGGGAGGATCAAGAAGCAAACAAGAGGAGAGGTTACCATTATAGGCTCTCAAAACAAACTGTCTGCATTCAATCCTTGTCTCCAGTGCTTCTGTGTGGGTCCAACATCTGTGCCTTAGCTTTTTTATTACTGATGTTGTAACAGTAATGGTATTTATCTCATAAGGCTGTTTTTTTTTTTTTTTTAAGATTAAACAAGATAATACCTTTAAAGCATTGAGCAGAGTGTCACAGAAAAAAAATGATTAGTATTGTTATTAAAGCTGTTTGATCTGTAAGGGCTCAGGTTGAGAAGCAATACTGTCGACATTTCAAAAACACACAAGGTGTAGGCCGGATGGACAAAGTCATGTTTGTTCATCAAGTTTCGGAAGAGCAGACAGAACTATTCTTTGGAATCCAATAAACTTGATATTGAATCCTTAATCAGGCCTTTCCTAAAGTGTGACCTTGGGTGAGCTGCTGAACTTCAATTTCTTATGTGAAACTGGAGGATAATGTCAATCTAGTGGCTTGACTGTCAGAAGAACAAATGTAGTGACATATAAATAAACCCGGCACACTGCCTGACATACTATATCCTGCCTTCTTTCCTTCCTTACTAATAAGCAGGCCAGTGAAGAGGATTAACTGAACAATAGTATTTAAAAGGACATTTAATGAAAAGAGCATGCTTCAGGAACTCAGTGAAGATAATAAGTTAAAATGAGGACTCTGAAGCACAGACCTTAAAGTTCCTCTCTCATCCATAGACTGTGATTCTTCCATTGGCTGCCTTTCTTATTTCTGTCACATATCTTGGCTCTGCCACCTAATAAATGTGATCTTTAGTAAGTTGCTAGGCTTGGTTTTCTCTTCTGTAAAGTGTGGATAAAAATTATACTACCTCTTAGGGCTGCTGTTAGAATTCACTGAGATAAAGCACACGGAGCATTTACACCTGCCTGGAAGACAGTTGTTACTCAGTCAATGCCAGCTCTATTTGTTGTCAAGGCTGGACAAGCCTGTTTATAAAGATTACAGAGGAGGTACGTAGGAAGCAAGGCATGGTTTTGGCACACAGATAGTAAAAAAAATACTATTATTACCTCTTCTATCACTATTGATTCTACATTATGAATGGCCATGGCCCAAGGAAACCTGCAAATGCATGCTGTCATCCCAGTAAAGACACACAAAAACAGAGACACCAAGAAATAATAGGATAATTAATCACAGATCCAACCGGGAATAAAAGCTTTCTGGAACAAACAGCCTTGTCCAGCGCAGACAGAGGATGGGCTCACCCACGGGGAGCAGCAGGTGCTGGCTGCACTCTGTCCCCAGCCCTGGGGGACCACACACACATAGACAGTATCCTGGTGTGCAAGCTTTTCAGCGGTTCATCTCACAAAAACAGTAATGTAATAATGCCTTGGGCTGGAATGATAGCTTCCTGCCAAAGGTTCAGAGTTATCCGGAGAGAATCTCATTAATCTCAGCGATCCTATGGGGATTGAGGGTTGTAGGCATTCTTACCATTATCTTACAAAGATGAGAGAATACAGTTCAGAGAAATTAAATACTTTATCTTTGCTTAAACAGTCCATCGGTACTGAGAGAGCGTAAAACCCATGATGAGAGAGGTCCCTGAGGCCCAATACTCTAAGCTCTATCCTTGCTAACACCTTGAAGGAAGAATGAACAGGGTGCCCGCACAAGTTGACCCCTTCCCCCCAGCTCTTCCCAGACCAGGTAACTGCAAAACTCACCTGTCGCTGAACTGAACCTCTTCTCCATTTTTGGCCCAGCTGATGGTGGGCCTTGGGTTGCCAATGGCCTCACAGTGCAAAAGCACGCTCAGTGTCCCGCTGGCCAGGGCCACCGTCTGCCCGAGGTGGGTGACCACCTCCGAGGCAGAGAGCTGCTGGGCGGCGGAGATCTTGCGGACGATGACAGGTTTGCGGTGCGGCCGGCGGGAGCCGCCCCCGCCCTCCCCAGTGGACAAGATCCGGGAGAAGCTGCTGAAGCCAGACACATGCTTATGGGGAGGGATGGCCACCGGGGGGCCCCTCCGCTCGGACGGCTTGAGGAGCGCGTCCTGGTGCTCCAGGTGGCTGCGGAAGATCTCCTGGGCCAGCTGGGCCACCAGATGCTTGCTGTAGACGTCGCGGAGCTCCTGGGGTTGCTGTGAGAGGTTCCGGAGGATGTCGTCCAAGCGCTGCTGCTCCGTCACCATGGTGAAGGGCAGACGCAGAAGGGCCTGCTCGGCGTTCTGGTCCTCCTCTGAAGACGCGTTCCTTTCCGTGGAGTCCTGCAGCTCCCACGACGCCAGCAGCTCTCCCGGCCAGCCCCCCTGCTCCAGCAGCCGCGAGACCAGGTCGTCATAGCGGCCCCCAGTGTCGGCGGGGATGCCCCGCTTCTCGGCCTTGCTGCCGTTGGAGAAGATGCCGTTCTGGTGTTTGTGCGTCTGCAGGGCCTCCTTGGGGCTGGCCTTCCTCATCGCGAGGGCCTCCTCCTCGATCCTCAGGCTCAAGGGCCTGGCCACCAACTTCCGGTTGCCTCCGATGAGCTTAATCACAAACTGTTCCCGGGCTGGTCCCGCCGAACAGGTGTAGATTCCCGCATCAGAGGGCTTGAGGCGGTGGATCTTTAGGTACCCAAAAGGGGCCACAGTGACGTGGGCAGAGCTGATGAGGTGCTGGCCGTCCTTCTCCCAGGTGATGAGGGGCTTGCGGAAGCGCCGCGTGGGACAGCGCAGCACCACCGCGGTCTTGGGGAGCAAGTAGGCGAAGCCCCCCACCACGAAGTGCAGCTTCCTCTGCCGGCGCGTCTGGATGTAGACCTTCCTTGCTGCAGCGATGTGAGGACTATGCTTTGTGGATGGCCGCCCGGGCCCTGGAATGAAAGCAACGAAAGCAGACAGATGGAGAAAGAGAAGCGGAGAGTGGAGAAAGGGTAGAGTGAGGAGCAGCGACAAGAGAGAGCGGAAAAGGTGAGGGTGGAGAGAAGAAAGAGAGATGGGGACCAAAGAAAGGAGAGGGAAAGCGCTTTAGAGTTTGCTTTGGCCAGGGCCTTCATTTCCTGCCTTGTTTTACGGGAGGAGCTGGCTACCAAGTGTGGGCCATCAAGCTGCTGCCACAATCAAGCAAGGGAGAGCTAAGGAGGTGCAGCTGGGCAACCTGCTATCACTCTCTTGGGGCCTTCTAACCCTAGAAACTGAGAGGAAGGGTTCTAGATGGAGGGTGATTCTAGGAGAAAGACAGTTCCTCTCTTTAAAAGGACTTTTTTAAAAAAGAAATATTACTCATCTATTAAAAAGAACATGTTTGAATCAGTTCTAATGAAATGGATGAAACTGGAGCCAATTACACAGTGAGGTAAGTCAAAAAGAAAAACACCAATACAGTGTATATATGGAATGCATATATACGGAATTTAGAAAGATGGTAACGATGACCCTATATGTGAGACAGCAAAAGAGACACAGATATAAAGAACAGACTTTTGGACTCTATGGGAGAAGGCAAGGGTGGGATGATTTGAGAGAATAGCATTGAAACATGTATATTACCATATGCGAAATAGATCACTAGCCCAAGTTTGATGCATGAAATGGCATTCAAAGCTGGTGCACTGGGACAACCCTGAGGGATGGGATGGGGAGGGAGGTGGGGGGGTGGTTCAGGATGTAGGACACATGTACACCCATGGCTGATTCATGTCAATGTATGGGAAAAACCACTACAATATTGTAAAGTAATTAGCCTCCAATTAAAATAAATAATTACAAATATTTTTTTAAAAAGAAAGAAATCAGAATCATAAAAAGAAGCAGAGGACAAAGAGAAGGAGAATGTCTCCCTTTGGGTCCTACAGAGCATCACGGCCCCCATATACATGGAGAGAAGACCTCAGAAGTGTTATACCTCTAGGGGTTACTAGTAAACAGAACACACTGTTTAGTTTAAAATCCTGGAGTGGGTCACATTAGACTTCATTAGTAATATACTGACTCCAGCTTCCAGATCTCCACATGCCAGCAAGTGCACTTTGCTCTACCTCCTGCAAGCTGGTTTTCCCCCAGTGGAGAAGAGCCTTCTGCCTGGCCACGTGTAATTAAGATTCCTTTTCCATCTCTAGCTGAGATCATCAGCCTGATGCCCTCTGAGGGCTTTACTGCCTGACTATCCCCACTGCTCTCGGGCTCAGGGAAAGCTACTGCTCTTGCTCTCTCCCCATCCCAGAGCACTGACGTACTCACTTGCACAGGTGGCCAGCATACAGGGCCTGATGGATGAAGAGAATGGCAGGGGTGGGCACAGGGAGGAATTGACAATTGATGAGACACCGGTTTTCAGCACCTTCCGGCAAACGGCACTTCGTGTCTGGGTGCCCTCCCCGCAGCTCGTGGAACACTGGTGGGGGAAGAAAGGCCAAATGCATGTAAATGCGGAGAACTGGAGGCTAGTGGGTTTCGTATGGATTCTCAAACTCACCAAAATATGAGAAAAACTGCTTAGAAAAGCAATAGCAACTGAGAAAGAGAGAAATTAATTATGTTACAGTATGAAAAGACACATCCACGTTGTAGCCACACTCTTTTCTGGTCTCAAGTCTCCTGTGGACATTTCACCTATTTTACTTTTATGGTCTGGGCTTTAGAGTTACAGTTAGAGAGTCCACGGTTCAGATTCCAGCTCAGTACTGCATGTCACTAGTTGGCAAGCCACTTAAACTCTGAGTCTGTTTTCACTTCTTATAACTTATTTGGCAAGGCTGGGAATTCAATGATAATATATTTTAAAACTTCACACACAGAAATGACATTCAATTCATGCTAATTCCTTTCTCCTTCCTTTACAAATTAATTATAATATTTTAATGTCAAGTATCAGATAATTCTTATGCATCTACTTTGTTTGAGGTGGAATGCTAAATGCTATGGGACAAAGATATGTAAAAGATTCCTAACCTCAAAGGGGTGTTATCAAATAATGAGAAGAAATCCAAATGCATTATTAAAATGAAATGGTATATTAGGGAACATGGAAATCAAAACCACAATGAAATAGCACTCTATATTCACTAGAATTTTCATAATCAAAATGACAATAATAAGTGTTATTATCATAAGTGAGGATGTGGAAAAATTAGAGCCTTCCTGTAATGCTGCTGGGAATGTAAAATACAGCCTTTTTAGAAAAAGTTTAATGGTTTCTTAAAAAGTTAAGAAACATATATTTATCGTGTGTGTGTTAGTTGCTCTGCTGCTGCTGCTAAGTCGCTTCAGTCATGTCCGTCTCTGTGCGACCCCAGAGACGGCAGCCCACCAGGCACCTCTGTCCCTGGGATTCTCCAGGCAAGAACACTGGAGTGGGTTGCCATTTCCTTCTCCAATGCATGAAAGTGAAAAGTCAAAGTGAAGTTGCTCAGTCGTATCTGACTCTTCGTGACCCCATGGACTGCAGAGTACCAGGCTCCTCTGTCCATGGGATTTTCTGGGCAAGAGTACTGGAGTGGGTTGCCATTGCCTTCTCCAGTGTTAGTTGCTCAGTCATGTTCAACTCTCTGCAACCCACTGTATGGGTTTTATGGACTGTAGCCCACCAGGCTCATCTGTCCATGGACTTCTTTGGGAAAGAATACTGGAATGGGGAGCCATTCCCTTCCCCAGCGGATCTTCCCAACCCAGGGATCAAACCCGGGTCTCCTGCATTGCAGGCAGATTCTTTATCATCTGATCATGCCCAGCAATTTCACTCCTAGGTATCTTACCTGAGAGAAATGAAAACATACATCCACATAAAGACTGGTATGCTAAGGTTCATAGCAACATTATCCCTAATAGGCAAAAATGGAAACAACTCAAACATGCATCAACCGGTGAATGGATAAATGAAATGTGGTATGTCTATACTAATAGAATATGTTGCTCCACCATAAAAAGGAATGTTTTGATAATGTGCTACGACATGGATAAACACTGAAGACATTATGCTAAGTTGAATTTAAAGAATATAAATTATACTTCAATAAAGCTGTTTAAAGAAATAGCAATAAAAGAACTTAGTAAAAATATAAGATTGTAAGTGAAGTATTGATATCATAAAATGAATGCTAACAATTGGTGAATGCAGTCTGGAAGATGGTTGGAGTCTGGATGGGTTTAGAGAACCAGGAGTAAGCATGGAAGGCAGGGAACTATCGAGAATCAAGGTGGAAGAGTTCAGTGCTCAAGGCCAAGGCAGGCTTGGGGACAGAGCTGAACCAGTTGGACTGAACAGAGAGGCCAAGTGGAGAGTGTCAGGAGCTCAAGAGGTAGTTTGGGGCCAGATGTTGGAGACTTTTAATTTTCAGACAGAAGGTTTGGAATTGGTCCATAAGGCAATAAGGAGCCATTTAAGGGAGGAATGAAATGATGAAGGAGGTGTTTTGAGAAGGTTAATCTGGCAACAGTGTCTGGGAGGGATAGGAGTAGGAGATGGATGGGAGGCAAGGATGTCAGTTAAGCAGGCTGCCACAGTAGTCCAGGCTGGAGATGATAAAGGCCTGAACTAGGGTCATGGCAGCATGCCACGTTAACTTGAAAAATGACAGTAGAAACCAAAAAATAGTATCTTAGGTTTCCAAGTTTCATATGCTAGCCCATGGAAATGAACTATTCCATGCAATGCACTGAGATATCCACTGCCTTAAAAGATATTTAAGATGCAAAACATGGAGATGAGAATCAAGCCCATTGCTTTTGCTCCCTCAAGAGCGTGGATTCCAGATTCCACCCACCCCTTATTTTATTGTAAATGACAGCACCAAATCCAGGGCTCAGGTGGAATGGGTGTAGAGAGCCTGGAAATTTTAAAAGCCTGGTCATTTGAGTGTTGCCAAGTGCAGAAATGGAAAAATGGACCGTGTGTTAGAAGATCAGTTTATGATTCTGGTCAAATCCAGTTCTTTCTCTAGGTTCAATTTCCACATTTCTGAAACAGGGAAACTGCACTCGAGCAGGGTTTTTCAAAGTGTGTTCTTTAGCTATGTTGAGGATGTGATTTTGGGGCTTCTCAAGTGATCTACAGACCCAATCATTTGGGGATCTGGGACCCCTACCCACACTTCCACCAAATAACTCTGATTTGTTCTGTTTTAGATTTTTGACTTCATTGAAACATTTCAATGAAAAAAAAGTGTTTTGTGGCTTTAATTTTTTAAAGAACCACTAGACTATAGGATCTCCTAAGTTCCTTCTGGCTCTAAAATTGACTGCTCTGACTTTAATTTCTTTTATGCTTGGGGGAGGAAGGAATTTCCATAAAAATATGACTTAAAAATATTGAATAGCCAACTCTTTCAAGAGATGCAAGTGTTTCTTTTAAAGAAAAGAAGTAAGGTCTTTTGAGAGACCTTTTCTCAGAATAGAATCTGAAAGTAATTTTATTTGAAGTGTTTAAAACTTTGGCTTAATTCTGTCTCTAAGGGATTCTGTGCAGTAACCGTGAGATTAAGCCCAGATAGTTGAGGATGAAAAACACCCATAGATCATCCAGGTCTTCCTTTCTCCAAAGGGAGTCATGTGGGGGGTGTGGAATGCAAGTCTTACCCCAGCCAGAGGGCCAAAGGAAGGGTTGTGGGGATAACAGGGCCAACTGAAGCCTTTGTGAACACCCCCAGGAGCACTTTTGTATGGCACCAGCTCAAGTTTATCCCCAGTGAATATGGGCTAAAATCCCACCACTCCCAGCCCCATCTCAATGTTTGGAATTTCCATTCATCAACCCAGATAATGCAGAACCTAGTAACATTCCTTGGATAAAAGGGCTAACTATTCCTAGTTCTCAAAATGTAACTTCTGCCTCCTAGGAAGACCAGCAGAGCCTATGGGAGGTCTTAACCATAATCCTGGGTCCAGCCAGTCAAGTTAAGAGCTTTCTTTTATTTCCTCTCCTTTTCCTGACAATGAGGAGGGACAGAAGAAAAATCACAACCATGATAAGGGTTAACTTTTACTAGGCACAGAGTACTTTATTTGCATCATTTATAACTGACAACCATGTTAGTGGACATAACTATCATTGCCAATATTCAGTTGAGCAAACTAAAGCCTAGAAGGGTCAAGTAACCAGCCCAAGGTTACACAGCCAGTAAGTAGCAGAGTCAGGATTTGAACCTAAGTTTGCCTGACTTTGAGTCTGAACTCTCAAGTACACATGATACTGTTCTACAGGTCTCCTTTACTTACTGGCACCTTAGGCATCCGGTCCCATCACTTCATGGGAAGTAGATGGGGAAACAGTGGAAACAGTGTCAGACTTTACTTTTCTGGGCTCCAAAATCACTGCAGATGGTGACTGCAGCCATGAAATTAAAAGATGCTTACTCCTTGGAAGGAAAGTTATGACCAACCTAGACAGCATATTCAAAAGCAGAGACATTACTTTTCCAACAAAGGTCCGTCTAGTCAAGGCTATGGTTTTTCCTGTGGTCATGTTTGGATGTGAGAGTTGGACTGTGAAGAAACCTGAGCACGGAAGAAATGATGCTTTTGAACTTTGGTGTCGGAGAAGACTCTTGAGAGACCCTCGGACTGCAAAGGGGTCCAACCAGTCCATTCTAAAGGAGATCAGTCCTGGGTGCTCATTGGAAGGACTGATGCTAAAGCTGAAACTCCAATACTTTGGCCACTTCATGCGAAGAGTTGACTCATTGAAAAAGACCCTGATGCTGGGAGGGTTTGGGGGCAGGAGGAGAAGGGGATGACAGAGGATGAGATGGCTGGATGGCATCACTGACTCGATGGACACGAGTCTCAGTGAACTCCGGGAGTTGGTGATAGACAGGGAGGCCTGGCTGCTGCGATTCATGGGGTCGCAAAGAGTCAGATACGACTGAGTGACTGAACTGAATGCCTAATCACAAGAATCCCTCCTTCAGATCCTCTCTGAGTTCTATGTGCTCAGAGGCCACAAACTCCAGGAACTTGGAAGGACAACTCTAATACACACAAGTCCCCTTCTTGGCATCCCACTCATGGAAGACTGCCACTGACAGACTTAGAAGAGCAATGCTTTTTACAATACACCCCTGGGAGGCCGTCTTCATCTAGAGCCACTTACTTGGCTAATACATCAGTGCTCTCACCTGCACTGAGGTTAATGATTTTTCACACATGATTGTTGTTGTTTAGTTGCTAAGTCATGTCTGACTCTTTGTGACCCCATGGACTGCAGCACACCGGGCTCTTCTATCCTCCACTATGTCCTGGAGTTTGCTCAAATTTATATCCATTGAGTCGGTGATGCTATCTAACCATTTCATCTTCTGCCGCCCAGGTGGCTCAGTGGTAAAGAATCCACCTGCCAATGCAGGAGCTGCAGGAGACACGGGTTTGATCCCTGGGTTGGGAAGATTCCCTGGAGGAGGAAATAGCAACCCCCTCCAGTATTCTTGCCTGGAAAATACCACGGATAGAGGAGTCTGGCAGGCTACAGTCCATGGGGTGGCAAAGAGTTGGACATGACTTAGCAACTGAGCATTCACACACACACACACACACACACACACACACACAAAGGTGTCCATAGGTGTGTGGGTTTAACTCTGGGTTTTCTATCTTGTTCCATTGATCTATATTTTCTATACGATACTATACCCCAAATCAACATCCCACGGAAAAATTGTCACTAACATGTTTACACATGCACATATACATACACTCATCCCACACATTAAATCTTTCATCCTTCTGAAGCAAAATTACTTCTAAAAGATGATAAAAATTGTTCCCCCATCTGTTCTGAGACATTTGCAGGGAGCTACCATCAGAAGGCCAAATTTTACTGCCAAACTGCAAAACCTATGGTGACATAGGTTAGGTCTCAACTGCAGTGTACTCGGCAGGCATCGTCTGATGGACCTCTGCACGGGCTGATAAAACATGGGGCGAGAATTCTCAGAACACAGGCTGAATGACGTGGCATCTTCATTTTCAGAGGCAGCTGCTTTCCCCTCTGGGGCAGCAAGGACCTCTGTGATGGATTTCAAGCAGCAGCAGTGGCTCTGTCCTATGAGTTGGATGGTCTACAAAGGAGGCAGAGAGATCAACAAGGCCAATCCAGAGGCTTCTAGGCAAGAAAGAGAAGGGTCTTGAATCTGGTTTGGACCCTGAGATTTTCACTTCAGGCCTCGTAATTCCATTCTTGGCTGAAACTACTTGCAAGGCGAGACTTTTGGTGGGGGTGGTTTTTAGGGAAGACACTAGGGCCTATGAAGGAGTTGCAGGCGAGTCAAAGAAGGAGTAGACGCTGAAAACAAGTTGGAGCTGGGTGTTGATGAGTTAGTTCAGGCGAGTGTTGAAGTAGGAATGATTTAGAGAAGCAGGTTAGTCGGGGGTCTCTCCTTAACTGATGAGGTAAGTCAGGAATGGTAATGCCGATGTGGTCATCTCCCCAGATGCAGGGCATCGGGGGAAATCAACTTCTCTTGCTGGGAAGCTGTTGACGTTTTGGATCCAGAAAACTGACAGGAAGGAGGCAGGATTTCCTTGGCCTTCTTTTCCTAATAAATCATACGCCTCATTGTCCAGTAACTTGGATGAAAAGAACTAGAGAGGCTTTGCCTTTCCTGAGGAGAGACTAGAAACATCTGGGAGTAAGAGATGTGGGGCGGGCGGCAGGGGGAGAGGGATGTCAGGAAGGTGGGAGTGCATGGAGAGGAGGAACCCGGTGTTCTTGGTAAAATCCTGGATCCAAATAGTACAAACGAGGCCTGGTTTGTTCCATGAAGGGCCCATTTTCAATTCTCTGCTCCTGATTGTTGAGTAAGGGCTGGTTGCTTAACAACTCCCATCCTGCAGCCTAGTTAAAAGCTAGTTACACACTATGGTATCAATGCTTACAAAAACTCTGTCGCATGTATAACTGATTGACTTTGTTGTACACCTGAAAGTAACACCACATTGTAAATTACCTACACTGCAAAGAAGATTAAAAAAAAACAACAACAACTCAGGGACTTCCCTGATGGTCCATTGGTTAACAAGCCACCTTGCAATGCAGGGGACACAGGTTAGATCCCTGGTTGGGGAACTAAGATCCCAAATGCTGCGGAGCAACTAAGCCCACGTGCCACGACTCGAGAGTCCGTGCACTGCAAGGAGAGATCCCGCATGACACAACTAAGACCCCAGACAGCCAAGAAAATACGTTTAAAAAACAACAACAACCCCCCCCGCCCCCCCACAACTCTTCCACAGTGCTAGGAGGATTCTTTTGTTCTGTTCTCGCCTTCTGTATCTGTAAGTCTGGGTGCCTTCTCCTCTTTATGCCTCTTTTGTTATCTCCTTCTGAGGAGCACACATACCTCTGTCCAGTCCGAGAGCAGCCACTCACTGGGACAGTCATCTTTCTTGCAGGCTTGCTGGGAGGCCAGTTTGGGGGCGGAACAGAAGGTCTCAGGAAGCTCCAGGAAGCTCCCATCAGCCATGCGCTGTTTGCAAAGAACCTCGCGTTTCTGGATGCCCCCGCCGCAGGTCCTGGAACACTGGGGGAGGAAGAGAAGCAGACTCTGCATAAGACAGTAGCACGTTTGACTGCCAATCCAGTTCTTACCTTAGCCTTAGCTTACTGCAGAGTGAGAAAAGAAACAATAAATAAATAGGGAAGAACCAACCCAAAGGAGATTGTTTCCCCTCCTTGAAATGCATTTTTGTAGCAAGGTCTACACACTCCACTCTTAATCTTAAACATTTAACTAGAGCATCCAGGAATTTTGAGGGCCTTTAAATCTTAGAGAATTGTTTCTAAACTATGATTTGCAGTCACCCAAGACAACTGGTTTAACAGGTGATATAATACAGTGTTAAACATATTTACGATGCAGTGAAAATAATCTGTGCTTCTTTACATGGATGGCATCCATGTAAATCTGGAGGAATTAGTCTGCAGAAAAGGCAGCCCTTCCTTTCTCCATGTACAGAGCCCATCCTCTCTAACCTACTGGAGGTGGAGCAGGTCTGAGGCTTGGTTTTTTGAACTTCCTGGAATATGTTTCTTATAGGACTGGTGTTTTTTTTCTGGGCAGTGGGAACAAGAGCCATGGACGTTTGGGATACAAGAAAAATCTCCCCATTTTAGTGGTTTTCAACAGGCCCCCAATCAAACAGGTCATTTACATGTAACTGAATGAATATCACCCAGTTATTTGTAGGGATGGGGCAGGAAGCTGTTACTCTAAGACTTTGGCTCCTCCTTTGCGATAGTAAAGAAATGCTCAGTTTTTAGCTGGGCACATGACCCTTTGGCATACAGACTATATTTGCTGACCTCCCTTGAAGGTGCCATGTGACTAAGTGCTGGGCAAAGGGATGTACATAGAGGGTTGTAGGCAGCTTCATGGAAAAACACACAAAAATAGAGTGTGGCATTTCCCCCTCCCCTTCTCCTCCTTGCTGGCTGCAATATGAACATATTGTCTAAAATTTAACCTTCCATCTTAGACAGTGATAGGCAAAAAGATGGAAGCAGCCTAACATCCTGATGGTGACACCATACTGGCCCTGGATGGCCTGTGTGTATATAAGAGAGAAACGTTTTTCTCTCTTACTTAAGCTATTGTGACTTTGGGTTTCCTATCCTTTTAAATCCGTCCAACCCATCCATCCTAAAGGAAATCAGTCCTGAATATTCATTGGAAGGACTGATGCTGAAGCTGAAACTTCAATACTTTGGTCACCTGATGTGAAGAACTGACTCACTAGAAAAGACCCTGATGCTGGGAAAGATTAAAGGCAGGAGAAGAAGGGACGACGGCAGATGAGATTGTTGGATGGCATCACTGAGTCAATGGACATGAATTTGAGTAAACTCCGAGAGTTGGTGATGGACAGGCCTGGCGTGCTGCAGTCCATGGGGTCGCAAAGAGTCGGACATGACTGAGCAACTGAACTGAACCCTAATTATAAAGACAAATACTGTATGAAATTACTTATATGTGGAATCTAAAAACTACAACAAACTAGTGAATACAACAAAAAAGAAATAGACTCATAGAAAACGAAATAGTGGTTAGCAGTTTGGGGGCGGGGATGGGGCAATATACAGGTGGAGGAGTGGGAGAGACCAACCGCTGGGTGTAATACAGGCTCAAGAATGTATGGAACAACATGTACTGTGAGTGGCAAGTAAACTTTACAAATTGTATAAAAAATTTTACAGGAGGTATAGACACAAGTGCTAAGAAACATAAACAAGAAAAAGAATCTAACTTTAAATAATGTACCAATCACTACTATCCTGTGCTGGGATAATTTTATTGTAAAAACTCTAAGGAGAGCTCCGTTTTCTTCAACAAGAGTCCCTTTTCTTGAGTCAGCTGCCCTTGTGCTTGTTGACAATTTAGGGCTGGGTGTTTGTGCTGTAGGAGCTTTTCCTGTTGCAGCAGTGACCTCTCAGAACTCACGGGGGTCTGTGCTCAGCGGGCTGGACTCAGAACTGTAAGGGGGTGTGTGCCCAGAGTCAAGGTTAGGATGGGTGATACAACGTCCTTGAGTAAAGTCAGAATGCTGCTGTGGCCCAGATGTCACTCTCACTCAGTGGTCCCAATCCTGATATACTTTAAAGCCACCTGGGAGCTTTTAAAAAGTCCTGAGTCCTGGGCCCCATTTCATATCTATTAACCTCTGGGAAGTATGTCCCAGATGTTAATTTTTTAAATGTAGAAAAATTTTAAAACTCCCAGGTAATTCTGTATAACCAGGATTGAGAGCCTCTTGATGAAGGTGAAAGAGGAAAGTGAAAAAGTGGACTTAGAACTCAACATTCAAAATCTAAGATCACGGCATCCGGTCCCATCACTTCATGGCAAATAGAAGGAGAAAAGGGGAAACAGTGACAGATTTTATTTCCTTGGGCTCCAAAATCACTGTGGACGTGACTGTAGCCACAAAATTAAAAGATACTTGCTCCTTGGAAGAAAAGCTATGACAAACTTAGCGTATTAAAAAGCAGAGGCATCATTTTGCCAACAAATCCTTATAGTCAAAGCTATGGTTTTTCCAGTAGTCATGTATGGATGTGAGAGTTGGACCATAAAGAAGGCTGAGCACCGAAGGATTGATGCTTTTGAACTGTGGTGTTGGAGAAGACTCTTGAGAGTCCCTTGGATGGCAAGGAGATTAAACCAGTCAGTCATAAAGGAGATCAGTCCTGAATATTTATTGGAAGGACTGATGCTGAAGCTGAAGCTCCAAAACTTTGGCCACCTGACGCAAGGAGCAGACTCATTGGAAAAGACCCTGATGCTGAGAGACAATGAAGGACAGGGAAGCCTAGCATGCTGCAGTTCACGGGGTCGCAAAGAGTTGGTAACGTCGTAGCGCCTGAACAGGATTCAGAAACATCTCTCCAAATGAATGCCTCTCCACCATTTCCAATGGGACTAAAATAAACATGGGGTAGACAGGGCGGGCGTGGGGACCTGATACCCAGAACAGCTTCTGTTAGAACCACTGGTTGTTTGGAGTATCACATAAGGTGTATGGGGGTCCATTCAATTTGAACAAATGCTTCCAAAATAAACAGGTGCCAGAATGAGAACAGCTCTCAGACTTCAGCATCTTAATGAATGTGACAATAAGGAAAAGAGGCAGGTAAACTTTCTGTCTCTCAAACTAAGGAAGTGGACGAAGATGATTGGTTTCATTTTAAGGGTGGAGATGTAATAAAATGTATATAGGAGGGTGACCACTCAAAATATCAGAGCTGGGATATCACTTTTCAGATAGGACCTAATTTAAGGGCCAAACGCTCAGAAGACTCCCCCTAACACCGTACAGAATTCCGTGATAATTGGATGACCAAATACCGGCAAGAAAAGTAAAAAAAAAAAATCAGCTTGTTATTTTGAAGTTTAATTTGGATAGAAATGGGCTTCCCAGGTGTCACTAGTGATAAAGAACCTGCCTGTGAATGCAGGAAATGAGGGAGATGTGTGTTTGATCCCTGGGTCGGGTAGATCTCCTGGAGGAAGGCATGGCAACCACTATAGTCTTCTTGCCTGGAGAATCCCATGGATAGAGGAGCCTGGTGGGCTACAGTCCATGGGGTCACAAAGAGTGGGACATGACTGAAGTGACTTAGCATGCATGCTACATAGACAACTTGCAGGAAATTCTCAGCACTCGAAGATAAAGTCAGACTGCTGAGAATGTCCTTCAGGGCCCTCACACTCTCATCTGTGTTGAGCTTCCCGAGCACATGTCTTGCCGGCCTGCCATGGCCGCTGCCTTAGCTGCAGTGGACAATCTGCCCTTCCCTGCGCACACAGATACCTCCTGTGCTATGGCCTTTGACCACATTGTTCATTATGGGAGCAATGCCCTTCACCTCTCTGTCCAGCCAGAAACTTCCAGGACATCCTTGAAGGCCCAGCTCACAGGCCACTGCTTCAGGAAAGCCTCTTCTAACCCCTCTGCCTCATGGTACAGAAGTCACCTCCTACCCCACCCTGACCTGGAAGGGTGCTGCACCTCCCCAATTAGGGCTGGTTGTTTATGGCCCTGATCTTTCCCTCTGCCTCCCTACATGTACACAGGGTTGTGTGACTTTGAGGAAAGGGAACACACTCATCTTTCTATTCCCCAGTGCCTACTATTGCATCTGGCAAAGAGTGTACTCTTCATAAATGTTTGTTGAACTGATGATTGGATGAACAAAAGAGCCAAAAAGCCAGATGTTGAAAAGATGTAAAACAAACATTCAGCTGATGGGCTGAACACCCACCTTTTATCGGACTGTTTTATCATCAGCCAGATGCTGCTTCTACATCAGTCATTGGTGGGTTTCAGCCAGATGCATTGTGTGCTCTGCTGGGAACTGTGACCCTCCAGGGATGGCAGACAACCCTCTGGCTGGGTTAATGTCATCAGGGATTTGGCTTTTAAATGCTTGTCTCATCTTTGCTCAAAAAGTTTCCCTGGTGTGTACACTGATTAAAAGGTGGTTTTCAAATTTTTAAAAAAATTGTAGAAGATGAAACTTCAAATTAATAAGGCTTCCAAAGTCTGTGGTGACTTTGTGAACAGGTCAAGGTTACTTGGTGAGGCTGACAGTCCTGTGTGAGAGGCAGAATGCAAAGGAGAAAAATATTTTAAAGGGAGCAGCAAGAGAAATTTAATAAAAC
Organism: Bos mutus; assembly: GCF_027580195.1. NCBI lineage: Eukaryota > Metazoa > Chordata > Mammalia > Artiodactyla > Bovidae > Bos > Bos mutus. The sequence continues at coordinate 86,804,784 of NC_091624.1, read as the reverse complement.
AAAATGAAAAATGTTTGCTTTATGAATCATCATTGAAAACAGTATTGTGGTATGAAGAAGCAGATCTCTGGTAATGGGCATTGTTTTAAAATATATGGCATAAACAGAATAAATAACCCAAAATAGCATTTATATTGCTTATCCTTGTTGCCATGCATATTTCATGATATAAGGTCATGGATTCATTAATTTTATAGGAAAAGTAAAAACAATACAATATGAGGAATATTTAAAAGTTATGTTTCTATACAAAAGTACAATGGCCTGAGTGTCCTGAATTTTTAAAGACTTCCCTATGATCAGCACAGTCATAAATTTTGCCTCCTTTGACGTTTTCGGTTTCATGTTGGTAGTTCAATTCACTGGGAGCTGAGTTTATTTCCTTCGCACCTCAAGTCACATTATTGAGCCCAACACAAGTGATATCCACATTCTGTTTCTCAGGTCAACTTTCCAGTTTTAATATAATGTGCTCTGCTAATAGATTCTAACTCACTTCGTGCCTTTCTTCATTTGCTCATTCATTCTTTCCTCAAACATTTCCTGAGTGCTTGCTGATTGCCAGGCACTGTCTTAGGTGCTAGGGACTACAGATGACTGAGATGGTCACTTCACTTCAGGTGTCTGCAGTTCAGTCACTGTACTTTCCCATAAAGTGAGATGAGTTTTGGGTCTCCCAGGTGGGACTAGTGTTAAAGAGCCCACTGGCCAGTGCAGGAGATGTAAGAGATGTGGGTTCAATTTCTGGGTCAGGAAGATCCCCCAAAGGAGGGCACGGCAACCCACTCCAGTACTCTTGATGGAGAATCCCATGGACAGAGGAGCCTGGAGGGCCACAAGTCCATAGGGTCACAAAGAGTCGGACATGGCTGAAGCGACTTAGCATGCAGCATGCATGTGATCAGTTTTACAAAAGAGGAGAGTGCAACCCAGTCTTGATGGAAAAGATGGAAGGCTTTGTGGAGGAAGTGACATAGGAGGGGATGGCCAGGGAAACAGGAGTGCTGGCAGAGTCAGACCATGTGTGCGCAGATAGTCTGTGAAGGAACATGGCATGCTCACACCTTAAGCAGTCCTGAGAAGACAGGTGAGAGTTCATGGGGATGTGTCATTGGGAAACAAGACTGAGTAGCAGCCGAGAGTGAAGGACTTTGGACATAATTGGACATACTTTTAAGACTTTGGGGTGTCATTAAGGGTTTTAAAGCAGGAGGTAATATGATTTAACTTGTAGAAATGATTCAGGTAGCAAAGGCCAGTGGGCTCCAGCGAGTACTGCCCTGTTACATAGTCACAGGTGTGCCATGGAGAAAAGGTTTCCTGGTCAAATAAGTCTAAATGGCAGTGCATGCCATTCCCTTACTTGGGGATTCTGAGCACATGTTAATATTTTAAAGGCTTTACAGAGGGCCTGTAGTAAAAAACCACTGATACCAGGTTATGAAGCATTGGACCAGAGTTAGGCAAGACAGTACAGGGACAGCAAGTACAAGGCTGTTTTATAATGGTCTGGTCAGTCGTGAGGACTGAAACCAAGGCGGTGAAAGAAGGATGTGAGAGGAAGAGAGCAATGGGGGTTGGGGAGATACAGGAAGTAGAATCAGCAGGACTTGCGTGTTGACTGAGTGTGAAGGAAAAACGAGGCTGAGATAGCTCCAGGTTCTCATGAAAGGATAAGCTAGATAGTGGTGTCACTCACAGTACCAGATTCATGAGGGAAGATCAGGTCTGCTGGGGAAGGTGGCAGGTAGGTGTGTTATCAAGATTGGTGTTCAGTTCAGTTCAGTTCAGTCACTCAGTTGTGTCCGACTCTTTGTGACCCCATGAATCGCAGCACGCCAGGCCTCCCTGTCCATCACCAACTCCTGGAGTTCACCCAAACTCATGTCCATCGAGTCAGTGATGCCATCCAGCCATCTCATCCTCTGTCATCCCCTTCTCCTCCTGCCCCTAATCCCCCCTAGCATCAGAGTCTTTTCCAATGAGTCAACTCTTTGCATGAGGTGGCCAAAGTACTGGAGTTTCAGCTTTAGCATCAGTCCTTCCAAAGAACACCCAGGACTGATCTCCTTTAAAATGGACTGGTTGGATCTCCTTGCAGTCCAAGGGACTCTCAAGAGTCTTCTCCAACAGTTCAAAAGCATCAATTCTTCAGCGCTTAGCTTTCTTCACAGTCCAACTCTCACATCCATACATGACCACTGGAAAAACCATAGCCTTGAGTAGATGGACCTTTGTTGGCAAAGTAATGTCTCTGCTTTTGAATATGCTGTCTAGGTTGGTCATAACTTTCCTTCCAAGGAGTATGCATCTTTTAATTTCATGGCTGCAGTCACCATCTCCAGTGATTTTGGAGCCCCCAGAAATAAAGTCTGACACTGTTAATTGGTGTTAGACCTTCGTCATTGGAGGTAACTTGGTGATACATGAGACTGAGACGTTCAAGGGGCAGTTAGAGTGCTTAGTATGTAACAGGGGTCAAAACTGAATCTAAGTGCAGGAGGGCTCAGAAAAACAAAGAACATGAGGACTGGAATCTCACTAAACAAAATTATTAAATAAAAACAGAATTTCTATCTGGATCATTTTGTGAGTTAAAATTATCTTGGTCATCTAATGTTAATTAAGCTTTCTTAATCTTGGAAGTACAAGGAGTGTGCAGGGCATCTTTTGGGTTTAATATTCCTGTTACTACGTGAAGCATGGATAGCATTTGCTATTAGTTGCTAAGTTGTACTTGACCCTTTGTAACCCAATGGAATGTAGCCCATCAGGCTCCTCTGATCATGGAATTTCCCAGGCAAGAATACTGGAGTAGGTTGCCACTTCCTTTTCCAGGGGTCTTCTTCTGGACCCAGGGATCAAACAAGTATCTCCTGCATTAGCACGCAGGTTTTTTTTGTTTTTGTTTTTTTACCACTGAGCCACCAGGTATCATGCATCCATTTCTTTATGAAGTACACTACTAAAAATAAGATAAATATTCCAATAAGCTTTTTTGTTTTCCTTCTTGGATACAACATTTTAAATAAAGATGTCTCTGATTCATGAGGATTTACATTTTAGTCACTGGTATATAACAAAACGGATGACCACATTGACTCTTTCTGCCAGAATTCAGCCCTCTAATCCAGACCAAAGTTATTCTTCTCTGTGTGGTGTGTTTAGATCTAGAAAATGAAAAATTTAATTCACAAGCATTTATGGTTATCATTAAAATTGTCTCTTTTTTTTTTTTTCCTGAATATTACCAGCAGGGCCTCTCCTCTCATATGTCTTTTTACATAGCTAAACTACAGGCATTTTGAACTGTAACCCTGATTAAAAAAAAAAAAAAAGAAAGAAAAGAAAAGTTTTACAGGGAAATCACCACATAATCACAGTTTTAAGCAAGGAAGGAAAATAGGGGTTGTGGTGACTTTTCAGTCTCTACACAGATGCGTGCAAGATGTATGTACGGGGGGGGATGCAGTCCTGCACATAAAACACAAGTAATATAGATAAATATAAACGATGCTTCAGAGTGGAGTCTCTCACTGCAGTTTAATCTTCCTTGCATCTTTCTCTTTTTTCCTCACTTCTGTTTTAAAGTTATTTTTTTAGAATAAAAGCAAAGAAGATTGATGCATATAAGGCTCAAAAACAGTGACAAGAGGAGGAGGAGTAGAAAGCAAACTCTGAATCTCAAGGACCTTGTCGTAATGGAGACTAATAGGCCTTGTCAGCCCACAGTCTAGGCTGAGTCCTGACCCCAGAGATATCTATGTTCTTATCACTGAACCCTGTGATCATGTGACCTCACCTGGTAAAAGGGACTTTGCAGAGGGGATTCAGTTAACTCTCTTGAGACATGGCGATTACCTGGGTTATCACAGTGAGCCTGATGTAGTCATGATGGTGTAAGAGGGTGGCAGGAGGATCAGAGTCAGACAGAGAGGGATAAGGACAGAATCCGAGGTTGGAGTCAAGTGCTTTGAAGCTGGAGAAAGGGGCCATGAGCCAAGGAAGCCAGGAGCCTCTAGAAGCTGGAAGAGGCAAGGTGACACAGCCTTCCCTAGAGCTTCGAGAAGGAATGAAGACCTGATTTTAAAATCAACACCTTGATTTTAGCCAGTAGGAACTGATTTCAGACTTCTGACCTCCCAAGCTGTAAGATAATAAACTCATGGTATTTTAAGCCACTGAGTGTGTGGTACTTTGTTAGAGCAGCAGTAGGAGCCACACACAGATGAACAACTCTGGGGAGGTAACAAATCCTGCCTTTTACCTAAACTGCTGATACTAGGCTGATATCAGATTTCCTCACAATGTAATACTGTAGAGCAAACAGCAAGGACGTTCTGGGAAGGAGGCACTGCACAGTGGAAAAGAGAATGGGTTGTGAAGCACACAGACTTTTTTCCATTTACTGACTGTGTGAGCTGGGGCAAGCACAGCTTCTCTGAGCCTTGTTTCCTCAAAGGGTTGCTAAAAGGATTAAAAGAGAAAATGAAGGACTTCCCTGGGACTCCAGTGGTTCAGAGTCCGCCTGCCAGTGCTGGGGGATACGGGTTCCATCCCCGATCCAGGAAGATTTCACATGCTGCAGGGGCAACTGAGCCCATGTACCACAAGTACTAAAGCCAGTGCTCTAGAGCCTGTGAGCCGCAACCAGAGAAAGCACTGCAATGAGAGGACTCAGCACCGCAGCTAGAGAGCCGCCCTCATTCGCTGCAACTGGAGAAAGCCTGCGTGCAGCAATGGAGACTCAGCACAGCCAAAAAGAAATAAACTAACAAAAAATTTAAAAGAGAATATGAAGCTCAGTAGAACGAACTCTACTACATAAAATCTGAATCCACATTAATCTCACAGTGCTTCAGTTTTCTCATCTGCAAAATGGGGATCATAGTAATAACTATACCATTAAGGCTACTGAAGATTACATGAGTTGAATATAAAATTAAGTGGCTTGATACTACACTTGATGCACAGTAAGTGCTGCTCATATTAGAATAAGAAGAAGCTTCTGAAATGTACCACGTGCTCAATAAATGAACAGCACACTTGCCATGTACTTTTCTGCATCCTTCTCTATGCTTCACCTGCCCAAGTACCGTGCAATCTCACTGTTAAATGAGCAGCACTGACCTTGAATGGCTGCTGCAGAGCAGGAGGACAGGAGAGGAGTCCTGGTGGGAGAGGTGGGACTCCCGGGGGCTCTGACAGGTAGACAGGTGGAAAACTGCGGGTAGGCAGAGAGAAGTGTGGGCAGAAGGGATGTACAAGCAGGGCTGGGAGAACCAGAGTTAGAGATGTGAGGGGGCAGACATGCAGAGGAATGACGGCCTGACTAAGCCACTTGGCTTTATTATATGACCACGGACAGTCAATGAAAAAAATCCTTGCAGAAGACTGTCATGATCAAGGTGTCTCACACTTACTCATGCATATATATCAAAGGTTCTCAGTCATGGTGGTGTAACATGCCAGTTGTGAAAATGATCTCTCATGAGGTATTTAAAAAGTAATTAATATACATAGATGGACCTAGAGGTTATCATATTATGTGAAGAAAGTCAAAGAAAGATAAATATATGATATCACTAATATATGGAATCCAAAAAGTGATACAAATGAACTTATTTACAAAACTGAGAAATAGCCTCAGACATAGGAAACAAATGTATGGTTACTGAAGTAGATAACAGGGTTTAGAGGAGAGATAACCTAGAACTTTGAGATTAGCAGATACATACACAAGGACCTATGGTATAGCACATGGGACTATATTCAATACCTTGTAATAACATATAACGGAAAAGAATCTGAAAAAAAATATAAAACTGAATCACTTTGCTATACACCAGAAACTAATGCAGCATTGTAAATTAACTATACTTCAATAAAAAAAATTAGAAGTATTATATATAGTCAACATGAAAGATGATGATGAGGAGGAGAAGCAGCAGAAGGAGTGTGGGTGCATGTTTCATAAACTATAAAGGATTTGGGAGACTAATTCATGAAATGTTTAAGTGTTTCAAAAGTGAAAGTGTTAGTCGTTCAGTCATGTCCGACTCTGCGACCTCATAGACTGGGGCCCAAGTCAACCATAAAATCTCAACAAGCCATTATAGCTAAATTGATAAATATTGAGTCCTTCACACAAGACCAAAGATGAAAACCAAGAGATGCAGTAAGGACTAAGAGGTAGAAAGGAAATAAAGATGGCACCCTAAAAACCAAAGCTAGAATTAGAAATTAGATTTGTGCTTCATTTCACCTTAACTATTTCTAAACTAAAATGTTAACATAAATACTTGGGCTTCTCAGACCTGTAGAATGCGTAAATATTGGCTACATATTACTTGTTAGTCAATGCTCTATGAAGGACAAAGGAGATTGCATTCCTAGTTGGTAAATGACAACTTACATAATTTGTATTTTTTCCCCCCAGAAAAGCATATGTAATATGCATGAGGTCAGTGGCAGCCCAATATCGAAAGAGCAAGGAGGGGGACTTTCTCCCGTCAGACAGGCCAGTGTTCATCAGGATGTTATCTGTCTTCCTTTAAATGAAGCATTGGATCTACCCTCTCCTTTTGTTTTGTAAGAAAAAAACTGTACATTGGCTGCTGAAGGATGAAACACCTCAGCCCTCTCTCCTGGTGCATCCAGGCAGCTGAATGGAAAAGACATTTCTGTGCACTACAGGTCCCCTGTCCCAGCAAGGCTGGCAAATGGACAGCCAATAGCCGATATCTCAACTAAGTGGTGTCCTAGGACAACTGCTAAGTAGACTGGAGATGCTTAAATTATTCCTGACTTATTTCACAAGCATAAACAATGACTTCCTTTCTCCTAATAAGTGGTCAGTGGTAGCTGATTTTGCCTAAAACTCTAAAGATGTAAGATTCTAGGAAATGATATAAGAAGAATAGCCAATTGTTTTCTCCAGGTTCAGAGATTCCTCAAAGTGACCAAGGATTCCTAGGCACCAAGGGTTTAACAGGAATTTTTCTGTGGAAGGTAGAATCCCTCGTGGCTTTCACTTTCTATGCTATTTATTTATTATGTTTGAATATTTTTCACAACGATTATGTATTGGGTTTGAAACAAGATCTTTTAAAAAGTCCTGATAAAGTACAGTCAGTGGTTCATTGGCTAAACTTCAAAGAGTTCTTTACTATTACTTCCTTGATCTGAAAAGTAGATTTAAATCCAACTTATCTCAAAGGCTTCTCCCTAATGAAGTGAAATAGAAAATGCTTTCAAAATAAATACATATCTTAACAGGCCCAAGGTCGATGGACAATGGAAGAATAACTGACTCTTTAGAAATCCGATGATTCAATAGGACCGCTGGGCATGGGGGCGGTAATGTTGGCAATAGAGCAAAAAAGACCATGTATATGGATGTGCTGTAAAAACTGAAAGAACAGCGTAGGTCCCTGGCATTACTCAGCAGCATGTGCAACTACTGAAAAAGGCTGGTGCTTCGCTGACTTCCATCGTCAATATTATGACCTACAATCATGAAACAAACCCATCAGTGGGATATAAAGTAAAAAACATTCCAGGGTTTGTGGGTGGTACTGTTGATCTGTTCATTCATTTTATCATTCAATAAACATTTTACCCAGAACTTATTAGGTACTTAATGGCAACACAAACTAAAAATCCAGGGAATTAGTTTCAACAGTAGAGGTTGAGCTAGGCTGATTCCTCATCTTTTCTTAGCATGACCATAAGTTAGTGGTGCAGTACGGAGCCTGAGTATAGTTAAAGGTAAAAGTATAAATGCACCAGAAATCAGGAAACCTGGGTTCCGGATTAGGCTTTGTGATTTTGGGCAAAACTATATCTTGGTCACAGTTACATCATCCATAAAACAAGGGGGCTTCTATGTAATCCCTTGAGGGTCTTTTCTGCCACAGTGGTTTCCAACAATGGGGTATCATGGAAAGGATCACATAAAACTGAGCTGATGTCCACTCCTAGGTTAGCTAGCTCTGTGAGCCTCAGTTGCCTCAAAACTAAAATGAAGACAATAAAATCTACTTTTTACTGGACTGTTATGACAATTAACTTCAATTAGGTGTATAATAATGTATATTTCTTAAAAGAACAATAGTACACAAAGTGTTCAAAGTACACAATATTCTCTTGATTTTCACTGACACAGTAGCATGGAAGTTATGAACTTAATCATATACATTTAGGTTCTAAAAGGATATACATCCAAGCAGACATGGACAGTATAGCGTCCATGTCTGCTTCTAGATGCTTTACACCGAGTCTTTTGCTCACTTATTACTATTAGATTCTTTGAGAACTTTACCAGGAAGGGGAAGGAGGAAGGAAGGGGCCCTGTCCACCGTTTTGAAGAAGCACAGAGGATGCGTGGAAATGGCAGCTCCTTGTCTCAGGACCAAGGCTGCCTTCTCTCTCCTTCTCAGTCTGATGACTGCATCATTTATCATTCTAATTGGGCCACTTCTGAGAGTAAAAACTGTTTCAGTAAAATTGGGATGTATGTCTCCCTTACTTTTCAGGCTTATTTTCCAGGACCTTTTTTTTGTCACTTTAAAACTATGAGGGCTATTCTAATAGGAAGGCAATTGCACAGTAAGATTTTATCCAAGTAATCAATCTAAAATCTTGTGTTTTTTCATAAGGTGTGAGTGAAATTGCAGTTTGCCTTCCATCTCCTATTGCTGATGATGACCCTTCAGCTCTCCCGTCTCCCACCTTCTCTCCCTCCTCCAGTCAGTAACTCTTCTTGCCTGTTCACTTGATGCCGGCCCCTGGATGCCAGCTGCTGTACAGTACTACTGTACTTTTCAAGGTACTGCACTGTAAGATTAAAAGTGTTTTCTTTAAAGAAAAGTCTTATGTTTTTTAAAGGTATGCAAAAAGGGTACTTAACTTTCGTTTGATAAATATATATTAATTTTAGATAGGATATGAGGATAAAATAATTGTGTTTTTATTATTATTTTAATGCTTTAGAGTGGGGTCAGCCAACTGTTTTGTAAAGAGGCAGAGTAGATGTTTTAGCTTTTGTGGGCCATATAGTTTCTGTCACAACCAGCAGTCATGCCCGTGTAGTGCAAGAGTGTGGCTGTGTTCCAAAAAAACTGTATTTACAATAATTGGTCATGAACTGGGTTTGGTTTTGGGCAGCAGTTTGCCAACCCTTGCTTTAAAATGATAGTTCCCCATGGATCAGGAAAATTTTAAAAATCTGGAATTGACTTGATTTCTAACATCCTATTTTTGCTAAGGAATTATGTTTAAAAAAAAAAAGAAAAAAGCCATTGCCTGGTATCTTTATCTCTTAGAATTTTAAACAGAAAAAAAAAAAAAAACTAGAAAGAGCAAACATTCAGAAAAGTTAGCTTTATGGGAATTTACCCACCACACAGTCCTTATTTAAAATCTTTTTCCTTAGCTCAGTGAAAACTTTGTCAGGAATATCTTCAGGTTAAGAGATGGGTCATTTGAGTTGCTTTTGGAGATCACTGTGGGTGGTAGAATGGAAAGAGCTTGCTATTTGTAATGAAAAGATCTGAATTTGAATAAGGTTGTGGGAGTATTGGGAAGCTCCAGTGGCTCAAGAGGTAAAGAATCCGCCTGCCAGTGCAGGAGATGCAGAAGGCCAGGGTTCAGTCCCTGGGTTGGGAAGATGCCCTGGAGAAGGGAATGGCTACCCACTCCAGTATTCTTGCCTGGAGAATTCCATGGACAGAGGAGCCTGGTGGGCTACAGTCCACAGGGTCGCAAAGAGCTGGACATGCCTGAGCAGATCTTGAACATTCCTTTTATGGGACAGCACTCTCAGACAACACAGTCCCCTGTCCTGAGGTACTGCTGCAAACACAAACTCCAATACTGTGTTAACCTCAGAACTCACCGGCTGCCACTGCGCAGGGTACCAGGCTGGGGGGCAGTTGAAGCGGTTACAAGCTTGCACCGTGGTGGGCTTGGGCTGGCGACACAGCTCATCAGCCAGGATTACTGTTTCATTTATCTCTCTGGAAAGCAGGTGGGAGCAGAAGACATCTCTGGTCTGCAGCCCAACCCCACAGGTGAGACTACAAGGACTCCACTTGCCAATTTCCCACCTGTGAAGAAATCAGAGGAAGAGAATACCCTGAGAACCTGTGTACAGAACGGTTGCCTTGATTCAAGTGTTATCCTAATGGAGTAAAAACACCTATGTGGGTATTTGGGAAGGTCCAGCCCAAGCTTGGCTAGGAATTCTATCCCAAGACTAGAAGTCATCTTTTCTCTTCATGTTCAAGAATCTGTTTAAACCGGGTGATAAAGTGAAACATCCAATTTTTACCACAAAACCACCAGAAATGGTCACAATCATGTCTATTTTGATGGAAGTACTTGTTGCTCACTTGTGCCTGACTCTTTGTGACCCCATGGTCTAGAGCCCGCCATGCTCCTCTGTTTATGGAATTCTCCATGCAAGAATACTGGAGTGGGTAGCCATTCCCTTCTCCAGGGGATATTCCTGACCCAGGGATTGAACCGAGGTCTCTTGCATTGCAGGCAGATTCTTTACCATCTGAGCCATCAGGAAATCCCTATCTTTTTTTCACTTTCTATGTCTGTTTTGATGAAACATATAAGCTTCATCAAAATAAGAGGGTATGTTGGATAAGATATACGTGTGCACATAAAGGCTTTAGATACCATATAGTGAATAGCAGGTCTAGAAGAAGGCTTTCTGCTTATCTCTCTAGCCTCCATTCTTAGCAAGACTGAAACATACACGTTTATTTTTCTTTGGCTTCAAAATGAAAGGTCGCCGGTTCCAACTTCCTTCAAGCTGCCATCATAGCATAGAAATGTCCCTGTCTTATGTATAAATATCATCACTGTCTGGGACTGGAGAATGTAACAAAAGTGAAAGTTGCAAAATAGATCACCCTTCTTGAGGAGGAATCAGTGGAGAGGACAGCTTATTATCTGGAAGAGGAAGTCAAACACAGAGATGAGTTAAGTGCATAAACGGGCCATTCCAAATGGCCAAGTCTTGACAAGTATGTTTATAGTGATCTAAGGGCCTATAAAAACAATTTCCCTGTTGATGCAGCCTCCAAAATGGGAATACCAAACAAAAAAAACTGAGTTTCTTGGGTTTGGAGTGAGAAGTGTTCTTTAATGATCAGTTTTAGAAAGTTCTGTTTACAAAGTGAGACACAAAGATTCTACAGGAGCCAGCCAAGAAAAGCATGGCAAGTTGACCCTTCAGTAGCTAGGACAGCCTAACCTTTGTAGCCAGCCCTGAAAACTGGTTTAAAAGTCTCTGACTTTATGGACCTAGAGTCTGTCATACACAGTGAAGTAAGCCAGAAAGAGAAAAACAAATATTTTACAGTAAATGCATACACATGGAATCCGGAAAAATGGTACAGATGAATCTATTTGTAAGGCAGAAATAGAGACATGGATGTAGAGAACAAATGTAGAGACACTAAACGGGGAAGGGGAGAGTGGGATGAACTTGGAGATTGGGATTGACATATATACACTAGTATGTATCAAACAGGTAACTAATGAGGACCTACTATATAACATAGGGACTCTACCTAATGCTCTGTGGTAATCTAAATGGGGAAGGATATCCAAAATAGAGGAGATACATATACACATATAGCTGATTCACTTTGCTGTATAGCAGAAACTAACACAACATTGTAAAGCAACTTTACTCCAATTAAAAAAAAAAAGTCACTAGCTTTAATGTTTCTCTACTACTACTACTACTACTACAACTACTAAGTCACTTCAGTCGTGTCCGACTCTGTGCGGCCCCATAGACGGCAGCCCACCAGGCTCCCCCGTCCCTGGGATTCTCCAGGCAAGAACACTGGAGTGGGTTGCCATTTCCTTCTCCAGTGCATGAAAGTAAAAAGTGAAAGTGAAGTCGCTCAGTTGTGTCTGACTCTTAGCGACCCCATGGACGGCAGCCTACCAGGCTCCTCCGTCCATGGGATTTTCCAGGCAAGAGTACTGGAGTGGGGTGCCATAATGTTTCTCATCAGACTGTAAAGCTGAATAGAGCTCTCTCAACCCTTTCCAGGTACTCTGTTAGGGTAATTACCTTTCCAATTCCTATTTCCACAACTTCCTTTCCTACCCTGGACTCAAGCCATATCAGTAATGAAGTCCTTTCTTGTTCTCAGTTCATGCCCCCTGGTTTTCTAGCTCTATCTTTACTCAAGTGATTACTCCTAATATGTAATACTTCTGGTTTTTCCTTGCCCCTCAACATTTTTTCCATTTCCATATATCCAAACTTAATCCATATTTAGTTGTAAATAAACTGTATCCATATTTGTTCCAGATATGAAATGTTTTCTCAGTAGTATTACAGTTTCTCTGCCTGTTAAGGGCCCTATGAGAATACACACCTGTAGAAGGCAAGATCTGTGTCTGAGTCAGTTTTGTGTCTTTCACAGGGTTCATCATAGCTCCTTCTAAACAGTTAATATATATAGTTACTACTTTTTAAAATAAATGAACAAATGGAAGGGATCTACCACTATAGTGGGCACTTTATACACATTATCTCATTTAATTACTTCCAGAACACTATGAGATAGGCTGTATTGATTTTCCCTATTTTAAAGTTGAAGGAATCTGAGAATCTAAGAGGTTGCTTGCCCAAATACCCATAATTAGTAAGTAGTGAACCCAGGATTCAAACTTGGGTGTGTCTGGCTCTGAAGCCTGTGTACTTTCTATTATGCCATCTTATTTTTAGGAAATACCTTGAAAACCGCCCTATAAATATTCACAGAATTTTAAAATGAATAAAAGAGGAGAGGCTGAGTTGAATACTTTTAGATCCTGTATGAATGTCTGTAAACTTATTTTTAGATCCCCAGCTTGGGTAAATTCCAAGCTTTAAAATATTAAAGGGCTACTGGTTTAAAAAATATGTCCACACAATCTTTGCCTCTTCCCCATTCTAAAGATGGAGTCTTGACTATGGGCTGGACTTACTGGCTCACTTGTAAGGAATACAATGAGGCAGAAGGGGTGCTATGTGACTTCCAAGGCTAAATTAGAGAAAGGATATTGCTTCTACATGGCTCTCTCTCTTTGACTGCTCACTCTGGGGGAAGCCAGCCAGCATGTCATGAGGACCCCGAGAAAATGTGGATGAAAGTCCACATGCAAAGGAAATCGGGCTGCTCACCAACAGTCAGGATCAACCTGCCAGTGACAGGGGTGAGCTACCTTGAAAGCAGTCCTACTGGACTAGGCCCAGCCTTCAGATGATTCCAACCTCCTAAGAGATCCGGAGCCTGAATCGCCTTTTCAAGCTGCTCCCAAATTTCTCATTCATTTAACTGTGAGAGGTAATAAATGTTTATTTTTGTTGTGAGCTCCTAGGTTTGGGGAAAAGTCATTGTGGAACAATAGACCACTAATTCTGTATCTCAAAGCACATGTTGTACTCTTGAAATATATATAATTGGGCTTCCCATGTGGCACAAATGGTAAAGAACCCACATGCTAATGCAGGAGACATAAGAGACATGGGTTTGATCCCTGGATTGGGAAGATCCCCTGGAGAAGAGCATGACAACCAACTCCAGTATTCTTGCCTGGAGAATCCCAAGGACAGAGGAGCCTGGCAGGCTACATATAGTCCATGGGGTCACAAAGAGATGGACATGACTGAAGCGACTTAGCATGTGTGTAGTACAAATATATATTCTCCCCCCAAAACGTGTGTATGTTCATCAAAAGACATATACAAGAATGTTCAGGGCTTCCCTGTGGTCCAGTGGTTAAGAATCCACCTTGAAATGCAAGGAATACGGATTTGATCCCTGGTCAGGGAAGATCCTACATGCCGCAGGGCAACTGAGCCTGTGAGCCACAACTAATGAGCCTGTGCTCTGGAGCCTGCAAGCTACGACTCCTGAAGCCAGTGCGCCCTAGAGCCTGTGCTCCACACAAGAGAAGCCCACACATTGTAACTACAGAGTAGCATGCACTCGCTGTAAGACCGGGAGCAGCAATAAGACCCAACACAGCCAAAAAGAAATGAATGATACTTCTTTTTAAACAATTAATGTTCACAGAAGCACTATTCCTCATAGCCCAGATGGAAAACTACCCAAATGCTCATCAACAGGTAAATGGACAATCAATTAGGATATATTCACATAAAACATCATAGAACGAGAATAACCTAGAACAACAAGGAACATGACCAAGTTTCACAAACATAAAATTGAGTGAACAAAGCCACAACTACAAAAATTCATAGTGTGATTTCATTTACCTAAAACTCAAAACCCAAAACGAGTCTACAATGTTAGAAGTGAGGGAGGTGGCTGCCTTTGGTGGGTAGTAACTAGAAATAGGGTATGCTGCGGGGAGGGGGAGGGTTTCTGGGATGTTATCTTGATCTGGGTGCTGGATGTGCACCCGCTTTGTGAAAATCACCAGGCCATACGTGCAGAATGTGTGAACTTTCTTTGCATTTGTTATGCTTCAAAAAAGGATGTTCTTCACCCTCCAGCCAACCACTTTCAAGAGAAATACTAAAATGCTGTGGGTGTAAAATACAACCACCACCCCCAGTGCTGATGAACACTCTATGCATGTCTCATAAAGGAGCTGCCTACACAGTGAGTGCTGTTCCAAGGTTAAAATTTGCTCTAATACAGTCTCCACACTGCTGGCTGCCCCACTCCTGCCCTCACCTCTGGCAGAAAATCAGTCACTGGGAGCTTGAAGCAGAGGCATCTGGCAGCCATGAGGCCACTTCAACTCTGCTGGAAAAACTCATGAAACAGACGTATCTGCTTACTCATACATCTTCAAGGAAGGAGGGCAGCAGAAGCTATCTGTACATTCAGCAGTTTGCTGATTACGGGTCCAAGTATTTTTCATCAATTTAGGCCCAAAGAGGGAAAGCAGAGAGATGACCCCATTATTCCTCCCCTGCATGGGGGCTTCAGCTGTGAGCGCTGGGTCTCAATGGCTGCCAAGAGCTGCCTCCCTGGATTCTGTGCCTTTGGCTGTTTCTGAGGGAGGGACTGTAGGCCCGTGGGAGCCAGCCTGCAGGCAAGCTGTAGCTGGCAGCCCGGGAGACATGGACAAGGCCTTCGCTGGGATTCTGGGTTCTGGCTTCCCATAATTCCAGTGCTGAGGAAGACTGGGGTTCTGGACATCAGAGAGTGAGGGCATTCATGCTTCTCCCCTTGACTTTAATCCATCTTTTCATCTTCATTGAAAATGTTACCTCCTCAGGGAGGAAGCCCTCGACTGGGTAAAATTCTCCTCTAGGATATGGTTCCATGCATAGTTCTCTATTTGGAAAGTCTCAACACACTTGATTTTTTGTTTTATTGTGGAAAGAGCATTCTCTTAGCAAAATTTTAAGTGTGTTATGCACAGTATTGTTGTCTCTAGGTATAGTGTTGTACAGAAAATCTCACACTCATCTTGCTTAACTGAAACGTTACACTTGTTGATTGCAATTCCCATTTCCTCTTCTTCTGAGCTCCTGGCAACCACCATTCCACTCTTTGATTCTATGAATTATTAATTCTATGATTCTATGACTATTTTAGGTCCCTTGTATAAGTGGCATCATGGAGTATTTGTCCTTCTGTGACTGGTTTATTTAACTTAGCATAAAGCCTTTAAGGTTCATCCACGTTGTTACATATTGCAGAATTTCTTTCTTTTCTAAGGCTGAATAATATTCAATTTAAAAGTATATATCACTGTTTTCATGGTTGTTTAGGCTGTTTTCACATCTTGGAAACAGCTACTGAGAATACTTAGTGCTACAGTGAATATGAGAATGCTAGTTTCCCTTCAAGGCCCTGATTTCAAGTCTTCTGGATAAATACCCAGAAGTGGGATTGCAGGATCATATGATGGTTCTATTTTTAATTTTTGGAGGAACCACCATACTGTTTTCCACAGTGGCTGCACCATTTTTTACTTTCCCCAGCAGCATGCAAGGGTTCCAATTTCTCTACATCCTTGCCAAGACTTGTGGCCTTTGGTTTTTCGATGAGAGCCATCCTGACAGGTCTGAGATGATATCTCGTTGTGGTTTTCATTTGCTTTTCCCTGATAATTAGTGACACTGAGCATTTTTCATTTATCTGTTGGCCATTTGTATGTCTTCTTTAGGACATACCTGTAATCTGACTATCCTACTCGACTATTACCTTGGTGAGAGCATGGGGCTAAACCTGTTTTGGCTTACCACTCGTTATGGGTTGAATCGGACCCCTCTAAAAGATATGTTGGAATTCGAACTCCCAGTACCTCAAAATGTGACCTTATTTGAAAGTAGGGTCATTGTAGATATAACCATTTAAGACAAGGTCATACTAGAGTATGGGTGGATCCTTAATCTAATATGACAGGTATCCCTATAAAAAGGGAGGGAGACACTCAGGGAGAATGCCATGTCATGACAGAGACGAGAGATGGCAGGGAAGTATCCATAAGCCAAGGAATGTTGAGGACTGTGGTAAACTCCAGAAGCTAGAAGAGGCAAGGAAGGATTCTCCCTCACATGTTTCAGGGACCATGGCTCTGCTGACATCATAATTTTGGACTTGGTTTTTGCCTCCAGAACTGTGAGAGAATGCTTTTCTGCTGTTTTAAGTCACTTCTCTTGTGGTACTCTGGTACGGCAACCCTAGGAAACCAATACACCACTGTGATCTCAGGACCTAGCATGCTGCCTGCAACAGCAGATGCTCAGGAAGAGTGAGGGAACTCACATTTAATGGAACCCCAGTTGTGTCCTCTAAAAACCACCCACCCCAATTTCAGAGTCCCTAAAGCTCTAGGTTTTCTTCAGGGTGGTACAAATTCTTTTGTGACAAAGCTGGGCCTGGACAGACACGACGCTCTGACAGGCCTCATCTCACTTGATGTAAACATTTACAGTTTACTGCAGTCATACTAGCCTATTGGATTATGGCCCCTCCCCACTCCCACCCCTTGCCAGAACTTACTGCAGATGTTATATACTTAATGTATTAGTAATCATAACATATTTCTAAAATGTCCCAAATTCTGAATTCCAAAACACACCTGCCCCAGTGGTTTGGGCTAAAGGATCTGGCTCTGTGTACAGAGAATGGTAAACACGAGCACTATGGTTTGTTTCAGTTTCTGGGCTTCAGGTGTTGGCTTCATGGTTGGGCTCATGGCCAAAATGTTAGGGAGACTGGTCCCCTTGAATTCTCTTTCTACACTATTTTCTTTCCTCTGAACCTTTCTTCTCTACATTCCTATTTCTTTCTGCCAAAACCTGCTTGCAGGGAAGGCATTGGGAGTTGACAGATGACAGTGATGCCCTGTAGCTTCTGGCTGGACCTTGCCAAGCTCCTGCAATTGACTCCTGATCAAGGGTAGGCAGGAGACAGAAGGTTACCTCCCACTCTGCAAGGCTGGAAGTAGGCTTCTTGCCCTCTGTCCAGCATCATGTGTACTTGGGTTGCCCTATGTTTATAATCGGATTTAAAATTTTAGGCTTGGTTTCCCAATTACCACTTTGTTTTTCTGATGGTGCTGGAGTCCCGCCCAAAGTACAGCTTACTGGAATGTGGTCTTGTCACTCTGCCTGTATCTGGTTAGTTCTTGGCCTCGGGCAGAGCAGTGACCCTTTGCCATGAGCCACATGCCTTGATGTGACAGCAACATATCCAGCTGACATCACCTATTACTGCCAATAACAAGAGTGATACTAACATTACCAGTGTTTACAATGAGCCAGATACTGTGCTGGTTGCCTTAAATGAGTTGCCTCCTTTAATCCATTTCACAGCCCTGTGAAAGAGGTACTATTATTATTTGCATTTTAACAATAAGGAGTTGAGGCCTGGAGAAGTTCAATGATTAATTAGTTGTGGCCTAGAGTGTCCCCTCCCAGGCCTCACACTGATGTCAGTGCCACCTGTATTGCATCCAAGTCTCCCATGACTGGGACACGTGGGTGCTAAGAATGGGGCTGCTCCCTATGACAGAGGCCAGCACTGTGGATATTAGAAGCCCCAGCTCTGCATTATCCTAGCAGGACTCAGGGCTAAGGTCCCTCCAGATGTGGGATACATACCTAAATTTATGTATTACTTATACCCACCAGATGAAGATGGTACTATCAGTTCTCCCATTTTATAGAGCAATACATCAGAGGCTCTGACCAGCCAAGCAACTTATCCAACCTTACACAGCTAGTAAACAAGGGAGGACTTCGCTGGTGGTAACAGTGGATAAGAATCCACTGGCCAATGCAGGGGACATGGGTTTGACTCCTGGTTCGGGAAGATTCCACATGCCATGGAACAGTAAAATCTATGTGCCACAACTACAGAGCCAGCACTCTGGGACCCATGAGCCCCAACTAATGAGCCCATGTGCTGCAACTGCTGAAGCCTGTGCGCTTAGAGCCCATTCTCTGCAACAAGAGAGGCCAGTGCAGTAAAGAGTAGCCCCACTCCCTGCAACTAGAGAAAGCCTGCACACAAAGAAGACCCAATGAAACAAATAAATAAATTACTAAAAAAAAAAAAAAAACCAAAACAAAAACAAAACCACAACCCAACAAAACAAACAACAACAAGGGAATCAGGAATCCAATCCAGGCAGCCCAGGGAAATGCTTCTGAGGGCCAGAATAATGAAGACAGCAGGACAAACTAGATTTGAGATACAAATTCCTGGGTCCCTGGTGCTTTCAACTTCAGAAAATGACAAATAACAAAATGACGGATCTGTTTCTAAGTCACAGAATCAACCACAGCAGTGTCTCCAAGGGTCATGAACACACTTGCAGTTGTTTTTCAGAGAAGCAGCAGTGTGACCTGGCAGCTGAAGGGCCAAGACAGAGTGTGGCTCCTCCAGGTGCATGTCTGCTTTTTGTGAAGGTGGCCATCAGAGACAATTTGGGCAATCAAGGACCCATGGAGGTTGGCACTTCTTATCCGCTTGTGTTTGTATTTGCTACACAGGGGAGGAATTTTGGCCTTCCTTTAGACAAGGGCACATTATGTGAGTGGTTTTGTTCCCCTACCTTTCAGAGAGGCCTCCAGCATGGCAACTCACTGTTTGTTGCTGGTAAAATGCGTGTAATTTCTAATGGCAGACTCCCCGCCACAAGCTATTATTGGGAGAACCTCCTCTTACCTTGGCTTTTGCAGCAAAGCAGGGTTTGTTTCTCTGTTTCCTGTTCAAAACTAAAAATGCAGCTTTTATTGGGAGGCAAAATACCATTATGAACTTTGCTTATTTGTTAGGTGCATTCTTTACACTTGTGTATAATCCTCTAACATTTTTGCTCAACATTTCTATCCTGTGATTTTTTTGAAAGGTCCCTTAAAGATATTTGTTTTCTTTAGAATGCCGCTGAGGTCAGGAGGTACACAGCAAGCCAGCAGTAATAACTCAGATACCACGGAGCATGTCCTAAGGTAGGACAAAGAGAATCCTCACTTCACCAGGGACATGATGACCTTGTCCCACTTTAAGGTTCTTGGACTCTTATTAGTGGCTCTGAATTTATCTCCCCATCTTCCAGTTTCCAATCTATCCATAGCCTGAAGCTTCCAAAATGACATCTGAAATGTGAATTTGCTCACTTGACTTCCTCTGATTATAAGCTTTCACTGGGGTCTGAGCTGGGCTTTCAGGGGAGGGGGCCTGCGTGTCCAGGGCTCAGTTTTGGTCCAGGGCACCCAGTGGGGGCCAAGTGGATGTACAGGCTGCAGCTGTACTTTCTAACCAGCTTTCCTCCCTTTCCTCCCTCTTCCACTTTGTAGGACTGAACTTGAGCCTGAGGTATGGGAGGGAGTGGTCCATAGGCCTGTGACTGGGCTCACCACTGGGCAAGGATAACTGAGAACCAAACATTCAGGGAGGACTGAACACATATATAAATACATTATGGAGAATGAGAGCCAGACTTCTTATCAGAGAGAGGGGTTACACACACGAAAAGGGGCAAGACCAGAATAAATCTTATAAATTTGGTATTGAAAACAGTGTGAGCTCATGCTATTTAATTGACAGTTAGATAGACAAAGATATGTCAACAGATACACATGAGTGTATACAAATGTAATATGTATATGTTTATAATATTTCCTAGTTCTCTCTGCTCAGAGGTCTAGAAGCAATGTCATCATAGCTGTATCAAGTATAAAGTGCCCAGATCTTAGTTTGTAAATATCAGTCTCCACTAAGGAGCCAGTTCCTGTAAAAATGACTCTGGAGCAGGGGCTGGGAAAATAAAAAATGAACTTGAAATATCTTGTATAGAAAACTGGGAAGTACTCAAAGAAGGATGGGGTAAAAATCAAAAGGACACAGAGGTAAGTTTGAAGGGATTCCCACTGGTTGTGTCTGGGACAACTTGATAGTAATGAATTTTAATCCTTTGAGCAAACTAGATATTCAAAGTAAACAAATAAAGAGAAATCTCTATTCAATAGTAGAATGCCTACTAGTAATTTAGAAGGACTGATAAGAGTTTAGAAAGTCACCATTTGGCAACAATAACTGCAACAATAACAACTGATTCAGGCAAGACCCATCAATGAATATTAACACCGGGTGAAAATTTGGTGAGGAACAGGGTATTCACTTAGTTTCAGATTATCTCCCAATAAAATGCTTGCTATTTACTATTAATATGATCAACCTACTTACAAATTTTACAGTGGAAAACCTGGCCAGCATCATCTTAACCAAATCACGAGGTGACATCATCAGTAACGAATGCAATGAGACATCTGTCATCGTCTCCTGATACAATGCACGAAGAATACAGCATCCTTCTGTGCTGTTTCTGGCAAAAGTTAAAATTCGTAAGGGAACATTAAGCAAAGCCAAACAGAGTGACATTTTACAAAGTAACTGGCCTAAAATGTCCAAGATATGAAAGATAAGAAGAGACTGTCCAGATGGAAGCAGAAGAAATGACAGCCAAATACAAGACCCCAGATTCAATCTTGGGTCTAAAAAGGGCATTGCTGGGACAACAGGCAAAACGTGAGTGGAGTTTTTGCATGAGATGGTGTTACTGAATTCAGCTGCTTCTTGATTGGTGGTCAGTTACGCTGTGGTTATTCATGACAGCATCCTAGTTTTTAGGTAAGAAACACCTAAGTGTTAGGATGCATATGGGATACATACCTAAAATTCTTCTCAAATGGTCCCAAAATGTTAACAACTAGAGAACTGAGGGGACAGGTATAAGGGAGTTCTGTGTTTTATTTTTGCAACTTAAAACCAACCCTGAAATTCTATCAATAAAAGTTATGAAAAACATCCATTTTTCAGGTAACAGGTAACACCCTATTACCCACAGGCCAAGGGTCAAGTCCTTAACTGGCCTGTAGTGTGCTTCCCAAAGAAGTCTGGTATACTCTGTGGTCACCCCCATAATCAGCTTTGCTGAATACCCAGCAGAGGAGTACAGCTCTTCTCGACTGGCAGACTCCTCTTCTGCTCAGGTTAGATCACGAACACCATCTTTATCTCTAAATACTTTTCCAATGCCCCTCCCACAAGGTGAAGCTAGCCCTTTTTCTCTGCAGCACACTACTGTGTCTCTCCTCTGGTGGCATTCTTTTCTTCCCGCAGTCTCATTTCCATCATAGTGTAGTTATTTATCTACTTATTTGTCTCTCTTACTAGACCCTAATGGCCCAGACTTATTCATCTTACTATCTCCAGCACCTACTATCATGCCTGGCACATCAAGGATGCCCAGGCATCTTTTAGCCTAATGAAGAAGATCTTTGGATCTGGAATTGGATTCAGCATGAATGACCTGTGCTCTGCATCTCTCTAACTGCACAAGCTAGGGCAAGTTACTCAACAGTTTGGTCATGTAGAATAGGAATAATAACAACACTCCCTTCAAAGGGCTGTTAGGAGGTTTACATGAACACATCTATGTAAAGGGCTTAAGTAAAGTGCCTGGCACAGATGATATGCTTTATGAACATTAGCTAATATGAACAGTTCTTGCTGAGTGCTCAGTAAACATTTGGTAAATGCATGGATGATGATTGAGAGAAGAGAGTTTAATGAGTAGAGTGAGAATTTTTCCTGGAGTGAGTCAAAGTTGCCCTAGATTATGGAGACAGGGGGCAAGGACATTTGTGACATGCCCACATTAATTGAGCATTTAAGCATAGCTGGCTAAAGCCTGGCAACAAATACAGAGGGGTAGGGATGTGCTCTCCACCTTCAACATGCTTTCAGTAAAGATGGAGAGAACTGACAAATACCCAGCAGACCCAGCAAACACAGTTAGATAAGAGGAATGATCTAATTGCTAAACTTCTAGGCTGAAGCGTGAACACTACAGAATTTCAGATGATAGGCAGTGTGGTGCTCATAAGACTTGCATTTATATGACTGACTACAAACCACAAAGTCTGTTCATCGACACTGTCTCATTCTATCCACCTAACTTAGAAGTAAAGCAAAGCAGGCATCACTACCTCCATTTTATAGATCAGCAAGTTAGGGTTCCAGTGATTTCCCCAAAGTTGGGAAGGGAACTCAGATTACTTCTATCCTGAGAAGTCACTAAGAATAGAGGAGGTAGTGATGAAGGGTCAGAGAGGAAGATTCATTTAGAAAAACACATATACTCCAGGGCAGATGGATCTGCTGCAACCTCTGTGTTTTAAAAAGCTGCTTAAAGGGGCCTAGGAAAAAAGAAAATGAAAGATCAAAGGACATGTTAGACAATAAGAGCACAAATATTCTTTGAAGGCCAAAAATTAACCAAAAGCATATATAATAAATAGCATCGTGAAAATCAGGGCTCCCTGTAAAAGAGGAACTTGTGTGGCTCAGGAAACAGGGGATAGATCCACACTTCTCTTGGAAGTCAGCCTGCTTGGCATGAGGCTTTGGCTCTATAAAAATACTTATAAAGTTTACCAAACACCTGAGATTGCAAAGTACTTATTTCCATCAGAGAACAGTGTGGTACAAGTGACGACTTCGGCCATGTCAGCTTGGCTCACCTTCTAAATCATCTCTTTAAAAAAAAGAAATCAAGGTTATCAAGATTTCAACATCGTAAATGACCTCTCTGGTACTTTTTTTTTTTTTTTCTATTTTTTTAAAAAAGATTAATGAATAGCTCTTGAAAAAAAAAGTACTTGCAGCAAGATATATATTTACGTTCTCATTACAAGCATGCTATTTTTTTTTCTTTTTCTTTTTAATAACTACTTCCTCCACGGGGATGTCAAACAGTACAAGGGCCCCCAAACTAGACCCAGTTGTGCAGTGCATCTCCAGCCCTCCCTCCAACATCCCCCAATACTTGTTCCTGGCATCCCATTGTCTAAGAAACACCATATGCCTGTTTACCATGGACAGCTCAACTCAGTGAAAACTCCTAAGCTCTGCCTCTCATTCTCTGAATGCCCTGTTTTCTGGGTGACAGTACACCAAAATGAGATAGAATTTTATTGCCTATTATGATTCAAATAGGATTCCTGAGACACAGGTTAGGGAGGTAGATGGTCTGCCAAATCACTTGTGCCCTTAACAGTTTGAGGTTTCAGTTGGGTTGCTTAGAATTCTAGATAGAAATGTTCTATTAAAAATAGTAGCAGGGTTGGCCTGTGGACTGTGGAAAATTCTTAAAGAGATGGGAGTAGCAGAGAGCACCTTACCTGACTCCTGAGAAATCTGTATGTGGGTCAAGAAGCAACAGTTAGAACCAGATATGGAACAATGGACTGGTTCAAAATTGGGAAAGGAGTACATAGAGCTGCATATTGTCACCCTGCTTATTTAACTTATATGCAGAGTATATCATGTGAAATGCCAGGTTGGATGAATCACAAGCTGGAATCAAGACTGCCAGGAGAAATATCAATAACCTCAGATATGTAGATGACACTGCCCTTATGGCAGAAAGCGAAGAGGAACAAAAGAGCCTTTTGATGAAGGTGAAAGAGGAGAATGAAACAGCTGGCTTAAAACTCAACAATTAAAAAACTAAGATCATGGCATCCAATCCCATCACTTCATGGCAAGTAGATGGGGAGAAGTGGAAACACTGACAGATTTTATTTTCTTGGGCTCCAAAATCACTGTGAATGGTGACTGCAGCCACAAAATTAAAAGACACTTGCTCCTTGGAAGGAATGCTATGACAAACCTAGATAGAGTATTGAAAAGCAGAGACATCACTTTGCCAACAAAGGTATGTATAGTCAAAGCTATGATTTTTACAGTAATCAGGTACAGATGTGAGAGTTAGATCATAAGGAAGGCTGAGCACTGAAGAATTGATGCTTTCAAATTTTGATGCTGAAGATGACTTTTGAGAGTCCCTTGGAAGCAAGGAGATCAAACCAGTCAAAATCAACCTTGAATATTCATTGGAAGGACCACGGCTGAAGCAGAAGCTCCAATACTTTGGCCACCTGATGTGAAGAGCCAACTCAGTGGAAAGGACTCTGATGCTGGGCAAGATTGAAAGCCAAAGGAGAAGAGGGAAACATAGGCTGAAGATGGCTGAATGGCATCATTGACTCAATGGACTTGCATTTGAGCAAACTCTAATAGATAGTGAAGAACAGGGAAGCTTGGTGTGCTGCAGTCCATGGGGTTGCCAAGAATTGGACAAGACTGAACAACTGAACAAGAACAATTACACCCTCTTTGTGGACTTACTGTCATTTGGTCCTTGTTTATGTTCTATAACACTGACCATGAAGCTGTTCTAAGCCAAGGCTAGAATATTTTATTTGACTTAATTCTATTTACATAAATGTTTTTCTCTAGTTATCATCCCAAGTAAAATATAAGGCTTTTAAGATTCAGGACCAAGTATTTTGGAGTTAAGAGCATTGCTTGGCATCCATCAAATCAGGTTATAAAGATCACCATCTGTTCATTGACTTGCAGGTGGCATTCCTCACTTAAATTCTAAAAGCTTAAGAATTCTCCTTGTTATGGGTTGGTAATGTCCTCCCCAAAAGATATGTTGAAATTTTAACTCCTGGTACTGAAGAATTTGACCTCATTTGGAAATAGGGTCTTTATAGTGATAATCAAGTTAAACTGAGGCCATGAGGGTAGGTCCTAATCCATTATGACTGGTGTCTTTATAAAAACAGAAAACTGGAGATAGACAGGCAAAGTGACCACAGGAAGATAGAGGATTAGAGAGAGAGGCTTCTACAAGCTGCTGCTGCTACTACTGCTGCTAAGTTGCTTCAGTCGTGTCTGACTCTGTGCGACCCCAAGGATGGCAGCCCACCAGGCTCCCCTGTCCCTAGGATTCTCCAGGC
Source organism: Bos mutus (assembly GCF_027580195.1). NCBI lineage: Eukaryota > Metazoa > Chordata > Mammalia > Artiodactyla > Bovidae > Bos > Bos mutus. Next base: position 86,779,448 of record NC_091624.1, on the reverse strand, counting down.
AAGAACACTGGATTGGGTTGCCATTTCCTTCTCCAATGCGTGAAAGTGAAGCTGCTCAGTCGTGTCTGACTCTAAGTGACCCCACGGACTGTAGCCTATCAGGCTCCTCTGTCCATGGGATTTTCCAGGCAAGAGTACTGGAGTGGGGTGCCATTGCCTTTTCCTTCTACAAGCTAATGAACACCAAAGATTGCTGACAAACCAGATAAAGCTAGGAAGAGGCAAGGAAGCCTTCCCCTACAGACTGAAGAGAGAGCATGGCCCTCTCTGATTTCACATGATTTCAGACTTCTAGCCTCCAGAAGTATGAGAGAATAAATCTCTACCATCCTAAGACACCAGTTTATGGTACTTTGTTATGGTAGCCCTTGCAAACTAATACACTTGCTGGAGTTAGTTCTCTTGAGCAGTTTTTAATCCTTTTATTTATGTTGTAAATGGAAACCTTTCTGGCCATTTATATTCATGGGTTTTCTCTTAAATGCTTGGGAAGGTCAGTCCTTTATGTCAGCATCCACAGATCTGCTTCTATTATCTCCTGCAAGATTCTCCCCCCTCTTCCTTTGCATCATAATGGCTTTTATATTTAAAACTTTTTCTTCCATCCATGTATTCAGCCATTCATATACATATATGTGCCTATAATCATACATTCATTGGATAAAAACCTGCTATGTACCAAGTATTATGCTGAATGATGGGGATACAGAGACTAAAAAATTTATTGACTTTAAGGGCTTTCAGCGACAACTATAAGACACTGAAATAAGTGCTACTTATTTATTCAACTAGCATTTGTTGAGCACTTTATGTGGCCAGGCTCTATGTAAAGGGACAGAGTGGTAGAGGAGACATAGACCCTATTCCAAGGGACTCAGTTCAGTCCATGAGATAGATAAACATGAGATAGAGGGAAGCATACAAATACAGACTGGGGATCAAAAAGTTAGTGACAGTCATGGAAGGCTTCCTGGAATCTGTGACATGTGGGCTGAATCTTGAAGGGTGAATAAGAGGTGGCCAGGCAAGGGCAGAAGTAAAGAGAGAGTATCCTAGGCAGAGTGATTTGTAAGAGAGCAGGATACATTTGGAGACTTTCAGTTTATCTGTTTTCATGCTCAGGACTGCAAAGAATATTGACTAGAAAGCCTAGTAAATGCTTGGGAAATTCTGGTTTTCACTCGTCTCTGTTTTCCTTGATATAGTTACAGTGGGTAAGGGAGCCTGGGAAACAGAGGCATAGTGGGCAGTCAAAGCCCTAATGATAAATATGGTCTAAGCTCACTACAGTTCAAACTCGCAGCCCCTACAACACTGCTGGGTAGCACACGTCTCAGCAGCAGAGAGCCAAATGCCCAGCATACTCCCTTTCCATTCATCCCAAGGGATGCTGAGCTTTGGAGAGAATCCCAACAGGCCCACAGCACAGAGGGATGCGGGACTTCAAGCAAGCCCTCTGTCATGCCTGATCAGACCAGAAATGTATTTCAAACCTGGTTTGGCAGAGGAAAACAAAAGATAGAGCCATCTGCCCTGGAGAGACGTCTCTGGCTCAGTCTCTAGAATTTGATAAGTGAGGAATCAGGATAAGCAGCTAGCTACGGATGCAGGGTGTGATAAAATCATCAGCACGGGGACACATAAACACACACACACACTGCTACAGGCAGCACCTGCTCTTTGCAAACCAAGACTGTTTTTATTCACACAGCAGCTTGTACACTCTCCAGCCCTGAGGGGTGTCTACTTGAGGAGAAAGAGGGAGACCACGCACAAATATTTTCATATTTGACAACACAAAAATGACCTAAAGTTGTTTTTCAAGTGAGGTTCAAAGACGTCTTCAAGTAGAATACACGTTTTACTCTTTGATGTTTTGTTATCTCAGTGTGAGTTAAAGGATTATTATCAGACTGAAGTCTGAATAAATGTAAACCCTCCTATTAGGATTTATTTTGGCTTATTAAATCCGTCATTTGTTCTTGATTATCCATGATGCTCATTTATTGCTAGCACTTTTATCCCTGGAACACTATTTTTAAATACATTGGGATCTGAATAGCACTGATGAATTGCCCCGAATTCCTGAGTAATGTTCACCAAGCAGGAGACACATGTGCATTAGACTGACCTAGAACTTTGGATTCCAGCAAGCCAGGGATGGAATCTACTTCCACTTGTACTTTATATCTTTGGGCAAGTAACCCACTTTGAATGTCAATTTCTTTATCTGTAAAACGGGACAGCAACTGTGATGATAGCTTTCAGTATTTATTGGATGCTCATTATGTACTAGGAATGGGCTTCCCAGGTGGCTCAGTGGTAAAGAATCCACTTGTCAATGCAGGAGACAAAAGAGATACAGGTTTAATTCCTGGGTTGAGAAGGTCCCCTGGAGAAGGGAATGGCAGCCCACTCCAGTATTCTTGCCTGGAGAGTCCCATGGACTGAGGAGCCTGGTGGGCTACAGTCCATAGGGTCACAAAGAGTTGAACATGACTGACTGACATACACATACACACACATACCATTGTAAGACCTTCACATTTACTAACTCCTTAATCCTCATGGCAACCTAAGAAGACAGACTATGATTATGTCCTTTTATATATGGGTTAACTGAAGTAATGTGACCAAGGTCACACAGCTAGTCAGTAGCGATCCAGGATTCAACCCTAAGTGGTTTCCAGAGTTCTAACTGTATTCTTACCTACTGGCCTCTCACCTGTGCAGGTGCTGGGAACACAACACCGCATGGTAGCTGCCATCACTATTATTATTTTCATAATACAATTTGTCCAACACAAGAGAGGCCAATAGGAAGAAAGGGTATTTAGTATTCTTTTTTTTTTTTTGCCTTTTTGTGGTTCCTTGAACTGACTGCTATTAATATACCCAAATCAGAACAACTCTTTTGTATTCAATTGTGTTTGCTTTATTGCACATTTACAATAAATATAACAGTTTGGTTTTAGGTAGCTCAACATTCCCCAGGCCGCAGAGAACTTTCTAGCAGTTCCCTGATCCTCAGAAAATTTTCCAGTGAAAAAATAGGAACTTGAGACAACCTGATAACTAAGTTCTGAGCAAGAACAGTGGAATCTATGTGACTTCCAAAAAACCATGGGGAGGATTTCTACCCCATTTCACATGGAGGCCAACTGAGTTCCTAATTCTGGACTATCATTCATTCATACTAAATTAGTAGAAAAATGTCATGCTCTGTGAATGCAGCTATATTTTCTTCCTTTCCCTTTCATTTTCCACTTAACTCTTATTCTTCACTCTCAGGGAGTAAGGAATGCTTTTCTTATGGATCTATATGCTTTCTTGGGAAAGGATAAAAGATTTCTTTCTGAGGTAAATGGTATCTTTTTAGCCAAACATAAACAAGTCAATTCATTTCTATCATGTTCAGGAGGTAGGGAGAAAGAATAAAAACTTCTTTCAATATTTTGGTGAGGGGACGTCCCTGGTGGTTCAGTAGTTAAAAATCCACTGTGCAATGCAGGGGACGTAGGTTCGACCTTTTGTCAGGGAACTAAAGTCCCACATGCTGCATAGCAGCTGACCCCGTGTGCTGCAACTAGAGTCTGCGTGCCACAACCGAACATCTCGCGTGATGCAATGGAGATCCACACGCGGCAACTAAGACCCGACACAGCCAAAGACATAAATTAATAGAAAAATAGTTTGGTGAGAAAATCCTTTCTTATTGTAGTGAAGAGTATATTTGTCCACCTTCAGCCATTGGGGTCTCTTACTCTGCCGCCTGATTCCAGCTCTAGTGCATTTTGAGCACTGGAAAACTTATCCAGGGACTATTACCAGGCCCTCTTATAAGTACCTTACATCAATTAACCCATCAATATGCACAGAACTCCACTGAGATAGGTATTATTTCATTCTTATCTTACAGACAAGGAAGCAAGGACAGAGAAGGGTTAAGTGACTCCACTCAGGGGCACATAGTTGATAAGTGGCAGAATCAGGATTTGAACTTAGAAGTCTGGCTCTCGATCATACATTTTGACTCATTATATGAGTTTCTGGAGTCCACCTGTTTATCATACACACTGAATTCAAAGTCAAGAAGCACTACGTTTTCAGGGTTTTAGTTTGAGCTCTGCTAGCCATGGCTACTTGGGCAAGTCACCTTTGACCTGTGTTCCTTCACAGATAAGATAAAAAAGATTACATTCTGGGATTGTACAACCCCAGTCACTAACAGAAACTCATTTGCCAAATTTTTAGATTCTAGATGAGTCTGTCAAAACTCCTTACCACTCTCTGGCTTTTTAGAGTGTAGCGAATGACACCCTGTGATTTCTTGGTACTGACACTACTGACAGACCTGATGGGGAAGTGATGAGGATTCAGTGTCCACCAAGCTCTTCATGTGACCGTGATGCCTCAGTCACCAGAAGTCAAAGAGTCCAGCTTCCAGGAAGTGCTTGGCAAAATTGTCCACAACAAACAAGGATTCCCAATAACACCTGAAGAAGGTGGACTCAATCCATCAGCATTCTCTGCCAAGGACCTGGGCATGAGAATTTGTACTGGAAATCCATCCCATGTATCACCACTGCAACTGGCTTTTCAGGAAGAGAGAGTTCTTTGTGAACAAATAGGTGCATTTGATGTTCAGAAAACCCATCCATTTCAGAGACTGGTCTGTCCATAGGGAAGGATTTGGGGTTCCCAAATGCAATAAAGAGCAAATAATGAAACAATTATCCAATCGGCATATACGTCAGGATAGGTTTACACCACATTACCTATGCTCAGGGAATCTGACATACATAAGGATGAAAAGATGCAGGAAGATGTCATGGCCAAGTATGTAAGATATCAATACAATACCTTCCTGTGTGTCAAGAGAGAGGAATACAATCCGTGGATTCACTTTCTACACCTACGCAGCTGCAGACGTGTGGTGAAAAGCAGTCCACATCTTACCAACCTTGTTCTGCACAACAACCCTCCTGAAGGAGTTAGGTATGCAGGGGTGAGCTGGAAAACAGCACTTTTCTTTTCTAGATCAAGGGCGGGTCAAGCAGCCTACAGGTGGTTTCGCTTCTCACCACCATGGGTCAGTTATATCGTCAACCTCCATTACATGAAAGATGAAGTGCATGACAGTGCCCACTTCCACAGAAGGCCTCTCTAGGTGTGCCCAGGATGGGTCGTCAGGCCTATGGAGCAGCGGGCAGGTAACATAGGAGAAACAGGAGAAAAATGGAAGCGCTCCCGCCCCCAACTGTCATCTTACTGTCTGCCCCCAGTTGCAAACAGACAGCCAACCACTAGTACCAACAAGAAAAAGCCACGAAATCAAACCTCACAGAGGGGAGAGTCTTCGGCTCCATTATCAGCCTCTCCCCCACATCGTAATTTTGGCATCATTTTCCTCACAAAAAGAGCATTGATAAGTGGTACCTGTCTAGTTGTGGTGGGTTTTACATCAATAAATACCTTGCTTATAACAGCTTCCTTCTGTGAATTTTCCATAGCTTGATGAAGCTTACCATTGTACAAGCTCTGGGCATTGCAATCTTTGATTTTGCCGCCTCGCTCGTCTGCAGAAGGAGTTGAGGCAGTTGAAGCATGGTCCCTGGGTGGGGGTGGAGATAGGGCTGGGATGGGTGATAGACCACACACAGAGGTTTTTTTGATTCCAGGAAACTTCCCCAGTAAATGTATCAGTGATGCACAAGCTTCATTTTCTATTATTCTTAACTCAATTTTTCCAAAAGCATCCTGAATGCATTCGGCAATGATCTACAGAATCCACCCCCAAACACTTTTGACTGAAATAAAAGAGAAACCCATGTCTAGCATGTGGGGTTCTGCCAAGGCCAGAGTATACATCTCTTTTTTGTTTACTCCTTAAACCTCAAAACAGCTCGAGTGTCAGTTCCCAGACCAAGATTTCTCTGTGATATTGCTGTTTCTGTGTATTAAGCCAATCTTCCAATGACTTCTGCACAATAAGCAAGTATCTGGATGACTGATTAGACAGCAGGAGCCTGAAAACGAACCCTCTGGAGTATCTTACAGGGCAAAAGAGGAAGAGGTGGCTTAAAAGATGAAATAAAGAGAAATATTCAGTATCTTGTATTTACATGACACTAAGTTACACAGAATTCAGAGAACTTAGGAAAACTGTATAATCCAAGAGCTCTTGACCCTGAGTTTACAGCTGAAGGACATGGCAGGGCATTAGTGGTTCATCTGTTTTTCAGAGTTTTCTACCATTGCCTGAAGATGCAACACAAGTACATTGCCCTATGTCTTGGGTCCTCTCTTGCATCTCCTGAGTCAGGGTACCTTGGAGAAGACAGGGAAATTACAGGAAAATGATCAAGTTCAAGTTCCTGTGTTACCCATGGGGACAGTGATCCAACAAAGCTGGTAGTAAATAATCTGACCTATTTTAAACAGTTGGAATAGTTGTTTGTGCATTACATTGTTACATCAGTTTCCTGTTAATTGAGAGCAACCAGAAAATACTCTTGTAACACATTATTGACCATGGAACTTTTTCAGAAACTAATGCCTGTGGCTGGTGATCTGTTATGTGAGCATTGAAACGTCTCAAATCAATAGCATATGTCTTTAGTCAATAATGTAGAGAAGGAAATAGCAACCCACTTCAGTATTTTTGCCTGGAGAATCCCATGGACAGTGGAGCCTGATGGGCTACATTCCATTGGGTCTCAAAGAGTTGGACATGACTGAGCGACTAACACTTATTCAATAATGAGATAATACAGGGGAATCAAGCACTTTCAGGCTTATCCGGAAGACTGAAAGGGGACAGAAGGCAAGACATAAAGCTGTCCAAATGGCTTCTGAAGTACCTGGATTAGGACTTTAGGGGCAATATCTAAGTAGTATATCAATAATATGTTTGAATAGAATTTTAGAAACAATACTTTGATATCTATAAGAATGAGACTGAGTGAGCTCAGTGGTCACCTTCTCTGGGTCACCCTCCCCAGTCTGGATTAGATGACTCATCTCAGTGTTCCCGAGGACAGTTATTCATTTCTTTGCTATTCCTGTTATGACTGTGCATTGTCATGATCACATGCATGCATTTGCGTACTGGCCACCCAGTTAGCTTTCCAGGTGGCTCAGTGGTAAAGAATCCACCCACCAATGCAGGAGCTGCAGGAGATGTGGGTTCAATTCCTAGGTCAGGAAGATCTCCTGAAGGAGGGCATGGTAAAACACTCCAGAACCCCATGGACAGAGGAGCCTTGTGGCCTACAGTCCATAGGGTCACACGAGTTGGACATCACTGAAGAGACTTGACTTGCACAGACACAGGGAGCGAAAGAGTTGAAAGAACTGGGGTCTTGGCACAAATGGTTGAGACAGGTCATTTGAGAATTTTGGTACTAAGAGGGCAAGGTGATTAGGATTAAGTCTCTGGGGGAGAGAAGAAAGAGGTACTAAGAAAGAGATGCTCAGAGAAGAGAGTGGTGCAGAAAAGGAGACTGGGACCCAGGGTTGTACAGAGGACACTGGGGAAGGAGAAGTATGTGTGTTTGTAAGAGAGTAAGGGTGTTGGCAATTTACAACACAAACAGGCCATCAGTTAAGCATAAGCTAAGCCAGTGGTTGTTCCTCGTGGCAGAGCAAAGATGCAAAAGCTCCAAGGGAGCCACTTGTGTCTCCCAGATTCATATTTCTAGGCTGAATGTCTCTGGATGACTTAGTATTTCTTTGTAAAAGTGTTTTCTTAGGAACTGAGTGCTTTACCTAATGACTCAGTGCTGGGTTTTAACACTCACTTTGGGTCTACTTGATCTTTCTTTTAACATGGTTCATTTCCTGCATATTTGGTTTTGTCCTGAGACATGTGTGCTTGAAAGAATTTTTCACTATCCCTTAAGCGCTAGCTTTTACCAAGAGTCTAGTTCTACCCTTGGCCACCGAGAGTCTGAGATGAAAGCTATCTGTTGCAGATAAAGAAAGATGGGACTGTAAATTTGCCTGTGATCTTCACTATGCTTTAATCTATTCCATACTATGGGGCGAGGAGGACTGGTTCTCTTCACCATGTCAATTCTCATGCCTAGAGCTTAATGCCTAGAATAGGACAGGGGATGGTCAGATAAAGAGATGGGAGGAAAGTAAGGACGGAGGGACTGGACGGGGAAATGGAGGGAGGAATGGGGCATGTAAACATCTTTAATAGAGGCAAGGACTGAATCACAAGCTCTTTTGTAACAGCTTTGGAAGTAAATTTTGTTCCAATCTGAACCTGCCACCAGCTAGTTACATGATCCCTCTAAAGATCCAGTTTCCTCAGCTGTAAAATTAGGACAGGAATAGTAAATCCTCATAAAACTGTGGGGAAGATTAAACAAAATAATGTATAGAAAGTGATGAACACAGTGCCTGACAACTGTGAACTCCCAGTAAATGGAAGCTATTAGGGCAGCCCCACCTTGCTCAAATGGCCTGTTAACAAGGATGTGGGGGCAAGATGTCCTTTACTTGTCTGTACCCTGGACTGGGTTTTACTTCTTTCCTTCTCTCTCCCACAAGTATTTGAGGAGACAGCTGGGTGGAAACAACACTGTTTATATAAACTCTCTGATTTCTCCCTGACTTCTCACAGGCTTTTGTGACCGCCAGGACACAGCTGCTCATTTCCAGGACTCACACCTCACTTGCCCACGGGCCTTACTTCCTTCAGTCATGTCACACAGGATATTAACTTTTTAGGGACATTTGGGCTCTGCCTCCTCCACTCCCACTTCATCAGCTCATTGCTGTTCTTACAGAACACACGTTAATGGATTAGGTGTTAAAATAAAGTGGAATATCCCAATAATTGCTACCTTTTGCAGGAGCAATAGAAACCATGTGAACTAGCTGTTGTGTTTTCTGTTCTAGATATGACCAAGAGATGGGGCGAGGGCCGTACTGAAAGATGCCTTAAAGCCTGGCTCTATCCATACCCTCTACCTTACTCTGCTCCCATACTAGCTGGTTAAATGTAGGAATAAACTGCAATGGCTATGAAATAAACATGAAGGTCTTTTTATATCATACACTTTCCCAAATAGGGAACTAAGAGGGATGGCAAACTCTTATTTTTTTGAGCATCTATTTTATGAGATAGGAATTAGCTGAGGGTTTTACCAACATGACCATCCTCACAACCCCTCCCCACTCTGGTTTAGACAATTATATTTGCTTTACAGCTAAGGACAATGGAGTCTTGGAGAGGTTAAAGGAGCCGACCTAAGGCCATAAAGCAAATACGGGAGCCAACATCTATCTGACCTCAAAACCCATGATTTCTCCCTAATTCCATGCAGTCTCCCTATTCCTGGTAGGGAATATTTAACTCTGGAATTGCCAAGTCTCCTATGGTTCTTATCCTGAAGTCGTCCCAAGTACTCTCAAGATTTCTATAAGCAAAAATATGGTGTCTGATAAAAAAAAAAAAGAAGTCATGCTAAGATGATAATAAGTTACCAGAGGCACATACTATCACAGTAAACCATGGCTTTGTTATTTAACACCACTGCTGAAAGTGGAATAAGGGTCAATTCTACGTGACCTGGGTAAAGGGTCCATTGTGGCTCTTTGAATGACATGAGCAGTGACCTGTGACGGGCCAGAAAGGTGGTTGTGTCTACCCACTTGGGAATCAGAGTTGACAGCAGTAAATGACAGAGAACGCACCACCCTCCAAGGTTCTAATACACAGCCAATCGCTCGTGTATGTGTGTGTCTAGGCCAATAGATAGTGACTCCACCAGTACAACTAGAAGCCCTACTCAATACTCTGTGATGGCCTGCATGGGACAAGAATCTAAAACAAAGAGTGGATAAATGTATATGTATAACTGATTCACCTTGCAGTACTCCCGAAACGGACACAACACTGTCAGTTAAAAACAAAATTTTAAAAGAATACTTTCAAACCTCAAAAAACAAACAAACCAACCCCTTCTTCCCCAACCCCTCCCAACAACAACAAAAAACCCCTAGAAGCCTCATGAAAAAGCAATGAGCATTTGGTGGGACTGGGAGCTGTGTTAATGCAGTAACAGTCATTCTAGGCTTTTCTGTGTCACTAACACAAACACCAATCAAAATTCCTTGTAGTCCTGGTAGAGATAATTAGGCATGGTGATGAAGGGAAAAAAAAGAAGAATACTAATTCACCACAGGAAAAGTAGGAGTTAGCGGGACTCTGCTTTGGACAGATCTTCTGTGACTGTGGCAGACAACCTGAGAACTTCCTGACCTTGGATTGGCGCCATAAAGGGAATAATATTTCCAGAGTAACAAACTGTTTCCGAATGGTATCCTCCAGATTTACTGGGCACAAATCAGAGCGTTCTCTCTTTCACACCCTCATTATTTATTTTTGTGTGTGAAGGCATTAATTAACCCTGCAGCCACATGTGCTCAGATGCGTACGACTCTAGGTGACCTCAAGGACTGTAGCCCTCCAGGTTCCTTCGTTGATGGAATTTTCCGGGCAAGAATACTGGATCAGGTTGCCATTTCCTCCTCCAGGGGATCTTCCTGACCCAGGGACCGAACCTTCATCTCCTGTGGCACCTGTGCTGACAGGCAGATTCTTTACTGCTGAGGCACCTGGGGAGCCCTTCAATCCCTCATTTTTACGTTGCCTAAAGGTCTCATTTTCTCTATTTCTTTCTCCAGTCTTTTCCCTACTTCTTTGTTTTCCAAGTTTAAGAAACATAGCAACAGAGCAGATTTCTAACTCAGAGTCATAGAAAAGCTCTTCATCTCAAATTGCGCGAGGCCTCCTTTCAAAATTTCCAAAGAAGGCATTGGGTACACTTAGGCAGCAATAATTCTCATTTCAAAGCTTTGGCTGAATCATTGCTTGCCTTTAAATTGTTACTTCAGGACGTTAGAAGCACTGGATTATAGGGGAAGGCAGGAAAAAAAAAATAGAAAAGATTTACTCTGAGAGTCTCCACTCTTTTGCTGATTGATTTGTAAGCTGGAAGGTTTGTGAACTGTAAAACTCCCATGTTTCATCACCACATCCATAGCAGAAAGCTATGTGGTGGTGATATTTCCATCCCCATGGTACTTATGAGCAATGGGATCTATGACTGGTTCAAATAGGTCAGCTCTTAGAGCAGTGAAGAACGCAGGCTCTAGTTTAGTTTAATAACTATCTTTAGAAGAGTAGCACTTAAAGTACCCAAGATGAAAAAAACATAATGGCTTCTCCAGGACCATTCCCCACACTCTGTAGGCTGTACCTGCTTCAGGGAACAAAGTGTGTTTGTTCATCCCTGTTTCCCCAGTACAATGCCCAGCACAAAGGAGGCAATCAATAAATATTTGTTCAGTGGATGTTGAATGAAGAGAAGTTCTAGTTACAAAGCACTACAGTAAAGAGCACTATAAAATTCTAAATCCAGGGATGAAGAACATTCTGTATCCTTTTACATGTGGACAAGAGACATTAAGGAATTCTACAAGTGACTGAGTGAGTGAAAGTCGCTCAGTCATGTCTGACTCTTTGCGACCCCATGGACAGTACAAGCTCCTCCTGTCCATGGAATTCTCCAGGAAAGAATACTGGAGTGGGTTGCCATGCCCTTCTCCAGGGGATCAAACCCAGGTCGCCTGCATTGTAGGCAGATTGTTTACCATCTGAGCCACCAGGGAAGCCCTAAGGCAGTCTACAAACAATCATTTCAGCGTTTCACCATCCTTGTTGCCTGAATGCTCTCGGCTACATTTTTCTTATGGAAATCCAATTCTTGTTCCCCAGTAGACTTCTCCTGGCTCCTTCATTTATAGTTAAAGCCAGTTCCCGTCTTGTGACTAATAGAGGTGCTTTGTCTTGGGGACTTAAATTTGACTTAATGTAATTTTCCTAATAGAATTCGCTTTTTCTTTCTTTCTTGAAAAGCTTCAGTTCTGCGGATAATTATCATAACCCTCAAGGACCACAGAATGTCAGAACTGGAAGGGCCTCAAGGATCAGCTGGCTGTACCTCTCATTCTCTCTTCTGGGGACATCCTTCCTTAAAGCTCTATTCTCCCGCCAGGTGGACGGGCTGAGCCCACATCACACTAGGTTGAATGTGGAGGATACAAAATGCTAACATACCTAGGACAAGAGGTCTTTATTACTTTTGATAAAAACAAAATGATGCAGAGCACATTATTTATTTATGATATTGAATGAGAAAAAGAGCAGATGACTATTAGATAATAAAAGCTAGCCACTGTTACTGCTTTAGCTCTGTTGGATGAAGAGCCAGAGCCATCTTTCTCCAAGCAAATCTGTCTGTTCCCCTCCCATTTCATTCTCCTTAATGGCTCTCTGCTGCCTGTATGACATAAAAGTCCAAACAACTTAGCATTAAGAGCCATCCTGGAGCTGGCCCCTGCCCACCCTATAACACTAGCTTCCAATTCTTCTTCTTTCCTTTGTGTCCATGCTTTTCTTTCTGCCTGTAACATCTCTTCCCTTCCTTCTTCACCTGGGTGACTCTTGCTTCTGTGTTATGATTCAGCATGGGCAGTGCCTCCTCCAGGAAGCCTTCCCTACTGCCTCTTGCACCCACAGAACCCTGTGTTTGGTTACTGTTTTGAAATCTTCCTCCAATAACCGGTAACTCCTTCAGAACAGATTTGGGTCTTCTAGTCATTTCTGAGGACCAAATACAAGCAGACTGCTGTGCATGAAGATACATAGTGCATTTTTATGTTTTACTGAATTGAGATGTGAAATGCTTTCTGCCATATTTTTTTATGCAGAAGGTTAATTTCAGTCAATGGTTTGTATAAGGACTTTGCCAGAGTCCAGGAAGAATTAATATGGTCTAAAAGGCTGTGTAACCACATTGATGTTAAGAAACCAGGGAAGCTTCCCTCTCCTGTCTTAACTGAATGGGTTTTTTCCCTAAGGCTGAGGTTCTATCTTTATGGAATTAGCCATTTGTGCTTTCTGGAGACAAGATGAGAAAGTAGATCCATTCCCTTGATTTTTACCACATATTCATGCAAAAACTACATCTATGCTTATAGAATAACTTCTAGTACCAGCAAAGCTCATTTCACAAAGGTTTGCAGCTGATATCACAGGGGATGTGTAACCATGGAGAGGGCTCTCATTAGGAAAAACGAAGATTTACGCCCCAAGGTAAGCATACATGGGATGCTTACCCTTGCTGATGTCAAAGTGCTGCTGGGGACAAATCTGATCACTAAGCCAACACATTCCTGGGTAGGGAAGTAGCAGAGACTGCCACTGGGCCAATCAGACTCAACTGCTAAGACACAGGTCTTGGCAGATTCTTCTGTTGTAACTTGTCCATCAGTGGAAGAAAAGAGAGAGGCAGTATAATCATACATCTGGATTTACCAAAGAGGATGACAATAGTAATAGTGTTAGCTCTCTAAAGGCGCTTGAATATGGCCTTCAAATCTGGACTCAATTTCTGTGGATGCTAGTGAGCTTTGGTGTGCTTTTGCTTTAAGCACTTAAAAGTTAGTATGGACACAGCCAAAAGGCAGCATATGGAAACTTTGGGAACTCAGCAGAAGATAAACCATTACTTGGAGAGCATGTTGAAACAGAAACCCTTAAAACAAGTTGTCTAAGGGGACAGTCCCTGTAAAGCTTTGAAGGTTCTATGATGTAAATTATAACGTGGTTATGATAACACCTTCTGCTCTAGCCATTTTAGGCAAATGTAAAAGAAAATTAGAAATTGGAAATTATTTGTGGCTCATCCGTGTGGGTTTTGTTAGCGTGCAATAAAACAGGCATTCTAAAGTTTGCTTTTAAAGGAGAGACTGTGACCTTGAAGATGATTTTTCTTAACTTTCTCATTTCTGTTTAGGATCCTTAAACTTCTTTCATGGTTCTTGCCAATTCTCAGAACCACCCTAGGTCTGAGAAAAGGGAATGGGGTTGGGGTGGGGGACAGAAATCAAGTACTGTTCCTGGAATTATGAGCTTTTTTTCCCCTCTTCACTGTTTATCTATTCCACACCACTCAGCTGTTCTCTGTTGCAGAGAAATAAAAGTTTAGTTTAAAAAGTATGTTAGAACAAAGCTGCAGAAATTGCCTGGAATTTCCTTCATTTTCGGCCATCTGGCTTTCATTGTGGACTTCTCTCCCCTCCTCCACGTACGTTTACCAAATCTTTTCAACACACACTGGCTGAGCTATCAAATGCTTATAATTAATAACAGTCAGACTACTTTTTTTTTTCTTTTAAGGGAGTGCTTTCTGCCTTTCTTTGGGCTGCTCATGTCATAGCTATTATAAACTGGGGAGATGGTCAGTAGAGCTTAATTATTAAGACTTAATGGAATAAGAAAGAAAAGCGAATCAAACTTGAGGTTAAGTCCTGAATACAAACTAAAAATATTTCTTACTAAAAATGAAAGGGAAAGAGAGATTAATTTTTTGAGTGCCTGCTATGATCCTATTTTAGAGATGAAGAATTTGAGAACCCAAAAAGATATATGACCTCTCGAAGGTCACATAGCTAAGCATGACAGAGCAGGATTCGAACACAGGCCTTAATCTACCTGTGGGGTTTTATTTTGGTGGTCTCGGGGATGGAGAAGATATTTGGTGTGTGTTATTAAGCAAAAATCAAGTTGCCAAACAATACATGTAATATGACCGCATTTACAAAGGGAAAAGAATCATATATATTTGTATATGTTCATGTATGTATACAAATGCATAGAAAAAGGTCTGGAAAGGTACCAAACCATGAACAGTGATAATCTCTGGGGAGAAGAAGGGTGTGGTGCTGCAGAGCATGGTGGTGAAAGGGCAGCACGCGCCTTTATTGATTACTTCTGCGGTGCTTGAGTGTCAAAGAATGAGAATATTCATGAATACTTGTATAATTCTAATACTTAGCTTTTTAATTAAGAACAGGGGGCAGATGTCTTTCCTAAAGACTGATCTTGGCTCCTGTTTGCATATTTCTCCCTTAAGCAGGTCTAACCTACCAGAGAAGGTGGGCAGGGTTGAGGGGGTGGTGGTGGAATGTGGCCTTCTAGACACACATTATTGAGAGGATGGTAAAGACATTTAAAATAATTTTTATTCTTTGTACTGATACCTTCTTTGCTACTAACTTGGATGCAAAATTCTCACAGGTGTCAGCTCATATGCAAAAATGGTCCTAATTTCTTCTGGCCAATTGTAGGCCAGGTTGTTAAGGAGTTAATACCAGTCCCTGCTGTGCTATCTTCTAATTCTCCTGACAATCACACCCCTTCCTGGGTAATGCTAACCATGCACTCAAATTCCATTGTGCACTCCATGCACTCAAACTCCAAAGTTGTGGACATAACTTTGAAGACAACTCCAAAGTTGTCTTCATATTCTTAACTTTGGGGATATTTTGCCATACATAGCTGCTACCATAAAGGGTTACTTATACTAAGATTATTTATGTTTTAAGTTGTAAACCCTTAAACATAAAGAAGAGACTAATAATAGCATTTTTAGCACTACCTGGTGGGTGGGAGAGATAAGATAAGAGGGATAGAGAGGAGAAAGTGAAATGGGGTCCAGCTATTATCAGGGTCTAAGCATTACTATGGGCTTTCCAGGGGGCTCAGTGAAAAAGAATCCACCTGTAGTGCAAGAGACATGGGTCCAATCCCTGCGTCGGGAAGATTCCTGGGAGAAAGAAATGGCAACCCCCTCTAGTATTCTTGCCTGGGAAGTCCCATGGACAGAGGTGCCTGGCAGGCTACAGTCCATGGGGAAGCAAAAGAGCTGGACGTGACATAGCAGCTAAACAACAACAAAGTATTACTGTGTAAAAATTTAGTCCTAGTCCTTATACTCATTTATTCAATAAGCACTTTTTTTTTGATGTGAGCCATTTTTAAAGTCTTTATTGAATTTATTATAACATTGTCTCTATTTTATGTCTTAGTTCCTTGTTCGCCAGGCAAGTGAAATCTTAGCTTTCTGACCAGGGATTGAAAATGTACTCCTTGCATTGGAAGGTGATCTCAACCACTGGACTTCCAGGGAAGTCCCATCAATAAGCACTTAATACACATCTACTATATGTCAGACATTATTCTAGGTTCTAGAAACTATCCTTCTAGGTTCTAGAAAGATGAATATAAAGGAGGATTGAAACATGAAGCTGATAGCAAGGACTTCAAAATCTAGTCCTCTTACATACAGATGGCCAAGAGGCACATAAAAAGATGCTCAATATCGTTAATTATTACAGAAAAGCAATGAAAACTACAGTGATGTACATTTCACACCAGTCACAATAACCACCATTAAAATGTCTGCAATAATTAATGATGAAGAAGGTGTGGAAAAAAGGGAACACTTCCATATTGTTGGTGGGAATGTAAACTTGTATGGCTACTACAGAAAGCAGTATGGAGGTTCTTTAAAAATTAAAAATAGAACTACCATATGATCCAGCAATCCTATTCCTGGCTATGTATCTACAGAAAACTCTAATTCAAAAATATACATGCATCCCAATATTCATAGCAGCACTATTTACAATAGTTAGGACATGGAAGCAACCTAAAGTGTCCTTCAACAGATGAATAGATAAAGAATATGTGGTATATACGTATGATGGAATATTGTTCAGCTGTGAAATGATGCCATTTGCAGTATCATGGATGGACTGGAAATTATCATACTAAGTTAACTAAGCCAGACAGAGAAAGACAAATATCATATGATATCACTTATGCGTGGTAGCTAAAAAATGATACAAATGAGCTTATTTACAAAACAGAAATAGACTCACAGACATAGGAAACAAACTTATGGTTACCATAGGGGAAAGGGTGGGCAGAGATAAACTGGGAGTTTGGGATTAATATATATAATGACACCACCCTATGGCAGAAAGCCAAGAGGAACTAAAGAGCTTCTTGATGAAGGTGAAAGAAGAGAGTGAAAAAACTGGCTTAAAACTCAACATTCAAAAAAACAAAGATCCAGGTTTGATACACGATACTGGATGCATGGGGCTAGAGCACTGGGACGACCCAGAGGGATGATATGGGGAGGGAGGAGGGAGGAGGGTTCAGGATGGGGAGCACATGTATACCTGTGATGGATTCATTTTGATATTTGGCAAAACTAATACAATTATGTAAAGTTTAAAAATAAAATAAAATTTAAAAAAAAAAAACAAAACAAAGATCATGGCATCCAGTAACATCATGGGGAAACAATGGAAACAGTGACAGACTTTATCTTCTTGGGCTCCAAAATCACTGCAAATGGCGACTGCAGCCATGAAATTAAAAGATGCTTGCTCCTTGCTAGAAAAGTTATGACCAACCTAGATAGCATGTTAGAAAGAAGAGGCATCACTTTGTTGACAAAGATCCATGTAGTCAAAGCTATGGTTTTTCCAGTAACCATGTATGGATGTGAGAGTTGGACCATAAGGAAAGCTGAGCACCAAAGAATTGTTGCTTTTAAACTGTGGTGTTGGAGAAGACTCAATAAATCAAACCAGTCAATCCTAAAGGAAATCAACCCTGAATATTCATTGGAAAGACTGACGTTGAAGCTGAAGTTCCAACGCTTTGGCCACCTGATGCGAAGAGCTGACTCATTAGAAAAATCCCTGATGGTGGGAAAGATTGCAGGCAAGAGAAGACAGGGATGACAAAGGATAAAGATGGTTGGATGGTATCACTGAGTCAGAGGACATGAGTTTTAGCAAGCTCTGGCATATGGTGAAGGACAGGGAAGTCTGGCATGCTGCAGTCCACGGGGTTGCAAAGAGTTGGACACGACTGAGTGACTGAACAACAATTACTATACAGAAAATAGAGATGTACAATACTGCACATAAAATAAACAACAAGGATCTACTGTATAGCACAGGGAACTATACTCAAATCTTATAATAACATATGGAAAAGAACATATATATATAATAACTGAATCATTTTGCTATACACTAAACTAACATAACATTGTAAATTAACTACACTTCAATAAACGAACAAAGCTAATGGAGGTGATGGAATTCCAGTTGAGCTCTTTCAAATCCTGAAAGATGATGCTGTGAAAGTGTTGCACTCAATATGCCAGCAAATTTGGAAAACTCAGCAGTGGCCACAGGACTGGAAAAGGTCAGTTTTCATTACAATCCCAAAGTAAGGCAATGCCAAAGAATACTCAAACTACCACACAATTGCACTCATCTCACATGCTAGTAAAGTAATGCTCAAAATTCTCCAAGCCAGGCTTCAGCAATATGTGAACTGTGAACTTCCAGATGTTCAAGCTGGTTTTAGAAAAGGCAGAGGAACCAGAGATCAAATTGCCAACATCCGCTGGATCTTCAAAAAAGCAAGAGAGTTCCAGAAAAATATCTATTTCTGCTTTATTGACTATGCCAAAGCCTTTGACTGTGTGGATCACAATAAACTGTGGAAAATTCTGAAAGAGATGGGAATACCAGACCACCTGACCTGATCTTGCGAAATCTGTATGCAGATCAGGAAGCAACAGTTAGAACTGGACATGAAACAACAGACTGGTTCCAAATAGGAAAAGGAGTACGTCAAGGCTGTATATTGTCACCCTGCTTATTTAACTTTTATGCAGAGTACATCATGAGAAACGCTGGGCTGGAAGAAGCACAAGCTGGAATCAAGATTGCCGGGAGAAATATCAATCACCTCAGATATGCAGATGACACCACCCTTATGGCAGAAAGTGAAGAGGAACTAAAAAGCCTCTTGATGAAAGTAAAAGAGGAGTGTGAAAAATTTGGCTTAAAGCTCAACATTCAGAAAGCTAAGATCATGGCATCTGGTCCCATCACTTCATGGCAAATAGATGGAGAAACAGTGGAAACAGTGTCAGACTTTATTTTTGGGGGCTCCAAAATCACTGCAGATGGTGACTGCAGCCATGAAATTAAAAGACGCTTACTCCTTGGAAGGAAAGTTATGACCAACCTAGATAGCATATTCAAAAGCAGAGACATTACTTTTCCAACAAAGGTCCGTCTAGTCAAGGCTATGGTTTTTCCAGTGGTCATGTATGGATGTGAGAGTTGGACTGTGAAGAAAGCTGAGGGCAGAAGAATTGATGCTTTTGAACTGTGGTGTTGGAGAAGACTCTTGAGAGTCCCTTGGACTGCAAGGAGATCCAACCAGTCCATTCTAAAGGAGATCAGTCCTGCGTGTTCTTTGGAAGGACTGATGCGAAAGCTGAAACTCCAATACTTTGGCCACCTCATTAGAAGAATTGACTCGTTGGAAAAGACTCTGATGCTGGGAGGGATTAGGGGCAGGAGGAGAAGGGGACGACAGAGGATGAGATGGCTGGATGGCATCACTGACTTGATGGACATGAATCTGAGTGAACTCCGGGTGTTGGTGATGGACAGGGAGGCCCAGCGTGCTGCGATTCATGGGGTTGCAAAGAGTCGGACATGACTGAGTGACTGAACTGAACTGAATAAAAAGTTAAATCTGCACTAAAAAAAAAACAAAAAACAAAACCTAGTCCTCTCCAATAGACAGCTACTATTTTTTTAAGTGAGCTTTCTTGGTAGCTCAGCAGTAAAGAATTCTGCCTGCCAATGTAGGAAACACATCGGGATCTTCCCTGGGTCAGGAAGATCCCTTTCAAAAGGCAATGGCTTTTGAAGAATACTGACTCCAATACTCTTGCCTGGGAAATCCCAAGGACCGAGGGACCTGACAGGCTACAATCCACGGGTTTGCAAAAGAGTTGGACGTGACTTAGCGACTTAATAACAATTTTTTAAGTGTCCTAAAAAATGCAGGCAGTCTGTGCACACGTGCGCACATACAAATTGGAACAATCAGAATACCTCTTACTTGAGAACACAGTCAGGCATGAGAATTTATTTGCCTCAACCTGGTGAAAGCTGGACATGTGCTTGATACCAGCTCTGCCAATCACACAGAGGAAATCAGATGGCTAGTTTCATCTCAGAGAGACAGCCCAGATAGGACATGCTAGGCCTCTGGTATTCTCTGTGTGATCAGATAACCTGACCATACATGAGAAGAAAAGTAGCTTCCAACATGGTGCTCAGTAAGGCAAATAACTTCCTGGAAAAGCTACTTCTCTTAACCAGCACCACCTCTAAGAGTCATAAGCCTAATGACCAAGACTTGAACATCACCTCTGTATATCCCACCAAAAATGCTATGGATTTTTCTGTTTTGAATACGTGGACATCAGCATGAGCCAAGAGCCTAAAAGACAGGGTACAGAAACTTGGAGCCCATCAGGGAATACGCTGAACTGTGCAGGGAACGCTGAGCCATGCACAAGAAGAATTGTGAATCAGTGATTTAAATTAGTCCCCAATGAATAGAAGGTGCATGGAAAAACAACACACTGCTACACTCCTACTAAACACATTTTCAGATACATCTGACATAAACATTCAGCAGGAGAGGTTTTTTTCCCCTCATGTCAGACTGAAATATTCCACAGGAGATACACCTCTACCCAGCTCTCATTTTAAGATGAAACTCTGCTTTGGCTCTTGGATGGGAGGTGAAGAGAGCGAGTCATATCAGGCCATTCTGGCCCCTTTGTTGTTTTGACTAGCATCATTCCACAAAAGCTCAGCTGTGTACAGTTGGCCGAAGAAAACCCTGGCTGTGCCCAGTAAGATGTTCTGCCCTTCAGTCTGATGGTTTGCTGGTGGAAATTAAAGCCCTGGGTTGAACTGGAGCAAATGAAACAATGTTAAACCCAACAAGAGTCTTTGTTTTCCAGTCAGTGAAAAGGTCCTAGAGTAAAGTAAGCTCATCTAATTTAACTATAGTCTGTACTTAGAGGATGGGAAGTAACATCTTGTGTCCTATTTCTTCTGCTGTCCCAGGAAGGCAGGGGTTTAGTGGCTGAAAATCCCAGAAGATTTTTAGTTTGTCCCAGGTACTGACTCCTTGGGCTTGCCTCAGGTCATCACGGCATTTGGATGTCATCACACCACTGAGATGTGGTTAGAAAGACCCTCATGCTTGTTTTTAAAGTGTTGGTAAACAAGCAGAATAGCACTGATATTGATTATCAGCACAAAGCAGCAGCCGCAAATGCTCCTGCCTACAGAGCCATGAAGAGCTATGGGATTATTTGAACAGGACCTGGTGACCTTGGATCGTTTTGTATAGCTAGTTCATTTTGCAGATGTGGACACAGATGGGGCAGGCATCTTGCTCAGTGCCGCACAGCTAGTGGGTGGCAGAGCTAAAACAAGAACCAGGGCTTCCTGATCTGGTAGCCAAGGTGCCCAGAGGCTGTTCTTCCTATATCCCTTCTGCTTCTTCCTATATAGGAGGCTGTAGTCAAATAGAGGGGTCTGGACTTCTTGCCCACACAGTTAGGTCTTAGATTCACTGACAAACAGTGAGGTAAGGACACAGAAGTGGGCAGACACAGAAAAAGTTTTCTCAGAATTCCATGCACTGGATCTAGGCTTTTTGTGGCCCAGCCCTTGACTCTATTTTACCTGCTGTTCTTGTGGGTGAGGTGCTGCTCCAAGCAGTGGCTGAGTGATTTTCTGGTTGCCTGAGAGGATATGGCACTAATGGTCCCCTTTACTTCTACACTTAAAGAGGGATCAACAGAACAACTTTTCAGATCAACAGACAGAATAACTCTGGTGATGAGCAGGAGAGTGTCACTGTGGGATTGTGTGCCCTGAAATAATCTGAGGAGGCCTGCAATCTGTATCTTCTAATCCCCAAAGAAAGGCATCTAATTGAGATCTTAACAACCCAGATAATCACGATGGTATGATCACTCACCTAGAGCCAGACATCTTGGAATGTGATGTCAAGTGGGCCTTAGAAAGCATCACTATGAACAGAGCTAGTGCAGGTGATGGAATTCCAGTTGAGCTGTTTCAAATCCTACAAGATGATGCTGTGAAAGTGCTGCACTCAATATGCCAGCAAATTTGGAAAACTCAGCAGTGGCCACAGGACTGGAAAAGGTCAGTTTTCATTCCAATCCCAAAGAAAGGCAATGCCAAAGAATGCTCAAACTACCACACAATTGCACTTATCTCACACACTAGTAAAGTAATGCTTAAAATTCTCCAAGCCAGGTTTCAGCAATACGTGAACCGTGAACGTCCAGATGTTCAAGCTGGTTTTAGAAAAGGCAGAGGAACCAGAGATCAAATTGCCAACATCCATTGGATCATCAAAAAAGCAAGAGAGTTCCAGAAAAACATCTATTTCTGCTTTATTGACTATGCCAAAGCCTTTGACTGTGTGGATCACAATAAACTGTGGAAAATTCTGAAAGAGATGGGAATACCAGACCACCTGACCTGCCTCTTGAGAAACCTGTTTGCAGGTCAGGAAGCAACAGTTAGAACTGGACATGGAACAACAGACTGGTCTTGAGAAACCTGTTTGCAGATCAGGAAGCAACAGTTAGAACTGGACATGGAACAACAGACTGGTTCCAAATAGGAAAAGGAGTTTGTCAAGGCTGTATATTGTCATCCTGTCTATTTAACTTATATGCAGAGTACATCATGAGAAACACTGAGCTGGAGGAAGCACAAGCTGGAATCAAGACTGCTGGGAGAAAATATCAATAAACTCAGATATGCAGATGACACCACCCTTATGGCAGAAAGTGAAGAACTAAAGAGCCTTTTGATGAACGTGAAAGAGGAGAGTGAAAAAGTTGGCTTAAAGCTCAACATTCAGAAAACTAAGACCATGGCATCCAGTCTCATCACTTGATGGCAAATAGATGGGGAAACAGTGGAAACAGTGTCAGACTTTATTTTTGGGGCTCCAAAATCACTGCAGATGGTGACTGCAGCCATGAAATTAAAAGACGCTTACTCCTTAGAAGGAAAGTTATGACCAACCTAGATAGCATATTCAAAACCAGAGACGTTACTCTGCCAACAAAGGTCTGTCTAGTCAAGGCTATGGTTTTTCCAGTGGTCATGTATGGATGTGAGAGTTGGACTATAAAGAAAGCTGAGTGCCGAAGAATTGATGCTTTTTGAACTGTGGTGTTGGAGAAGACTCTTGAGAGTTACTTGGACTGCAAGGAGATCCAACCAGTCCATCCTAAAGGAGATCAGTCCTGGGTGTTCATTGGAAGGACTGATGTTGAAGCTGAAACTCCAATACTTTGGCCACCTGATGCGAAGAGCTGACTCATTTGAAAAGACCCTGATGCTGGGAAAGATTGAGGGCAGAAGGAGAAGGGGACGACAGAGGATGAGATCGTTGGATGGCATCACTGACTCGATGGACATGGGTTTGGGTGGACTCCAGGAGTTGGTGATGGACAGGGAGGCCTGGTGTGCTGCAGTTCATGGGGTTGCAAAGAGTTGGACACAACTAGTTGACTGAACTGAACTGAACTGAATTGACTGAGAAGTAAGACAAGCAGTATTAGCTTGACCAGAAAGCTATCATTAATTCTTAGAGGCAACACATTGCTTCTTGTGTGATACTCTATAGAATCACAAGAAATATCCTTCAGTAACAGCAACCCCCTTCTCATCTAGGATTTGATCTGGGAACATTCCTCATCCCATCAGCAGACTTGCAAGACTGGCTTTGGTTCTTTAAATGTCTCCCCTTGGAAACCAGAATCATAGATGAGATGGTTGAGCTTCTACAGAGACTTCAACAAGTATCTGAAGGCAAGTCTCCCAAGACACCATAAAATTGTGTGGAACGAAGCAGTGACTGCACTGATGAACTAAAACTCAAGGTTGGATAATAATGAGACCCAGGCAGGGGTGAACAATGAAATGCTCTAATCGATTTTCTGCATGTGAAATGACACATGCACACTCCAGAGCATGCTATAATGAATCTGCATGGTGTGTGCAGAGGCATTTCATGGTGGCTCAGTGATACCACCCAGATCCTTCAGTTCCTGCAATCCACAAGCCGATCTGTTATGAGGGTGGGAGGGCTTGGGACACAGGCTGAGAGGTGGCAAAGACCCTACCTTCTGTGGTCAGTTCACGTTCCCCTGGGAAGAAAGCATCAGTGGAGCCCAGGCACATTCCGGCCACACCACGGGGCCTTCCTTTGTGCACGGAGCCTTCTGGACCCTGAGCATGATTGCTGGGCTAGAATTCCAAAGCCCTGGTTTCAATTAACTTTAAGTGGATTTGACTAAGAGTTTGAACTGATGCTAATTGGTTTTCAAAACACTGGGTAACAATAAGCGTTCTGATCTTGCCCACGGACAGACACACAAACCCCATTCTGAACACACTCCTGGGCAGCAGGGTGGCTGGCGCACCCCTTACCTTGCCGGGCAGGGATCCAAACTGCAGGATTTCAGAAGCTGGGGGGGCCGCCGGCTGGTCACGCACAGGTTCTCATCCACGGGCTCCCGGGTCTGTTTGTTCAGGCAGCTCACCACAGCCTCCTGGACACCTGTGTACAGATGACACCCATCAAGGCCAGAACAGGCATGTGGGGGGTGAGCAAGTGTAGACAGGCAGCTGGTGGGAGGTCTCTGAGACTGGGAAGACTAGCTGCGTGTCAGGCAGTTGAAAGCTTGTGATTGCCCATCTCGTCAGGCATCAGTCTGTCTGGAGAAAGCACTCAGGAGTTTGTGCCCCTTAAGCAGGGCAGCTCTCCCATTGTGGGGGAGGCTGCTACCAAGACTGCTGAAATGCTTGAAAAACCACCACCCAGCTATGCAGCTGCCCATGCTGAAACAGGATAATTTAAAGCAGAAGGAGAGCAGGGTGACCAAAATAATGACCCCAAGACTTCACACATTATATTTTAATCAACAGGAGATGACTATACTTGGAAGGCAGGCCCAGAGCCACATGGATAGCCAGCATTCTGTAAACTGCTATGCATCTGGGGCCTTGCATCCAGTGCTTTTCTGGTTTCCTATTGAGTTTGGTTCATTTCTTTAGTGACTTAGAGCTGCTTGGGGTCTTCCCTGGTGCTCAGATGGCAAAGAATCTGCCTGCCTTGCAGCAGACCTGAGTTCCATCCCTGAGTCAGGAAGATCCCCCAGAGGAGAGGACACGGCAACCCACTCCAGTATTCTTGCCTGGAGGATCCCATGGACACAGGAGCCTGGTGGGCTACAGTTCACGTGGACACAAAGAGTTGGACATGACTAAGCAACTAACACAGGGCCACTTGGGAAGTTGGAGCAAAGAGAGAGAGCAAGATACCTAATGATGGCATTCATGGAAGACAATGTTCCTACCACTACCCACGCACCCCTGACCACAGACCTAGTAAAATAGGAGTTTGAGGAGGGACTGGCATATAGTCACTTGGTGGGTTTTCATGGGGCGGGAACACATGTAACCTGATAATACAGTGTCAAGACATTTCACCCTGCTTCCCAAAGTCATGACAGCAATAGGAAAAATTCATAGAGTGCACATTATTAGCCAAGTACTGAGGCAAGGAGCTTGACATGCCCCATTCAAACCTCTCAATAACTCCACAAGACTCTACTTTATCCCCATTTTACAGATAAGGAAACAGGCTTAGAAGGGTGAAAAGACTTGCTAAGCTTACAGTTGATAGATGATGAAGTGGCACTGCGTGTGCTTTAGCACTGGAGCTTTAATGACTGAAAACATTGACATTTAAAAATACTATGAGGCTGTTATAGCTGCTGGAGATCTTCAGGAATAACCTACACATTTCTCTGGAATCATTTCAGCAGAATTCAGTTGAAAGAAGAGAAACAGGACATTCTTGATAATTTGCTGTTAGTCATTTATAGCCATATATGTGTGTGTGTGTATAAGCATATATATATATTTATACATTCAGAGAAAGATATCTGTTGTTAAACATTTGTATATGGTTATGGCAGAGTATGTGACAACCCATAAAATTAGTTTTATGTATAAATACATATACACTTTCTTTTTAAAATTTTCTGCATTGCTTCATTAGGTAGTACCTAATATAGTACAACTGACCTATCACTTATCAGGCCTGTTACTCTCTTCCTCCTGTCTATCCTATGTTCCCCCAAGAAGTTCTCACTCCGATCACAGGCACATGTTTCCCGAGGTGATGTTACACTGACTTAGAAAGGTCACTCACCAAGACCATCATTTAAAAAGTGACATTTTAAAGTCAGAATCAGAACTGCCTTTTTTTTTTTGGATTAAGTCTGACAAATCAAACATTAAAAAACTGTCACAGTATTTACCCTGTAGCTGTGAATGTCAGTTTTCTTTTTTCTAAGCCATTTTGTGGGCTTTAAAAATTTAATTTAAATATATCACAGCCAGTTCAGGGTGGAGCATTGGAGATTTATGCTAGACATTAAAGATATTCCATCATATTCTGGAATGCTGACTCCAGGGTGTTCTCCTGGTTGCAGCTGGGATGAGCCTCTTGAAATTCATGGTATGATAATATAGCAAAACATTTCATAAAAAATTATTGGTATCATCGTTGATACTTCCCACTGGAATAGTCTGGCATTATTAAGGTCGTGACGACAAGCTGTGGACAAGGCGAACTACACCATACAGAATCTAGAGCTGTGATTCTGTTCGAAATTAAGGTTTCAATTCATCTGCCGACCTGGTAGTATTTCAGAGATTCGAAACGTTGCTCTAATATAAAAGATATTTTGGCTTTAGTCAGCTATTGAAAAGCTCATGAATTTGAGTTAACAGTACCTGAAGGAGGAAGTGATTACACAGTTTTTGTCTCCTGTCTCATATGAAAGGGCTTGCTTTGAGGGGAGGGTCATGTGTGGAGGGGTATATTAAGTGATGTAACCCGTTTCCCCTTTGTGAAGCCTGGTTTATAGAACTGAGGTCCTTCCAAGCCTGCATGGAATGGGGTTGCAAGGGTTAAAGTCTCTACACAGGAAACCTTCTGAGACACATGGAACAAGTTTATGTGACTCCACCGAATAATCCTAGTTCAGGTTAAAAATCACCTTTGGGGTGATTTTTTAAAGTTGATTTCTCACCTTTAATTGCTGAGATTCAGAAGCATTCCAGAGTTACTACCTTCTAGAAGGATGGCCTCATGATGGTTCAGGGCTCTGTTGTCATAGCATTCTTGGGTGGGGCCTGGAGTGGTGGCGCCTAAGGGCAGAGCTCTGTGTAATGAAGGAGGATCTGGGACCAGCCCTGTGGTCAACACAAGACATTTTTGTGGCATGAACGAATGAGATGCCTAAAGGGCAGGGTATTCCAAAGCACAGTGTGCAATTTGGGCCAAGGTGGTGGGAATGGGGACCTGGAGGAAGCGTGAGAGAGCAGCCTGGGGATGGCGGTGTGGGAAGGTGAAGAGGGAAGATGTCTGAAGACTTCACCTGAGCTCACAGTCTACTTGGCTCAGGGCAGTCAGGCAGGCTTGAGAGAAGTTAACTCATCAAGTGTATACTCTTTTCAATGGGATAACTCACTCGCCCAGAAGGACATTGTAAACCAACAAAGAACACACACTTACCCAAGATCTTTTCTGATTCTGAGTTTTCTTTCTTGACAGAGCAAAGAGAGAGGATTGATAAGGAAAAGGGAACAAGAGAGAAAGGATTTCACCTTTTAATATTAATACTTGCTGATGTCAGCTTCAAGTCTTCCCTCAGCTAGACTTTAATATCAATTTTACCATTTAAGAGATCAACAATACAGCTGTTCAGGTTCAGATCTGCTGTCCTTGACTACACCTATCCATTCACATATGGGAAATTAAAATATAACCAGGAGATGATAGTGGGACCCGGGACACAGGTCTGAACAGATTAGGCTCACTTTCCATCTTTCAGAAAATGGAGTTTTCATTGTTTATATCTCCCAAAATAGCATAATTGCTACCTAATATTTGATGAGAACTCAGGGAAATGCAGCCATCAGCTACAGCCTAAATTACTAACACGTTCCTTCTGGTTACTACCTCTACTGGGTGAAAGGTAACTTCTGTGTGTATCCAATTTCATCTTTTGAGATGGCAAAAACAATAAAATTAGTATAACCTCAAATTGATTTAAAATCTGTTAATCCTGCACATTTTTTATTGGCTTCAGCGGAATGATTAAAAATGTCTTCAGCCTTGTGGGTTATATTTTGGTGTAGATCAAAGGTGATAATACCATAAAATGTTACTGCCAAACAATGACTTCAAAATATACACGTCCTATACCGGAAACAACCTAGATTGTCCATTGACAGATGAATGGATAAAGAAGTTGTAGTACATGTATACAATGGAATATTACTCAGCCATAAGCAGGAACACATTTGAGTCAATTCTAATGAGGTGGATGAACCTAGAGCCTATTAGAGAGTGAAGTAAATCAGAGAAAAACAAATATCGTATGTTAACACATATATATGGAATCTAGAAAGATGGTGCTGATGAACCTATCTGCAGGGCAGCAGTGGAGATGCAGACACAGAGAATGGACTTGTGGACACAGGTGGGGAAGGAGAGGGTGGGACGAATGGAGAGAGCAGACTGGAAACTTATCTACTGCCATACGTAAAACAGATAGCCAGTGGGAATTTGCTGTATGACTAGGTGGGAGTTGGGAGGCAGGTTCAAGAGGGAGGGGACATATGTATACATATGGCTGATTCATATTGATGTATGGCAGAAACCAACACAATATTATAAAGCAATTATCCTCCAATTAAAAATAAATTTAAAAAATTTAATATACATGTCTTATATACTGAAATAATTTTTTAGTGTGTTTGGGCATCATATGGATTATATGACCCAAGCATATTTTCACCACTTTGGCATTCTCAACTTTTAACATTTTAGGCAAGATATATTACCGTGGCACAATGACACAACTATAAGTAAGCATGCACAGTTGTTGACAGTTAAAGACCTAAGACATTTCAGGAACTTTCCCTGCCTTGGATATAAATGATGTACACTTTATGTTATACAAATATCTCCTCAGATCCTATAAGCATAGATAAATTGTATATGAAGCATACAAATATTATTTCCAAATCAATATATTCTGAAAACATTTTAAATGAAAAACAGTTCACACACTCTCAGTGATTTGAATTTTATGCCTCTGGTTAGCAGAATGGTTAGAATTGTAAAGATAAAGGTATCTGGTTATTTACATGTTCCACTAAGGCATCATTTTCCCTATCTGCTCATAAAGTTCACTTGGCTTAGAGAATCATAATAGAGGGCAGAAATAATTTTTTTCAAAGCACATTTGTTTCAGACAAAAGATCATGATCATTCAATTCAGATGATCATGGAAACTGGGGATAAACACACACCATCCGAAATCCTGAGTAGTTCCTTATATTGCAATGAAGCAACTGCAGCCACTGGCTATGTCCTTTCCATCTGACCTTTTAACTTGCCTGGGCCCAGAGATCATCAGAGCTTACTCAACATTTCTCCTTCATTAAACATGGGAGAAAAGATGTCCTCATTGTGAGTGGTGGGCGCCCCCAGCAACATGGATGAGTAGAGTTCCAAGAAACTGTCTTCCAGAATCAGATGGAAAATTTTAGGTTTTAAAATAACAGACTCTCCATGAAAACACTTAAGAACTCCATGGTCTGAAATTGGAAGACTTAGAAACAAATGAGAACCTCAAGGTCAAGACTATTAAATGCTTACAAAGTGACCTGATGGAGAAAATTGATTCTCTGCTTGTACTTGTTCCACTATCCATTCCTTTTCAACTACATATGAACAATTTGGGCACATGTATTTTTACATTCCCAGCAATGACAAAAGATGCTTTTATAAAAGAGTTTCCCAGATGTCATGGTTTAGAAGACAGTTTGGGAAATCATTTTAATATAGATATTTTTATACCAGTTAAGAAAGAAACTTTGCTGGGAATGCAGATCCTTGATGTGACAAGAGGGGTTATTGATAGCTAGGGAGGGAGATCTGATGGGAAATCAGCCAGCCTTTCCTTGCCTATCAAAATCTCTCTTGGGAGTATATATGGGAGTTAGTAGCCATATGGTGGTGGTTTAGTCGTTAAGTTGTGCCCGACATTTTGTGACCCCATGGACTGTAGCCTGCCAGGCTCCTCTATCCATGGGATTTTCCAGGCAAGAATACTAGAGTGGGCAGCCATTTCCTTCTCCAGGGGATCTTCCTGACCCAGGGTTGAACCAGAATCTCCTGCATTGCAGGAGGATTCTTTACCAATTGAGCCACCAGGGAAGCCCAGTGACCACATTTCCATTACTGTATTTTTTACAGTAGTACAAAAGATCATAATCTTAAAGAATTAATTATTGACTTAAATACCTTCTTCTCCCACTATTGTTTCATCACTAACACCTGAAATAGAAAAATGACTGAATCTGTTATCACCATGGACTAGACCTAAGAGAACCAGATTAATATACATGGAAACATTGAACACTATTTAAATAATATTCATTCAGTGATAAAGCTTCAGGAACTCTCTAAGTGTGTAAAGAAGTGAGGTATGATGCAAGGACCCTAAACAGAGAAATAAACAGCAGGACTAGTCCCAAATATCACTGACTAGATGTGTGATCTTGAAAAAAATCACTCAGCTCTCTGTATCTCAGTTTGCACATCGATAAAATGGCAGCGGAATCAGCTTTAATCTTTAAACTCCCTTCCAGTTCCAGGTAACCTCAGTGTTAACTGTCATTATACATCCTTTCCCTTTGTCAACAGATATTACTTTGGCGACCAGCTGAGAAAGTCAGAGGTGGCGTACTCTGTCCTTGGGAACAACAGACGGTTTTGTCGTCTTTGATCTGGGTTCATACCACGTGCACTGAGGCAAGGGCATAGACAAATAAAACTGAATGTCAAGAGCACTGCCAGCCCCGTGTCAGCAGTGTTTCTCAGTCAGATACACTGAGATATAGTGCAAAATATCAGAATGACAAGTAAAAGTAAAAGCATTACTTGTGTTAGCTACTCATAGCTGACAGTCTAAGAGAGACAGGCCCAGAGAGAAATACATCTGTGTTTCATTCAGTCTGCTTTAGGTTTAGAGTGGTTTCCTCCCCCTCCTTAGCCTTCTTGGACTAGAGACAATCACGGGACACAGCTGCCCTCAGAGAGAGACACTACAGTGAAAGGCAAGAGGAGGGCAATGATCTGAGGCCTAGCCCCTTCTTACCTCCTCCACAGGACTCGGAGCACTTGGTGAAGCCCTCATACTCCCAGTCGTAGAGCTGGTCAAAGTCCTGCAGGCCACCCAAGAGGCCATCTGTCTCTTCCAGGTTAAATTCGGGAGTCTCCCCGTGGCATGGTCCTGCGTAACAGGGGCGCTGGGACGCTGGCTTGGGTCCTTCACATTCGTCAACGGGCAGGTCGGCCACGGACTGAGAGAAAGACAGGAGCACCTGGCACCTGACTATTCGCACCTGGGTCCCCACACCACAGGTGACCGTGCAGGCCGACCAGGCCTCTGGGATGAACCTGCAGTCCGCAAGCAAACAAGAGGACAGGATGAGAAGCCCCAAGCAGGAGACCGCAGGCACCGGGAGGGGCCACATCCCACCTGCCACTGGGGCCCAGGGCCGTCTCAGGACGTGCTCAGGGCTCTGCCACCCTGTCCTGTCCTGTGCTGGGTGCTTCAGTGCAGCCCACGAGCTCATCTGCCAGTCTCTGGATTGGTTTCTTCGTGCGTGTCACATGAACCCCCAGCTGGAAGATATTCCAGCCACAGACCACCTGCTTTCTCCCAGCTTTGCACCCACAGTGGTGGCTCTTCAGAGCAGGGAACTGATTTCTTCTCTCTTGATCTAAATTCCAGCCCTTGTGCCTCCTGCGAGATGTTGGCTATTCTTACACCAGACTAATACTGATACTAAAAACTATAACAAAGTAAGCCCTTAGAGATATTTAAGGAAGTATATATATTTCTTTGTTTTAGTCTGGATTTCAGATTCTGTAACTTTCTTTGCTTTTTTGCTCAATGTGCTTCCCAAGATTTATTTATATATAGAAAGAGAAAGAGGATTTTTTTTTTTTAAGTTTCTAAGAATGGAGCAAAGCCTTGTTCCTCACACATTCTTTGAATTAGTTTGGCCTGCGATTCTTTTTATATCTGAGAGAAAAGCCTTGCTACAAATTTAAATCCACAGGCATGTCACTGTAAACGAGGGGTTTTGCATCCATACATGTTTGTTTGACAGCCTTCAGTCCCTCCCCACCAAGCGAAGTCACATTAATGAGAACTTCCCTGAGTTTCTCTAGAATGTAGGACAATATCCAAATTCCAAAAAAAAAAGAAAAAAAGACTGTTTTCCTCCAACTAATCAACAATTGCCATGTCTGCAATGACCTTGAGAAGTATCCAGGGAAAAAAATCCCTGAGGGCACCACTAACATTTTCACAAAGTTAGTATAATAATCTGGAGAAAGGACTTTGGAATACAAATCTTAAAAAATTTTTTTTCTATGATCCTACTGCTTTTGCACTGGGAGTCGTGCTGAGGAGGCATGCAAATCTGGCTCTTTAACCCTGATTTTGGCAGAGAAGGAAAGAAGTGATAAGAAGGTTATAGCATTAAGTCCCAACAAGTGAAAATAGTTCCCATCTAGTTTAGAGAAGCTGAAATTCTAACAGGAAATTGATCCAAGTTTTCAAACTGGAAGAAGCAAAACAAAGTTGTGGCCTGAACCTGGGCTGTGTCCTGAGCAGGGAGACGGGAACAGAGACCCAGAGTCACGGTGTCTGAGGCAGGGAGGGGTCCCCTGACAAAGGATTTGACACTTGCTACCTTTGAAGAGCCACCCCCGAGAGGAGGATGAGGGTCATACACAATCGTGTCAGGAAGGTGGATTAAGGAGGAAGCATCACCCCGAATCATTTCCAAGAAATTCTCATCACAAGGTCGCCTCCCTCTTTCGTTTTTTAATTCCTGACTCCATCTTCTGGCACCTCGGGAATGTAGTAGGGAGAACGCATCCAATAAGATTAAAGTATCTTTCTCTCTTTAAATAATGCTACCTGTAGCCGTCTTTTAGGAATATAAAACCAAACTCTGCAATCAAAATAGTTTTAACCCCCTTACTATACATTCACATCTGTCTGCCTGAGTCCTGGGACAAAAATCATAACAAAATATACAAGCAGTGAATTTTACAACCCAGGTAATAGACAGAAAGGAAAATATACCCCATACTATTGTATATATGAGAGAAACCCCAAAGCAAGTGATATGTCTTTAAACTTTGATAACAGTGATGAATACTGCTTCTTTAATAATGTGGTCCTGAATTTTGTTTTCAAATAAAAAAGATGACAAGATCTCAGAAAGAACAGTAACCTATTAGCTTTTCCAATCCAGTAAGGATTATTACTCTGTCGGCTATAATAGCCCTTTTCAGTGACCATTACAAAAGACTAAGAATCAGATAGATTTTTTGGTAAAGAGACAGATAGGGGAGATTTTAGATTCTGTGGGCTATGTGTGTGGGTCTTTGTTGTTGCAAAACTTAACTCTGTGAAAGCAGCCACAGGCAATATGAAACAAATGAGTGTGGCTGTGTTCCAATAAAACTTTATTTATAAAAACTGGGGTGGGGAATGGGAAGGGAGATGGAAGCGTCTAAATTTGGCCTATTGGGTTGTAGTTTTCCAACTCCTTCTACAGAACATTTAGTGGACATGTCAAGCACACTGAGATTCATCAGTTCCCTCAAAACTTATTTTAGGCATCTGTCTCCATCTTTTCCCACATAAATAAACTTATGAGAATGACAAGTAGCTAAATTGATTTATATTTTACCTCCTAGATTAAAAGTGAGTCCCAAATGAAATCTAGAATGTAAAGGATGCACAAATAAACCCTCAGCTCTCCCTGCCTATAACATGAATCACTTTGCATTTGTTCTCTTTCCAGGACTGGGAAGATACACCAAAATCACAGAAAGTAGAAAGAGATGCCACTGCTCCATGAATTCTCAATTGCCAGGACTGAGACTTGTTTATTTTAAAGCAGCATCTAAATGAAAAAAGAATCATGTGTGTTGTGGGTATGTGTATATTTTTGACTATTTGGATACTTAGGGTTAATCTACTTTATGTCTCCCAAATGAGAACCTTATCAAGTGTCAGACAGACTTATTGGCATATCTCCCAACCCACCCTCCTTAGGTCTTCATCAAATTCACACCAATTAAGAACAATTTGGTCTTTAAGTGGTGCTGTCTTTTGGCACTCAGTTTAATTTCTCTAGTGCATACACTGGATGATATAATATTCTCTCTCACTGAAGGCAGAAGATTGTATTTCAAAAGAAAAATATCTAATAGTGCAAATGGCCAAATGAATAATAACTGTTTTTTCATATGAAACCTTCCCCCACATCTCTGGATCTCCCAACTCTGTATTTACTATCTTGAGCTTTCTGGCCACAAGTGGGAGGAACAAAGGTCAGGGAGAGGGCAGTCAAATGAGCCTGGAGGTTTAACTGAAATGTTTAGAAGTTGAGTAGTTCTTGCTGAGTTAGAACCTTTAAAGTGTGACCTTTAAAATGGAGTCAATGTGCTTTCTAAAAATCTGCATGTTATTAAAATAAATTTATATTAAAAAAATAAAAATCTGCATGTTAATTGTCTTGATGTACACACGTACAATGTATTATTGAAGTTTAATTTAGGCAACTTAACTATTCTTTTGGTTAGCAGCATGATTGCCAGAAGAATGAGGAATGGCTTGAATAAGTGAGTTCTTTAAGTGGTGGGCTTGAGCTTCAGAAATGATTGATATGATTCTGCATTTAGTTTTCCCATCTCCAGGGTAAAACAAACAAATGAACAGAAACTTGGCACGTAAATAATTTATGTTTCTTCTGTTTGCAAGCTTCATTGTTCATTTCACTACCAAAATGCTTATCCTTTAATTAGAGGTGTAACCACAGTCCCTATAACAAAATAGGTAAGTGATAATCAAACTCACTTGTAAAATCCCAAAGTGGTTTAGTTTATTAGTGGCTATTATGGAGTCAGAAGCATGGACATTTCTGAAGTAATAAAACTATCACTTTATTTATATGATGCTACAGGGAAACAATTCACTTAGTCTCATGTCACCTCAGGTATTATCCACTTAGCTCTAGTTTTATACACATAGTCTGATATTCAACTTTTCTCCTCTTCCTTTTCTCTCTCCTCCTTTCACATGTGCATTTGTCTAAAAAAATCATTGGGATTATTCAAAATATGAGTAGCACAATATAGTAGATCTGTAGTGCTATTTTGATGTTGTTACGAGCCTCAGCTCATTCTCTAGTTTCAAAATACAAACTGAAACTTGCAGGAAATCACATTACAGATATTTAATTTTAGTTTAGTTTCCAATCTTACAACATTTGAATTATAAGTTGATAGTGGAAAATTCCATGGACGGAGGAACCTGGTAGGCCGCAGGCACTGCCTACCAGGGTCGCTGAGGGTCGGACCCGACTGAGCGACTTCCCTTTGACTTTTCACTTCCATGCATTGGAGAAGGAAATGGCAACCCACTCCAGTGCTCTTGCCTGGAGAATCCCAGGGACGGGGGAGCCTGGTGGGCTGCCATCTATGGGGTCGCACAGAGTTGGACACGACTGAAGCGACTTAGCAGCAGCAGCAGGGGCTGTATATTTATTTTTATTCTTTCTTTGGTGGTTTTAGGGTGAGGGGTGAGGAGGGAATAAACTTAATAGTGTAGGAAAAAATTATCACAACTTTAAAACAGACCCTAAATATTACTGGGTATTCAGTTCAGTGCATTCTTTCTGATTATTGCAAAATTTTTAAATTTCTGAGATTTTAAATAACTGTGAGTTATTTTTACTCTATAAATTGTAGAAAATTGATCATGAAAGTGATTCAGGCTCATAGAAATGAGGATTAATTGTGTCTGTGAGTGAAGTTGCTCAGTCGTATCTGACTCTTTGCGACCCCATGGGCAGTAGCCAACCACGCTTCTCTGTCCATGGGATTTTCCTGGCAAGAATATTGGAGTGGGTTGCTATTTACTTCTCCAGGGGATCTTCCTGACCCAGGGATCGAACCTGGGTCTCCCGCATTGTAGGCAGACAATGGACTGCCAATCCACTACCGTCCAGTGGATTGTGTGTAGTGGAATGTAATTGGTTGTCCTGTAGATAGACCCATTTTGCATCTACTTGTAAATTCATTTCAGCATTCTTATTTGCCTGAATATGTTTGGCTCTTTTAAATTTCCTTTGAATTGGTTGTAACATCTTCCTAGTTTCTTCATTAATTAATGAAGTCAATACAATCTTTGACAGATGTTTATTTTATATTTGCATGAGATTCATGATTATTCCCATTCTAAAATTTTCTCATTTAACAGTGAACACAGAGGGCTCTGGAGAAGAGTACATTGGAAAAATAAAATACTGTATAAGCAATTCTATGCCAAATTAACCAGAAAGTCTTTTACATAAATATGTCATTTGGGGACCAAAAAATCATTATATGTTATTGGTAAAAACGGTATTTCATATTATTTCATCTTATTTTTAACTCAATCTTTTTCTCTTCTTTTTCTTTAGTCTTAAAAGAGTTGGTTCTTCTGATTTTGGACAATCTTTGAGGCAGTAAAATCTTTAGGAAAAGGTATAGTTACCTAAAATCTAGCTGGGCATTTGGATCTATGACCCATTTGGATCTATAATAAAAACACATTGCTGCTGGGTGGGAAAGAAAGTTAGAAAGGGAAATAGAAACACATTCTTTCATCTACTTAATTATTTATTCAATGTCTCTATGAAATTAAAGTTGTTTTTTTTTTTTTTTAATAAAAACCTTCAAACTAGAAAACAAATAAAATGTGGGAATGCTACAAAGGGAAGGCAATTCTTTAACTGTATCACTTTAGGAGTTTTAGAATTATAGGTAAAATCCATCATAGTAAGACAAACTTAAAATGATTATTTAAAAATATAGCTAAAGCATTAAGTTGTTGAGCATATACTTATCCAAGATATGCCTCTACATTCACTTAGAGCCATACCTAAATCATTCCAAATAAATGAGAATCTAACTTATTGTGAAAATCCTTTAGTCAAGGATACTTGATCTGCATGTGGAATTATAAAAATATTTCTTAACTGCTGCTGTTAGCTTACAACTTTCTGGAACTGCAAATAATTTATACTAGTTATGCAATGCATATTGAAGTCTCCAAGCAAAATATTGTAAAGGTGTCCAAGATACCACTCTACAAAACATCTAATATCACCACTGTTTTGTCATAGATTCTTCACGTCCATATCACACCTGAATTGGGAGGGTGTTCAGCAATGTAAAGTGCCTAGTAGTATAACCAAGAATAGAATGGTTCTAGAAATTAAGCTGACAAAACAAATGACAATTTTGGTGCAGTCACCAGTATGATTATTTGAAATAAAGTTCAGTGACTACCCCGTCTAGTAGTGCTAACCAGTGATGGGAAGGAAAGACTCAGCTCCCTAATTCTCTAAGGCATCCTGGGAGAGCTGTATTTAGTGGCATTTTCCAAGTAGTTGACATTATTTTCTCATGATAATGATGCCCTTTTGAGTTCTTTGAGAGGCAGCTGGCCTCTGCAAGAATGCCTCAATGGTTTTCTTGCAGAAATGCTCAGTGTTGGAAGGAGGGGAAGAAAGGCTAGCTGCATTAAAAATCACATTTTCCTTTCAAAGAGACTTTGTACTAGAAGGAAATGCTGTGGGAGATCAGAGCTCTCTCCAAGTTCCAAGAAGCCAGAGATGACTGGACTCTTTCAAAGTCTAGGACCTCATACATCTGAGTACACTGTTAAACTCATCTTGTGAGTCTGAGCCAGCTTTCTCTGATGTGGTTCCAGACAAGACATTAGAAGGAATCTTACTAAGAGTGGGACCCTCTTGACCATCAGGATGTTATTCTGCTTTAACAAGAAGAGAAAAGCCAGGAGAAAGACAGTTGATAATAAACGTTTCAGAGTATTGGCCCCAAATTTTCTGCTATTCCTGACATATCCAGTCTTCAGTTATCTTATTTCCAGTAGCATCCAAAGATACCTGATGCTTGGATGGTGCCTTTTTCCTTAAATTGCTTTCTCCTCAACTCACAAGGCATCAAACTTAGCTTGTTTTTGTTTTCTGGTCACTTCCTTCTCAGAATCCTTTTCTAAATCCTCCTCTCCTCAAACTCTAAATATTGCAGTGCCTGAAGGCTCAGTTTGGTGTGGTCTTCCGATGTGCTCATCAGTGATTCTTGGTTTCAAAAACCACCAAAGTTCAGGCAATTCTATGTATTGACTCTCCAGTCTAGACCTTTTATCTGGGCTTCATACTGAAACTTCTTTTTTTTAAATTAAGATTTGGGATAGGAAGCCATTTTACTCTTTGAAAGGAATAAACATTAATATATGTAATATATTTTAAAAATTATATAGTACAAAGCCACAGTTATCAAGACAGTATGGTACTGGCACAAAGACAGAAATATAGATCAATGGAACAAAATAGAAAGCCCAGAGATAAATCCACGCACATATGGACACCTTATCTTTGACAAAGGAGGCAAGAATATACAGTGGATTAAAGACAATCTCTTTAACAAGTGGTGCTGGGAAATCTGGTCAACCACTTGTAAAAGAATGAAACTAGAACACTTTCTAACACCATATACAAAAATAAACTCAAAATGGATTAAAGATCTCAACATAAGACCAGAAACTATAAAACTCCTAGAGGAGAACATAGGCAAAACACTCTCTGACATACATCACAGCAGGATCCTCTATGACCCACCTCCCAGAATATTGGAAATAAAAGCAAAAATAAACAAATGGGACCTAATTAAACTTAAAAGCTTCTGCACATCAAAGGAAACTATTAGCAAGGTGAAAAGACAGCCTTCAGAATGGGAGAAAATAATAGCAAATGAAGCAACCGACAAACAACTAATCTCAAAAATATACAAGCAACTCCTACAGCTCAACTCCAGAAAAATAAATGACCCAATCAAAAAATGGGCCAAAGATCTAAATAGACATTTCTCCAAAGAAGACATACAGATGGCTAACAAACACTTGAAAAGATGTTCAACATCACTCTTTATCAGAGAAATGCAAATCAAAACCACTATGAGGTACCATTTCACACCAGTCAGAATGGCTGCGATCCAAAAGTCTACAAGCAATAAATGCTGGAGAGGGTGTGGAGAAAAGGGAACCCTCTTACACTGTTGGTGGGAATGCAAATTAGTACAGCCACTATGGAGAACAGTGTGAGATTCCTTAAAAACTGGAAATAGAACTGCCTTATGATCCAGCAATCCCACTGCTGGGCATACACACTGAGAGAAGGGAAAGAGACACGTGTACCCCAATGTTCATCGCAGCACTGTTTTTATAATAGCCAGGACATGGAAGCAACCTAGATGTCCATCAGCAGATGAATGGATAAGAAAGCTGTGGTACATATACACAATGGAGTATTACTCAGCCATTAAAAAGAATACATTTGAATCAGTTCTAATGAGGTGGATGAAACTGGAGACTATTATACAGAGTGAAGTAAGCCAGAAGGAAAAACATAAATACAGTATACTAACGCATGTATATGGAATTTAGAAAGATGGTAAATTATAACCCTGTATGCAGACAGCAAAAGAGACACTGATGTATAGAACAGTCTTATGGACTCTGTGGGAGAGGGTGGGAAGATTTGGGAGAATGTCATTGAAACATGTGAAATGTCATGTATGAAACGAGATGCCAGTCCAGGTTCAGTGCACGATGCTGGATGCTTGGGGCTGGTGCGCTGGGAAGGCCCAGGGGATGGTATGGGGAGGTTGGGAGGGAGGAGGGTTCAGGATGGGGGAGCATGTGATTTTTATTTTTTTTTAAATAAAATTTTTGAAAAAAAAAGAAAAAAATAAAAAATAAAAATTATATAGTGTGTCTTAGGTATCAGTCTCACTTCTAACTGCTTTACAAATAAATGTTAAAACCCAACAATAATCTAATGAGATAAATAATCTAATCAGATAAGAATTATTATCATCTCCATTTAATATGTAGATGAGGGAACAGGTATAAACCACACACCTAGAAGAGTTTCATGCTCTTAACAACTACAAATTGACATCTCTCCTGATTGATATGTTCACTTGGATATTTCAAAGTTATCTCCAACTTAAAGTGTTCAAAATGGAACTCTTGATTTCCCTCCTCAGCATCTGATTCCTCTTCTAACCTTCATCACAGCAAATGATTCAACTGGGCAGCTAATTGCTCACATGAAAAATTAGGATTTACTCTTGATCCCACATTTTCCCTAACTTTCAAACAATTTCCAAATTCTACGAATTCTCCCTTGAAAATATATCTGAAATCCATTTACTTCTATCTCCATTACATCTACCTTGATAAAACAGCAGCAACAACCACCACAATAATAGCTAATGTTCATTGATATTTTCATTTATTTTTTTAATTGAAGGATAAATGCTTTACAGAATTTTGTTGTTTTCTGTCAAACCTCAATATGAATCAGCCATAGGTATACATATATCCCCTCCTTTTTGAACCTTCCTCCCATCTCCCACCCCATCCTACCCATCTAGATTGATACAGAGCCGCATTTGAGTTTCCTGAGCCATACAGCAAATTCCTGTTGGCTATCTATTTTACATATGGTAATGTAAGTTTCCATGTTACTCTTTCCATACATCTCACCCTCTCCTCCCCTCTCCCCATGTCCATAAGTCTATCCTCTATGTCTGTTTCTCTATTGCTGCCCTGTAAATACATTCTTCAGTACCATATTCTAGATTCCGCATATATGCATTGGGATACGATATTTATCTTTCTTTTTCTGACTCCCTTCATGCTGTATAATAAGTTCTAGGTTCATCCACCTCATCAGAACTGACTCAAATGTGTTCCATTTATGGCTGAATAATATTCCATTGTATATATGTACAACTTTTTTTATCCATTCATCTGTTGATGGACATCTAGGTTGCTTCCATGTCCTAGCTATTGTAAATAGTGCTGAAATGAACAATGGGATACATGTATCTTTTTCAATTTTGGTTTCCTCAGGGTATATGCCTAGGGGTAGGATTGCTGGGTCATATGATGGTTTTATTCCTAGTTTTTTAAGGAATTTCCACACCGTCTTCCATAGTAGCTGTATCAATGTACGTTCCCATCAACAGTGCAGGAGCATTCCCTTTTCTCCACACCCTCTCCAGCATTTATTGTTTGTAGACTTTTGATGATGACTATTCTGACCAGTGTGAGGTGATAGCTCCTTGTGGTTGTGATTTGTATTTCTCTAATAATGAGCAATGTTGAGTATCTTTTCATGTGTTTGTCAGCCATCTGCATGTCTTTTTTGGAGAAACGTCTGTTTAAGTCTTTTTCCCATTTTTTTGATTGGGTTGTTTGTTTTTCTGGCATTGAGTTGTATGAGCTGCTTGTATATTTTGGAAATTCATCCTTTGTCAGTATACTAACAATGGAAAATCAGAAAGAGAAATTAAGGAATCAATTCCATTCACCATTGTAACAAAAAGAATTAAATATCTAGGAATAAACTTACCTAAGGAGACAAAAGAACTATACACAGAAAATTATAAGACACTAATGAAAGAAATCAAAGACAACATAAACAGATGGAGAGATATTCCATGTTCCTGGGTAGGAAGAATCAATATTGTGAAAATGACTATACTACCAAATGCAATTTACAGATTCAATGTGATCCCTATCAAATTACCAATGGCATTTTTCACAGAACTAGAACAAAAAATTTCACAATTCATATGGAAACACAAAAGACCCCAAATAGCCAAAGCAGTCTTGAGAAAGAAGAATTGAGCTGGAGGAATCAACCTTCCTGACTTCAGATTATACTACAAAGCTACACTCATCAAGACAGTATGTTACTGGCACAAAAACAAAAATATAGACCAATGGAACAAGACAGAAAGCCCAGAAATAAACCCATGCACCTATGGGCACCTTATTTTTGACAAAGGAGGCAAGAACACACAATGGGGCAAAGAGAGCCTCGTCAATAAATGGTGCTGGGAAAACTGGACAGCTACATGTAAAAGAATGAAATTAGAACACTTCCTAACACCATACACAAAGATAAACTCAAAATGGATTAAAGATCTAAATGTAAGACCAGAAACTATAAAACTCTTAGAGGAAAACATAGGCAGAGCACTGGATGACATAAATCAAATCAAGATCTTCTACGACCCACATCCTAGAATAATGAAAATAAAAACAACAGTAAACAAGTGGGACCTGATTAAACTTAAAAGCTTTTGCACAGCAAAGGAAACTATAAGCAAGGTGAAAAGACAACCCTCAGAATCAGAGAAAGTAATAGCAAATGAAACAACTGACAAAGGATTAATTTCCAAAATATACAAGCAGCTCACTGATGTGTTTTAAGCATTTCTATACATTAACTTGTTATAACATTGTTAGGAGATGAGTATTGTCAGAAACATTGTTAAATGGGCAAACAAGATTACTGGGTTTCTTTTGAAGGGAAGTCTAGCAGACTTACAGGGGCTGTCAAATTCTAAGGAAGTTGGTCTATTTTGCACCTATGTAGAGATGTAAGGTTCCTTGTAGAGGGCCTGTAATGATGGAGATGTTTTTTGTTCAAAGTGATGGACATTATTTTTCTGTTCATGTCAATGGAAATAATTTTGCCTGATAGAAAATACAAACTTTCCTAAATCCAATTCACATTAGAATTTGGTTTATCATTTTATTGGTTTCTTCATAATTCATGAGTTAAACAAAAATTTGACATGTGCTCATTTTATATTTATTAACAGAAATCATGATTTTAACTTTCTAAAGATTGTATTTTAACAATAATATTTTCATCCCCACTTCTAGATAATAAAATTGACACACAGATATTCCCAAGGTCATACTGCTAAATAAATGGCAGAGTCAAGATTTAAACCATGGCCATTTACTATAGAATCCATGTACATTAAAATCTACATTCTGTTACTAAGCTAAGAACTCCAAATGCACTAATAGCACTGTATGCTCTGATGGCATTTTCTCCATCTCACTGTCCTGGCTCTCACACTGCCATGTAAGCCAGATCACTGAAGCTAACATCTTGCTCTCTCCCGAACCTCCACAATAGCCACTGGTCTGTTTTCTTCCTCTATTCAGTTCAGCTCAGTTCAGTCGCTCAGTCGTGTCCGACTCTTTGCGACCC
Organism: Bos mutus; assembly: GCF_027580195.1. Lineage (NCBI taxonomy): Eukaryota > Metazoa > Chordata > Mammalia > Artiodactyla > Bovidae > Bos > Bos mutus. Next base: position 86,736,215 of record NC_091624.1, on the reverse strand, counting down.
CATGAATTGCAGCACGCCAGGCCTCCCTGTGCATCACCAACTCCCGGAGTTCACTCAGACTCATGTCCATTGAGTCAGTGATGCCATCTTCCTCTATTAGCCCTTACTAACTCATTATTCATGCTGTAGCCAGGAGGTTCTTAAAACGTAAAGCTTTTGATTGTTCCTGTTATATTCAGAATGAAAGCTCAACTCCTTACCATGGTTACATTATGCCATTATCCACCTTCAACTCCTACTATTCTCCCCTCATCACTGGCTTCCAGACATACTAGTCTTCCTTCACTTGCTTAAATGTGTGTAGTTCTTTCCTGACTACAAGTTTTGAAATGTGTGGGTCACTCCCTGGATGAATCTCCTCTTCGTTTCAGTTAGAACAACTTCCATTCATCCTACAGGTCTCAGCTGAAATGTCCTTTCTCAAAGAAGACATCCTTGACCTTGGACCTACTGAAAGCCCCATCAGACTCTCCGAGAGCACTTCTTCATTCATTTTCTTATAACAGTGATCAGTTTTTGATAATCAAGTGTGAACATTTATGGTATAACTCTCTTTATAAGACCAAACCTCCATGAAGGTAGAACTTCACATAATAGGTGCTCAAAAGATACATTTTTAAAAAATGAGTGAGTGAATGGATAAATAAGAGGTTAAAGATTGATGTTATGAGTGATTTGATATTGGGTTTATTCTTGGCCCCAGAGATTGAAACCAAGCTAGATAAAAAGGTAACAGCCTAAGACCTTTCCAGGCATTGGCATGGAAAATCCAATAACCTTTTCCTGTTTAGAAGTTTCTTATGGTCTTTCGAGAAGTGAATGTGCCCAGATTTAGTGGCTATCATAGGCTGATTTATTTATATTCTTAGAGCTGCCCTTGGGCAGTATGGGGAGGCCTCAATTCATCTTGATGAGGTTTGGGTTATCATGCAGCTTGAAGCAAGTTTAAATTCTGTGTCTATCATACTTCAGTTAAATCTCAATAAAAATGCTGTTTTATAGAATAAAAGGATTTGGGGGCAGTTTTAAATCAGAGGCTGCCTTCAGTAATTTATACATGATGCTGATCTAACACTGGTTATTTTATAACCAGCCACCCATCAGTGAAGACTCTGGAGCATTCTGGAAGTGTTCCTCAGTTAGAGAAGCCCCCTCTTTAAAACTCATTACACACAGAGATTTGGGAAAAAGAGAATATAGACCTCTAGCTGTTTGTTGCAGATACAAATGGAGCCAAATCATTCTTCCCAAATGAAAAATGAGGCTAGGACACTTGTTTCAGACCATCTTTCTCTCCACTGCTTTTCTGACCTATGTGAACAGAACATGATTTAAAAGTTTGGTTTTCCTTGAGGCTAGTCTGATGATTTAAAAAGCCAGGTCCCAGGGACTAAAATGCCATCAGAGCATACAGTGCTATTAGTGCATTTGGAGTTCTTAGCTTAATAACAGAATGTAGATTTTAATGTACATTCTTTTCCCTGAATGTGATAAAAATATAAAATACTGTAAACTCAGAATACTTGTCATGAACCATTTCTTCTTCACACAGAGCAGAATTAGTTTATCTTGCAATTTTGTAAAGGTTTCTTACCCTTAATTCAACAAGTTTGGCAAAGCTTTCCAATGAAAAGTTCAGTTCATTAAAAATGACCTTAATGGACTTAACATATATTGGTGCTGACAGGGTCCATACTTTATTTTGGCACACAAGGATCCCATTAATTTGTCTTTGCCACTCTCTAGGGCTCAGCTGAGCAACAGTTCAGATTTAGCTCTGGAAGTAGCTACAGAATAAGCATTAAGTGGAGACAGTAGGAGGGGTTGACACATTTAGAACTTACTGGTTTGCAAGAAAGGCTTTTCTAGTGACTACATAAAAATGTCTCTGTCTGCTCTCTTGAATTTGTTATTGATTTTTCTGTTTCAGTGTATGCTGGGAGCAAGCTTGGGAGATCAACTGTATGTAACTCAGAACTGACAGAGGATGAGCACCTTCCAAACTTTCCTTATTTTTGCCATTTGTTACAGATTGCTTTTTGTTCAAATCAAGGTAACTAAGCTTTGTCCTTTAGGATAAATTTCTGGCTAAATTCAAAGTGAGATGCCTATAAGCGAGTCTTGAAAGAGTCTCAGAAATATAGAGGGGATGCAGAGAAGTGGTGTTAGCTAAGACCCATGAGCTGAAATTGGAGGGTATTTGTGGTCACTTGTGGTTGTCTCACATGCTATATGATATAAAATGTATGAAGCAGAGATACCACCTCTTTCAATTTCTCCATTTGTAAACGAATGATTATGAAACATGTTTGCTCTCAATATTCTCAAGAAAGATGAATGATACTGGAAAAGGTGCAACCATAGCCACAGTTAACACCTAGACAGAGTTTCCTGCATAACAGGCACTTTACACGTAACTTAATCCTCTCAATATATTTATAACATAGATATCATTATGTTCATTTCTAAATGAGGAAATTAAAGCCTACGGGGTTAAGTGACTTGTTAGGGTCCCCTGTTACTATTGGGGGAATCCATGATTCACATTCAAGGAGTCTGTCCCTGGAGCCCACACTTTCCACCACTGAGCATGCTGCTACCATGCTTGTGTGTGCTACGTCACTTCAGTTGTGTCCGACTCTTTGTGACCCTATGGACTATAGCCCATCAGGCTCCTCTGTCCAAGGGATTCTCCAGGCAAGAATACTGGAGTGGGTTACCTTGTTCTGTGAGTAATAGTTAAAGTGGTTTTTAATTTGATTCTAGCAGGGCTGTTTTCTTGTTTGAGCACACAAACACAGAGACTCACCACCCCTTCACCAACTCACATAGTTGGCAGCCTGATATATCTGAAACATTTCAGGAAATTATCTGGGATTCTGGTAGTATATTTTTTAACACCTAACACAGATTAATGAGGTACATTTTCTGATATAAGATATCCAATCATTTGCTATATAAAAAGATCAAATAATCTTTCCTCAAGTGCTAGTTTTAGAGTCAAAGTCAGACACACAGACATTTTATCATCATCGGCCAATCCCCACATTTATGTCCCCACAACACCTGTGGTTTCTATCACAGTCTTCTTTATCTTATTTCTTGTATTTGTGCATTTTTACCATGTATTAGCTTAACTATCCTGATACTGGAGCTCAGAGGACACAGAGTAGTAGAGAGAGTTCGGGAATTCAATAAAAAATTCTCCTACACTTCTTGTGAAATCATTAACACGATTGTGCTGTGCATACCCAAACCCCAAAGGTCATTTCTTCCAAATAGCTGACTCGTTTGTTCAATCTGTGGATGACTGGCCAATACGCAACACTTTGGTCACAATCTTATCATGCCTGTGGTAAGCACACACTCAAGGTTTCTTGAGGGCAAGGACTATTGGATTTCTTTTTACAAAACCTGCACTTGGCACAAAATCTGGCCCAGAGCAGGTGACTTAAGAGTGAATTCAATTTCTTTCATTGGGAGATGTGAACAATTAGGAGGTCCAGTATTATCTAAAATACATGATCACCCAAAGAATTTATATTCAGCATTCTGCAGAGGATATAAGGGAGGAGAGCAATCTGGGTAGACCAGGAGCCCAGAAAGGAAGGAGCTGGAAGGGAGGGAAGTCATGATGGTTATGGGAATCAGGGCTCATTCATTCTGGCCAGTATGAGGCTTTCACTTTGCAGGTGCCAAATCAAAATTAAATGCTGTTGTGCTGTTTTTATTGTCTAATTCTAATGTCATGTTCTGCTTCAACATCCTTTCTGAGGATTTAATGATCAGCAAACAGTGTTTACAATTCTTAACCTTAGGTGACTATTGATTCATAAGAAATATATCTGTTTCTCCCTTAAGATATTTCTTTTTATGTTCTATGGCCTGAGATTTACAAAGAGAATGTACTTAAGGTATTTTACATTAAGGGTATGAACAACAAAACTATCTGGTTCCATTACCAATTTTTGATTCCCTAAATATTCTTTGGGGGAAAATATAAAGACACGTGTCACCCAATTAACATTTCTAACCACTTTAAAAAAACATGAATTCACATTCTTAACCACTGAGTTAAGCCATCCACATTCTCAGACAACTTACTAGATATAAATATGGACTAATGTAAACATACTCTTAAATATTATATATTTAAATACTATTTTCAACAAGGTAAACAAGCCATTTAATGACTATAGGATAACCATGGTGACTCTCATTGGCTTTTCTTTCTGTATTTAATTCCTTGTGGGTTCTGTTCACACAGATGCATGACAGGAATTCCTCTTTGCCTCTTACTGAACAGCCCCATCACTAAGCTGATGCCATCTGGCATCCAGATATTACTGCTGCCTTCTCCCTGATTGCTTTCCTTTTTCCTTTTTAAAATGGCTCACACCAAGGTTATTTATGGCAATATATTTAAGGTTTGAGTATTGTGTTGCAGCCAAAAAATGTTTTCTAAACCATGCAGTCAAGCTGTTCAATGAAAATCTAATAAAATAAGTCAAGACTTTTTTTTAAGTGCAAGATCAAGGCACAGAGGACCACCCAATCATACCTTTGAAGCAAAACACTGATAAGGGTCTCTACCTGTATGCCAGGATGTGCCAGGGTTAGATGGAGGAATGGCTGGTTAAAATGGTGATGTTGGTCAAGGGGTATCTAAGGGAATGAACCACCTGCCTCCTGTCACTTGTTCTGAGCCATCCAAGTAGAACTCCTGGTGACTGAAATCAATCTGGGGGGATACCTGGACCCCTAGATGCCAATTAGTTCCACCTTCTTCTTCCTGGGATGACTGGATTCAGAAAGCAGAAAATATAAAGAGAAAGTCAAAGCATCAAGAGCCGTCAGGCCATACCATTTTCTTAAGCCTTGGGGGTTCCCAGGTGGTGCAGTGGTAAAGAACCCTCCTGCCAATGCAGGAGACTGAAGAGATGCAGGTTTGATCCTTGGGTTTGGAAGATCCCATGGAGGAGGAAATGGCAACCCACTCCAGTATTCTTGCCTGGAGAATTCCATGGACAGAGGAGCCTGGTAGGCTATATAGTCCACAGGGTCACAAAGAGTTGGACATGACTGAGCACACATGTACTTAAGCCTTAAGCCCTCACTTAACAGATTATACCCTCTAGGGTACTGAGTGGCTTATTAGTGGCTTGAAGAAGTTAAGAAAATGAAAAATTTCCTTCCTATTTCAAGTCAGATTAGGGTTTTTCAGAAGACCAGCTGATTAACTATAACAGTGGCAGAGAGCTGTCTTGATAGATCCCAGAAGTCACCAGCATTTCATTTTTGCTCAAGAAATTAAGCTGTCAAAGTGGCCGTGTTGTGTATGTGGCTTGCAGTGGTTGTGCTGTTTATGCACACATCCCAACAAAGACTAAAAGGAAGGTATAAAAGCAGGAGATGGGAAATCAAGTCAAGTGATTTCTTTAGCTTCTACTTAATTAATGAATACAGTTGTATGACCAGTTGTAGTTCTGATCCTTCACCAAACACAAGTAAAATTTTGATGGTTAAAAAAATATCTAGAAAGCTATTTCCACATACTTGTTTGTGGAAGCAATCAGCTGGCATTTCAAGGATGTGTTCTAAACCTGATAATACTCTCATCAGCTGAAAGCAAATGCAAAAACACATAATTACATAATTTAAATAAAGGCAGAAGAGAATTCCGTAAGTCCCTCTCCCGTTTTCCCCTTTCCAGTGCTAGAATGGCACTGCTATTATCCTCAGAAAAATGCAACTCTCCCAGAATCTTACTTTTTGCAAAAGTCTATCTTATATCATACTTTTTTCTGTGTTAATTAAGTAGCAAGGATTTCTATGGATTTCTCAGCTGACATTCTCAGAAGCAAGTTCACTTTACTGTATTAATTTATAAGGTTTTTCTGTGCTTAATCCGTTTCATTAGCTAACGTGCCCCCCAGCCCATCTCTTAGTTTCAGTTTGGGGTTGGATCTTGTTCATGTTGTCCTGCTCAATCAAGAGAAACAAACATACACTGCTTAAAGATTTTTGAGGTTGGTTGTCAGGGAAACCTGATAAAAACCTATGTGTGGATTAAGGCAAATTATGGCCACCAGTGAAAAGTCAATTTAGAGAGCAAGATTTCTACATGTGGGTTAGGAAATCATTTTCTGCAGATCGAGAAAATAGACTCAGGCAATATTCCTACCTTCATACTATATGAATCAAATACGTTGTAAATAAACCAGTGTTGCTGCAGGAAAAAAACATCTAAATGCATTTCTAAATGAAGCTGTAGCTTCATAAGACAAATCTCACCACAGTAAGTATGTATTGGGTTGGCCAAAAAGTTTGTTCTGATTGTTCCATAGCATGATATGGGAAAACCCAAATGAACTTTTTGGTTAGCCCAATACGTTACCATCATGTGACCCACTATTGATGTTTATTTCAGTTATTCTATGAAACTGATAATTGTATTTGTATCTTCTGCAGGGTATTTAGTTTAGTGGAACAACAATGCCGGTATATACTTCTATAAAGATTTAGTTATTTTTTTGGCAGTTCAGTTTTCAGTCTTTACTATAGGTTTTTTCTAAACATGTCTTAGAGTGGTTGCTTTCCAACGTTTTTGGCTACAGTGCTAACCAATTTTTTTTTTTTTTTCTATTTTAGGGTTACCAAAAGAATCTATTATTCAGTAATAGTATCTCCATCTACTAAAGATTTAAAGTTACATATTTTCTTCTAGTATTCAATGAGACAGGCTAGTGATAATGTTTCCTATTTTATATAAGGGGAAATAAATGATATTTGCTGTTTTACTACAGGACTCTGAATGTTAACTGGAGCCAAAGCAGGAGATAATAGTCCTGGACCACTATTCCTGATTCTCTTCTCTGATGAGTTCAGAAGTGACAACCGCTGCTTCTAAACATTACTGTTTAATTTAAGCAATGTGTGTCCCTTCTGTGGGGAGAAGGACTTGCTGACAGTATATCATTTTTTCATTATAGTATGGAAAATAATTATAGGTTGCTCCATACATTTAGAAGCTAGTCTATGTGGCATAAAAAAGAATTAAGACCATGCAAAATTATGTTTTTAAATTTCAAAATCCATTAAAAAAAGAATGTGACACATAGGGCCTTTCTAGGGTTCAGTGCATGAAACATGTAAAGTGTATTAAAATGTGGAAACCATATACCTTTCATTACAGCATTCTACAGCTGTCATTTATTTCATTTCGATATAAAAGTAATTATTGTTCTGAGCATAATATTAATAGTACACATTTCCTTTACCCAGCACTAGCACTCTAATTACAATCTACTTCAGTTCAGATTAATCATGCCAAGATGGCAATTCCATTACACCAAGAGTAAAATTTAATAATCTAATATGTGGCTATAGTTTCAATGGTTAAAATTATGTGTTTAACTACTTTAGGGATTTGTTAGGATTAAAGTTAAGCATAATGCATCTTAATCAGAAGTTTAGTGGAAAACACTCATTACAAAATATGGATATATAATGTTGTGGTCTATGTAATGCTTTTGTACAGCTTTCATTTGAGAAATATCTAGTAATGGGAAATGTGTCTAATTTTTGGTATAAGATATTTTGATCTAATTTAAACTTTGCTATATTATTTAACATTGATCATAATGCAATGTTACATACAGAATTATGCTTTAGACCACATGACAGAATATAATGTACAGGAGAGCAGAGTTTATTTAGGTAAAATAAAACCTAACTGGCTTTAAATGTATATTAACCTAAGAATACACATAAGGAGTAACTAGCTCCAATTATACGGCATCTTTCTGTCTCAAATAGGACCTTAGTGGATTCAAGAGTTAATATCCCTCTAAAATGAACTGCTTCCTTCCTTTCCAGGAACAAGAAGGCCTGTCAAGCCAGGTACTGGCAGGAGAGAAGCAAAAAGTTTTAAGCCTTGATATAGTCACATAAAAGTTGCACTGTAGTGTTTAACCACTGACTTTCCTCCACAGTTCTGTAGTGGTTAGCTGATTTTTCTTAAAGCCTTTCCTCAAAGAAGCAGAAAAAAAAAGAAAAAAAGAAAAAAAGCTGCTGCAACTTTATAATACAGAAATAACCTATGTTTTGCTTCTTATCTTTTAAGAAATGTGTTTGCTCCTATATAAACCATTTTTCTGTGAAACAAGTGACTAAGTACCATTTCTTTACAAATTGAACTTTGGTCATTGTACCAATTTGTATTTTGGATTTCTTTTTCAATCTCTTGATGTTTAGGGTGTGATTCAGAACACAATTTGTATTCTGGCAAACAATATCAGATTTTGATTCAAACAGGATGACCCAGAGGAGATTCTAAATTGCTTTTAAACATATAGATTACAATGTTAATTTATGTATTTAGCAAAATTTAGTTCAGTTCAGTCGCTCAGTCGTGTCCGACTCTTTGCGACCCCATGAGTCACAGCACGCCAGGCCTCCCCGTCCATCACCAACTCCTGGTGTTCACTCAGACTCATGTCCATCGAGTCAGTGATGCCATCCAGCCATCTCATCCTCTGTCGTCCCCTTCTCCTCCTGCCCCCAATCCCTCCCAGCATCAGAGTCTTTTCCAATGAGTCAGCTCTTCGCATGAGGTGCCCAAAGTACTGGAGTTTCAGCTTTAGCATCATTCCTTCCAAAGAAATCCCAGGGCTGATCTCCTTCAGAATGGACTGGTTGGATGTCCTTGCAGTCCAAGGGACTCTCAAGAGTCTTCTCCAACACCACAGTTCAGAAGCATCAATTCTTCGGCACTCAGCTTTCTTCACAGTCCAACTCTGACATCCATACATGACCACTGGAAAAACCATAGCCTTGACTAGATGGACCTTTGTTGGCAAAGTAATGTATCTGCTTTTCAATATGCTATCTAGGTTGGTCATAATTTTCCTTCCAAGGAGTAATCATCTTTTAATTTCATGGCTGCAGTCACCAACTGCAGTAATTTTGGAGTGCCCCAAAAATAAAGTCTGACACTGTTTCCACTGTTTCCCCATCTATTTCCCATGAAGTGATGGGACCAGATGCAATGATCTTCGTTTTCTGAATGCTGAACTTTAAGCCAACTTTTTCACTTTCCACTTTCACTTTCATCAAGAGGCTTTTTAGTTCCTCTTCACTTTCTGCCATAAGGGTGGTGTCATCTGCATATCTGAGGTGATTGATATTTCTCCTGGCAATCTTGATTCCAGCTTGTGTTTCTTCCAGCCCAGCATTTCTCATGATGTACTCTGCATATAAGTTAAATAAGCAGGGTGACAATGTACAGCCTTGACAAACTCCTTTTCCTATTTGGTACCAGTCTGTTGTTCCATGTCCAGTTCTAACTGTTGCTTCCTGACCTGCATATAGGTTTCTCAAGAGGCAGGTCAGGTGGTCTGGTATTCCCATCTCTTTCAGAATTTTCCACAGTTTATTGTGATCCACACAGTTAAAGGCTTTGGCATAGTCAATAAAGCAGAAATAGATGTTTTTCTGGAACTCTCTTGCTTTTTCCATGATCCAGTGAATGTTGGCAATTTGATCTCTGGTTCCTCTGCCTTTTCTCAAACCAGCTTGAACATCTGGAAGTTCATGTTTCATGAACTGCTGAAGCCTGGCTTAGAGAATTTTGAGCATTACTTTACTAGCGTGTGAGATGAGTGCAATTGTGCGGTCATTTAAGCATTCTTTGGCATTCCCTTTCTTTGGGATTGGAATGAAAACTGACCTTTTCCAGTCCTGTGGCCACTGCTGAGTTTTCCAAATTTGCTGGCATATTGGGTGAAACACTTTCACAGCATCATCTTTCAGGATTTGAAAGAGCTCAACTGGAATTCTATCACCTCCACTAGTTTTGTTCGTAGTGATGCTTTCTAAGGCCCACTTGACTTCACATTCCAGGATTTCTGGCTCTAGGTGAGTGATAACACCATCGTGATTATCTTGGTCATGAAGATCTTTTTTGTACAGTTCTTCTGTGTATTCCTGCCACCTCTTCTTAATATCTACTGCTTCTGTTAGGTCCATACCATTTCTGCCCTTAATTGAGCCCATCTTTGCATGAAATGTTCCCTTGGTATCTCTAATTTTCTTGAAGAGATCTCTAGTCTTTCCCATTCTGTTGTTTTCCTCTATTTCTTTGCGTTGATCGCTGAGGAAGATTTTCTTATCTCTTCTTGCTATTCTTTGGAACTCTACATTCAGATGTTTATATCTTTCCTTTTCTCCTTTGCTTTTCGCTTCTCTTCTTTTCACAGCTATTTTTAAGGCCTCCTCAGACAGCCATTTTGCTTTTTTGCATTTCTTTTCCATGGGGCTGGTCTTGATCCCTGTCTCCTGTACAATGTCATGAACCTCCGTCCATAGTTCATCAGGCACTCTATCTATCAGATCTAGTCCCTTAAATCTATTTCTCACTTCCACTGTGTAATCATAAGGGATTTGATTTAAGTCACACCTGAATGGTCTAGTGGTTTTCCGTACTTTCTTCAATTTAAGTAAAGCCTACTTAAATTTTATTAAAGCCTACTAAATGTAAAGAGCCAACTCTTTGGAAAAGACCCTGATCCTGGGAAAGATGGAAGGCAAGAAGAGAAGCCAGTGACAGAGGATGAGATGGTTGGATGGCATCATTGACTTAATGGACATGAGTTTGAGCAAACTCAGGGAGACAGTGAAGGATAGGGAAGCCTTGCATGCTGAAGTCCATGGGGTTGCAGAGTCAGACATGACTTAGTAACTGAACAACTATATTTGGAAACCATTTGTATCCTGAACGCTATACGGTGAGCTCTTGGAAGCTCACATAACATGTCTTATGTATTAATGCATAGTACTGAGTCTAGTGCTTGTATTAAATAAATTAGATAATCATCAATTGGAGAAATTGCTTTGGACATAGATGAAATTCATCAATACAGTGCTTCCCAAAATTTTTAAAAATGATGCTGCAGAGAGGCCTATCAGTATATTCTAGTAGATCAGTATGCAGTTATTGATTGATCAATCTGTCTCTATTCCTTGTTTTCTCTTGTGAAGCATATAGTGGTCTTACAGATTTCATGGCCCTGATCAAACTGAGCAGTTGTGTGACCACAAGCAAGTGGGGCAGAGACCTGGTATCCATCTACTACCGATCCAGCAAGAAAGGGGAAAGAAAAGCTAATAAGTTTCCTTTGCTTTCAGATATATTTCACTTACCCTTTCATTTTTGTGAGTGGCTATACTGCAAAGCTGGGAGATAAGGAGTGTAAAAAGCTGCCTAGGCTTTCACAGCAAATCTATGCTACATCATCAGATGCAGCCTGGACTTTCTTACCTTCAGCCTCTTGGCAAGAGAAAAGACAAGGTCAGATTTTGGAGAAGAGGGTAGGCACTACATTTGCATTTTCATAACTCAAAAGATTTAGAGAGCAGTCATGTTTTAGAAACGCTTTGATAAATCTCCAATCTGACAGCCCCAAAGCCTCACTCCACCCTTGGTAAGAGGAGTATACTTAGTTCAGATCCTATGAAAGCCTGGGTGAGATACCTCTTTCTTTAAACCAATCAGCATCCAAAGCCAAACAACTCATGGTTGAAAACTTACGAGGGCTCTTCTGACACAGCGGCTCCTTCTTCGAATTCTTGGGCTTGTTTGTACCATGGCAGCTTGGCCTCTACTGGAAGCTTTTCTGAGAATTCAGCACATAGAGACAAAAAAGAAGAGGTTAGAACCAATTTAGGATTTCAAGGAAATGCTATTTTCTCCTCCCCAGTTCTCAATTTTGTACTACCTAAAAGTTATGATGTTGGTAACTATAAATAATAGGTTTTCAGGTTAATTTCTGTGTATGAGTGCCCTTTATTATGTTGGAGAGTGAAGTCTTTTTATTATGAAAGTTATAACTCTAGGAGCTCAAAATGTATATAAAGAATCATCAGAGTATCTTTTCACTATTTCCTCTTGAAAAGATAGAGCACTATTTACCTTTTAAAACAAAATACAGTGGATTATAATGTGATATTTTCATAAATTCTAACTTGTTTTTCTTTTGCTTTTTGGCTAACTGTGATCTATGCCATACTGTAAAAAACAAAGAAAACTGCCACTCTGAAATTCTCAAAATGTTGCTTTAGACACCTGACTCATGCAATATCCACCAGAGGTTCACTGACAATTGGAATATGAGGAACTTTGGGTCCACAAACCGTAATTTGGCTTGTTTCACATATTTATCTAGCTTTGGTCAAACAATTCAAAATAAGCTTCCTAACAACTTCCTGGAAAAAAGAAAAAACTGTGGAGGAGAAAAATAAAAAAAATAAAGAGTTATTTTTAGTTTTTAGAAAAACTAAAAATAACTGCTCCTACATAAGTAACTGCCAAGATTTGCACTCTGACATATTTATTAGGGTCATGTATAGGCATATTTGCCTTTATAGTATGAGCCAGTGAAGCTCTATCACCATTTTATAACATATAATTATAAAGATGAAAGAAATATGTCTGTATATGCATACACCATAGAATTATATAGCATTTTAATGATGTTTAGAGAGCCAGACTCACTACCTAGTTGTGAAAACACAGATTTTACAGTTACCCACAAACTGCTTTTCTTTCTCTGAAGTGGCTGGGTAAAGACGAACAAATGAAAAATGCATTATTTTAAGCTGGGGCATCACTTTTTATCCTCTATGTACAACAACCATTTAGAAAACAAAGCCAGTGAGAAATGTAAAACTGCCCAAGCCAAAAGGATTTACTAACATTTTGAACCCAGCAAAATCGTTCCAAATATACATACATAGTTTTATAACTAGCTCACCTCTCCAAGATAAAGGAACTCAGTCAATGAAGATGTCTATGACAGCTTGAATCATCCCTATTTTTCAATAATGAGCATTCAGCTTAGCATGAATAGTAGGCTTGTAATATTTTACTGTCTTTTTGAATTGACTCTGCCAGCCGTATCAGTGGCCACTGATCCTCCTATATTTGAGGAAGCTAATGATACTCAAGAGCTGAAGGTAATATTCATGGAAAACTTACAACAGGCAAGGCAGTGGGTTGTAGACATCAATAGATTTATTCCAATTTTCCTTTCAAATTATGATTCTGGAATCCAGTTTCATGTTAATTTTTAATTTTAAAGCTTTCAATATAAAAAGCAACAACTTTTTGTTGTTGTTTTATGAGTATGAGGTAAGAAGGCCGAGCACCAAAGAATTGGTGCTTTTGAACTGTGGTGTTGGAGAAGACTCTTGAGAGGCCCTTGGACTGCAAGGAGATCCAACCAGTCCATTCTGAAGGAGATCAGCCCTGGGATTTCTTTGGAGGAATGATGCTAAAGCTGAAACTCCAGTACTTTGGCCACCTCATGCCAAGTATTGACTCATTGGAAAAGACTCTGATGCTGGGAGGGATTGGGGGCAGGAGGAGAAGGGGACGACAGAGGATGAGATGGCTGGATGGCATCACTGACTCGATGGACGTGAGTCTCAGTGAACTCTGGGAGTTGGTGATAGACAGGGAGGCCTGGCATGCTGCGATTCATGGGTCGCAAAGAGTCGGACACGACTGACGAATGATCTGATCTGATGGTATATTTCATGCTTAGCCAAGCAGACAGTTTGGATTCACTGTTTTTTTTTTAAACTGAGGTGCAGTTAATTTACAATATTGTATCAGTTTCAAGTATATAGCAAGGTGATTCAATGATATACATACATATATTTATGTATATATATACCCACATTTATTGCTTAATTGATTTAAGCCCTCTCCCTTTTTTACTTGATGAATCTTACTGCTTTGTTTTTAATAGCAAGCAATGTGAATAGTAAATCACACATATACTTCTGTAATATCTTTATAATATCTCGCTTCAAGTAGATCTGATTTTTTTTTAGCAGCAGTCTTCCATTAATTTTCTGACTCAGGAGAGAATTCCATCAATACATAGTGCTTAAAACAATTTGCAAGCAAAACTATTGGAAAGACTTGTAGAAATAGTTAAGTCCATTTAGTAGAGTCTAAGTTACAAAGGATAGTTATAAAGAACACGTGGGATACTTAAAAATATTCCAAGGAATTGAAAACAGCAGTGAATACACACGGCCATGACAAGATTGGTTACAGAGCCCCTGTCAAGTTACCTTTGGGTTTATAGCAGGGAGTGGGTATGACACATTCCTCTTTTATGTGGGGCTTGGTTTTGGGACTACAGCCTCCGGTGTGCACTTCCCGATGGTCGATGCAGAGGACCACACGGTACCTGAGGCCCTGGCCACACGTCACTGTGCACTGGAAGGAGAACGCAAGAAAGCAGACTCATAGGCAAAGCCTTGTTTACTGTTCCTCACATCCCACCTGAGACTCTTTAAAGGGCTGCTTTTACAGAAGGGCTCCTGGTGGCTTTATATCACTTCTTACTAGTCATGGGATCTTTGTTCTATTTGGCTATTTCGGGGTGAAGGCGGCTGAATTTTAAATCATTTGCAATTTCTTCACTTTGTATTAGTCAGTTAGCCGTTCTTAAGCACACAGTATGTGCAAAGTCCCAAACCAAGCAGTGAAGAGAAGGAGGAAAGAAATGATAGAGTGTGCCCGATTTTTGATTACCAAGACTGCATGTTAATTTTATTCAGTCATTTTGCTAATGATTGTTAGGTCTAAAGTATGAAAAATGCCAGCTCCCACGTGGACATTAAATTTTTTAAATTTCCATCATAGCTAATTTATATTGCAGCATGGCTGATCCAACTGATAACCATGGCATGGAAAAATGATGAAAGGAACTAATTCAAGGGCCAGATGTAGACAGCACCTTCAGTGGTTCTACATGCCTGGGAGCAAGTCTAGATAGAAAGAGACATCACAGCTCTAATCTGCAGCCACAAAGCCACAAGGCCATGTGAGTAACCTGTGGCCATCTCTGTGGCCAAGGACACATCTTTCCATCTCACCTTTCCATCTCCTTTGCCACTTCGCACCTTTTGACACTAGAATCCAGGAGCCCCCCAATTAATGTTTTATGTTTAAGCTGCTGCAGTGTCTTTCCTAACATCTAGACTATTTTCGTTTTAGTTAATCCTCCTTCACCTCCATTCTAAGTACGTTGCTATTTTCATCTTTTTTTCTCAATGAATAATAGACATAGTTTTCATCTTAATCCACTGAAGACACTTTTTTGGACATAGACAAAGTATAAGAAACAAAAAATGAAATCAAACTTTTGGTCTGCTGTGCTCAACCATCAGAACAGCTTACACAACTTCAGGCTCATTCAGCCTCAGCTACTCATGGCAGACCTTTGCCTCCCCTTGTTACTTAAGAGAACATTATGGGGAGTGATAGTGGCTTCTTGAAGTCACTTGAAGAAAAAGATGTGTGTGTATATGCATGCATGCTAAATATACATATACATACATATATATATATATTTTTTACTTTTCCTACTCATTTACTTTTGGCTGTGCTTGATTTGGGGTAAGCCTACTCCAGGGTCTATACAGGTAGGCATCTAGATGCCTCAGATGGAGAAGTGGGGAGGTGGACAGAGTAGCTGGTGGGGTGATGATGCGGAGAGGGAAGAATGGACTTACTCTCCTAATGAACAAAAAAAGAAGTCACAGTTACCGGAGACCACTCCTGTGCCAGCCATTTAGGGCAGTCAAAAATGTTGCAGGGCTGCACGGTGGGCATCTTAGGGGTATACATGCATTTCCACTCTTCTGCTGAGCTGACATGCCCCTGGATGTCCTCCTCCACACAGGAAACTGCCCGGCTCTGGATGCCCCCCCCACATGAGGAGGAGCACGCAGTCCATGGGGTGGCCTCCCACCTACAGAAGCAAGGGGAGTCATCAGGGCAAACCCGCACACTGCCCACCTCCTCCGTGAGCTTTCCCACCACTCCCTCCCCAGTACCCATCAGGGCAATAGGTTCTGAGAGGCTGAGCTCTAGAGAACCGAAAGCCAGTGATTGCCCAAAGTCTGCTGAGTCAGAGAGGATTCAATGCTGGCAAAAGTGTTCTGTCAACCTTGAAGCTCTACACAAATGTAAGAAATTACTCTGAGAACTGTCTACAAGGCTATCTGTGGGGACCATCACTTACTCAAAAGAGGGCTATTCAGTACTTTTCCTTATGGTTTCAATATATATTCTCTCTGTATGTGTATTTGTGTGTGTGTATGTGTATATATGTATAATATTTATATTTTTTATATTTTATAAATATATATTTGCATCTATCCAATATCTATGTATCTAAATATCTATCTTAAGACTAAAATTGGTTAATCAATTAACTCTAATAGTTTTTACCTGAGCTAATATTCTCACTTTCAGTGTAATACTTCATTACTTAGCTTCTGGGTACTTTTACTTGAGGAGATCATGAAAGATCAAGGTAAACTAAACACCCTTTCTCCCTTGGTTCTACGGTCATCAACTTTGGGACTGCATGGATTCAGTATAATTCTGATGTTCAAACTGTATCATCATTAAGGAGCCAAAGTGTCAATATAGGTATTACCTACGTGTTCCCTAGTTGCTGGGGTGAGGTACTGACAGTCAGCACTCCTCCAATCAAGAACTCCTGGAACTACGAAAAGTTTGGCTTTGGTTCAAAAGCTCATGGCATTGGAATCTACGTATTCAGTGAAGTAAGGGGAAAAATAACAATGTTGTCAATGGCATTTAAGAGAATTTCACTGATTTTTCAATTCTCTCTACAGCTTGATGCATTTGAGACAAGAGGCAGAGAGATATCTTTGCCTGATTCTTCTTGGAGGTTTAGAGAATGTCAAATTTGTAAGAACAGAAACGCAGGGGCTAGTTTTTCTTTCTTGCCTATCTAGTCTGCTTGTTTATGAGGACTGCTAAGGAACTTTAAGAATTTCTCTTAAAATTATGAGAGATACCATTTTAATGAGAGAGAAATAAAATGTCAGCAAGTTGATCCACTTGAATAGTTAAATCTAAAAACACTGCACAGGCATGCCGTGGAGATGTGAACTACCCTTTACATGGGATTTCATGTGTGTTGTGAGCCTGATTTCTCTTTTGCATGAGCCTGGATAACATGTTTCCCACTTACAGAGAATTTTCCTCCACAATTCTCTGTACTGTTCAAGTCTAGGCAACAACTATTATCTTCACTGCCAACAGCCCAAACATGCTGCCAAATACAACATTTTCCTTTGTATATTTCCCCAGGAGACACAGAAGAAAATGTTATTATGGGGAAACTGAGGCCCTCTGGTTAGTCCTTTGGAGAATCTCTGTTCCCATTCAAGAGAAGGAAGCAGCTCTGTAGAGTTTCTCTTCCAAAAGGGTGAGACCAATTCTCATTTGTCTCCATGTAAATCTCTGGAGAGCTGGAAGTGGATAACAGGTCTGATTCAGACTAAAATTAAGCTGAACATATAAGTATCAATTCACATTAGACTCACATTGACAGTGAACTGGGAATATGCTTTTGAATGGGCATTTAATCTCTTAAAACATTAAGATGCCATAAAAAGAGCACATTTCCTAATTGGTACTCTAACATCCCTAAAGTTGACCCTTCTGAAGAGAGAGTGATTAATTTCTGTCTCAACACTTGGACCTGATCCATGGTGTAATTTCATAAACAGTAATAAGTATCCTTTTCATTGTCAGTGATCATAGAAAGACAAATGATGTGAATATTATTCCAGGTATTTATAGTATGGTTCCAGGATTAACTATAGTTCTATATGTGAAAAACTATAATGCGGATCCTTGCATAATAATAGGATTATGTGGAATTTCAAAGCAAAACATCTTTGTTCTTTAAAGAAAGTATAACAAAAGCTCAGAGAGGACATCAGTTAGGATATCTCAAAACAGGGACCAGGTAAGTATTTGGAAAATATATATATATATCCAAGAATCTTGCCCTAGAAGAATAACAGATGAGGTCATATATTTTAACTCCTTTTTAAAGTCCATTGTGTATTTAGTTTAAGAAATTCTCAAAATTAATGATTACGTGGAAAAATTGCAAATATTAATTATAAATTAAAGATAATTCATCAGACTGTGTTCTTAAATTATATTCAGATATGATTATAGTCAAAGACTGAAAGCAAGAAAAAACAATTAAAAATTCATTCACTGTGTTTTGTATCTATACTTGTGGTCTTAAACACATTGAAATAATTTCAGTAAGCAGTCTTGATCAGTAAGTAGCTGCCCTCTGAGAAACATTTTGAGTCTTTATTCTTCTTAAGAAAGAAGAATATCCATAGAAATATTCATAGAAATAGCTTCCATTTACTAAGGCTTTATCACTAAAGCAGAATATCTAACTTCAGAATTAATTTAGTAACAGAAGTGCATGGGCTAAGAAATATAGTCTGTCGTCTAGTTGTCTTTTCCCATTGTGATGCATGGACAGGCCAAAGTGTGCATAAGACAGGGTGCAAGCAAACATCAAGCATGTTCATCTCAATCTGTCACTAAGAATACATCTTCAGGCACTTGGGGGACATCCGAATATATAAGAAATCAAGTTTAACCTAGGACAGGCATTAGTCACACCAGAGAAATATAAACAGGAGAGATCATAGACATGAAAGAAATTGAGGAGTACCATTACAGGACAAACATCAACTTGATGTTCTTACCCCTAACACCCAACTATGCCTTTATCTCGAATCACATGGCCTTTGCACAGCCAGACACATGTGTCCTATGAATACTTACTTTACAGATATGGGGGTTGAAATAAAGAAATCTTGGTTCAGTTAAATTGATATTTCTCTGTTTTCATTCCATTTTTTTTTCATGTTTGGTTCTGGATCAAACCAGCAAAAGGATACAACAGTAGCATTCTAAAGTCATTTATTGTCTTTATCAATATAGGCATAGGAAAAAGGGAGGGAGCTGATGAATGAAGTAACTCTTCAGTGAAAAACATTTAAAAAAAAATCCCTAAGCAATTATATATAGCATTAACCAAGTGCCCCCTTTCTTTACGCCACCATTAAAATGGTGAAAAGTAAGTTTCATGCCAGTCACTGGCAGTATCTAAGTAGAGCCTGGATAACACTTACATTGGTTTATATGTGTGTGCGTGTGTATGTACGCTGCTGCTGCTTAGTCTCTCAGTCGTGTCTGACTCTTTGTGACCCTATGAAGTGTAGCCTGCCAGGCTCCTCTGTCCATGGGATTCTCTAAGCAAGAATACTGGAGTGGGTTGCCATGCCCTCCTTTAGAGGATCTTCCTGATCCAGGGATCAAACCCTAGTCTCCTGCATTGCAGGCAGAATCTTTATTGCTGAGACACCAGGGAAGCCCATGTACATGTGTGTGTATACATATATGTATATATACACACATACATATATTGGAATGCATCTACAGTGAGTGGTGAAAGTTGCTCAGTTGTGTCAGACTCCTTGTGATCCCATGGACTATACAGTCCACGGAATTCTCCAGGCCAGAATACTGGAGTGGGTAGACTTTCCCTTCTCCAGAGGACCTTCCTGAACCAGGAATTGAACCAGGGTCTCCTGCATTGCAGGAAGATTCTTTATCAACTGAGCTATGAGGGAAGCATCTGCAGTAAATACACATTCATGCCTATTTGTGTAAATATATGTGTTTATACATGTGTGCTGAGTGGATGTGAAGAGTGGGAGAATAAAGCATCATTGGGCAGCTGAACTAAAAAACCTCAAGGTCCCCTTTTTGTACTTCAATTCAAATTATTTGAAGATTTTCAATCAAACTTTGCTTTATTTTACAGTTCCAAATATAATTATTTTGGGGGCTTTGCTTAGTTTGAGATGGAACAAACCACCATGGATTATTTCCAACTATTTGTGATCTGATTTAAACCTTGGGATCTAAACAGCAGCTAACTCTCTGAAGTCCCAGTGAGTGAGGACAACAGAGCAAAGGTCTTGCTTAGCACAGAGGTGGCTTCAAACCCAAGTCTAATTTCTGCTCTCTGGGGGGCTATTTCTAAGGTGGCAGGCAATATGCTCAGTAGCTAGCATGTTTTTCAGCTTCTCCAGTTTTCTTATAAATATATTAATAAAGAGAATAAGTTCTTTGAAAAGTTTCTCAGTCACTTTAACGATATTTTCTAGTTTTAGAAAATACTGTACTTTAAAAAAGCAATGCAGTACCTGGAATATTCTGTTTTGGAAAATAACAAAACTCCCCTCCCCATCAAATGTTATGAACAATAAGGATATGAATAAACTGCCTTTTTGTATTTAATGATAATTTCTCTGGAACAAAAAGAAGGATATTCAAAGCCCCTATGCAGAGTAATACCACATCTGGAATTTCACATTTGCGGTATTTGGATAATAATTCAGGCAGTGTTTGTTTAACAGTTAGCAACAGTGCTTTAATGACTAGGGTCCTATTGCAGAGGAAACACAGAAAAGGACAAAGGGAGTGAAAGAAAGACATAACATAAACCCATACACTGTATCTAATCAGAGTGAATTACTGTGTCCACTGCAATGTAATCCAATCCTATCTTAAAACGGTTTTTGAATGACAAGCTTACAGTCTGAGCAGACCAGTGTTATTCAAAAGCAAAGTTCAGGAGGGATTGCAAAATGTACTATCTACCATCTTATTTTTTTACAGAAAAACACAAAAAATATATAAGAAGCAGAACACTGAGTTACTAATTCTAGCATCAGGATGATTGATTTACGTACCGAGGAAGGGGATGGTAGATGTCATAGGGCATGATCTGCTTGTATCCGTCACTGTTAGGAACAATAATGCCAACCCTCTGAGTAGAAGGTACACACAATAAAATAAACACTAAATGATTACATTAAACAATTTTTTAGACAAATGCAAAATAACATTAATAAATTGTCTCTAAAAAAACAACACTAAAACAGTTCAATATCTTTATGCTAGCATCCATTTGAGGATGGGGCAAGTTCTTTGACAGGGCACCGTTTACTATAATTAGTTCTCTGATCCAAGCAGGAAATACCAGGGGAAAGGGTGGTGGCAAGAAAACTTGGCACCTCATCATTAACTATGACACAATAAGCTTGTAAATGTTCTTTAATCCCCCCAATTATACATCCTATGAGGTCATTATGATCATCATTATTAATGTTACTTCCAGATGCTCACCAAGCAATTTTATAGTTACTGTCTTGCTCCTGATGAAAGAGAGCTATATGTAAGAGTATGTACCTGGGGACTGACAATACTACGTACCGTGCATTAGCAAATAGGTAATGCACTTTTGGCAGATCTAAGGACCTGAGTAAAATCTGGAGAGCAGCCACTTGGTTATATTAAAAAGGGTAGGGGAACGAGTGAACACAGTAGGCAACTATCAACAAAAGCACATTCCCTACCAAAACAAAGGTAGGGTAGTTAAAATGAGATAATAAAGATGAAACATCTTTTTTGGTGGTCTATAAAATGTGATATGGTGTTAACTGGTGGTGGTTGTGATTGTTTTGACTGTTGTTAGTATATCTGGTGCCCTGGGAAACCTGTGAGATTTAAAGATAAAGACTAAAGAAGCCAGAAGAAATGATATTTTAGGCTATATGGCTAATGGATTCACAAGATATGATATTATAGGCTATGTGGGAGTCCTCAGAAGCCTTTAGGACTCTAATAAAGTACACGAACCTACCTCACTGATTTCAAGTAAAGCCTCCAATTGACAAGACTTTCTTCTTGCTGGGCCCCCTAACTTGTGGGAGATTTATGACTCGTGAATCTCAGATAAAAGGGCTAGTACAACAAACTCTCTATCAAGAGTGGGAGACTGAGCTCAATCCGTGGATGTCATGTATTTGCTGGGGCAAAGCATGGTAGGTCGTGAGCACTTATTTTACAACTGGCAAATGATAGCAACTTCCTCTTCTGAAAACTGAAGGAACTCACGTATTCTAATCTGGGATGAATGGGTGAGTATATATTTATATATCCATATTCAGTAAAATGTTTATGTAAAAATGAACACATTAAGACTCACTTTGATCTTATGCTCTGATACAGAATGATATAGCATGTGATTTTAATACGGCTAGCAAATCTAAGCTTTTGGGTAGAAACAGTGAGCTAGGTGTACTATGGAACAGAAAGAAAAAAAATAGTACTGGCTGGACCTCATGACAGATAAGAAGGAAAGACGGAGTAATAAAAAGGGTAGTTCCTGGAGAAATTACTAAAAGGTAAGGGAAAATTAAGTTTGAGAGAAAATGGGAAACAAATCTTTGAATGTAGATTTCTCAAGAAGTACAAACATTGGAGAACTAATTTAGTTATCTCACATGACTGAGTTTTCTTTAGTTGATTTGAATGACTAAAGGTATTCACTTGTATGATTAAATTTTCATGGTACATGTATGTGCGCTACCCTTCAGTAACAATGTTCATGAAAATGAATGATGCCTTTAGAGGAAGCTCAAAATTGCGCGACTCTTAACGAACACAAGAATGGGATGAATATTACTAACATTAAACTTTTCTCCATGTTTTTCCAAGATACAGAAACATCCTATTCGTTTTGGTCTTATTTTGACAAGAAATCAGATATGAAAGGTAACTCCTGTCTTTTGTTAGGATCATGTGATCATGTCCCAGTAATTCTGCCTAATCATTAAGGAAAATTTTTTTCTAAAAGAACTGTTTTTGATAGAATTCCAACCTTCCAAAGTTCTTCTACTAACCGAGGTCTGATAGTAGATAATTAAGGACTGCATAGAACTGACTTTGCAGTTATATTTTTGCTAACCCTAGTATCTTTTCTCATGCCTATATCCAGATCTAAATGCAGAAATGTATATGGCAGCCTTCTTTCCTGGAAAGATTTATAGTTATGATTTGTCATTCTGAATATTAGGATGAACTGTTGCAGATCTCTGCCAACTGATTTATCTGCTGATGATATTTAAAATGGAAGTACTAATATTGAAGGAGACAGGCTAGAAGAAAAGAAGGGGAAAAAAGAGGGAGTTATAGAATTCAAGATGTTGGGCTTCGCATTGGACTGATTTAGAAATTATGTTTCTGTTTGAACAAGAAGCTTTAAATCTGGATTCAGCAAAACTATAGCTATATTTGTCTTTCTATGGCATAGGTCATGGTGAAGACTCATAAAATGACTCCATGGCACCTGTGAAAACAGAAAGATATCAAAACAATGGTACTCTGTCCAGTCCTGTTGATGCATATTCATGTGCATGGGCTCTGCTCTCTCTTGGGGTTTATGCTATGGCCCTGGCCTTTCACCACACTGTCACAGAGGGCCAGGCAGTGCTGCCTAAACTCTACTTTCTATTGCTCACTCTTAAGGCACTTTATCTTTCTCTTAGACAAAGTGTACCTACTGAAGAATGATGAAAAAGAACGTCATTTAAGGACTCTAAGAAGTTCTTCTTTCCATGCTTAGGTCTTGCTTTGCGTGTGCATGTGTGTGCATGCATGTGTATGTATGTATTCAGACATGTGTCTGAATATAGGAGGGGATGGGGAAGGAGGCAAAAATAATTTAAAAAATGATCATAAGGGAAAATAGAATGAATAGTTGGTTTGGGGGTAAAATGATTCATTCTCCATTGCCTTCACTATTCTGACTGCTCATGTAATTTCTATGTAGGACAGTGACCCAATTCCACCTAAAGTCTCCCACATCAGGGGTCATGATGGGAAGAAGAGAAGATGAGATGAAGAAGGGGTCACCATGAACTCATGTGGTATAAGTAGAAGAAAGACTCGCACATCATCCTCTCATAGCTCGTGTCCAATGACACTAGAATGCTCCCTGTCATGACAAATTTATAGAAAGAAATAGTATGCAGTATATAACATGAAGCCTTT
Organism: Bos mutus; assembly: GCF_027580195.1. Taxonomy (NCBI): domain Eukaryota; kingdom Metazoa; phylum Chordata; class Mammalia; order Artiodactyla; family Bovidae; genus Bos; species Bos mutus. The sequence goes on along the minus strand of NC_091624.1, from coordinate 86,712,370 downwards.
TGAACCATTTTTTAATGACATGGAAAATGTTCAAATGCAATGTCAACTGAAAAAATCCAGTACAAAATAGAATAGACAATGTAATCCACAATACAAAGAAAACTCATGTATATATTGTCTATATAATCATTTTTGTAAAGTCTATATATATGTGTATGTATGTGCGTACAAATATATTAGAAAAGGACTGAAAGCAGTTGTTAGTTCCTGGTGTTTAGATTAAGGGTTTTTTTTCCCTTTCTTCCTTTTTATGCTTGTCTATTTTCAGGAATTAGAACATTTAAGTAAAACAAAATTCAACTCTGAGAAAGAAAAAGACAGAAACATTTGAAAGCATGATCTAAATGGATGAAATGAGGCTGTCATCTCAATTCCCACATATCATTTAAAGATGATTGAGTCTGTGTCCTGAAACCATCTCAGGAGCTATTTTAGGACAATATCCTTGACTTTAAAAATCAAGCCATATTCAGGCTCACACTACTCAGGTGTGAAATTTACTTATTGTGATAAATCTTTCTTTCCAAGAAAAGCCCTAATATAACTATTAATTCCACGAGCATCTAATTTGCCAGGTTCTGGGTTCTTCTGGAAAAGAATCATAAGGAGCCGCTTTCATGGCTGCAACACTCCCTTTCAATGCATCTCTCACAACCTCTTGCCTCTTCTCTGGGGCCGCAGAGCCTCATTTCTGACATTCTGACAGCTGGCTGTGCTCTCAGTTTGTCAAACTCATCGTTTTCAGACAATTCATTATCTTCCCCTGCAAAGTGTCTCTTCTCCTGTGGTCACTGTTACTGTTCAGAACACTGCCCTTCTCCCATCACCCTGGCTGGGCAATATGGGTCATCGTCTCTTCCTCTCTTTCCCATGTTCCCTACAGACACTGAGTTCTTCCGCTTGTGATGTCTGCCAAATGTATCTCTCTGACGGGAATCTAGGCCCCTTTGCATTATCCTCCTAGCAGATCTCTCTGCCTGCAGGCACTGCCTGCTCCAATCCAGCTCACTATTGTCATAGCAACAGATACTTTACTTCCCAGTGATGTCCATAACACCTGGTGAAATCAAGTGCTACCTCTTCTAAAGCCTGTCCTTATGTTTCCTCTCAACATCTAGCCAATTTTCTCTTCCTTTTTCAAACACCCATAGCACAAGCTCCCCTCATCACTTCTAACTGCCTACTAACTTTTAACCATGTAAACATTTTCTTTCGTTTAACACCATGGGACAAAATCCATATTGGTTCTTTTTTTTTAATTTTATTTTATTTTTTAACTTTACAATATTGTATTGGACTCCATATTGGTTCTTTACTCTATCTTTTAACACAGTTCTCTGCACAGAGGCAGTTAGTAAATAATCAGCCAATGAAATCATGCCATTGACATGCATACATAAAAGCAAGAAATACAACTACCATCCTGAATGAAAGAAAGCAAATGAACAAGGTTAAAGAAACTCCTAAACAAGCTGCACTAAAGATGCCGCACGTCTCTAGTCGCACTCCTTGTTTTTTGCTAGCTCTGCCATCTGTGTGAAGGGCAGACTATTTTAGAGACTGCTTTGGCTGCTCTGCAGGCAGGGGTGACTGGGTGACCTGGGACAGAGGAAGATAGTTGAATGGCAATTGTGTTTCTAAGCTGCTTGGCTAAACTCTACATCTCTTCTGTTGGGCATCTCCCAGAAACAGCCATGACGGTTTTTAAAACAATCTTCTCTTCCCTGTTTGTCTCATGTGTCTTTTCAGAGAGCATGCTGTTTCGTAACTGTTCAACTCAACTTCCCCTGGGTAGTGTTGTGGTCCAGATTCTGGTTGACTTGAACTTGCCATGGTACCAAGCACAGAACTTGGCACAGGATTGGTACTCAGTAAAAAGATGAATGAAATTGTGGGTGGTGGGAACAGTTCTGGCACAGAAGAGAGTAATCTCTCAACAACTACAAGGCAATAGAAACCAATCTCTTCCTAAGCAACTGTTTATAATGGGGGAGGAGAAAAGTAATAAAAAGTTGGAAGAGACTCAAGCATCTGCTTTCTCATGAGTGGCAGAATACAAAATAGCATGGTGTAATGAGGACAGGGGCCCCCTGAGGAATTGGGAGATACAAGCTCTGTTCTCTACTCAGCTAATTCTCTTTCTGAGTGACTTTTGAGTGCATTACGTTTGGACTTTTGCATTGGTTTTCTGCAAAATCTAAGTATTGTATGAAATCAGGAGCTTTATGATGAAGAACGAGTGCCTGGAAACCTATCTCATGGAACTCTATCTTATCTGTCCCGTTTGTACTGGCTGCTGAGGACAGAATTCAGAGTTCTGTGGTCCACAGACTGAAAACCACTAAACTAGGTACTCAACTCAAAAGCTCTCCTATTTGAAATTTGGTTACTTTATGAAACCCTGCAGGTTTCCCTGTCATTTAGAGAGGCAAATTAGGATCTAGAAAACAAGGAAACATTCTATAAATAGGTTAAAAACTTTTTTCAACATGGTACCTACCACATGGTAACATGGTACCCATCAACATTCATTTATCTTTAAGAACCAGACCAAAAGAACCCTGCTTCACTGTCCAGGATTTGAAAACATTTTAAACATATATATTCATTTCTTGCTATAGGACCAACTAATGGAGAGTTTTTGATCATTTGATCCAAAATATCATAATTTCCTCACAACTATATTTCCATGGTTAAATGTTCTTGATATCAATGAATGTAATTTCAGAATTGCTTTTAAATAAATGGGACTAATATTTCCCTGGGCTTTGTTTAGCTCTTCTCATACTGACCTAAGTGATTTGCTAATTGTTTGATTTGAGTAAACATCAGTATTTACACTTACACAAAAGAGGCTTGCTTAATCGGCATATGTGGTCAATTCAAAGATCCAGGGCACCAAGTTTTGCACTGATATGGTTGGCAGTGCTGTGCTGGCTGTGGAGGTCTATAGTGGGCTTAAACCAGATCTTATGGGTTGCCGAAGGCATCCTGCAACACCAGCAATTGGGTGATCAGAGTTCATGTAATACAGGACGTTCTCTGGATTAGGTTCATGATTCAGCTTTTCTTTGCCCACCCTGACTTGGAGCAGGTCTCATAATCTCTTTGGGCTTTAGTTTTTTGTCTGTAAATACAGATGATTATCTCTGTCTTACTGACCTCCTAGAGAAGGTAAAACTGAACAGAGTTAAAGGATGTGAAAGCACTGTAGAAACTTCAAGTAGAAGTAACATTGGCAAGAAGCCATTTTATAGGATTGGTTCTCAGTAACGATAACTGAATTTTGTTGAGTGCTTGGCATCCTGCAAGGAGCTTTACATGCATCATCCTATTTACTCCTTATAGTTACTCTATGACAGGAATACTACATTCATTTGACAGATGGCAAAGCTAAGGCCTAGGGAAATTCAGTAAAGTTAGTAAAGCCAAACTGATAGATTGAAGTTAAAAATGAGAAGGATGATAATACCTGTTCTATTCACTCACAAATTAATTAAAAGAACTCCATAAATAATTATTCTTTACATATACAAAGTGATCATTATTATTAGTGATGAGCTGGCTCGGTGGAATAACTGAATTGTCCCAATAAATGAGTTAGAGCTGATTGCCTGGATTCTCTGATGATGGATATGAGGTCTATAAACCTGGGACGGGTATGACGATGCTGTCTAAACAGCAACAGAATTCTGCTTTATTTATCTCATCATAAATGCATGAAAGTGCAAATGAGATTTTACAATGGTATTTTTTTATTGCTCATTCATGAGGTTGAGAGAAAAGAAGGAAGTTATCACTTCTCTAGATAATTTGCCTAATTTAATAAAACAAGAGCTTTGTGACTAGGAAAACATTTCATGATACTTTAACTGCTTACTGAATAAACCACTTTTTAGCTCTTACACTGAGTTCTCCCGTTTTGGAGATAGACAAGGTATAAACCCCATGAAGATTAAAAGGCAATGTCTCACAGATGGTTAAGTGGTTGAGTGGAGATTTTAGATAATGACACATTGAGATTTTAGGAGTTGCTAATTATCTTAATTTCTCGGGGTCATATTTATTAAAAAATCTGATAAATATGAATTGCTTTCATGAAGCTATTTCCTAGGAATTTGTACTTTTTGTTGCTAAAACAACAACAGAGGATTATCTTTATAGCCCCATATACAATTTTAGAGTTCCAACTCCTATCATGGAGGAGAAAGCTGATTTTTTGGTGAGTTTAGGAGTTTCTCTGAAGTAACATCAACATTATCATAACCGTGATCTTAGTCATAATAGCTGCGGCCACTAATATTTATTGAGTGCTTATCATGTGTCAGGCACTCTGCTAAGCTCTTTAAAAGTATTACACCATTTATTCCTCATGACAACTCTATGAGGTAAGTAGCTATTATTCTTACTTCAGAGGATGAGAAAACTGAGGCTTAGCGAGAACAAGTAATTCGCCAAAGGCTACTCAAACCAGTAAGTGACAGAACCAGGATCTCAAGCCAAGCTGTGTCGCTCCAGAGCTGCCTTCCTAGTCGCCATGGTACCGTAATGACCACTGTATCGCCACTGGACTAGTCAGTCACCAAGCGAGTGTGACTGGGTTTTACACGTCCACTGCACACACTGCCACTCACCATGCAGATTTCTCTTGCCTCAGGATTTCAGTTGCATTAGGATTCAGTTCTGAGCTTTTGTTCACACTTTGGTCCATGGCCAGGGGTGACTTATGCAATGTGCTGTCAAATTAAATGGAGCTGGACAAAAAAGTCCACTTGAACTCACCAAGAACTGCAACTTGGGGTATACAAGTTTGGGCATTTGCTTAGGACTGTTGCTCTGAATTCCTTGAGGGGAGGGAGAATCTGGATGTAGTTTCAGCAAAAACCAGATTTGTTTGCTAATGACTGTGACCATGATAGTGTGATGAGTGAGAGCAGTTTTCGCTTGAACGACCCTTGCCAATTTAAGCCCCTTCATTACTGCCTTGGAGAGAAAAGCAGAAGTCTGTGCCAAAAAAAAAAAAAAAAAAAATCTGAAAAGGTGGTTTTCTGATCTTCTCACAAACAATGTCTTGCACAATTTCCCCCAGACAGCCTTAACAGTCTCACCAGTCTCCTAGACTGAGATATGTATGGCCAAATGTAGCTTTTTTTTTTTTTTTTTACACTGAAAGATACTCAGAAAACATAAGGTGCTTATTAGTGGAACTAAAACTATGCCTTTTTAGTTTTTGCTGAACCACGGGCATACATTTGGAAACTTTCTGGCTACATGGTCGACTTTACCCTTGGACCAAGAAGCAACGGTCACACAAACTATTTTATAAAGCAGCAGGTACTGTGTTAACAACAACAACAACAACAATTTTCTCTCGTGTAAAATGGAAGCTATGATTATAGCATGGCAAGTACAAGGATTTTATATTTGATAAGATTACAAGCATCTTAGGAACTATAGTGTTAAATCAGTGAAGCAGTGTGCTCAGGTCGTGTCTGACTCTTTGAGACCCATGGAATGTAGCCCACCAGGCTCCTGCAAGTTAAACATGCCCAGATCTCTGATATCCAGAAGTGACATGCCTCTGGACTTCTGGGAGTGCCCATGTTGGGACCACTACCAAAACATATAGCATATGTGTATATAGTATTTGACGAGATGCCATAGCTCTGAGGCACCAGTGAGAAACAGTCTTCATTTCAGCTAAATGTCATTAAATTTTTAACTTCACTTTCTCTTCCTTCTCATTATAAGCATTGCTCTGGCTTCCTTTTTGAGACTGTTTTTGGCCTGGAAGCAAAGTATTTTATCACGTCATTAAAGTGACTGTATAAACGACACCAGCAGAGAGCAATACAGCTTTTCTGGGATGGAGCAGCTGGCCACCAGGTAAGCTCAATTTGGTCATACAGTGAGAGGAATTCAAATTTCTGTTTCAGCAAAATGTCAAGTTACTACATGTCACAAACATTCAGGCTTGCTTTTGAATAATGGAAACCAAGAATGCTAAGTCATTGAATTCTATCTATAAGAATATCCTTACCTATGTTATGAGCTACAGATAAAACTGGATTATCTGTGGCAACTGGAAATTATTAGTGAATTTTATTGTTTTCATTATAGTCTTTTAACGTATCAAAATTTCTGAGTTAGTGCATGAGGAATCAGAAAAAAGCCATGAAAACATAAAAATTATTTTGGAAAGAATAGGCTATATGTCAACCATCTCTTTAGCCCCAAGAACGACTAGATGAATCCATCTACAACCATGGAGACCTATGGATGCTGTTGGTGAGTGAAATGAGTAAGTGATGTCATTCATTAGTTCAAATGTATAACATCGACTAGTTACAAAGCAAATTAATGAGAACAGTGAGGCTATTCTGGTAAACAGAAAAATCGGGCGTTAAGGGTTATAGTAATGGTTATCACATCGTGTTTATTTCTGAGTTATTTTGGTTTTATATGTGTAGTAATGAGGAAATTCTTATTCCATAGAAGCAGTTGCTAATGCTAACAATTTTTATAGTTCACCTTAATCTTAGGATATTTATTTTTTCAATTAAACAGATCCTAATAGAAGAACTTAACAATGAGGGCAAAAAGTATTTCCTTTGGTAGTGAAATATTTTTACTATTGCTACAACAATTTTTACAATTTAGCTTAGCCTGAACAAGTTAAGATTAGTTTATGTTTGAGTATACTTTTTGTGAGTTATTGTTTAAAGATACTTCAAAATATATAAAATGAATTTTAATGAAGCAACTCCATGGAACAACAGCTTATAGACACAGTTGGAAAATCACTAATTTAATGCAACAAATAACTGTCTCACCCCCACTAGTGGGTGAGAAAAATAAGGTCCAGAAGGGTCTTTTTGCTGTCCATGGTACTTCCCAATCTTGACAGGGAATAAATGTGGCTACCTAAATGGGATTTTGCTTTCAAATAATAGGCTAACAATCCTAGTATAATACAGGAAAAGTAAAGAACTATCTCAATGACTAATAAATTTCTTTTGAAATGCCAAAATATGTGACTTTATCTGTTGTAAATACATCTTGTGTTTTCCCTTTTAGGGGCTTCTAAGTTTGGACACAAAGGGGTTAGTTTATTGTCACCAACAAAGGTGTTGGTTTAATGTCACTAGAAAAGTCAAAGTGTTAGTTGCTCAGTCCTGTCTGACTCTTTGCGACCCCAGGGACTGTAATCTGCCAGGTTGCTCTGTCCATGGGAGAATGCATGGGATTCTCCAGGCAAGAATACCTGGAGTAGATAGCCATTCCCTTCATCAGGGAATCTTCCCAAACCAGGGATTGAACCTGGGTCTCCCACATTGCAGGCAGATTCTTTACCATCTGAGACACCAGGGAAGCCCTTAATGTCACTATTAGACAGTTAAATCTATAGTTAGAAAACAGTTCCTTGAGTGCTTGATTCTGCTATGTCTGATGGGAAGGCAGACTTATTTTATTGAGTTTCTTTAACTCCTTTTCTCAGACTATCACTTCTTATTTTCTCTCGAAATTCAGAAAGGTTGTTCTGATCCTAGGTGTGTAAATGAGTTCAGTGAATTTCATAGCAATTATGCACTATCTTACCCTCAGACTAGAGTATCTACATTTCCTAAAGCAGTTTCCTCTTAAACTTCTCTTTCTGCTCAGTCTTAATTTTTACAGCTTTGTTTAATTACCTCTGTAATAAAAAAGCAGCATCCTGATATTCACTTCTTATTTTTCCTTTCTCCTTTTCCCACTTCTTTCTTTTTTAATAGCCACCTGTCCCAACATTTATACATGTGCTGTATTAGATGTTTTAAAATAACACAGACATAGAAAAAGCATCAATTTTACAAAATTCCTTCAATGTAGAATGGCCTTTTGCTCTTGAATAATAAGAAATAGGCCAAAAATATTACTCCAACAGAAGATGGGTAAAAATCAGAAGCCAGAAGAAAATGAGTAGATTTTTTTCTGACTATAAACGTGTTTCTTAAAATTGTTAAAAAATACTTTTATTTCACAGCTGTTTTTTATGACCATCTCTTCACTGAAGTTTTTTTTTTTTTTTTTTTGAGTAGAGGGGAAAAGCTTTATATGCAATTATGGGAAGGGAATCCTTCATTTCTCCTAGAAATACACATATACATTTTCTTGGAACTATATATAAGAGCTTCAGAATCTCTCTATGGCTAAGTCAAACTGTTTGAATTGAGATAATTATGCTTTTCACTCACTGGTCCTCCTGGTATAGATATGGATAAAGATGCATATAGTAAGTAGAAAACTTTAAACTAGGGTTGAATTGCATGAGTTAGAATTATCTTGGCTAAAAATACCTCATATCCTTAATATTTCCAAAATAAAGAGGTCCAAGCAAAATTTTCTTACCTCATTTAGTTTTTATACCATATCCAATCTTTAAAATGCAATTTTCTGGTGGAATATGAAGCAAAGTTAAACTTCACCTAAATTATATATTTATAAAATATCTATTCTTCTGTTTCTTTAATGAAAATCTGTTATTTTGAGTTCACTTTTACCAGCTAGATAGTATGATTTCTATGAGTAAATTAATATTAGAAATTTCATATCACATGTAGAATTAAGAATTTCTGAATGTGAGGCAGAAAGAATACAAGAAAATATACTTTAGAAAATTAACAGCAGAAAACAAAAACTCAAATTGCCTACAATTCAAAGGTAGAGTAATTTTCATCCACTTGGCTCATGTAGTAGTTCACCTATTCAAATTTTATGAATATATAATTAGTAAGCTATTATTTAAAAAAAAAAAAAATTGAGGTGTTCCTCAGAAATCCAAGGCTCTAGGAAAGGATTCCCTATCTTTCGGTCTACATGATGAGTTTTGTAGAAGAGTTTTCATACATCCTCTCCCACTTGTTGAGGATGAGTAAGCCATATTAACAAAGAGAATTACCAGGAAGTGTTGAAATTAAAAAAGCAAATGTTCACCATGAAAAGATTCCTGACCCATACTTCTATGACTACTTATCATCTGGAATATTTCATTCATCAGTCTGATTCTTGATCCTGCAAATAACTGAGGGCCAACTATGGTTTCCCCAAAGTAAACATATGTGGAAGGTGTCAAGTGTTTTTTTAGGGCTTCTAATTAAAAAGATCTTTTAAAAAAACCTATTAGAAATAAGCCCTGCTTTCTATTCAACAAAGGCTGAGCTTATCTAAATGTGGAAGAACTGTTCTAAGGCTGATTTTTATTCTGGTTCACTGGTGTGGCCCACCACAGGCTAAATAGGGTCAACTGTGACCCTGAAATATGGTCTGCTCTGATCATCTCAAAGAATCCTGAGAACACTGTAGCATCACGTTTGTTAAGAGTAGAAACAAGTAACCAGAATGGAATGAAATCAGAAGACAAAATGTCTCTGCAGAGTGCTTTACCTGCAGCTCTATCAATGGAAAACCCATGGACCCTGAGGTGGCATTCTACAGCAGCAAGAGTAAGAGGCATGGGTCCTAATAACCCATGACTAAAAATGGACACTGGGCAGCAGCACTTACTTATTTTAAACTAAACGCTTTTTAATTCAAGAAGCTTATTTGAACTTGATTTATGTTTATAGTAAATAAACTGGTAAATGTGACTGACCTGGCTGGACAAGGATCCAAGTTGCACTCCTGAAGCTTAGGCTTGGGTTTGATGTTCTCAGGGTAATAGTGACAGTACTGGTCAGCAACCACACGGTTGCTCCGAAGATCGTAACACTCAGCCGATGTTAGCTGGTAACCTGTGGTATCAAGCCATTTGGGCAAGTTTCAATGTTTACATCAATGCAATGTATTCCCTTAGGCTATTTTGCCCATTTCATATTAATGAAAATTCTTTCCCAGTGCTCCAGTCGTTTCCAGGACCAAAGAGAGATAAATGGAAGGCTCATTAATTTTTACAGGTCTCAAATGCTATGTTTTCCCCAACTTTTAATAATTAAATGATACCATAGGGTTTGAACTACATAAGGGTAAAGCTATAAGACTACTGTAAGAACTATTTTTATTAATTTGCTTTATATAATCTAAAAGTCTAACATAGAATTCTGTATCCAAAAGATATTTATTTACAAACCATCTCATGTAAGGATGCAAAACTGCCTCCCTTGTACTTGGGGCATCAGGGTGAATAAACTCCCAAAAAAAAAAAAAATTAATCCCAACACTGTTCCTCTTGGTCAGTGGTGACCCATAATATAGAATCAGCTACCTACCTGGAAACATGTGTTTTCCTTTGCCTAAATTCAACCTGAATGGACTGAATGGATATGAATTGATGACCAAGACCTAAATAGTGAAATCTCAAGTTTTCCTATACAACCAAAACAAAACTAAAAACTTCCTACTGTTCAACTTTTGTTTCAAAATCCTTTGCCATTTCTAATTGTGTAGCCAATATTTATTGATTCACATGTGCAAATTTCCACTGTTTAGAGAAATCCTCTTTTTTTTAAAAAAAAGAAATTGTGCTGCTGAATAATACCGAATTCTACTCACAATATGTATTACTTTTCTTACCTGCCTCTTTTTTGTTCTGTGAATTTCTGGTGGTATGGTGATGAAGACTTAGATTCTTGGGGTGAAAAGTAAATGTGCATAGAGTGTTTTTTAAAGTTAGGGCTTTCGTATCAGTGTAACCTTCATCAACTCCAAAATATATTCCCCCTGGACAGTGGTTGAATACTGTTGTTGTTAAACACGTGTTAGAAAGTCAGATTTAGAGTGGTTAAAAGTCTAGCAAAAGATTTCAGGAAATCAGAGGGAGACTTATAAACCAGATTTCCTGACTTGAGGCTGTGTTCTCAGACCACCCACAAAAATTAATTGTTCATTAAAGACCTAAATAAAGAGCTTTTAACAATTTTACTGTCAGGATGAAAAGTATGGAAAGTAATGGCTAAAAACACATGTTCCACTTAATTTTTTCTCTCATAAGAAAATAAAAAAGCAAAATGATATTTTATAAAAGTAAATATACTTCTGTTTTTCAATTACATTATGCTTCAAGCAGATAATCTGATGACAAGCTAATTATTTTATAAAGTTTCCAGAAAACCATTTCTACTTAAGGATAGAATTTTATCATGTAGTAAAATTTGGGCACAAGCAGTAAGTAAACACTGAATGTGAGATTATGATTTTTAAAAACCATAATTTGTCAGCTTAAAAATGCAGTTGGGAAGCTCTTCTAGAGTGTGTGAAATGAAAACTTAGAACAAAAACGAAATGAAGGACCAAAATGGTCAGGTAATTGTGTTTTCTAAAGTTTCACAAGGTATTTGATGTAGCAATTCTTAAGACTTAGCAAAATATTCAACTAGTTGAATCTGGAACTAGAAACATATAAAGGAATTCAGAGATCATTTCCTCAGAGATTTTCAAACTACGGTCCATGAAATGTGAGGGAAGTGTTAGTCACTCAGACGTGTCCGACTCTCTATGACCCCATGGTCTGCATAGCCAGCCAGGCTCCCCTGTCCATGAAATTCTTCAGGCAAGATTACTTGAGTGGGTTGCCGTTCCCTCCTCCAGGGGATCTTCCTGATCCAGGGATCGAACCTGGGTCTCCTGCGTTGCAGGCAGATTCTTTACTGTATGAGCTACCAGAGGCTGGTTTCTACATCCTTCAGATCTCTGAGCAATGTTCCTTTATCTGGCTTCCTAATATGATTTCCTTTGAGGAAAGGGTTTGAAAGCTCAACACATTTGTGAACTGCTGCTGGTTCTACTTCTTCACTTAGATGTGAGGAAAATAAAGCCCAAAGTGTTTGACTTATATATGAATCTAACATCAATTGTCTTATTATATAGTAAGCCATTATCAAGGTTACTGTAATTGCACTCCAACAGCAGCCCTGTGTGAAACTGTCACAACAGGCCTATTATTGAAGTGCTATTCTCTCAAAACATGGTTTTTATGAAAAAAAAAAGAAAAATAATTTCTTAGATTTCTTTTTTTGAAACTGCTTCCTGTGTTAGTCATTAACAGGTATATCAAAACAATGTATTCCCATAAACATCAAAGTAATTGGCACTTTCTTCTTAAACAAAGTAATTTTCTATGTAGCACAGACAGAGCGACTGGAAACATTATTTTATTGAAATGTTTAAAATGTTGAATTAATAATTATGTAACAACCAAGGGAAAACACTTATTTTTAAGGTAAAATCTAACACTGCTCTATAAAACCTCATTTTCAACTGTTTGTTCACATTATGTAGACATAGGTAACACAGCTGAAGATGACTTATATGTTCTTATAGTTTTATGAGAATTAATGGATAGTCATTTGTCTCCATTTTGAGGTACTATCCTTTTTTCTTGTCAAAATAATACAGTTATACATGTGTGGATTAGTTACTTAAACAGTGCCAATTAACAGGCTTTCATGAAGATGGAGCTAGAATTTATTTCATGTGCTCATTTTTAAAGGAACAGACATACAATTTTATAACCGTTAAATTGCCAAAATTTTCAAAAAGGTACTCCACAAATAACTGGCTCACTTGGCAATAAAACTAAAATATTCATAGACTGCTGATTACCCTTCTGGAAAGAATTCTGGTAACATATGCCAATAGCCACAAAAATTCTGAAACTCTTATGAGTTTAGTCCAAGGAAATAATATGAAGGGAGAAAAATACTTAGGTATTAAGCTATTCATTACATTATAAAAGAAAAGTTTAAATGAAATGAATGATCTTCTGTAAGTATATAGTTAAATAAATTATTATAAAATAATCAAAATAAATTATTATGTAGCCATTTAAGTAATCATTAAAGAAAAGAGGTGGGGAGGGAACCTTTTCCAGTAACACAAAATGCTGTTCATGTTACAGACATGATGGAGCAGAGATTGGAATTCATCTGGTGACTTTTCAGGAGAGATGTGTTTTAAAGTATACATGTATACCTGTGGCGGATTCATTTTGATATTTGACAAAACTAATACAATTATGTAAAGTTTAAAAATAAAATAAAATTTAAAAAAAAGGAAAAAAAATAAAGTATAAATAAGGCAAGTGGCATTCCTTTTATTGCACGGATGATGGGGTAGAGCTGAAAAAGAACTGAGCCTAAGTCTACAGTACATTGATTTTTTTTTCCCTAGTAATAAACTATTTTCTTTAAATTAATTTCTGATTCTTCTTAGATACATCATGTTACGCAGAAGACCTGACAAACAATCTTCATCTGTTTCCTGAATAGATAAGTTCATTCAGCCAGAGGAATAGTTTGTTCTCAAATGAACAGAACTGCCTCCAGACTAAGTTGTTGCCAGGCCATGATATTGCTTGTTCTGAACTTAAATGAATCAAGGAAAGAAGGAAAGACTATTTCCTCTGATGGGACTCTACAGCCAGAAAACGTGCATGGGGCATCTGGACTGAGGTATCTACCTCATGGGAAGGCTTCAGGACTTGGCCCCATTGAGATGAAAGAATCTGGTCCACACAGCACTTCCATATGCTAAAGCAACTCTATTCTTAAAGCAGCTGAGTCTTCCCTCATGGATGCCAAGAGCTTCTAGACTAAGTGAACAGCATTACCTCCTCCACAGGTTGCTGAGCAAGGAAAGAAGTCCGTCTCCCTCCATCGGTGGATGATAGGCTGATAGAAGATGAACTGGACTGTACTGTTCTCAGGCCCCGAGCTGCGAATCTGTAGGAGACAACGGCAAAGCACAGGAACTAGTGTGACGGAGGGGTGCCCTCTGGGCTCCTTGTAGCTTGGACAAGGATGTGTGGTAGTGATGATGGTCTCAGGTTGTGTCAAGGACCACACTGGGAGAGAAGGGGCAATGGCAGCTTCACCCATCTTACCATCTAACCAGCAAATGGTCCTTGCAGAAACCATCACTATCATTACTTCAGTTCTGCGGCCACAGAACAAGGTCTCAACGTGTGATTCTAGCAAGTGTATCCGAAGCCACTGACTCCCTCACCCTCTTTTAGTTTCACCCTCTCTGGTACAACAGGTAACATTATGTGAATTTTTCAATGTAGGTTCAGAAGTAGATAATTTGTTCTAAGAAAATTATAAATGCAATCTGCTTCAAAAAAAACTAAAGGTACTGTCACTGTTCAAGAGAAATAAAGAGCTAAAGAATTAAGTAGCTCCTCTCACTCTGAGACTTCCCTGGTGGCTCAGACAGTAAAGCGTCTGTCTACAATGCGGGAGACCTGGGTTTGATCCCTGGGTCGGGAAGATCTGCTGGAGAAGGAAATGGCAATCTACTCCAGTACTATTGCCTGGAAAATCCCACGGATGGAGGAGCCCGGTAGGCTACAGTCCATGGGGTCCCGAAGAGTCGGACACGACTGAGCGACTTCACTGTCACTATCTCACTCTGAGACATACTTCGAGTTTCCTGGCAATGGTGTGATTGATAGATCTTAATGTGCAAAGTTACCAATGGTAAGCTCACTGAAATGTAAATTCCTGAGTTCAAGCCCAGAGATGCAGGCAATTTAAATGTAGAGAGTCCAGAAGTCAAATTTTGAAAAGCACCAACTTACATTACAAAATCATTTATTTCAAATAAAACAGGTGTTTATGAAAATTATAGCTCTTTTGTTTTTTTAAAAGAGGGGAATGTGAGGCAGTTCTTTCAAACTCTTAATAATTCTTTAATAGTTTAAAAATACAGGTTGAGGAAACAAAGTCAAACTGAAAGAGAAGGAAAAGTATCCAACAGGAACAATGCACTGCTTTTACAAAGACAAATGACATACAGTATTTGAACAGTTGGGCAAAGGCAAGGCTTGGGCTATTTCTTATACTGAAGGAAGGTCTATGGAAAGCCTGGTGGACCACCTTCTACTCCAACTCCATCCTGGCAGTTAGAGGAGCAACAGTCCACAGATTCATGTCCCGTACGTCTTTGCTAATGTTTTCAAGCTTAGCATTGTTCCAACTGCCCTTTACCTAGGAAAAATTGATGGGTTTGGGCTTCAGCTTTTTTTTTAAGATAACCTTATTTTATTTTGCTACTGAGTTTAGAAACAATTAAGCACCTAGGATGCAAAGAAAGAAGGATCAGGTGCTAACCCCTGTATCAGTTTTTGGCACTGGGATGAGAATATGAGATGTTCCTCAGAAAGTCTGGGAGCATTGCAAAGTGCAAAGATGAGAGGAAAGCTATAGAATATCTCACATTATGCGAGGATTCTGACCCATGGAGCATCCCAGTTTTTCCTGATTAAAATAAACATTGATATGATTTCCTACTTTAAAGCAAAAACAGCTGAAGCAATACCCTGTCTTTCACAGAAGCGGAGCATGGCCTACCGATTAGTATTTTTCAGTCTTATGTGTCAGATACAGGATATCTAACTGCTTGTTTCAGTTCAGTTCAGTTCATTTCAGTCGCTCAGTCATGTCCGCCTCTTTGCGACCCCATGAATTGCAGCACGCCAGGCCTCCCTGTCCATCACCAACTCCAAGAGTTCACTCAAACTCACATCCATCGAGTCGGTGATGCCATCCAGCCATCTCATCCTCTGTCATCCCCTTTTCCTCCTGCCCCCAATCCTTCCCAGCATCAGAGTCTTTTCCAGTGAGTCAACTCTTCGCACGAGGTGGCCAAAGTACTGGAGTTTCAGCTTTAGCATCATTCCTTCCAAAGAACATCCAGGACTGATCTCGTTTAGAATGGACTGGTTGGATCTCCTTGCAGTCCAAGGGACTCTCAAGAGTCTTCTCCAACACCACAGTTCAAAAGGATCAATTCTTCTGCCCTCAGCTTTCTTTATAGTTCAACTCTCACATCGATACATGACTACTGGAAAAACAATAGCCTTGACTAGACGGACCTTTGTTGACAAAGTAATGTCTCTGCTTTTTAATATGCTGTCTAGGTTGGTCATAACTTTCCTTCCAAGGAGTAAGTGTCTTTTAATTTCATGGCTTCAATCACCATCTGCAGTGATTTTGGAGCCCCCCAAGATATTCACTTAGGTGGCTACAAATACTTAATACTGGTATAGTTGTCATTCTATTGCCTTTATCTTCCATTTGTAAACTCTGCAAAGGCAAGTATCATTCATCTTGCATACTCCTCTTTCTTCAGCATCATCCACAGTGCTTGGCACACAGCAAGTATTCAAATAATTGCTGAATGAATGTATGAATGAACCAACCAATGAATGATACTGATTATGGTCCTTTCAAGCATTTTCAGAATTGCAAACTATTATTTGTGACAAATTCTTGGAAACCTTACAGCTTCTTGAGAATTTGGTGGCAAGAGTGGTAAAGAACCCACCTGCCAATGCAGGAGACATAAGAGATGCAGTTTTGATCCTTGGATTGGGAAGGTCCTCTAGAGGCAGGCATTGCAACCCACTCCAGTATTCTTGCCTGGAGAATCCTATGGACAGAGGAGCCTGGCAGTCTACAGTACATGGTGTTGCAAAGAGTTGGAGACGACTGAGGCAACTTAGCACAAACTGCGAGAATATCCCCAAATTAAAATATAGTAGACTGAGGCATTTGGGCTTCCCTGGTGGCTCAGACAGTAAGGATCTGCCTGCAATGTGGGAGATGTGGGTTTGATCCCTGGGTTGGGAAGATCCCCTGGAGAAAGGCATTGCAACCCACTCTAGTATTCTTGCCTGGAGAATCCCCATGGACAGAGGAGCTTGGAGGGCTACAGTCCATGGGGTCACAAAGAGTTGGACATGACTGAGCAACTAAACACAGCACAAAGGCATTCAATAAAGGTTACATTTTTATATACATCTTGAAGTTTTCTTGAAGATTCCAATCATTTCTTTTTGATAAAGTGTTGGTAAAATTGATTATGTTGATAAAATTCATAAAAAGAAGCAGATTGTTACAACATAGTCCTTGCCCAATAGTACTTTCTGCCCTCCTATGAAAGCTATCGCTTTAAACAGGATAGTAGCAGAAAAGGCTTATAAAAATGCTAGTTATTATTGGAATAAAACATAGACTCAATTTTTCCACTGTTTTAACAGTTGGAAATGCTAAGATTCGAGGTTATTCAGTAAAAATAATGAAAAAAAATGTTAGCACCCAACTTTATTTTTACACTTCCTATAGTGTTTTCTAGTCCTCCTAGAATGCCAGACCTCAGTACTGGGAGACATAGATAACAGTTCAGCCCACAGGCCCTTGGCTCAGGGTTGCATGAGAGATGTTGGCTATGGATTTACTGCCCAAAGTACTTGAGTAGGGTAGTAGATCAGAGATGCTTCTTTGGAAATAATAACTGTAATGTTGGCTAAGGAACAAAGAGGTGGAAGCAATGTGTCAGGACTAAGATGCTGAGGCAGGGCAAACTAAGGTCTAATGGAAGGCTGGTCTCGGTGCTCATATGGAGAAGGAGGGCAGAGAACTGAGCAGAGTGGAGCCAGAGGAGGCAGGACTGGACCGGGGCCTGCCACTCTCAGTGTCAGAGAAAGGTGAGGAGTTGGTTCTCTGACTCTGTCTTCAACCTAGCTGTACCATTGGTAAAACAAGGTGGGGAACTCAACAAGAAATGCAGTATACAGTAATTAGAATTGACTGGCATAAAGAAGCATATTTATTGGATGAATCACTACCTGTAAAGGTTGAGTAGGAAAATGAATCACTATTTATTACATGCTTCTTTTTTTCCCCCATAGTTAATTTAGTGTTTTCCTCTCTAGAATGTTTGGCTTACAAAAATGGTTTTCCCTTTGTATAAGCATAGGTGGACAAGTATGGGGTGGGCATCTAGAGACAGGCTGGGTGGCAGGGTGAAATCAATCTGTATTTAAACATTTGCCAAAGTTCAGCCTCCATGAGAGAAAGGAAATGATGATTTCAATCCTACCCAAGATTCACAGGCTGCCCAAATTTCACAAAGTCTATCTTTATCACATTAGCTTGTAGCAAGTATCTGTAGCTTTTACTATCTGTTCATTTTATTTTGGTACTTAATTATAGTCATCACTATTTCAAAATTCCTACTCAGTGTTTTTTCTCTCAAACAGCATCATGAACTAGGAAAGGGCGGATACCATATTTCAAAGTCAAGCTGCCTCAGGCATGAAGAATCTCCTTGGAGAAGAATACACATGAAAGTTCTGTAAACTTACTTCATGAAGTGAACTCTCATAACTTTATGTATGTGATTTCTGCTTAGGAGCCCTGCTTATTGTTTCACCTTTAATAAAAATTTGGGGGATGCTGAATTATGTATGGGGTTATGCTTCCCTGATAGCTCAGTTGGAAAAGAATCTGCCTGCAATGCAAGAGATGCCAGTTTGATTTCTGGGTCAGGAAGATCTGCTGGAGAAGGGAGAAGCTACCAATCCAGTATTCTTGGGCTTCCCTTGTGGCTCAGCTGGTAAAGAATCTGCCTGCAACGTGGGAGACCTGGGTTCAATCCCTGGGTTGGGAAGATCCCCTGGAAAAGGGAATGGCTGCCCACTTAGGTATTCTGGCCTGGAGAATTCCATTGTCTGTATAGTCCATGGGGTTGCAAAGAGTCAGATACAACTGAACGACTTTTACTTTCACTTTCATGCTTAAGTCTGTCCAGAAAGAAATATGAAGGTGTCATCTCTACTTAAATATCCTAACTTTGCAAATAGAAACCACCAGCTTTCTATTCCTTAGAGTGCTTAGGCAAAAATTATGCTATCAATCTTCCTAATCAAATTCCCCAACTATGAAAATGTAATGCATTTAGAAAATTATGCTCTTTAGGAAATAACTGTTCTTTAGTTGTCAGTATATGAATTGTGAATCAGTGTTCTTGTTCTGAGTATGATGATTGGTTATTATTCTTCAGTCCCTGCATGTGTGTGCTAAGTCACTGTGTCTGTGTCTGACTTTGTGACCATATGGACCATAGCCCACCAGGCTCCTCTGTCCATGAGGAGCAAGAACACTGGAGTGGGTTGTCATGCCTTCCTCCAGGGGATCTTCCCGACCCAGGGGTTGAACCCATGTCTCTTATGTCTCCTGCAATGGCAGGGGGTTCTTTACCACTAGTGACATCTGGGAAGCCCATTCTGCAGTGTATTTTGGCTACTTTGATGGCTTAAGTACTCACTCATTGCTTTTTCCTTCTGCTAATATGGCTTTCTTAAATTTTAAAAATAGTTCAAACTGAATACTTATAAATATGCCTTAGCTGCTTTCACAAGAAGAGCTAAGTTCAATGTTCTGAAAAAGAATACTGCTGCTGCTGCTACTAAGTCGCTTCAGTCGTGTCCGACTCTGTGCGACCCCATAGACAGCAGCCTACCAGGCTCCCCCGTCCCTGGGATTCTCCAGGCAAGAATACTGGAGTGGGTTGCCATTTCCCTTCTCCAATGCACGAAAGTGAAAAGTGAAAATGAAGTCGCTTAGTCATGTCCGACTCTTTGAGACCCCATGGACTCCATCCATGGGAGTTTCCAGGCAAGAGTACTGGAGTGGGTTGCCATTGCCTTCTCCAGAAAAAGAATGACTTAAAAAAAAAACCCTCTTCTATCTGGGAAGGTCCTTCTCTTTTACTGGGTCTGTAGCTTCTGAAAAGATAGCCTGGTAGGGGAAGAAGGGGATGCTAAGCCAGATAATTATCTAGCCAATAGCCAATCATCCTCAACAGTTAATGTGATTATAGGTGTGCCTACATCCATTTGTCTTATAGCTACACCTGCCAAACTGTTCCTGGGTATACCACTTGTAAATCAATCAACCTCGGACCATCTTCAGAGAAGTGGTTGTATGCCATGGTGTAGAGAGAGTATTGTAAAAAGTTTGACCAGAAGTTAAAGCATTTGAAAAGATGGAAAGGAAGTCATTCAGTTCTATTTGCTTTTATACGCACTACCTCATTCAATTCCTCACAAAGACTATGTGGAGAGATTCTTATTACCATTTTTCAAATAAGTAATAGGTTCCAGGAGGTAAAACAACATACTCAAGGTCACACCTCCAGGAAGCAGGACAATATCCACAATTCTAGAGTGTCTATCTTTTTTACCCCTCTACACTAGCATTGCCAAAAATGTACAGCCAACATATGAATTACAAATTTTTGGAAGACATGGCTTCCCTAGGAAAAAAGATGAGTGCTTAGTCCATTTGTAAAGGTGGCCAGAAAAAGAGATTCCAAAAAATAATATATAGCAATTCTCACTGTGAGAAAAATCTTTCTTTCATGCAAAAAGTCTTTTTCTTTTAAAAAAGCAAAAATGGTATTTTGACAATAAAGTTCCTTGGAGATGTTGACAAAGTACCATTCTGACCCCGATGTATTTCATTCAGAAAGGAAGTTGTTGCTTAAACAAGTGCATAATGAAAAAGAGATTATACTTTGAATGACACTGAAAACTGAATTATAAACTGTGTATATAATTTTTAAGCACTGAAATCATGAAAGATGATAAATAAGCAAAAGGTAATCTTTTATTTTCAGCTATTCCCTGGGGAAAATTAAGGAAGAAAAGGTTGCTTCATTATAAATCACTGGGAATAAAAGTAATTTTGTTCTTTTTATTTTATATCTTCTTATATTATCTTGCTCATTTTCAAGTTTGAGTAAAAGGATTTTTAAAAATGATAATCTATTTTATACTAATTTTACATTTATTTGATTCTGATCTTTTCTAATGAAACTTTCATCTCCTCTCATTTGCAACCTGAAGCTAGGTCACCAAACAGGATATAATGAAAAAAAAATCACTAAAATGATAGCTTGGCCTGTTTTTGAAAGAAGATATTTACAGGTTGCTAGGATCTAGGAAGTTATCACAAAGTTCCCCGAAGTTAATTTTTCCTTTAATATGTACTTATACACAGAGAGGAAAAAAAATATCCTCTTAGCCATTCCCTTCTCCAGGGGATCTTCCTGACCCAGGGGTCAAACCCAAGTTTCCCACATTGCAGGTGGATTCCTCACCATCTGAGCCATCAGGGAAACCCTCTTAGAAGCAACGCAGAAGACTAAAAAGAGTTGGAGACAGAAGTAAGGAGATATCTTCGGTCTTGGCTTGTCACTGGCCTGAGCTAAGGAATGTCACTCAACTTCCCTCAGGCTCAGTGTCCTTGCAGGCAGAAAGAAGATGTCACCTCTGTTCCACTTCAGCAACTGCCATCTGGTGAAAGTTGCTTGTTGGTGCTTATTGGGCTTTTTATGGAGCTATGAAGACAGATATAATTCTGCTTTTGAGGAACACACAGAGGGGAGATGTGATGTAAATTGGAATCTAGGGTCGAATCACAGAATGCTTCTGGAAGGGGAAAGTCCTGAGGTACAAATATGAGTTAGGGAAGAGAATGCAAGAAGAAAAGAACATTGCAGCTAGAGGACACAGCATTGCGTGAAGGTAAAGAGTGCAAGATGTTGGAGGACTTGTCAGTCATACAGTTGACTGAAACAGGAGAGGAAAACTCAAAGCTGAGGTGGGAAACGTAGACAGAATCCAGATTATTGAGAGTTACACGTGCTGGGCTATGGCTTTGCATTTTAGTCCCAAAGCAAGGAGTGGAAGTGAGGGGCAATGCAGGATCGTGAACAGGGAAAACACTCCAGTTTTTAGAAAACTCACTCTGAAGGCGGTATAGACAATGGCTCAGCAGCTGGGAAACTCATTCAGAGCCCATCACATTAATTCAGGTGAGAAACACATAGACCTAAATTAAGAGACGGTGGCAAGAACAGAGAAGAAAGAACGGTCTTGAGAGATGGCATGGAGGTAGAGCTGACAGAGTTTAACGTCTAACTAGGGGTATACAGGAGAAGGGAAAGGGTGTGAATCACAGGTTTCTGACTTGGCTGGGTAAACAGTGTGGTATTCCACAAGAAATAAAGAAGATAAAGTAGGTTTCTGGGGCTAGACAAGTCCAATTTTGGACACATTGAGCGCATTGTCCCCGTGGGTGATGTGCAGAAGGCAGCTGGCCATATGAAATGCATTTGACAATTCTGCGAACTGTTCCAGTGTGGATAATGTTACTTGAATTCAATTCTGTATTTTCAGTGTGTGTATTAACTCTTTTAAGGCCACTAGGTAAATTAGTGTAAGTGGTTTATTCTAAGGGCTTCAAAAACTAAGATAGCTCTCATTTTTTACTGTATTTGTTTGTTAAACTGAAATTATTTAACTACCTGCAATGTCATTTCTATTGTGAGCTATCTCTGATGGTTTGTGGGTACTTGTTCATGGGCATGTAGCTGGCATCTGGACTGAATTAAAAAGGGTTACCACGCAGATGGAGACAGAGGACAGAACTCTGGAACCCTTCTTTCATGCAACCTCATTGCCCATCACATTTTCCTAAATGCATCCCTACTTCCAGCTGCCATTGGGTCATCAAGCCTTGGCTTAAATCACATGTCCTCTGGCTTCAGGTCCCATGATGAAAAATTTATGGAGTCTTGGACACATTACAAGTTTTACAGCTTTACAGCTGAAATCCTTCTAGTCCTTCTGACCTACTGAAGGAAAGAAAATATGTTTTATTTTATTGGGATTCCCAAACATTTCTTTGAGTATATACATTTTCCCTACAGAATGTGTATGTTGCTTCCAGCAATGTGTTTCATATTACGTTGAAGAGTAGGGACGCTCTGATAGAAGGAAACAGCTTGGTCTTGTTGCCAGTACAAGAGGAAAAAAACAACTTGCAACTGGAAGCATGATAAAGTCTATGGATCATTAATTTGCCTTTCTCTTTGACTGAGGATACCTTATATGAGTCAATGACTGTACCCTAGTTTGTTTTAAAAATGGTACGTATCCCTAACTCATCATATGCTGGCTTTTTGAGGGGAGGTCTTTTTACTAGCTTATACACACACAAATATATATAAATGTATGTATGTATGTATTTTCTTCCTAGAACCTTAAAATTATCCATGTTCTTATTGCATGTTCTTATAAAGTAGCTCACGCTTGCTCAGTTGCATCTGAGTCTTTGCAACCCCAAGGACTGTAGCCCACCAGGATTCTCTGTCCATGTGATCTTCCAAGCAAGAATACTGTAGTGGGATGCCATTTCCTACTCCAGGGGATATTCCTGACCCAGGGATCGTACCCACGTCTCCCGAGTCTCTTGCACTGGCAGGCAGATTCTTTACCGCTGTGCCACCTGTAGCTCAACACCCTTGAATTAAACATTTCCTGGATAACAAGCTTTCCAATCTATGTCAAAGCCTAAAGTCTCTCTTTCTTCAGGGGATTATAAGTAATACTAGTTCAGATGTGGCTTGAAAACGGGCTCACCTTGACAATGAAATCTGCTGTAAGTGGTCCAGCCATTCTCAGTATCTCTTTGTCTGGAAATTTCTGGAAGTCCACACTAGAATTGTCCACAAGAAAGATGCCTGTAGAGCTGAGATTGTTTTCACCTTTAGCCCCCTGGAGGGTTTTGGTTTCCAGATCTACATAATCAAACACAGGAAGAGGAAAGAAAGATGTTCCCAGGGCTACCACAGACCACACGCAAGCACATCCCATACAAAATCTAGAGCTACAAGAGGGAGAAGTATCATTCTTTATAGGGCTGACATATTTGAAATGTGATAGAAACAAAATAGATAGGCACTGCTGGATCACATAGGAATTGATGCAGCAAATGAAATTATTTTAAAAGTTATTAATCAAGAATTCAGGGCTCCCTGTCAAAAAATCTTCAATTCCCTGGATGACTTCATTTGGGTACCCTAATTTACCACAACCATATTCTTTGGACTAAACCATCTCATCCCCCATACATCTTATTGATTTCAGTCTTTACAGCCCTCAGTCTCAAATTTACCCAGTAGTTTTCCTTTTTGTCTATGAGACCCAGGGTACCTCTCTGAGTTCCTTAAGCACTCATTGGGTAATTTGATATTCATGTGTTACCTTGCAGTTATTGATACTTTGTGGTTACTTATTGCACATGGGCTATTGTTCAAAATGAAAAAAAAAAAAAAAAAACTACAGTGGCTTAAAGACAGAGAACTAACTATCCTCTTTACTTCTCTTTCTTTTTAAAATCCTTTTTAAATTCAGTCCTGTGTACTTATATGGCAGCTCATAAGAACTTAGGATGGAGAGAAGAACGTCTGGATCCCTGGAGCATTCCAATCTGAATTTGCCCAGTGACAAAGCCTAGGCAGCATCTTTTGTTTTAGGAAATCAGAGCATGCTGGGGAGGAGGGTAATTTTGATATATATTTCAAAGCAGGTTAAATTCTCATGTGATTGAGTACTTTAGAATAATTGCCTGGTACATGAAGAAACGTGGTTCAGTTCAGTCAGTTCAGTCACTCAGTCGTGTCCGACTCTTTGTGACCCCATGGACTGCAGCACACCAGGCCTCGCTGTCCATCACCAACTCCCAGAGTTGACTCAAACTCATGTCCATTGAGTCGGTGATGCCATCCAACCATCTCATCCTCTGTTGTGCCCTTCTCCCGCCTTCAATCTTTCCCAGCATTAGAATCTTTTCCAATGAGTCAGTTCTTCACATCAGGTGGCCAAAGTATTGGAGTTTCAGCTTCAGCATCAATCCTTCCAATGAATATTCAGGACTGATTTCCTTTAGGATGGACTGGTTGGATCTCCTTGCAGTCCAAGGGACTCTCAAGAGTCTTCTCCAACACCACAGTTCAAAAGCATCAAATTCTTCAGTGCTCAGCTTTCCTTATAGTCCAACTCTCACATCCATACATAACTACTGGAAAAATCATAGCTTTGGCTAGACGGACCTTTGTTGGCAAAGTAATGTCTCTGCTTTTAATATGCTGTCTAGGTTGGTTATAACTTTTCTTCCAAGGAGTATGCATCTTTCATTTCATGGCTGCAGTCACCATCTGTGGTGAGTTTGGAGCCCAGAAAAGTAAAGTCTATCACTATTTCCACTGTTTCCCCATCTATTTGCCATGAAGTGGTGGGACCAGATGCCATGATCTTAGTTTTCTGAATGTTGAGCTTGAAGCCAACTTTTTCACTCTCCTTCACTTTCATCAAGAGGCTATTTAGTTCTTCTTCACTTTCTGCCACAAGGGTGGTGTCATCTGCATACCTGAGGTTATTGATATTTCTCTCAGCAATCTTGATTCCAGCTTGTGCTTCATCTAGTCCAGCGTTTCTCATGATGTACTCTGCATATAAGTTAAATAAGCAGGGTGACAGTATACAGCCTTGATGTACTCCATTCCCGATTTGGAACCAGTCTGTTGTTCCATATCCAGTTCTAACCGTTGCTTCCTGACCTGCATACAGATTTCTCAAGAGTCAGGTCAGGTGGTCTGGTATTCCCATCTCTTTAAGAATCTTCCTCATTTTGCTGTGATCCACACAGTCAAAGGCTTTGGAATAGTCAATAAAGCAGAAATAGATGTTTTTCTGGAACTCTCTTGCTTTTTAGATAATCCAATGGATGTTGGCAATTTGATCTCTGGTTCCTCTGCCTTTTCTAAATCTACCTTGAACATGTGGAAGTGCACGGTTCACGTATTGTTGAAGCCTGGCTTGGAGAAATTTGAGCATTACTTTGCTAGTGTGTGAGATGAGTGCAATTGTGACGTAGTTTGAGCATTCTTTGGCATTGCCTTTCTATGGGATTGGAATGAAAACTGACCTTTTCCAGTCCTGTGGCCACTGCTGAGTTTTCCAAATTTGCTGGCCTATTGAGTGCAGCACTTTCACAGCATCATCTTTCAGGATTTGAAATAGCTCAACTGGAATTCCATCACCTCCACTAGAAACATGGATAGACTAAGTCTAACAATGGTTTTAAAACTTGCACAAAGACCCTTGGTTTTGGCAAGGGTTGTTTAGCAGAAACAATCCCTGGTACAGTAGGGATCTGGGTCTCCTAGTCATTTAGTCAGAATGACTCCCCTCTTGTACATTCTGTAGATTGAGGTTTTGGAGTTAAGGACAGTTTTCAGGTCTCTGGAGGCACTAAGATACCCAATTTAGTTACAATAAATTACTCTAGATGTCTACTTCAAGTTTCCTACTAGAAGGACTAGCAATGGGTAGAAAACAGTGTCCAATTAATGCCCATGTCCCAGATGAAGTCGAGCAGCCCTTCTCTGGGAGTAGGTCTGGCCTTCCACCCAGGCCCCAGTGCAGGGAGGACCTCATGGAAGAATATAAGGCACATGCAGACGACATGGAGTGGGAGAAGCATAGTGGTTATCATCAGAGGGAAGCAGCTCTGTGTCTCTTTTCCCTAGCCTTCCCTCCTCCAGCTGCCTCCGCTAATTTGTGGAGGGATCTCCAGGACATAAATTAACTTAGTTTTGGAAAACTCATGAAGATCTAAGCCTGAGTATCTGATTCAGTTTCATCACCAGGCCTCCCAGCTATCTTTCCCAAAATACTTCTGACTAACGATGGGCTGGGCCTGGACAGACTATCTACTCATGTGGAGCGTGTGTTAGTCACTTAGTTGTGTCCAGCTCTTTGTGACTCCATGGACTGTGGCCCATTAGGCTCCTCTTTCTGTGGAATTCTCCAGGCAAGAATACTGCAGTGAGTAGCCATTTCCTTCTCCAGTGGATCTTTTTGACTCAGGGATTGAACCTGGGTCTCCTGCATTGCAGGCAGATTCTTTACCATCTGAGCCACTAGAGAAGCTCCCTAAATATTTACAGCTGGACTCATATTGGGCCAGCTTCTGGGACTCAAGGATAAAAGGGCTGCAAGAAAAACAGGGCAATATTTATTCACACATTTATTTTACTGAGTTATATTCCAAACATCAAAACTGCCTTAGTTATACATATGTTATCAATAGTATGCCTATTGGCAGAAAAAGCAGATTCTGTTTTGCTTTCCATCATTTATGATTATCATCTGAAGCTTCACCTATCCAATCTCTAAAGTAATTAAATCAAACAAAGCCAATTCTTCAGCTTCTTAGGAATCATACAATTAGGAAGTCTGGGATGCCACTACATTTATAAAAATGAATTTTCCTCTTACATCTATTCCTTTGGGTGGGTCCTTTCTTCTGCAATGAGGAGTAAGTCCGCCATTTGGTGATGGACTGGTCTAGACTTTTTTTTTAGCCTCTCATTGCACAGAAAAATACTTTTTTTGACTGAGGTTGTTACACCAGCAGTTAATTCTGTCCAGTTCTCAAGGGGAAAAACAAATCATTTGAATGGTAATAGTGTACAAACATATATCATCCTTGGACATGTGAACAATATATTTTGGGGGGTTGTTCAGGGTTAAAAAAGGACTTGGGTCCATATAAGGTGGTTTCCCAGAATCTTTTGACTTTGCCTGGACTGTACCTTACTTATTCCTTTATGTCACATGACCTCTTAAATCCCACCTTTCCCATGGCATGCAATTATTTTTATTTTTAGAAAGACTTCAGTAGGCTCTCTGAACTTTCACAGGCTCCAATTTGTCTCCCTCTTGTTTGTCTTTCTGGAATGATTTCATTTATAATCCAATTGCCAAAAGATAATGCTTGCTACCTAAATTGGCTTCTTAGACAAGTGTGTGGGAGGGAAGAGAAAGCAGATGATAGATGGTTCTGGAGGAAGCTAGGAACAGTCACAGCGGAGATCAGAAATGCTCAAGGGACCAACTGAAGAGAAGTCTTTCAGTGAAAGTGAATTTTGCAGAGAATGCTGGCATATCCTGTCCTATTCTCTCCTAGTTTATAGCCTATAATTTTCTCCTTGTGATTTACAAGTTTCCATCTAAACAACACTACATGGTAAAAAAAAAAAAAAAAGATGTGGCTATGTACTGCTGGCTTGGCATGACTAAAGATCAATTCTTGCCCAGGCTCTGGTTGGACCCTGCTACCATTTGATCTTTGGGGTTATGATTACCCTTCAATCCTGAATTCCAAAAGCTATCTTCAAGATGTTAGGGTCTTGCATTATCTTTTCTACCTGGTGTGCTTATTTAGACCCCACAGTTCTCTTTAAATGCCATTGGGTTAAGATTGTGAGGAGTTTCTATATTCCTCTAAATTGATGAAGTAATGGAGCATGAAAGTAGAAATTTAAAAGAATGAAGAAGAGGGAGGGAAGGTTGGAAAGAAGAAGAAAAACAAGAGGTGAGGCAAGGAAAAGACTGAGATTGACTGAAGAGGAAGAAGAGAGAGAATGAGAAATAACATGCACAAAATCATAAACATGTGCTTAACTCAGGAACAATCTATTGGAAGCATCAATTTTGCATCTTTCAGGATGACTGTGGTTAGAGGTAATAACCAGAGAGGTTTCTGCTATCTCCTAGGCAACTGAAAAAGAAATAAAAGTACTCAAAATACCATATTATGATAGAGAATTAAGATTTGTATTCCTAAATCGTAATCTTTTCTGGGGGGGGAGAAAAAAAACAGAATAATGACTAAAATTCTCAATATCCAAAAGTCAACAACTGAGTTTACTTACACAGGTGATCAGGTCCTTTTAAGACAAGACGAATATGTCTGCTTCCATAGGGAATACCAACCACTGTGTTGTCCACTAGAGAGAAAAAAGCAGAATCTTAAAACACATAATTTGATACAAAATTACTGATTATGTCCTATGTAAGGCACTGATTTACAAACACCCCCAAATGACAATCTTTTAAAAATGTGTTTAAAATCTGAACACCAATATGTGGGAATCAAAATTTACACTTTCTACAAAATAAAATATGCTGAAAAAGCTGGTCACTTGCTAATTCATAGGGATCTGGCCTTTGAAAAAAATATATGAATTGTGACATATTGAAAAAAGAATTTACAAGTGTTCATTTCTAATGTTAAAACCTGATCCTGTATCCTCATATTTTAAACTGGAGCAGTTGTATAGAATTACAAAAAGAAAATAAGTTCTAATGCTCTAAAGAAGATTTGATTATATTAAAATCTGGCTTTCCCTTGAGCAAAGTGAGTATGTTGGATGAGTACCACAGATCAGAAGGCACTATCTTGTATTTTTTTAACTTTCTAGGTCAGAAATCATGCTTTCCATTCTTTAATATCCTTCACACTATCTACAGCTAATACTATATTTTGTGAGTGTTCCATAAATGTTTACTAACATTCCCCCAACATTCCCTCTTGATTTTGAAAATTTTTAAAAATTGACTGAATTAGAGATTATTTTAGAAATTATTCAATTTTCATCCTATCTGAAAACTGAGCCACAATTCAGTGGAAGCACTCCTAAAACCTACATTTGCTAAAAAATTAGAGGAATATAACATGTACCTCAAACACATCATAGGTGTGCTCATTTAGAACTCTATTTGTGAAATGAATCCTTTATATTTGCATAGCACTGAAGAATTTCACTTTCCCCTAAACTTTACTATTTATTCCGTCACCCCAAACTTATAATATGGGCAAAGAGGATGCTATCATTCCGATTTAATGATGAAGAAATGAGGCCTCTGAGAAGTATAATAAGTAACAGAAGGTCAAAGACCAGGAGGGCATTTCAGAAGACAACAGAAAGGCAGGCATTTTTAAACTCATCAGCATATTCAGAAACTCTGTGGGATTCTTTGTTTCCCATCTTTCCAGCATTAAACATTACCATCCTATCTATCACTGGAAGAATTTCATTTGAGTAAAAGAATCCCCAAAGCTAGCCAATTTCTCTGAACCTTAACATTATCATCCTGTCTTTGGGAGAATTTAATTTCAATAAATGAATTTCAGACATTCTCTAACTTCTCTGACTCTTAGTTTCTCTGTAAAACAGTGAAACCAACACTTACTTCACATACTACTGTTAGCAGATGTAAGTATGACTATAGATATGTATACCAAGCAGACATATAGTCTGGAACACAGTAGGTATTTTGTAAATATCATTTTATCTGTCTATTCCAAGTATCCTTAAGGACGGAGATTGAAATGCTGTTTACTTTGATGATGTTTTTAAATGCTCCAAGGCCCAGAGCTCATAGCCAGCTGAATGAGAAAGAAGAATCATATGCTCCCAATTTCTTCCCTAAAAGGTTACATTTATCAAGTTTTCTACAATATTGAACATTCTACACACATTACAACCTTTTAGTTGTATTTTAATGCCAGGCACTGTTAAAGAAAAGGCTGGATTTTGGATAGCTAAGAGTTTGTGGCACAGAAGAACAAAATATATAAGGGGAATACAGAAAAGGAAAACAAATGTTGAGACTGGGCCCTTAGAGCTTTAAACATCTTGCATTAAGCCATGGGTATTTAAGCTTATAAAAGAAACTCAAAGCAGTTAAAACAATGGGCTTTCTAGAAATAGAAAGTCTTTGTTTATCCACAGGTCAAGTAAAGTGCAAGTAAAAGGAAAGCTCTCTGGCCCTGCAGTGCTCAGCAGTGGGCTTCTGACCCCCACATGGCTCAGCAGCCTCCCTCTTGTTCTGCTGAGAAGTGACTCACTTTCCACATGCGGGGGCATTAACCCAATTAACTCAAGCTTTTGGCTGGCACAGTCACTTTTGTACACTCCCCAAGGAAGATGGAGAAGAGCCTAGAAGGTTGTTGGGGGAAGAGGGTAGGATGGAGAGAGTAGACCAGGCAAGATGGAATGTCTCCAGATTGCCCTCTGCTCTTGCTATGTCAAAGAGAAATACGGAGAATTCGGGCTAGTGCCAACTTGAACAGTCAGCAATGCACAGCACCAGATGTAGGAAGAGTCCCTGCTTATCCTCCTATGGTTCTATAAAGGGTGAACAGACAACTGGTAGGTCATCAGGCAACTGCCAAATTGATTATTTTATTCTATAGATACTATCTGAGTGTCTCCTAGTATCAAGCTTCATGTTGTTGTTGCTAAGCCGTGTCTGAATCTTTGTGACCCCAAGGACTGAAGCACGCTAGGCTCCTCTGTTCATGGGATTTCCCAGGCTAAAATACAGGAGTAGGTTGCCATTTCCTTCCCTAGGGGATCTTCCCAACCCAGGGATCGAAGCTGCATCTCCTGCATTGCAGGCAAACTCTTTGCTGCTGAGTCACCAGGGAAGCCCACATATCAGGTACATTTCAGTGACAAAGAAGACAAACCACTCGTCCAACATTATGGTTCCTACAAAAGGGACCTAAGATAAAATATGCAGGGAAATACCACATACCATACTCCAATCATGGAAATTCCCAAGCACATTAGTTTCTTAAGATCCCTGAACCAAAGAATTCCATTTCACTCTATTTAACTAGTGTGTTCCCAATGTGTTTACCCATGGAAACTTTTTATGTATTGTCTTTTCACACTGTCGGATACATCTCAGAATATACTTTGAGATATGGTGCTCTTCACTTGGCAAAAAAGCAAGATAGGAAAAAAATTAATTTTATTTGCCACATATTGATAAAAAGCCAGTCTTTGAGTTACAGATGTATTAATAATTGTCTCATTTGATGATAAATTCTCAGTGATTAGGGATGGGTTGGAAGATTCTTCTACTTGCTGTCGAATGCAGTATGGTGCACAGAGGGGTGTTTAAGAGACTGGAGAAGAGGGAGTGGAGGAAAGGGAATCCTCCTACACTGCTGTGGGAAAGGAAACTGGTGCAACCACTTTGGAGAACAGCATGGAGGTTTCTTAAAAAACTAAAAATAGAGCTTCCATATGATCCAGCAATTCCACTCCTGAGCATATAGCCAGTGAAAACCATAATTCAAAAAGATACATGCAACTCAGTGTTCTTGAAGAAGGAAATGGCAACCCACTCCAGTATTCTTGCCTGGAGAAACCCACACACAGAGGAGCCTGGCAGACTACAGTTCATGGAGTCACAAGTGTCAGACACTACTTAGCGTCCAAATCACCACCAACTCAATGTTCATTGCAGCACTATTTACAACAGCCAAAACATGGAAGCAACCTAAATGCCTGTCAACATAGGAATTGATAAAGAAGGTTCCAATTAACAATGGACTATTACTTAGCCACAAAAAAAATGAAGTAATGCCATTTGCAGCAATATGGATGAACCCAGAGATTATCATACTAAGTGAAATAAGTCAGACAAACATCATGTGATATCACTTATATATGGAATCTTAAAAAATATACAAATGAGCTTATTTATGAAATAGAAACAGACTTACAGAAAACAAACTTATAATTACCAAAGGGGATAGCAGGTGGGGGAGAGAAATAAACTAGGAATTTGGGATTTGTATATATATATATACACACTGCTGCTGCTGCTGCTGCTAAGTCGCTTCAGTCGTGTCCGACTCTGTGCGACCCCACAGACGGCAGCCCACCAGACTTCCCCGACCCTGGGATTCTCCAGGCAAGAACACTGGAGTGGGTTGACATTTCCTTCTTCAATTCATGAAAATGGAAAGTGAAAGGGAAGTCGCTTAGTCGTGCCCGACTCTTAGTGACTCCATGGATTGCAGCCTACCAGACTCCTCTGTCCGTGGATTTTCCAGGCAAGAGTACTGGAGTGGGGTGCCATCGCCTTCTACTATATATAAAATAGATAAACAACAAGGACTATATAGCATAGGGAGCTATATTCAATATCTTGCAATAACCTATAATGCAAAATAATATGAAAAAGAATATATATGTGTGTGTGTTTGTATAACTGAATCACTTTGCTGTATACATAAAACTAACACAACACTGCAAATTAACTATACTTCAATTAAAAATGGTTAAAAAAAGACACTAGAGAATGTGTGAGAAGGCTGGTTTTATCACCTTCCTCCTGAATGATTAATTTGGTTGGTATGGCTCAGAGAAGGCGATGGCACCCCACTCCAGTACTCTTGCCTGGAAAATCCCATGGACGGAGGAGCCTGGTAGGCTGCAGTCCACGGGGTCGTGAAGAGTCGGACACGACTGAGCGACTTCCCTTTCACTTTTCACTTTCATGCATTGGAGAAGGAAATGGCAACCCACTCCAGTGTTCTTGCCTGGAGAATCCCAGGGACGGGGGAGCCTGCTGGGCTGCCGTCTCTGGGGTCGCACAGAGTCGGACACGACTGAAGCGACTTAGCAGCAGCAGCATGGCTAGTAAGGTAGGTGGCTACATTCTTTCTTACCAGGCTGTGCATTTCTTGGATGCCCTTCCCACAAAGGCACACTGCCCTATGATCAAATGCATCTGCTCTAATCTGTTCTGGCTTTGTTGACAGAACCATGATGCCAATCAACAGAACATATTTCTAGGTTATTAGTAAGCAATTCTGACTTCCTTCAGAAATTAGATACTCTCTCTCAGTTAAAGAGACAAGTTTTCCATGGGAATCAAAAATTCTGTCATTTCACATTTATAGGATGTAAAAGCCCTTTCCCCAAAAAACTGTTCTCAACAATTTTACTTAAAATATTTCCTCAAAAATCTACAAATGTATATATATTTCACATTTTTCAATAAACCTTTTATATTTGTTTTTAATTTTGTCATATATGGATTTATTCATGTGATTCATTGCTGTATCAGAAAACTTGACAATAATAATTTTTTTAAAAGACAGGATTTCCCATCCTGATATCTGAGCTTGTCTTGTTTTTAGACCTGTTGGTAAGTTTCACGCTTTTAGAGATTCTTCTCTGTAAGCTTATGAAGCTGATAGTTAATCTTATTATTATTTTTTAAATGAAAGAGCCACTATTAATATAGTTGGCTACAGATCAAAATAATGCGCTAATGGAAGCAACCTAAATGTCCATTGACAGATGAATGGATAAATAAGATATATAACATATAGACGAAAACAATTCACCACTATAAAAGGGAATGAAGTAATTCCCTTTTTAGCAACATGCAGGGATACTGAAATCATACTAAGCAAAGTAAGTCAGAGAAAGACAAATATATGATATCACTTATATGTGGAATCTAAAATATGAGACAAATGAACTGATTTACAAAACAGAAACAGACTCACAGATGTAGAAAACAAATTTATGGTTAACAGAGAAGAAAGGGGATGGGGGAGGGACAAATTAGGAGTTTGGGATTAGCAGATACAAACTACTACAAACAAAATAGATAAATAGCAAGGTCCTACTGTATAGCACAGGGAACTACATTCAATACAGTAATAGACCATAATAGAAGAGAATATGAAAAAGAATATATATACACATATATAAAATGATATGTATATTATATATATATACACATAGATACATAGGCTTCCCTGGTGGCTCAGATGTAAAGAGTCCACCCACAATGCGCGAGACCTGGATTTGATCCCTGGGTTGGGAAGATCCCCTGGAGGAAAGCATGGCAATCCACTCCAGTATTCTTGCCAGGAGAATCCCCATGGACAGAGGAGCCTGGCGGGCTACAGTCCATAGGGTCGCAAAAAGTTGGATGTGACTGAGCGACTAAGTACAACACACACATACACACATATATATGTAACTGAATCACTTTGCTGTATACTAGAAACTAACACAATATTGTAAATTAACTATAAGTGAAAAACTAGTTTGTCAATAGTTTTTTTTTTTTTTTTTAACTTAGTCATAGCATATGGCCTGCAGGATCTTAGCTCCCAACCAGGGAGATCCAACCCACACCCTTGGCAGTGTAGTGTGGAGTCCTAACCACTGGACTGCCAGGGAATTCCCAATAGTCTGCCAAGCTTGAGGAGATTTGAATGGCTTTTTTTTTTTCTCTTCATGACAACTTTATTAGTATTAAAATATATACAACAAACTAAGGTGAGACTGAGGGTTTGAGGCTTTCAGAACCTGTCCCCATCCCTACTGTTTATCGGCACTTGAGCAACGGAGGATGCATACTGAATAGGCCAGACCAAGTGTAGCCTTCTCTCCTGCTGAGGAACTTCATCCCTACAGATGCCTAGGTCAAAACCTTTGGAGACATCCTTTACCTCTAATCAGTTACAAAGTCCTACTGTCACTAGAGTCAAAATATCATATATAATTGATTCGAAGAGGAACAATTGTTCACATCAGAATATAGATATATGTATATATATAAAGTCAGAATGCACTGCACCGTCGATAGCATTTATATTCTCTCTCACAGAGGTAGTATCCCTGTCACAGTTATTTTTGCCTACATAGGTACCAACCAACGTCAACACAGGCAATACATCAAATTTGCACAGTGGATGTCAGCAGCATGGAAGAAGATGACAAGACGATAGTGGAACATGGTATTTAACCTCTTGGAACCAAATTGTTGTGGGAGTTGTAAGGAGATAAATAATCAAAAGCACTTAACATTTCCAAAGTGGGAGCCGAAAGCAGGCTGCTTCTACATAATTGCAAAACTGAATCAAGAACCCAGGGTCAAAACTTCTGTTTCCTGTCAAGATGAAGGAACAGGGCCCAGGCTTAACCTCCTGCCTGAAACAATCAAGAAGTCAGAAAAAACTGTATGAAAGAGTGACTTTCAAGACCCTGAATATTAAGCAAAAAAGGACAGCAATTTCTGGGATTCTGGAAAACAAGAGAAGAACCTTAACATTGCCCAGCCCAAATTCTGCCTTGAAAGACTTTTCCAGGCCATCCATGGAAGTGGGAACTTGGATAGAGCTTGGAGGCTTCCCTGAGTTAAGGAGACAAAGCTAATAAGGGTCCAAAGACATCAAGGTGACTAGAGTTTGAAGGACAGGTTATCCCTCTGGGTCCAGAGAGAAGAGAGGAATACGTGGACGACTCGAGATTTAAGACCATTCCTTTAGGTGTTCAGCAGTGATCCATATACTAATCAGTACATGTGTGTGAAAAGCAACCTCAGTACATGCATGTGAAAAAGCACCCTGAGGCCAGGAAAAGAACTACATAAATAGGGAAACACAAAATAGAACCAACACAATTCTAGGACTGAGAATATGTTATTCCAGCAGCCAGGCTGGAAAGTTAAATAATTCATGGAACATTGAGTATTCAGAAGAGTCTTGTCTCAGTAGCAGGGCACATTAGTTATCACTAATCCAAATGTGGCTTTGGTCCATCTATCAAATTTTGAGAACCAAAAGGATCAAACTGATTCCAAGTAACCGCTTCTAGAGCAAAAGTCAGGAATATTTATAGGAATACAAAAATATCTAGTATCCAAGAAGATAAAATTTGCAGTGTCTGAAATTAGGTCAAAAATTACCCAGCATGCAAAGAAACTCCCTCAAATACACTCATACTTGAAAAGAAAAATAAATCAATTAAAACAGTTACTGTAACTCTATTCCTTATGTTGAAAAGCTTAAGTAAAAACAACAACAAAAACTCTAGGTCCAAAGAATTTCACTGGTAAATACTACCGAGCACATGAAGAAGAAATAACATCAATCTGTTCCACTAAACACATTCTCTTCCACTAAACAGAAGAGAAGTGAACAGACTTCCCATTTCATGGCATGAGGTCAGTATCATGCTGATACCAAAACCAGACAAAGATGGTATAAAAAAGGACAAAATGGACAACTATCTCTCATGAACATGGATGTTAAAAACTCACAAACAATATACTGGAAAATCAAATTCAGTAATTCATATAAAGAATAACACATCATGATTTAGTTGAGTTTATCTCAGGAATACAAGGTTGATTATTTGAAAATCAATTAATATTATCCATTATAATAAAAGTTTAAGGAACTTTCACATGATCATATCAGTTGAGGTAGAAAAAGCATTGGACAAAATTGAACATCCATTCAAGAGAATAATGCTCAGCAGATTAGGAATAGAACAGAAATTCTTCAAGGTGATAAAGAGCATTTACCAAAAAACCTACAGCTAACATCATACTCAATGGTGCAAAACTGAATGCTTTCCCCCTTAAAATTGGCAGGAGGTTAAGAATAGCCATTCTTGCCATGTCTGCTCAACATTGTACTGGACATCCTTGCCAGTATGGTAAGGCCATTAATAAATAAGTGGTTTACAAATAGAAAAGGAGAAACTAAAGCCATCCTTATTCATAAACAACATGATTGTTTATGCAGAAAACTCAAAAACTCTCAGAACTATTAAGTGAGTTTAGCAAGTTCATAAAATAGCCAAAATAAACTAGTAATACACAACTGGAAACTGAAATAGAAAATATGATGCCCTTTGTAATAGCTGCAAAATGTTGAAAGAGGTATAAGTCTAACTAAAATATATGCTGAAAATTAAAAAGGGACTGATGAAGCAATCAAAGAAGATCTAAATAAATGCCTAGACATGAAGCGCTCATAGGTTGATATCGTCACATATAAAATACATCAATTCCCTCCAAATCAACCTATAGAATGAACAAAATTAAAAGTCCCAGCAAGATTTTCTGTATATATGGACATATTGTAAAATTTATATGCAAGGTCAAAGGAATTAGCATATAATAGCTAAAATGAGTTTGAAAGGGAGAATAAAATTAGAGAAATCAAACTACCTGATTTTAAGGCTTAAAGTTACAATAACTAAGACAATGCAGTATTGGTGAAAGAACTGGCACAAAGATCAGAAGAGAGAGCCCAGGAGTAGACCCACACTGAGACAGACAATGAATTTCTGATAGTTTTAAAAACAATTCAAGGGAGAAAAGATCAACTTTTCAATACATGGCTGAAAGAATTGGACATCCTTAAAGAAAAAATTCAACCTACACATAAAACATACTTTATATAAAAATTAACTGAAAAGAGGTCATAGACTTAAAGGTAAAATATAAAACTATAACTCTTTCAGAAGAAGACACAGAAGAAAGTTTTGTGACCTGGGATTAGGCAAGGAGTTCTTAGATATGACATTACAGGCACCATCCATGGAAAGAGAAAAATAAACTGGTATTCATCAAAATTCAAAGCTTTTGCTTTGTGAAAGATAAAGTTGAGCAACTTTGAAAAAAGAAGGTATAAATATTTTTAAGTTGCAAATCCAACAAAGGACTTGTTCTCAGCACATGTAAACTCTCAACACTCAACAGCAGGAAACCAAAACGTTTGTTTTAAAAACTGGCAAGTAACTTTAATTAATACTACATCAAGGAGGAAATAAGCACATGTGTGACCAGCAGAATAATTCCTCACCCTTCCTCTTGCCAAAGACGTCCATATCCTAAGCCCCAGAACCTATGAATATGTTACATGAAAAGGGGGAATTAAGGTTGCTGATGAAAAACGTTGCTAATCAGCTCACCTTAAAATAGAAACAGCATCTTAGATTATCTAGGTAGGCCAAATATAATCACAAAACTTCTTTAAACTGGAAAAGGGAGAGAGAAGAGGTGGTTAGAGTCATAGAAAGATCTGAAGATGCTGTTACTGGCTTTGAAGATGCCAAGGCTTGTAGACAGCCTTCAAAAGCTGAAAAATCAAAGAAAATGGACCCTTCAGAAGAAATACAGCCCTGCTAACACCTTGATTTTAGTCCAGCAAGACCTACTATAGACTTCTGACTCTCCAAAACTATAAAATAATTGTGTTGCTTTAAGCCACTAAGTTTGTGGTTATTTGTTACAGCAGCAACTGGGAATAATACAACCTAGGGCCTAGAGGAGCTACCCCACGTTGAAGGTCAGGAAGGGTGGAGGTGAGGAGATACCCCTTGTCCAAGATAAGGAACAGCAGCTGTGCTTTGCTGGAGCAGCCGTGAAGAGATACCCCACGCCCAAGGTAAGAGAAACCCAAGTAAGATGGTAGGTGTTGCAAGAGGGCATCAGAAGGCAGACACACTGAAACCATACTCACAGAAAACTAGTCAATCTAATCACACTAGGACCACAGCCTTGTCTAACTCAATGAAACTAAGCCATGCCCGTGGGGCAACCCAAGACGGGCGGGTCATGGTGGAGAGATCTGACAGAATGTAGTCCACTGGAGAAGGGAATGGCAAACCAGTTCACTATTCTTGCCTTGAGAACCCAATGAACAGTATGAAAAGGCAAAATGATAGGATACTGAAAGAGGAACTCCCCAGGTCAGTAGGGGGCCCAATATGCTACTGGAGATCAGTGGAGAAATAACTCCAGAAAGAATGAAGGGATGGAGCCAAAGCAAAAACAATACCTAGCTGTGGATGTGACTGGTGATAGAAGGAAGGTCCAATGCTGTAAAGAGCAATACTGAATAGGAACGTGGAATGTCAGGTCCATGAATCAAGGCAAATTGGAAATGGTCAAACAAGAGATGGCAAGAGTGAATGTGGACATTCTAGGAATCAGTGAACTCAAGTGGACTGGAATGGGTGAATTTAACTCAGATGACCATTATATCTACTACTGCGGGCAGGAATCCCTCAGAAGAAATGGAGTAGCCATCATGGTCAACAAAAGAGTCCGAAATGCAGTACTTGGATGCAATCTCAAAAACGACAGAATGATTTCAGTTTGTTTCCAAGGCAAACCATTCAATATCACAGTAATCCTAGTCTATGCCCCAACCAGTAATGCTGAAGAAGCTGAAGTTGAACGGTTCTATGAAGACCTACAAGACCTTTTAGAACTAACACCCAAAAAAGATGTCCTTTCATTATAGGGGACTGGAATGCAAAAGTAGGAAGTCAAGAAACACCTGGAGTAACAGGCAAATTTGGCCTTGGAATACAGAATGAAGCAGGGCAAAGACTAATAGAGTTTTGCCAAGAAAATGCACTGGTCATAACAAACACCCTCTTCCAACAACACAAGAGAAGACTCTATACATGGACATCACCAGATGGTCAACACCAGAATCAGATTGATTATATTCTTTGCAGCCAAAGATGGAGAAGCTCTATACAGTCAGCAAAAACAAGACCAGGAGCTGACTGTGGCTCAGATCATGATCTCCTTATTACCAAATTCAGACTTAAATTGAAAAAAGTAGGGAAAACCACTAGACCATTCAGGTATGACCTAAATCAAATCCCTTATGATTATACAGTGGAAGTGAGAAATAGATTTAAGGGCCTAGATCTGATAGACAGAGTGCCTGATGAACTATGGACAGAAGTTTGTGACATTGTACAGGAGACAGGGATCAAGACCATCTCCATGGAAAAGAAATGCAAAAAAGCAAAATGGCTATCTGGGGAGGCCTTACAAATAGCTGTGAAAAGAAGAGAAGCAAAAAGCAAAGGAGAAAAGGAAATATATTTCCATTTGAATGCAGAGTTCCAAAGAATAGCAAGAAGAGATAAGAAAGCCTTCCTCAGTGATCAATGCAAAGATAGAGGAAAACAACAGAATGGGAAAGACTAGAGATCTCTTCAAGAAAATTAGAGATACCAAGGGAACATTTCACGCAAAGATGGGCTTGATAAAGGACAGAAATGGTATGGACCTAACAGAAGCAGAAGATATTAAGAAGAGGGGGAAAGAATACACAGAAGAACTATACAAAAAAGATCTTCACGATCCAGATAGCCACGATGGTGTGATCACTGACCTAGAGCCAGACATCCTGGAATGTGAAGTCAAGTGGGCCTTAGAAAGCATCACTACAAACAAAGCTAGTGGAGGTGATGGAATTCCAGTTGAGCTATTTCAAATCCTGAAAGGTGATGCTATGAAAGTGCTGCACTCAATAGGCCAGTGAATTTGGAAAACTCAGCAGTGGCCACAGGACTGGAAAAGGTCAGTTTTCATTCCAATCCCAAAGAAAGGGAATGCCAAAGAATGCTCAAACTACCACACAATTGCACTCATCTCACATTCTAGTAAAGTAATGCTCAAAATTCTCCAAGCCAGGCTTCAGCAATACGTGAACCGTGAACTTCCTGATGTTCAAGCTGGTTTTAGAAAAGGCAGAGGAACCAGAGATCAAATTGCCAACATCTGCGGATCATGGAAAAAGCAAGAGAGTTCCGGAAAAACATGTATTTCTGCTTTATTGACTATGCCAAAGCCTTTGACTGTGTGGATCACAATAAACTGTGGAAAATTCTGAAAGAGATGGGAATATCAGACCACCTGACCTGCCTCTTGAGAAATCTGTATGCAGGTCAGGAAGCAACAGTTAGAACTGGACATGGAACAACAGACTGGTTCCAAATAGGAAAAGGAGTACGTCAAGGCTGTATATTATCACCCTGATTATTTAACTTATATGCAGAATACATCATGAGAAACGCTGGGCTGGAAGAAACACAAGCTGGAATCAAGATTGCTGGGAGAATAATCAATAACCTCAGATATGCAGATGACACCACCCTTGTGGCAGAAAGTGAAGAGGAACTAAAAAGCCTCTTGATGAAAGTGAAAGAGGAGAGTGAAAAAGTTGGCTTAAAGCTCAACATTCAGAGAACAAAGATCATGGCATCCGGTCCCATCACTTCATGGGAAATAAATGGGGAAACAGTGGAAACAGTGTCAGACTTTATTTTTGGGGGCTCCAAAATCACTGCAGATGGTGACTGCAGCCACGAACTTAAAAGACACTTACTCCTTGGAAGGAAAGTTATGACCAACCTGGATAGCATATTCAAAAGCAGAGATATTACTTTGTCAACAAAGGTCCATCTAGTCAAGGCTATGGTTTTTTCTGTGGTCATGTATGGATGTGAGAGTTGGACTGTGAAGAAGGCTGAGCACAGAAGAATTGATGCTTTTGAACTGTGGGTTGGAGAAGACTCTTGAGAGTCCCTTGGACTGCAAGGAGATCCAACCAGTCCATTCTGAAGGAGATCAGCCCTGGGATTTCTTTGGAGGGAATGATGTTGAAGCTGAAACTCCAGTACTTTGGCCACCTCATTCGAAATGTTGACTCATTGGAAAAGACTCTGATGCTGGGAGGGATTGGGGGCAAGAGGAGAAGGGGACGACAGAGGATGAGATGGCTGCATGGCATCGCTGACTCGATGGATGTGAGTTTGAGTGAACTCCAGGAGTTGGTGATGGACAGGGAGGCCTGGCGTGCTGCGATTCATGGGGTTGCGAAGAGTTGGACACGACTGAGGGACTGAACTGAACTGAACTGAAGAATATGTTCAAAATCATAAGCCATTATTTATATATACAAATCCATATATATATATATATATAATGCAAAAGAATGATGAGATACCACTACACACCAATCAGAATGGCTAAAAATACTGAAAATATCTAAAAAATACTAAAAAATACTGAAAATATCAAGTGATGACAAGAATGCAGAGCACAAGTATGCAGACGATACCACTATTATGGCAGAAATCCAAGAGGAAATGAAGAATTTCTTGATGAAGGTAAAAGAGGAGAGTGAAAAAGCTGCCTTAAAACTCAGCATTCAAAAAAATAAGATCATGGCATCTGGTCCCATCACTTTATGACAAATAGTTGGGGGAAAAATGGAAACAGTGACGGCTTTTATTTTCTTGGCTCCAAAATCACTGTAGATGGTGACTGCAGCCATGAAATCAAAAGACACTTGCTCCTTGGAAGAAAAGCTATGACAAAACTAGACAGTGTATTCAAAAGCAGAGACATCACTTTGCTGACAAAGGTCTGTCTAGTTAAAGCTGTGGTTTTTCCAGTAGTCATGCATGGATATGAGAGTTGGGCCATAAAGAAGGCTGAGTGCCAAAGAATACTGATGTTTTCAAGCTGTGGTACTGGAGAAGACTCTTGAGAGTCCTGTGGACAGCAAGGAGATCAAACTAGTCAGTCCTAAAGAAAATCAACCCTGAATATTCACTGAAAGGACTGATGTTGAAGGTGAAGCTCCAATACTTTGGCCATTTCATGCAAAGAGTGGACTCATTGGAGAAGAACCTGATGCTGGGAAATACTGAAGGCAGGAGGAGAAGGGGACAAGAGAGGATGAGATGGTTAGATGGCATCACTGACTCAATAGACATGAGTTTGAGCAAACTCGGGGAGACTGTGAAGGACAGGGAAGCCTGGCAAGCTGCAGTCCATAGAATTGCAAAGAACTGGACCCGTCTGAGCAACTGAACAACAAAATTCCCTAAGAAGTCATAAGGCATTGTGTCATAGTTTCTTAATTTCAACAGAGGCTTCCTCCCCCACCCCTTAATGGTGCATAAAATAATGGCACATCTTTCAATCAATGGTGTCTTGGACTCAAAGAAATGCAGTTTACCCAGCATGGGATATACTACCATGGTCCATGTCATCTTCATACCCAGCTGGACTTCTTGACTGCTCTTATTATATCCACAGTTAGACCCACTATAGTCTATTCTCAACAGAGCACATAGAGTGATACTTTAAAACATAAACCAAATGAAGTCATTACTCTGCTCAAAATCTTCCTGTAACTTCTCATCTTATTCAGGTTAAGAGCCAAAGTCCCTATAAAATCCTACAACATCTGTACCATTCTTTATCCCACCTCACAGTTGTCCTGCCTTCTTTTCCTCTAGTCTTTAAACTCTCTTTACTTCAGTTACATCAGCTTCTCTGCACATTAAGAAATATGTCAAGAACGTCTCTACCTCAGGACCCTTGCACATGCTTTTCTCTATGCCTGGAATTTTCTTCCCCCTGCCTTGTGCATGATACTCTATCTGTATCTCCCTCAGATCCTTGCTCAAAATGCCATCTTATCAGTGAATGTTTTCTTACTAATCTATTCAAAATTGCAATTCCCTTCAGTACCTTTGGCTGCCAGTCCATCTCTATCTCTAGTTCTTTTCCTACTCTGTTTCACTTTTTTCTATGACTTTTCTATGTTCTACTTTTTTTCCTTCTCTGTTTTACTTTTTTCTATGTATCACCACATGACACATATACATTTAATTAATTTATTCATTTAGTCTCTTTGCCTGCCCCTAACACTAGTAAGTAAGCCCCATGAGAAAAATAGACTTTGGTCTGTTTTGCTCTTTCCTGTGCTTCCAGCACCTATAACAGCTCCTCAGCACATAGCAGGTACCCAAGAACTATTTGGTGCTGAATAAATGAATGAGTGAATTGCTGCTGAATGAATGAATAAGTGGCTTGTGAGTATAGCCTGAAGTCAGATACAAAGTGAAATTTCTTTAGCGTTTTGTGCTCTTTCTAAAAAAATTCATATGTATTTTCTACTTG
Source organism: Bos mutus (assembly GCF_027580195.1). Classification (NCBI taxonomy): domain Eukaryota; kingdom Metazoa; phylum Chordata; class Mammalia; order Artiodactyla; family Bovidae; genus Bos; species Bos mutus. Next base: position 86,668,506 of record NC_091624.1, on the reverse strand, counting down.
ACAATATTAGGCCTGTCTTTTATTATAAATATCCTTTATCTCAATATCTTTGAGCCAGCATGATAACCCTAGAATATATTTACTCATAGCCATTATAAATCAGCATAAGCACAGTCTGAGAGGGAAAGTTTGAGCATTAGGAGCTTCATTTTATCTTGATATAATTTAGTTTATCTAGCCCTCATCACCCAAGGGAGATAGAGAGAGAACTTTCAGATACTGAGATATTTTCAAAACATGCAGATACATTTGAGAGGTCTGCAAAACTGGAGACATCAGACTGATACCAAATAGGCTGGTTCTGGATCTAAGTGTATTCTGAGTATACATGGAGAATACACAATATAGTACAAGAAGTAATATTTTGATTGGGATGGACAGGTACACACTGCTATGTTTAAAATGGATAACAAACAAGGTTGTTCTATATAGCACATGGAACTCTGGTCCATGTTATATGGTAGGCTGGATGGGAGAAAGTTTTGGGGAGAATGAATACATGTATATGTATGGCTGAGTCCCTTTGATGTCCACCTGAAACGATCACATTGTTAATCAGCTATACTTCAATACAAAATAAAAAGTTCAAAAAATTTGAGAAAAAATGAGTTTTTAATTTCAAAAATCAAAAGTAAGTTAATATAAGCTAAATTTGATAATTTTTTCATTGGGTTGGAGAAGTAGGAAAAAGTGACCTGGAAAAATGGAAAGGCTAAAGGCTCTCAGTAGACAGCCTTTTCCTTCAAAAGGAGGGCAAGACTGCCTTGGTCCAGCTTATATCTGTTTTCTGCATTTGTATTAGGTAATAATAATGTCTTTTATTACAAAGATGGTTTGTTTTCCATTCATCAGCAAATGGCAGCCACTTGATAAGTTTCTCCTACTTCTCCTTTTCCTTCTGGCACTTTCCACCATGGTCTTTCTCCACTCTCCTGGTTTTTTTTTTTATTCCCCTGAGGTTTGATAACATACGGGGAAAATCTGGATATGAGTTCAGAATAAAATGAATTCAGTGTGGGGAATATGGCTATTAGGAGTTTGAGAAGATTGTGTGGCTGGCTTTTAGTGCCTTTTGGCACAGCGTAGGGAGACACCTGGCAGAACTCCTCCAGGCCTCACGGGTGGAGAGCCGCTCACCTGGCTGGTACTCTGGGCTCCGCAGAGCAGTCTCATCTCCCCTGCCTGTGGGTCATCTCACAGTCTGTAAATATAGGGTGGAAGGTTCTTCTGGGGGTGGAGAAAACATAAATGAGGCAGCTTGTTCAGCATCTGCTATAGATTGTGGTGAGGTGCATGCATAGGCTGGGCTTTATTGATATAAATCAATTTGTCATGAGGCATCGTCAGTGCTAAGGTAAACGAATCAATCGCCTTTTGTCGTTATGGATCATCATCGGCTTGTGTCTTATGTGATTTACCCACTGTTGGTTTGAATAGAGCACTGTTCACTGAGGTATCTATCTGCAGACCTGGAGATGACTTATGGCTCTCAATTGGCTGCAGTTCATCCTTTCAGGGCTTCTCCAACTTTGTTCCAGTGGTTCAGGCTCCAAAGGGCCCCACTCACCCTTTAACAGGAAGGTAGAGGAAATATCTATCTGAGCAGGGTGTGCAGGCTTCTCTATGAGGACAGGAAGGCAGAGGGATGTGAGGGAATAAAGGGAGGATTCTCATCATGAAAACACGCCCCTGGAAGTTGCCCTACAGCAGTCACTGCACGAATGTCTGTCATCTCTTTTTGTGCCTAATGGAAGTCCTTAGATTCTTAGATAACAAACACTGATTCAATTATGTAACACCAATAATTAGAAAGACTTCAACTCTTTAGTCGGAGAAGGCAATGGAACCCCACTCCAGTACTCTTGCCTGGAGAATTCCATGGACAGAGGAGCCTGGTGGGCTGCAGTCCATGGGGTCGCAAAGAATCGGACAGGACTGAGCGACTTCACTTTCACTTTTCACTTTTATGCATTGGAGAAGGAAATGGCAACCCGCTCCAGTGTTCTTGCCAGGAGAATCCCAGGGACGGGGGAGCCTGGTGGGCTGCCATCTTTGGGGTCGCACAGAGTCGGATGCGACTGAAGCAACTTAGCAGCAGCAGCAACTCTTTAGTATTCCTTGAAGAGCTCTATCAAAGTAACCTTTTATTTTTATTCTTCAATAAGAAATACTGCAGGGTTTTAATAAATTCTATACTTCAAAAAATCACAAAGTACCTTTTAAAGGTAATTTTTTTTTCAGCAAATATCCCACCATGACTTCAGAGATTTACAAAAGAATTATGCCTCCATCCTTCTCTGGTTTTCATCTTCCAAATTGTTTAATTTTTCATCTTATAGAAGAAACTACCAACACATGACCACAGGAAAAATAAATCTCACCTGAACGCACTACATCAATGTCTAACTTACTTTGCCCTTCATCATTCTCTCTGCTCAGGTCTTTTTTCTTTTTTTTCTTCAGAATCACATGTTTCACTGCCTGAGGTGTGTTAGAAAGGGGAGAGTTCCCTAAGCTGGCATCTCTGATGTTTCATGCATTTAAAAGTTCCTAGTCTTTCTTCCCATCTCCTCTTCTTCCCCAGAGGCTAGTCCTTTGGGCGAGCTGCCTTTTCCTGTCTTCTCAGAATAGTTCTGCAGCAAACAGTGCTTTTTTTTCTCCCAGACCTACAAGTCCCTTGCAGTTTAAAGCCACAAACCCCCCATACATCAAGTGTTTTCCTCCAACTAGTCAACAAGTAAAGAGGACAAAACCACAATCAGTAAAGAAATTCATTCCCATTTCCCAAATCACAGGAGACATGTACAAAGAAGTCCTCATTAAGGATCTGTTGGAGGATTCCAGACAATGGCAAAATCAAGAAAATATGCCAAGAAAAGTCAAGTTATTCTAGAAATGGTGGGGTGGGGAGGGAGATGGGAGGAATGTTCAGGGACGAGAGGACATGGATAAACCTGTGGCTGATTCATGTTGATGTTTGGTAGAAACCAACATAATACAGTAAAACAGTCAACCTTCAATTAAAAATAAATAAATGTTAACAAGTGCACGGTCCTGAGTACAAGGGTTGTTTTGTTTCTATCTCTATCTGCTGCAGTGCCTAGAACAGTGAGTCACAGAGGATCATGTATGGTAAAATGATCTAGCTTGTTGGGTGAGTCTGTTGTTGGGTCAGGTATCTCGAGAACATATACCATCTACCCTAGGAGGACCCAGCTGGGCAGGCACTTAAAGTACCGCACCTTAATCCGTCTAACTGCTTTACAAACACTCTGGGAACAGCAGAATTTTGGACAATCAAGAGGAACAAATAAGTGCCTAAGCTCTGGAATCAGACTCTGGGCTGACATTTTGGCTCTTATATTTCATAGCCGTGGAACTCTGAGCAAGTCACGTAATCTGCCTAAGCCTCAGTTATCTCATTCATAACATGGGGATAAACAGTACCTCGCTACGAAGTTGTTATAAGGATTAAATGAGATGATCATGTAAAGCTCCCGGCACGTACACGTATAGCAGGCACACAAGTATTCAGCTGCTACAGAGAGATTGGGACACAACAGTCTATAACTGGCTTCACATAATCACTGCCCAATATCCATTCTGGAGAAATGTGTGATCAGCACTGATCCGAGGTCACTTTGTCAGTGAAGACCATGTGATTCCACAGTGGCAGGAGGGCATTTGTTCTAATCTGCCCTCTCTCTCTGCTATTCTGCCAGACTATGAATCAGTGAGGGGTCAGGATGTAGCCTGTCCTCACGCTGGATAGCAAAGCTCATGCTTTCTTGTTGAATATATCTAGATCTATGCCTAATTTCCTCCTAATGTGCCTCTAAAGCAAAGGTTTCCTCTGTGGGATTGCAGCGGGTGACCTGACTTGTCTTACCTAAACTAATCCACAAAGAAAGAACCTAACTCTCTTCCCACAGGGTTTTCATATTTGGCTTCATTTGGTTGGAGATGTCCTTCCCTAATTGCTGTAGGGAGCTAAGCCAGGGGACTGTGACAAATTAGAAGGCCCAGAGATGGCCCCATCTCTGGAGTGTCTTACATTTGGTTGCGGTGAGCTGGGATTTATACTGCCCGCGGACCAGCCTGCAGGTGGACCCATCTCCGTTGCAGACTCCACAGTTATCCTCCTTGATGGTGCTTCCCAGCTGGTGATCGCAGCCAACAATCTAACAAAAAAGAGAGATGTGTAATTTAACCCGGTGCCTACAGCTACAGGGATGCAGGGTGGGGCCCTTCATCATCCAGTCAGCCTCCTTCATCCTTGAGATGAAGATAAAGATGAGATGAAGATCCATTCTGATGACAGGAACCAAACTGGAATTTGAACCAGGCTAAGAAGGAAAAAATGTAGCATGGGTAAAGACATTTTCATAGCTCAAATATATTGAAAAATACAAAGAGAAAGAAAGATGGGAGGGACAGAGGGGAAAGGGAGGGAGGGAGGGAGGGAGGGGAGAGGAGGATGGTGGGTGGGAGGAAGAAGAGAAGGAGAGAGAGAGGAAGACGCTGAACTAACATTATAGAACTTCAATTCCAAAATAATTCCCACTTTCAGTAAATATGCTTCATCCAAATCACAAAAAATACAACTGTGGGATAACTGTAGCAGGAAAAATGTTGTGAATAACCTCTGTGTTAGTCTGTAAGTTCCTTAGGATGTAAGATGCACATGGGTGGGGTTCTGTATCTTGGCTTCATTGATGTTTTCCAAGCAACTAGAACAGTGCTTGGCAAATTACAAGACTTCAATAAATGTTTGCTAACTGATAATTAAACATACTCCCTTTTCTAGCTAGCACTTCAACTAAGAAAACAGAAACAGAAGCACAGAATCAGCCGACAGAAACAAGGCTGGCGTGCGTGCGTGTGGTGGCAGAGGAGGGTTGACACGAAGGACAGCAGGGATAGCCCCAGTGGGTGCCTGCTGTTGCCTGGCCCTGGCCTGTATCAGGCACAAGACACACATCTCATTCATTCTCAAGACAATCATGTAAGGTATCCCTGTTTTATAGGTGAGGTCATGAATCTTACCAAGGTCACTTAGCTAACAAGCAGCCGAGTTCTAAACGCATCTAATAAAACATTTGTGCTTTGTCCAAATCAGGCTTAACAAAGTCACAAGTCTTCATCACTTATGTGCGCAAACTCTTTTGTATCCTTAATCTTTTCTTTGCGATGTTCAAGTTAAAAAAAATTCAAATCCAAACTAAACTACAGCAGTTGTATCTCGACAGTTCTAGTGAAATCTAATATCATACTCCTAAACTACTTCAGCTACTGTCATGGGCAAAATAAGATAAGAACTGTAGAGACATTTGAAGGAGCTTATCTCCACAATGTCCCCACAATCCATCCTGTCTTTCCAAAGTTTGGTTGTTAACATGAACTTTCTTTGAGGATTGATTTTTATTTTTTTGTACCTCCAACTAACAATTGCAAACACATGTTTAGGCAAAGGCTTGAAAAGTACAACTATGTAAAACTGTGTTGTGTATGTGCTATATTTGAAAAATGTAGTTACGTGTACCTCTTCCCTAAAATCATGCAGACATCTTTAAAAATAGATAACAAAACAACAACTCCTTCAGTAATTCTATAAGTTTAGAAATGTAAAGATGTCAGGAAAATGTGCTTAAGTGGGGAGTGAAGGAGTTGGTTCCATCTTTGGTGTGTTCACTGTGGTCAAGCTGCAATTGGCCTCAATATGTTCAGAAGCTACAGTGAGGCCATCTCAGAATTTATGCCAGCTTCATCCATGTAGGGGCTTCCCTGGTGGCTCAGAGGTTAAAGCGTCTGCCTGCAATATGGGAGACCTGGGTTCGATTCCTGGGTCGGGAAGATCCCCTGGAGAAGGAAATGGCAACCCATTCCAGTATTCCTGCCTGGAGAATCCCATGGATGGAGGAGCCTGGTGGGCTACAGTCCACAGGGTCCATGTAGAGCCCAGCATGTGCTGGCTTAAGACTTCTTTGATGTGCTTCCCTATAACCGCAGTGAAATTAGTTTCAAAATTCTTATCTGTAAATGAACCCACATAGGAGCGGAGCAACTCTGCCTTGATTCTTATATTTCAAGCACAGTGTGAAACAGAGTGCAGAAGTAACTTATTTACAAAGATATAAAAATTATTCATCCATTCAGCCAATAGTCATTGAAGTTCTGTTATGATCCAGGCACTGTGCTGGGAGCAAAACCCAATGGTGAGTTCAAGGACATATGGATCTACCCTCATGGGACTTAGAGTCTAGTGATGGAGGCAGATATTATGCAAATCAACATACACATGCAGAATGTAAATGCAGAATGATAATTATGATGAAATCTATAAGATACAGATAATGGGATACTATGACAGCATAAAATATGGATAACTTGATCTGTTTAGAAAGGCCAGAGTAGGAATTCTCTGGCAGTCCAGTGGCAGTCCAGTTTCAAGGTCATGGACCTGGATTCAATCCTGGTTGGGGAAGTAAGATCCTACAAGCTCCACAGCACAGCAAAAACAAAAACAGAACAAGAAAGAAACAAAGGCTAGAGAAGATTTTCCTGAGGAAAAGTCTTTTGAGCTGAGAACTGAATGAGTCAGAGTTACCTCGACAAAGGGGAGGCGTTGCCATAGGGCTTACTGCACCTTTTCGTCATGCCTACATACTAGCTAAATGAAAAATATGCAAAAATCAAAGTCAGCAAAAAAAAAAAAAAAAGACTGGATTTGACACCTAAAGCAAAGACAACAGAAACAAAAATAAACAAGGTGGGGGGCTACATCAAACTAAAAATTTTATGCACAGCAAAGGAAGCAATTAACAGAATGAAAAGGTAACCCATTTTCTCCCATTGGGAGAAAATAGCTGTAAATCATGTATCTGATAAAGGGTTAATATCAAGAGTATAAAAGAACTCATGCAACTCAACAGAGAACAAACCAAACAAGCAAATGAAAAAATGAACGGAGGATCTGAATAGGCAGTTTTCCAAAGAAGATATCTAGGTGCGCAAAAGACACATGAAACGATGCTCAACAATATTCATCGTCAGGGCAATGCATAGCAAGGGCAAAATGAGATATCATCTCATAGCTATCAAAAATACAATAAATAAGTCTTGGTGAGGAAAAGGGAACCCTCATGCACTGCTGGTGAGAATGTAAATTCTTGTAGCCCCTATGGAAAACTGTATGGAGGTTCCTCAAAAAATTGAAAATAGTTCTATCACATGAACCAGCAATTTCACTTCTGGATATTTATCCAAAAGCAGCAAAATTGCTGTCTTGAAAAGATATGTGCATCCCTTTTTTCATCACAGCACTATTTACAACAGCCAAGACATGAAACTAATCTAAGTGCCTGTTGACAGATGAATGGATATCTATCTGAAAAGAAGGAAATCTGTTATTTGCAAAAATATGAATGGACCTTGAGGGCATTACCTTAAATACGGCAGACAGAGAAAGGCAAGGATCATATGACCTCATGTACACATGGAATCCAAAAACAAACAAACAAATGAAGAAGCAACTCACAGATATGGAGACTAGATTGGTAGTTGCCAGTGGTGTAGGTTGAGCTAGGTGAAATGCGTGAAGGTGATCAAAAGGTACAAACTTCTAGATATAAAATAAATAAGTCATAGGGATGCAGTGTACAGTACGATGACTATAATGAATAATCATATATTTGAAAGCTTCTAAGAGAATCAATGTTAAAAGTTCTCATCATAAGAAAAAATACTTATAACTATGTGTGGTGATGGATATTAACTTATTGTGGTGAACATTTATTGGTATATACAAATATTTTGTATTTTGTATGCCTAAAATTAATATAATATTATATCAGTTATATCTCAAAAGATATCAGAAGACTACAGTATATGATTGCCTTAGTAGGGTTGAATCCTTTGAGAAAATATGGCAACCTTAATTTATGTAGTAATCAAAGGATCATTGACCCTAGTGTTCTTGTTTGGGGTTGAAGAGAGACAACCTTAATTTTATAAGATACTCAGCTCTGTGGAAGATCAGCGGGAATGGGAACTTAAACTCTCAGGTATCTCAGGAGGTGTACTCAAATAAATTTCATGTTTCTCAAAGGATTTATTTTCTCTGGAGAATTTTTAATGAGATTTGATATCTCTAAAGGAGCCAGAATGTAGATAATCACGAAAATCTCTCTCTAATACTAAAGATTTCTTTTGGTTCCAAAGTCATTTTAAGAAAAGAACAATCCAGCTTCATTGATCCAAAGTAACAGTCATATTAGGAATAGCTAAATAGAAGGTGACATATTTAAGGGTAACTTGGCCAGACCACCAACTTAGCGTTCCAGTGTGGGTTTATGGACCCTATGATATGAACCAAGTCAGTTCTAACTGGTCTTTGTTTAACTTCAGAATTGAAAAGACAAACATCTCCCTGACACAATAGTATTTTTTTTTCTTTCTATAGCAGTTCCTTTTTAAGATGCCAAAGTATTCTAACTCAATTATTTTTAAGATGTGGAATACTTTATCATCAGATAAAATGTTCTTATTTTGATCCAAGTGGAAAATTAATTGCAGTTACATCAGGAAAATCATTGTGGACATAGCTCAATCTGTTGATCCTGAGTAACTGTTAATTTAAAGTTAGTTAAACTATTATGACATAAACCAACACAACATTGTAAAGCAATTTTCCTTCAATTAAAAATAAATTTTAAAAGGTGCTATCATTAATAATAGAGATAAAATAAACAGAAATACAGAAAAAGGCTCAGTTGGCAGAAATATTGTCAGACTTCTCTGCGCCTTTGCATACACTATTATTTCTGCCTGGCATGCTCTTCCAATTCTCCATTTGGCAAATTCCTATTCATCCTTCAAATCCCAAATTAGCTGTCTCCTCCTCAAAAAGGCCTTTTGCAGATTCCAGAGTTAAGGACCTTAACGGTCTATGATTCCTCAGCCTTTTGTTCATAAGTCCATGGGGCTTCCCTGGTGCCTCAGTGGTAAAAATATTGGCCTGCAATGCAGGAGATGTGTGAAATTTCATCCCTGGGTTGGGAAGATCCCCTGGAGGAGGAAATGGCTACCTACTCCAGTATTCTTGCTTGGAGAATCCCATGGACAGAAAAGCCCGGTGGGCTACAGTCCATGGGGTCATAGTCAGACACGACTGAACAATTGAGCATACACACACAGATACCCAATTCAAAGAATACATTTCTTATTGACTACATCACCAAGTTGCAACTAGTGAAATAAAAGTGAGAATGTTATGTGGAACTTCTGGAAAGGCTGCCTTACAAGAAGCTGACTTAGTTGGGGAGGAATCCTTCTGCCTTCCTGCCTTTCTGCCTTTCACTTTCTTGAAAAATGAGACAGCCTTGAGAATAGAAGGATGGCAGAGCAGAGAGAAAGAACAAGCCCAGTTATGGAACCCCACCCTGGACAGATTACGTTTTGACTTCTATTTTTTTTTCTTTTTTGGTGAGTAAATCCTTTATGAGTTCAAGCCATTATTATTTGGGGGTTTCTTTTATATATTCTCAATTCAAACAGTTGTATAACATTTTAAGTTTAATCTATTAACACGTCTGTTTCCATAGCAGATCATGTGCTGAGAGCCCCTATTTTATTATCTTTCTATCTCTGCTGGTTAGCACAACGTTTGGCATTTGTGATGCACAATAAATGTCAGTGAATCAATGAAACACACAGCATCAAACATAATGGTTTGCTCATAATTCTAGTGTAGGTTACAGATAAGCAACCTTAGACTGCAGTCACTGATGACATACATGTGGACAAAAATGTACATATATGTATGTGTGTTATCATATATCTGTGTACACAGAGAAACAGACATACGATAAATGACAACTAGAAGCTAAATCTTAACCTCTGCCCTGGTGCATGAACAAGAATTACTGTAAAGGGCTAGTACTTTTAAGAGACTCATGTGTACCTACACTCATTATTAATGAAATGTCATGGAAGGCAATGTTCAGGTCACTGAGTTCCCAGACCCACCCCATTCTGGACAAAACATTAAAGTGAGATAATGGCCACTCATAACTTTGGGCAACTGCATGGAATTTTTTGTTAAGGTTGGAAAACTGAGTACTTTGGCCTAATTCAGCTTGTTAATATTCTGCTACTAGGTGTCAGCTTCATGGTCTAACTTCCTCCCCATCCAAAATGATTGACTAGTTTTGCTTTAACAAAACAAAACAAAACTTCTGTCCCAGGTGATATAAAAAGCAAGAAGCTTCCAGACGTGTTTGTTGTTTAGACACCATTGTCACCTTTTCTTTGTCTGTCTTGAGTGCATGCTTTTTGTGTACACTTGTGTAACATGGGCTTCCCTGGTGGCTCAGATGGTAAAGAATCTGCCTGCAAGGCAAGAGACCTGGATTCAATCCCTAGGTTGGGAAGATCCCCTGGAGAAGGGAATGGCTACCCACTCCAGTATTCTTGCCTGGAGAATCCCATGGACAGAGCAGCCTGGTAGGACAGGTCATGGGATCACACAGAGTCGGACACGACTAAGTGACTGACATTGCGTATACATGCATAAAGACAGACAGTTCTTCGTCTCTTGAGGGGAACACGTACATTTAACATTGTTGGTTTTTCTTCATGTTTTTTTTTTTCAGGATTTACTACAGAGAAGGGAGAAAACCCTTCCTGAACAAAAACAAGAACTGTACTACCCAGTCCAAGTTGGCTCACAGACTTTGAGCATGACATGCAGATTTTGGGAATCAGGCCTACAGTGTGTGGTGATAGTATGCTTCTTTGTTCACCTCACATAGCTGATAGCAAGTGAACAGGCAGAACACAGCCTGAAACTCTCTAGACACTGAAATATGTATAATAAAATGTCTTCACTGGGAGCCACAAGAGAAGGAGAGATCACTGCATGGATAATTTGGAGAATGTAAATAAACACAGTCCATAAGATACCATTCCTCAGAATGACATGCTCAGATGGGTTCATACTGGCCCTATTTCAAATGGTTTCCCGTAAGGCCCTCAACTTCTAGCATCAAATACTGAGCCAGTGATGTCAAGCTCTTCTTGATCCAACACCATGAGGTAAGAAATTTTTAAATCCCTTTATTTTCAGCACTGGGAAAGACAAATATGGAAAATGAAACTCTGCAAATCTGATCACAGCTGCTCTTATTTATAATTATTTAATTCAGATAGAACTTTAGGGGGGAAGAGTGTGCTTTACATATATTATAACTCATTTACTATCTATGTCAATAGGGAAAATAGTATATCTCCAACCTTGCCTTTAAAAGACTTAGACATTGGTTTATGCTTTAGCTTTTTATAAAATATTATAGTACATATATATATGATATAACACAATAAAATTTTTTTAAAAAAAGAGAGAAAATAGGGCAAAGATAAAAATAAGGGTCAAAAAGCCAGAAACAAATTTGCATTGATGTATGGCAGAGATCACCACAAATTTGTAAAGCAATTATCCTCCAATAATAATAAAAAAGCCAGAAATGAGAACCACATAAACGCACATTGTTAAGTCCTATACACTTTCTATATAGGGGTCATGGGTCTGAATGTGACCTTCCTAGAAAAGAGGAAAACATAAGCAGTTACAAGGGTTATAGCATCTACTGGATCTTTTAGAAAATGTATAGGATAGTGTGCTATTTATAGTAGACTCAATAAATATTTGTGCAATGAATGAATGACAAACTGGTGCAGGAAAATCATAATTACCCAAAGTACTGAAACCCTAGCAGATATGTATCTGCTGTGAATTTTCTGAAAGACAATGTCATGTAACAATGTCCCAAGAACATCTGAGCAGATAAATACAAGAAGTTTCATAGAATTGTCTTTTCAATAACCACTGATGAACCTTAATGGTCAGGGAACGTTTGTTAAAAGCAAATCTTAAGAAACAAAAACAAATCATCCAGGTATAGAGCACTGTGATGGTTGACTTAATCTAAGGATAGACTTCACAGCACTTAGAGTGGGGTCTGTAAAATATGGCACATGTGCAGCTATTTGTCCTGCAGGACCCATGGCAGACATTGCTAACCAACTGCAGTGCTCTTTGCTACCTATATGTGGCCCATGATCCTCTATGATACTGTGATCTAGAAGCCAAATTCATTAGTCTACGGCTGTCTTGCAAGACGACCAAACCAATTTACTATTCCAGAATCAGAGAAATGAATTGGATATCTTTTTGATAATCTTCACAAATACTTCTCTTATGATGAACATTTTCTGAAGATATGAATGATTTCAAGTACAAATTTTAATGCTGAGGTTCAGGGAAGATAACTTCCCTAAGGTTACATGGCTGGTAACTAACAAAACAAAAATTCCAATTTTGGATTACTAAGTTATAGTAGGATGCCAATGATCCATGGAAAGATACACTAGTCAGTATTTAAAATGACAGTGGTGATAACAAGGTTGAACATTCTTATTAAGATCTTCACCTCCAGAGCCAGACTTATGTGTAGGAGTGAATGGAAGGCTTCATCTGTAATATGACTTGGCAGCATATTTAGGAAGTAAATGGGAACCACTTATCATCTATACTTGTGTTCCACACCTCTCCAATACAAGAAAACAGCATCTCTGGTCACTCATGAAGATGTTAATAGTGGTCCATAAGCTATGGTTAATATTTCCAAAAGCCTAATGGAAATAACTTTACCTGAAATAAAACCACATGCTGCTGCTGCTGCTAAGTCGCTTCAGTCGTGTCCGACTCTGTGCCACCCCATAGACGGAAGCCCACCAGGCTCCCCCCGTCCCTGGGATTCTCCAGGCAAGAACACTGGAGTGGGTTGCCATTTCCTTCTCCAATGCATGAAAGTGAAAAGTGAAAGTGAAGTCGCTCAGTCCTGTCTGACTCCTAGCAAACCCATGGACTTCAGCCTACCAGGCTCCTCCGTCCATGGGATTTTCCAGGCAAGAGTACTGGAGTGGGGTGCCACTGCCTTCTCCGAAAACCGCATAAGGTCCTCCAAACCTCAACCATCTCATCATGCAAATAAACTAAATCCTGATGATCTTTATTGTACTTAACATTATACTTAGGTCTTTAGGGCATAAAATGTAAAAACATATTATTGCTTAATACATGCAGTCTTTTGAGTTGATGGAAACTTACAAAACACAGGGCCCATATGAAAAAAATAATACAGGACCCTTTTGTGTCAAAAAGTTGGGAACCATTGGTATAGCCCTCTGTTTGTTGTTCAAATGCCCTTGGGAGGAGTAACACATGAAGTTGTTGATTATGCTTAAATTAAACCAAATCAACTGAACATAAGGCATTATGCTGGCTATTATGGTGCTGTGGGGAATACACATAAGTAATAGGCATGGTCCCAATCTAGGGTGAATGGGTTTGATCAGATCATTTCCTCAAAACAGGTGAGAACAGCAAGAGAATGAGAACACTGAGACAATGAGAACACTGAGGTCATCGGGGTATGGAAGAGGAGAGAGACAAGAGAAAGCCACTTAAGGAAGGTAAAGAAAAGTAGTGTGTGCCTAACACTTTCTATACTTAATACAACATATATTAATATAGTTTCATTTAATTATTTTTTTAATTAATATATAATTGATATTAATGTTACATTCTTTTCAAGTGTACATCATACTGATTTGCTATTTGTGTATACTGCAAAATGATTTCCACGAGTCTAGTTAACATTCTTTAATTCTTACAGTACCCTTTAAAATTAACTAACTTTATGTCTATTTTACAAAAATAAAGCTGGACTCAGAAAGATTCAACCATTTGCCCAAGATTGCATTACTAGAACTGGTGTTGCCCAAGTTGAATCAATGAGTGACCCCTCCATTCTATGATGTATGATGTTCTTTTTAGGGGTTACAATGGCACTGGAGAGACAGGAAATAGGAGGAGGAATGTGTTTCCTTCAGCCACAACCTTGTTGCCAAAAGCAACACCAACCAACCACTGTACATTCTAAAATTTATGCACCAGGCAAAAAAGTACAATTCAGTATTAATAGCTTAGAAAGTATATCTTTAATGAGCAGAATCTCTTTTTTTGAGAGAGAGCAATTGCTGCTGCTGCTCCTAAGTCACTTCAGTCGTGTCCTACTCTGTGCAACCCCATAGGTGGCAGCCCACCAGGCTCCCCTGTCCCTGGGATTCTCCGGGCAAGAGCACTGGAGTGGGTTGCCATTTCCTTCTCCAATGCATGAAAGTGAAAAGTGAAAGTGAAGTCGCTCAGTCGTGTCTGACTCTTAGCGACCCCATGGACTGCAGCCTACCAGGCTCCTCTGTCCATGGGATTTTCCAGGCAAGAGTACTGGAGTGGGGTGCATTGCCTTCTCTGGAGAGAGCAATTGAATTGATTTTTAAAAATTAGTTGCTTTTTTTCAATAAACACATGCTATTGGGAAATACTGGTAAATACAAGCTAAATGGATAAGGCATAACTCTCCCACACTCTAATACACCACAATTGGAAAAAGTTTATGTGAAGGCATTAACTTTTTATCCTCCAAGCAAAGATTTTCCAAAGGGAATCTCCCTATACATGGCACTCTTCTCTGGGGTTTACCAATCATTTGTTGGACTTTTCAATTTCTTCTTGGACTCACAAGAGTCCTTACAATGGCCTACAAGGTTCTGTGTCAACATACAGATGGCCAATAAGCACATGAAAAGATACTTATCATCACTAATAATTAGAGAAGTGCATATCAAAACTACAATGATGTACCACCTCACACTAGTCAGAATGGTCATCATGAAAAATGTGTGCAAAGAAAGGCTGGAGAAGGTGTGGAGAAAAGGGAACGCTCCTCTGCTGTGGGTGGGAATATAAATTGATTCAGTCTGTATGGAGAACAGTATCAGGGGGTTTCTTCAAAATCTAAAAACAGACTTACCATATGATACAGCAATCCCACTCCTGGGTATATACCCAGACAAAACTATAATTCAAAAAGATACATATACTCCTAGGTTCATAGCAGCACTTTATAATAGCCAAGACACAGAGACAACCTAAATGTCCACAGACAGATGACTAGATAAAAATGTGGTACATATATACAAAGGAATATTACTCAGCCATAAAAAAGAAAAGGGGAAGACAGAGGAGGAAATGGTTGGATGGCATCACTGACTCAATGGATATGAGTTTGAGCAAAGTCAAGGACGTTGTGAAAGACAGGGAAGCCTGGAGTGCTGCAGTCCATGGGGTTGCAAAGAGTTGGACATGACTGAGTGACTAAACAACAACAAATAAAAAAAGAATGCAGTTATGCCACTTGTAACAACATGGATGGACTTACAGATTATGCTACTAAGCAAAATAAGTCAGAAAAAGACAAATACCATATGATATACTTATATGGGCAACCTAAAATACGACACAGTTGAACCTATCTACGAAACAGAAAAAGACTCAGTGACACAGAGAAGAGACTTGTGGTTGCCAGTGGGGAGGGTGAGTAGGGGAGAAAAGGAACGGGAGTTTGGGATTAGTAGATGCAACTAGTATATATATGATGGGTAAATAACAGTCATACTGTATAGCACAGGGAACTGTATTCAATATCCTGTGATCAATCACAACAGAAAAGAATATGAAGAATATGTAAATATATATGTGCATAACTGAATCACTTTGCTATGCAACAGAAATTAATACAACATTGTAAAATCAACTACACTTCAAATAAAAAAAAAAAGGTCCTGTATCATCTGAGTTGGGCTTCCTTGGTAGCTCAGTGGTAAAGAACCTGCACGCCAATGCAGCAGATGCAGGAGATATGGGTTTGATCCCTGGGTTGGGAAGATACCCTGGAGAAGGAAATGGCAACCTGCTCCACTACTCTAGTCTGGGAAATCCCATGGACAGAGAAGCCTGGCGGGCTACAGTCCAAAGATTCAGACATGACTGAAGCAACAAAACAATAATGAAATCATCTGAGTCACCTCTCTGACCTCATCTCTCTCTGACAATCCGTGCTGTTTTTCAAACACCGTAAGCGCTTTCTCATCTTAGAAGAGCACTGGTTGTTGCCACTGACTGGAACATTCTTCCTTAGACACCTCTAGAACAGCTGCCTTGCCATCTTTAAGTCTTTACTGGAAACTCTCACCTTCTCAATAATGCCTACCCTGGCCAGACTATTTTAACCTGTGCCCACACCCCCACCCATGTTCTCTGAACCTATCCCATTTTTTTTTCTATTTATTCTATGGCACTTATAATTATGGCACAATATAACTTACTTATTTATAATAAGTGTATTGCTTATTTTCTATCTCCTACTAGAATGTAACACCACAGGGTCATAGTGCCTAATGATATAATAAGCCACTAATACAATTTATTGAACAAATGAATGGATTTAGTATACGGGCAAGGCCATAGCTGATGGCTATAGATTGTGGTTTTAGAAAACTTTTCTCTTCATCTTAACCTGGAATATAATAACAGCTTCCATCGCTTTTTTCTCTACCACTAGTTACAAAGACCAAAAAGAGCTCTCTGTCAAAAACCAAAAGATCTCTATGGATGCATCATTTTACAGTACCATAATATGAGAGTTTAATTTTCACTTGTCACTGTGCCTGCTTTGCCTGTTCTCATCCACTACTCCGGAATGGCCTTGAGCTGTGAATGCTTATCATTTTTGAGTGAGTCTTCCTCTGACCCTTTTCCACTGGGCACAGGGCTCTGGCTTCATGCCCTCACTCTGACACCAACTCTGGACCTGGAAGCTCACTTCGTACTCGATCTCCTCAGTGGCTGATTCTTGGCTCTTTCGGAGGGACGTGAGCTTGCATAGCCCCCGGCCTGACTCTTGCCATTTCTCTGTGTGAGCTCTAGCCCTTTGGCTGCTCGGCTGGCTGGACCAGCGCCACTGTCCTTCTCCACTTCCAACCTATCCACCCCCACCCTCATCAAAGGTTAGGAAGTCAACCTCCCCTGCAGTTAAAGTCTGAAGGAGGACATGGTTTCCTTGGAATGAGATTTGGTGCTCCTTTAAAGAGCTGCAATTCTCCCATGCTCCTTAATAGCTTCCTTACCCTCTGGTTCTAGAGATGTTGGGGGATTGCAATTGGTTCTGTGGTACTTTTCTCTTTATATTATAAAGTAAAAGGAGGGGTGTCAATGTGAGAGGTATGAAACAGCTGATAGGAAGGGCAGTGAGTTGATTAGATTATAAACATTTTTAAGAGTTTTTGCTGTATTGCCTTTCTTAAGATTAAGAATCTGATCCTTCTAATGGCTGGATAAACACCCTGAAAGGGAAAGAAAAAAAGAATGACTAAGTCTTACTTCTAATATTTATTAAATTTCCCAGGTGCTACCAGTCTGATTTTACTTTGCTCCTTTCTTATTTATTTTAAGGTCTGGGCCAAATTCTTGTGTAAATTTATGGCTAAAAGAATCTGGACTTTTTTTTTTTTTTTTGGCACGTTGGTTTTTTAAAAAATATTTCTGCATATCTTTTATTTCATTAACAGAATCATGGAACTGGAAGAGATCCTAGGGATTATATTCAATCTCTTTCTATTTCTGCTATTTTTATTTTTTAATTGAAGTATAATTGATTTACAATGTTGTATTAGTTTCAGGTGTACAGCAAAGTCATTCAGTTATACATATTTAATATATATATTCTTCTTCAGATTCTTTTACCCTACAGGTTATTAAAAATATTGAGTATAGTTCCCTGTGGCATATTGTTTTTAGTCAAATGTGTTTGTCTACTAGTCTTCAGCAAAAATCCCAAGAATTAACCTAGTATAGACCTCTGTGCATACAGACACAAGAATTCATTCTCCACATATGGTCAGAGAACTTTTCTTTAGCAGGCTGTCTTCTCCCTCCTCAACTTCCAAAATTAGGGTGTCTGGAGAATGCAAAACAAAATTATACAAAGGCCTGACCTCTGACCCTGCTTCTGTCTCAAAGGCTGTGAAGTACCCAAGAGGGAAAGTGTTGAATTTGGCCTCACTTCACATGGCATTAAGTATAATTCTTTGTGAACTGTGGTGACATCATGGTATACTTTGACATCACTGCTCAGACTCCCTTCTGCTGCTGGGCACACAGTATAGAGTTTTTGTTCCAACACAAGAGTCCTTTGTTGAGAAGAAAGGACAGCAGCTGGTCTTCTGCCCTGGCACAAATGTGGATCTTACTGGAATGTGCCTGTTTAGGAAGTGACCACAAAGTAGCCATTCAACTATGATGACTAGTACTCACACATATAGCTCTGGAAACTTTAATAAAAATGTACATCTACAGAGTTCAAAATTCCGCCTATGGGCCATAACTCAGCAAAATTATGCATATGCTAAAGTTCTCATTTATATGTCTGGATATGTTATTTGAAGTCAATATTCCAAAAAGAGTAGTATGCTGGCTATATGTGTGTCAAGGCTGGAGGTAAAGAAAAAGAAATGGTAAGGAGTGACATATTTGTCTCCCCAAATAGCTCTCCTGCACTGTAATTGATCAAGTATCTCAGGTTGCCAGTCAAGAGGGCTTGCGTTCCTTGGCTTTCAAATCAATTCCTGGTTACTTCCCAAGCATACTACTTTATACTAATTTTAAGCTCTCAGGCAGTGCTATTAGTATTCTCCTTCAAAGATATGTATACATACAGCTGATTCATGCTGTTGTACAGCGGAAACTAACACAACACTGTAATTATACTCCAATTAAAAAGATATTCTCAAATGATCAAATGACATGTTTATTTCTTTCTTCTTTTCCTGTTTTGTCTACTGTTATTTCTATCCCAGGTAAAACCTCAGAAAATTGACCAAAACAGTTGATGCAAAAATATCATCTGTAAAATAACTGCATATTTCTGTCCCATGTGACTCTAACACTTATACAAGGCAGAAAAGTTTCAGATCAGCTTGAGAAGCTATTAATCTCACAGGAATAAATCATAGCCCCCCAAATTTGGGTGGGATGGCAAACTTCTTTAATTGAAAAAAATGTATATAACTTTAAAAATTCTGTCAGAACAAACAGAGCTGAGACATAATCCTCGACTTTACCATGAGCCTTTCAGTTGGTCAAAGTACTTTTTTCCCTCTGTAAAGGCCAACCAGATCATACTGTCCCATCTCAGTCTTTTAGCCATGCTTTCACTTCCCTAGTCATTTCGTACCCTGGAACATTATTACTTAAACCAAGAATCTACACGTTGTACAGCCCTTAACCATGGAAAAGGCAGCATGACCTTGTGGGTGGAACAAATGACTCAATCTGGATGTGATGATCCATTATCAACTGCTTGTAGACATCACATGTTTTCAGTGTGTGATTCAGTTCTCTCCTGAGGATAATCAGATCTACTTTATATTTTTGTAAGGATATTTCAAGTGATATCTTATATAAAAAGATGCCAAGCATATAAACCACTCTGATCAATCACCCTGGAATTTTTTTAAAAATTCTATTTTGAAATCTTCTATTTTATAGTCCTCATAATTACAAGACCATATGCCCTAGTCACTTTGGCAAGGGTGGGGAGGGGTATGAGTTCATTGTGCAAATAGGAGGTATTTGCTCCTACATGTGAAAATGTGTCTAAAGCTGTAAAGGACTACTTAGTCACTTGAGCACCTGTAGTCTTGTTCCACAGCTCCAGGTAGAATGTCAAGTTTGTAGAAACTCAGATTTATTTCCACGCCTCTGGGTTTGAGAATAGCACATATGAAGTAAGGTTACAATCTTAATACTGGACAGATTTTCCTTTATCAGGCAGAATAGATGGAGCTTCACTGGAGGATGGTTTTTAACTTCCCTCTAGCCTGCCGAAGTAGATGATGAAATAGCCACAAGCCTACTTGGTTCTCTGGAAAATGATCTCTGAGAGTTTTAAGGATTCTGTTAGATACAAAAAAAACCCTCTCTGGAATTGCTGTGGGGTAGCAGATCATCTCCTCTGTAGCACACTCAAATGAGACGGGAAGGCTCAGAATTCTTAAAGTACCCTTCCTGAGATCTCTATTCTAGACCACTACTCTGGAGTTAATCCAGTTCAGTCCAGTTCAGTTGCTCAGTCATGTCCGACTCTTTGCGACCCCATGAACCACAGCACGCCAGGCCTCCCTGTCCATCACCAACTGCCAGGGCCACTTTCAAATGTGTGTTCATGCATGTGTGTGTGTGTTCAGTTGTGTCTGACTCTGCGATCCCACGCAGAGGACTAGCCCGCCAGGCTCCTTTGTCCTGGCATTTCCCAGGCAAGTATATTAGAGTGAGTCATTACTCCCTTCTTCAGGGTATCTTCACAACCCAGTGATCACATCCATGTCTCCTGTGTCTCTTGCATTGGCAGGTGGACTTGTTACCATTGAGCCACCTGGGAAGCCCCGATAAGTGAGTAATAATCGTTAAATGAAAATGACAATACAAAACAGATTTTCACAGTCATTCTTCTAAAATCTGAAGTCTATGGAAAGGTATATTTCCAGGAGTTGGAGTAAGAGCTCAGAGACCTGTTGTCTCCATGGAGCCTGTACTCATATGGATGTGTTTATGTGACAGCTGAGTTTAATGACAGAAAGTAAGTACTCAGCAAATCCATCTTGGTATAGGGAATACTCAAAATCTATTTGTTTTGAATGGAAAGAAATATGAATCTGTATGTAAAAGCCAAAAATAAGTGAGTTATTTTTTTAATGGAAAAGTAGCCTTCCTGAAACTGAAAAATTGAATCGTTTATTAATCAGAATTAGCAATGAATTAATCAAATAGCTAGAGCTAGATATCTTGGAGTGTGCAGGCAAGTAGGCCTTAGGAAGCATCACTGTGAACAAAGCTGGTGGAGGTGATGGAATTCCAGTTGAGCTATTTCAAATCCTAAAATATGAGGCTGTTAAACCACTGCATTCAATATGCCAGCAAATTTGGAAAACTCAGCAGTGGCCACAGGACTGGAAAAGGTCAGTTTTCATCCCAATCCCAAAGAAAGGCAATGCCAGAAAATGTTCAAACTACTGCACGATTGCACTCATTTCACATGCTAGCAAAGTAATGCTCAAAATCCTCCAAGTTTGACTTCAACAGATGTAAACATCTAGATGTATAAGCTGGATTTAGAAAAGGCAGAGGAACCAGAGATCAAATTGCCAGCATCAGCTGGATCACAGAAAAAACAAGAGAATTCCAGAAAAACATCTACTTCTGCTTTATTGACTATGCCAAAGCCTTTGACTGTGTAGATCACAACAAACTATGGAAAATTCTGAAAGAGATGGGAATACCAGACCACCTTACCTGCCTCCTGAAAAACCTGTATGTTGGTCAAGAAGCAACAGTTAGGACCGGACATGGAACAACGGATTGGTTCAAAATTGGGAAAGGAGTACATCAAGGCTATATTTTGTCACCCTGCTTATTTAACTGACATGCAGAGTACATCATGCAGAATGCCAGGCAGGATGAAGCACAAGCTGGAATCATGATTGCTGGGAGAAATATCAATAACCTCAGATATGTAGATGACCCCAACATAATGGCAGAAAGCAAAGAGGAATTAAAAGACACTTGCTCCTGGGAAGAAAAGCTATAACAAACCTAGACAGCATATTAAAAAGCAGAGACATTACTTTGCTGACTTTTAAGGTCCGTATGGTCAAAGCTATGGTTTTTCCAATCATCATCTATGGATGTGAGAGTTGGACCATAAAGAAGGCTGCGCACTGAAGAATTGATGTTTTCTAACTGTGGTGTTGGAGAAGACACTTGAGACTTGCGGGGACTGCAAGGAGATCCAACCAGACCATCCTAAAGGAAATCAACCATGAATATTCATTGGAAGGACTGATGCTGAAGCTCCAACACTTTGGCCACCTGACACGAAGAGTTGACTCACCAGAAAAGACCCTGATGCTGAGAAAGATTGAGGCAGGAGGAGAAGGGGACGACAGAGGATGAGATGGTTGGATGGCATCACCAACTCAATGGACATGAGTCTGACCAGACTCTGGGAGATTGTGAAGGACAGGAAAGCCTGGTGTGCTACAGTCCACGGGGTCACAAGTAGGACACGACCGAGCTACTGAACGACAACAAATCAAAGAGCAGTCACAACATCCTACAAGAAAAGTGGACTGATTTTTAATGGGCCAAAAAAATTCCTGAGCCAGACTAAAGGTTAGCAGCTGGACTGGGCTGGAAGAAGGCTGAGTATGATCAATTCTGGCCATCCTTTTCAAACTCTAGACTTGTGGGTTTGGGATAAGCAGTAACATTTTGCTGTATCACTGCAATATTGACAATGGCAAAATACTGCTGTTTTTTTCATTTTAGACAAAAGCAAATTCACTCAAAGGCCCTGAGATTTCAAAAAAAAATGACTGTATACATTTTTCCCATTCAGAATGATTAAGAAAATTCCACAAGCCACCCACTCACATACATAAAAATGAATTCTGCCTCTTTCCTAATTGCAGGCCCAATTTAAAAAACCAGCTGAAATCTATAAATTTCAAATCTGACAAAATTCAACACTCAGCATATGTCAAATTTGAGAAAAAATTACATTCACATTTTAATCTAGAAATATTTTAAAATTCAAATTTTATAATAGTTATAACCGATTTTTTAAGGTAGTTTTTAAAAACTACCTAAAAACTTAATAGTGAAAGCTTGTCTATACAAAGTGAAAAGTGTTAGTCACTCAGTTGTGTCTGACTCTTAGTAACCTCTGGGCTATGACTGGGTTCTTCTGTCCATGGGGTTCTCAAGGCAAGAAAACTGGAGTGGGTTGCCATTTCCTTCTCCAGGGGATCTTCTCAACCCAGGGATCAAACTTGGATCTCCTGCATTGCAGGAGGATTCTTTCCCATCTGAGCCACCAGGGAAGCCCTGTATAAACTATCTTCTAACTGCTCCAAAGGTATCCAAAGGACCTGCCTGCCTCCATGCCCTCATCTTATTGCTTCCTGTTGGATGAGGGGTAAAGAAGAAAAGAAATTTTTGTGGTACATGCAACAATAATCATTTTGCTATACTAAACCAAGTAATATTTCTTCTGTATGTAATATACAAGGCATGTAATTTGAGATAATTGGTTCATACTTTTAAAATATGCAGTATATCTTTATTGATACACCTATGTGAATTGGACATGACTGAGCAACTGGACTGAACTGATGTGAATCCAAATAGAAAAACCCCCAGATTCTGCAAGTCTGGATCTATCAAATGACACATTTGTTGAAAAATATGATTTAACCACTAATTTTAAGTTGTTCAAATGTTTTTTCAAATGGACTCTTGGCTTGGTTTTGACCTAGTCTTCATGCCATTTTGCTATACTAAAATTTCACATGACTCAGACTATTTTCTGTAGGAGCAGATGCGTTACAAGGAATCACTTACTGGGGTATCTATCAAAGAGTTGTTGACGTTCGGACACTAAGTTGTGTCCAACACTTTGCGACCTGAAAACTTTCATTAGTATCAGTAAGAAGATTTTTCTGAACATGGCGCTCCACAGAACACCTGAGCACTGAGTTGTAAGATGATTCCCAAACTTGAGCTTTGAATTCTTTCTAATGAATGTGTTAAAAGCAAGTTACAAAGGTTTTTCTAAGATGAGAGTGACTACTTGTTTCAGTGAGGTGTGGTCCTCCTGGCTGAAGCCTGAAAGGCCTCTTGCTCTGTGGCTTGTGAGTGGCAGTCGCATCTGAGTTGGCAGGAAGGTAGAAAGCAAATACCATCAGCTGCCATCATTCTGAAGAGAGAGATGAGATAATCACAGACTGTGGTAATGGATAATTCTCACTTATCATATCTGGTGTCAGGAAGACACAACAATGAATAAATCATGATGGGAGAAGGGCTCTAGATTCTTAGGAAACACCAATTATGGGTCAAGGACTGACAGGGTTTTGCAGAGTTCATGAAGTCTATACACAAACTCTGTGACCACACAGGTGACAAAGCCAAAGCAACCTTGTATGCCGCCTACCTGGAATTTGAATTTCAACCTCTTTCTTTTTATTGTATTAAAAGTTAAAAAAAGTTTATTGAAGTATTGCTGATTTACAATATTGTGTTACTTGCAACCTCTAATACATCTTTCCTACTACTCTGGGTCACTTAATATTCCAGAGGACTTTTAAGTCAACGGTGTGTATATTCAGAACAGTAGAGTAGCATCATGTGTACGCAGCAGCTACGCCCATGAGAATATACTGTTCTAAGGGAATGTATGTACCACTCTGTATATCAATAGTATGCCAACTGTATATCCCACATATCAATAATGGTCACTAAGTTTGTTTCTCAGCACCCAGCAAAGGGCACTCAAGGGAGAAAAGAAGCTCTTAACAGGCTGTTTCTTAGGCAACAAAAACTTCCATAAAGATTCCCAAGTTGTCTCCAATAGTATGAAAATCAGTCTTCAGTAAATTTATTTTCAAGGCTGCCTTTAGCTTGGCTTCAGCACTTAACTAGTAAGGTATTACCTTGAACAGAGGGAAAAATATTTCCAGTAGCAGCTGACAAGACTGTGAAGAAGGAAGAAGGGAGGAGTGAGGAGCGACAGAGTGGAAATGCACTGAACTCAGCCCAAACGTGGCTTACATCTGGGCGGCCTAACCCGTCAGAGACCTCAGGAACCCTGCCAGTGGCCAGAGAGAGACCTTCATGTGAACTTTTGATTTGCAACACAGTATTGGGAAGGAAGAGGATACCCAGAATGACACATTGTTGATCCTACAGCAACTGAATACCTGCCCTCCCTTCCCCAGCCAGCCTGGGTTAAGGGCCAAGGTTTGAGGCAAGAATACATTCCAATATGGAAGTATTTTTTACACTTAATCTGACCTTTGTCAAAGGTCAAATAAAAACATTTGGAAACACGGGAATGGAATATTTTCATATTCGTTTTTATTTAGGACTCTCACATAGTTACTCAAAGCAAAAAAACTGACAGTTTTAGCTCCAAGAATGTTCAAGATTACAGTAGCAGGAATGATCTATGTGAGAGGGAGAGAGTTACGTGAGAAAATCACATCCCACATATAATACTGAAGGCACAACTCTGTCTCCAGGACTGAGCCAAAAGTGGTCTCCCCCATTTCTGTTCAAATTTTCTAAAGTGAGAGCAGAATTCACTGCTGAATACAATCATGCATTGTTAAAAAGTATACACTGTCAAGCTTATATTCTTAGACCATGTGCCTATCAGACAGTTCCACAAGTGATACCTTCTTTTGCAAAGGGATTAGAAGTTTGTTTTAGACACAACTAATTTCTCAATGACAAGGCTAACCGTTGGGCCTAATTAGATGTTAAGAAGAAAAGACTCCATTTTGTAAGCAGTCATTTAAATTACAAATGTGGACTCAGTCTGCCAAACAGGTACTATGGTAAATCAACACCTCTACCCATAGCAGGCTGCTACTCTGAAATACTTCATCGGTATGCAAAGAGGCACAGCTACACTTCAATTTCCTTCCTTCAGACAGCATCTCACATTTTCATGGTTATTCTTTGAGCTTGGGAGCAGCAGAGAGGAAAAACGATAGGGAAGAATAAGGGCTAGAGGAATTCCATGCCCAAACATTTATAAATTGCCTAGAGAAGCTTAACATGTTTTAGCATCCTGATCTTCATCACAATGAACAAATCCTGTACTCAACACCTTTTATAGGAATACTATTATGGGAGCTGTTAAAGGATAAAAGATTGAAAAAGTCATAGATCTGCTTTAGAGGGCTTTAGAAGGTAGAAGTATGTATGTAATATTAGGAGGCAGACCTGGGAAGAATGAAAAATGGTGCAGCTGCTGTGGAAAAGATTTTGGTGATTATTTAAAAAACTAAACATATAATTACCATATGACCCAGCAATTTTAGTTCTGAGAATATATGTGAAACAGTGAAAGCAAGGACTTGAACCAATATTTGCAGGCCCGTGTTCACAGCAGAATTATTCACAACAGGCAAAATGTGAAAACAACCCAAATGTCCATCAACAAGTTAAACAAAATATGGTATATGCTGTTAAATTAATTAAACAAGGAAGTTATTAGACTAACATGGCTCTACTATCATGGCAGACTATGTAAGCAAACCAAAGTCTAAGTCAGTAAATGTCTCAACCTTACAAAATAAAAAAGCTAAGACAACCAATCATAGACAACTAGGCTTTAAACTGTAGCCAATCAAATAGTGTCCTTTCTTTGCTTCTGCATTTTCTCCATAGTTTTTCCCTTGGATCCTGTTAGTGGAACACTCTTAACTACATATGGTTTGTTGCTACCTGATTCTTCACCAATAAATGCTCAAATAAACTAGTTTCTTTTTAAGAAGAAATAAATAATTTGAATAGACTGATCACTATAAGTGAAACAGAATTTGTAATTAAAAAAAAAACCTTCCCTACAAACAAAAGTCCAGGACTGGACAGCTTCACTGGAGAATTCTACCAAACATACAAAGAAATACTTATCCGATCCTTCTCAAACTCTTCCGAAAGACTGAAGAGGAAGGAATACTCCTAAAGTCATTCTATAAAGCCAGCATCACCCTGATACCAAAATCAGACAAAGACACTACCAAAAAAGAAAATTATAGGGCAAGATCTTTGAGGAATATAGATGCAAAAATCCTTAAAAAAATATTAACAAATCTAACCCAACAATACATAAAGATAATCATATGGCATAATCAAGTTGGATTCATCCCACGGTCACAAGGATTGTTCAACATATGCAAATCAATCAATGTGATACACCATATCAACAACAACAACAACAAAACGAAAATCCCAGGATCATCTCAATAGATGCAGAAAAATAATTTAGTAAAATTCAACATCAATTCATGATAAAAACCCTCATAAAAGTGGGTATAGAGGGAACATACCTCACCATAATAGAAATTATTTATGACAAACCCACAGCCAACATAATACTCAACAGTGAATATCTGAAAGTCATACTGCAAAATCCAGGATAAGCAAAGTATGCTCGTTCTTACTATTCCTATTCAATATAGGGCTGTAAGTCCCAGTCACAGCAATCAGACAAGAAAAAGAAATGAAAGGTATCCAAATTAGGAGGGATGAGGTAAAACTGTCATTATATGCAGATGATATAATACTATGTATAGAAAACATCTGCTGGATCATGCAGATGATATTCAATATATTGAATAGACATTTCTCCAAAGAAGACATACAGATGGCTAACAAACACATGAAAAGATGCTCAACATCACTCATTATCAGAGAAATGCAAATCAAAACCACTATGAGATATCATTTCACACCAGTCAGAATGGCTGCGACCCAAAAGTCTACAAATAATAAATGCTGGAGAGGGTGTGGAGAAAAGGGAACCCTCTTACACTGTTGGTGGGAATGCAAACTAGTACAGCCACTATGGAGAACAGTGTGGAGATTCCTTAAAAAACTGGAAATAGAACTGCCTTATGATCCAGCAATCCCACTGCTGGGCATACACACTGAGGAAACCAGAAGGGAAAGAGACACGTGTACCCCAATGTTCATCGCAGCAATGTTTATAATAGCCAGGACATGGAAGCAACCTAGATGTCCATCAGCAGATGAATGGATAAGAAAGCAGTGGTACATATACACAATGGAGTATTAGCCATTAAAAAGAATACATTTGAATCAGTTCTAATGAGGTGGATGAAACTGGAGCCTATTATACAGAGTGAAGTAAGCCAGAAGGAAAAACATCAATACAGTATACTAACGCATATATATGGAATTTAGAAAGATGGTAACGATAACCCTGTATACGAGACAGCAAAAGAGACACTGATGTATAGAATAGGCTTATGGACTCTGTGGGAGAGGGAGAGGGAGAGGGTGGGAAGATTTGGGAGAATGGCATTGAAACATGTGAAATGTCATGTATGAAACGAGATGCCAGTCCAGGTTCAATGCACGATGCTGGATGCTTGGGGCTGGTGCACTGGGACGACCCAGAGGGATGGTATGGGGAGGGAGGAGGGAGGAGGGTTCAGGATGGGGAACACATGTATACCTAAAAAAAAAAAAAAAAAAGAAACAAGAGGTGTAAGATACGAGATAAAACTAACAGTGTTTATAAATTATAAAAGTGTATATGAAATAAAGAAAAAAAATAAACTATCTGGCACACACACACACACAAAAAAGAGGAAGATAGATATAAATCTGTAGGGATAATGAGACTTATCTCTGTGGGTTTTTTATTAATGAGAAAAATATGTCTTTTCTATACAGAATGAAATCTTTAGGCAAGAAACAATTACTTAAGAAAGATCATTTAGGCCATTGTATTATCACTTGTCTAACATCTCTAATTTACATTTGTGCAAAAAAAAAAAAAAAAAACATCTGCTGGATCATGGAAAAAGCAAGAGAGTTCCAGAAAAGCATCTATTTCTGCTTTATTGACTATGCCAAAGCCTTTGACTGTGTGGATCACAATAAACCGTGGAAAATTCTGAAAGAGATGGGAATACCAGACCACCTGATCTGCCTCTTGAGAAATTTGTATGCAGGTCAGGAAGCAACAGTTCGAACTGGACATGGAACAACAGACTGGTTCCAAATAGGAAAAGGAGTATATTGTCAAGGCTGTATATTGTCACCATGTTTATTTAACTTCTATGCAGAGTACATCATGAGAAACGCTGGACTGGAAGAAACACAAGCTGGAATCAAGATTGCCGGGAGAAATATCAATAACCTCAGATATGCAGATGACACCACCCTTATGGCAGAAAGTGAAGAGGAACTCAAGAGCCTCTTGATGAAGGTGAAAGTGGAGAGTGAAAAAGTTGGCTTAAAGCTCAACATTCAGAAAACGAAGATCATGGCATCCAGTCTCATCACTTCATGGGAAATAGATGGGGAAACAGTGGAAACGGTGTCAGACTTTATTTTTCTGGGCTCCAAAATCACTGTAGATGGTGACTGCAGCCATGAAATTAAAAGACGCTTACTCCTTGGAAGGAAAGTTATGACCAACCTAGATAGCATATTCAAAAGCAGAGACATTACTTTGCCAACAAAGGTTCGTCTAGTCAAGGCTATGGTTTTTCCTGTGGTCATGTATGGATGTGAGAGTTGGACTGTGAAGAAGGCTGAGCGCCAAAGAATTGATTCTTTTGAACTGTGGTGTTGGAGAAGACTCTTGAGAGTCCCTTGGACTGCAAGGAGATCCAACCAGTCCATTCTAAAGGAAATCAGCCCTGGGATTTCTTTGGAAGGAATGATGCTAGAGCTGAAACTCCAATACTTTGGCCACCTCATGCGAAGAGTTGACTCATTGGAAAAGACTCTGATGCTGGGAGGGATTGGGGGAAAGAGGAGAAGGGCCGACAGAGGATGAGATGGCTGGATGGCATCACTGACTTGATGGACATGAGTCTGAGTGAACTCCAGGAGTTGGTGATGGACAGGGAGGCCTGGTGTGCTGCGATTCATGGGGTTGCAAAGAGTCGGACATGACTGAGCGACTGATCTGATCTGATCTGATCTGATAGAAAACCCTAAAGACTCCATAGAAATGCTATTCAGTTCAGTTGCTCAGTTGTGTCTTACTCTTTGCGACCCCATGGACTACAGCATGCCAGACCTCCCTGTCCATCACCCACTCCCGGAGTTTACTCAAACTCATGTCCATTGAGTCACTGATGCCATCCAACCATCTTATCCTCTGTCCTCCCCTTCTCCTCCTGCCCCCAATCTTTCCCAGCATCAGAGTCTTTTCAAATGAGTCAGTTCTTTGCATCAGGTGGCCAAAGTATTGGAGTTTCAGCTTCAGCATCAGTCCTTCCAATGAATATTCAGGACTGATTTCCTTAGAATGGACTGGTTGGATCTCCTTGCTTTCCAAGGTACTCTCAAGAGTCTTCTCTAACACCACAGTTCAAAAGCATCAATTCTTCAGCGCTCAGCTTTCTTTATACTTCAACTGAAATCAGTAAGGTAGCAGGATACAAGATTAACATATAAAAATCTGTTGCATTTCTTTACACTAACAATGAAATATCAGAAAGGGAAAGTTTTAAAAAACAAAAACAAAACCACAGCAACACTCCCCTTTAAAAGTGCATCAAAAAGAATAAAATAAACCTGACCAAGGAGATGAAAAACGTATAAGGTGAGAACTATAAAACATTGATAAAGGAAATTGCAGATGATTTAAAGAAATAAAAAGATACACAAATTCTTGGATTGGAAGATTTAATACTGTTAAAATCGCCATACTATCCAAAATAATCTATAGATATAATGTGATCCCAAACAAATTACCTATGGCATTTTTCACAGAATTAGAACAAATAATACTAAAATTTATGTAAACCATAAAACACCCAGAATTGCCAAAGCAATCCTGAGGAAAAAGAACAAAGCTGGAGGTATAACTCTCCTAGACTTCAGACAATACCAAAGCTGCAATAATCAAAACAGCAAGATGGTATTGCCACAAAAACAAACATATGAATTAATGGAAGAGAATGGGAAGTCCAGCAATAAGCCTACATACCTATAATCAATTAATTCTCAACAAAGGAGGCAAGACTATACTGGGTTGGCCAAACAATTTCTCCAAGTTTTTTCTTTGAGATATTATGGAAAAATCCAAATGAACTTTTTGGCCAACCCAAAACAGTGGAGAAAAAGCAAGCTCTTTGGCAAGTGGTGTTGGGAAAGCTGGACAGCCAAATGTAAATCAATGAATTTAGAACACTCTCCCATACCATACCAAAAATAAACTCAAAATAGATTAAAGAATTAAAAATGTGGGAGACCCAGATTCAATCCCTGGGTCGGGAAGATCTCCTGGAGAAGGGAATGGCAACCCACTCCAGTATTCTTGCCCCCCCACCAAAAAAGGGTCTCAAAGAAATATAAGACAGGGCACCATAAAACTCCTAGAAGAGAACATTCTCTGCCATAGAACATACCAGTGTTTCCTTAGGTCAGTCTCTCAAAGCAATAGAAAAAACAAAAGTGAAAATAAATAAATGGAGCTAATAAAATTTATAAACTTTTGCACAGCAAAGGGAACCATAAGCAAAATGAAAAGACAATCTACAGACTGGGAGAAAATATTTGTAAACAATGTGACCAACAAGGTCACAAACATCTCATACAACAAGTAGCTCATACAAACGGCTCATATAACTCAAGAAGAAAACAACAACCCAATTAAAAAGTGGGCAGAAGATCTAAATGGATATTTCTCCAAAGAAGACATACATATGGCCAACGGGCACATGAAAAGATGCTCAACATCACTAATTACTGCCGCTGCTGCTAAGTTGCTTCAGTTGTGTCCAACTCTGTGCGACCCCATAGATGGCAGCCCACCAGGCTCCCCCGTCCCTGGGATTCTCCAGGCAAGAACACTGGAGTGGGTTGCCATTTCCTTCTCCAAGAGAAATGTAAATCAAAACCACAATAAGGTATAACCTCATACCAGTCAAAATGACCATCATCAAAAAGTCTATCTACAAATAACAAACGCTGGAGAGGGTGTGGAGAAAAGGGAACCCTCCTACACTGTTGTTTGGAATGTAAATTGGTGCAACCATTATGGACAATGGCATGGAGGTTCCTTAAAAAACTAAAAATAGAGTAACCATATGATCCAGCATCCCACTCTTGGGCGTGTATCTGGAGAAAACTCTAATTCAAGAAGATATATACATCCCAATGTTTACAGCATACTATTTACAACAGTCAATACACAAACAACAGATGACTAGATAAAGAAGATATAGTACATGTGTACAATGGAATATTTGTTGTTATTATTTAGTTGCTAAGTCATGTTCAACCTTTTGTGACCCTATGGACTATATCCTGCCAACTCCTCTGTCCATGGGATTTCCCAGGCAAGAATGTTGGACTAGGTTGTTATTTCCTTCTCCAGGGGATCTTCCTGATACAAGGATCAAGCTCCCATCTCCTGAATTGGAAGGTGGGTTCTTTACCATTGAGCCACCAGGGAAGTCCATGATGGAATATTACTCAGCCATGAAAAAGCATGAAATAATGCCTTTTGTAGCAACATGCATGGGCCTAGAGATTATCGTACTGAATGAAGTAATTCAGACAGAGAGACAAATATAGTATATCACTTATATGTGGAATCTGGAAAAATGATACAGGTGAACTTATTTACAAAACAGAGACAAAGTCACAGACATAGAAAACAAACTTATGGGGAAAGGAGGGAGGGATAAATTAGGAGTTTGGGATTAACAGATACACACTAATTTACATAAAACAGATAAACAACAAGGTCCTACTTAGAGGACCTTGTTATATAGAGGACCCATATATGATATATGAATTACTCTATATATGTATATAAATCACACACTCTCTCTCTCTATATATATATATATATATTCATATATATATATATATATGAATCACTCTGCTTTACACCAGAAACCAACGCATTATAAATGAACGATACTTCAATAAAAACCTCAGCATACTTAATACCTCTCAAATTTATCTTTTAACAGTTCATAGAATGAAGTATTATTCAAGCTATAAAAAGGAAGGAAATTCTGATATATCATAGAACAGGGATCAACCTTGAAGACATTATGGTAAATGAAATAAACAAGACACAAAAGGACAATTATTGTGTAATTCCAATTATATAAGTTAATCAATACAGTCAAATTCAAAGAGACAGAAAGTAGAAAGATAGTTACCTGAGGCTAAGAGGAGGAGTTACTGTTATTTCTTTCTATTTATTTATTTATTTATTTTAAATTTTATTTTATTTTTAAACTTTACAATATTGTATTAGTTTTGCCAAATATCGAAATGAATCCGCCACAGGTATACCGACGTTCCCTATCCTGAACCCTCCTCCCTCCCCTACCCTCCCTCTGGGTCGTCCCAGTGCACCAGCCCCAAGCATCCAGTACCGTGCATCAAAGCTGGACTGGCGACTCGTTTTATACATGATATTATACATGTTTCAATGCTATTCTCCCAAATCTCCCCACCCTCTTCCTCTCCCACAGAGTCCATAAGACTGATCTATACATCGGTGTCTCTTTTGCAGTCTTGTACACAGGGTTATTGTTACCATCTTTCTAAATTCCATATATATGCGTTAGTATACTGTACTGGTGTTTTTCTTTCTGGCTTACTTCACTCTGTATAATAGGTTCCAGTTTCATCCATCTCATTAGAACTGATTCAAATGTATTCTTTTTAATGGCTGAGTAATACTCCATTGTGTATATGTACCACAGCTTTCTTATCCATTCATCTGCTGATGGGCATCTAGGTTGCTTCCATGTCCTGGCTATTATAAACAGTGCTGCAATGAACATTGGGGTACACGTGTCTCTTTCCCTTCTGGTTTCCTCAGTGTGTATGCCCAGCAGTGGGATTGTGGATCATAAGGCAGTTCTAACTGCTTGACAATATTGTATTGGTTTCTGCCATATATCAACATGAATCAGCCATGGGTATAAATATGTCCCCTCCTTCCTGAAACTCCCTCCCATCTCCCACCCTATCCTATCCCTCCAGGTTGTCACAGAGGACTGGATTTGAGCTGCCTGCACCATAGAGCAAATTCCCACTGGCTATCTAATTTCACATATGATAAGGCACAGGTTTCAATGCTACTCTCTCCATTTGTTCCACCCTCTCCTTCCCCCCTGTGCCCACAAGTCTGTTTGTGTCCACATCTCCATTGCTGCTCTGTGGATAGGATCATCAGCACCATCTTTCTGCATTCCATATATATGCGTTAAAATTTGTTATCTGTCTTTCCCTTTCTGACTTACTTTACTCTGTATAATAGGCTCTAAGTTCATCCACCTCATTAGAGTTATTGTTCAATGGGTATGGAGTTTCAGTTTTGGAAGATGAAAAGGTTCTAGAACCGGGTGATGGTTACACAATAACATATATGTACTTAATGCCAGTAAGCTATATAACTAAAAATAGTTATGCTGCTACTGCTGCTGCTAAGTCACTTCAGTCGTGTCCGACTCTGTGCGACCCCATAGATGGCAGCCCTCCAGGCTCCCCCATCCCTGGGATACTCCAGGCAAGAACACTGGGGTAGGTTGCCATTTCCTTCTCCAATGCAGGAAAGTGAAAAGTGAAAGTGAAGTTGCTCAGTCGTGCCTGACCCTCAGCGACCCCATGGACTGCAGCCTTCCAGGCTCCTCAGTCCATGGGATTTTCCAGGCAAGAGTACTGGAGTGGGGTGCCATTGCCTTCTCCAAAAAATAGTTATAATGCTACATATTATGTATGTTTTACTACCACAGCCACCACCAAATCAACAATAAAAAAATAGGAGGTAGGAAAGTATCAGACATAAGTAATTAACACAAGGAGCATATAGATGAAATGGGGTAAAGAAACACATACACACAGGTAAACATATGCTATGATGTTTGTTGTTGTTATTGATGGCTTTAGCTTCAGTTCAACCTGTAGTCTCTTTCTACCTGGACATGGACAAAGCCCCATGTGTTTACACCCCCTTGTTGTATCACTGAGCAGACTTTACATGGGCTAACCACACTGTATTGTCAAGTTCAGTATGGTAAAGTACAGTGGGGTATAGTTTGGAATTAGATGGGGTAGTATAACAGCTTTGGATCTTCTACTATTAACTGCAACAACTCTAGAGGTTGAAGAAATGAAAAAGGAAGAAACTGGATGCTAATATGTGTTTTTAAAATTACTCTCTACTGTTCTTTCAAAATCAAAAGTGGAACTCTTCATTTTACATTAAAAATAATTATTCAGATGACATAATTTGGCCTCTCAGAAGTTGCCTACTGATCTAAGATAAGGGAGAAAAACAGGATTATTCAATATTAACATCAAAAATTCAGAGAGAAGTCACCATCACAAATACATTAGTTGTGCCCTTAGTCAGCTTACTAGTCTTGCTGCTTCTCAGCATCCAACCAACTTATCTCCACATGCCATACACCTCTCCATGAGGAAGAAAAGTCTTGACAGACCAGCCATAGTTAACAGATCATTTACAGGAACATACTCCTTTATCAATACACACAACTGAGAATTGTCTGTCTCTATTTGTTTAAATAGGAGAAATAAAGGGTCTTCTGTACTAGATTTGGGGGTACAGATGGGGCTGATTTCCCATCAGTCCAGGAAGGGTTGATGGAAGAGGTGAGATGTGAGCTGTGAGTTAAAGAATGGCAGTCATACTTTGGAACAATAAAGGCAGGCTGCCAAATCCGCTCCCTGCCCTTTCCCAAATAGGAAGCAGACTTTGAAGGCTAGCCTGGGGTTTGAATCCAGGTGGGTCCTGATTCCAGTGCGGGTACCCTGCTAGACACATTCCTTCTGGCTACAAACCAGAAACTTCTTTCTTACAGCCCTATGAAAATCTTGCTGGAATCCATTAAGCCATGATTTGAACCCTGATGAACTTTTGGCCGAAGAAGAGAGAACGCTCAAGCTTGCAGCAGAAGTTCATCTTGTCGTAGTAGAAAGAGAGTTTAGTGTGAAACAAGACAGAGGTTTCCACGGCTGGTCTATTAACATTAACTCTGAGCATCTCCAGTCCATTAGACTCAACCAACAATGGATGGAAGATGCACCTCACAGTCCAGGGAACAAAAGGAGAATTGAAGGTGTAACTGCTCTCCCACAGGCAGTAGCAAAATCATATCTATTTCCTAATCAGGAAGATACCTCTTATGCATAAGTCCACACTTCAGTATCCTGCTACTATTACAAACAATCCTAAAGATGGAAGAATATTAATATGACTTGTAAAACTAAGGCCTTATTAATAAATTATGTCCCATTACAGAAAAAGATCTGGGCTATTCTCAGAGTGAATCTCTAAACAACTAAAATGCTGGACTGTTAAAA
The DNA here is from genome assembly GCF_027580195.1 of Bos mutus. NCBI lineage: Eukaryota > Metazoa > Chordata > Mammalia > Artiodactyla > Bovidae > Bos > Bos mutus. The sequence continues at coordinate 86,632,574 of NC_091624.1, read as the reverse complement.
GTTCTAAGAGCCTTCGGTCTTTTACTATATTTCACAGAAGCTACACAGACTCATTCAAATATTTTTTTGTAGATGGAAGCCCTGATTTATATATAAACATATAAGAAAATGTGTGTGTATGTATGTACTCAGTCATGTCCAACTCTTTGCAACCCCATGGACTGTAGCCCACCAGGCTCCTCTGTCCACGGGATTTTCCAGGCAAGAATACTGGAGTGGTTTTCCATTTCCTACTCCAGCAGATCTTCCTGATCTAGGGATCAAACCCATGTCTCTTGTGTTTCCTGCATTGGCAGGCAATTTCTTTACCACTGCACCACTTGGGAAGCCCATATAAGAAAATAAAAAATGATAATATCCACAGTTATGTAGAGCATCCCAAAGACGAATCCCAGTGGCCATGGCTGTGTTAGTTGCCCCATCCCCCAGATATACCTCATCAGTGCCACAGTAGAGACATGTAGATGAAGTCAGATAGTCATCCCCTAGTATTTAAAAACTGACTGGAGACAGGAGGAGACAGGATATGGCTGGAGCTAAGTTAAGTTAACCTTTTGCCAGATAGACGCACATGTGTGGCTAAGGACTCAAAGCTGCCCAGGTTCCTATGCTTCCAGAGCCAGTTCCTCAAGCTCGCTCTATGCTTCTGGTCACCCACTGTCATTTTTTTTCATTTCTATTTTTAAACAGCTTTTTATTTTGTATTGGGATATAGCCAGTTGACAATGTTATGATAGATTCAGGTGAATAGTGAGGGGACTCAGCCATACATATGCATGTATCCATTTCAATAAGTTTATGTTCCTGTCACTGACCTTTATCCTTTCAATAATCCTCTCCTTTGAATACAGATTGAAAAAAGTGTTTCTATTGCTTGTTACCAAAAGAATCTTAACATCAAGCATATGTATTTTGCCAGGAGGAGCATTTATTTTCCCACCCTGGAGCTAATAATTATATGTAGAAGGAAACTTTAAGATGTATATATTTTCAGTATTTTTACAGGGAAAAACCAAATAAATTATTTTAAGGTTTTGAGAAATCCAGAAGAAAAAAACAAGTGATGGAGAATAATGACAAAGGAAAGTAACAGAAAATCTGCAGTATTATGGATTTGAAGAGCAGTAGGCTTTAAAGATAGTACAAGACTGGAAAGAAAGGAAAGGAAGATAATATACCATTCCAAGAATAAGTAATTTCACTTTTTTCCTTTAAAAGAAACCACCTACATGGATTATGATATTGTATTTCCATATCTTAAAAATTTTAAAAATTTGAGTAGCTGCTCCTCTTTTTAAAAAATAATTATTTATTTTTTATTGAAGGATAATTGCTTTACTGAATTTTGTTGTTTTCTGTCAAACCTCAACATGAATCAGCCATAGGTATATATATATCCTCTCCCTTTTGAAACTCCCTCCCATCTCCCTCCCCATCCAACCCCTCTAGGTTGTTAGGAACCCCTGTTTGAGTTTCCTGAGCCATACAGCAAATCCCTGTTGGCTATCTATTTTACATATGGTAATGTAAGTTTCCACGTTACTCTTCCATACATCTCACCCGCTCCTCTCCTCTCCCCATGTCCATAAGTCTATTCTTTATGTCTGTTTCTCCATTGCTGCCCTGTAAATAAATTCTTCAGTACTATTTTTCTAGATTCTGTATATATGCATTAGAATATGATATTTATCTTTCTCTTTCTGACTCCCTTCACTCTGTATAATAGGTTCTATGTTCACTCACCTCATTAGAACTGACTCAAATGCATTCCTTTTTATGGCTGAGTAATATTCCATTGTGTATATGTACCACCTCTGCTTTATCCATTCATCTGTCGATGGACATCTAGGTTGCTTCCGTGTTCTAGCTATTGTAAATAGTGCTGCAATGAGCAATGGGATACATGTGTCTTTTTCAATTTTGGTTTCCTCGGGGTACATGCCTAGGAGTGGGATTGCTGGGTCATATGGTAGTTTTATTCCTTGTTTTTTAAGAAATCTCCATACCGTCTTCCATAGTAGCTGTATCAACTTACATTCCCACCAACAGTGCAAGAGCATCCCTTTTCTCCACACACTTTCCAGCATTTATTGTTTGTAGACTTTTTGATAATGGCCATTTTGACTGGTGTGAGGTGATATCTCACTGTAGTTTTGATTTGCATTTCTCTAATAATGAGTGATGTTGAGCATCGTTTCATATGTTTGTTAGCCATCTATATGCTTTCTTTGGAAAAATGTCTGTTGAGGTCTTTTTCCCACCTTTTGATTGGGTTGTTTGTTTTTCTGGTATTGAATTGTATGAGTTGCTTGTATATTTTGGAAATTGATCCTTTGTCAGTTATTTCATTTGCTATTATTTTCTCCCATTCTGAGGGCTGTCTTTTCGCCTTGCTTGTATTTCCTTTGTTGTGCAAAAGCTTTTAAGTTTAATCAGGTCCCACTTGTTTACTTTTGTTTTTATTTCTGTTACTTTAGGAGGTGGGTCACAGAGGATATTGCTTTGATTTATGACATTGGTGTTCTGCCCGTGTTTTCCTCTAAGAGTTTTATAGTTTCTGGTCTTACATTTAGGTTTTTAATCCATTTTGAGTTTATCTTTGTGTATGGTGTTAGGAAGTGTTCTAATTTCATTCTTTTACATGTAGCTGTCCGGTTTTCCCAGCACCGTTTTTTGAAGAGGCTCTCTTTGCCCCATTATATGTTCTTGCCTCCTTTGTCAAAAATAAGGTGCCCATAGGTGCATAGGTTTCTATCTTGTTCCATTGGACTAAATTTCTGTTTTGGGGACAGCACCATGCTGTTTTGATGAGTGTAGGTTTGTATTATAGTCTGAAGTCAGGAAGGTTGTGTCCTCCAGCTCCATTCTTCTTTCTCAAGACTGCTTTGGCTATTCGGGATCTTTTATGTTTCCATATGAGTTGTGAAATCTTTTGTTCTAGTTCTATGAAAAATATCATTGGTAATTTGATAGGGAAAATTACCTTATGGCAGAAAGTGAAGAGGAACTAAAAAGCCTCTTGATGAAAATGAAAGAGGAGAGTGAAAAAGTTGGCTTAAAGCTCAACATTCAGAAAACTAAGATCATGGCATTTGGTCCCATCACTTCATGGGAAATAGATGGGGAAACAGTGGAAACAGTGTCAGACTATTTTTGGGGGGTTCCAAAATCACTGCAGATGGTGATTGCAGCCATGAAATTAAAAGACACTTACTCCTTGGAAGGAAAGTTATGACCAACCTAGATAGCATATTCAAAAGCAGAGACATTACTTTGCCAACAAAGGTCTGTCTAGTCAAGGCTATGGTTTTTCCAGTGGTCATGTATGGATGTGAAAGTTGGACTGTGAAGAAAGCTGAGCACTGAAGAATCGATGCTTTTGAACTGTGGTGTTGGAGAAGACTCTTGAGAGTCCCTTGGACCGCAAAGAGATCCAACCAGTCCATTCTGAAGGAGATCAGCCCTGGGTGTTCTTTGGAAGGACTGATGCTAAAACTGAAACTCCAGTACTTTGGCCACCTCATGTGAAGAGTTGACTCATTGGAAAAGACTCTGATGCTGGGAGGGATTGGGGGCAGGAGGAGAAGGGGACGACAGAGGATGAGATGGCTGGATGGCATCACTGACTCGATGGACATGAGTTTGAGTGAACTCCGGGAGCTGGTGATGGACAGGGAGGCCTGGCATGCTGCAATTCATGGGGTCACAAAGAGTCAGACATGACTGAGCGACTGAACTGAACTGAATTTGATAGGGATCACATTGAATCTATAGATTGCATTGGGTAGCACAGTCATTTTCACAGTACTGATTCTTCATACCCAGGAACATGAAATATCTCTCCATCTGTTTATGTTATCTTTGATTTCTTTCATTAGTGTCTTAAAATTTTTTGTGTACAGTTCTTTTGTCTCCTTAGTTAAGTTTATTCCTAGATATTTAATTCTTTTTGTTGCAGTGGTGAATGGGATTGATTTTTCTGATTTTTCATTGTTAGTATATAGAAATGAAAGTGATTTCTGTGTATTGATTTTGTATCCTGAAACTTTGCTAAATTCACTGATTAGCTCTAGTAATTTTCTGATACCATCTCCAGGGTTTTCTATGTACCGTATCATGTCATCTGCAGACAGTGAGAGATTTACTTCTTCTTTTCCAATCTGGATTCCTTTTATTTCTTTTTCTTCTCTGATTGCTGTAGCTAGGACTTCCAGAACTATGTTGAATAATAGTGGTGAAAGTGGACACCCTTGTCTTGTTCTTGATCTTAAGGGGAATGCTTTCAGTTTTTCACCATTGAGAATAAGGTTTTCTGTGGGCCTACTATATATGGCCTTTACTATTGCTGAGGTAAGTTCCTTCTATGCCCATTTTTGGAAGAGTTTTAATCATAAATGGACATTGAATTTTGTCAAAGGCTTTTTCTGCATCTATTGAGATTATCATATGTTTTTTATCTTTCAATTTGTTAATATGGTATATCACATTGATTGATTTGTGTATATTGAAGAATCCTTGCATCCCTGGAATAAACCCAACTTGATCATGGTGTATGAGCTTTTTGATGTATTGCTGAATTCTGTTTGCTAAAATTTTGTTGAGGATTTTTGCATCTATCTTCATCAGTGATATCGGCCTGTAGTTTTCTTTTTTTGCTGTTGTCTTTGTCTGGTTTTGGTATCAGTGTGATGCTGGCCTTGTAGAACGAGTTTGGAAGTGTTCCTTCCTCTGTTATTTTCTGAAAGAGTTTTAGAAGGATAGGCATTAGCTCTTCTCTAAATGTTTGATAGAATTCTCCTTTGAAGCCAACTGGTCCTGGGCTTTTGTTTTTTGGGAGATTTTTGATCACAGATTCAATTTCAGTGTTTGTAATTGGGTTGTTCATAATTTCTATTTCTTCCTGGGTCAGATTTGGAAGACTGAACTTTTCTAAGATTTTATCCATTTTTCCAGGTTATCCATTTTATTGCCATATAATTGTTATATGGCATCATATAACATCATATGACATCATAATAGGCTCTTATATTCCTTTGTATTTCTGCATTGTCTGTTGTAACCTCTCCTTTTTCATTTCTAATTTTGCTGATCTGATTCTTCTCTCTTTTGTTCTTGATGAGTCTGGCTAAAAGTTTGTCAATTTTGTTTATCTTAAAGAACCAGCTTTTAGTTTTATTAATCTTTATAATTGTTTCTTTCATTTCTTTTTCATTTATTTCTGCTCTGATCTTTATGACTTCTTTCCCTGTACTAATTTTGGGCTTTTTTGTTCTTCTTTTTCCAGTTGTTTTAGATGTAAAGTTAGGTTGTCTATTCGATGTTTTTCTTATTTCTTGAGGTAGCATTGTATTGCTATAAACTTCCCTCTTAGAACTGCTTTTGCTGCATCCCATAGGTTTTGAGTTGTCGTATTCTCATTGTCATTTGTTTCTAGAAATTTTTTATTTCCCTTTTGATTTCTTCAGTAACCTGTTGGTTATTTAGAAACGTGTTGCTTAATCTCCATGTGTTTGTGTTTCTTACAGTTTTTTGTTTTTTTTTGTAATTGATATCTCTTCTCATAGCATTGTGGTTGGAGAAGATGCTCGATACAATTTAAATTTTCTTAAATTTACTGAGGTTTGCTTTGTAACCCAAGATGTGGTCTATCCTGAAGAATGTTCCATGTACACTTGAGAAGAAGGTGTATTCTTCTGCATTTGGATGGAATGTCCTGAATATACCAATGAGATCCATCTCATCTAATGCATCATTTAAGACTTGTGTTTACTTATTAATTTCCTGTTTTAATGATTTGTCCACTGGTATGAGTGGGGTGTTAAAGTCTCCTACTCTTATTGTGTTACTGTCAATGTCAATTTCTCCTTTTATATCTGACAGTGTTTGTCTATGGGATCGCACAGTCGGACACGACTGAAGTGACTTAGCATAGCATAATGTTTGTCTTATGTATTGAGGTTCTCCTATGTTGAGTGAGTAGATATTTAGAATTGTTATATCTTCCTCTTAGATTGATCCCTTGATCATTATGTAGTGTTTTCTTCCATATCTCTTGTAATCTTCTTTATTTTAAGGTCTATTTTGTCTTATATGAGGATTGGTACTCCAGCTTTCTTTCGTTTCCCATTTGCATGGAATGTATTTTCCATCCTCTAACTTTCAGTCTATATGTGTCTTGAGGTCTGAAGTGGGTTTCTTGTAGACAACGTATATATGGGTCTTGTTTTTGTATCCATTCAGCCAGTCTGTGGTTTTGGTTGGAGCATTTAATCCATTTACATTTAAAGTAATTCTTGTATATATGTTCCTATTGCCATTTTCTTAATTGTTTGGCATTGATTTTGTAGATCTTTTTCTTCTCTTACATTTCTTGACTATATATGTTGCTTTAATATTTGTTGTAAAGCTGATTTGGTGGTACTGAATTCTCTTAACTTTTGCTTGTCTGAAAAGCTTTTATTTCTCCATCAATTTTGAATGAGATCCTTGATGGGTACAGTAATCTTGGTTGTAGATTTTTCCCTTTCAGTACTTTAAATATATCCTGCCATTCCCTTCTGGCCTGCAGAGTTTCTGGAGAAAGAGCAGATGTTAAGCATATGGGGTTTCTCTTATATGTTATTTGTTGCTTTTCCTCTGCTGCTTTTAATATTCTTTCTTTGTGTTTAGTCTTTGTTAGTTTGATTAGTGTGTGTCTTGGCATGTTTCTCCTTGGGTTTATCCTGTATGGGACTCTTTGTGCCTCTTGGACTTGATTGACTTTTTCCTTTTCCATGTTGGGGAACTTTTCAGTTATAATCTCTTCAAAAGTTTTCTCATACACTTTCTTTTTCTCTTTTTCTTCTGGGACCCCTATAATTCTAATGTTGGTGCATTTGATATTGTTCCAGAGGTGTCTGAGACTATCCTCAGTTCTTTTCATTCTTTTTACTTTATTCTGCTCTTCAGAAGCTATTTCTACCATTTTATCTTCCAGCTCGCTGATTCATTCTTCTGTTTCAGATATTCTGCTATTAATTCTTTCTAGAGTAATTTTAGTTTCAGTAATTGTGTTGTTTGTCTCTGTATGTTTATTTAATTCTTCTAATCTCTGTTAATTGGCTCTTGCATTTTCTCCATTTTGTTTTCAAGGTTTTTGATCATCTTTACTATAATTATTCTGAATTCTTTTTGAGGTAGTTTGCCTATTTCCTCTTCATTTATTTTGAGTTCTGTGTTTCTAGTTTGTTCCTTCAAACCCACTCCAGTATCCTTGCCTGGAAAATCTCATGGACAGAGGAGCCTGGTGGGCTGCAGTCCATGGGGTCGCAAAGAGTCAGGGACGACTGAGCAACTAACACTAACACTAACTCTCTGCCCTTTCATTATTTTTTTTTTTAAAACTTATTGTGTTTCAGGTCTCCTTTTCCCAGATGTCAAGGTTGAATTTTTTCTTCCTTTTGGATTCTGCCCTCCTAACGTTGGTCCAGTGGTTTGTGTAAGTTTTGTATAGGGTGAGATTTGCGCTGAGTTTTTGTTTGTTTGTTTGTTTTTCCTTTGATGGGCAAGGCTGAGTGAGGTGGTAGTCCTGTCTGCTGATGATTGGGCTTGTATTTTTGTTTTGTTTGTTGTTTAGATGAGACGTCCTGCACAGGGTGCTGGGTTGGGTGATGCTGGATCTTGTATTCAAGTGGTTTCGTTTGTGTGAGTTCTGACTATTTGATACTCCCTAGGGTTAGTTCTCTGGTAGTTTAGGGTCTTGGAGTCAGTTCACCCACGCAAAAGGCTCAGGGCTTGATCTCTGTTCATGAATGAAGATTCCACAGGTGGTTTGTTATGGCATTAAGTGAGATTAAAACAAATATCCAAAAGAGAAACCAAAGATGAACCCCAGACAAATAGCAGTCATGAAATCAGGCAAATAATAATTAAATTGATGGAATATACACATATACATATACACCCATAAGCAAAGTCAAAACAGTCCAACAAAAATTAAGTACAGCAGATTGACCTGGCAAAAAAAGGAAATAAAAAATTATATTTATCAGTTAAGAACAAAACTAACTAGAGCGCAAACTAGAAAACAAAAGTAAAGCAAGGTGCCAAGTGGGGAATAAAGCAATGAAAACAAAACTAACAAATATGTTGAGAGGAAAGAAAAGAAAGAAAGAATAGATATAAAAAGTTAAATCAGTTCAGTTCAGTTCAGTCACTCAGTCATGTCAGACTCTTTGCGACCCCATGAATCGCAGCATGCCAGGCCTCCCTGTCCATCACCAACTCCCGGAGTTCCCTCAAACTCATGTCCATCAAGTCGGTGATGCCATCCAGCCATCTCATCCTCTGTCGTTCCCTTCTCCTCCTGTCCCCAATCCCTCCCAGCATCAGAGTCTTGAAAAAGTTAGAGGTAGATAAAGAAGCTTTATATACATCAAAGGTTAACTGCAAGGGGAAAAGAAGAGTAGGAAAAGCAAACAAAGGAATAAATGTTGAAAAAATAATAATAGATTTAAAAAATTAAAAAGTAAAAAAAAGAGAAAAGGAAAAAAAAAAAAAAAGGTAAGCTCCACAGAACTGCAAAAGCCCAACACAGAGGCAAAGGTTTATAACAACAATAGAAAATGTGACTGAGTGTAAAAAAACTAAGAAGCTCAAAAGCTTAGATTTCACAGTGCCAATAAAATTGACAACAACAACAGAAGTGGGGGGCGGGGGAGAAAAAAAGTCCAAAAGAATCTACAAAACAAGTCAAAACATATGAACAATAAATGTTTTTCTTGAGTCACTGCTGTCAGAAGCCTTTCCCTTGCTGGGGGTCACGGTCCCCCTCATCTTCCTAGGATGCCCTCCAACTCTGTGCTGATCTCTGGACCTGGGGTGGGGGCAGCCCAGATTCTAATCTGGTCCTACACCTGTGAGTTCTTGCCTCTAATGTCCATAGCTATGAGAACTAGTGCATTTTCTTTTGTGTTTTCCAAAAGAAATTGGAAAAAAGACATTGGCGCTCTCAATGTCTTTTTATATATTCCATAGACACAGAGTCTGCCTAGTTGATTGTGTGGATTTAATCTGCAGTTTGTACAGCTGGTGGGAAGGTTTTGGGTCTTCTTGCTTAGCCACACTGCCCCTGGGTTTCAACTGTGGTTTTATTTCCACCTCTGCATGTGGATCATCCACTGGGGTTTGCTCCTGAGGCTGCCCTGGAGGACTTGAGCTTGTGAGGGCCAGGTGTGGAGGTGGTGCAACGCTTGGGTCACAGCAGTTCTGGCAGCACCGGGTACTCAGGGGAGTTGGTGGCTAGGGAAGCAGGAAATATAGTGCTCAAGAAGGGTATGGCAACCAGTATTGGCCAATATGCTCTAGTATTCTTGCCTGGAGAACCCTCTGACAGAGAAGCCTGGCAGGCCACAGTCTACAGGGTTGCAAAGAGTTGGACACCACCAAAGCAACCCTGTGTGCATAGACATAAGACTTTTTTGTCTGTGGCAGCTCTCCTCTAGTGAGAGTTGAGTGTGAACAGTGCAGCTACTAGGCTTGAGGGGATCCTGGTGGCACCAAGTGTGCACGGACATGGACGGCCTCTGCCGCAGAAGTTATGGCCCTATTAGAGTCTTGTTTTTGAGCCTCTTGTAGCTGGCAATCAGAAGGCCTCTTTGGCCAGTCTTTCTCCGTAGCTCCACTCGTTCAGGCCCTTAAAGGGCTCCCTTGCCTGGGGTCCTTCTCTTGTTTGGTGCATCAGGCACATACAGGGGCCCCCCTGGTTGGGGTCCTACTCCATAGATTGGGCACATCAGGCACTTAAAGGTACACCCTGGGTGGGGTCTTATCCTGTAGTTCTGCGATTCAATCACTTACAGGAGCACCCTGGGTGGGGTCCTACTCTGTAGTTCAGTGCATCAGGTGTTTGATGGGCCAGCCTCTCTATTGATCAGCTGTCAATGTTGGCAGGTAGAGGGAGAGAGGTTATGGTGATAGATCCACCCTCTACACGTGACTCAGCAGTATCCCCTTGCTTCCATGGCTGCCTGGCTTTCCTCCACAGGCATTTCCCACCACAGTCTCCTCCCTCACAGCCCCTCGATCTGTCTCTAGAGTCAATAGCAGCCCTTGCCCTAGGATTGCTCCACAATCCCTGAACTACAGCTCCCAGCTGATGTGCCTTCTGGGTATGTATGGCTGTGGCAAGCACTGTCTGATTCTCAATCCATTTAGGCTGCCACAGATCAGCTGTTTCACTCTCAGCCTTAAATGTTTCCTCTCTGATTCAGACAATTGCCCTGATGTGGGGATCAGACCCCTGCTTCAGTTCCCCCACCCACTGATGGCAGGTCCTGTCCCACTAACACTCCTGATTTTGCCCCTGGTTCCTTCGTCCTACCTAGTTTTGTGTGGTTCTATATATTCTTTTCTGCTGGTCAGGTACTCCTCTCTGCTCTCAGCTGGTGTTCTGCATGCACTTCTGTGTCAGAGGTGTATCCTGATGTATCCGTGGAGAGAGATGCACTACACGTCCACCCACTCCTCCGCAACCTCTGCTGCTCTTTGTTGTTCAGTTGCTAAATTATGTCCAACTTTTAGTAACCCGATAGACTGCAACACACCAGGCTTCCCTGTCCTTCACTATCTCCTGGAGTTTGCTCAAACTTATGTTCATTGAGTCAGTGATGCCATCCAACCACCTTATCCTCTGTTATCCCCTTCTCCTCCTGCCTTCAATCTTTCCCAGGGTCTTTTCCAGTGAATCGGCTGTTTGCATCAGGTGGCTGAAGTATTGGAGCTTCAGCATCAGTCCTTCCAACGAACATTCAGGTTCGATTTCCTTTAGGATTGATTGGTTTGATCTCCTTGAAGTCCAAGGGACTCTCAAGAGTCTTCTCTAGCACCACAGTGCAAAAATATCAATTCTTTGGCACTCAGCCTTTTTTATGGTCCAACTCTCACATCCATACATGACTGCTGGAAAAACCATAGCTTTGACTAGATGGACCTTTATCAGGAAAGTAATATCCCTGCTTTTTAACATGCTGTCTAGTTGGTCCTTACCTGATATTTAAATGTTTTTTTAAAAAGCCTTTCATGTGGCTTCAAATTGACTTAGAATATATTATCACAATAGTTCCTTTTACCCAGGAGAATAGCTCTATGTGTTAGTATCTAGGGCTGTTCCTTAACTGGAGGGTAAGATCTGAGCAGAAGAAACCTCACTAAGTTTTCCTTTTTCTTCCTGATAGAAACTGGAAACCCAGTGGCCAATAGGATACCTAATCCTTGGCATCCAGTTGGGATTCTTACATACCTGAAATTCAGCAAGGTAACTGGGTTGGCAGAAGTGATTCTGAGAGGGTTTATAATATCATGAAAAACATAGATTTTAGGGTCCAACAGACCTAAGTTAAAATCTCAAGTAAGCAACTCACAAGCTGTATGACCCTGGACTAGCAAATTAAATGTGTGGGCTATAGAATGGGTTCCTGTGAAGTTTAACAGTATGTCAAGTGCTTGGCATAGTGTCTGGCATGCTGCTGCTACTAAGTTGCTTTAGTCGTGTCTGACTCTTTGGACCATATGGACTGTCCTCTGACCATATCCTCTGTCCATGGGATTCTCCAGGCAAGAATACTGGAGTGGGTTGCTGTGTTCTCCTCCAGGGGATCTTCCCAAAGCAGGAATCGAACCCAAGTCGCTTATGTCTCCTGCATCGGCAGGTGAATCCTTCAGCACTAGCACCAGCTGGGAAACCAAGTATCTGGCATGATTAGTATTCAATATATAAGGTAGATTAATTATTTCTAGTTGTGATGATGGGTTTTGACTCTTATTCCTTTCTTTGAGACATGTCTAGCCTACATATCCTTTGGGGAAGGGTCAGGAATGCAAACAGCGACAGAGTTCAGGCTACGTAGATAACAAAGGATACTTGAAAGTGTTGGCACCATCTTGAGGTCTCAGCAACTAGTCAGCTCTGTCTAATGGTCGCCATGTTGGGGTGCAGACCAAATGTAGCACATCTGATTGTTCTTAAAGGTTATGTTGTGACTTGGGATTTTTACTGGAAACAATGTATTTAAATCCTGGCAACTAATTCAAATTTCCACAAAACCATTCTATGCGTACCAAACAAAAGTTGCCAGTGGGATATATTTGGTTACTAGTTTCCAAACTCTGCTTTAGAGCCATGAAAACCATCTGGGGAGAAAATGAAAAAACTGTATGCCAAACTATAAAGAGAAACTTTGAACAATACTAGGAAATAGGCTGGTCTGACAAAGCCTTGATGAAACCATTTTACATATACGTACTGCCTAAGAGAGCATGTCTCAAAATGAAAAATATTTTCCCAGTTTTTTAAGAAAAAGCACCTGCGTGAGGATACTTAGCTCCTTTAGCCAGGTGGGATCTTACCCACTTCTAAACCTTCACCCCCTCAGCACTTGCCATATATGCCTGTTCCAGGGCCCACCTTGGAGATGGAAAAGTTAAGTGTCAGGAGAGCTGTATCCACTTCACCACTGAGTATGTCTTTGCCTTAACTAATCAAATTATATCTTTTACCCCAGCAAAAGGTATTCTTGCTATTCCTAGTCAAAAGAAGAAAAAGAATAACCTTTTATCTCTGGCTCAGCTCTCATAACATCAGGAGTGGAAATGGCTGCACAGATACTGTGTTGCTCAATAAAAGACTGTTGCCTGGATGGATGAATCAAGAAATTAACCATCCTCCTATCAATCAACAGTGATACTGAGGTTTGGGCCATAAAAGCTAAGAATCATCCAATGGGAGGAATTCCTTCCTCACCAGGGGAATCCCAGAGGACAGAGAAAGGACAGCGGTCAAGAAAAGTTCAGAACTTGAGAAAACAAAACACTGGCTATGTGCTTTCATTTTAATGTGACTCTGGCTACTTCTTCCCAAGCTTCCCTCCCCCCTCGTCTTCCCCTGAAGCATCTGTTTGTTTTTTAAAATTACCCACAATTCTGATGGCAAAGACACTAAACAAGTACACAAGGGCGATTGTAAACCTAAGTGCTCACAGGACTAACGAGCCACCAGCCCTTGGCCACTCTGTGGTTGCTACAGCTTGCAGGTGCTGTGGGTTTTTACTTGGCATCTCTGTAGGAATGAAAGTGGTGTGCATTAAGTTTTCTAGAATGTTTATTGTTGGCAAAGTTTTCCACTTGTATTTTCTTTTATAGTACAACTATTTTTAAGCAAATGGGACGTTCTGTGATAATTTGGCCATACAGAAGGAAAATTTAGCTGAGGGACCAAAATGCACTTAGTGATGGTGAAAGAAACTAACAAATGAGGAAATAATCCAACTCAAAAGAAAATACTTTAAACTCTTAAAGGTTCTTGAGAAACACACATATGAAAAGCGTTTTCACTTAATATAAATTAAGCACTGGGTCTGGAGCTGGGAGACTTGGCTTCAAGTCTTCTTGCCTCTGTCACTTGCAAGTTGGGAGACCTTGGGTAAATCACATGCCACGCACTCTGACACTCTGTGTCCTCAGAAACAGAATGCAGACTCAGTTGGTGACTGCCAAGGTTCTTTGCAAAGCCACTGTTTTGTGATTAGCTTTGCAAAAAGATTCAACGTATCTCCTGAGGTCTCTGAATTTGTTTTGGCTTCTGTGTCCTATCTACCATAGATAATTTCTTGTCTTTATCTCTAGATTTTACAGATTCTTAAAGTGTTCTCTTGGATCACAAGGAGTTAGCCCAAAGCAATAACACTTTGTTCCTTCTTGATCTGAATTCCTTAGGGGCAGTTGAACTCAAGACGCAACAGAAAGGACCGGTGGGGTTTATTACACTAATCCTAGTACTTGGGTGGATTTTCCTGATGAGGGGCAAATGGCCCCTCCTAGGAATGTTTCAAGAGGGTCTCTGGCAACCATGAATATGACAAAATTTGGGTAAAGTTATGTTCATGGTTCAAAATCTGGAAGGTACCTGATTCTTTAAATTGTGTTTTATTAAGGATTTTGGCAATTAAAATAGCTACAACACCTTTAAAAAAGTATTCCTTTACCTAACTTGATATAGGTTTGGAGCTATGCCAGTCAGGTAAAGGATAATTACTTACTGTGTTCAATACTTAGATTTAATCTTTAACATTTAAAAATAATTATATGCAGGTCTTAAGACACTCAATTTCAAAAAAGGCTTCCTCAATTTTACTTTTAAGGAAATTTAAAACATTTCTTTTAAACATAAGGCAGAGTTTCAAATCTTTCAAATTTCTGACATACTTAAACCTTGCATTTCAAGTGTTTGGGAATATTAGCATTTTATGGTCCCAAACTTGATAACCATATTAGTTATGCAAAGAGTTGGAGTAATTAGAGTTATGTCTGAAGATCATCTAATTTACTCATGGAATATACTGTAGGAACAAACAATCTCCAGACCCGTTTTCTAATATACACTGGGGAAAGAAACTACATCACACTGGAGCCCTGATTGATATTTATGGCCTTTGGAAAGTTAGCATTTTGTGAGTTTAATCCTGGGAAGGATCTAATGACTTCAGCACTGAGAGCTCATCCAGAGAATCTGGTTGATATATGAAGAAAACCAACAGTTATCTTGATGGAGAAGGTTCTGGGTAGATCTGAGTCATCTTCTAAGCCATGGTAAATAAAGAGTATATGGCACAAGGCCTCAGATTCTAAATTACTTCTAGCCTAGTATCATAAAACAAAAAAATTGAGACTCACATAAATGGACTTTGTTTGACAGACTGAAGGAAATGAGAACAAGGCTCAAATAAATTAAAAGATAAAAAAGGCATTTAGGATGAATAATTTGCATGATTTAGAGATGACTCAGTCATTAAGGGACAGCAATAGTCAACAGAGAGATTTATTGATTCGTTGATCATTCCATGCAACAGTCTTACATTGATTAACTCGACGTAAAGAAACTTGATATAAAGATGAGTAAGTAGGATACAGTCTCTGCCAGTTAGGAGGTCTCAATCTTACGGGCTAGTTGGTTATGAAAACTCATATAAGACAAAGGAAATAAGATGAAAAACAGGTGCAGGAGAGGGGAGGGAGCATCAGCTCCCCTGTGGATTCTCACTGTGGGACTGTTGGTGTTGGTAAAGAGGGGACATGAGACTGCCAAACCTTTCTACCTGCCCAGAACTGAATAAGAGTGCTCCTTCCAAATGCTCCTTCTTTCAGCAACTAAACAAAAACAAAACCTGCTCCCACTGCATTTTGGACTTAGCTGCACTCCTAGTGTTTAGCCTAATGCCCAGCTAATGTTCAATCAATATTTACTGAATCAATGAATCAACAGTACTTAATCTCCAGAAGAACTGTACAAAAAAGATCTTCACGACCAAGACAATCACGATGGTGTGATCACTCACCTAGAGCCAGACATCCTGGAATGTGAAGTCAAGTGGGTCTTAGGAAGCATCACTACGAACAAAGCTAGTGGAGGTGATGGAATTCCAGTTGAGCTATTTCAAATCCTAAAAGATGATGCTGTGAAAGTGCTGCACTCAATATGCCAGTGAATTTGGAAAACTCAGCAGTGGCCACAGGACTGGAAAAGGTCAATTTTCATTCCAATCCCAAAGAAAGGGAATGCCAAAGAATGCTCAAACTACCACACAACTGCACTCATCTCACACGCTAGTAAAGTAATACTCAAAATTCTCCAAGTCAGGCTTCAGCAATACATGAACCGTGAACTTCCAGGTGTTCAAGCTGGTTTTAGAAAAGGGAGAAGAACCAGAGATCAAATTGCCAACATCCGCTGGATCATGGAAAAAGCAAGAGAGTTCCAGAAAAACATCGATTTCTGCTTTATTGACTATGCCAAAGCCTTTGACTGTGTGGATCACAATGAACTATGGGAAATTCTGAAAGAGATGGGAATACCAGACCACCTGACCTGCCTCTTGAGAAACCTATATGCAGGTCAGGAAGCAACAGTTAGAACTGGACATGGAACAACAGACTGGTTCCAAATAGGAAAAGGAGTTCGTCAAGGCTGTATATTGTCACCCTGCTTATTTAACTTCTATGCAGAGTACATCATGAGAAATGCTGGGCTGGAAGAAGCACAAAATGGAATCAAGATTGCCGGGAGAAATATCAATAACCTCAGATATGCAGATGACACCACTCTTATGGCAGAAAGTGAAGAGGAACTCAAAAGCCTCTTGATGAAAATGAAAGAGGAGAGTGAAAAAGTTGGCTTAAAGCTCGATATTCAGAAAACTAAGATCATGGCATCCGGTCCCATCACTTTATGGGAAATAGATGTGGAAACAGTGGACACAGTGTCAGACTTTATTTTTTTGGGCTCCAAAATCACTGCAGATGGTGATTGCAGCCATGAAATTAAAAGACGCTTACTCCTTGGAAGGAAAGTTATGACCAACCTAGATAGCATATTCAAGAGCAGAGACATTGCTTTGCCAACAAAGGTCCGTCTAGTCAAGGCCATGGTTTTTCCAGTGGTCATGTATGGATATGAGAGTTGGACTGTGAGTGCCGAAGAATTGATGCTTTTGAACTGTGGTATTGGAGAAGACTCTTGAGAGTCCCCTGGACTGCAAGGAGATCCAACCAGTCCATTCTAAAGGAGATCAGTCCTGGGTGTTCTTTGGAAGGACTGATGCTAAAGCTGAAACTCCAATACTTTGGCCACCTCATACGAAGAGTTGACTCATTGGAAAAGACTCTGATGCTGGGAGGGATTGGGGGCAGGAGGAGAAGGGGACAACAGAGGATGAGATGGCTGGATGGCATCACCGACTTGATGGAGAGTTTGAGGGAACTCCGGGAGTTGGTGATGGACAGGGAGGCCTGGTATGCTGCAATTCATGGGGTCGCAAAGAGTCGGACACGACTTAGCGACTGAACTGAACTGAACTGAAGCATTACTTCCCTCCTCTTTAAAATGGTAATAACATGACCACTTGTTCATATGAGGATTAAAGGGGA
Source organism: Bos mutus (assembly GCF_027580195.1). Lineage (NCBI taxonomy): Eukaryota > Metazoa > Chordata > Mammalia > Artiodactyla > Bovidae > Bos > Bos mutus. The sequence goes on along the minus strand of NC_091624.1, from coordinate 86,615,618 downwards.
TAATATATGTTAAATGCTTACATAGCACAGTGCCTGGCACATAGGTGTTCAATAAAAATTAGCTCATTGCTATTGCTAACATGGGCACTATTACCTCTATTTTTGATGAGATGTGAGGCTTAATTAGTCTAATAAATTAGCCTGTGATTACACAGAAAGTAAATTTGGAAGTCAGATTTCAAACTTCAATCTGTTTCAGTCCCAAACTAAAGCTCCTCCTCGTGTCTCATGCTGCTGCTGATTATCATTTTTTGGGTTTGAGCCTAATCACCCACAGATTGGAAGCTTCTTGAAGACAGGGATTATGACACATACTTTCATATTCACCAAAAGCTGAATTCCAGACCACATGGCAGTCCTATCTTAAAAACTGATTGAACTTATCTGGACTTCAAATGTAAAATGGAATGATTCAACTGCAAGATTTCAAATTCCCTCAGTGAATGCAGTAGCAGAGTTAATACATAATGTAGCTAAATGAATAATGCTTTGTTGAAAATTTACTAAAGAAAGTAAAAATGTTAGTTGCTCAGTTGTGTCCAACTCTCTGTAACCCCATGGACAGTAGCCCATCAGGCTCCTCTGTCCATGGAATTCTCCAGGAAAGAATACTGGAGTGGGTTGCCATGCCCTTCTCCAGGGGATATTCCTGACTCAGGGATCGAACCCAGGTCTCCTGCATTGCAGGCAGATTCTTTACCAGCTGAGCCACTCTAGAAGCTTACTAAAGAAAAGACCTTCTCAGATCCAAATATTTCCCTAAAAACATTTTGAAAGATGTTCAACTTCCAGCCTGAAACCACTATCCATTCAGTTCAGTTCAGCCACTCAGTCGTGTCTGACTCTTTGACACCCCAGGACTGCAGCCTGCCAGGCTTCCTTATCCATCACCATCTCCTAAAGTTTGCTTAAACTCATGTCCATTGAGTCAGTGATTCCATTCAACCGTCTCCTCTCTGTCGTCCCCTTCTCCTCCCACCTTCAATCTTTCCCAGCATAAGGGTCTTTTCCAGTGAATCAGTTCTTTGGATCAGGTACCCAAAGTATTGGAGTTTTAGCTTCAGCATCAGTCATTCCAATGAATACTCAGGACTGATCTCCTTTAGGATGGACTGGCTGGATCTCCTTGGAGTCCAAGGGACTCTCAAGAGTCTTCTCCAACACTAGAGTTCAAAAGCATCAATTCTTAGGTGCTCAGCTTTCTTTATAGTCCAATTCTCACATCCATACGTGACTACTGGAAAAACCATAGCTTTGACTAGATGGACCTTTGTCAGCAAAGTAATTCATTACTTTCATTTAGCATATGTTTATTAACAATATATTCTGTGTTGGTTTCCAAAGCAGTTTTACTACCTAGGAAATCTTAGGATTCTAAATGACTTCTTAGAACAATAATAAACGAAGAGGACACCCACCTAGACTAATGGGTGAGTTTATTAACTCTGTCAAAGAGCAAGCTTATTCACTTGCAGCCAACATAGCCTTTAGATTTATAGTGTATAGATTTCTGAATCTTTGAACATTTGAAAAATATTTCTTTGAGATGTAATTCTCATACTCTAAAATCTACCCATTTAAAGTATAAAATTCAATGGCTTTAATATGTTTGTAAATTGTGAAAACATCACTAAAATTTGTTTAGAATATTTTCATCACTCTCAAAAGAAACCCTGAACCATCAGTAGTCACCCCCTATTCTACTCCAAGTTCCAGCTCTAGGCAACCACTAATTCACTTTTTGTTACATATTTTATTATTGCATTTATATGGAATGTCTTGCCTATTCTCACATTCCATATATATGGGATAATAGAATATGGAATTTTTTACAACTGGCTTTTCTCACTTAGCATGTTTTGAAGGTTCATTTATGTTATAATATGTATCAGTATTTCATGAATTTTTATTGTGGAATAATATTCCATAGTATGATTAGATCACATTTCATTTATCCATTCACCAGTTGATAGGTTGTTTCTGCTTTTTGGCTATTATGAATACTGTTGCTATAAACATGTAAGAACAGGTTTTTTTCTTTTTTGGTGGGTATATGCCTAGGAGTGGAATTGCTGGTTCCCATGGTAACTCTACGCTTAACATTTTGAGGAACTGCCAGGCTGTCTTCCAAAGCAGCTACATGATTCTGTACCACATTTTAAGAGTCAACCCGCACAGAAAGAGGATGTCTAGTCAATGTGAGTGTTGTGATTATCTTCGTGGAATCTTCTCACAGGTAATAAAGTGATTCTCCAAAGTTAGAAATAGCACATGAAGGAAAACTAGGGCAGTTTTTCTTTAGCTACCATTGCTGCAGAAAGCTGAGGCATGGGCTCCTTGAGGGGAGGGCTTGAGTTCCACTCACTGCTATGTACCCCAGGGCATAGCCTAATGACCAACGATAATCATTAAATATTTATCGAATGAATAAACAACTTCAAAAAGTGATATGTGGTTAGGGATAAATTTTGCCCAAAGAGTCTGGACTTGGCCCTTGGCTCCTGGGAGGCACTTTTTAAGCTCTTGTCATTTTCTGACCAATAAGATGTCTTTGTTTGTCTGGGGCCTTGGGCCATGCCAGAGAGTCCAGGCTAGCGGTGTGATTTATGATGAGGGCTTTGAGCCATGTGGTATCAACTCAGGCTCTGGAGGGGCTGGAGATGAAAGAGCTCCACGCATAAGGTCAACCAAGTCTATGTGATGGAGCCTCAATAAAACCTATGGATACCAAGGCTTGGGGGAGTTCCCTGGTTGTCAATAGCCCATGCGTATTGTCACACACTGCTACTGGGAGAAGTAAGTGCCATTCACAACACTCTTCCAGGAAAGGACAAGTAGAAGGTCTGCACTTGAAATCTTCTGGACCCTGCTCTGTGCACCTCTTCCCTTGGCTGATTTTAATTAGTATCCATTGACTGTAATACACTGTAACTGAGTATAACATCTTTTAGTGAGTTATACAAATCCTTCTAGTGAATTATCTAACCTGAGAGTAGTCTTGAGGAGCCTCAACTTGAAGTTAGTGTTAGAAGTGAGGGTAATAAGCGGAAACCCAAACTTTGTAGTTACTAACAGTGCTGAAACACTATTAAAGATGATTTGGTAAAATTTAGTATGTTCGGCATTTCTATAAACAAGAGGCCTAAAGAATCATTCATGAGACAAAGTATTATAGGATGAATACATACTCATACCCCAATCAACAAAGTGGCTCAGATGGTAAAAAATCTGTCTGTAATGCAGGAAACTTGGGTTTGAGTTCTGGGTCAAGAAGATCCCCTGGAGAAGGTGATGTCTACCACTTCAGTATTCTTGCCTGGGGAATTCCATGGACAGGGGAGCCTGGTGGGCTCCATGGGGCCACAAAGAGTAGGAGATGACTAAGTAAACTCACACCTCCCCCAGGGCATACTGATACTCTGCTTCATTATTAGAATATCTTCTCAGAGGAAAGGGTAACATATAATAGAAATAATAGGATTCAAATGATAGCTTTGCCTTTTTTAAGTTGTATGACCTTCTATGAGCCTCAATTTTCTCATTTATAAAATGGAAATAATAAAGATATTATAAAGAAATAATAAAGATATCTCCTCAAATTGGCACAAGAATCACATGCAATATAATGCATTGCATGAATTACACAGCATGAAAAATGATAAACATTGAAAGCTTTTAAGTAATTAGATTCACTCGGCCTTCATCAACTTCACAGAATCTCTTTGGGAAAACAAAATCAATGATTCTATTTTTCCCAGTCCATGCTGAATTTCAAGACAAAACTGAGATGGATATAACTTTCAAAAATTTTTTTATGAAAGCTATGCAAAGAAGGGTTTCCCACCTAAGAAGCGGAATATATCATGATGAAAAAAATTTCTGATACAGCAAAGAAATTCTTTCTATGAGTACAGAGGATATATGAATAAAGAACCCAACTGGGGTGGCAGGTAGAAGATATTATGAGAAGAATGAGACCTGGTGGAGTGTCACTTTCCCTGTCACTTGCTGCTGCTACTAAGTCACTTCAGTCGTGTCCCAATTTGTGCAACCCCATAGTTGGCAGCCCACCAGGCTCCTCTGTCCCGGGATTCTCCAGGAAAGAATACTGGAGTGGGTTGCCATTTCCTTCTCCAATGCATGCATGCATGCTAAGTCGCTTCAGTCGTGTCCGACTCAGTGCGACTCTATGGACAGTAGCCCACCAGGCTCCTCTGCCCATGGGATTCTCCAGGCAAGAATACTGGAGTGGGTTTCCATTTCCTTCTCCTCCCTGTCTCTTACCTGTTCAAATATAGAAGAGACCTCAAGGAACTTCAAAACACTATACATTGTACACTTCAGTTTTTCCTAAAAGTGACAAACACTCAGGTTGACTTGTTATCTAACTGGCATGTGGTCCCAGAAAAGATTACCCTGACAAATTTTTAAACATACATAAACAGGGCTATGATCATATAAACTTGAGGGAAATGCAAGTTTCCATCACAATTAAGAAGACAGAATTAAGAGGGAGGAAGAAAGGACAGGTTTCACTGAGTGACCGTCAGATGGTAGACAGCATGTTGCACATATTATATCATCTCCTTATCTCTGCACCAAACCAACCCCTTGCCTTTCTCCTATGTTCTATCCTAATGAACAGCAGCACCATATGTTGCTTAAACTACAAACTAGAAACTCGAGCATAGTCTTCAACTCTCAATTTTTCTCTCCTATTGTATTTCACCAGTCACCAAGTCCAAATGAATCTGTCTCCTGATTTGTTTTAAAATCTCTTCTTTTAATCCAACTAACTTGGAGCCTGTTCTAATCCACTGCCCTCTGTGCAAATAGAGTACTCTTTCTAAAATACACATCTCACTTTACTTTGCATTTGCTTGAATTATTTCACTGGCACTCTTTGGCTGTTAGTATTATACAATCCCAATCTTCTTATAGGTTATTTAGCTCCTCATGACATAGATCCTGATGTCCAGCCCTTTATTTCTTCAATTCTAGGTGCTAGTTAGGTGTTTCCAGCTACCTCTTCCTCTGAGCATTTCTTGATTCCATGTTTGGTCAAATACCCCTTTGATTTGTCACAGTCTAAATTTATCCCACTGTGGCTCTTACAAATTATTCAAATTATATGTGTGTGTGTGTGTGTGTGTATAGACATGCATGTATATGAACATATATATATATACATTTGTACTATGTAAAAATAAACAAGGATGTATGCTACTGCAGATTGCATTGTGTCTCCAAGGAAAGATGTGTTGAAATTATAACCCTCAGTGCCTGTGAGTGTGATCTTATTTGGAAATAGTGTCTTGGCAGATGTAATTAAGTTAAAATGAGGTCATACTCAATTAGAATGGGCCCTAATCCAATATCACTGATGTCCTTATAAGAAGAGAAAACAGAGACATTGGGAGGAAAGTGCTATGTAAAGAAAGACAGAGACACACAGACCCAGAGGGGAGAGGGCTTTGTGAAGGTACAGAGACTGACAGCCACCCGTAGAAGTTAGGAAGAGGCAAAGATAGATTCTACCCAGAGCCTCAGAGGAAGTAGTGCTCTGTACTTCTAGCCTCCAGAATTGTGGGAGAATAAATGTCTTTTTTTTTTTTTTTTTTTCAAGCCACCCAGTAAAGAAAGCTACCATGTAAAGAAATCTGGGCTTTCTTCTTCTTGAAGGTGACTGATAGAATGCAATTGGAATGCTTCCAGCAGACAAGAAATGAAGTTAAATCTGTATTTTAGAAAGAACACTCCTGTTTTCACTGTAAACTCCTGTTCACAGTTAGGAGAATACAATATAGGGTAATTGTACACTTTCCTGTCCACTTGGTTCATTTCCCCTCTGAGTGTCAGTTCTTTGAGGGTGGGGACTGTGTTTTTTCCCTGTCCATTCATGTATTTCCAGGATCTAGCACAATGCTAGCTCCTAAGTAAATATTTGTTAAATAAACAAACAAATTGAATTTTTCACAATAGCCCTAGAAGGTACCATTCCTGAGAGATGATATTTAATGCTGTAACCTCAGCACCCACCAGACTGTTAGGAGAACAGATATATAATGATGAGAAATTAATTTCTTAAAAGTCAACTAGTAGGTAATAAATAGTTCATCTTTACTGTGTCACGCAAAGGGGAAAAAAAGAGAAGTGATACAGTAAATCTCTAAAGCAATGCCATGCTTCCATGTGGAATTAGATTACAAAACAGAAGGAAAACCAGCCAAGTCCAGGTTTCTGACATCACCACCTTTAGAATAACTGGTAGACATTTGATACTAGTGACTTAGGTCACAGACAGAGATGGAGAAATAATCATTCCATTCAATTCATTTCAAACTACTCACCACAGGAATTATTAAAAATGGAAAGAACTTCTTTGTTAGAACTACGGTTTATTTTTATGTCACCATAGTATAGACATCAAAACTCCATGATCCAAGTTATTGCTTATTTCTTTATTGTGTTATTCATTTTACAACAACATTATATAAGACATTACTTGAATTCTCCTTTTCCTTTATGAAATGCCTTGTTTTCTGAAACAGGACTGTGCAGTATTATAAATATGCAGATTCATTACAAAAGAGTGGGCTTATATTCACACTTTGTCTTTTGATATATGTAGATTAGACATCAACCAATGAATTTCATTAATTATGAAAATAAAACGCACTCTTCTGTATTTGACTTCAAAATAACCTCAAAATTATTTTTAACAGCAGCACATGTTCCATCTGTAAATTTATGCTACTTTTTTTTTCATATTTAAAACAGAAACTGGCTTTGTGCTTTATAACAAATATAAATGGGGTAATTTGGATAATGAAAATAAATGAATAACAGCAGCACTAATAGAGCTGATCCTATTTGTGATGGCTCATTAACTCTGTACAGGACGCAATTCACTGCTCTGGATCAGGAGTTGATAATGGTGCAATGTGGAGCTATTAGCAAAAGACGGTCGCAATAGGAAATTAACAGAAGGTCTGTTCATTTGCTGGAAGTCAGGATCCCTTTCAGTATTATAACCACATTAAACCATGTGCTCAAAAAGGCCATAAAGAAGAAAAAGACAGAAACAACTTGAGTACTACTCCTACCAAAAGCTGCTACTGCTGCTGCTGCTGCTGCTAAGTCACTTCAGTCGTATCCGACTCTGTGTGACCCCATAGACAGCAGCCCACCAGGCTCCCAGGCAAGAACACTGGAGTGGGTTGCCATTTCCTTCTCCAATGCATGAAAGTAAAAAGTGAAAGTGAAGTCACTCAGTCGTGTCCAACTCTTAGCACCCCCATGGACTGCAGCCTATCAGGCTCCTCCATCCATGGGATTTTCTAGGCAAGAGTACTGGAGTGGGGTGCCATTGCCTTCTCCAACCAAAAGTTAGTACTGCTCAAGCACAGAGTATGCACTTTAATGCATTTGATCACATAATCCTCATATCGTGATATGAACTGCCTTCTATCAGGCAGTTCCAGATATTAGCCTCATCTTGCAGATAAGAAAATCGAGGCTCAAGAACTTGCTCAAAGTCATATATAAATGGGTGGTGGAGCTTAGACTCAAACCCAGGCAGTACAACTTCAGAGCACTTGCTCTTAACAATTCATAGATAACAACTGCCTTCTTGGCTCTGCCTTATCTAGTTCAGAAGGATAATAAGCAAACAGAAAGCCCGGTGTTTCTCAGTCCAAGATGCAAGGTGGGGAGAGACACCAACATGACCACTCCTACTGCAGAAAATGCTCAGATTCTAGGGGGGATGGAAAGGGAAGCCTGTGGTTTGAAAAGAGATTCACTAAACCTATTGTTTTCTTGTGTAAATGACCGAATTAAAGCTGGACAAGGTTTTGGCCAGTGGGAGAGGCTGAAGAAATAACACAGAAGGCATAATTTAAAAATGCTGATAAACAGTCATATTCTCTGACCTCTAGCCTGCCATTAAGTAGCTGGTAGATCCTGGGAAAATCACATAACCCAGTGCAGCAATATTTCTCAGGGCTGGGCTAGATAATCTCAATGGCAGTGCTTTCCAAATGCTGGGCTGTGAAGCACTGTTAGTAGCAATTTCTGTGCTCTGGATAAAGGATAAAAAATAAGTACAGAGTAGTAAATTTCTCATAAGACAGACTATATTTAAAGGACCATCCTTCATTTTGAAATCAAGTTCTTATTGCTTTCTTGTTATTAAAATTTCATTTGTGAAATGATGATGGCGATAGTACATTATAGAAGGTCTCCTTTTCTTCTTGAATGTTCTTAGCAGAATAAGAAGCAAGTTACTTTATCTCATTCTATAAACTTTTTTTGAATTGTTACAGAGTTCTGAAGTCCCACACAGGGAACCACCACTTTAATACATTTTGCAAGATGTTCAGGGTATTTCACTTTGTCATAGCACTTGACAGTGTATTAAGCATTTTCACATGAACGATCTCACTCACTGCTCTACAGTTTGCTAGACAATCTTATTTTCCAGAGTAAAAATAGCATTTAGCAAGGGTAAGCAACTTGATCAGCATTACATAGACAGATCATTAAAGAAAATTCAGATTCTAATCTGTGTCTTTTGACTTTAAATCCTGCCTGCTCTTTCATCAGTAAAGTGATTCATAAATCTGGCCAAACAACTAAGGTCATAAGGAGAATGTTTTAAAAACATCAAATGGATAAATCTGAATTTCTGGAGGACACAGCCTAAGAGTTGCATCTTTTAAGAGCTCTCCAAGTGATTCTGGAAGGCAGTCAAGTTTGGGGACCAGTACTCAACATCACACTGCCTCTGTCTACTCAGTTTTACCAGGAGCAATAAGGGCTTAAGAGTCAGAGCTGGGTATTTCTGATTGAGTCCTATCACCTACTTGAGCCTCATCCTTCACCTGTGAAAAGAGAATAATGTCATCTAATATGCAGAGCTGTAAAATACATGAAAAGTGCCTAGATGTGGTAGTTACTAAAAATGGCAGATATTTTATTATTATGATTAATATTTATATTACTACTGCTATTAGAATGAATATACTGCCTGATATGATGCTTGATAGTACTGAGTAAGAATAAGGTATCTCTTATAAGGAGTAATGATTCTAACATTTTCCTGAAGCAAATTCACTACAAATATGGAAAACCCCCTCATTTATGACTTTTGGAACTCCCAGCAGGTCCCAGTTCCCTCCTCTGTGAATAGTAATATCTGTAGATTACTTTTGTCTCTTGAAGTCTAAGTCACCATAGTTTTATTTGAGTTAAAGTCTCAAATGGTTTTGAGGGAGTGGATTTTTGTTGAGTATTAGACAGGCATAACTGGAATAACTGGTATTTAAAAGTGACAAATGTCTTAGTTATGCTGCTATTTTCTATCATGGTAAGACGCTCTCCAAAGCTAGATATTTGCTTCTGTGGAGTTTATAATTCATATCTGCCTAGCATCAAAAATATTTGAAGCAGCTTACAAAAAAAAAAAAAAGTGATAATAAAAGACTTCCCTGTGGTCCAGTGGTTAAGAATCCATCTGTCAATGCAAGGGACACAGGTTTGATCCCTGGTCTGGGAATTAAGAACCCATATGTCATGGGGCAGCTAAACCCATGTGCCACAACTATTGAACCCACGCACTCTAGAAACCAGTGCTCTGCAACAAGAGAAGCCACATTGCTATGAGACACCTGTGCACTGCAGCTAGAGAATGGCCTCCACTTGCTATGACTAGAGAAAGCCCATGCAACAGTGAAGACCCAGTGTGGCCAAAAAATAACAAAGTGAGGTCAGAGACAGAGCTGAGCATTCCCAATAAATGGGGTAAAAATGGAGGAGAAGGGAATATGGGGCAGAGAAGATGATTTTTTTCAGGAAACCAGGAGACGTTCTTTATAGAAACTGCATATTTCAATAAGCATTAAGATTTTTGACAGCGTTTTAAAAATCATGAAAAATTTTTTTCTGAATGTTTCTTACCACAAACCACAAATACTAATCACCAATATACAGCTACAGCCTGAATAAAGGAATTTTTTTCTAAGTAGAATGGAATTTATGTATGTCCACTCTTTATAGGAAGCAGTGAGGGCTTTTCTTTTGGTGACTAATTTCACTCTTCTCCTTCTTAAAGAGTATATACTGCATTTAAGTACTCCATCTTTATTTCTCTATCATCATTCTTTTGGTAGATAAACAATTATTTCTTCATTTTGACAATGTTGTGTGTGTGTTAATTGCTCAGTTGTATCTGACTCTATGCGACCGAATAGACTTCTCTGTCTATGGGAATTCCCAGGCAAAAATACTGGAGTGCGTTGCCATTCCCTTCTGCAGGGGTCTTCCCCACCAAGAGACAATGTTACAATTTTTATCTGCAAAGTTATGCACATTTTTAGGATTGTTATCCACACATTTATAGATTGTTAGCTTCTATCATATTCTTCTCTTATTGGGGTCTCTTTCTATTTCTTCCCTCCTTTTTATAAAATGCAAGTAGGTTTTAATCATGAAAACACATAGGCTATTATGGTAGTGGTAACAAGGATCCAAAATGATATCCCTTATACATTCGTAATAAAAGTGGTAGTTTTTGATTCCCTGAGCACAATTAATTTGATGTATTTCTCTTTGTTTATAAAAAACTATTCCCCTGCTCTTATCATGGTCAAAATGAAAACTTCTTCCTGGTTTTAGGCATTGTTTCCTTTCTGTTCCTGCTGTCACTGGCCTGGTCCAGGCTCATGCTTTTCTTCACCTTGGCTGCTCTAAGAGTCTCTTTTTCAGCTGGTCTCCTTACTTCCAGGGGTCCACTTTGAGCATCCTATAACTGTAGCTATACTCAACTTTCTAAAAAGAGCTTGGATTGTCTATTTTCCACCAAAACTCTTTCTTCGCCACCCACTGTTGACCATAATCCTGTCTACCATTCAAGCCACCATGATTTACTCCCCAAATACCTTTCTCGCTTCTTACTGTGTAGCTGGGGATATTCTGCTACTTGCTAGTACCTAGATGCAATCTGAACTTTACCATCTCCTTTACCCTACTATTGCCTCTAACAAGACAAGTAAAGGAAGAAAATAATAATAACCGATTACAATTTCCATGTATAAGTCACCATTCTTTTCAGATATTCTGTAATTTACATTTGCCCCCAAATCTAACAAGTCACACTTTTAAGAATCAAAGTTGGGGAGGCATATTTACTGTTGCTTCATTTGCCAACATACATGAAGCCAGTTGGCAGGATTAATCTGGAAAGCAAGAAGCCCTACTGAATTTCTATGCAACAAAAACAAATGAAACCTAATTTGCCAGCCTATCTTGTTTATTTTGGTTCATTCATCAGTGTAATATAGTACGTACAACTTTGGACTAGATATCAAGAGACCTGAAATTTCTGCCATGACCAACCATAAAACTTGCAGAAAGTCACACAAACTTTCTGGTCCCTCATTTTTCCTCACTGACAAAATGGAAAACTGTCTTGGTTTGTTCAAACAGTATACATACAAAAGAAACTATTATTATTATTATTATTAGTTGCCATTCCCAACAACACAATCCCTTTTCTGTATCTATTTGGTTTACAATTCTATCATTCCCAAAGCTTTTGCATCTTTCATAATTCCATCTCAACAGAAACTGAGAGTCTTAGAGCAAGAAACTAACACCAAATATCACAAATGATATTCAAATATACCGCTTTTTAGGTTGTTGATTAGATCACCTCTTGGGCTTTTCCCAGCTTTAAAGCAGTAAGATTCTATATTCAAATTCATATCTGAAATTCACATGAAACCTTCAGATAGGTAAATATCACTCCATTTTGTTACCTAAGAAGTGCTTGGACTTGCCACAATTTCCCTGCCTTATGATTCCAGACCTCATGAAGGCTTAATATGTCTGTGTCCCTCTCACATACACAGAACCTTGTAGGGCATCTCATATTTTTTGTTGTCATTTGCACTATAGTTACTCCTTTTACATCTAAATAGAGTTAGGTTTTAAAGAAACGTGAGTTTGAAGCAACAAATTACTGAAACACATTTTAAGTTTATTCTTATACTGCTAATTGTGATATCTGAAATTCTGAAGACATAAAAATTTCAAACAGTGTCTTCATGGGAGAGGCAAAGATTCTCAAAATGTCTACTTTGTGAAATATAACATTATATGGTGAAGCATAGCACAGAGGACACTGTAGCAACTGCTTGTTCCTGAAACTTGGCTTGTCATCCTAATCCAAAGCATAGACTTTGAAATCAAGACAGCAAACATACTAACTCTCCCTCATTTTACTAACTCCCCACTAAAGTTGTTGGAGTTTAGTTGCTAAGTCATGTCCAACTTTTCGCGGCCCCATGGACTGTAGTCTGCCAGGCTCCTCTGTCCATGGGATTCTCCAGGCAAGAATACTGGAGTGCGTTGCCATTTCCTTCTCCAGGGGATCTTCCCAACCCAGAGACTGATTCTGTGTCTCCTGCATTTTTTACTGCTGAGCCTCTGGATAAGCACCTCCCCCACCTCCTCCACTAAAGTAGACATTGATAAATTTACACCAAAAATCAAACCTTTTTGCTATTTCCATTTAAAAGATTTTTCTGGCTGAAATTTCGACCTGAAAGTTGGCACTGGCATGCCTTTTCCTACAGTTGTCTAAATTTTCAATAAAATTGTAGTCCTGATAAAGAAACAACAAATTCTCCTGCAGTATACTTGGAGATTTTAGAAGAAATCTTACCTAAGAAACTCTGAAGCTACAAGTAAATGAAAGTTGATGCCTCCAAATACAGATACACATACACGCACATGCGTGTGTGTGCACACAAACACACCATTATTTCAGGAACAACCAAAGTAGAGGTAACTTCAAAATCTAGTACAAAAGTGATATAAAATATTGAAGAAATTTTATTCTTCTATATTCAAGTGAGACATCAGGAAAGAAAAACTCTAGCTCACTTTTCCTTAACATAAAATAAAGCTCTTAAAGTTTTAACTGATGTTGAACCTCAATTTTCCAATGGGTCATCATTTATCAACTCTAGAAAAAGTAACACTATTCAGATAGCAGGACTACACAAAAGCTGTTGACATAAATCCCTCCAGAAAAATAGAATGCAAAGAAGCTGGCACTTACTTGGCACAAACCACTGATGCACATGTCCAAAGATTCTGTGTAGCAACGAGTCCCATCTAAGACTTTAGGTGCAAGTTCAACAACCAGGGCTGTTCCTTTGGCCTGACACTTGAGGGAACATGGGTTGTCAGGGTCATTAGACACAGGAAGCCATTCATAAAACTGGCCATGGTATTTGACATCATTATGAGCTGAGCACTGCTGTGCTCGGAAATCACCTGCTTCTGGCGGACAGTCCTGGAGAAGAAAAAGAAGGGTGGGAGAAGCATAGGTTAAAAGAAAAGCCTCAAACAGAAACCTAGAGCAGCAGAATGCTCCAAGTCATAGGAAACAAAGTAAATGTTCTATCACTACAGATGGATCCTCTCATACCATCTGAAAGGTCATATGATTATTTGGCTCTCAAAATGTAGAAATTTGAGAAAGTCATCAGCTTGAAGTATATTTTCAGATAGAAGTAAAATGGGAAAGAAACCAGCTTGAAATAGATCTGATGGATACTAGCCCACCAGGCTCCATTGTCCAGGGGATTTTCCAGGCAAGAATACTGAAGTGGGCTGTCATTTCCTACTCCTGGGGATCTTCCTGACCCAGGGATCAAAGCTGTGTCTTCTGCATTGCAGATAGATACTTTACCAGAGCCAACACCTGATTACTTCGTTATCCTTTTTAAGAGTTCTCTTTAACAAGGTTTTTTCCTCTGAAAATCTATTTACATGTAAATAAGCATTGGGAGAATTGCATTATGTTATTTTACAAAATGAACACTATCTCTTTTCTCAAATTTCAGTGTTACTGCAAGCATGCTAAGTTACTTCTGCTGCTGCTGCTAAGTCGCTTCAGTCGTCTCCGACTCTGTGCGACCCCATGGACTATAGCCTACCAGGATCCTCCATCCATGGGATTTTCCAGACAAGAGTACTGGAGTGGGGTGCCACTGCCTTCTTCAAAGTTGCTTCAGTTGTGTCTAAATCTTTCCTACCGTATGAGCTATAGCCAGCCCACTGGGCTCCTCCGTCCATGGGATTCTCAGGCAAGAACACTGGAGTGGGTTGCCATGCCCTCCTCCAGGGGATGTTCCCAATTCAGGGATCGAACCCACGTCTCTTACATCTCCTGTGTTGGCAAGTGGGTTCTTTACCACTAGTGCTCATTGCTACTAAGCAGCATATAAGGCTCTAATATTTCAGAAGGCATAACTTCTTTCTAGGCCAAACTGGGTGTAAACAACTAAAGACTTATTTCAGATGATATTAAATTAGCTCAAAATACAATATAAATTCTGAAAGGCATTTCATTGTTAGTATCATATACATTTTGAGAGTGAATAAGATATAGAATTAAAGAAAAAGGATAATTTTTATTGTATTTTACAGATACATAGGTACTCAATAAGGCTTAAGTGATTATGAATATTGTATGAAAAAAAGTTAATGGTCATTAAACAAGTCAATATGTGTGTGTCGCACTTTGTTGTGATAGGTAATCAGTTGTGAGAAATAAAACAAAATCCACAATCTGCAATCCTACGCTATAAGTCACAAAACAATAGATTGTATGATGTAGCACAAGTTCTCTAAACTTACATGTTTTAATACCAGCTCCTTTCAGACCCATGTATTCCAAGATAAGAGCATAAACTAATTTAATATTTATTATTCATGAACTCATGTTCCAAAGACAATATCGCAACTTGCCCAGTTTACAAATCCTACCATTCTCCAACTAGACTTCATTAATTAGCTTCCATCCTGAAACAACCCTGTGACTAACTATGACCCCCAAACTCTGCACATCTTCTTCCCTAAACTACCCACTTGAGAAATTACAGACTGTCAAGGTGCTCTTCCCCCTTGTTTAGCAAGTTTAATAAAATCAGCTTTATAAAATTAACATATTTCCCAGGTGGCTGCTGCATGGGTGGCTTCCATGGTTGAACTGAGAGTGTAACTGATAATTTTTAAGTAAAGCATTTTCAGTTGCATAATACCTGTCACTCTAAGAATCACTTAATTACTCAGCAGTATAGAAGAAATGTGGTCTGTGGACGGACTAACACCTAAAAAAGATGTTCTTTTCATTATACGGGACTGGAATGCAATAATAGGAAGTCAAGAAACACCTGGAGTAATTGGCAAATTTGACCTTGGAGTACAGAATGAAGCAGGGCAAAGGCTAAGAGTTTTGCCAAGAGAACGCACTGGAAATAACAAACACCCTCTTCCAACAACACAAGAGAAAACTCTACACATGGACATCACCAGATGGTCAACACTGAAATGAGATTGATTATAGTCTTTGCAGCCAAAGTTGGAGAAGCTCTATACAGTCAGCAAAAACAAGACCAGGAGCAGACTGTGGCTCAGATCATGAACAACTTTTGCCAAATTCAAACTTAAATTGAAGAAAGTGGGGAAAACCACTAGGCCATCCAGGTATGACCTAAATCAAATCCCTTACAATTATACAGTGGAAGTGAGAAATAGATTTAAGGGCCTAGATCTGATAGAGTGACTGATGAACTATGGACGGAGGTTTGTGACACTGTACAGGAGACAGGGATCAAGACCATCCCCAAGAAAAAGAAATGCAAAAAAGCAAAATGGCTGTCTGGGGAGGCCTTCCAAATAGCTGTGAAAAGAAGAGAAGCAAAAAGCAAAGGAGAGAAGGAAAGATATGCCCATTTGAAAATGCAGAGTTCCAAAGAATAGCAAGGAGAGATATAAGAAAGCCTTCCTTGGTGATCAGTGCAAAGAAATAGAGCAAAACAATAAAATGGGAAAGACTAGAGATCTCTTCAAAAAAATTAGAGATACCAAGGGAACATTTCATGCAAAGATGGGCTTGATAAAGGACAGAAATGGTATGGACCTAACAGAAGCAGAAGATATTAAGAAGAGGTGGCAAGAATACACAGAAGAACTGGACAAAAAAGATCTTCATGACCTAGATAATCATGATGGTGTGATTACTCACCTAGAGCCAGACATCCTAGAATGTGAAGTCAAGTGGGACTTAGGAAGCAACACTACGAACAAAGCTAGTGGAAGTGATGGAATTCCAGTTGAGCTATTTCAAATCCCGGAAGATGATGCTGTGAAAGTGCTGCACTCGATATGGCAGCAAATTTGGAAAACTCAGCAGTGGCCACAGGACTGGAAAAGGTCAGTTTTCATTCCAATCCCAAAGAAAGGGAATGCCAAAGAATGCTCAAACTACTGCACAATTGCACTCATCTCACACGCTAGCAAAGTAACACTCAAAATTCTCCAAGCCAGGCTTTAGCAATACGTGAACCATGAACTTCCAGATGTTCAAGCTGGATTTAGAAAAGGCAGAGGAACCAGAGATCAAACTGCCAATATCCGCTGGATCATAGAAAAAAGAAGAGAGTTCCAGAAAAACATCTATTTCTGCTTTATTGACTATGCCAAAGCCTTTGACTATGTGGATCACAATAAACTGTGGAAAATTCTGAAAGAGATGGGAATACCAGACCACCTGACCTGCCTCTTGAGAAACCTGTATGTGGGTCAGGAAGCAACAGTTAAAACTGGACACAGGACAACAGACTGGTGCCAAATTGGGAAAGGAGTATGTCAAGGCTGTATATCATCACCCTGCTTATTTAACTGATATGCAGAGTACATCATGAGAAACACTGGGCTGGATGAAGCACAAGCTGGAATCAAGATTGCCAGGAGAAATATCAATAACCTCAGATATGCAGATGACACCATCCTTATGGCAGAAAGTGAAGAGGAACTCAAAAGCCTCTTGATGAAAGTGAAATAGGAGAGTGAAAAGTTGGCTTAAAGCTCAACATTCAGAAAACTAAGATCATGGCATCTGGTCCCATCACTTCATGGTAAATAGATGGGGAAACAGTGGAAACAGTGTCAGACTATTTTTTGGGGGCTCCAAAATCACTGCAGATGGTGACTGCAGCCATGAAATTAAAAGATGCATACTCCTTGGAAGCAAAGTTATGACCAACCTAGACAACATATTAAGAAGCAGAGACATTATTTTGCCAACAAAGGTCTGTCTAGTCAGTGCTATGGTTTTTCCAGTAGTCATCTATGAATGTGAGACTTGGACTATAAAGAAAGCTGAGCACCTAAGAATTGATGCCTTTGAATTGTGGTGTAGGAGAAGACTCTTGAGAGTCCCTTGGACTGCAAAGAGATCCAACCAGTCCATCCTAAAGGAGATCAGTCCTGAGTGTTCACTGGAAGGACTATGTTAAAGCTAAAACGCCAATACTTTAGCCACCTGATGCAAAGAGCTGACTTTTGAAAAGACCCTCATGCTGGGAAAGATTGAGGGCAGGAGGAGAAGGGGATGACAGAGGATTAGATGGTTGGATGGCATCACTGACTCAATGGATATGAATTTGAGTAAACTCTTGGAGTTGATGATGGACAGGGAGGCCTGGTGTGTTGTGGTCCATGGGGTTGCAGAGTCGGACACGACTGAGTGACTCAACTGGACTGAATAGAAGAAATACTGATAAAGTGGAACATCAAGCAAGCTGTTTAGAGTGGTCCCCAACCCCATTATAACTGCTCTTACTTTCTTTTAATAAATGAATGTGAATCAGCCATAAGGGGATTTCAGATTCAGATTCTATCACCTCTGCATTAAGTTATAAGGGTAATATATAGTTAAGAGACCTCTTAATATGAAACTGAGATAATTTTCTGCATTTATCCAATTTTGAGAAAAGAATGTCAATTACATTTTAAAATTGCAGTTACATCACCTTAGTACATACATAAAACTATAGAGTCTTATGAATCCCTCTTGCTCAACAAAATGTCTTGAGTGTTCCCATCTTTACTAAAATAAATAAGCGTGAAAGTCAGTCAAAGGTAAAATTTTAAAAAGTGAAGTTAAACTATTAAGACTTCTAGGTTTTCTTTTCTGTGACAAAAAGTAGACATATTTAAACATATCACAGAAAATCAACAAGCGGACAGATGTTCGTGTTCTCAATTCACCTATATCTACTAGCTCCAAGAACACCTGCTACAGGTTTTATAAACTTTCACAACTAGAGAAATATCTCTGAGAATAATAATATTTGTGAACACCTCTACTCACTTTCATCACTACGGTCTTTCCTCCTGCCCCTACTTCTGTGGGGTGGGAAAATATATTTTGCTAAATTGCGAATGCACTTAAAACCTGGAGTTCAGAATTGGAAACTGAACTTGAACCTTTTTAACGTTTGAGTTTATTTGTACTTGGCAAAATGCAACTTCCTGTTTTAAGAAAAAGGACTTAAGAGGATTTATAAAACAGGTTCAGAAAGCTTCTTGGACATCAAATAGCTCTTACAAAATAACATTTTGATGATTTAAGTGTAAATGAATCAGAAACATATGAATCAAATTTCCCTTGAAATACACATGTTTAAAAATTAAGGGAAGAAAGATTTGGCAAAAGCTTCTTTTGTTGAACCCAAAACATCTCAAGCATAGTTCAAGACATTCACTGAACCCCTGAAGCATCTGGAATCACCCAGCTGCAGGAGTGGAAACTCAAGCAAAGTCATCATGGTTTCTTGTCCCATAGTATCATAATAATAATTACAACAAAAGAAGTCTGACTTGTATAGAGATTCATCATGTACATCATTTTTAGTTCTGAATTATAGTTTGATCCATGAAACCACTATAATTTCCGATCCTCCTAAAAGTCAGATTTAGAAACTGATGCCCTAACTGCTTTGACATCCTATCCTGGGCATTATCTTTGAAATATCCCATGGGTAGTAATGATGAAGACAAAATTGCTGAAGTCTAGTAGCTATTTGAACTAAATATATCCCTCACCAAGAACCTGGCAAAAAGCATGGTGTGGGAAGGATGCTCTGGACTAAAGATCCCCAGCTTTCAACTAAAGACACCATCCAGTAGAATAGAGTGGGAGAACGCAGAAGAACACATTTTTTGGCCTTTCCAACTAACTATAATGCCTGAATATTGACAACTGTGTCAGGCTACTGAGCTAGAACTTCCTCACCCTGTAAGAAAAATATTTTATTTAACATAGTCGGATGATCCCATGAATTACTGCATTTAGCCACTTAATGTATTTTTCACTCCAAGTTTTAAGCACTCAATTCTAACCACGTCAGAGTTTTTTTTTTTTTTTTCTTTAAAAGCACAAAAATACAAACTGACCTTTAATGTGCTTCCATTATAATTCATAAAGTCCATGGAGTTCTGCCATATATAAATTCAATTCAAAACATTTTCTGGTTAATCAACTAGCCAGTGGGGAAGATAAGATGGATCCCAGATGTCCCCTGATGATGACAGGTGGATCACATTACACTGTGGGACAAGAGAGGGTAAGGCTTCCCAGAGTTGATTCACTGGGCGAAATGTGGATGATTACACAGCAGCAGCTAAGGTGGCAACATCAGAAAGGCCTTTAAAATGGTTTTGAAAAAAATATACAGACTACAGATTTAGGGTCAGGAAAAACATGACTTTTTATTTTTTCTCTTTTTAAAGATGACATTTACCTTTCTGAGGGATGGCCTTCTGTTTTGCCTCTATCCTTAAATATTCAGTGGTTGGCCTTTTCTGCTAATGTTGCTGTTTAATTTAAAGTATTACATGAGTGGCATGATATAAATGCCATATTCTGATTCCATGGTATTATATATAAGTGAAAGAAAGTGTTAGTTGCTCAGTCGTGTCCGACTCTTTGCGACCCCGTGGAGTGTAGCCGGCCAGGCTCTTCTGTCCATGGGTTTCTCCAGGCAAGGATACTGGAGTGGGTTGCCATTCTCTTCTCCAGGGGATCTTTAAGGCCCAGGGATTGAACCCGGATCTCTTGCATTCAGGCAGATTCTTTACCATCTGAGCCACCAGGGAAGCTTGTTATTCATAAAGTCAATATTTATACCTGAAAGTATCAAGAAAATCCTGGAAATTATATTGCAGGTGACTACATGGACTTAATAACTGAAGAAATCTATCCTTCTCACTGCAATCCCCTACCTTGAAATATTCCTCAGAATATTGGATCTTCCCTCCATCCTGCCCTAATCACTTACCCTCCAGAAAAGATACTGTGCAAGAAAACTATCATTGCTTAATAAGGCATCTCTCCTATCCTCTGGACTTCTGTCATAGCTCAGTGGGTAAAGAATCTGCCTGCAATGCAGGAGACCTGGGTTCGATTCCTGGATTGGGAAGATCCTCTGGAGAAGGAAATGGCAACCCACTCCAGTATTCTTGCCTGGAGAATCCCATGGACAGAGAGGCCTGGCAGGCTACAGTCCATGGGATCGCAAGAGTCGGACATGACTTAGCGACTAAACCACCACCACCACGCTATCCTCTAGAAATTTGGGATTGCTACTCTATGAAGAAAATGTATATAGAAATTCATCAACTACTTGATGACTTTAGAAAAACTTTAGTAGTTCTGAGTTTTACCCTGAAAACATTAGGAAAATTCAATGTACAGATGGTAAAATGGGAAAAAAATTACTGTAAAAGATTCCTCTACATGAAATAGATGGAAGCTCAGAAAAATATACCCGCTAAAGTTCTCAAATCTCTTAGCACCCTTAAGCAGACACCTTTCCTTAAAAATATACTTGGATGTATTACTTGGCTTTCTGTCTCTTTTACTTGAAGTTAAGCTAAAACTACTAAACAGTAATTATCCACTGATGCTATCCAATCTAATATGATATTTTGTGCTCAGAAACATAATGAATGTTTCAGTTTCTATTTCCAACTCAGACTCCCCTCTCCTGTATATATGAGTTTCCAATGCCAGACTCATATATACAACTGCTTCCTCACCACCTGCATGTCTAAGACATCACAAACTCATGTCCAAAGCCAAATCCCAGATTCCCCTCGCCCCCCATCCTCAAACCTATTTCCTCTTCAGCCTTTACTATACCAGTCAGTGTCGACTCCATCCTTTTCAGGCCCCATATCTTAAAGCAGTGGGTCTTACATTTGAGTGTACATTAGAATCATTTGGAAGGCTTGATCAAAATACCAGATTAGTGACTTCCCTGGTAGCTCAGTGGTTGGGACTCTATGCTTCCCACTTCAGGGAAATGCAATCCCTGGTCTGGGAACTAGGATCTCACATGCCATGTGGTAAAGCCAAAAATAAATAAATAAATAAATAGATGACTGCTGCTACTGCTACTGCTAAGTCACTTCGGTCGTGTCCAACTCTGTGCGACCCCATAGATGGAGTGGGTTGCCATTTCCTTCTCCAATGCATGAAAGTGAAAAGTGAAAGTGAAGTCGCTCAGTCGTGTCCGACTCTTCGAGACCCCATGGACTGCGGCCTACCAGGCTCCTCCGCCCATGGGATTTTCCAGGCAAGAGTACTGGAGTGGGGTGCCAATGCCTTCTCTGAAATAGATGATAAGTAAATTTTAAAAACTCAGATTATTAGAGCTCCACCCTCCAGAATTTCTGAGTCAATAGATTTGGAGGGGAGGAGGGGGTAAAAGAATTTATGTTTGTTTTTTTTTTTTTTTTATTTTTGTTTTTGTTTTTTTTTCATTTTTTATTTTTATTTTTTAAATTTTATTTTATTTTTAAAATTTACAATATTGTATTAGTTTTTGCCAAATATCGAAATTAATTCATCACAGGTATACATGTGTTCCCCATCCTGAACCCTCCTCCCTCCTCCCTCCCCATACCATCCCCCTGGGTTGTCCCAGTGCACCAGCCCCAAGCATCCAGTATCGTGCATCGAACCTGGACTGGCAACTCGTTTCATACATGATATTATACATGTTTCAATGCCATTCTCCCAAATCTTCCCACCCTCTCCCTCTCCAACAGAGTCCATAAGACTGTTCTATACATCAGTGTCTCTTTTGCTGTCTCGTACACAGGGTTATTGTTACCATCTTTCTAAATTCCATATATATGCGTTAGTACACTGGTTCTCCAGTGATGCTGATATTTTGTTGATTTAGTAACCACACTTTGAGAACCACTGCCTTGGAATAATCCTTGACTCCCACATGTAATCTGTCAGGAAAGGCTGGTTCTATCCACAGAAGTATACAAAAGCTGACCACAATCTCAGCCAAGCCACCATCATGTCTTTCTAGCATTATTAAATAGTCTCCTCACTGATCTTCCGTCTACCACTGTTGCTCTCCAAGAGACTGCTGTCAGAGCAGCCAGAATGATCTTATTAAAGCAGAAAGCAGATTGTGTCACATCTCTGCTATGATACCGTAATGGCCTTCACTCAGATTAAAAGCCAAAACCCTCATCACAGACAGAGGTAAGGGTCTGGCCCCATCATCTCATATTGTCTTCCTTTTTCCCTAGGCTCCAGCCACACTGGATTCCCATTACACCTTGAACGCTCCAAGAATACACTTATTACACAACACATTCGCTGTTGCCTGGAATTTTCTTTGCTCAGATTCCAAGTGTCTAATTAACCTCAACCTCTATCAAGTCTTTGCTCAAATATCACCTTCTCAGTGAGACCTACCCTGACTTTTCTAAGCAAAATTGCAATTCCCACTACTTTTTATCCTCTCAACTTTTCTTTTTTCCCCCATCACACTTAATGACCTTCAAGTACATCGCATAATTTATTTATTATGCTTACTTATTTTTTATTTTGGTCTCTTCCTTTCCACTAAAGTATGAGCTCCAGGAGGATGAAGACCCTTGACTATATGACTTTCTTGCTGTTATGTACCAGTACTCAAATACTTTTTAGAATGAATGACTAACACATTGATTAAATGAAACACATGTTTTTCATCGTAGAAAATCCTATTCTGTTTTCTTAAAATCTTGCAGGAAATCTAAATCTTGATAGCTTCCTAGTCAGGGAATCTTACAAAACCTTGTTGAATAATCTGTTTTTTTCTTCTTTAAAATACAGATCTATAAAAATACTTTTCATTTCAGACAGTAGGAAAAGTGAGTAGGAATTCTTGCTTATTTTCTGAATAGGCAGACGGATATTTCCTTCTCCATGTAAACAAATTTAACAAGGCAATATTAAGAAACATGAAATGTGGTGAAATAATTTCTTATTCCATAAATAGCTGGACATTTATAAATTTTATATAGCACTCAGTGTTACAGGCATGCACTATAGAGCACTAATGTTAAGATATCAAACTTTATCCCCCCATTTTGGCCACCTGCTTATTATACTCACATCAACATCATCATCAAAAGTATTTATTTGTTCAAGACTGCTAGCTGCTATGAAAAATGAAATTAAACAGACATAGTCCCTGCCCTGTCTAGACAGTCTGTATGCAGACAATTCTATTATATTTCAAGCGCATAATATTTAAATATCAAACACATCACTATGAGTGCAAAGAACAGAAAATGGGGTCGATTTTGGAGGGTGGTGCCACAGTAGGAAAAGGCCACTCTTGGCTCATTCTTCTTCCTATTTGAAAATACCAAGAGACATCCTTGGGATACTATGTTTTCATGTATACATGACGCATTTAAGAGTCCTTTGGTTTGTTCTCTTTATTCCTGGTATAAAAGATTTACAGATTTTCTTTATTTTCCTGCCAAACCATCAGTGCTTCTGGAAAAGAACATATAGGAAAACAGTGCCTATGAAAACTAATCATTACCCATTTTAACACCATACTATGGATCAGGTTCGGACCCAATAATATCTTTACAGATTTGTGATTCTATAAACTAATATGGAACTCTTGAGCTTGTTCAAGCTTTGGGTCTGACCTACTCTGGGCCCACTTAAGTGAATGCTGGTTACAGGTATATTAAACAGTTCTAAACTACTCCAAATGTGTTTATCCTGGTCCAGACATAAGAGAGTCAAAATGTATGACATAATAAATCATTAACCCCACCCTAGTTACTCGATTAGAGCTTATTATCTGAAAACAAATGCTCTGCTTGGCTAGTTTTTAATGTCTCTAGGCATTTGAGAGCTGAACTAAGTAAAAACATTTCAAACATTTCATTTTAAAAGTTCAGATTTTTTTCCCCCATGGGTAGCTTTTATTGTGCATTTTTCCTTTTCCCCTCTTTTGAGCAATACAGACTTTTGGAATCCAGTTTCCTAGAGGTATTTGTAGGACTGGTTTTTGTTTGTCATATTAGACTCTTAAATTCTCTCAGTTTTGAAAATATTCATTCCTTGAGGGCTTTTATTATTTTTAGTCCCTTTCTCTGAAATAGCTCCAATTTATTACTATCTTTTCTTAAATCAGCTTTTCTAACTTTTCACTATTTTTTGTCTAAAATAAATACTCTCCTCTCTCCCCAAATTAACATATTTAAAGTGATAATCAGTAATCATTCTTGGAACATGGCATACAATTTCATTTTAAAGTCCTACAAGTCTACAAGTGTTTTCTTGTTTGTTTTCAGAGTGTATTTACCAAAATATTTGTGGTGGAGAGTAGGGTTAGAGGAAAGACTCCTATAAAGGAAACATTTTAGCATGTAAATACTTAAGCTGTTACAACTACTGGGGCCTGTTGTACACAAGTTCATTATGTTTCTATTTATAAGTGGAAACCAGTCAATCCTAAAGGAAGTCAGTCCTGAATATTCACTGGAAGGACTGAAGCTGAAGCTCCAACACTTTGGCCACCTGATGCAAAAAAAGTGACTCATTGGAAAAGACCCTGATACTGGAAAAGATCGAAGGCAGGAGGAGAGGGGACGACCGAGGATGAGATGGTTGGATGGCATCGATGACTCGATGGACATGAGTTTGAGAAACTTGATGATGGACAGGGAAACCTGGTGTGGTGCAGTCCTTGGGGTTGCAAAGAGTCAGACATGACTGAGCGACTGAATTGACCTGAACTGAAAGGTAATAAAGCTTGATGCATGACCAAAGAGCAAATACGAAGGCAGAAGACTGAAGTTGTCTTGAAGTTTATGCCAGTTGCTTAAAGAAAACTGGAAAAAGATTCCATCCAGAGCAATTCAAAGATAAATAAAGGTATACCCTACTAATCCAAAGTTTGCTTTATGTCATTTTGCTTTTATAAAAGACGGTACACATGTTGTTGTTTAGTTGCTAAGTCATCTCTGACTCTTTGCAACCCCATGAACTGCGGGCCCACTCCAGGTTTCCCCGTCCTTCACTATCTCCCTGGGTTTGCTCATATTCATGTTCGTGGGGTCAGTGATGCCATCCACCATCTCATCCTCTGTTGCTTCTGTTTTTGCTAACTGAAAGAAATCTGAAGAGGATTTTTGCTTTTATGAGAAAAGGTGAAAAGCGAAAATAGTGTTCAGTGTTTATTTGGCGGTGAGCCTGGACACCCACTCCAAGCAGGGAAGTGGCACTGTCTTTCCCGGGGAACTACCCTCAGCATCAAGCCTATATTTGACTGTGACTGTGAGCGTCCGTGCTTTATCTGTATTCTGTGCATGTGTTAGCGAGACGTGTCCTGAGGTAAATGCTTATTCGTTTTATGCCATTTCAACTTAGAAAAGGTTTCACAGTCATGCTCCACTTTTGGACAGCACACATTAGACCAATTCA
This sequence comes from Bos mutus, assembly GCF_027580195.1. NCBI lineage: Eukaryota > Metazoa > Chordata > Mammalia > Artiodactyla > Bovidae > Bos > Bos mutus. Next base: position 86,589,952 of record NC_091624.1, on the reverse strand, counting down.
GAGACTATTCTCTTCTGTTCTCTACCTCCCAGTCTATATAACAAAGTGTCCAGTGTTGCCTGCAAGCTTAGCTTTTTTCAGTTATCACTGAATCCTGACAGCTGTCTGTTTTCCTGGCACTGTATCTAACCAAAGTTCTTTTTTGGAGCTATGTAATACAGTACCATGAATACTTCTTGAAATACCTCTGTACTTGAGTACTTGAAATACTTCTAGGCACTCTTTAGGTAAGTTTTTGTAGCACACAATTTAAGGTTCCTATGTTAGTTTGTACCAAGCTGACATCAGCCTGCTATTTGAATTCTTATCCAGTCAGTTCACTGAAGTTTATATTAGGAGCAGAGCTGCTTCCCAATTTGCAAAATGTTCCAGAACCACAGGTAGAGGAGACAGATCTCTCTTCTATCAGTGGAACGGACTAGTGCCTCCTCTCAGCCAGATTCCTCTTGGGATGGTAGGTTCTAACTCTGATTATGAGAATACAAGAAGTCCTGGCAAGAGACAAGATGCTCTCTTGTATCGTATTTTCCAAAGAAAGGAAATCAGATGTTCTTAGATGGTCCATGGTACCAGTGAATATTAGCTGGGTCTTTCCTTACAGTCTGTGAAATGAGGGGAAAGAGTAGAATTCCTATGGATAAAATGATCAAGAGTTTAATGACTTTCTCTGTCTTCCTTCCCTTGTCTCTTTCCAACTTCTAGATCAGAATTTCAGTTCTAGAAACCCAAGTTCATGATTTACTATATAAACTGATCCTTTAAAAGAAGTATCCTCAATTGGCTAGAAGCTTCATCACAGATATGGTGACAATACTTTCTATACCAAATGTTAGAATTCATGCTTGATAAACTTGAGGATACTTATGGCTCAGATGGTGAAGAATCTGCCTGCAATTCAGGAGAGCTGGGTTCAATCCCTGGGTTAGGAAGATCCCCTGGAGAATGGAATGGTTACTCCAGTATTCTTGACTGGAGAATTCCATGGACAGAGGAGCCTGGCAGGCTACAGTTCATGGGGTCGCAAAGAGTCAGACATGACTGAGTGACTAATACATACATGGCAACACCAGAGAAAACAGGGAAATCATGGAAAATGGGATTACCTTAGAAAATCGAATAGCCATGGAATCAGAACAAAGGAGAAAGTAAAGGAAACAGGTTGTGGAGTTTTTTTTCAATTGGTGTCAGGCGGTGGTCCTGGCGGGAAGGGAGATCCCTCCCACCATAGCTTTGCTGTAGGATGGAGTAAAAGCTTCCTTATACAGAAGGAGTTTACGCTTCCTTTTACTGTGGTCAAGTGGGACCTAGCAATTTTTTGCTCTCTTTCTTAATTAAAGGGACTTACAAGTGTCTTAACATATGAGTCTAATCAAATAATACCCTGTGCCAAATTTAGTATGTTAAGTTTACTGGTTGACAACATTCAACTTTGTTCATATGTGCTCACGCTTCTTAGTTTGTTGTTCTCTTTCTAAATGTCCTTATTGTCCCCATTCCTAGCAGCCTAGGACCTACATGCTGTCACTGATCTTAGCTCTTCCACGTCCGAGATCTCTTCACCCTGCAGGAGAGGATGGGTCCATCACTGATCCTTTAATGCTTTTCTTACCAGCTTCCTAATTTGCAGCTACAAATTGGACTGCTGGGCACTCTTTACAGAACATAGGGAAAGGTGTCAGTTTCTAAAAACTGCCCCAAAAGCCTATCTGTCAGAAGGATCTCAATATACACCTTTGCATAAGGGTGACTGGTACTGTCATATAGTGGCTTTGTAAACAAACGGGACCTACATGAATTAGTAGCAGTAAAATATTTAAATCAATATTGACACATAGTAAACACTCAATAAATGTAAGGTATTACTCTTGAGAGTCCCTTGGACAGCAAGGAGATCAAAGCAGTCAATCTTAAAGTAAATCAACTCTGAATACTTTTTTGGAAAGACTGATGCTGAAGCTGAAGCTTCAATACTTTGGCCACCTGATGCGAACAGCAGACTCATTGGAAAAGACCCTGACTCTGGGAAAGATTGAAGGCAGAAGGAGAAGAGGGTGTCAGAAGATGAGACGATTGGATGACAGCACCAAGTCAATGGACATGAACTTGGGCAAATTCTGATAGATGGTGAGGGACAGGGATACCTGGCATGTTGCAATCCACGGGGTCACAAAGAGTCAGACATGCCTTGGCAATTGAACAACAAGGAACAACAACAACAAATTACTATTATTATCAATCCCATGGAGGGGAGAATTACATAGCTCCTGGGGGCTTCAGAGGAGCCTGAGACAGTACTTGTTTCATCTAGCTTTGCCTTCCCCATTGCCTTGCTGCCTCTAGAACTACTTTATTTAGTTGTTTAAATGTAATTTTAATTAAAGGGACTTGAATGAATGTCTTAACATATGAGTCTAATCAAATAATATCCTGTGCCAAATTTACTGGGTTATAAGTTTAATGGATGACAACACTCAACTGTGTTCATCTGTGCTCATGCTTAGGTTTGTTGATCTTGGACTATGGACATATTTCAAGAAACCAAAAAAGAATTAGAGGAATATATTTCCTGACCGACCCCTGAAGCCCAGTATTTTAAGACTGTCCTCTAAAACTTAAAGCATAGCCTCTGAGCCCATAGCCCTCAGCTCAGAGGGCTGAAGAGCACTAGGTTCCCAAGTTGATTTTCTTCTCCTCTTCCTCTAAAAACTTCCATTTCGACTGTCCTAGGGAAGATGGAAGAGGAAAACAAACTGACTCAAGTTATCTACAGTCAGATTTAGATGAATTACAGTCACTCCCAATAGCTGTTAATTTCATGTAGGCTATACCGAAAGGTCTGATATATTCTCTGCCTTAATGATGCTCACCATTTAAAGGTGGAAGACAGACATTGAGACCATAAATCAAATTTTTGTTTTAAGGGTAGAATTATGGGGAGAATGGTAGATAATTCAAAACTGGAGGATGTTTTGAACAGAAGTGACCTCCCTTTTATTTGGTCTCCCTAACAGTGGAAACTGTTGGGCTTCCCTGGTGGCTCAGAGATTAAAGTGTCTGCCTCCAATGCAGGAGACCCGGGTTTGATCCCTGGGTCGGGAAGATCCCAGAGAAGGAAATGGTAACCCACTCCAGTATTCTTGCCTAGAGAATCTCATGGACGGAGAAGCATGGTAGGGTACAGTCCACGGGGTCGCAAAGAGTCGGACATGACTGAGCGACTTCACCTTCACCTTCACCTTCAACAGTGGAAACAGTGTCAGACTTTATCTTTTTGGGCTCCAAAATCACTGCACATGGTGACTGCAGCCATGAAATTAAAAGATGCTTACTCCTTGGAAGAAAAATTATGACCAACCTAGATAGCATATTGAGAAGCAGAGACATTACTTTGCCAACAAAAGTCCATTTAGTCAAGGCTATGGTTTTTCCAGTAGTCATGTATTGATGTGAGAGTTGGACTGTTAAGAAAGCTGAGCGCCGAAGAATTGATGCTTTTGAACTGTGGTGTTGGAGAAGACTCTTGAGAGTCCTTTGGATTGCAAGGAGATCCAACCAGTCCATCCTAAAGGAAATCAGTCCTGAATATTCATTGGAAAGACTGATGCTAAAGCTGAAACTCCAGTACTTTGACCACCTCATGTGAAGAGTTGACTCATTGGAAAAGACTCTGATGCTGGGAGGGATTGGGGGCAGGAGGAAAAGGGGACGACAGAGGATGAGATGGCTGGATGGTATCACCGACTCAATGGACATGAGTTTGAGTGAACTCTGGGAGATGGTGATGGACAGGGAGGCCTAGCGTGCTGCGATTCATGGGGTCACAAAGAGTCGGACACGACTGAGTGACTGAACTGAACTGATAAGGCTGAACCTGGAAAAGGACTGAAGGAAAGGGGCTGCTGAAACTGTTTCTCCCCCTGAATGTCCTCAGTAGTGCAGAAGCTCAGTCTGTGTTCTCTCTTCTGTATGCTGTGACAACACAACAAACGTCTCAGCAGCTTTCTGCAGGGAGCTGACCTAGCTTCGCCTGTTCCGTAGCCTCAGATCTTCCTGCTTCTCCTCAACCACCCCACACTTTCCATTAGAATATCTACTATCCCCTCAAGGCTTTGCTGCTTTGGCTGACATTGTCCGATATGGCCTCCCTGTTTTCACCTGGCTGAGTCCTTAAAGCTTGAGTGTCACTTTCTATTTTCTTTTTCTCTCCAGTGGTCATGTACAGTTGTGAGAGCTGGCCTGTAAACAAGGCGGAACACCAAAGAATCAATGCCTTTGAACTATGGTGCTGGAGAAGACTTTCGAGAGTCCCTTGGACAGCAAGGAGATCAAATCAGTCAAGCTTATGGGAAATCAACCCTGAATACTTGTTGAAGGACTGATGCTGAAGTTGAAACTCCAGTATTTTGGTCATCTGATGTGAACAGCTGACTTATTGGAAAAGTCCCTGATGCTGGGAAAGATTGAGGGCAGAAGCAGAAGAGGGCATCAGAAGATAAGATGGCTGGATAGCATCACTGATGCAATGGACATGAACTTGGACAAACTTTGGGAGATGGTGAGGGACAGAGAGGCCTGGAGTGCTGCAGTCCATGGGGCTGCAAAGAGTCAGACACGACTGAGTGAGTAAACAACAACAACAACATCACTTCCTAGTTTCCTTCTTTGACAACTCCCTATCAACAGGCTGAGGGAGGCAACTCCCCCTGAGACAAAGTTAAAAAGATAGTAACAGAAAAAACATAGCCAGCTTTAAGCCAATAAATTTGAAAACCCATCTCAGAAAAAAAATTATTCAAGAAAAAAGAAATGATTCAAGAACAAAAATAACACAATAAAAGTAAATGTGTACATAGAATTGACTATATATCAGGCACTCTCCTACACTGTTTATGTATTTCAACTTCTTTAATCCTCACAACAATATGTGCCCCATTTTACAGATAAGTAAACTGAGGCACAGTGCAGTTCAATGACTTTTACATAGCTAATACATCAAAATTGAGGTTGAATCTAGATAACCTAGCTCCAAAGTTCATTCTCTTGCCCATTATGCTATATTTTGCATGCCTTTAAAGAAATACAATCAGAAATTATTAAAGAAATACAATATTGTATTGTATTAAAGAAATACAATACTTTAAAAATCTTACCAAAAAAAAATTCACTCCTGATTTTACATGCAAAGTTTAATAAACATGTAAGGAACAGACAATTGCAAGATTAAAATTTAAATCTTGTCTTTCAAAAGTCAATTGTCAATTAAAAAAAAAGCCTTGTCAATTTAAAAGTCTTGTCTTTTAAAGACTAGGAAAAGAGAGAATACTTCCCAATTCATTCTATCAAAAGCAGATAAGGATTGTGTAAGAAAGAAAATTACTCATAAACATAGATGCAAAAGTCTTAAACAAAATATTAGCAAACCAAAACCAGATGCTATGTTAAAAATATATATATCCAAGCTGTGTATATTCCAGAAGTACACCCATAAGATTAGACACAAATTAAAAAGACATATAATACAAGCATTGGCAAGGATATGGAACAAAAACATACAATTCTGGTGGGGGTGTGAATTGAAGAAATCACTGTAGAAAACTTTGGCATTACCTTGTAAAGTCTGAAGAAGCACTAGTTTTTTTTGTATTTGTTTACTGTCCTTTTAAATTTTTTCTCTAATTTCTATTAGTAAGATTCTATTTTCCAGTGTTTCTTCTAATTTGGAAACTAGTGATTATACTTCTATTAACAGGTATTTTATTTTTTAAATATACATTCAACGTAAAGTTTCTGAAAACCTAACTTTATTTCATGTCTCTATCATCTTCTTGAAGGAAGGAAGGATTTTAATACATGCTAAATACTGAAATTCTAGTAACACACAACCATGAAATAAAAACAAAGTTAATGGTCAACAGTTGCTTTATTGGCTGTATTCATTTTCTATTTGTTGTCTTAACAAATTACCATAAATTTAGGTGTTTGAAACAACAGTTGATTATCTCACAATTCTGTAAAACAGAAATCCAGGTACATGGTGGCTCAACTGTCCTTCACAAGGTGAAAGTCACAGTGTTGGAAGGGAAAAGTTCCTTTCTGAAATCTGGAGATGAGTTCACTTCCAAGTTCATTCGTGTTGTTGGCCAGGTTCAGTTATATGGTATTGAGGGACAGATGTCCCTCTTTCCTTACTGGCTGTCTCTCTCTAGTCCTTGGCTGTCACTTCTTCTACCTCAGGGCCAGTAATGAGTAGCACATGAAATCCTTCTTGTGCTTGGAGTCTAATTTCTTCTGCCTCTGGCTATAGAAAGCTGTCTGCTTTTAAGTCTCCACATGATTAGAGTCAGCCCACCTGGATAATCCAGGCTACTTTTCCTGTCTAAAGGTCTGTAATCTCAATTACATTGGCAAATTCCTTTTCACTATGTAACATAATGCATATTCACAGATTCCAGGAATTAGGGCATGGATATCTTTGGGAAACCATTCTGCCTATCATAGTCAATGCTATGGTTTTGTGAGTAGTCATGTACAGATGTGAGAGTTGGACCATAAAGAAGGCTGAGCACTGAAGAATTGAGGCTTTTGAACTGTGGTGCTGGAGGAGATTCTTGAGACAGCAAGGAGATCAAACCAGGAATCAATCCTAAAGGAAATCAACCCTGAATATTCATTGTTAGGACTGATACCAAAGCTCCAGTATCTTGTCCACCTGATATGAAAAGCTGACTCACTGTAAAAGACCCTGATGCTGGGAAAGACTGAGGGTAGAAGGAGAAGGGGATGACAGAGGATGAGATGGATGAGATGGTTGGATGGCATCACTGACTCAATGGACATGAGTTTGAGCAAACTCTGTGAGATGGTAAAGGACAGAGAAGCCTGGCATGCTGCAGTCCATGGGAATGCAAAGAGTTGGACATGCCTGAGCGGCTGAACAACAACAACATAGCAGATTACACTGACTACAGCTGTCAGGATATGCCAGATGACTCTAAAAATGCAAACCTCTGGTTCAACGGCACAAAATTCATTTTTTACTCAAGCACTCTCTGACTCTCCAGAGCAATTGTTATCTATAGGGTAACTGAGCAACCCAGGCCGACAGAGGATGTATTAGGTTGATCAAAAAAGGTCATTTAGGTTTTTCTACAATATCAAATGAATGTTTTTTGACCAAACCAATACTATCTGATAGAACAGGGCTTCTCAAACTTTAATGTACATATGAGTCATCTGGGGACTGTGTTAAGTCAAGATTCTGACTCTTCGGCCTGAGACAGAACCTGATTCTCCAGTTCTCATGGGAGTCTAGCAAATGCTGATGCTGCTGGTCCCCAAACCACCCTTTGAGAAGGAAAGTTTCAGAACACAGTCTCCTTGGTCAGTACTACAAGGAGGAACGGAGCATAGAGAATATCAAACTGACCCTTGATTTTTCATCCTGAAAGTAATATACTCACTCCAAATCACATTTCAGGGGCCAAAGCTACTCATATGGTCACGCCTAACTTCAAGGGGTTAGAAAAGTTCACTCCTCCCATATGTTCATTAGAAAAGGAGAACCAGGAATATTAGGGCACAATAGCAATGTAATGTGTGTGCAGAGACAAGACACTGTCACACCACTTTGGGCTCATCACTGTTTTCTTCTATGCCCACCTGTTTTGGGGGTTGAACTTTCTTTCTGAAACACATCCTGCATTAATTATTTCAGTGAAAGTCTGTGGGTAAATTCTCTTGTCTTTGTACATAAGAACATGATTTGAGTTTATATATACTGTTTAAAAAACGTATTTATTTGGCTGCATTGGGTATTAGTTGTGGCGCATGGGATCTTTGCTAGGTCGTGTGGGATCTTCGCTGTGCACAGATTCTCTAGTTGTGGTGTGTTGGCTCAGGAGCTGTGCACGCGGGCTTAGCTCTTCAAGGCATATGGTATCTTAAGGCAGATTCTTAACCACTGGACTAACAGGGATGTCCCTTTGCCTATACTCTTGGTTGATAGATGAAGGTACCAAATTCTACAGTGACAGCTACTTTCTGGAACCACTTTGAAGATATTCAGCTCAGTACCTTTCAGACTCTTATGATTAAGAGTTTCCGCCATTAATTTAATTTTCATTTCTTTGTGGGTCATCTGTTGTTTCTCTGATAGCTTTAATATTTTCCTTTTTAATGATGGACTATTCTTCTGATACTGAACTATGTTATATTTGGGTGTATATTTTTATTTTTTCTGCTCAACACTTTCATTGCAATTCTAGTCTCAGGACACATGTCTCTGTTTTTTCTTTCTGGGATATTCCAAGTGTTGTTACCTCCATTCCCTTCTTTAGAAACTCCTTTTACATGCATGTTGGAAGCTTTTATTCACTGTCCTTCTCTTAATGGCTCTTTCATGTCATGTTTCTCTGGAATTCTGAGCTGTATTTCAGATAAATTTCTAACTGCTATCTTTAAATTCATTTCTTTTCTCTTTGTGACCAATTTATCTCTCAAGATTTTTGTTTCAGTGACTACACTGTTTTATTGAAAAATGTCTAATAGTCTTTTGTTTATCCATCTATATATTATTTCATTTCTATCTAGCTTTCCTCTCTCATTCACTCTTTATTTTTAGTAGCTATGTCTCAACGAGTTTCTTTTCAACACACTGTGTTGTGCCTAGTCGCTCAGTAGTGTCTGACTTTTTGTGATCCCATGGGCTCTGCCAGGCTACTCTGTCCATGGGGATTCTCCAGACAAGAATACTAGAGTGGGTTGCCATGCCCTCCTCTAGGGGATCTTCCCAACCCAAAGATCAAACCCAGGTCTCCCACATTACAGGTGGATTCCCAGCTGAGCTACCAGGGAAACCCAGCCAATTCTTACTATTTGTGGTAGTTATGTTCTACAAAGTTGACACAAACAATGAATTAGTGAATTGTGAACCATTACTCCTAGGAGGAATACAGTTGGTTCTGTTTCTGGTCACAACACTTTAGCCAACAGAACAATAATGAAGCTTTGCTTTATGTGCTTCTATTTAAAGACTTCTTAATTAAAATACAATGATGATTCATTAACACTGAATTCATAGCTGACAGCACTCTGATAAGTGATTAAAGCTTATCTAACACTCATTTCCTCCATAAGCACTTAACCAGGCTTTCTGAACCTAGAAACATCAGGCACACTTCAGCACTGTGGCTGGGGTTATTTTAAAGAGCTATATCACCACCACCAACAAAAAAGCACAAAGGTGGGAAATACTTGGCATTAAATAGACTAAATAGAAAGGAACACCTGTTTACAGTCTGAGAGCTGAAAAATATAGACAGCATCTCATCTTGTTCTGCCTCAGTTGGGAACATGCTCCTTTGCAACTGAAAATCTGGATTGCTCTGCTCTTGTCAGTGAACAACTGAGGCTGGATGGACAGTTGAAAACTGGTGAATTCACAATGACTGCAACCCACAAATAATGAGGATCAACTGTACCCATTTTATAGTCTTTGTCAAACTGTTTCAAATACTTTTATCTGGAGTGAGTGTTAATTTTGATGGCTTTTTTGGTATTGTGTTTCTTGTACATACTTCGGAATTTTTCTTATAGGCTTATTTTTAATGGAAAGATTTAGCTTTTCTTTTTTTCCTCTCTGTCTCTTCTGAGAGTTTTGTGATTATCTCCATGTGGTTCACACAGTCCCCAGTTTAGAATCTCAATACTGGGATTTTGGGCTTTAATCTGTAGTGAAGAAATTTTAAGTCTAGTCACAGAGCTATAGTCTGGTAAGTATAGTTTGTGATGTCCAACAGTCTCTCTGGACTCACAGATTCAAATAAGGCTCTCACCCAAAGCAGTAAGTCATAATATATATATATATATATATATATATATATATATATATATTATATATATTATTATTTGCATTATACACACACACACACACACACACACACACATACACATACATATTTAATTCTTTAATTTCTCTCCACACAGACATGCCCTCCAAACTCCTGACATGGAGTTCTCAACCTGGCTTCAGTGCCCCTTATTCTATAAGATAAGTTTACTTCCTGTTACCCCACAGGAGTTGAACTACTGCTAATCTTTACTTACTTCCAGGCATGGAGCCAAAAAGCCTTTGCTATCAGCCCTGTCCACCATCTTGCTTTTTTGCTTCATTTTTGATTCATGGACATTTTGGTCTTGCTCTTGAACCTGGCTGTGTCATTGTTTTATCACTTTAGATTTTATCCGACACTGCTGCTTGTCTTGGAATAGAGGGAATAACAGATTGATTAGAAGTCCTCTTAGCTCTTTCCTCATACTTTTCTTTTACAACTTAACTTATTCTATATTGAATTAGAAATATCTGTATTTGAGTCTTTTTGGTTTTTCTGCCTCCAATTTCAAAACAAACATTTGACAGTAGAAATTGTCTCATATCTATCTTTTCAGCTCCATTTACTCCCAGTGCATTGCCTTTCACACAGTCAAGAAATATCTCTTGAATCAAATAGTAATTAGAAAGTATGAATTGGCTTATTATAAGAAACAACCTTCTGGCAATTAGCATTGCACAAAAAATATGGAACATGGAGAATTTTCTTCCCTATAAATAATCAGGCAGAATCTAGAAGGGATGCTATAAAGTAGGAATTTTTGTACTCTTTTTTGTTTTATGCAGAACTATTCTTGCCCCGAAAGAATCTTATTCAGGGTGCTAATCAATAAAGCAGATTTAACAGAGCTCTTCCAAATGAATTAGGGGTGATGTACCTAGAAACCTAACACTTTAGCCTTCATCTCCCAGGAAAGATGTCAAGGTGGTGTCATTGAAATTCATTAGAAAATTGTTTTACCAACTATAACCCTATAAAGGATTGAGAGATCTGAATTACTTCATTAACAGTTCAAAGCAAAACAAAACAAAACAAAAACTCCCAGCAATATTTTAAAGAAGGAAAAATAAAAATTAAAAAGTTACAAATTACCCTCTGTGAAATGTAGTGATACATCATTTTAAAACTGCTGTTTTGGGAGGGAAGAAGGTTTTGTAATGAAAGATAGCTTGGGAAAAGGAGGCTGGGATATTGGTGCTAAATGAGTTCTGAAGCATATTTGCCCCCTGAGATCCAAAGGAAAAGAAATCTAAAGAATGCCTCTTCACTCTTCTTTCTGTGATGATCATATTTCACTCAAAACTCTCAACTGGATCTGAAACCCAAAGCAGACAGACTCTAAGAACCATGTGCAGCCTTCTCTTCACAGCAAGATGATAAAGGAAAATATAGCTGGACCTGAAAGATAACCTTCCTAAATTTCACAATTTCCTTTGAAAAGGAGGAAAATGGTTAAAATGCAAAGAAAGGCATATGAAGAAGATTCCTAGGACAATGGCATACATAAGAGAAAAAACTAATGAAATAAGACCCTAGTTCACTGGACTCAGCACAAAGGTCTCTGAGTGATCTCTGGGAGGAAAAAGCATGTAAGAATCTATACTGCTTGAGTTTCAGCCCAACTTGGTATTAATAGGAAGACTTGCTGCTGCTTACCATATCTAGTCTCATGAAAACCAGGCTGAGCGTAGACAAGTACTTGCAGGCTTAGCAATCTATGCATGGCAGCTTGTTTCGTTTCATTCCATGGGGCACTCTGCCAATGGATGAGCTGCAGTAGTAATTTCTTTCTTAAGTCACTGTCAAATTCCCGCTTCAAGCTTCTATCTGGGTCACCAGGGGCCAACATACATCTTATGCAATTCAGAAACTGGGACTTGGGAAAGTAGGTTTTAAGGAGTATTGGCTCAATAAATTAATATCCTCTTGACAGGCAGAGAAGCTCAAAGGGGAGGGAATTTGGTATGTTTTCAACAAGCATTTTTGGGTTTGCCTTTTCTGCTGTATTGAATTTGCACATTGAAAATTCTTAGCAGTTCATACACTTCTAGCCTTAAAGGATGATAATTGCTATAGTAAACTTTGTTGAGTATGTGTTTTCTTAAAAGAAAAAGCATGTTGGAAAAATGTTTGAGCTTTTAAACTCTTTGTATTTTGGTTTTGTTATTTGCTAAATGAGTTAGTCTAGATCATCTGTATACTCTCTTGTAGGATAGGCTTTGGCATTATTCAAAACACACAGCCGCACTCCCAGTGTGACCTAGATAAAGTACTTCATCTCTTTAAACAGTCAAACTAATTTATCTGTAAAATCAGAATGTTTACTTTTCAAGGTAGTTGTGAGAATTAAAAGAATTATGGAATGGAAAGTCATGAGCACCATGCCTGGCACATGTCAGATGCCCAAAGTATATGAGTTTCTTCCTAATTCTACCATCCTATAAATCTATGATTTTGCCAGGACCCTCTTGAGGTGTATGATCAATGTTTTAGTCACTTTCAGTAAGGAAGATTGTGTCACATAGATGTTAAAGATGTTTGCCCAAGGTTATGGGGCTTTCTGGAAAATGGTGCTCACAGCAGCTATTCTCTGCTTATCTAACAAGTCCTGACACTACAGAAAATGATAGACAGCCTTCAAACCTCTTCATCAGTTGACTGATGAAGGATTTTCTTTCCTCAAAAGTCTATCAAGCCAGTACTGTGCCATTAATAATGATACACCCATCTTCCAAAAGATTCAGCTGAACTTTTTCTCAGAAAGTTTCAATATGGCTATTGATCATGACAATACTGAAGTAAAAAAACTCTGGGTTGCCCAAGTAGGCCTTCTGTTCATAATAACAGTCTTAGGAAAGCAGCTGTGTCACACCATCTATGGATCCACATGAAAAGAGCATAGCAATTATATGAGGCCCTTTGATTTCTTATCAGGCAGCATTACATGCATGAACTGGAACTTGTGCAATTCTTCAGGTCAGAAAAGCCAGCTCCTACCCCTCAAAGGCCATTTACAAGTATTGCCAACACTGTGTCTGACAGTCTCCATGGGATGATGGAGAAAAAACTATGATCAACATAGTGGGGGGAAAAAAAAATCTTCCGTGGTCTTTTAAGTATACCAGAAGGATGCCAAGGAGCAGAAGTCAGTCATCTCAACATATCTCCCTTTGTATATTTCCCCCAGATTTGGAGCTCTTCATACCAACGTGAGTTATGGACAAGAGGGCAAGTGTCCTCAGCGGGAGAATTCAGCTGCTCTGCAACAAAGCTCTAAATGTTCTTGCTACGCTGTAAGCAGCTGTTTCACTAGGACTCTTTCTTCTTTAAGACCATCACCTACTTATCTTTGTCAAAGTAAGGTGGAAGAAAGAACTAAAATTTCTTGACTATATCCCTTGTATTTACATGATCACACTGATTCCTGGAAAGGAAGACCCTAAAGTGACTATTACTCTTGCTTCTACTTCCTGCTTGAGGAAACTGAGATGATGAGGAATTGAAGAGCTGGCCCAACCACAAAGGGAATGAGGAGCAGAGCCTGAGTCTGTTTTCTCTCCCCAGAGTAGTGCTTATCTCACAGGACTCCTGCAGCATAAAAGCCTGAGGCAATTGTAAATGTGCTGCAATGAACACTGGGGTGCATGTGTCTTTTTTTATTTTGGCTACTAAAACACGAATTTTATTGCAGCATTATTTTATAAACACAAAACAGTTAAATGTGTAAAGACAAATTACCATTTGTAAATCTTATCACAGGCGATCCCAGAAAACATCTTTAAGGGATTGGAAAGTGACACTGGAGATAACTTTGTTGATCTATATAATTTTGAGGGGTTTTGTAGCCATCAGTATAGCCCGTGAAAATAAACCAGATTTCATAATCTCACAATAGTCTCTCTCCCATTAAAAAATATTCTATATCTTCTAGAATTACAGTTCTATGGTACACATTTTTAATCTGCTCATGAATTGTTCTGTTTCCTTATTGCCCTAAGTGAAACCTATAGGTATGTTAGCTGTAATTTACTTTGTAGTTACTCTTTATCATTACAATGGCCACAAGACTGGAAAAGGTCAGTTTTCATTCCAATCCCAAAGAAAGGTGACACCAAAGAAAGTTCAAACTACAGTACAACTGCACTCATCTCACATGCCTGCAAGGTAATGCTCAATATCCTTCAAGCTAGGCTTCAACAGTATGTGAACTGAGAAATTCCAGGTATATAAGTTGGATTTAGAAAAGGCAGGGAACCAAAGATCAAATTTTGCCAACATCTGTTGGATCATAGAAAAAGCAAGAGAATTCCAGAAAAACATCTATTGCTTCACTGAGTATGCTAAAACCTTTGACTGTATGGATCACAACAAATTGTGGGAAATTCTTAAAGAAATGGGAATACCAGACCACCTTACCTGCCTCATGAGAAACCGGTATGCAGGTAAAGAGGCAACAGTTAGAACCAGACATGGGACAATGGACAGGTTCAAAATTGGGAAAAGAGTAGGTCAAGGCTATATATTGTCACCCTGCTTATTTAACTTATATGCAGAGTACATCATGAGAAATGCCAGGCAGGATGAAGCACAAGCTGGAATCAAGATTGCCGGGAGAAATATCAATAACCTCAGATATGCAGATGACACCACTCTAATGGCAGAAAGTGAAGAGGACCTAAAGATCTTCTTGATGAAGGTGAAAGAGCAGAGTGAAAAAGCTGGCTTAAAACTCAACATTCAGGAAACTAAGATCATGGCATCTGGTCCCATCACTTTATGGCAAATAGATGGGGAAACAATGGAATCAGTGATGGATTTTATTTTCTTGGGATCCAAAATCACTGTGGAAAATGACTACAGCCATGAAATTAAAAGAGACTTGCTCCTTGGAAGAAAAGTTATGACAAACCTAGACAATGTATTAAAAGGCAGAGACATTACTTTGCTGACAAAGGTCTGTCTAGTCAAAGCTATGATTTTTCCAGCAGTCATGTATGGATGTGAGAGTCGGACCATAAAGAAGGCTGAGAGCCAAAGAATTGATGCTTTCAAACTGTGGTGTTGGAGATGACTCTTGAGAGTCCCTCAGACAGCAAGGAGATCAAATCCGTCAATCCTAAAGGAAATTAATCCTGAATATACATTGGAAGGACTGAAGCTGAAGTTCCAATACTTTGGCCACCTGATGCGAAGAGCTGACTCATTGGAAAAGATCCTGATGTTGGAAAAGATTGAAGGTAGGAGGAGAAGGGGCTGACAGAGGATGAGATGGTTGGATGGCATCACTTACTCATTGAACAGAGTTTGAGCAAGCTCTGGGACATGGTGATGGACAGGGAAGCCTAGCTTGCTGCAGTTTATGGGGTCACAGAGAGTGGGACAGGGACTGAATAACTCTTTATTAAGGGGCTTTCCTGGTGGGAGAGCAGTAAAGAATCTACCTGCCAATACAGGAGACTTGGGTTTGATCTGTGGGTCAGGAAGATCCCTGGAGAAGGAAATGGCAACCCACTCCAGTATTCTTGCCTAGAAAATCCCATGGACAGAGGAACTGGATGGGCTATAGTCCATGGGGCTGCACGGTCAGATACGACTTGGCAAGTAAACAACAAGAAGTCTTTATCAAGTTGAATAAGTTCACTTCTATCCCTAGTTTTCTAAGAGTAGGGGTGCATGCATTTTTTTCCATTATGGTTTTCTCTGTATATATGTTCAGGAGTGGTTTTTGGATCATATGGTAGGTTCTATTAATATTTTTATTTTTTTAAGGAACCTCCATACTTAGCTGTACACCTGAAACTAACATAACGTTGTAAATCAACTATGTTCCAATATAAAATAAAAATAAATTGAAAAAGAAAAAAATAGTCAAGGGAAAGGATAAGAAGTCAAGAACACATTAAGGAGAAAAGAAAAACAGAAAGACTTAGGAGGGGTCCAATAAAGACATGTTAGGAAAGCATTTAAAAAAAAATAAAACAAATGTGTACAGCACTCAGGAGAAGGCCTAGGGGAGAAGGAAAGCAGAAAGGCCCAAACTGCTGGGGAGGAAAAACCAAAAAACTTGGCTGGCTGCCTGACAAAGAGCACGGCAGAGAGAACTATATCCACCAGATTCACCAAAGGAAGGAATCTGTGAATCATAAAAAAAATGTTTATTTCTTTATGACACAAATGATAAAACAGTTAGTCATAAAACATGAAAAAATTTTCCTTCCCATAGTAATTGCTGCAAATATTTTTAACCATTATTCTGAATACTCAGTGCATCACTATTGAGAAAGAAATGGTATCTTGTACCAAAATCCATCTTCAGTTCTCCCCGTGGCATGCTATACACTTGTATTTAGAGATGAATTCATTTGCAAGATGGCTAAAGCTCACCTTGCATAGGTTGGAGAGAACCTCTGTCCTCAGAGAAACAGTAAAAGTCATTGATCATTTCTTACTTCTTAAAAAGTTATTTTCCTTTGTTATCTAATTTCAGCATAAACAGAAAGAACTGTGGCCCAAGTCAGGGGAATTTGGATGTTTTTGAAAATGCGTTCCCTAGAGAATATCCTTTTGTTTCAGCAGAGGCAATGCTTGTCAATGTTAAAAGGGAAAACACACACAAGAACCACAGAGCTCTACAAATAGTTAAGTCACATGCACATTTGTTCTAGCTTTGTGGCAAGCCAGACTTGTTATGGGTGATATTGATTGATCCCCTGGGAGATGTTTCTGAGAATATACAGCAATTCCAACCAAGTATTTGTCTGGCCAAAGAAAAACCAAGCTTTATTGCTGCCAGAGACCTAACTGTCCAGCCTAAGGACTGGGCAGAGAATAGAAAGTCTGGTTTTCTATAGTTTCTCCAAAAGAAAGGGCATTATAATTCTACAGTTCTGCCAGAGATGAGGTCTGATGTTTTTGTTGTAAAAGACCTGGAACCTGTTATTTAGCAAAATAACCAGAAGACGTTCCCTCATGATACCAAAGAATAAGGCTGACTTTCAGAAATTTAAAGTGATCAAATTTTCAGTTTTTAAAATAATATATTCTCCTGGAAAGGGTAATTTGCCACAGAAAAGGGGAAGTTGATTTAAAAAAAAAGATTAAGGGAGGGCAGACCCAACATTATTGAGTTAGGCATTCCTGATTTTAGCTATTTTCTCGTGTAAACCTTCTGTGAGATGATTTTTTTTTTTAGCATTTCAAAAATAAATATATATTCAGTGGCTTAAAATATTTTATCCCAACCTCATTTTTGGAGATAGTTTGACATTTATACCAATCATAGAATACATGTTCACTGTAAAAAACCTAAAACTCTACAAAAGTATATAGAATAAAAAAAGAAAGTCCCCCTTAAATCACTCAAATTCTCTCTCTCTCTGAATTATATACACAAATAATCACTGTGATCAGTTTGATGAGTATCCTTCAAAATTTATGACACGCCAGGTACATTTCTGTTTTAGGATTTTTTTTTAACTGATTGAGATAATGTTAAATATATTACTCCACAGCTTGCTTTATTTCACATTTACTGTATCCTGGAAGAACCTTAGGTTATTACCTAGAGATCTACTCTATTCTTTTTTTTTTTAAAATTTTTTAATTAAAGGATAATTGCTTTACAGAATTTTGTGGTGTTCTGTCATACATCAACAAGGATCAGCCATAGGTACATCCATGTCTCCTTCCTCCCAGACCTCCCTCCCATCTCCCTCCCCACCCCACTCTTCAGCCAGTCCCCGTTTGAGTTCTCTGAGTCATACAGCAAATTCCTATGGCTATCTTCTTTACACATGGTATTTAAATTTCTATGTTACTCTACCATACATCTCCTCTTCTCCCTCCCCTCCTTCCACTATGTCTGTTTCTCCACTGCTGCCCTGAATATAAATTCATCAGTGCCATCTGTTCAGATTCCATATATATGTATCAGTATATGATATTTACATTTCTCTTTCTGACTTACTTCACTCTGTATAATGGGTTCCAGTTTGTCCACCTCATTAGAACAGATTCAAATGTGTTCCATTTTATGGCTGAGTAGGATTCCATTATTGGAGAAGGCAATGGTGCCCCACTCCAGGACTCTTGCCTGGAAAATCCCACGGACAGAGGAGCCTGTTAGGCTGCAGTCCATGGGGTCGCTAGGAGTTGAACGCGACTGAGCGACTTCACCTTCAATTTTCACTTTCATGCATTGGGGAAGGAAATAGCAACCCACTCCAGTGTTCTTGCCTGGAGAATCCCAGGGACGGGGAAGCCTGGTGGGCTGCCATCTCTGGGGTGGCACAGAGTTGGACACGACTGAAGCGATTTAGCAGCAGCAGCAGCAGCAGGATTCCATTGTATAAATGTACCACAACTTCTTTACTCATTCATCTGTCAATGGACATCTAGGTTGCTTCCATGCTCTAGCTATTGTACATAGTGCTGCAGTGAACATTGGGGTACATGTGTCTTTTTCAGTTTTGATTTCCTCAAGAGACCTACCCTACTCTTTTTAATGATTGTATAGAGCTCCATGGTATGGATATACTACAATGTATTTATTTAATCAGCCCTGGCCCATTTGTTTCCAATTTTTAAACTACCACAAACATCAAATTAACATCCTTTGTACATATACAAGGAGGATATTTGTAAAGGTAGGAAAGCTGAGATTGAAAGAGGTTAATGAATTTTGTTTAAAAGCACATTATTACAAAGTGGCAAGACTCAGAAAAGCGCATGTTCTTTCTGCTCTACTTGGATGTTTTTAGTTCTCCATGTATGCAGGATTGAAAAAGAAGAGGGTGTCTGAATTTTTAATCACTCTGAATCACTACCCCATGCACTTCTCCATACATCCTGATGGCCTCTTAGAGTCTGCTCAGATACAAATGCATGTGGAATCTAAAAAGCAGGAGAGCCTGGCCCCAAGTTTGTTATGTGAATTGATGCATATTAAAGAATAAATGAAGTCCTAATAAAGTAACTTGGAAAAGATATGTCCTACCAGACCTTAAAACGTGAGCACTTTCCTTCTCAGTGAAGATTACACTCAGGACAATTTCTGCTTTCAGCTGGGTGGGTCAGTAGGGAGGAAATCATGGATGGATCCGACAAGAAGTCCATTTTCTGGGTCCACTGCTGGACAGAGTTGAGTAGTCAGCTACCCAGGAGGCCGAGGTCAGAATTGCTTTCCTACTTAAGACACTTCAACTTGAGCTTAAGAAATTCCTCTACTGCCCTTCATATATTTTAGTCAGGGGCTGACTGGCTCTGGGCCTGGGAGAAGAGGCATGTGCACTGCGGGGTAGTCAGAGCAACCAGCTTTCTGTCAGCCTTCTGCTCCTCTCCCAAGCAATGCCCATAGGCTCTGGTAAGAGGCCAGAAATGCCCCTCACAAAATGACATTTGGGGGTAAGTTCAGATTCTTCAGCATAGATAAGGATCTGTTTCCCCACAATGTACCTTGTACTGCACCTCATAAAAGGACCTGGCAGAGCTTAAACTAAGCTGAGCTACGTCATGTCTCACCCTTCACATGTACACCTGGGCCCCAATATCACCTCAGAGGGAATTTCCTGACAGCCTTGTAAAAGTCATCTCCCCACCATCACTATCTCATTACCCTGCTTTATTTTCTTCATAGTCTTTCACTATCTGAAACTGTTACACTTCTATTTACTTGTTAACCATATGCCTTCTCCCACTAAAGTATAAGCTTCGTGAGAACGGGAGCCTTATCTTTTTCTGTCACTAGAATACCCCAGCACTTAGGAAAAAATGTCTGGTACATAGTAGGTCATGGAAGAAAGTGCTGAATAAATTCCATTCTCATTTTTCATAACACTTTCTCATTGGAGACAATCATCTTGAAAGACTGAGCTCAAGTATAACCCTATTTAGGATGTCATTCATTCATTGATTTGCCATGTGCATTAAATGTCTACTGTGTGATAAAGGTTGCCAAACCTCATCTATTCACAGTCCTTTTAAAGTCTATGGTACCTCTAGGTCAAAAGGAATACCCTTTGGTTCTATTTATTAATTAATTAAGTCCAAGCAACTTAATAAATATCTGTGTCCTAATAACTTGGTGGTCATTGGAAAAATAATACACGTAATTTTTACAAAAAAATTTTATTTCAATCATAAGTAACCACGTTTTCTTACTGATGGGATGTATTCAGCTGTTAGGCACTATATTTTCAAGTCTGAAATGAGATTGGAAAATGCCACCTTAATTTTCTGTCCTTTGTTGATTTTCTCAAAGTACTTGCTTTTTATCAAAGCAAATGCCAACTTTCCAAAGATAAGACATAGAAAAAAAAAAAAAAAACCTGATCTGGTAGTTTGTACAGTGTCCATCAGATGTCAAGTATTGCTGTGTTTCCCTTGAGTATTTAAAACATCACTCTGAAGCTCTAGAGACTTGCTATGTTCCCTGCACATAGTTTCAGAAACACAGTGCTTACACTTCATCTTAGGTACTAGATGTACAGCAGTAAGAGAACCAGGCATGGTCCTTCCATGACCTCTTAGCATGTTGTATCTACCTCCACACAAATAGTGTTTACCCACACACTAATTTATTATGTGTTTACGTATCTGTCTTTCCTAATAGATGCTGGACTTCCCCAAGGAAAGTACCCTGTCTTTTTATTGATAATACAGACTCTTAACATCCCTAATACAGAATAAGAGTTGGGTGCTCAATAAATGTTGGCTAAATAAATGAACGATTAAACCAGAGAATGAATAAGTGAACAAACAAATGGCCTTGACACATAGCATGGTTTTTTATTTTCTGGTATTAAATAAGGACTTGATTATGAGAAAGTGATTCTCTTTCCTATCTTAGATGTGCCTCTTGGCTGGAAAATAGTCCCGCTGACACAGGCTCACTGACTGACGCCCAAAGTTCTTGTTATTTACTACAGCATTTGTCTAGACTCCAGAGGGTATTTCATGGGTTTGAATGTTGTCCCAGAAATTAAAAAAGAAAAAAAAAAATTCTGGCCTCTATTCTTGCTCTGCAAATAGGTTAATTTGTACCATTTTTTCTAGATTCCATATATATACATTAATATATGATATTTGTTTTTCTCTTTCTGATTTATTGATGCAGATGTAGAGAATGGACATGCAGACACAGAGGAAAGAAGAGATTGGAAGGAACTAAGAGAATAGTATTGACATATACAGACTAGCATGTGTAAAATAGACAGCTAGTGGGAACCTGCTGTACAACACAGGTTGCTCAGCTTGGTGCTCTACGATGACCTATAAGGGTAGGACATGGCAGGGTGGTGAGAGAGAGGCTCAAGAGGGAGGGGATAAATGTATACATGTAACTGATTCACTTCATTCTACAGCAAGATCTAACACAACATTTAAAGCAATTACACTCCAATAAAAAAAAAAAAAGGAACTTAAATGTATCCTTCATTTGGAATGAGTGAATGGACAATATCTTCACTCCTGGAGTTAAAACTTCTACCTATGGACTGATGACTCCCATTTTTAAACTCCAGTTCAGCCCTCTCAAGCAGCTCCAATACTACTTCTCTAACTTTATACTTGAAAACTCCATTTGAGTCTCCAATGGTTTCCAATTATCCTTGTCTTAAAGTAAACTCTCTGTAATTCTCCCTCTCAAACCTGATTTTCTACCTTTATATCACCTAAGTGTACCGATTCTCTGTTTCTTTCAGTGGCAAAACCTGCAAATCATAATTCAGTATTTAGACACAATTCAGCCTTGTTTTTCAGAAAATTACAATTTGATAACTAATAAACAGATTAAGTTTTTTCATGAAAGAAAATTCTGGGCCTTTCCTGTGTGGAGGACTGAGAGAGGAAGATGCCATCAGGTTGGCGGTGAGAAGATAATCCAAGCCCTGTTACTCCACCTTGGCTGCAATTGGAAATTGAATCTTTGTCTTTTGAACATGGACTTGATATTTAAAAACAGCCCAAATAGAGTGCCCTGCAACCTATTAGAAGATGGAGGACTTTGGACATTTTGGATTGAGCTGAGAAACGAGTTGAGCCCATCTGGATTTCTAACCTCCAGATCCATGAGATACTAAATGGGTCACCTCTATCTCCTCCCTCCCCCTTCTCTTCTCTGCTTAACTCTGAATCTCTTTGGGTGTTCCAGGCTGTGGAGAACATGTAGGGAACTAATCATTGGCTAGATTGGTCTCTCTCCTTTTGACTCCCCCTTCTTTCCCCCCGGTCACCTCTATCTCCTTCTTCCCTCTTCTCTTCTCTATGGAGCTCCGTGAACCTCTCTGAGTGTTCCAGACTGAGGAGAGCAAATAGGGAATTGATTACTGGCTAGATTGCTCTCTCCCCTTTTGATTCCCCCTTTTCTCCTCCTGGTCACCTCTATCTTCCTCCTCCCTCTTCTCTTCTCAATGTAACTCTGTGAACCTCTTTGGGTGTCCCTCACTGTGGAGAATCTTTACACCATTAACCTAGATGTTTTATCATCGGTGCTATATGGATGGAGAAGTCTTGAAGCTACTGTAAGAATAAGACTGAAAGCCAGAGGCAGGAGGCTTAAATCCCAAACTTGAGAACACCAGAAAACTCCTGACTCCAGGGAACATTAATCGACAAGAGCTCATCCAAAAGCCTCCATACCTACACTGAAATCAAGCTTCACCCAAGAGCCAACAAGTTTCAGAGCAAGACATACCAAGCTAACTCTCCAAAAACGCAGGAACATAAACTCTGAGCACAAAAATACAGGCAGCCAAAAGTCACACCAAACCCATAGACACCTCAAAACTCACTACTGGACACTTCATTGCACTCCAGAGAGAAGAGATCCAGCTCCACCCACCAGAACACTGATGCAAGCTTCCTTAACCAGGAAACCTTGACAAGCCACTTGTCCAACCCCACCCACATGGAGGAACCTCCATAATAAAGAGGAACCACAAACTTCCAGCATATAGAAAGGCCACCCCAAACACAGCAACCTAAACAAGATAATTAAAAAGGCAGATAAATATTCAGCATGTAAAGGAACATGATAAAAGCCCACCAAACCAAACAAAAGAGGAGGAGATAGGGACTCTACCTGAAAAAGAATTGAGAATAATGACAGTAAAAATGATCCAAAATCTTAAAAACAAAATAGAGTTACAGATAAATAGTCTGGAGACAAGGATTGACAAGATGCAAGAAAAATTTAACAGGGACCTAGAAGAAATAAAAAAGAGTCAATCAATAATGAATAATGCAATAAATGAGATAAAAAACACTCTGGAGAGGAACCAACAGTAGAATAACTGAAGCAGAAGATAGGATAAGTGAGGTGGAAGATAGAATGGTGGAAATAAATGAAGCAGAGAGGAAAAAAGAAAAAAAGAATTAAAAGAAATGAGGACAACCTCAGAGACCTCTGGAACAATGTTAAACGCTCCAACATTCAAATCATAGGAGTCCCAGAAGACGACAAAAAGAAAGGCCATGAAAAAATACTTGAGGAGATAATAGTTGAAAACTTCCCTAAAGTGGTGAAGGAAATAGCCACCCAAGTCCAAGAAACCCAGAGAATCTCAAACAGGATAAACCCAAGGTAAAACACCCCAAGACACATATTAATCAAATTAACAAAGATCAAACACAAACAACAAATATTAAAAGCAGCAAAGGAAAAACAACAAATAACTCACAAGGGGATTCCCATAAGGATAACAGCTGATCTTTCAATAGAAATTCTTCAAGCCAGAAGGGAAAGGCAGGACATACTTAGTGATGAAACAGAAAAACCTACAACCCATATTACTGTATCCAGCAAGGATCTTATTCAAATATGAAGGAGAAATCAAAAGCTTTACAGAGACAAGCAAAAGCTCAGAGAATTCAGCACCACCAAACCAACTCTTCAACAAATGCTAAAGGATCTTCTCTAGACAGGAAACACAGAAAAGGTTTATAAACTCAAACCCAAAACAACAAAGTAAATGGCAATGGGATTATACTTATCAATAATTACCTTAAATGTAAATGGGTTGAATGCCCCAACCAAAGGACAAAGACTGGCTGAATGGATACAAAAACAAGACCCCTATATATGCTGTCTACAAGAGACCCACCTCAAACCTAGGGATACATATAGACTGAAAGTGAAGGGCTGGAAAAAGATATTCCATGCAAATGGAGACCAAAAGAAAGCAGGAGTAGCAATACTCATATCAGATAAAATAGACTTTGAAATAAAGGCTGTGAAAAGAGACAAAGAAGGACACTACATAATGATCAAAGGATCAATCCAAGAAGAAGATATAACAATTATAAATATATATGCACCCAACATAGGAGCACTGCAATATGTAAGGCAAATGCTAACAAGTATGAAAGGGGAAATTAACAATAACACAATAATAGTGGGAGACTTTAATACCCCGTTTACACCTATGGATAGATCAACTAAACAGAAAATTAGCAAGGAAACACAAACTTTAAATGATACAATGGACCAGTTAGACCTAATTGATATATATAGGACATTTCACCCTAAAACAATGAATTTCACCTATTTTCTCAAGTGCTCACATAACCTTCTCCAGGATAGATCACATCCTGGGCCATAAATATAACCTTGGTAAATTCAAAAAATTGAAATCATCTCAAGCATCGTTTCTGATCACAATGTGGTAAGATTAGATGTCAACTACAGGAAAAAAACTAGTAAAAATACAAACATATGGAGGCTAAACAACACTCTTCTGAATAACCAAAAAATTACAGAAGAAATAAAAAAAAAGAAAACAAAATATGCATAGAAATGAATGAAAATGAAAACACAACACCCCAAAACCTATGGGATACAGTAAAAGCAGTGCTAAGGGGAAGGTTCATAGCAATACAAGCCTACATCAGGAAACAGGAGAAAAATCAAATAACCTAACTCTACACCTAAAGCAACTAGAAAAAGAAGAAATGAAGCACCCCGGGCTTAGTAGAAGGAAAGAAATTATAAAAGTTAGGGCAGAAATAACTGCAAAAGAAACAAAGGAGACCATAGCAAAAAATCAACAAAGCTAAAAGCTGGTTCTTTGAGAAGATAAATAAAATTGACAAACGATTAGCCACACTTATCAAGAAACAAATGGAGAAGAATCAAATCAACAAAATTAGAAATGAAAATGGAGAAATCACAATAGACAACACAGATATACAAAGGATCATAAGAGACTACTATCAGCATCTATATGCCAATAAAATGGACAGCTTGGAAGAAATGGACAGATTCTTAGAAAAGTACAACTTTCCAAAACTGAACCTGGAAGAAATGGAAAATTAACAGACCCATCACAAGTATAGAAATCAAAACTGTAATTAGAAATCTTCCAACAAACAAAAGCTCTGGACCAGATGGCTTCACAGCTGAATTCAACCAAAAATTTAGAGAAGAGCTAACACCTACCCAAACGGTTCCAGAAAATTGCAGAGGAAGGTAAACTTCCAAACTCATTCTATGAGGCCACCATCACCCTAATACCAAAACCAGACAAAGATGCCACAAAAAAAAGAAAACTACAGGCCAATATAACTGATGAACATAGATACAAAAATCCTTAACAAAATTCTAGCAAAGAGAATCCAACAACATATTAAAAAGATCATACATCATGACCAAGTGGGCTTTATCCCAGGGATGCAAGGATTCTTCAATATCTGCAAACCAATGTGATACACCACATTAAGAAATTGAAAAATAGAAACCATATGATTATCTCAATAGATGCAGAGAAAGCCTTTGACAAAATTCAACATCCATTTATGATAAAAAAAAAAAAAAAAACCTCCAGAAAGCAGGAATAGAAGGAACATACTGCTGCTGCTGCTAAGTCACTTAAGTTGTGTCTGACTCTGTGCGACCCCATAGATGGCAGCCCACCAGGCTCCCTCGTCCCTGGGATTCTCCAGGCAAGAACACTGGAGTGGGTTGCCATTTCCTTCTCCAATGCATGAAAGAGAAAAGTGAAAGTGAAGACGCTCAGTCGTGTCTGACTCCTAGCGACCCCATGGACTGCAGCCTACCAGGCTCCTCCATCCATGGGATTTGCCAGGCAAGAGTACTGGAGTGGGTTGCCATTGCCTTCTTCCAGAAGGAACATACCTCAACATAATAAAAGCCATATATGATAAACCCACAGCAAACATTATCCTCAATGGTGAAAAATTGAAACCATTTGCCCTAAAGTCTAGAACAAGACAAGGATGCCCACTCTCACTACTACTATTCAACATAGTTTTGGAAGATTTAGCCATGCTTTTGAACTGTGGTGTTGGAGAAGACTCTTGAGAGTCCCTTGGACTGCAAGGAGATCCAACCAGTCCATTCTGATGGAGATCAGCCCTGGGATTTCTTTGGAAGGAATGATGCTAAAGCTGAAACTCTAGTACTTTGGCCACCTCATGCGAAGAGTTGACTCATTGGAAAAGACTCTGATGCGGGGAGGGATTGGGGGCAGGAGGAGAAAGGGACAACAGAGGATGAGATGGCTGGATGGCATCACTGACTCGATGGACGTGAGTCTGAGTGAACTCCGGGAGTTGGTGATGGACAGGGAGGCCTGGCGTGCTGTGATTCATGGGGTTACAAAGAGTCGGACACGACTGAGCGACTGAACTGAACTGAACTGAATCAGAGAAGAAAAGTAAATGAAAGGAACCAGATTGGAAAAGAAGAAGTAAAACTCTCCCTGTTTGCAGATGACATGATCCTCTACATAGAAAACCCTAAAGACTCCACCAGAAAATTACTAGAGCTAATCAATTAATATAGTAAAGTTTCAGGATATAAAATTCACACACAGAAATCCCTTGCATTCCTACACACTAACAATGAGAAAACAGAAAGAGAAATTAAGGAAACAATTCCATTCACCATTGCAATGAAAAGAATAAAATACTTAGGAATATATCTACCTAAAGAAACAAAAGACCTATTTATAGAAAACTATAAAACATTGACAAAAGAAATCAAAGATGACACAGATAGATGGAGAAATATATCATGTCCATGGATCAGAAGAATCAATATAGTTAAAATGAGTATTCTATCCAAAGTATTCTATAGATTCAATGCAATCCCTATTAAGCTACCAATGGTATTTTTCAGAGAACTAGAACAAATAATTTCACAATTTGTATGGAAATACAAAAAAGCTCGAATAGCCAAAGCAATTTTGAGAAATAAGAATGGAACTGGAGGAATCAACCTGCCTGACTTCAGGTTATGCTACAAGGCTACAGTCATCAAGACAGTATGGTATTGGAACAAAGACAGAAATATAGATCAATGGAACAAAATAGAAAGCCCAGAGATAATGGACACCTTATCTTTGACAAAGGAGGCAAAAATATACAATGGATTAAAGACAATCTCTTTAACAAGTGGTGCTGGGAAAACTGGTCAACCACTTGTAAAAGAATGAAAATAGAACACTTTCTAACACCATACACAAAAATAAACTCAAAATGGATTAAAGATCTAAATGTAAGACCAGAATCTAAAAAACTCCTAGAGGAAAACATAGGCAAAACACTCTGACATAAATCACAGCAGGATCCTCTATGACCCACCTCCCAGAATATTGTAAATAAAAGCAAAAATAAACAAATGGGACCTAATTAAACTTAAAAGCTTTTGCACAATGAAGGAAACTATAAGCAAGGTGAAAAGACAGCCTTCAGAATGGGAGAAAATAATAGCAGATGAAGCAACTGACAAAGAATTAATCTCAAAAATATACAAGCAACTCCTGCAGCTCAATTCCAGAAAAATAAATGACCCAATCAAAAAATGGGCCAAAGAAGTAAACAGATATTTCTCCAAAGAAAACATGCAGATGGCTAACAAACACATGAAAAGCTGCTCAACATCACTCATTATCAGAGAAAAGCAAATCAAAACCACAATGAGGTACTCAGCACTCAGATGGTTGCTATCCAAAAGTCTACAAACAAGAAATGCTGGAGAGGGTGTGGAGAAAAAGGAACCCTTTTATACTATTGGTGGAGATGCAAACTAGTACACTCACTATGGAGAACAGTGTGGAGATTCCTTAAAAAACTGGAAATAGAATTGCCATATGACCCAGGAATCCCACTGCTGGACATACACACCGAGGAAACCAGAATTGAAAGAGACAAATGTACTCCAGTGTTCATCGCAGCACTGCTTACAATAGCTAGGACATGGAAGCAACCTAGATGTCCATCGGCAGATGAATGGATAAGAAAGCTGTGGTACATATACACAATGGAATATTACTCAGCTATTAAAAAGAATGTATTTGAATCAATTCTAATGAGGTGGATGAAACTGGAGCCTATTATACAGAGTGAAGTAAGCCAGAAAGAAAAACACCAATACAGTATATTAACACATATATTTGGAATTTAGAAAGATGGTAATGATGACCCTATATGTGAGACAGCAAAAGAGACTCAGATGTAAAGAACAGACTTTTGGACTCTGTGGGAGAAGGCGAGGGTGGGATGATTTGAGAAAACAGCATTGAAACATGTATATTATCATATGTGAAATAGATTGCCAATTCAGGTTCGATGCATGAGATAGGGTGCTCAGGGCTGCTGCAATGGGATGACCCTAAGGGATGGGATGTGGAGGGAGGCGGGAGGGAGATTCAGGATGGGGAACACATGTACACCCATGACTGACTCATGTGAATGCATGGCAAAAACCACCACAATATTGAAAAGCAATTACCTCCAATTAAACTAAATAAATAAATAAAAGAAAATTCTGACAAAGAAAGTCCTATAGCAGAATGTTCTTTCCTTCCATGAGTTTCTATTCCACTATGACATAAAGCACCAAATGTGCCCTTACTTTATGCTATACAAAGACCTGATGAGAAAAATGGACACAGGATCAAATGGGAATTTATTTTAGATTCATTATTAATAACCACATGAAGGATGCTATGAAAGCCATGAACCTTTACAACTTCAGTGATGAGAATAACTGGTTAAGATGGCTGATCAAAGTCTACACCAAAGACAAGAACTTTGCTTCTACAGTCCATGTGCGTGCACTTCGATTTAACCCTATTTTATTGCTGGATAAATCTGTTCAATGCAGTACTGTCAGTCACAAAACCAACACAGATATCTTCATTGTTTAGATCCAATAGTCCAGATATAAATTTTTTTAAGAACTACAGAATTTTAGAGCTGGAAGGGATCTTTGAAATCTTAGTTCAATCCTCTTGTTACTTAGGTGCAGAAACTGAGGCACCCAAAGTTATAAACTTGCCCAGGACCACTCTGTCCTATCTGACCATTATAGCTTATGCCTTTGTCTCTAGCTGGAAAGCTGCATGTAAGACATTTCATAGTAATGATGCTGTAGACCATAAAAGTGGATTGTATCCAAGTGAGGACAAAGCCAAGTAACTTAGGAAAAGACATTCTCCATCTAAAATATAGTCTACATCTTCCTACCATTGTCCACTTAGTGCAAGCATCCATTAGTACTCAGGGAAACTACTGGAATCGCTTCTGAAGTGGAATGTCTACTTCCACTCTCTTCTGTGCAATCCATCTCTGGAGTGATCCTGCAGCCAAACCTATTTTTTAAAATCCTGAGTACAACTTTATTTTCCCCTCCCTAAAAGTCTCAGTAGTTCCTCTTGGCTCTAAAACTATAACACTTTATGACACCCAGCATGATCTAGCTCCTGTCTAACTGCACCTTTATTTTTCTTATCTTCTAATACTCTTCTCCTTGCACACTAGTCTCTACACTGACTTTGTTCTTTCTTTGAACACACTACGTTCCTTCATCCTTTAGAGCCTCTGTACTGGCTGTTCCTCCTCTCTGATTCACTATTCCCCTGATATTACCACAGTTCTTTTCTTTCTGTCATTCAAATGTCCATCCCCAAGTGGACTTCCCCAACCTTCCAATCTGAAGTCACCACTGATCATTTAATTCTCTGCAGAGCACTGATCACTACCTGATATTATCTCCTTT